>NC_050088.1:15391724-16798333 GCF_009764565.3 Dermochelys coriacea
CTTTAAATCATGATTTGAGGAGTTTAGTAACTCAGCCAGAGGTTATGGGTCTATTACAGGAGCAGGTGGGGGAGGTTCTGTGGCCTTCTGCAGGAGGTCAGACTACATGATTATGATGGTCCCTTCTGACGTTAAAGTCCATGAGAAACAAACTTGGTTGGAAAAAGAGAACAGGGTTGTTGGGTACGTGACAGCAAAAATATTAGTCTGTGGGAGCAATCAGTTAAGTTAATTAGCTCATCCATTTAAGAAATAGCTAATGCAGCGAGGCCTGAAGACTAGCTGAGGAAAGGCACTCAATTACTTGCAACAATGTCACTCTAATTTCCCCTGTAAACTCCCTCCCAGCACTGCGAGGGAGTGGCACAGGACCATATATTAATATTCCATGCTCTGCTGCTTGGCACTGGGCAAGGCAGCCAGAGGCGAGAGAGTGAACGAGCCAGCATCGTGCACTCTTGAAGCAGCAGCGCCATGTGGATTTTGAAAGGCCGGGTACCCCTGGGAGACCCATTTGACCAGAGGACAGCCAGCCAAACCTGCACTCAGCCAGTATTATTACTGGCACTGCTCTGAGGCCCTATTGTGCTAGGTGCTGTACGTGCACGTAGTAAGAGACAGTCCCTTCCCCAAAAAGCTGACAGTCTAAATAGACAAGGCAGGCTCATCCCCGTGAACAAGCTTTTCCTCCCCGCCCACCCCCATTGACCTGAATGGGATCAGGCTCCAGCCCCCAGGGTGGATTTTGGACATAGTCCGTTGCTATGGCATCATTACTTTCTGGGGCAGCGTAAGCCGGTTTCCTATTCACTGGCCTAGGAGTCAGCTCTGGTTTCTATTCCCAACTCTGCCCTAGACTCCCAGTGTGACCCTGCATAAGCCTCTTTACCTCAGTTTCCCCATGTGTAAAATGGGATATAATAATACCTCCCCTTTGTAAAATGCTGTGGGCCTTACAGACCATAAGTGTTGCTTGTTTCATATGGAAGGGGTGGATGGGTGGACGTGCATGCAAACAAAGTAAATAGGGATCACTTACCTTCCACTAGAATGCGGCCACCTCTGAGCATGCACCTGACTGGGTAGGTGTTTACACATCTGTCTGGCTTCATATTCTAACCCAGCCATCACTGGCATATGTGCTTACCCTACAGTATTAACAGTGATACCACCCTACTGTAATAAGAGTATTAGTCATCTCCCCTCTCTTAATCACAGTTGTTGTCTTACTGATCTGCAAAGGGTGAAGGGAACTGGCATTAGCTCTTTGGGATGAGAGGACCTGGAAGGCTTAAGAAAAAGGGGAGCATTTTCCCCTTGAGTTCTCAGATAGGGGCCAGGCACTTACTCGAAGAAGCAAGGACATCAACTCTTTAACACTGACCTCTGTTCTTACTAGTGTTTTGGGGAGCATTTGAGTTAAATAGGGACACACAAGCAACCAACCAGCATTAAACAGTGTGAATAAAAATCCCTTCCCCTCTCAATTAATCGGGTCTCACGTGATTTGGTCTCCGTTTGGCAGAACTCATGCTAGGTCTCCATCTGTCCAGCGTCTTCCAGGGAAAACACAACTGACGAGAGCTGAGTTTCTAAAGATAAAAGTCAGGCAGGTACCTGGAAACCAAAAACCTTCCTGGTCTCCTTCAGAAAGATGCTAAAAAAGCCCACTTCCCCCCCATGACAGGTTACCTTTTAAGGAACTACACTAGGTGTGGTTGGCTGCTAGCTCCAGATACAGTTAATTGGAAAGCATCCACATAAAGGCTGAAGGCAAGTGGGTATTTTGCAGGCATCTTTCGCATCTTCTCCTGCAGCGTGTGCCCAGCTAGCCAATCTCCCGGTGTAACTTGCACTAACTCTGGGCAGCTCTGTCTCCCATGGGTGGTTAGACCCTGTATAGACCTTTAAGGAGACTGCTCCTGCCTCCAGACTAACAGACTGGACTCAGCTCACGCACTAGCAGTGTGTTTCAGATACAGCACTCCCGGGCTCCAACCCCACAGCCATAGTGCCTAGACTGCTGACTGTGCCCGAGTCCGGAAAGTCCTAGTGGCAGATGGCAGTAATCCCATGCATTTATAAATGGCACTAATTAGGGCTATTAATGCTTCCCTTGCTCAGAGGGGGGCTGTGAGGCTCAGTTCATTAATGTGCATGAAGCAATTTGAGAGCTCCGTGGGTGAAATATGCTAGAGGAGGGGAAAGGCTATTACTATAGACCCACGTTTTGTTGCAGCTGTTCGAGGGATCCCATGTTTCTGTCCAGGCTTTCTAAATATTTATTTCCAATATAGAGGTAGCACCGCCATAAGGACCTGCCCTCCTGGGCAAACCCTCACATGGTGATTGTAGCATCACCACCTCTCAATTAGCTGTTACCGCTCAAGACCGAGATCTTGGGGTCATTGTGGATAGTTCTCTGAAAACATCCACTCATTGTGCAGCGACAGTCAGAATGCGCAAATAACACGTTAGGAAAGGGTTAGATAATAAAGCAGAACATATAATGCCTCTGTATAAATCCATGGGACACCCACACCTCAAATACTGTGTGCAGTTCTGGTCAACCCATCTCAAAAAAGATATATTGGAATTAATTAGAAAAGGTGCAGAGAAGGGCAACAAAAATGATTAGGGGTCTGGAACGGCTTCTGTAGGAGGAACGATTAGACAGACTGGGAACTGCTTAGCTTAGAAAAGAGACAATATTGGGGGATGTGACAGAGGTCTATAAAATCCTGACTGGTGTGAGACAGTGAATTGGGGAAGTGTTGTTTACCCCTTCACATAATACAAGAACCAGGGGTCACCTGATTAAATTAATTGGCGGCAGGTTTGAAGCAAACAAAAGGAAGTACTTCACACAACGCACAGGCAATCTGTGGAACTCATTACCGTGAGATGTCGTGAAGACCAAAAGTATAAAAAAAAATATACTTTTTGTGTTTAAAAAAAGAATTAGCTAAGTTCATAGAGGATAGGTCCATTGATGACTATTAGCCAAGATGGTCAGGGACACAACCCCATGCTCTAGGTGTCCCTAAATCTCTGACTGCCAGAAGTTGGGACTGGGTGACGGGGGATAGATCACTCCAATAATTTCGCTGTTCTGTTCGTTCCCTCTGAAGCACCTGGCATTGGCCACTGTCAGAGACAGAATACTGGACTAAATGGACCACTGGTCTGACCCAGTGTGGCCGTTCTTATACCATCATCTAGCAACAGCCAGTGTCCCAGGAATCTGCTTGGCAATGTTCCCACCAAGCAGCCAGGCAAGAGATGCTGAGGGAAGGCAGGGCCTGGTCTATGGACTGGCAGATGAGAGCAGGGATTGGTGTAAAAGGGGAGTAGTGGAAAAAGAGGTGGGGTTGAGGCTACTTGCAATGCATAGGAATTGGGAAGTATCCCTTTAAATAGCTTGGCAGCCTTCTCTTGGGGCTTGTTGAGTGTGTCTGTGTTTGAGAAGTTCCCTGAGCGCAGCAGGGTGAGGCCTGGCTGGCGGGTGGTATAAACGTGGCTGTTTGGACCACAGCTGTGCCCATGTCAGTGAGAAAGCAACTCAATGCTGCTGCCTCGCGTCCAGCTGGGTGCATGCTCCATGGCAGAGGGTTTGTGAACAGGAAAGAGCAAGTGGCCCTCGGGCTGCTGAACATGAGTGCCCTCTGCTGGCTGCTGTGCCAAGCACTACGGACAATGGTAGGCATCCCCTGCCCCACTCTTGGTGAGCACAGGAGCAAGGAAAAGGGGGGTGGGGGAGAGGAAAAGCAATAGTCCTCTCCAAACCCTGCCCGCAAATGAGGCTCTGTCTCTACGAGACCAGAATGAGGTGTGAGATGCTGCTCACACATGGGAGAGGCTGAGCATTTCCCAGCCGGCACTGGCCTCTCCCTCTGGGGCACCTGGTGCACACTGCCAGTGGAAATTAAAGCTGGCACGGTGGCTTCAGAGGTACCACAGGATCTCCCCTCCCCCTTGAGTGGCTCCTCACACCCTCAGGCAGAGAGGATGCTGGTGGCACACTCTTGTCCCTGGTGGGTGGGAAGGTCTCCCCTTAGCAGGGCCTGAGTCCAGGCACCCTGGCTGTGAACTTCCCAGTCCACACCACCTGAATGGGCTCAGAGTGAGGGCAAGTGTGCTAACACATTCCACGCATGTGTATCTGATGCATTTGCCTCCCTGCATGGGTGTGCATGTAGAGGGTGTGTGCACGCATGCAAATGTGTGCTCAAGGGATGGGTGGTCAAGCTTGGTTTAGATGGAGCCTTCAGCTCAGACTCTAACCCTGTGCTGGGTTTCGGAAAGAGTCCAGTTACCGTTCCCTGCAAGGCTGCCTGCACAGTTTCTGATCTTTGGGACAGAAGCAGAAGTTAGTGTCGTTTGGCTCTGAAGTCCTCTGGAGCCGTGTGTGTGTGGGGGGCAATCTTTGTCCCCAATCCCGTCCCAAATGACTCTCTACAACATGGCTTACTGAAATCAGGACAAAGCTGTGAAAGGAAATAGCATATTCTAGACGTGCTATGGCGAATTAATTAATCATTAATGATCTGGAGGATGGCGTGGATTGCACCCTCAGCAAGTTTGCAGATGATGCTAAACTGGGAGGAGAGGTAGATATGCTGGAGGGTAGGGATAGGGTACAGAGGGACCTAGACAAATGAGAGGATTGGGCCAAAAGAAATCTGATGAGGTTCAACAAGAACAAGGGCAGAGTCCTGCACTTAGGACGGAAGAATCCCATGCACCGCTACAGACTGGGGACCAAATGGCTAGGCAGCAGTTCTGCAGAAAAGGACCTAGGGGTTACAGTGGAGGAGAAGCTGGAAATGAGTCAAAAGTGTGCCCTTGTTGCCAAGAAAGCCAATGGCATTTTGGGCTGTATAAGTAGGAGCATTGCCAGCAGATCGAGGGACATGATCGTTCCCCTCTATTTGACACTGGTGAGACCTCATCTGGAGTACTATGTCCCGTTTTGGGCCCCACACTACAAGAAGGATGTGAAAAAATTGGAAAACCTCCAGTGGAGGACAAGAAAAATGATTAGGGGACTGGAACACATGACTTATGAGGAGAGGCTGAGGGAACTGGGATTGTTTAGTCTGCGGAAGAGAAGAATGAGGGGGGATTTGATAGCTGCTTTCAACTACCTGAAAGGGGGTTCCAAAGAGGATGAATCTAGACTGTTCTCAGTGGTAGCAGATGACAGAACAAGGAGTAATGGTCTCAAGTTGCAGTGGGGGAGGTTTAGGTTGGATATTAGGAAAAACTTTTTCACTAGGAGGGTGGTGAAACACTGGAATGGGTTACCTAAGGAGGTGGTGGAATCTCCTTCCTTTGAGGTTTTTAAGGTCAGACTTGACACAGCTCTGGCTGGGATGATTTAGTGGGGGATTGGACCTGTTTTGAGCAGGGAGTTGGACTAGATGACCTCCTGAGGTCCCTTCTGATATTCTATGAATCCGCTGCAAACCACGCTGAATGATGTACCTCAAAATATCTACAGCACAACCCAGGCAATCAGACCGCAGGCCATCTAGCCCAGTATCACGGCTCTGATAGTGACCAGCACTAGCTGACTTGGGGGAATATGCAAAAAAATCCTCCTGATGAGGACCCAGCAATAATCTGCCCTGAGAGGAGTTATTCTTAAAACCCCTTTTGTGGGTGAGGGATCCCCTGCTATCCCAGCACAAGCTCAACCCAGAATCCAAAAGTACCAACGCTGACTGGAATTATTTAATCATCAGCAGAAGAAAGGGAAGGGAGCCATCCCTGAGTGACTCCTCTCAAGCACTGGATCTGGGCTGCCCTGTTGTAATCAGTCAAAAATAGCCTGCAATCAATTTTCTTCCCCAGCTCTGTGGGGAAAATGAGAGACGCTTTGGGTGTTTTCTTATTAGGAAGTTAGCCATTTCCTGAGCCTGGCACAGCTGGATTGGAGCTATCTTGTGTGTCCTCATCTCCAAGCAATCAGCTGTGCGATGAATCAGGAGGCTGCCCCTGTGAGGATCCTTGCTCACAGCTCTCCCATCTCCCCACTGGGCTGCAACCCCTTGCCATGTTGGCATTCATCAGCACCTGCCTTGGAAAATCAATTACCATGTAGCAGCTGGTTTCCAATAGGTGCAGCAATGTGCATGCACACTGCCTCTGTGAGCTCTAATGATTAGAGCAGGACTGGGAGAGAGGGGGTGGAGATCCTGGGTCCTATTTCTGGCTATCAGAGGGGTGTGTGAGCAGGGGACCAGGTGGCCAGGTCTGGGAAGGAAGTGTGGCCTGGTAATTGGAGCAGAGCACTGTGCCTCAGTGTCTGGTAATGGAAAGAGCTGTGCAGAATATCAGGACAAGCTTCATGGCTCTCACTTTCACCGGGGCTTCTGTCTGAGGCCAGGCCAGGTGGGCTCAGGGGTTTTGACCCCAGTTTCCTGTGACACTGAGGCCAGTTAAGGGTGGCTTTGGGGTTTTTTTTATGCTTTTGCAGAGCAGTAATGTGGGGCTTGCCATGCGTTAGGTCTGGTTTGGATCACGTGCCCTTCTATGGAGTCTAGGTTTATTGGAGACCCCAAAATGCAGCAAGAGGCTGGAGTGGATCCTCCCCAAGATCAGTGTCCTGTGATCCTCAGTTCCCCAAAAGTCCGTGTTAGGTGCATTAGGGTGTTGGACCCAGCTAATCTGGGCTGGGCACTGCACAGACCCAGAGTCAGATTCATCCCAGCTCCAAAGAGCTCACAGGCTAAATAGATCAGAGAAAGGAAGAATGATTATCCCTGTGGCACGGTTGGGGAACCGAGGCGTCCTGTCTCAGCTGGAGCTGCTGAGTGCTGAGCACGTCAGAATAGCTGCCCCTGCATGTCTCAGGTTGAACACCTAACAGTGTTGACCCCTGCAAAGCAGAGGGTGCATATGTAAATGATAGCATGAGTTTTTAGGACAGGAAGGTGGGGGGGAGGGGGAAGAAGTGGTGCTCTAGGAGGAATTTAAGGACACAGGTTGCAATTCATTTGGCCAGGAGATCAGGGCTAATGCCCTCGTTCATCACTACGAGCTTGTAGCAAACACAGCAGCTGGGACTTTGTTTTCACAATCTATTTCATACCAAGCTGGCGCCGGCAGGGGCACAGCCCTGACCACCACGCTGGGGCATTGATTCAATACTGACTGAGTGCCCCCTACTGAAGCTATGCTGCCACCTTTGCTCTTTAGAGAGATCTCCCATCCAATTCTACACCCAGCCCTAGCTTGCTCGGCTTGGAAGAGCTGACAAGATCTCTGTACAAGGTGGTAGGCGCTAAAAACTAAGGCGTGACTGGGGATACATCTGATTCCATCCTGCATCTCTGCAGTGGTGCCGAAAGGAACAGGGGAGATCACTGGCTTTGGGCATTGGAGCAAACCTGGTAGAGAGAGCACATTAAAGTGAAGGACTCGCTTTAAAACAGAGATCTGGTTTGGAAGGACTATAACTTCTTCAAAAGAATGTGGGCACCAGATGGTAAATGTGTTCTTGCCCATGGAGCTGGGCTGGTGCTTCTGGTGTGCTGGAGTTAGGTTAGAGCTTCAGGTCGTGTTGCAGAGATGTAAAAGTGACATAATTTACCATGAATATTCTAATAGGTATAGGAGCCCACCTCTTTCCTTCCCGGTAACTTCAAAACCGCATCCAAAATAGCAGTGCCCTGGTCAGCTCCCACAGAGGCAAGTGCGGTGAGCAGTGTGCCTAGAATAAACATTTGCAAGAAGAATTCATTCAAAATATGCTCAGTAATAAAAACCTTCTGAGGCAGACTGGGAAGAACCGCAAAGCTCTGGGCTGTGTTGGGTCAGGACACATCTGTGCTTCCCCCTGCAGCCTCAATGAAACTACTTCTTAACCTCTGTCAGGTAGTGCCTTGAAGTTGGAGTTTAATCCCTTGTATTATTTTTTTCTCCACTGTAACTGTGGATCTTCTCATTACTCATGTGAGTATCTGTCTTTTTTTTTTCTCTCTCTTCATATAACTGAGTTCTTTGCTTCACTAATACTTGTGGTGCAAAATTCCACCCATTAATTGTGTTGTGCAAAACTGGGTTCCCTTGGATCAGTTTCCCTTTTATTTTTTGTTGGACATTTCCTTGGCAAGGGGGAATACGAGTGCCTGACTTACCTACTCAACCCTACCCCATCTTTTACGGCTCCTGGAAGGATAAAGAGTGATGCGCACAAGCAAAACAAACCTGCCACTGACCTGCTGAAACCATCCTGCCCCCATGCTGTTCATCAGTGCTGTTTAGTGGGATGCTGGAGTGGGTACCTTAAGGCACTGGGGTTGGAGAAGGAGGAGAAGAGAACTAGAAAACACAGGCTGCGTAGCATGGCTGGACTGTCATGATAGTAGAAGTCTCTTCCTTCCAAGCATAACAAGATGTTCAGTGGACCTTCTTCAGGGGCTGAACCCATCGCCTCTCACTCTAAAAGTATCTCCTGCTTGAGCTAAACTCTCCAGGTATTTGCTAGTGGATTCATAAACTACTTTGCATGGTCCTGCCACTAGAGGGGGCTAAGAGCCACACTGTGTTAGAAGGGGTAAGACAAAGACCTCAGAACCCATCCCGAGTCTCCACCAGCGACGCATCACCAACGGAGCTGTATGAGCAATCTGCTCCAGGCAGCTTTCCCGCTGATGTTTGCCCGTGATTGAGTTTGTGAAGCAGCAGTAATTTTATGTGTGAGACCTTTCCCAACTGTCTGATGAAAAATTGAAGTGGATTTTCTCCACCACCACTGGGACAACATCGAAAGCTGTGTGCGGTCCAAAATGCAACATGGTCTTGTGAAATGGTATTCTCCCCCTGGAAGAACAGGGAGTGGGTGAATCCCTGAAAGCCAGCCAGCTTAGTAGAGTAAGCAAAGGGCTAGCAGGGGACATTCACCCCTTCTTAGGCCAGGCTGTAGAAGACGTGGTCTAACTAGTATTTCGCAAGCACTTCGCAGATATACCTCTAGTCATCACCACAATCTAAATCATAACCCAGATCATAAGATCCTCTTTCACAGATGGGGATACTGAGGCAACGAGCAGTTAAGCAGCCCACTGATTCCAAAGGAAATGACCTCCAGCTGACCGAGGACTTAAATTGCTCCCTATCAGCTTTCTGGCCTGGGCTCAGGAGATCTAAATGCAAAGGCTTGATGAAGGAATCCCTGACTCTGCCTGGGCTAGCATGACAGGTCCTGGATAGAATCAATGAGTTGATGTAGGATCAAAATCAATGGCAATTTGCAGCTGCCCATGCTGCTGTAGTCGTCTAGCTGCACCATGGCAGCTTTATGGCCTTCTTCAGCTTCCTTAACACATTAGCTATGGGGTTTCTTCCTTATTGCATTATAAATTATTTCCAGAAATCAATCTAACATGGCTGCCTTGACAGGGAGGAGGATTGGAACAGACTGTCCCGTCTTCTAAAGGCTGGTCGTGACTCCCAGCACTGTGCTCACCTTGAGCTCCCGGCCCCAGCATTCTCCTAATCCCTGGTGGGAGCCATAAAGTGGCACACTGGGAGAGGCATCCAGTCTCTGCCCCCACTTAGCGGGCAAACCAAAAGATGGGGAAATGCTTCATTTAAACTCTTTCCGGCTCTCTTGCTTCTCATTGCATCCCTAGCTCTCCCCCTGTGTTTAGATGGAAGAGGCAAAGGGTGAGGGGCAAGGAAGGTTTATTTCCCTCTTTCCCCTAATCCACCCTCCAGTGCTGGCCAAATCCTCTCTAAGCTGTGCAGCTGCAGAGCAGACTCTCAAGGGCCATGCAAGTGGGGAGAGGCACCTTGCCCCTGGCTGCTGTGGCAAGACAGGGCTGAGGGAAGTCCTTTCTCCCCACTGCAGCCCCGGAGCAGCCTGCACCCCAAACCTTTCATCCTACACCCCCCCCCCCACTGGAGCTCTCAGCCCCTCGTACCCTCTTGCCCCTGCTCAGGGCGACCTTTCTGAAGAGTGATTTGTTCACTTTGCCTTTCGAATGCACTTGATTGCACCCAAGGCTGGATGTGTTTAAAAAAAAAAAAAAAAAAAAAAAAGTCTGGCAGTAAGAGCAAGACCCGTGCCTGGAAGCTGAAGCTAGAAACACTGAGGCTAGAAATAAGGTGCAGATGTTTAATGGGGGGGAGGGGGGTTTAACCATTGGAACCATGTACCTAGGCCCAGGGTGCATACCGCAGTGCTTAGAGTCTGCAAATCAACGTTGGTTGTCTCTATTTTTTTAAAAAATGAAATAAAAAACTTGCTGTAGCTCAGCCACCAGTGATGGGCTTGATGGAGGCAGTGCTTGGGGAGTGGGGGGCCACCCCCAGCCAAAAAAAAAAAAATTAAGCCAGGGTGCGCTTTAAGCAGTGTTTTCCCAGGTTAGGAAAGTCCTCTCCTCCCCCCATGCTTTCTCAGACCACGCTAAGCAATGGCTGCAGGAATCCCTGGTGCAATTCTCCAGCCTGTGTTATGTAAGGGGTGAGAGTAGCTGAGCAGAGTGATTGCTTTGGGCCTTGCAATCTAGGACTCACTGAATTCCCTCCACCCTGAATCTTCTCTAAAGAGCTTTATTCCCCCCTGCCCTACTTTCACTCCCCTCCACCCCATAGTACAGCCCTGCTCTCCCCTTCTCATCCCCCTGAGAACAAAACCGGGGCTAAGACTATGTGTATGTGCAAAAGCCTCAGGCAGAGGGGAATCGGGTTCCTTCCTAAAACAACATAATGGGGAAAAAAATCCAGAGTAAAAACTCCAGGGCCCGAGTAACTGCTGGTGTAATTGCAGGGGCCTCAGCAGGGAATTAAATCCAGAGTATATTTAGTAGCATTAGAAATATAGGAAAATGCAGCAAGAGCCACCTATTGCCATGTACACCTGCACACGCACTCCGGCTGACCTACCCCTATATGCACCCCAGTATGGGCTCACGGACAGGCGCACACACGCAGACAGACGCATGCACACAAGTACACACGGCGCCATAAACCCCTCCCCCCAGCCATGCACACGTGTGAACACTGACATGCACCCTACACGACTGTGCAGGTCTGCATGGCCACCCGCGCTCCCATGCACCGAGACACAAGCAGTGACCCCCCCCCCCACCACCACCACCACCAGTCCAGCCCGTGCAATGCACTTGCAGGGGGCACGGGCGGTGGGCTGCCCCAGCAGCCTTTGTCCCTCTCACAGGGCGGCTGGAGGGGCCCAGCGTGGCTCCCCTTCCAAGGGCGCTGTAGCCTGGCAGGCTGCAGAAAGTTCCGGGGCTGGTCCCCCCCCCCCCGGCCCGGGCAGAGTTTCGCGCCGGCGGGGAGCCGATGCAGCGGGATGTGAGAGGCATCCCAATGGCGGGCGGGCGGGCGAGCGGTGTTCGCGCTACCGCAGCGCGGGGGGGGCGATGCACCGGCGGGCGGACCGGGCGCCGGAGCCCAAGTTCTGCAGTGCTCCGGGAAGCAGCGGCCGCGGCACCTGCCCGGTAAGCCGGACCCCCCCCCCCCGAGCATGAGAGCGCGGCGCTTGCCTGCTGTCCGGGGGGGGGGGAATCCCCCTGGTGAAGTGCAGCCCGCTGGGGGGGGGGGCTCCTGCCCCTCGGGGCAGTGGAGGGGGCGGGGCTGGTCCACGGGCGGCAGTGGAAGTTTGGGGGCACGGGGAGCCCGAGGCGCTGCGGGGCTCCCGGCCCCCCGGGGGGGGGGGTCTCCTGGGACGGGACGGGGGGCGCCCGGCCGCGGGGCAGCTCTGCCCTTTCCACCCTGGGCTCGGGACGGGGCTGCCCCGGCGCAGCTTTAGCTCCGGAGCCCCCAGCCAGCGGAGGCGGCCAGGGGCTGGAGGAAGTCAGTGGAATTTAGTCCGGATTTACACCAGGGTAACCTGGCTCCTAATGCTCACTGCGGTTCTGCCCCTGTTCCCCCCTCTCCTCTCCCCCCCCCTCCAATTCAGCTGAAGTTGGAACCACCCCGGTCCTGCGCCAGCCCCTGGGGTGAGCCCCATCCCCACCTGGCTCCCTCAGCCAAGGGAACAGCCCCTGGGAAAGGGCAGGCTGCGAGCCAGGGTCTTTCTGCCCCCACCTGCCCCTGTCGGAGGGGGACCTCTCAGCACGTTGTCCTGACTGCTGCAGTCAGAGGCAGGGTGGAGCTGCCGAGCCGGGCTGGGGATAAGGGACCCTGGACCTTTCCCTTGGGGGTGACCCCATAAAGTGGCAGGGGAGGAGCTTTGGGCTGGGACCCACTCTCCGCCAGAAGCCGTTGAGTATCCTTTGCATTGAAACAAAAACCACGTCCCCCTGCATCTTTCTGCCTCTCCCTGGCACTTCCCTGGCCCCCGTCGCAGCAGCCACCTGGCGATCGCTAGTGCATTTTTCCTGGGAAGCCAGGCAGTGCCTGGGGCTCCATTTTACACGTGAGGGGGGGCTGAGGCCCAACGAGACTAAGGGTACATCTGCGCTGCAAGAAAACACCCATGGCTGCCAGTCTCAGAGCTGGGTTCCAGTCCCAGCGGGAATGTCTCTGCTGCTATTTTTAGTACCATGGCATGAGGGCCAGTCTGTAGACCTGGCCCTGGGACTCATTGCCATAAGTTTTGGGTTTTTTTTGTTTGTTGTGCAGCATAGACATACCCTCAAGAGACGTGACCAAGGTCACACAGTGAGTCTGTTGCAGAATAGAGAAATGAGATCCGCTGGGTCCCAGGATAGGGACATAGCTACTGGGCCATCCTTTCTTTACAAGTTTTAACAAATCCTGCCTTGCAGGTCCCCAGAGATTCTTTCCCCCACCCCATGTTACAGATGGGGAAACTGAGGCACTGAAGGGCTTTGCCCAACATCTCAGAGCAACTCAATATCTGAGACAGGAATAGTGCTGTCCCCTGATTTAACCACCAGGCCACACTCCTGCAGGTTATCTGACCCTCCCACACTTTTGGGTTCCTTTCCACCTATCTTCCCATCAGCCCTATTCCTCCTTCGTAAACCCTGGACTCCCCCCACTATGATACCCCCACCCACAGCCTGTTACTCCTGCTCTAGCCCCACAGCCCCTGACCAGGCAACAGGAATCTCTAAGGGGGAAAGCAGCTCCCTCCTTCCCTGCTGGAGGGGCGAGCAGTGTGCCTGGCTGTGCCCAGCACCCCCAGAGCTCTCCTGCTGGGCTCTGGCACATCTGCCTGCAAAACTGTTGGATCCCTCTAGTGTGCAAATCCCCCTAGAGCACGGACAGTCCCAGTTCAGAAGAACCCAGCAGCCTCACAGTTAGATCAGGCTGATGGGCGGCAGCTAGGGCTAGAGAGAGGGTGGCAGGGAAGAGGGAGGTCGAGTGGATTTCACTGTAGGGTTGTGACCTGATTGAGGGTGCAGTGCGGTCTCCATGTACTCAGTGCCTTTCAGTCATTACCTCTTGCGCTGTCCCGTGTTCCATTTTAGCCTCCTTACCTCCACCTGCCCATCCCCTCCTTGGACCAGATTCTGATCTCCTTCACCCTGGTGTAAATCCAGAAAAACTGCCCTGGCTTCAAGGCAGTCACCTCTGGATTTATGCTGGGGTCAGTGAGATCAAGCCCCTCTCTTGGCTCTCATGTAACACGATGCCCTTTGTTGGGGCATTAGTAGCAGAGTCGAACCTGGGACCGCGGACTGTGTAACCAGGAGCCTACACCACCTGAACTAAAAGAGCCCTCGCAGCTTGAAAGCTATAGCAGACTCCTCAACCTTCATGTGGCCGGCCACCACTAAGGAGGGAGACATCGTGAACAGCAAGGAAACATTGGTTATATTTATGACCTAGGGGACAGAGGACCGGATGGGGACTCAGGAGTCATAGCTATTCCCAGCTCTGCCACCGACCTGCTGGGGGACCTTGAGCAAGTCACGTCACTGCCCCCTGTCTCAGTTTCCCCAGATGTAAAATGGGGATAGTGATACTGACCTCCTTTGTAAAGCACTTTGAAATCTACTGATGAAAAGTGTTATATAAGAGCTAAGATTTAATTATTTTATTATTAATTACAGCAGTCATTTAAACGTATATCACTCTGGCATCTTCCCCCTGGAAGATCCCAGCGTGGTTCACCAGACCCTGGTGTCTCATACTCACAGCCAGTTTGTACCCTATTCCAGTATACAGCAGGATCACATGATTCAAAACGAGGTGGGCAGTGCTCTCCCTACATACTTGGAGCATCCTCTACTAACAAATGGATCACATCACTCACCACTGACATGCAGCCACCTCTGAGGTGGGACACGGCTCCTTTAGAACAGCACACTACTCTACAGTTTGAGACAGGAAGTGAAAAAGAATCCAGTATTCCACTGAAACTGGGGGCAGGGGAAGTCCTTTTAGAACATCAGCAGTGGGACTCAGAGGCAAAGTGAGGTGAATGGGGTGCAGCCTGAGAGGTGAGTGTGGGGGGGGCATCTTTGAGGTCCTGTGTCAGGGCTGGAGCCAGCCAAGCATGCTGGGTTATCAGGTATGTTTGGTGCAAGTGTCATTGGTCACTTTTTGTCAATTGGAAAGGCAGAGGTTCAGGCATCTGGCTTAACATTGGTTGGGAATTTCCTATCAAAATGTTTTTTCAACAGAAAATACAGTTTCCACAAAGTCAAAATTTTCTGCTGGCAAATTGCAATTTTGACAAAATTATTCAATTGTCTGTTGGGAAAATCTGAACAAAATATTTTGTTTCAGGTCCGGTCAACTGGATTGAAAGACTTTGGTTTGTTGAACTGAATCGAAACATTTAATTTCAGGTCAAAAGAAAAGGAGTACTTGTGGCACCTTAGAAACTAACAAATTTATTAGAGCATAAGCTTTCGTGAGCTACAGCTCACTTCATCGGATGCATTTGGTGGAAAATACGGTGGGGAGATTTATATACACACACAGAGAACATGAAACATGTATGATAAAACCCATTGTTTCATGTTCTCTGTGTGTGTATATAAATCTCCCCACCGTATTTTCCACCAAATGCATCCGATGAAGTGAGCTGTAGCTCACGAAAGCTTATGCTCAAATAAATTTGTTAGTCTCTAAGGTGCCACAAGTATTCCTTTTCTTTTTGCGAATACAGACTAACACGGCTGCTACTCTGAAATTTCAGGTCAGTTTGACATTAACCTGTGTTTGCCTGAGCTGCCATGATACTTTCTGAAAACTGAAGTTTGAGTGCCTCTTGTCTCCATTCTCCTTTGTGGGTCAGGCTACCTAGCTGAACTACATTTCCCATGATGCACCACAATCTTGCCTTTGGTTGAACCACGCGGTGCATCATGGAAGATGTAGTTCAAACAGGGATTCCTGCCCATAGAGGAGAATGGGAGCTTGAGGCATGCAAACTACAACTCCCATGAGTAGGGCCTTACCAAATTCATGGCCATGAAAAACATGTCACGGACTGTGAAATCTGATCTCCTCTGTGAAATCTGGTCTTTTGTGTACTTTTACCTTATACTATACAGCTTTCACTGGGGAGACCAGCGTTTCCCAAATCGGGGGTCCCAATTCAAAATAGGGTCAGGGTGGTGGGGATGTTGTCGCAAGGTTATTGTAGGGGGGTGACAATATTGCCATCCTTACTTCTGCACTGCCTTCCGAGCTGGGAGGCCAGAGAGTGGCAGCTGCTGGCCAGGCACCCAGCTCTGAAGGCAGCACCCTGCCAACAGCAGTGCAGAAGTAAGAGTGGCAATACCATACCATGCCACCCTTACTTCTGCGCTGCTGCCTTCAGAGCTGGGTCAGGACCCCTACAGTAACAACACCGTGACATTTCAGATTTAAATATCTGAAATCGTGAAATTTACAATTTTTAAAATCCTATGACCGTGAAATTGACCACAGTGGACTGTGAATTTGGTAGGGTGATGCAGTAGCTTGGAGACGGGATCATGACCCAGATGAATGTCAAACTAACCTGAAGCCAAATATTTCATTCTGGGAATGTTGAAATGTTTCCTTTTGATCAGAAAGGTCAAAATGTTCCATTTCATCATATCACCAAAAATGTTTATAGTTTGCTGAAATATCAGAATTTTCTACGGGATGGGAATTCTAATTTTCCAGCAGATCTGCTGATAGATAACCCAGGCTGCAGTGGGATTTGGGATCCACAGAGAGGACTGGGAAGTGCAGTCAGGACGGCCCTCAGGCACACTGGAAGGAGAGGCGTGAGTGTGCAGTTGGTTTTGCTGGGATTGGGTTCTGATACACCACTGAAAGGGACTCAAAGCAGGAGGGGCTCAGGTCTGCAGGGGAGGAGGCTTATTAGCATATTGGGTGGGCAGCGCACAGAGTGGGGAGAGGAGGTTAATGCGGAGCAGACTCAGTCATGTACCAGGAGGGTGGCAAATATATGTGGCAGGTGGCATGTACTTAGATGGGTGGGTTCTAGCACACAATAAGAGGGCAGTCAGTGGGAGTGTGCTGGGGCTGTGGGTTCAAATCCTGTACTAAGTCTCTCAAGCGATTTTAAAGCCAGACATGCTGACCTGCAGCAGCAGTAAAGGGTCAATTGGAGGCTTGACTAGTGGTCAACTCTTTTTTCTCTGGCTGTCTCTGCAAAGCAGTTGCTGTTCTGGTGTTTACTGCCTATTGCAGCTGCCTCCTGGGGGGACGCGCAGCTGGTCATTAGAAGTCAGCCGCAGCCTCTGCTGGGCCAGTCTGCACCCCAGCTACCACATCAGATTCTGTTTCATGGGGGCCATGCAGCTGAAGGATCTCCTAAGGTCACCAGAAGAGATGAGCTGGATATAAACACCCCCAGACTCTGAGCATGGAGGAGGAACGGGTGGCTTTGGAACCTAGAGGTGGATTGGAATTTTGCTGCTGACTCCTGCTTTTGTAATGGACGCAACAGAATGGTCTCCCCCCATCATCTGAATATATATACCCAGATATGGATCAGAACCCAAGTTTGTCTCTAAGCCCATCTGATACTGTGCTGTACTTAATAACATGAGCGAGAAGCGCAAGCGGTATACAGTATCTGGATTACACTGAGAAATCCACAGCTGGAGTGAATTTAGAGCAAGCCAAACACTCACACCCTACTTAGAGCTAAATAGCCATCATGACTGCTTCATCCAGGACGCTGCAGAGGGGGCTCGCCAGGGACTGAGCAGACCGAGCAAAGGGAAGGCACCATCCCACGCAGCTCAAGCCAGAGAGTCAGGAACCACAGGGAAATCTTTGAGCTAAGATCCCTTTGCAATGGAGGTACAACGGCAATATGATAGTGACCCAGAAAGAGATTCTGATCTCTTACATGTGCTTCCAGCTGCAGTCTGAGCCAGAACTTAGCACTTCTGTAGCTCTTAATCTGTTCATGAAAATGCTTGATAAACCTTCACTTACCCTCACGGCCCCCCTGGGAGATAGGTAAGTATCACTGTCTCTGTTTTGCCGTGGAGGAAACTGAGGCACAGAGAGGTGACTGGTCATCAAGTTATACCATGACAGTCAGGAGAAGAATTCTCAGGTCTGTTGTTTAAACCACTAGACCCAACTGCCTCTGAGAACTCCTCCCCTGCATCCCAGAGTTCAGGTCAAACCTCAAACCAGAGCCAAACATTCTGGAGTTTCTTGTGTTAATTTCTCCCTCCCAGGTGGTTATTTCTCATTTTTGTTGCATGTCTTTGCACTGTTGTAGTTTCAGCCAAGAGTGTACAACCTGACCCACAACGAAAAGGGAGCTCAGAAGCAGAATATTGCACAAATCTCAGGAGATTCTAGCCTGCTCTCCCAAGATTTCCAAGCCAGCTTTGCGAGACAAGGCATTGGGACGAGTTGTGAGTTTAGGGGAAGGTCTGTCAAATCATTGGGAAGGATAGGCTGGCATTTATCATTCTCGCCCGTGGGGCAGCCGGTGCAGGTAGGACCGAACGCTCACCTGAGTTCAGGTCAGAACTTCCACTGACATCAGCTGAATGTTGGCCTAAAGATCAAAGTGGGAATCTGGCATCTATGTAGTAACTAAATGTTTAGGGTCTCATTCCATTCCAATTCAAATCAATGACAAAATCCCCATTCATTCAATGGGGCAGGACCAAGTTCTTCATTCTCATAACTATTTGTTACTCACATTCATTGTCACTCAGTGGGGGAAAAGTCTCGCCACTAGTACTGTCCTTGCTCTTTGTTTCTCTTCTTTCTCTGTCCTCCACCTCATCTAGGGTCGGTTGTGGAGCCCCCTGGAGTCGCACCTTCATGGTGGTGTACATAGGTCCCCGCCAACCCACTGCCTCTTCAGTTCCTTCTTACCGTCAGTGACGGTCGCTGGAGCTTCTCTCTTGCGAACAGCAAACAATCCCCTAGTGGACTTTCTTTCAGTGTTATCTGTAAATAGTTAAAAACTTATAGTTAGTGTAAATAGTGTAGTTAGTTTAGATAAGTTTCAGTTGGGGTCCCCCCCCACCCATCACATTTCCCCTCCCCGGGGACTGGGGCATGCCTGGGTCTCAGGGGTTCAAACCGTGTGGGTTCTGTCTGAAGCCCATGGCAAAGGGAGACCCACACGACTCCTGTCTGAAGTGCTTGGGACAGGCACATCAAACAGATAAGTGCAAAATGTGCAGTGGCTTCAAACCAAGGACCAAAACAGAAAGGGACTTTAGGCTGAAACTGCTCCTTATGGAGTCAGCTCTTTGTCCTCAACCGGGCCAGGCGGCTTCCGACCCCAAGCCCAGCACTTCGGTGTGGAGCACGCCGGCCTCGGTAAGGGAGGCCGTGGCACCGAGAAAGGACTCGGGCTCTAAGGAGCCTCGGCACCGCTATTCCCCAGTGCTGAAGACTCCTTCCGGTGCGAGTGCCCGGCACCGCTCCCATTTGCTGGTGCCACACAAGAAGAAGAGGACAGACTGATTGCGCTCTCCCACTAAGTGGTGAATTGAGCAGGCATTAGCGGGCTGTGTCCCACATTGGGACACACTCCTCCAGCTCCAACTTTGCCGGCACAATTGACTCAGGCCTCATGGGGAGGTCCAGCAAGTCCGGTTCTCGTGGATTCCCCGGTGCGGGAGTGTCGGGAGAAGGGCATAGACCTTCCTTCTACGCTTGACACCTTTGAGGTGGCTAGGGACCTTATCGCAATGACGGCGCAGTCCCCTGCACTGACATATGCGCCGCAGAGAAGCACCGTGTCCTCGAGAGAAAAGTTGGCAATGATGCGGCACCGCTCGCCCTCACCTCAGCGCCACTCCCCGGCACTGTCTCAGTCTGCTCCGCCCTGGTCGCCAAAGTCGGCATATTCAGTGGACTTGGAGGTGGAGCAGTACACCTCTGGGCGAAGTTGGCACTGCTCCGGCACCGCTCGAGACAAGCAGAAGGGCAGCTGCTACCCGTGATGTCCTGGCCTCTGCAGTGGCAGGTGCCGGTTCAATGGCCCTACTGGACACCATGGGCCTACCACCAAGCCCAAGGGCCGGGGTCCAGATCCCTGTTGGTGGCTTCGGAGGCTTGGGTCCCTCCATCATCGACTTTGGTAGCCCAGGAACCTGTGCGAGGGCAGGAAATGGGCACGGAGGTCGGCACCAAGACTGCTACGGGACCCGGCACCGGTACCAGACCGAGACAGGTGCGAGCCCAGGAACCAGTACCGTCCCCAGCACCACATAACGTGTCTCAACGCAGGAGGATCACTGCGAACCAGAGGGGCAGAAAGATTCATTGCCCCCACGGGCATCCTCCACAGATGAAGCAGTGGCGGGCACTTCCACCACACTGCCTGCCATGCACACCAGGGCACACGAGGAGCTGCTCAGGAGGGTGGCTCAAAACCTAAACATGCAGGCGGAGGAGATCTCGGAGGAGACAGACCCTATGGTGGACATTCTGGTCCCTGAGGGCCCTTCGAGGATGGCTTTGCTCCTCATTAAAACTATCTGGAACACTACCAAGGTGCTGTAGCAAACACCCGCCTCTCTTCCCCCCCACGGCAAAAGGGCTGGAGAGGAAATATTTTGTGCCATCCAAAGTGTATGAGCAAATGTTTACCCACCCTCACCCGGGTAGTCTGGTGGTGGAGGTGGCCAACCAGAAAGAAAGACAGGGACAGCCGGGGCCGACCCCTAAGTCCACGAGGTAAAGAAGCTGGATCTCTTGGGTAGGAAGGTGTGTTCTATCGGGAGGATCCAGCTTCACATAGGCGACCAGCCGGCAGTCCTGAAGCACAATAGCTACAATTCCCGGAACGCATTGTCCAAGTTCCAGGAACTGCTACCGGCGGACTCCTGCTCTGAATTTGTGGCTGTCCTGGAGGTGGGACTCGGCGGACTCAGTGACTCGGACTACAGAAGTCCAAAACACCATCCAGGACTTGCCTTTTGACTGTTCAGGGCTCTTTTCAGAGCACTCAGACACTGGGTTCCACAGCCTGAAGGACTCGCGGGCAGACCTTATGTCCCTGGAGCTTCATACGCCATAGAGAAAGCTCTTCAAGCCACAACCCGCCCCTCGCTTCTACTCAGCTCCTCCCAGGCAGGACTATAACAGGAAGCAGGGCAGGAGTAACAGGAGGAGGCCCTCTCAGTCCTCCTCTAGTCAGGGCCAGAGCGCAGTAAAGCAACCCTCAGTCTCTAAGCCAAACTTTTGCAGGTGCTCCTGGAAGCGACGCACCAGTCCAAATCCTGGATCCTTCCCCTCCCTTTGTGAATCATCTATCCCATTTCTACCATGCCTGGGCTCAAATCACCTCAAACTGATGGGTCTTGAGAATGGTAGAATTGGGATATTCTTTCCAATTCTGTTCCTTCTCGCCTTCCCACTCACCCTCCCCATCCCTATTCAGGGACCCTTCTCACGAGCAACTTCTAGTGCAGGGAGGTGCAAATGCTCCGACAACTCGGGCAGTAGAGGAGGTTCCTCTGGAGTTCAGGGAGGGGGTTCTACTCCCAGTATTTCCTCGTCCCCAAGGCCAAGGGTAGGCTTGGGGCTATTTTAGACCCGCGAAACCTAAACAGATTCATGAAGAAGTTAAAGTTCCTCATGGTCTCCCTAGTTTCCATGGTTCCCTCCCTGGATCCGGGGGCCTGTACATGGCCCTCAACTTGAAGGACGTGTACTTTCATGTGTCCATGATTCCATCCCACAGACGGTTTCTCTGTTTCATGGTCAGCAACATCCAATATCAGTTCACGGTCCTTCCCTTCGGCCTCTTGACGGCCCATCAGGTGTTCACCAAACGCATGGCGGTCGTGGCAGCCTTCCTGTGGAAGCAGCACGTGCAAGTATTCCCATACCTAGATGGCTGACTAACCAAGGGCCACTCCCATGCCCAAGTGGAGAACCATGTGAACCTGGTGCGGACAACTTCATTCTGAACGTCGTGAAGTCGACCATAACCCCCACTCAAAGGATAGAGTTCACTGGCGCCCTCCTGGACTCCAGTTGGGCCAGAGCATTCCTCCCGGAATCTCGCTTCCTTGCCATGGGCACCATCATAGAGGATCTCAGAAGACTCCCCACCACTATGGTGCAGAATTGCCTGAAACTGGTCGGACATATGGCTGCTTGCATGTATGTGGTACAGCACGCCAGGCTGCTGCTCTGTCCCCTTCAGGCTTGGCTAGCCTGGGTATAGAGGCTGAACCGAGACCACCTAGACAGACTGGTCACACTGACTCCTCCAGTCCTTGAATCCCTCTGGTGGTGCTCGCCTTCAAGCAGTCTGTGCAGGAATTCTCTTCTCCAGACCTCAGCCATTGCTGTCTCTAGTCACAGATACTTCGGCAATGGGAAGAGGGGCGCACCTAGGCGCACTCAGGACTCAAAGTCTTTGGTCCCAGGCAGAACTTTCGCTGCACAGCAACATCAGGGAGTTGTGTGCGGTTTGCCTGGTTTGCCAGATGTTCCAAACCCATCCATGGGGCAGATGCGAATCAGTATTGACAGACAATACCACAGCGATGTTCTATATGCACAGAAAGGGTGCTGCTTGCTCCTCTCCCTATGTCAGGAAGCCCTGAAGCTGTGAGACTTCTGCATCGCTCACTCGATACACTTGGAGGCATTGAACCTTCTGGGCTCGCAGAACAAACTGGCCAATCACCTCAGCAGCTCCTTTCATGATCATGAGTGGTCTCTCCGCCCGGATGTCACCATCAACATTTTCCAAAGGTGGGGATCTCCCAGATAGACCTGTTCATGGCACAGCACAACAGAAAGTGTCAGCAATTCTGCTCCTTCCAGAATCACAGCCCGGGCTCGCTCGTGGACGCCTTTTTCCTTCCTTGGAAGAGGCACTTGCTGTCCACATTCCTGCCTTTCCCACTCATCCACAAGGTCCTCCTCAAGGTCCAGTGAGAGGAAGCATCAATAATCTGGATAGCACCAGCATGGCCACGTCAGCACTGGTTCACCATGCTGCTGGACCTGTCAGTGGACAGCTCTGCCCATGGTCCCGAACTTCATCACACAGGACCACGGCCACCTCCAGCATCCCAGTCTAGAGTCTCTCCACCTCATAGTATGGAAACTCCATGGCTAAACCCGTTGGAGCCTGCATGCACTGACTCGGATAGGAGGTTTTCCTTGGCAGCAGAAAGCCATCCACTTGAGCCACTAATCTGGCTAAGTGGAAGAGGTTTTTTATTTGGTCTGTGCAGAAGGGCACTCTTCCATTGCAGTCATCAATTCCCTTCATCCTGGACTATTTACTTTACCTAAAACAGCGCTGTGTGGCAGTACCATTGATAAAGGTGCCACTATTTCAGCTTTCCATCCCAGCTCAGCTGGACAGTCAGCATTCGCTAACCCCATGGTTGGCTGCCTCCTCAAAGGGCTACATAGACTGTACCTGCAAGTAAGGCAGCCAGTTCCCCCATGGGATATCAACCTGCTGCTCTCGAGGCTGATGGGCCCTCCCTTCGAGCCCCTAGCAACATGCTCTCTACTTTGCCTTTCTTGGAAGGTGGCATCCTAGTGGCTATAACATCAGCCAGGATGTCTGAGCTCAAGGCCTTGATATCCGAGCCCCCTTATACTGTGTTTTATAAAGACAAGGTGCAGTTGCGGTCACACCCAGCTTTCCTCCCCAAGGTAGTTTGGCGTTCCATGTGAATCAGGCCTTTTTTCTGCCAGTGTTCTTCCCTAAGCTGCATTCTGACAACCGGGAATGCTCCATTCCTTGGATGTCAGATGAGCGTTAGCCTTTTACACTGAGCGGACAAAGCCGTTTTAGAAATCAACACAGCTCTTCATTGTGATTGTTGAGAAGATAAAGGGGCTCCTGGTGTCGTCCCAAAGGAACTCTTAATGGATCACGGCTTGTATCAGGTCATGCTACGACCTAGCAAAGATCCAGCCCCCAGCATTAATGGCTCACTCCACAAGAGCACAAGCTTTGTCTACAGCGTTCCTGGTGCCAGTTCCTATTCAAGACATCTGCAAGGCGGCAGCATGTTTGTCTATTCACACCTTTATGTCGTACAGGCTAGAGATGATGCTGCGTTTGGCAAAGCAGTCCTGCAGTCTGCGACTTGGTGAACTCCAACCCCGCCTCCTAGGAACTGCTTGGGAGTCACTTACTTGGAATTGACGTGAGAAATCACTCAAAGAAGAAAAAATGGTTATCTAACTTTCGTCACTGTTGTTCTTCGAGATGTGTAGCTCACGTCCATTCCAAGACCCACCCGCCTCCCCTCTATCGGAGTATCCAGCAAGAAGACACTGAAGAGGCAGTGGGCTGGCAGGGGCCTATATACACCTCCATGAAGGTGCCATTCCAGGAGGTTCCACAGCCGACCTGATGTGTAAGGCTAGGGGAAAAACCTTCCAATGACTGTGCATGCCGCACGCACACACCTGCTTGGCATGGACATGAGCAACACATCTTGAAGAACAACAGTTACGAAAGGCAGGTAACCAGGATTTTTGTTGAAATTTTTCAAGTTTTTCATGGAAAAAACATTTTTTATAGTAATTTTCATTTGGACTGAAATGAGCTGATTTTTTTTTCTCATTTGATTTTTGGTTAAAAAGAATCGGTTGTTGAAAATGGAAAATTTTCACTGAAAGCCACAAATTTTTACTGAGAAACGGTCTTTGACAACTGAAAAAATGTAGGCATCAAGAGTCCATACCCAGTAAGATTAAAAGGTTGGAGTTCAGGAGAGTTTTCACGTCTTGGTCATCAACGCAAGCAGATGCCACGGCCTGCTACATTCAGGTCACATCAAAGCGCTTTTTTGCACCCGCGAGAGCTAATACTTACATTTCGATGAAAGCTGAGATTCTGTCCAATCTGAAAATACCTTTGGGGACGGCCGTGTAAATACATCAGGCCAGCCAGATGTTTGTCTGTGCTGGTTCAGTGTGATGAAAGCTTCTCTCCAAGTCCTGGGGAGATCATCTCTTATTGGGTGCATGGGGTTGTGTGTCTCATAGCAGTCCAAAGGGGCTTCAGTTCAGTTTGATCAGACAAGTGGCATCAGAGGGCAGAAGTACAAGAGACAGCCCCTGTGGGGGAGGGAGGGGAGCCCTGCATTCGCTTCCAAAGCAAGGCTGCCCGGGATGGAAAACACATTTCTTCTGCACCAGGCTGGCATGTGGTGCAAGAAAGCAGCTGCCCCTGCATCCGGGCCACATTCCCACAGCCCCATGCAGTGACGCCTGCAAGAACCCTGCATGAGTTCCCTTTGGTGTCTCTTTAAATGCATGTGCCAGAGGGGGAAGAATATTGCAAAGCTGGGAACTGAACCTGGGTCTCCCCAACTACTCCCATAAGCACGACACCGGGCTTTTTCCCCATCAAGGGTCTGTATCTGAAGAGATGTCCAAGGGAGCTCCTCTGAGACGGGTCTACGGGAGTTAGGCACCTAAATACCATTTAGGATCTGGGCTTTAGTCTTTCTGGATCTGAGTTTCTCTCCTGTACAACAGGGACAATAGCACTGCCTTGCCTCACGGTGTGGGGGAGGGAGTTGAGGCTAAATATGGTAACGGTGAGATGCTCAGATACTGTGATAATGGGAGCCAGATGCCCTTCACAGATGCACCTGCGAAATTCTCTCTCACCTCTGTGCATCACATTTAACAGCTTGAGATCTCCTGCAGGGGCCCTACAGGGGAAGGCACAAGACCTACCCCTCTGCTCGCAGTAGCCAGAAACACTGGCCAGTTGAAGTCACTTTTTGGGCAGGAGGGGTGCGATGTAGAAATACGGCCGAAAGTCTGTGAGATGAAGCTTTACAAGCCTGGAAACTTTGGTGAAATAAGTGTTCCTAATGACCAAGGGATGGGAAGTTGGGGCCTAGAGCAGGGGCGCTCATTTGGTCTGCTGTTGTGGCAAACAGGTCTGCTGTTTTGGGATCTGGAGTTACCCAGGAAAGAATTTTCTGTAGTATCTGGCTGGTGAATCTTGCCCATATGCTCAGGATTTAGCTGATTGCCATATTTGGGGTCAGGAAGGAATTTTCCTCTAGGGCAGATTGGAGAGGCCCTGGAGGTTTTTCACTTTCCTCTGTGGCATGGGGCATGGTTGACTTGAGGGAGGCTTCTCTGATTCCTTGAAGTCTTTAAACCATGATTTAAGGACTTCAATAGCTCAGACATAGGTGAGGTTTTTCATAGGAGTGGGTGGGTGAGATTCTGTGGCCTGCGCTGTGCAGGAGGTCAGACTAGATGATCAGAATGGTTCCTTCTGACCTTAGTATCTATGAATCTATGAAACATAAATTGGAGGGTGGCTCCCAAGTCCTTGGGCAACGCTGGCCTGGTTTGAAGTGGTGCTGAGTGCCAGCAACTGCTATTGACTCAGCACCTGAGAATCAGCCCCCTCTTGGCCAGCTTTTCAAAAATGCTCAGCACCTGCAATTTTTCATCCATATCCCAAACTTGCTGCTCGGCCTGATGTGAGCAGCAAGCTCTGCTGCTCGGAGAGGTGGGGAGGGAGGGCTGCAGGGTAGCATTGGCAGAGCTGAGCATGGGGAACCAAGGAGGGCGCAGAAGCACTTAAGCATAGGCCAGGTGCTGGATCCTTGGCATGAGTTGAATTTCACTCCAAATAAACTGTTTCTATTCATGCTACTACCAGGAAACCCATTTGCTAGAATATCTGCAGGATGCAAACAGACCCTGGGCATGAATGCAGGGAAACCAATGTGCCCAGGGGGCTTGGCAGTGCCCAGCTCACCAATCCAAAGTCTTTCCTGAGAGCCCTCTGGCTGCTGCCTCTAGTTTGTTCTCAGCCAGTCCCGCTCATGACACTCCCTGAAAGTCTGTGCTGGCTCCAGCAGCAGGAAAAGTGAGCCAGACTTGCCCATTCGGCAGCAGCTGCTGCGGGAGGAATGGAGGGATGTAGCTAGACCCACTAATTCTCTGCAGAGCCTCAAGCTCTTTTATGGAGGGGTTAAAGCTCTTTCCAGAGTCTCCATGTACACAGGTTTCCGCCCAGCATGACTTATGGAGAGTGGCCCCAGCATCCGGTCCCTTCACTGGGTGGAGAAGGATGGTCTTTTGGCTAATGCACAGGACAGAACAACAAGGAGATATGGCTCTGTTGCTGACTTGCGGTATGACCTTGGGCAAGTTATTTCGCCTCTCTGTGCTTCAGTTTCCCCACTGTTACAATGATACCTCCCTCCTGGGTTGGGTGATGGGTGCGTGAGCTTGGATTAATTCATGCTTTAAAGTGCTTTGAGACCTTTGCGTGGGAGGAACGAGCAAAGAAGGGTGGGCGCATCCCAGCCGGGGCTTCTCTGTGCCGGTGTCAGGCATTAGCTGTGCTGTTAACAGGGAGGCTACATTAGCCCCAGCCACACCGTGAGCTGAACACCTTTGGTCTGTTCGCTCCCTTGAATGAAGCTAAGCTCAACTCAGCTGGAACTGGCTCTCAGAGCAGCGTTGCTTCATACCCTGGGCTCTTGCTCTGCACCCATCCAGCGGGAGGAAATGAATTCTTTCACAGCTGAAAGTGAGCGTGACGAAGAAGCTTAACCCTGACTCTTAACCAGGTCTGGTGGACATGGGACAAGCCTTTCTGCAGTTCAGCTGAAATGTCACACACCCTGCTGGGCTGTCACCGTAGCCTGCGATGGCTGCTGCTGTGCCCCCCGGGGTCACTCAGAGCAGGCAGCCTGGTGCTGCCCTCGCTGCCCCTCCTGCTGGATTCAAGGAGCAGCCAGGAGAGGAAGGCAGCAGCAATGGAGATGGTGGGGACACAAGATAAGGGGAGGTCTATGGCACCCCCCAGTCTGACAGGCCCCAGGAACACTCCGGCGCTCACAGCTGCCGAGTTTTGTGCATCTCCACGCCCTGCCCCTCTGGTGTTTGGGGCAGGGTGTATGGTCATGTGCATTTCATTCACAAAGATGCAAATTAGCTCATTAAATGCAATATCACATGCGGAGCTGCCCAAAATGTGACAGCCATGAACCTAAGATCCAGCTTGACTGTCTGCTCAGCGGTGGGTACAAGCACCGGTTTGCCAGCCCCCGCGACTGACACCCTCTGTCCCCAGCACGAGGTACTTTTGGGCACTGGACATTGGCAGCCAGAGCCGGTTCCGAGGGGCACTGGAGTTCATTTCTCTGTCAGTTACATACTTACTCAGCTAAACCGTTTGCAGTGTTGCTGGTGGTTAGAGCAAAGGGTTAGCAACCCCAGGACTCCTGGGTTCTAGTCCCAGCTCTGTGAGGCAGTATCTTCTAGTGGTTAGGTCAAAAGACTAGGAGCCAGGACTCCTGGGTTTTACTCTGTCACTGACTTGATATGTGATGTCGGGCAAGTCACTTCTCTTCCCGAGACCTCTGTTTGTTTCTCAGTCAGTTTCTTGCAGGGGTGTTGAGAGAATTAATGGGTGTTTGCAAAGTGCTTTGAGATCCCCATGGGATGCTAGGCTGTGTGTGATTTCTTTATTAAGTGCTGTTGCTGAACTCAGCTGGAACAAATCCACCAGGGATTTTGGGATCTGTATAGAGCAATCTTAACATGAAGGAATGCAGATCCAGCTGGGGCTGTTTGGAGGCAAGGAGGCTATGTAGAGCTGCGGTGCAGTAAGGTCTAATAATCACGGCTGTGCAGGTGAGATTTCTGTCCCGGTATTAGGGGATGTTCTCAACCTCTCCCTCACCCACCCAACTTGGCTAGGATGGCTCCACCAGCCGCTAGGATGGAACAGTCAGCATCGGGAGGGTCTCGCGCGGTGGCAGGCAGCGCGAAGACAAAGACCTCTGGAAAGTGCAGCGCATCCCTGCCATCTGTGCACACAGCACGCGTTGCATCCTAATGCAGATTCCAACTTCTGCAGACTCTGCCCCTGCCACATCACTGAAGCAGCTCTGCACTTTTCACTCATCTCTAGTCCCAGCCCACCCTGGCCAGTGGTAGCCAACATGGGACAGACAGAGATTGAGCTATCCAGCAATTTAATCAGCATCAAACTAATGTCAAGCTCAGCTGCCTCCAAACCCTGTAGCACCTAAATTTTCCCAGCGCCGATGGTTTTTGCCGTACAAGTTCGCTCGGTGCCTGTATTTCTGCCTCTGCGCACACGTGCCACTCCCTCCCTCTCAGCATCCAGACACCTAAACTCCAGAGCAACGCGTGAAACGGGAAGATGGGCCTTACTCGCCTGGTAAGTGAGCTCAGAACTCGCTGACTGGACCGGGACCCTGTACGGGGGCTTATGCAGAACAGCCCCTGGCTGGGCAGCGGGAGTAAAGGAGGAGGATCTCACATCTGTTCGCGTCATAGGATGCGTGAGACCCCCCCAACTAAGTCCCATTACCACCTGAGGGGAAGAAGGGATTTGAACTGGGATTTACAATGAAGCTGAGGGCTTGGGGCTTCAGATCCCACGGTCCAGTCCAAGCTGCAACTTCCACGTGCTGTGTGCACAGCTGAGAGGGCGCTGGCGCGAGTCTGTTGACCCAGGCTGCTGCAGGCTGTGTAGACGTACCCTTATTGTCCCTGTTCGTTGTATAGGGAGCCTAAGCGCCAAACTTGGGCTTTGTGTCTCCCGGTGGCTTTCGGAACCTTAGGCGTGGTGCTGCTTGGCGTCCCCACCCCTCAGCTCTGCTGTGGCTCTAGCCCTAAATGCCACTGCAAGCCCTCGAGGCTGTGGCCACAGTCAGTAGAAATGGGCTATTCCTTCCAGTGGAGCCGGATTTACACCAGCTGAGGACCTGGCCCGTTGCATTTCAAGCCTCTGTGAGGTGCTGTCATCCATGGCGAGTCAAAATGAATGCGGGGATCAAATTAAATTAAATTAGAATCGAGCTCTTCTCCTTGAGCAGCCTGGGATGTTTTATAATGGACTCCGAGTCCTTTGCATTAAATACCCTGCAGTGACTCAGAGAAGGCAGCTGACCTGATTTATGCCTCAGACGATTCGCTGTGCGTTCCCGAATATATTTGAAGTATTGTTCCCGATGACACGTCTCCGCCTTCTGCTTCCTTCAAGATCTTTAACTTTTCAATCAATTTCAAAGCCCTGAGTAGAGGGAAGCTGCTGAGCGGGGTGTGGGGGGCCCACAGTACAATAGCTGGAGGGATGTCAAGGGCGGAGAGCGAATTTGTCAGGCAGACAGCCTTTTATCCTCCTCAAGTAAGCTACGGCAGGAGGAAGAAGCGGAGAAATGGCTTTTGAGAGCAGGGAGGATTTAGTCATCAATTGCCTTTAACTTTGATGAGCGCGTTTTCCATGCAGCCTTTATGAGCCATCTCATTCTGTCTGACGGGGCCCCCTACAGGGTTTAATGGTATTGCGCCTATATATATCATGTGCTATTCCCCCAACTCAGCATTAAATCAGAACAGGGCAGGGCTGTTGAATGCATCCAAGAGCCCCTTGAAGAGGAGAGAACCCAGCTCATGCCGGGGTATCCTGAACAGCAGGCTCCAACAGGAGGCTGAGCTGTGAACAGACTGCCACCGGGTTTGTTACAGGGTGGAAGTCAGATAGCGAGGCGTGACATGGCAGCAGCATCCTGTCCATGCAAGATCAGAGGCCCCCGTACTCCTTATCCAGCTTGACTTTGCACAGTGCTCTGCCCCGGTGTTGGCAGGGTCATGCCCTTCCAGGCAGGCTCCAGGTGAGATGTGGGGAGGGTAAGAGAGCAGCAGCTGGGTGTGTTCTCAATGGGACAGTTGCCAAGGAGCCAGTGCACTGTTTGTTCTGAGCATTGTGATGGAAGGTGCTTCAGAAAAGCTTTTCCAGTGAACCATGGGATTCAGAGTTCAGGAACCGGAGACCCGGAACCCAATGCCTTCATGGAGGTAGCAGCCGAGTTATTTATAGGGGCTTGTGGTGATGTTTGGGGAAACAGCTAACTGGCTGGAATCCCAGCCCAAACTGTCACTGCAAATCCAGATTCAGTATAATACTTCCCTTTGATCTGTATCCTCAGCAGCTCCCTGATGGTCTAGTGGGTAGGGCAAAAATTAGCTTCTGATCCCACCTTTGCCATTGATCTTGGACAGATTTCTGTGCCTCTGTTTCCCTGGTTGACTATTTAGTTTGTAAATGCTTTGGGGGCAGCAACTGGGTCTCACTGTCTGTACAGCACCTGGTGTGCTGGGGCCTCCTGATGTTACTATAATATAAAATAGCTGTGCTGAGCTCCACGGTGTGGCTTAAATAGCTCTGCTAGGGTCTGCCCCGGAGCCCACCGACGGGAGTGATTCTGTTGATTTCTCTGGGCTTTGGATCAAGCTGGAATTCCAACACCGTCAGTTGTGCCCCCGAAAGATGACGAGCTGATGTGTGACTGAGGAGTTGGCTGTTGGTATGAATCAAGGAGCTGATATTTGTCTTAACTTGGGGCAGGTCAGAATTTGATTTTCTGGAATCCGATTTGCCATGCAGTAAATATTTGGAGTTGCCCAGTATTAGTTGGTTAGGCCCAGTTTCAGCATAGAAGGCCGTTATTCCAAAGTGGGATATTGGGAAATGAGTAGAGCGAGGGTATTGACATGACTCATGCTATGAGGAGGGTAGCCCGAGGCATTGAAGAACTATTTCTTTTACTGGGGGAAGAAAAGTTTAGAATAAGGATTAGTGCAAAGAAGAGCTGCTCAAAATTTGTTAAGTTTCATGGAAGAGTTAAGTACATTTTTATTCTGCTAGGTTATAACATGGAGGGATTTTTAAAAAAATTCTGGGGAAATGTATTGACTTTTTCTGAAAAATGGAACTTTTGAAAATGTAAATTTCAAGTTTTATCATTGTAAGTGTTTGCCTTTGTAAACGTCCCATTCTGAAAACCCTCTGTGGCTAAGACAATCAAAACTGGCAACAGAAGAAACACAATCAACAAAGAAAACCCAGAAAAACAAAACTGAAATCCATTAAACCAACCAAAAATGTTCATTGTATTTGTCAAAAAACAAACTTTCAGGAACATCACAATGTTTACAGTAATATTTGTTCATTAAAAGAGGTTGTTTTAATAAGGAGATTTAATGTTTTTTTCTTTTCTAGCCTCCGTTACTGTCCTATCTGAGCGCTTCACAGTTTCTAAAGCATTAGAAGAATTTTCCTCCAGGGCAGATTGGAGAGGCCCTGGAGGTTTTTCGCCTTCCTCTGTAGCATGGGGCATGGTTGACTTGAGGGAGGCTTCTCTGCTCCTTGAAGTCTTTAAACCATGATTTAAGGACTTCAATAGCTCAGACATGGGTGAGGTTTTTCATAGGAGTGGGTGGGTGAGATTCTGTGGCCTGCGCTGTGCAGGAGGTCGGACTACATGATCAGAATGGTCCCTTCTGACCTTAGTATCTATGAATCTATGAATCATTAGTGCTCATAACACCCCATGAAGTAGCACAGATGGGGAATTGAGGCCCAGAGGGTTTGTCTATCCTGCATCTGGAAGTGAGCCTCCCAGCCTGGGTAGGGCTAGTGTGCTAAAAGCAGCTGTGCAGGTGTTATAGCTCCAGTGGAGATTCAAGTTAGCCAAGTGAGATCAGACCCAGGGGCTGGTGGGCTTGAGCACCCAACCCCCCCACAGCCACACTGCTATTTTTAACACGCTAGTGCATCTGTCTACCTAGGCTGGAAGGCTCACTTCTAGCTGTTGTCATATCCTGAGAGATGAATTGCCAGATTTCCAAAGGTATCTAAGGCCCGTGGCTTTAGTGGGAGTGAGGCACCTGACTTGCTTAGCTGCTTTTGCAGATGCCACTAGGTACCAATCAGCATCTTTAGATATTTCAGCTTGGAAAATCTGGCCTTATGTGACTTGACCCAGGTCTCCCGTCACCAAGGCTGGTGTCCTGACCACTGAGCCGTCCTTCCCCAGTGTGAATGCTGTATTGACTCTTCCATCGAAAAACTTCTTGGCCATCTCCAGTAGAGAGGCTGCAATATGGAGCTTTCTCCAGCGGATCAGAGAGACCGGGCAGCCATAGCTCTAAGCGCTGGCAAGGTGTTGCCTCGTAGTCAGAGAGATGAAGTTCATTTAGCCATGGTTTAGTTTGACCTGATAGAGTTGCTGAAGTTTCAGAGTTGCAGCCATGTTAGTCTGTATTCACAAAAAGAAAAGGAGTACTTGTCTCTAAGGTGCCACAAATTCTCTTCTAGTTGCTGAAGTGCCTCTGTGGGGTAGTAGTTAGTCACGGAGCAATGTTCATCTTCCAAGTGCACTCAGATGGGAGATGGAGGTGTGGTCACAGCATGGGTTGGGGTACTTATGCTGGCATTGGTCTAGCTAGTGCAGGTAACAATAGTAGTCAAAATGGGGCAATGCGGGCTTCAGAATCAGGACAAGCCTGCCAGGGCCCCTGGGTGCGTAGGCAGGTTTCTGGCCTGCACTGGGCTCTGTGCTGCTGTGTTTTCACTGCTGCTGTTATCTGTGCTAGCTAGATTGAAGCTAGTGTGGTATGCAGAGCTGTGCTACCCTTACCCCATAATTTGCAGCAGAGACGTCCCCTGAAGCGGTGCGCAGTGCTGAGTGAACTGAAAGCGGCAGAGGAATCCTCACAAGCACAAAGACGGCAGAAGTGGCGCAGCTGCCTCCCACATCAGCTCTGCCCCGTCCTGTCTCCTGACTCCACCCCTGGTCTGTTGGAAGCAGGGAGGGGGCATGTCAGGGGCAGAGCAAGGCAGCAGTATGTCTGGTTCTAGGCTGGCGTCCTGACCTCCCCTTCCTAAGCATTGCTGCATGCGTTGGAGAACAGAGTCCCAGCACCTTGAGAAGAGGGAGAGATCCCAGACATACCATCTTCACCCCCCCCACTCAGCTCAGTATGGCACTGAACCATGAGCCACAAAAATAAAGAGCTCGGCCAGATGTCTCTGGCATAGAACTGGAAGCTTCTGAATATGAGTCTTTGTGTCCGCAGATGGCATCTGGCTGGCTCTTGGTGACTTACTGGGGCCATCCCTAGCTGCACAACCTGCAGCAAGCCCAAATGCACCCCCTAAATCGCTGCCCCCCCCACCCCAGAGCTCTGCTTGGGCATTAACCAAACCAATCACATACACTTGTACAACCTGCTCCTGACCTGGAATAACTCCCTTCCATCATCAGCCGCTCAGTCTGACAATGGGCCATGCTGACATAGTGAGCGATAGTCCTGAGGAAAGGAGCCAGCCGGATGGCCCTGGAGTCTGGAGGCTTCTAATTTATCATCCCAGCCGGCACGGAGCAAGCCATGGCTGCAGAAGCATGCCCACCCTGCCTTGTACCTCAGCCCTGGCCTGTGCAGGGACCTACCTCTAGCCGGGATGAGCTCCATATCCATGGCATGTGCTGGCCCTGATTCAGTGAAGTGCTGAAGTCCGTGGGATATAAGCCCATGCTTAAAGTTAAGCTCTTGCTCAAGTGCTGTCTAGAATCAGAGCTTTCAGTCGGTGGCCTCTGAGGCTGCCAATGAGTGGCCCAATTCGTGCCAGTGGGGTATGGGTGATGCAAAGATTTTGATGACCTGGGCAGTGGTAGAAGTGGACTGAGACCTCAGACACTGAGCAGTTGGCTGATGGCCACAGCTGTGTCACTACTGACCTGGGTAGATTTGGGGACCTAACGGACAGAAAGTGTTGCCTGCCACCTTCTTGTGCATGGGCAGAGTGCATGAAGCTAATGGGTGTGTGTGTAGGATCAGCACCTTTGATAGGGTCCATCAGCTCTGCTAGAAGATGTTAGAGGGTGAAACTTCCTTAGAGCAAGGTCACATAGGCTGTAGAACCATCTCCCAGGGGAAGTGGTGGAGGCTGCATTCATTGATCTTTAAAGCTAGGATGGACAGTACCCAGGGAAGTATCTAGACTAACAGGGATCTACCCAGTCTGCCTCAGTTTCCCCTCATCTCATGTTGGTTCTCTTGGCCCTTCAGCTGAGCCACAAAAGTTCACTCCTTCCAGGGTATCACCAAGAGGTTTCTGCCATGGTCCAAAGCTGGGCACAACCCTTTGGCTGGAAGATGAGGGCCTGGTAGGAATGGTCCTAACCCCTGATGGAGCATACCCCAGGAGAAGATGAACCTTGTTGTATCCGGCCTCTCTACATTTCCATGACTCCTGGTGCAGAAGAGTTGGGGCAAAAGTTTCTCAAGGGCATTTTGTTGGGATCCTTTGACATCTGATCTGAGTGCTTCTGCTTCAGACTGGTACAGTGACAGAACAGAGGACCTACCATACCTTGTCAGCACAAGGCTCCATCTTGACCGGTGTCCGGGCTTGAAAACCACCAGCACTCGCTGCTTCAGCGGAAGATGGTTGGGCAATGATGGAATAAGTAGCCCATTGGAGAAATTTCTTCCTGACCCATCAGTTACTGGTTGGCTCATGTCCTAAGGCATGAGAGTTTATATGCTGTTCTCCTTATCCAGAGAAATGTTTGCTTCTTCTTAGAATCCTACTAAGCTCAGGGCTGCAATGATTTCATGTGGCAATGAGTTATGCAGGCTAATAGTGTGTTTGTGTGGGAGAATATTTCCTGTTGTTGGTTTAAACTGGCTGCCTTCCAATGGAACGAAATGTCCCTTTACTCTTCTCCAACGGAAAACTGTAAACAGGAGTCTTAGATTTCTTTTGCCTGGGTCATTAGTTAGTTTGTATGCCTTGATCAAGTCCCTTCTTAGAGACTAAAAGTACCAGAATTTAGAGTTGGGTGACTGAAGTCTAGGGCCCAGCACTGAACACAGATTGTAATGATGGCGGTCGATGATGCCGAAGCCCCAAAAGGATCAGTGCTCCTGAAGACACAAACCGAAGGTGCTCAAGACATCATCTGACCATGCCGAGGGGCAGCGCTGCGTTAAATTCTTCTGCTACTCACTTCACTAGAGAATACTCTGCTTTGCCTCAAGTGGCAGCGAAAGCTAGGGATAATCATAGACTTTAAGGTCAGAAGGGACCATTATGATTGTTTAGTTTGACCTGCTGCACAACGCAGGCCACGGAATCTCACCCACCAACTCCTGTAACAAACCCCTAACTTATGTCTGAGCTAGTGAAGTCCTCAGATCGTGATTTAAAGACTTAAAGGTGCAGAGAATCCTCCAGCAAGTGACCCATGCCCCACACTGCAGAGGAAGGCGAAAAACCCCCAGGGCCTCTGCCAATCTGCCCTGGGGGGAATTTCCTTCCCGACCCCAAATATGGTGATCAGCTAAACCCTGAACATGTGGGCAAGACTCACCAGCCAGACACCCAGGAAAGAAGTCTTTGTAGTAACTCAGATCCCACCCCATCTAACATCCCATCACAGGCCATTGGGCATATCTACCACTAGTAGTTGAAGATCAATTAATTGCCAAAATTAGGCTATCCCATCATATCATCTCCTCCATAAACTTATCAAGCTTTGTCTTGAAGCCAGATATGTCTTTTCCCCCACTGCTTCCCTTGGAAGGCTGTTCCAGAACTTCACTTCTCTGATGGTTAGAAACCTTCATCAAATTTCAAGTCTAAACTTCCTGATGGCCAGTTTATATCCATTTGTTCTCGTGTCCACATTGGTACTGAGCTTAAATAATTCTTCTCCCTCCCTGGTATTTATCCCTCTGATATATTTATGGACAGCAATCATATCTTCTCTCAGCCTTCTTTTAGTTAGGCTAAACAAGCCAAGCTCATTGAGTCTCCTTTCATAAGACAAGTTTTCCATTCCTCGGATCATCCTAGTAGCCCTTCTCTGTACCTGTTCCAGTTTGAATTCATCCTTCTTAAACATGAGAGACCAGAACTGCACACAATATTCCAGATGAGGTCTCACCAGTGTCTTGTATAACAGTACTAACACCTCCTTATCTGTACTGGAAACACCTCGCCTGATGTATCACAAGATCATATTAGCTTTTTTCACGGCCATATCACATTGGCGGCTCATAGTCATCCTGTGATCAACCAATACTCCGAGGTCCTTTTCCTCCTTTGTTACTTCCAAGTAATTCATCCCCAGTTTATAACAGAAATTCTTGTTATTAATCCCTAAATGCATGACCTTGCACTTTTCACTATTAAATTTCATCCTATTACTATTACTATGCTCCCCTGTCACCATGGTGAGGGGTCAGTGCTGATCCATTGGAGCGATGCCGACTTGTACCAGCTGGGGACCCAGCCCATGATGTTTGTTGTGGGGCTGTCTGGCTCATTGCACGTATGGGGGAAAAGCGGGACGGTGCAGGGCAGTGCTGGTGTTTTACTGCCCCAGTCTCAAATTGATTAGGGCAAGTGAAAATAATTTGTGATTCCACCTGCATTTGGAGCTCACTCCCACCCAGACGCTGAAAGGTATTTTAGGCTCCCATGGGAGTTAGGAACCTAAATACCTTTCAGGATCTGGGCCTCAGAGCCCTGGAGGCAGAGGCACCAAAAATGAAATGCAGGATTATTTCACAGCTGTTAATCAATTGTCCTTTAACTGAATGGTTCTCAAACAGGGGTGAGCAAGTTTCAGGGGGTCCGCCAAGTCCTCGGTGTTAGACTCATTGGGGCCCAGGTCAAAAGCCCCTATGGTGAGGGGCTCCTGGCAATTGCCCTGCTTGCTACCCCTTAACGCCGTCCCTGACTTTTATATGCAGAAAACAGTTGTTGCGGCCCTCTTGGGCCATGGAGTTTTTATAGCCTGTTGCGGATGGGGGGGCTTGGAAGAAAAAGGTTGAGAACGCCTGCAGTAGTCTGTATGCGAAGTGCTGGGATGGGGCTGGGAGGCGACCAATAGCAAAGTGCTTGTATGAGTCTGGTTATTATATTGTATTGTGCTGTATTCTTCAGTGCAATAGCTAAGCCTGGAGACTTACAGAGAGGGGTGAGTGTGAGTTAACATTTGTGGTAAATTAATATATTCTAATAGTCTGAAGCAGGGCTGGATTTAGGGGCAGGCAACCGCCTGGGGTGCTGGGTTTGTGGGGTGCTGGGCTCGGAGGACTGGTTTTGTTGTTAGCAACAAAGGGGAAAAGAGAAAGTTTAAGGTGACATGTTTTGGGTGTTCTGTAGGTGAAGTAATTTGTCACTAACCTAGAATGTAGAATCTCATTGAACCTTCCAGACTTCGAGAACTACATTTTCCTTGAACCTCCTAGAACATTGTCAGCGAGGCCCTCGTGGGTAGATAAGGAGCGTTGCCAGTCAGTCAGTGAGATGTAAGAACGAAGAGAAGTGAGAGCCCAGTTGTGATATTGTGAACTTTGTTTTGTTGTGTAATTGTGAAAGTGTATTTGTCTTTTAAGACTTGAAGAGTGTGAGTAGCGACTAATAAAGGACATATTTAATGATACATCAGAGTAGGGTGACCAGATGTCCCGATTTTATTGGGACAGTCCCGATATTTGGAGCTTTTTCTTACAATAGGCACCTATTACCCCCCACTCCTGTCCCAATTTTTCACACTTGTTCTCTGGTCACCCTGCACCAGAGATATCTATCAAACCCCTGTCTACACAACAATATAAAAGAAACACCGTTACTTCTTTTGCCAGGCTTAACGCGTAATGTTGGATGACTTTCTCAGGCTGCGGAACATAGACTTTTGCTCTCCCTAATATTTCCCCCCCCCCATAGAAAATAAAAGATGCTTATTCTTAACATTAAAAAGTTTCTATAAGCTTAGAGGAAATGAGTTTTTTTTAATTTGCTTATATATGGCATGAATAAATACAGATTTACAGATCCTAGCATGCAAATTTATCGTCTTTTATGACAGGGATAAATCATGCATGCAAATCAAACTGTGCATCAAAGTCATGAAATGGGCTACAAATGCAATAAAATAAGGTATTCAAAAGTTTAACAAATGGAGGGCGGACGCCGTTTGGTCTAGGGCCGGCCCTAGTCTGAAAGAGGATAAATCCAGTGGTCGGTACTTCTCAGGGTGGAGGAGGGGGCAGTAGAGGGTAGGTTGGGTTGGTGCTGCTCGGGGTTGGAGGGGAGGTTGATGCAGTTGGGCTGGGGTGGACGAGGGGAGGTTGTCGCTGCTGTTGGGGGCTGTGGTAGGGGAGGTTGAGGCTGCTGGGGAGTTGGCATGGGGGAGGGGAGGGTGACGCTGCTTGGGCCCCCCCCAACAATGAGGCCTGAGGAGGGATTGGATGGAGGGCGCATGGAGCACCGCTCCAGGTGGATGAGCCTGGCAGAGCAGGTCTCCTGTGAGAAGGTGCAGTGAGACTTTTGGAGAAGGGCTAGGAAATGGGGGATGGGCCTTTTGCCCTAGAGAGGGGCAGGGCCCCTGCCTAGCCACCCTGGCGGCATGTGGCTGTGCTGGCAAACGCGTTCTCACTGAAGTTTTGTAACCAGACTCCGACAAAGGGTCCAGTGAGTTTAGGAGAACAGGCCGTGTCTAAAAATGGGTTAGTGGCTCATGGATAGTCTGGGGCGGGCCGGGGTGGGGGCGAGCTGGCTGTGGTGATGTGGGACTAGGAATTCTGATCTGTGTTAATTTCTGGATGCTGTATGTGACCGTGACATGGGAGAGGTTTATTGTCTGCCCGGGGGGGGGTGGTGGTTAGTTGAATAGCAGGGAGGTAGCACAATGGATTGGGATAGAATACCTCGGGGTAAACAGGGCAGGTGGATAGGAGACAGGGCGACAGCCACTAAGCTGTGAAGATGCTGATTGCGGGCCCCAGCCCGAGTTACACAGCTGTTTTGCCCAGGCTGGGAATAGAGGGGTCCAAAGGACTGAAACAGTTAGGGTGACTGTGTAGGGGAGTTAACAGCCCCTTGACTCAGACCCAGGCCCTGCAGGATGGGTCAGAAGAAGATGGGCCTGCCTAAGCTGTCAGGGGGATGCTGAGGATTAGGTTAGACAACCATGCTCATAGCCCTGTTATGTTAAAATCCTCATTTGTGCTGCGCTGCAAAGATTGAGCCGTCCTTTGGTTTAAGAAAGCTGTGCAGTCAGCACTTCAACCATCATTCCAGATGGTGCAGGGAAGTCATCCAGGCACTGAGCCCGGTTCGATCTGCTGAGAGATCATGGCCAGTTCCCAGGGGCTGTAGCCAGAGATCGTGTCCAGGACCAAGAGAGTTGTGGGATCCCACCCCAGCGAGGTGAAAGAAAGAGGCTTAATGCCTGGGGGCCGGGGGTGGGTGAGGGTTGCATACAGAGAGAGATCAGAGATGCAGCTAGCTCTGTAACCGCAACACCAACCACGAACAGCTAACATCTCTTTAAACACAACTCACCCCGCCTACACTAAGTGCAAAAGCCCTGTTTAGACTCAGGTGAGTTAAAATGCATTAGGCCTTGTCTACACGCAAACGTGCACTGGTTTAGTGAAACCAGTTTAGTCAATGGTGCAGACTCCTGTGTGGATGCTCTGACTTCAGTTGAAGAGCAGCTGAGTTTGGGTTAGTTTAACCTCATGAACTGAAACAAGCATGGTTTAAACCAAAATGAGGGCATCCACCTGGCCTTTCGCCCTGATTTAACTAAACCAGATTAAAATCCATAGATTCCAAGGTCAGAGGGGATACTGTGATCATCTAGTCTGACCTCCTGCATAGCACAGGCCAGAGAACTTCCCCAAAATAATTCCTGTTTGAATTAGAGCAGATCTTTTAGAAAAACATCCCATCTTGAATTAAAAATTGCCAGTGAGGGGGAATCCACTTATAAATAAACAAATGTTTTGACTTTGGGGGAATTGTTTTTGAACTGAACAGTTAGTCAAAGCCGACATGAGTTCACAAAACATCTTGGTGTCATCGAATCTGCATTTGTCTCCGATAAAATGTTTTACCTGAAAATGTTTTGCCTGGCACTATGTATGGACTCGAGCAGTTCCACAAGGCAGTGAGAAAGCCCATGGCTATGCCCATCTTATTTCTTGTTGCTTTGCTCTATTTAGGTCTCCTGTCTCTCTCACCCGTCACGAGATTCCCACAGTACCGAACAACTGGTAAACACGAGTGGCTGTGGTAAGTCCTGTCAGGTTTATTCTGGTCTCTGAGAACATCTTGAGCTGAATCCAACTCATGGTGTAATAACTCCACTGGTGTCAGTGGAATTTGGCCCCTTAATGTGACCTGAGAAACTGCCAGGTTCTTTTAATATTAACCTGATCCCGAACAAGTGATGTGTGATGTAGTATGTTAACGTTTTATTGTAACTTTGCCTTAACAAAATGTTTCTTAAAAAGGGTGCGCGGGGGACTGGACCTTCTCTGGACCAGAGGGGTAGCTCAGTACTGCACACTTTTATTTGCTGATCCATAGTGTTCGTTCTCCACATAATCTTACAGTATAGACCAGTCTGACCAATAACACACACAGGCACGAGCCTGTATGTTACTATGGAAGTTTTACCCAAGGAGTTCATTGTGGGTGTCACAGTTCAGGGCAACTGCACTTGTATTTCTCCCCCATAGTCCAGCCAGGGCACCCACTCTCAGGCTCCAGGCTCCTCAGCCATCACTTCTCTTGGGGTAGAGGCCTGTGTCTCTCTCCCTCCCGACAGTTCCTTGCTTACACTATGTTATTCCCAACAAGTCAAGTGGCCTAAGCAGGCCAGTGTCTGTATTTTGCTCTCTCTCTCCAGAGGCTGTAAATAGCATAATGGCCTGCAGTTATAAGTTACCCCACAGCTCTTTGTAAGCAAGCACATTTATTGTTAAGGTGAAAGCATTACAGAGAAAATGCATTAAAAACAAGAAAAGTTCCTATGCATATGCTAAAAGCTAACCTGACGTCATCCATCCATCCTATGGGGCCCCCCTTGGACAGAAGGTCTTGTCTGTTTGCCGGATCAGAAAGCAGGCACTAAGTTAGACTATTTATCCAAAAGTCCTTTATTTGCCTGGTGGGCTCTGGAGAAGTATATGCAGATTCCCCAGGTGGTGATACCCCTCTGGAGTTGTTACAATCTGAGTGAATTTGCCTCAACACCCCATAAAGTTCTTATTTCCTGGTGGGCGTTGGTCCTCCTCCCTCATGGAATTACATACAAGCCCTGACCCACAATGATACATAAACTTAATACAGTAAGATCTCCCAAAGGTATTACTGGAATTTGCTGTATCAGTCACAAAAACAGTCCCCAGTCTATGAGCCCTACAAATCTTGGGTTGATTGAGGTTATCTCTGGTGATGCACTGTCAATATTTCAACAAAGATCTCCCTTTGCCCCCATGTACAGCAACCTCCTGAAGTTCAGCAAATAGTGTGTGGGGGTAACCAATGGGGTCAAGTCAGCCCCTTTTCCTTGCTCACAGAATCACTCTGAGCCGATGCAGTTTCCTCTATTCACAGTCATTGGTTTATCACTTCCATGGTGGTTTTTAAATCTGTGGACCAGTCTCCAATCTATAGGCCAGCTGGGTTGATTAGGTGCAATCAGTTGGTCAAGTCACATGGTGGTGTTCCTGTCCCCTGATTGGAGGAGCCTGCAAACACCTCAGGTGTGAACATTTTCCATGGGTAACTCTGATGTTTGAAGAAGGACTCGCTTGCTTTAATGTTGGTGAACAGCAGACTCAAAAAGGGTGGGATTGTAGCCAGAGGGCAGGGATCTGGAGTGGAAGCCAGGAGACCAATGCTATAGTCACTGCTCTGGGGAGGACCTTGGACAAATCCCATTTTTCTCTTTGTGTTTCAGTTTCTTCCCTTATAAAATGGGGGCTAATGATACTGATACACACACCCTTTGTACAGTGCTTTTGCATTGATGGATGATAGGAGCTGAATAATGTCTCTTCCTCTCTGTGACCGAAGAGAGAACACACCAAAAAGTATTTACAAGTAATGTTCACACCCTCTTCTGAAAATGGGATTGGGTATACTGGGAATGTAGCTCAGTGACTGTCCCTGGGGAGACTTCCTTCTCTTGGAAACACTTGCATTTCAGCTGTGGGTTTATGGGCTTTGGGATAAGTTGTCTAGGAGTTGATTTAGCAGCAGCAAGAATGGGGAGTCCCTATCAGAGGCAGGAAAATCACCCAACTTGCTTCAATGTTTGAGAGTATTTATGCAGGATATTTATCCCAGGCTGACAGCTGCTCTCACAGCACATGTGCTTGTGCTTCCGGGCAGAACATTAGAGTGTTACCAGTGATTTTTTTTGGTGCCTGTTTATTTCCATGAGAGCTGGGTCTGAGCCACAAAGTCAGATCTAGGTCAAAGCTTTCTCTCATAGCGATCCAGGTGTTGGTTCCGGCCCATCTTGACTCTGCCTGATGCTGGCCGTTTGACGATAACCCTTTTATCTAGAGAGGTGGAATGAGTGCCTGGCAAGGCTACGGGATGTGAGTAATGTGAATTCCTGCAGTATGCAGTGTAATGGCCCAAGTTAGGATGAGCTCAGCCTCTCTTCGCAGGGAGACAATATGTAATTCCACAAGAATTCCACTGGCTCACCCTTTAATTAAAGGAGCATATTTAGAGTTAATGAAAGTGACAGTCTGCTCATGGTAGCATGGGTGAGGGATTGCGCAGCCAGTGCTGTGACATCTTCCCTCAGACTACTGTCCAATGGTCTTTGCTCCCCACTGCTATCCGAGCCCTGGGGTCCCTGCACTCAGCTTTGCCGATGCCCTTCAAGCCTGACTCACCATCCCCCTGCTATTCTGGGGCTGTGCTCCCTACACGTAGCTCTGCTGGTGCCCCTCAGTCCTGACCCCTGGCTATTCCAGCCCTTTAAGGAGTGTCTGCAGGGGTTCATTGAAACCAAACCTTAATGTGATCCTTTTGAACATTGCTCATCGTTACCAAAAGATGCAATGTGATTACAGTACTTGGGCAAGTGGAGAACAGGCTTCCCTGGTCCATGTGATGCCTGGTTACTCCCAGTCAGTGTTAAAGGCACAACAGCAAACTATCCTGACATGTAGGAAAGCTAGGAAGAATAGTAAGAGCCACTATGACAGCATCAGGAGGTCTCAAAATCCTACAAAAAGTGGAAACATGGACAGATTACAAAGGATGAATACTAGGGTTGTCAAGCAATTAAAAAAATTAATCACGATTAATCACACGATTAATTGTGCTTTTAAACAAGAATACCATGTATTTAAATATTTTTGGATGTTTTTTACATTTTCAAATATATTGATTTAAATTACAACACAGAATACAAAGTGTATAGTGCTCACTTTTTATATTTATTTTGATTACAAATATTTATACCGTCATAAACAAAAGAAATAATATTTTTCAATTCACCTCATACAAGTACTGTAGTGCAATTGCTTTATCATGAAAGTTGAACTTACAAATGTAGAATTATGTACAAAAAAATCTGCATTCAAAAATAAAATAATATAAAACTTTAGAGCCTACAAATCCACACAGTCCTACTTCTTGTTCAGCCAATTGCTCAGACAAACAAGTTTGTTTACATTTACAGGAGATAATACTGCCCGCTTCTTGTTTACATGTCTCCTGAAAGTGAGAACAGGTGTTCACATGGCACTGTCGTAGCTGGCATTGCAAGATATTTACGTGCCAGATGCGCTAAAGAGTCATATGTCCCTTCATGCTTCAGCCACCGTTCCAGAGGACGTGCTTCCATGCTGATGGCGGGTTCTGCTTGATAACGATCCAAAGCAGAGTGGACTGATACATGTTCATTTTCGTCATCTGATTAAATGCCACCAGCAGAAGGTTGATTTTCTTTTTTGGTGGTTCTGGTTCTGTAGTTTCCGCATTGGAATGTTGCTCTTTTAAGACTTCTGTAATCATGCTCCACATCTCGTCCCTCTCAGGTTTTGGAAGGCACTTCAGATTCTTAAACCTTGGGTCAAATGTGTCACGGAGTGTGGGGGAGTCCAGGGCCTGCACCCCTCTTCCTGGGATTCACTGTGACTCTCAGCCAGCCAGTAAACAATACGAACACAGTCTAAAACAGAGCTTGTGAGTACAACCAGGATCCCTCAGTCAAATCCTTCTGGGGGAGCAGGGAGCTTAGACCCCAGCCCTGGGGTTCCCTGCTTTCCACCACCCAGCCCCAAACTGCAACTAAAACCTCCCCAGCAGGCTCTCTCCTGCAGCCTTTGTCCACATTCCCAGGGCAGAGGTGTTACCTCCCCCTCCCCTTCCTGGCTCAGGTTACAGGCTCTCACGTTTCCCATCCCCAGTGAAACTCCCCTGCCACCTTCCCAGGTCAACACTCCCCCCCCTCCCCGCTGTGTCACAAAATGCTGTAGAAAAGGAGTACTTGTGGCACCTTAGAGACTAACAAATTTATTAGAGCATAAGCTTTCGTGAGCTACAGCTCACTTCATCAGATGCATGTAAAGCTTATGTAGAGCTTATGCTCTAATAAATTTGTTAGTCTCTAAGGTGCCACAAGTACTCCTTTTCTTTTTGCAAATACAGACTAACACGGCTGCTACTCTGAAACCTGTCAAAATGCTGTAGCTATTTTTAGAAATCTCACATTGGTACCTTCTTTGCATTTTGTCAAATCTGCAATGAAAGTGTTCTTAAAATGAACATGTGCTGGGTCATCATCCGAGATGGCTAGAACATGAACTATCTGGCAGAATGCAGGTAAAACAGAACAGGAGACCTACTATTCTCCCCCAAGGAGTTCAGTCACAAATTTAATTAATGCATTATTTTTTTTAATTAGCATCATCAGCATGGAAGCATGTCCTCTGGAATGGTGGCCGAAGCATGAAGAGGCATACGAACGTTTAGCATATCTGGCATGTAAATACCCTGCAACTCTGGCTACAAAAGTGCCATGCGAAAGGCTGTTCTCACTTTCTGGTGACATTGTAAATAAGAAGAGGGCAGCAGTATCTCCAGTAAATGTAAACAACCTTGTTTGTCTTAGCGAGTGGCTGAACAAGAAGTAGGACTGGGTGGACTTGTAGGCTCTAAAGTTTTACATTGTTTTATTTTTGAGGGCAGTTATGTAACCAAAAAAAATCTAAATTTTTAAGTTACACTTTCACAATAAAGAGATTGCTCTACAGTACTTTTATGAGATGAATTGAAAAATACTATCTTTTTATCATGTTTACAGTGCAAATATTTGTAATAAAAATAATATAAAGTGAGCACAGCACACTTCGTATTTTGTGTTGTAATAGAAATCAATATATTTGAAAATGTAGAAAAAATGCAAAAATATTTAATTTCAATTGGTATTCTATTGTTTAACAGTGCGATTAATCACGATTAATTTTTTTGAGTTAATCACGTGAGTTAACTGTGATTAATCGACAGCCCTAACAAATACAGAAGAATAGCATAAATATGTGAGGACAAAATCAGAAAGACCAAGGCACAAAATGAATTACACCTAGCAAGGGACATAAAACGCAGTCAGAAGAGGTTCTGTACATACAGTAAGATCGAGAGAAAAACAAAGAGCAGTGTAGCTCACTACGTGGTAGGAAAGGAGAGCTAATAATGGATGTCATGAAGAAGGTGGAGGTGTTTCATGCCTATTTTGGTGCAGTCTTCATTTTATTGGTGAATTGGGACCAGATACTCAACACAATATTAACAATAAAGGGGAGGAAATAGAAACCAGAATAGAGAAAGAACAGGTTTAAGAATATCTAGATAAGTTTAGATATATTCAAGTCATCAGGGCCTGCCAAAACACATGATTTATGATGAAAGGTTAAAAAAAACCTTTGGGGGGGGTCTTGCGCCTTCCTCTAAAGCAGTTGGTGCTGGGCACTCTCACAGCCAAGACATCAGGCTAGATGGGCCCCTAATCTGATCTGGTTTGTCACTGCTTGTTATAACTGCTACAGAGAAGTAAGTCAAGGTGCCCATAAAGACAACTGTGTATTCCAGCTATTGATGTAGGGGTGTTTGTGATGGAAAGGCTACCGTGATGAGCACATTGTCCTATAGTCATCAGTCTCCTGAGGGTTCCACCCCTCTATCTCAAGCTCATCACCATGCTATCTCAGCTCCTTACGGGTTCTAAAAAGGAGCCCCCAGGTTTTGCGGCTGGCTCCCAGAGGCTAGGAGCATTGCTTCTACTGCAGCTAGTGCTGGGGAGTATGTACTCTTGGGACCAAAGGTCTCTCTGGGTGTAGCATGTGTCTAAGGCAGTTAGTGAGGTGATGTCTGGGTAGCACAGTGGTTATGCGTCCATGTGCTCCTGCTGCTCTGTAGTGTGTGGCTCACCCTGCTGCTTGCACGGGGTAAGGGTATGTCTGCACTGCATTTGGAGGGGTGATGGCAGCTATGCCTGTGCTACTCTGGGCCCAGAGCTAGCTCGGTTAAAGTTAGCTAGGGATCTCGACCTGTGCTGCAATCCCACCTCTCGACTGAAGCGTTGGCCTACCCCATGGGAGCCCCTTCTTTAGCTCAAGTGGGTACTGACTTGTGCTTTTCGTTCCTTGTTGGGGTTGTTATGTCCCTGCCTTGAACAATAAACCATCAACCGCAACACCCGCCATTCTGTGGACCCTTCTATGACGGGTTGGATCACAGAAACCCTCTTGAGGCTGCCAACTGATGTGCAAGACTTCTTCTGCCCCTGCTTTCCCTGTCAGCTTGGGACTCCAGAACCCTGCCTGGCTGTGGCAGACACACTTGCCGACCACAAATACAGACCCCAGTCTGAACCACATCCCACAAACTGCAGGTTTAATTGAAAGCAGCTTAAGAAGTGTTCCTGTCTTTAACACTCAGATGCCCAACTCCCAGTGGGGTCCAAATCCCAAATAAATTCGTTTTACTCTGTATAAAGCTTATACAGGATAAACTCATAAATTGTTTGCCCTCTATAATACTGATTAGAGAGATATGCACAGCTGTTTGCCCTCCTTCCCCTCCCCATGTATTAATACATACTCTGGGTTAAATAATAAGTAAAAAGTGATTTTATTAAATACAGAAAGTAGGATTTAAGTGGTTCCAAGTAGTAACAGACAGAACAAAGTGAATTACCAAGTAAAATAAAATAAAACACTCAAGTTTAAGCCTAATACAGTAATACAACTGAATACAGATAAAATCTCACCCTCAGAGATGTTTCAATAAGTTTCTTTCACAGACTGGACGCCTTCCTAGTCTGGGCACAATCCTTTCCCCTGGTACAGCCCTTGTTCCAGCTGAGGTGGTAGCTAGGGGATTTCTCATAACTGTAGCCTCCTTTGTTCTGTTCCACCCCCTTGTATGGCTTTGGCACAAGGCGGGAATCTTTTGTTTCTCTGGGTCCCCACCTCTGCTTCTAAATGGAAAAGCACCAGGTTTAAGATGGATTTCAGTACCAGGTGACATGGTCACATTTCCTGTGAGACTCCAAGCCTTCATTCCTCCCAGCCTGGCTCACAGGAAGGCCTGCCTGCAAACAGAGCCATCCACAGTCAATTGTCCTGGCTGATGGGAGCCATCAAGATTCCCAACCACTATTAATGGCCCACACTTTGCATAATTACAATAGGCCCTGAGAGTTATATTTTATATTTCTAGTTTCAGATACAAGAGTGATACATTTATACAAATAGGATGACCACACTCGGTAGATTATAAGCTTTGTAATGATACCTTACAGGAGTCCATTTGCATGAAGCATATTCCAGTTACATCATTATTCATACTCATTAGCATATATTCATAAAATCATATAGAGTTCAACGTCACACCTTCATCACCCCCTGAATCTGCCTGACCCCCGAGCTCCCTCCAGTCTCTCCTTCCCTTGAAATCCCAGCTCATCTCCAGAGGAGACGAATGAATCCTTGGCTGCGTTTCTAAAGCCGAGAAGTAATTACCTTGCTCAAGCACAACACTGCGGGAAATGGCAGTCTCTCTCCCCCTCCAGCATGCCCGGGGAAGCAGTGCCAGGGAGGAATCCATTGATCTTCCCGTGGTGGAGCTGCTGACTTGACACACAGCTTAGTTCTCCACTCCGATCGTGCGTGCTGACAACTGGGCCAGACGGATGATGAATGCTCATTGCCACGTGCAGTTTTATCCCCTTACTGTAAATGCTAATACGCCCGCCCAGCGCAATGAATTATCCCTTTCATGGCTGGCAAGCCAGTTAGCTCCTTTTGATGGCTCCAAAGCGACCAAATAAACAAACATTCAGCCAATTTGCTGCAGCTGGGAACAAAGAGAGAGACGAGGCAGCTCAGAATAATGTGTCCCCTCAATTCCATCCCCCTGCCTTTGGGGGAGGGACAGCTCAGTGGTTTGAGTATTGGCCTGCTAAACCTAGGGTTGTGAGTTCAATCCTTGAGGGGGCCATTTGGGATCTGGGGCAAAAATTGGGGACTGGTCCTGCTTTGAGCAGGGGGTTGGGCTAGATGACCTCCTGAGGTCCCTTCCAACCCTGATATTCTATGATTCTATGAACGCTTTGGAGACAGGAGCCCTTGGCACTGACCTTTAGCATCCAAGCTCCCAACCATATGCTAAGGGGGAGATTGCAGGACTGCTGTCCTAGGTGTTAGGTTTTGGAAGTCCTAGGAGATGTGAGGAAGTCCTGGCCTTGTGGTTAAGACTCTGACCTGGGGTTCATGAGTTCCTTGTTTCAATTCCAGGCTCACTGTATGATCTTGGCGACACACTTATTCTGTGCCTCCATTTCCCGTCTATCAAAGGTGGTGATACTAGTCCCTTTTCTCCACCCTCTTCTTCTCTTGTCTGTGTGTTCGTTGGGGTTAGGGACTGTGTCTGTGTCTGTGCCTGGCACAATGGGGCTGTGATCTCAGTGAGATACTACTGGGATAAGAATGGTAAGAGAGACCTGGAGGTAGAGAAAGTCACTGGGACATTCTAACAGAAGAGCCAATCACACTACAGGTCTCATAGGCCCTGGGTGAGAGTTAGGGAAAGGACGTATCTTGGCTAAACCTGGCTCCGCTTTGCCTGTGCACCCTTTAGGAATTGGCTCCTAAATGGATTATAGCATAGAGCTCTGCGGGAGTGTGGAAGAGTCTCCCTGAGGGAGGGCTGGGAGCCCCAATGCTTGTGACCAGACAAGCCATGAGGGATCAAGTGTCCGGGACGACCCTGCACAGAGCTTTGCACAGGGGGAGGATGCTCTAGATAGGGCCAAAGGGGTGTCTTCACTCTGAATTCCTATCAAGAGTTCTGAACTGGTAAACTGTGTGTCCCCGGCTCCAACCAACAGGCCCTGGACTGTGGGGAGGGGTATTGGGTAAACGGGCACTTGTTAACTCCTTGGAGGCCAGGTGAGAGAATGCACAGAAACTTTTTCCCCAGTACAGTTGGCTGGGACCCCCTAGCAAAGACATCTGCATCCCCAAATACAGATCTGGGATTGTCCCTTCGTTCTGTTTTGTCATGCCCAGTTAGAGCCTCCTAGGGTCAGTCAGACTCTTGTCACCTCATCCCAGGCTTCCACGAGCATGGTGAGTTTGCAAGTCCAGGTCTAACAGGAATCTTGTCATGTTCCCATTTGGGGGAGACCCAGGATTTACCAGCCTGAATCACACCAGGGATGGCAGGGACACATCTAGCCCAGTATCCTGGCTCTCACATGGCCAGGACCAGTTGCTACAGAAACCCTTTGTGGACAGTTATGGAATAATATGCCCATGGGGAAAGTTTCTTCCTAACCCCATCTGTCAGTGATTGGCTTCTACTCCCTTATAAAAACATTGCTAGACCCTTTCTTATGTCATTGGGGGTGTTCTATATTCTGTTTACCCATACTCATCCTCTTCTGAATTCTACTGAACTCCTGCCATCACTGGTATCTTGTGGTAATGAGTCCCACAGGCTGATATGCTATACATTAAAATATTTCCCTTTTATCGGTTGTATATAAATTGCCTTTCAGTTTCATTGGCGGTCTCATGGCTGTTGTCTTATAAGTGTAAATAGAAGCCCCTCCATTTAGCTTTGTTAGACCATATGTTATTTTACATAGATGGCCACTCTTATTTATGTCCCCTCTAAATCCACTGTGACATGAGGAATAACCACAACCTAGCCCCTAGATTATTGATCCCAGCATATCATATTGCAGGATAACAAAACCAGAACAGTTATGTACAGATGTGGCAGCTTAATAACCCACCCACCCAGCCCACTCATTGACATGCATGAACCACAGACTCAGCCGTTAGAGACTTGACTTCTGTTAGGATGTATTTGGACTCCCAGCTTTGATGGCATAGGCTGTTCTACTGAGCAAAGAAAGAAAACATGCTGTCAGGATGAGCTGGGGAGGAAGGGCACATTCTCCTGTCACAGCAAGAGGGGTGTGTATGGCTAATGCATGCTAAGGAGAGACAGGAGACTTGAGTTCTGTTTATACCTCAGTTTCCCCAACAGGGAAATGGGCCAGAATGTGAACCTAAAAAAATCATCTTTGGTGAGATTCCTGGGTGGAAAGTGGAAGGAATTATTACTGAGGCAAAGGAGACGTTGGGAACTTGCATCTTTTTCTTTTAATGAAAAATGTCTGTTGAGATTTTGGAAGCGGCTTCAGTCAGCTCGATCAAGATGGTAGTTTCCTTCCTGAGCATGGGCCCACGATGGTTCTCAGGCCAGCTGTAACCTCCCAGGCACCACTGACTGCTGGCGATTTCCACCTGGGCAACCTAGACAGGAATCCTGCAGAGCGGGTGGGGATTCCGGCTGAATTAACTGCAGGCATCTCTCCCGCTGCTCCCGTGTCGGCTCCGTCATGGGAATGGCACTGGCTCTGATGACCCGTGTCAGAGAGGACTGGCTCAGCCGCTCTTGCTCGAGGACTGCTCCAGGAACCTGGCAGGATGAAAGTGCTGCCGTGAGAGCTGGCTTAGTGATTCAGCACTTTTCTTGTCTGTCTTTCCTCTCTGGCTCCGCCGCAGTATTAACTCTCCGCTTGCCCTGTGCACACAGCTCATGGGCCGCCTTGCCGGCCTCTCAGCCAGCAAAGGAGGGGGACTGCCAGCATCGCCAGGGGGCAGTGCTGGGAAATGGCAGGGTTTGAAATTGGAGTTACTTTTCCATAGAACTCAAAAGTGAGTTGGTGTCATTATCCTCATTATACAGATGGGGAAACAGAGGTATGAAGCAGGGAAGTGACTTGCCCAGCCAGTCAGTGGAAGAGCCAGGCACAGAATTTAGGTCTCCTGGGTTCCAGTCCAGTGCTCTGCCCACAGCTATAGATTTAACCTGGCGTGATATTTAAAGCAAGCTTTCCATAAAACAAGTCACCTCTAGTTGTTTTCCACATTTCTCTTTCTATTCTCTGCCTTTCCTTCAGTTTTTTAAAGGGTTTAATTATTCTTGTTTCCATTTAACCTTTTCAGGGCAGGGGCCACGTCTTCCTGTGTGTTTATGCAGCACCTCTGGGTGCTGCTGGAATGCACTTATCTACGTACGCATTTGGTCTCAGGGAGAATTTTTACTCTGAAGTGCACGCAGGCCTCAGTTCTGTTACCATGTTCCGTTGCAACAGCTTGTCTTGCACTGTGTGCACCCAAAGGCCGGCAAACCCTCTCTTCCCCCCCTTCCCCAGTCTAGTACAATGCAACTACCCTGCATCTAGCTCTGCGAGCTCTGTTTGTGGGACCTTTTTCCTACAAACTGTCTCGCCAAATGCTTCCCAGAGTCAAGTAATAAGAGCAGGGGGAGAGCCGGATCCAGAGGCAGCAGAGGAAAGGTGCCTTTTCAGAGAAGACTTGAAATGAGGGATTGAGAGGCTGGGTGAAGCAGAGTCAGTTGCAGAGGAGAAGATTCTTGCACCTTTTGCAGCCAGAAAGTACGAAGGAATGATGGCACAGAGGGTCCATGAAGTCACCTGGAACAAGGCTTTGCAGACCTGGAGGATGATTTATTTTAACTGGGTCCTGGACTGCATGAAGAACTAGTGGAAGTGTCTGGGACTGGAGGAGAAACTCATTGATTCACAGACCCCTCCTGAGTCCTTGACATGGACTGTTGGCCCCTTTCGTTCAAACTCTGTTTGCAGCGTGCTCTGGGAAGCTGGGGCCTGTTTGTCTCTTCTTGCAGCTTTTCATAGAAGATCAGAGTTGGAAGGGACCTCAGGAGATCATCTAGTGCAACCCCCTGCTCAAAGCAGGACCAAGCCCCAATTTTTGCCCCAGGTCCCTAAATGGCCCCCCTCAAGGATTGAACTCACAACCCTGGGTTTAGCAGGCCAATGCTCGAACCACTGAGCTATCCCTCTTTTGTGCTAAACATCTGGGAATTTCCCCTCCTGGTTTCTGCAATGGGAGCTCAGCCCAGCTCCGGGAACAGGGATGGGGACACTGTGGCAGTGGGGCCAGCTGGCGGAGTGAGAACCAATGTCTGGGGTTGTTTCAGGTGGTGGGAACGTTGGATTTTTTTTGTGGGGAGGGGAGAAGATATAAAATAAAATCCTTTTTTAAAAAAAAAAGTCTAATTGGCAAAGTTCAGACCAGCCCTGGACATTCAGCTCCACAGGCTAGGCCCTGAGAGCGAGGCCAGTTAATGGAGGCCAGGGTTTGGATCCCCTCTGGGCTCGCTCTGAGCCTTTGCTGACACCATCTGTCCTGGAAAACGTCTGTCTCTGAGCAAAGCACAGACTCTTGTTACAACTCGGCATGGACAGAGGAAGAACATAAGAACGGCCCTACTGGGTCAGACCAAAGGTCCGTCTAGCCCAGTGTCCTGTGTTCCGACGGTGGCCAATGCCAGGTGCCTCAGAGGGAGTAAACAGAACAAATCATCAAGGAAGCTGAACTGGCTGCAGCCCCGTTAACGGCATCGCAAAGCACTTCCCGATTCATAGCTTTTAAGGCCAGAAGGGACTGTCCCGACCTGCTCCGTGGGCCAAAGAGCTTTATCTAGACTCCAGCATCCAGTTGTCACTCCTGGCTGAGCTGGAGCGTAGCTGTTACAAAAAGACACCTGCTCCTGACTTAAAGCCTGTCAGTGCTGGAGCGTTTCCCACGTTCTCCACTAGATGCTGTACTAGGGAGCTGCAGTGCCGGGTGCTAACACAGAGACCTGTCCACGCTGATCAGTAACATGCATCACATTATGTGGCGCTGCAGGGGAGGGGACTGAACCCAGGACCAGCGGGGGAAGACAGTTAAACAGCAGGATAAATCGCATGAAGCTGAGGGCCAAACTGGACTGCTCCTCTGACCCTGACGCCCCCAGTGGGGAGAGTGGAAGGATCCGGCAGCTCCAGTCCTTGCACCAGCCACCACTACAGCCCCTGAGCCTCCCAGAGCACATGGCTCCTGGATAATGATGGTGGGAAAGGTGGCGAATGCAGGGCCTGGATCTGTCCCAAAGGGGAGCACTCATTTGCATCCCCTTAAGCCAAGTAGCAACAGGCCCACTCCCCCTGTGGGATGGGGAGCTCAGGGGGCTGGAGCTTACGACGTGATGGTGGAACAAAGCAGCTGAGAAGATGGAAGTGCCTTCCCTCAAGGCCCCTTTTTCCTTGCAGGGCAGAGCAGCATTCTTGGCTCCTCTCCCGCAAAGAGACTGTTACCAGCTTGGAGGGTGGCTCCCCCAGTCCCGGACTGCAGGAGGAGAGCAGAGTCAAGGACACAAAGGGAGAAGGAAGAGAGGGATCCTCACCTGTGTTTCGCAAAAAGAAAAGGAGTACCCGTGGCACCTTAGAGACTAACAAATTTATTAGAGCATAAGCTTTCGTGAGCTACAGCTCATCCGATGAAGTGAGCTGTAGCTCACGAAAGCTTATGCTCTAATAAATTTGTTAGTCTCTAAGGTGCCACGGGTACTCCTTTTCTTTTTGCGAATACAGACTAACACGGCTGCTACTCTGTCACCTGTGTTTGTGAGCTACCTGCCGCTTCACGCTGGGGTTTGGCAGGCCACCCTGCACTGCCCTCTGCTACGTTGATCCCGGAGGCCCTGGTGCAATCAAAGAGCTTTGATTCTCATGACAAGCTTCAAAGAACATCGTGATGCATACCGAACCACACTGCTGGGTGCTGTCCCAGAGCATGGGGCCAGGAGGGCTGCCTGTTAACAGCCAGACTAGGGGCCTGTTGGGCTAGACCGTGGCCACAGCCATGCAGAGCCTCAATGTCCCCTCTCACCAGGGATGGGATCTCAGTCAGGTTTGGAGCGTGGCTAGGACAGGGAGGGGTGGAGAGTCCAGCCCCGCAAACTTGATAGATCCCCAGGGATTCCCCATCACTGGAGTGGCTATGCACCTCACCGGTGCTCTGGGGTTCTGCTGCCTTCTGGATCTCAGCAGTGGCTCAGTGGAGAAGGTAATGCAGCTTGGCAAGCTGGGACTAAGATCTTGTGTTTCACGTCAGCACTTACGCTGTGCCAGCGCCTCTTCCTGGAGGAGTGGTGATCAAGCACTGGGAGCCCCCCCAACTCCGCCCCTCGCGAGCTGAGGGTGGGGTCTCTCTGAGACACATTCACAATGAAGATGCTTTCAATCCTCTGTGCAGGCATTGACCCAACAGCCAGAGGGTTAGACCTGAGGCTGTGAGGAATCGGGAACGTGATTTGTTTCCGTTTGCAAACCAGTGTTTGATTTTGGCAGGCTGTTTCAAGGTGTGTCCGACTTCAAACCCTGGGGGCCCTGATCTGCGGAAGTGCTGAGCGCCCATGACTACAGTGGATGTCAGTGGGAGCTGTAGGTGCTCAGCACCTCTGAAAGTTTGGGCCCTAACTTGGGCTCCCAAACAATGGAGGAACCCACAGCATTGAGAGTGTTCATTGCAATCAAAGTTCCATCAGAGGCAGTGTGGTCTAGCGGCTAGGCACGGGGCTGTGAATGGGGGAAGTGGGGGTGGGCTTCCCCTGCTGGCAATGGGGGCTAGGCTAGCGCTGTTCTTGTGATCATAGTGCTTTGAGAGGATGAAGGTGGCATAGATTTCAAGGAAGAAAGTCTGGCAGCTGGCTGAGGAGGGGAGAGCTAGGGTGGGGGGTCCCAGCCGGGGGTAGGGGGCATTTGGAGGGATGGATCATGAATCCAAACCTGCAATGGGATGCTGTCACTCCAAGACACCGTGCCAGGCAGGTATCAGCAGAGCAGTGAGGTGGTAACACGAAAGCCTCTGGCAGTGGCGGAGTTAGTGCTAAGGGAAGCCTCTGTGAAGGAAGGGTGAGTCACCAGAAGGATGAATCACCAGGGGAGCTCAGGGCGAGGTTAGAGAGACCCTGCGCGGGGTGGGGGGTGTTCTCTTTCTTCTGCAGCACGGGGTACGGGCCATTTGCAGGTTTAAACTAGTGTCAGTGGTGGATTCTCTGTAACTTAGTCTTTAAATCATGATTTGAGGACTTCACTTACGCAGCCAGAGGCTAAAGGGTCTATTACAGAAGTGGGTAGGTGAGGTTCTGTGGCCTGCGAAGTGCAGGAGATCAGACTAGATGATCCTGATGGTCCCTTGTGGCCTTCAAGTCTATGAGACACGTCAGCAACAGTCTAGAGCCATTGCTGACTCAGGAGAGGCCAGGCTGGCCCCCGCCAGCCCAAGGATCCAGGGTCCCAGAGGGCCAGCGGGTCTCCTCAGCCAGGCCCATTTCCATATCACGTTCTCTAGTGAATTCAGTGCTGGCCACCAGCCTTGAAGGTGGTTGCCGCCCCAATGTAGCCAGCGGTTCCAGCAGGACAGGCTCCCCCATGGCTCTGGCAGGACTGGCTGTGCAGGTGATGGGGGGATGAGTGGATGTAGTCCTTGGCCTACCAGTGGTGGGCGACATTTGGACCCATCACAAGGGTGGCCATCGGGGCAAGGCCTGAGGAACCCAGTTCCCAACGGTTTGGGAGGGAGAAGTTGACACCAGAGACTCCCCTGTCCCCTGAGAGCCCCCAGGGCTTCTCCTCAGGCGCCGTCTTGTCATGTGGCTGTGTGGGGTCTGCACAAGTGTGTCATTCAGCTGTGAAGCACCAAGGCAGCGATGCCATCTTTACTTCAGGCATCTCCTTCCCTGCCAGAAAGCCGGGCCTCTCAGGACTGGAGAGGCTCTAGGATCTGTAAGAACGTCTGGGAGTGGGAGTTTCAAAAGCATTTGGCAGTGGCCTAACCGCTCCCAGCAGCAGGAAAGACGGCTAGCCTGAGACTCTGGTGCTGCTGTGTTCAGCGCTGCTGTGCACCAGCCTCTCTGTATGACCTTGAGAAGGTCCCTTAGGCCTGGTCTGCTCTTAAAAAGCTGTACCAGGATCTCTCTTTTGGTTAGAGGTCTGATTTTTTTTTTCTGACAGGGTTATGACAGTACAAGCCCTAGCATGGATACAGTGATACTAGCAGGAGGTGCTTTATACCAGTACGAACACTTTTTTTATGCAAATATAGCTGCATCCACACTAAGAGGAGTCATACCACTTTAACTACAGTGCCCTGGTTAAAGCAGCAAAATTAAGTGTAGCTTAGGTCTCAGTCTCTTTGGGCCTCAAAGAGGATTTTATAACTCTCTTTGCACTGAGCCGGTTCCTGAGGACATAAACCTGGCAGAGGTTCTCAGGATAAGGAATGAGGATGGATGGCACCGCTGAGAAAGGAGGCAAAAGTCCTCTGTGCATGATGAGCCGCCTTCTCTCTTGTTTCAGTGAAATCATGCACCCAAGGAGCGTGAAACTGCTTTGTCAAGAATCTACCACATCTCTGCCCCTCACAATCTGAATTCAGTCCAGGAGGACTGGGGCATCACACTCCTCTGGCTTTCGAGGCAAATGCTGGTGGGACTTTTGCACAGGATTAGCTCCCGCATGTCTGATGTGGGCTTTATCTTTTTGTTATGCCTCTTGCACCCCTGGCACGAGGTAGGAATTGCCTTGCTCTGGGGGAATTGGGAACTAAGTAGAAACAGCATTTTCTGTAATAGCTTCTTAGCCCCATGTCCTGGGCAAACTGCAGTTTAGCAATCCCAAGTGGTCAAAAATCATGTCATGCCCCCCAAAATCACTACAGATTAATTAAAAGTATTATGAGATTTAAAATATAATACATTTGGGGTTTATTTTAGGAAATTATTATTTTATTTTTTAAATGAAAGATGAGATCCTCCCATAATCCTCTGACTCCAGGGATTGGGGCTTTAAAATACCCCTCCTGCCTATCACAGAACTTGCAATAAAATCACACGAGCTGGTAGCAATGAAATTGCGGCTTTAACCATTGCCAGACCTTGCGCCTAGGTGCATTCCTTGTCTAGTTACCCTTTGTTCACTCCATACGAATGCTCTGTACTCAAATTCCAGACTTGTTGGAAGAAGCTTTAGATGTTCCCAGAGCCCAGGCTGGAGCTGTGTGGGGTCCCAGACCCCAGGCTCCAGCCTGAGCCTGAATGTCTATATAGCAATTTTTAGCTTTGCAAGCCCAAGTCACCTGACCCAGACAAGCCACAGCCATGCTGTGTGTTTTTTATTTCAGTGTAGATGTACACTAAGAGTGTGTCTGCACCGCAATTAAACAGCTCCTTGGCCCGAACCCAAGCCTGCTGGCATGGACTAGCCACTGGTGTCTAATTGCAGTGTAGACAGACCCAGAGTGGCTTAAAGTCTTGCTGCGTCTCTAAATCAGACTTTAAGGAAGAGATTTACAGGTGACTCCTGAAGCCGGGGGTCACAATGCAGAGGTAGACTTCGGACTGTAACTTGTCCCCTAAGGTTCTAGTGCAAATTTTCAATATGGTTTAGTTAGTTTCAATGTTGTGAAAGATGCCGATGCTTGTGAATGGCATGGAGAAAATACAAGACAACAGGAAAACTCATCTAGGTTGCAAAGGCATCTGGTCCTGGGCACTACCACCATACAAATAATAATATGCGAGACATTTTAAGAACCACATTTCTATTGGGCCTCTCTAATTACACCTCTGGAGATTTGTGTTTTAATAAAAAAAGAGAAATTTAAAATTTCTGATTTTTAAAATCTCACAATTTTTAAGCAAACCTCATGATTTTGGGGTCCTGACAATTGACTGTGGAACGCTTGGCAATACTGGTGGTTGTATGTGCAAAATGCAGACTGCACATGCAATATCCCCAGACACAGCTGAAGAGACCTCCCTTTAAATATGTCCTGAAAGTGTAATAGACTCTTGATAGTTCAGTGTTTGCCTGTGTCTCCTTTCACTTTTGATTTCTAGTTAGTGTCACTTCCTGTTTCTACGACACTTGCCCAGAAATCCATCTTCCCAGGTGGTTCAATGAATCCTCTCCTACCTGATGCAGCTTTGGACTTTATCAGCAACCCCTTTTACAGATCGATCCTGATACCCTGTGCCCAACCAGTGTGGATTCCAAACACACTCCAGTGTTTAAAATGTATCATTAACCAGACAGTCATGCCGCCACTTAGCCAGAAAAACGCTTCTCTTTTAGTGGCCCCAGAACTCACCAGTACAGAGAAATGTGCCTAGACCGTATGAGTTACAGCAGCAGACACCCAGTGTTACGGAGCAGGCCGTATTTTTTTTTCTGTGGGGATAAAGCGGAATCTGCCAGTGCTCTAGCAATAATCAATCCCAGAGGCAAGCTGGGGAGCTGCCTGATGCTGTCGCTCTCAGAGAGGGCCCAGAGGGCCGCAGGGAGATGGCACTCTTCTGCCGATCCGCTCCCTTTGAATCATTCCTTCCACACTATGTTTTTGCCCAATGACTTGTGTGTTGCTTTATGGGGATGTGCAGAGGTGGGAGAGTTTAGCCGTTTAGCCTTTTCTGGTTTTTTGCATTTATTTATTAACTCTTTTATTGATGTAGGAAGATTTTTTGCTGCAGTGGTACGGAGCCCATTGGCCAGCAGCGTTTGGTAGTTAGCAGCTAGACAAAGCTTTGCAGCTCCCCAGAGACATATCTATATGCATTCTGGGCAAAAATATCCAAGCACAAAATAACCCACCTATGGAGTGATGAGAAACGAGGCTAAGAGCAGCAGTGAGCTATGGGCCTGATCTTGTGAACTCCTCCTGCACAGTGCTGAGCGCCCTTGAAAGTCCTGGGAGGGTGTGGGGAGGGGTGCTCAGGATTGGGCCCAGCCTCAAGCAGATGACTTGCTTGCCATGCGTTTCTCAGAGTAACGTGCAGGAAGAGCAGCAGTAGGCCATGAAGCAGCCCAGACGGCCCAGTCACTGCCCTAGGGGAGCTGGGTCAAGGGCAATACTGAAGGGATATTGCATGCTGGTGCTGAAATGCCTCACCACTCGAAAGGGCATTGGGCTTAGGGACCAGCCAGCTCTTTCAGTTTAATTCCAAAAGGTCTCAGGGTCCATCTACACTGCAGTTGCATTTTCCACTCCTATTCCTCTGCTGTGCCCCTTTCTCCAGGCAGAGTCACTTGCTGTGCTGATATCAGTACAAACACAGAGCTCCCAGAAGACTCACGATAGGCTCACTTCAGGTGCCCCTAGCCCCGTCTTGAGCCCTGCTCCACACGATGTCGGTAGAACTACATCACTCAGGAGCATGGAAAATCCACACCCCTGAGCGCCACAGACCAGACCCCTGATGCAGACAGCGCTATGTCAGTGGCAGGGCTTCTTCTGTTGACATAGCGGCGAGAGGCGAATTAGCGGCACCGCCAGGAGAGCTCACTCCCGGTGACATTGGAGCGTCTTCATGTAAGTGCTACAGTGGCGCAGCTGCGCCAATGCCGGATTTTAAGTGCAGACCTGGCCACAGGTTTGCAAGCTTGGAAGAACCTGGGAATGTGATGAATTGTTCAAAGCAGGGGCTTATCGTGGAAGTCAAGGAGTGAGTGGAGACTGGAATCTGGCCTCCTCTCCCTCTGCCTCTGCCTGGCCTGAGGCCCTGGCGCGGTAGCAGAAGGAAGCCCCCACTGCAGCAGAGGATGTGCTGCACTTAGATATGATCCTACAGCCCTGTACTCACATGTGTTGTCTTTGCACATGTGCAGGCAGCGGAACCACTTGCAGCAGCAAGGATAAGTCATGTGAGGACTGCAGGATAAGGCCCAGACAGGCGTTCAGGCTGCAAGGCCGTCAGTCCGGCATGCTTCATACAGCAGAAATTCCCTAACAACACCCTAGCGCCCTGTTTGAACTCAGAATTAGATGCAAAACCAAGACCTTTGACTGAGAATTCTTTGTCGGGTCTCTGAAATGGAGATTCCCCCCCTCCCCCCCCATTCTCTGCACTGACTCATTTAGTTCTTTTCTAATCTGCTCTACTCTTGTGCAGCGGTATATTGATATTGCACGGTTTGGAAGAGCTCCTTTCACAGTGGAGAATTAGCTCGGCCTGAAACCCTGAATGATAAAATCCCTCTTTGCTTTCCCTTTCTTCCCTATCATTTGATTTCGGCTTGTGCCCCATGCTGGTGTATTGATTAGAACTTCTGCAGAATAAATGCAGCAGCACAAATAAAAAGCCCCAGAGAAGAATCTTCTGAGACAGTTTTTAAAATAGTTACAGTATCTGCAACCTCATCAAGTGTCTCTGTGCAACCCACCGCACACACCATTAATTGGCATTCTCCTGTCGCTTTCAGCCACCATCCAGAGGCCCTTTGAGATGTGTCTGCGGCATTGATTACGCACAAGCTGAGCCCAAATTATGGCTAGCTTCTTCACAGAGGGCACTGTGCTCCTTCTTGCCTCTGGAGGAGATGAGACTGAGGTGCAGCAGGTGACTTTTATTAAGAGGGATTAAGTGGCTGGGAAGGTCAAAATGCAGCTGATTGGCCAATGGACATGAACCCCATGTGGCACCACTGAGTTTCATCAGCCCAGGTGCTGCAAGCATTCCTGTCTGGTGTAGACGTCACCACCATCTACTGCAATGGGCTGTGCTTAGAGCTTCCACAAAGGGGCGCATCAGGCTGCCTACCTTTCAGGTGTGTTAGATTGGTGAGAGAGCATAACCCCCATGCACTGGCTCCGCTTTCCCTTGTGCTTGCAATTCAAGGAGGTGCATATTCTTACAGCCCTAAGTGGGACCCTCTTATCCTACCATGAGGGGTTGCTCAGAACAATCTCTTCCCCAGGGCTGGGTTCCTGGGCAGTTGCATTCCATACTCAGCGGAGGGCCCTCAGCTCTAAGATCTGTTCCCCTTTGCCATCCATCAGGACCTGTCCACCCCAGGATACGTGTTGAATACGGCTTTCTGTTGATGTGGGTCAAGAACTGGGTCGGTCTTGTTGATGGGAGGTGGAGCGGAGGGCGTGAAGTGGTCTGTCTTCTGGAAATAGAGACTGATGGTCTCTAATTGAGGTGAGTGTATCTATATATTGGTCCAGCAGGAATGCAATTCGAATGATTAAACAAACGAAATGGGGCAAAGAGGAGATTGTAAGTCCCCTTTGCTGTGCTCCCAGCTGTTCAGAGAAGAGGGGTTACCCATCACAGGCTAGCCCCCAATATGCAGGGCTCCATCTTGAGCTAAGCACACGCAAGCAATTCCCAAGCCCTTTTCAGCTTCCCAAGCTCAGACTTCAGTGCCCCCACAAAACTGTGAGGAGCTGATGTTGGAAGCTGCACAGAGGAAGCCATTGGTAGCTCACCACAAGTTTTATGAGGCCCTCCAAAACCCAGGAACTATGCTTTATCTTCTGGAGTGCCATCTACTGGCACCTTATCTATGAATTGTTTACCTACATACACAATAGAGCACTCCTGTAACAAAAAACAGTTCGCTGAAAAGCATTCCTGTTACTGGCATGGAAATCAATGCGCCAAGCTTCCTACTTTGCCTATTTGTATTTTCTTGTCTGTTTTCTCGAGGGATGAGCTGAGAAAAGCATTTGATCATTGAACCTCACTAATAAATGTGTTCTAGGCAGTGTGTTTGCTTTGGAAGTGCACTTTGGTGTGTCACCAGTGCCCACTGTAAATTACATATCTTGACACCAGCCTAAAACCCTGTGTCATGGGCCCTGAGAGAGGATGGGCAAGCAGTGTTGGTGTTAATAACTGCAAGATTAACCCATGAGATGAGTCAAAATCACCAGTATCGTCTCCAAGGCTGAAAGAACATGCCAAATGTGGCATCCCTAGGACGAGTGGTAAGGGTGTTATAGTACGAAGAAACAAAAAGTTAGAAGAATTTTCAAGACCTTTTTAAAATAGATGCATAGATTCTAAAGCCAGAAGGGACCACTGTGATCATCCAGTCTTGACCCCCTGCATACCATAGGACTTCCCTGAATTAATTTCTGTTAGAACTTGAGACGATCTTTTAGAAAAACATTGCATCTTGTTTTAAAAATGACCAGCAATGGCGACTCCACCACAACCCTTGGTAAATTGTGCCAATGGTTAATTGCTCTCACTGTTAAAATGTTATGCCTTATTTCCAGTCTGAATTTGTCTAGCTTCAACTTCCAGCCATAGGATTGTGTTAGACCTTCCTCTGCTAGATTGAAGAGCCCATTATCAATTATTTGTTCCCCAAGTGGGTACTTATAGACGGTAATCAAGTCACCCCTTAACTTTCTCTTTGTTAAAATGGATAGATTGAGCTCCTTGATTCTCTCACTACAAGGCATGTTTTCCAATCCTTTAATCCTTCTCGTGGCTCTTCTCTGAACCCTCTCTGACTCTGGTTTAAAAACATCCTTCTGGAACTATGGACACCAGAACTGGACACAGTATTCCAGTGAAAAAAGAAAAGGAGGACTTGTGGCACCTTAGAGACTAACAAATTTATTTGAGAATAAGCTTTCGTGAGCTACAGCTCACTTCATCGGATGCATTCAGTGGAAAATACAGTGGGGAGATGATTTATATACACAGAGAACATGAAACAATGGGTGTTATCATACACACTGTAAGGAGAGTGATCACTTAAGATGAGCTATTATCAGCAAAGGCGGGGGGAGAGAAAACCTTTTGTAGTGATAATCAAGGTGGGCCATTTCTAGCAGTTGACAAGAACGTCTGAGGAACTGTGGGGGGTGGGGAAATAACATGGGGAAATAGTTTTACTTTGTGTAATGACCCATCCACTCCCAGTCTCTATTGAAGCCTAAATTAATTGTATCCAGTTTGCAAATTAATTCCAATTCAGCAGTCTCTCATTGGAGTCTGTTTCTGAAGTTTTTTTGTTGAAGAATAGCCACTCTTAGGTCTGTAATCGAGTAACAAGAGAGATTGAAGTGTTCTCCAACTGGTTTTTGAATGTTATAATTCTTGACATCTGATTTGTGTCCATTTATTCTTTTACGTAGAGACTGTCCAGTTTGACCAATGTACATGGCAGAGGGGCATTGCTGGCACTTCAAAAACAGACTCCAATGAGATACTGCTGAATTGGAATTAATTTGCAAACTGGATACAATTAACTTAGGCTTGAATAGAGACTGGGAGTGGATGGGTCATGGGAAGCAGCATGGAGACCCCCATCCTATAAGTATAGCCTACATTCTTTGTTCTTGGATGTATACATTTACATTTGGCTGTATTAAAATGCATATTGTCCACTTGCACCCAGTTTAACAAATGATCCTGGATCAGTGACCTGTTCTCTTCATTCTTTGCCACTCCCCCAATCTTTGTGTCTTTTGCAAACTTTATTGGCATAGATAAAATGTTAAATAACGTGAGGCCAAGAACCAGTCCCTGTGGGACCCCAGTAGAAGTGCATATCCTCAATAATGACATCCTGTATATAGTAGCATTTTGAGACCTGGAAGTTAGCCAGTTTTTAATCCATTTAATGTTTGCCATTAATTTTATATCATTCTAGTTTTTTAATCAAAATGTCATGCAGAACAAAGTCAAAGACCTTACAGAATTCTAAATATATTACACCAACGCTATTACCTTTATCACCCAGACTTGTAATCTCATCAGAAAAAGCTATCAAGTTAGTCTGACAGGATCTATTTTCCACAAACCCATGCTGATTGGCATTAATTACATTACCTTCCTTTAATTCTTTATTAATCAAGTCTCGTATCAGCCGTTCCGTTACCTTGCCCGGGATCGATGTCTGTCTGACATGCCTATAATTACCCGGATCATCCTGCTCACCTTTTCTAAATATTGGCACATTAGCTTTCTTCCAGTCTCCTGGATCTTCCCCTGTGCTCAGCAAGACTTACTGAAAATCAACACTAACCACCTCATTTGTTTGAATCCTGGTATCTCCCCTGCCTCTTGTCCTATTTGTCTCAAACTTTCCAGAAAATTTCTACCCACGAGTAACACCATGTCTGTGAATGATTTCAGGCAGATTGGTTTAGTTTTGGCAGAGTTGGGAAGTGGTCAAAAACAGTTGTATTAATTTAGATGGCTGCAGCCTTATGGAGAAATGAAAGTCTCTCTGTAACATATATTTAAGGGTGATCATCCAATTCTGTAACAGATAAGATACCAGCTTTGGCAGGACACCAAGAAGAGCTCGTGTTCATGCTTCATTACATTAATTATGTTGTTTCTAAAATTTCCGCAGCAGATGGGCAAAAAACATATTTTTCAGCTATTTAATTAAGAAACAAAGTACAGCCAATTGAAACAGGCCCGGTCTACAACTAAACTTTAGGTTGACTTAGTCATGTTGCTCAGGGATATGAAAAATTCACACTCCTGAGTGCTGTAGTTAAGCCAACGTAAGCACTGGTGTCGGCACTGTTAGGTCGATGGAAGAATTCTTCTGTTAACCTTCCTGCAACCTATCAGGGTGTGACTTAATTATAGCAATTGAAACCCCCACACTGTCTACACTACAGTGGCACAGCAGCACTGTAATTGTGCCGCTGTAGCGTCTGTAGCGTAGACAAGCCATGAGACTTGGTTTGCTTCCATACAGGTGAACAAGAATCTTATTGGGACAAAATATTAGAGCTTATACTGTCCCTCTTCAAAGAGAACTATAATTAATTTAAGGGGAGATTGCATTTCCATTTGAAATGATTGTACTTGCTGTAGTTAGAAGTGACTCCAGAGCTGACTAAAATGGAAAGAAATTAGGAGAAGAGCATTCGTTTTTCAGGTTGCTTTTCTCATGCATTTGACAGCGCTTTCTTTAGAGTCAGTTTCACTCTCTGGTGATGGAGGCACATCCTTGCGAGAGGCTCTGCAAGGGGGCTGTGTCGCAATCTATGTCTACAGTACAGAACCTATGTCACCATAACTATGTTGGATAACTCCCTAGTGTGGACCCAGTGTATGCTCACAGAAGGAGCTCTGCCGGTGTAGGAAGATCATCGGGGAGCGAATTACTTTTTTCTGTGCTGACATAAGTCTTCACTGGGGTTTTGCCAGCATAACTGTTTCAGGTCACACCTTTTTTCACACCTTTGTCCAATCAGAGCTTGGCCAGCATACATTTTAAGTGTAAACCAAGGCTGTGTGTACACCAGAAAAACTACAGCGACAGGAGGGGTTCTTCTGTCATTGTTGTAAATCCACTTCCCCGAGAGTCGGTAGCTAGGTTGAGGGAAACATTCTTCCCTTGACCTAGCGCTGTCTACACTGGGACTTTGGCTGGCTTAACTACCTCTCAGGAATGTGAATTTTTACATCTCTGAGGGCCTGTCTAGATTACCGGCCGGATCAATTGGGAGCGATCAATCCAGTGGGAGTCGATTTATCGTGTCTAGTCTAGTATAGACACGATAAATCGACTACCAGTGGCTCTAGCATTGATTCCAGCACTCTACCTCAACAAGAAGTGCAAGGGAAATCTACGCTTTCCCATTGACACATTACAGTGAAGACACCGCGATAAGTAGATCTAAGTACGTCAACTACAGCTACGTGAATAACGTAGCTGAAGTTGCGTAACTTAGATCAATCCCCCCACCCCACCCCCCCGTCGTGTAGACCAGCCCTGAGCAATGTAGCGAGTTCGACCTAACTTTCTAGTGTAGACCAAACTCAAACCTCAGTAAAAGCAACAGCGGAGCTGAAACTTAGGTCTGTCTTTCGCCTAAAACACAGCTACCTTGCTCAGGAGTGTTTAAAATGCACTCCCGAGAGCTGTAGTTAAGACGACCTAAGCCCCTGTGTAGACACTACTAGGCTGATGGAAGAATTCTTCTGTCAATCTAGCTGCCACCTCTTGAGGGGGTGGGTTCACCACAGCAATGGAAAAGCCCTTTCCGTCTCTGTAGGTGTAGTGTTGCTATAGGCTTGTAATATAGACACACCCTTAAACTGAAGGGGCAGGAGAGTGGGTTTAAAGCAGACAGAGAGAAGACAGGAATGTTTAGTGGTGATAGACCCTTCTAAACATCAATATCGGAAAGGAAGAGCACGTCCTTATAGAGAGGGATTTGCAAAACCATCTAGGGGATTTAATTTTACATGAAACAAATCCATTGGGCAGTGCTGAAAACCTCAGCCATAATTTTGTTTTTTAAAAGGTTTTTTTTTTTAAAGTTAAGGCTCTGAAAGTTGAAGTATTTTAATTGCCATCTCTAACGCACTAACCCTCCTGTGTTCTACGGCTGCAGAGGAGATAACTGCCAACTTCTTGCAATGTGTGTCTTGCAAGAATGGTCTCTTGCAACGTGTATTAACTCCTTATGCTTCATAATAATCTGTTCCACCTTGTATTTAGCTGTGACACTCTGAGTACCTTTCCCAGACCTGAAGAAGAGCTTGGTGTAGCTTGAAAGCTTCTCTCTTTCACCAACAGAAGTTGGTCCAATAACAGATATTATCTCACCCACCTAGACTCTCTCATATCCTGGGATCAGCAGAGCTGTAACAACACTGCAAACAGTATTTTAACTAGTCAGTTTCAAAAACTTCAAGTTGGCCACCTTTGGAAAATAAGACTCTCTTCTTTCAGCCTACCCTAAACTGTCCTGAGTAGGGACTGTCTCTGTGTGTATGTGCAGTGCCTAGTGCAGTTGGGCACCGATCCCAGTTGGGGTCTCTGAGCATTACTCTAGTAGAAATAATAAATAATATGATAGGGAAGGATTTGTGTGTGGAGAACAGAAACTTAGAGAGGCTTCTGTGCACTATTCATGTATAGGTATAAAAAGTTCATGAACATTCGCTACCGTTTTGGCAGAGAAAAGCAATCAGAATTTGCATTGCATCTTCCCAAAGACTGTCTGGGTCAGTTCTGTCAGCTGTGCAAATGCTCATTTCCAAAGCTGCACGCATTACATTTTCAAGTATGGTTTTGGAAGGCACTGTGTCAAATGTTTTATTAAAGCCCATCAACTGCATGCTGCTCATCCTCTGAATCTGTAATTTGCTTACAAAGGGATCAAGCACGTCCGGCACGGTTGGTTTGTTTATAAATCTGTACCGTTTATTGCTCCGGCTTCTGAAGTCCTCGAGGGTTCTGATCGTTCTCTCACTAATTTGCTGCATTACTTTTATCTGGCAGCGAAACTAATTATAGCAAGTATGAATTGTCAGGATTGACCTGCTTTGCTTTTTTGAAAACCGGTGACATTTTTAGGACTTCCATATTTAATTCTCTGTGACATTAGGAAAAATATAGTCAATAATTCGTTAAATCCATGACCATGAGCTAATTCCATTCAAACAGGATAATCTGGATGCTGATTTGTGTACATTCATTTACTCCAGGTATCAGCAATTAGGGTTGCTCTACACTAGAAAAGTTTTACTGGTATGAGAGGGGGATGGGGGTGCAGAAGTTTTAGCAATTGTTTACTGATATACCAGTCCAATGCCTAGTATTTTGCTGTTTTAATTATCCCGGTATAGTTAAAGCAATGGCACTTTCTAGTGTAGACAAACCCTTAGATCTACACAAGCTCTTCATTATTTCCTACTCATCCAAACTTTTATTCTTTTCTCAGCGGAGACAGATTTGGAAAAAGCCAGTTCAGTAGTTCAGCAGTTTTTAAATCGTCAGTTTCATCTCCTTCCTTGGTTATTAATGCTGCTGCTTTTCTCTTTATTCTCCCTAATGTATATTTAAAAGCCCTTCTCTTTCTCCTTAACTCACTGGCACAGCTACTTTACTCGGCTTGGCTGCTCTTATCTGTCCTCGCAAGCTTGTAACTGATTCTGCAATTTCCTCTCCAGTGCCCAACATTGGTGCCATTTTGAGCAAAGTTTCTTTTCTGCCCTCTGATTGTTGAAGAGTACTTTCAAGAATTGGCTCATTTCTAGGTAGAATAAATGCATTGGGTGGGGGGATATGAGCTCTAGGACGACCCAGGTGGCTACATGTAATTCATAGATTCATAGATACCAAGGTCAGAAGGGACCATTATGATCATCTAGTCCGACCTCCTGCATAATGCAGGCCACTGAATCTCACCCACCCAGTCCTGCGAAAAACCTCTGACCTATGTCTGAGCTATTGAAGTCCTTAAATCATGGTTTAAAGACTTCAAAGTGCAGAGAATCCTCCAGCACGTGACCCGTGCCCCATGCTACAGAGGAAGGCAAAAAAACCCCAGGACCTCTTCCAACTTGCCTTGGAGGAAAATTCCTTCCCGACCCCAAATATGGCGATCAGCTGAACCCTGAGCATATGGGCAACATTTGAGAGATTAGATCAATGCAGATATTGTAAAGCGTATTGATGTCAGCATGTGGGTGGCTTGTGTACAAGAAGCTAAGCTAAAATCAGGAAGGGTCGAGGAATGGACTTGGGACATAGCTGGAAAACGAGCAAGGCAGGTTGATTCCTTCATAACCTCTCGTCCATTACAGGTAATTACTGCTAATAATATCCACGTTCATCCCAAAGGATCCAAATCAATATACAAACTATGCACAGGAATCAATGGCCCACCACTGAAATGCAGACCCTACTGGGCTGGAAGCTGGCAGCTGATTAACAGCATACAGAGTACACAACCATTTGGCGCAAGAAGTGAAAAAGAATACCAGATATCTATTTTAAACTACAATTCTGCCTCCCTCAATCTCACTAATATCAGCATCTGACCGGAACACAACACTCCAACTGTTGCAGCAAATGCCAGGGAAACTTTCTTGCCCACAAATGTCAGGGCCTCAGGTTTGCATCCAGCTGAAAAAAGTGTGCTTCAAATTAGTCACAAGCTTCTATACTGTAAAGAAACCCACACACATGTGTAGAGACACACACACCACTGCTGCATATGTTACTGAGTCCAGACATTTCAGGCACTGGGATGTTTTTATTCTGTGACCTTTAAACCAAATTTCATTCTTAAAAGTCCCAGGATCAATTACTTCTTAAAAGTCTGCCAACCTTTCCTGGTGCCTGGGTGCTATTTACTATTTTCAGTTCTGAGGTTTGATGTCACAGACTTGTGCTCCCATGAGTGCAGTTTCTTGGGAAGTAAATGCAAGTGCATGCAGACAGGGTAGTACTCTGATTAGCAGAGCTCCAGCACTCCTGTACTAGACTCACCTGTAGTTTTCTGGAGGTTCTCCGATTACTGTACTGTGGGGCCCATCATTACAAGGAGCAGGCCCCATGGCAAGCAGGCAGCATGGTCCAGGAGACTGGACTGGCACTCAGAAGCCATTGGTTCTCTTTCCAGCTCTGGTATGTGTGTCGTGTCATCCCATATTCTTTATGAAAATACACTTGAGATATAAATATGATGTAACGGAGATGTACTTTATGCCAAATGGCTCATGTAAGATATTATTGGAAAGGGTATGATTTACTGACTGCGATTATACAATCTGTGTGCCTGTATCATTTCTGTATCTAAAGTTAGGAATATTGACTATGTATCTGTATTTCAACTATGCTACTTAGGGTGACGCCCACTGCCAACACTTCAGGTACAACCAAGGAAAAGCCAGAGAGGGCTCATGGCCCATCAACAAGGACAATGGACATTAAATAGCTTAGTCTTCCTGTGACCATGTGGGTCAGCCTGTGAAGAATGGCTACAAGGGCCCTACAGAGTTAGGTGGTCTTGTCACCTGATACTAAAACATTACCTGGGAGTTCTTGTAACTTTCCACTGTAAGGGAAGGGTGGTCAAACTAGGAAACAAAGGACTCCTGCCTTATGCAAATCCTATTTAAGGATGGGGAGTGAGGTAATCCGAGGTCATCAGTTCTCCCCTGCTGCCCCACCCCAAGAGGGCTGCTGGAAACAACTAAGGGCTTGTCTACACTGGCAACGTTAGAGCGCTACCATGGTTCTAAAAAACCACCTCCACGAGGGGCGTAGCTACCAGCGCTGGTGCACTGTCTACACTGGCACTTTACAGAGCTGCAACTTGCAGCGCTCAGGGGTGTGTTTTTTCCACACCCCTGAGCAAGAAAGTTGCAGTGCTGTAAAGTGCCAGTGTAGACAAGCCCTAAGATTGAACGGGGGAAAAAACTGGGCTCAGGCTGGAAGGGTGTCTTGCCTGTGAAGATTATTAGAACCCCATTTAGGGTAAGAACTCACACGTAACCACTTTCTTTAGTGTATTAAGCTTCATTTGCGTGCTCTGTTTTATTTTCTTAGTAATCTGCGTTGTTCTGTCTGCTACCTCCTTAACGATTTAAAATACACCTGTTACAATTAATACATTTATTTTTGGTGTGACAAAGTCCCTCCTCTGCCTCAGTGGGTCCTGCGCTTATTGGCAGATTTGCTCACCTCAGAGGTTCACGGCAGCCCTCAGTTTGGCTACTCTTGCTAGTGGCTCAAACCTGCTGCCCACTCAGCTAACCTCAGCACTGGCCAGCATGGGGGAAACCAGAGAACAATCCCTGCAGTCTCTGTGTCCCACCTAGTGGGTCGGGGACAGGCCAGATCCCTTTCCAATTTAGACCTTTTCTTCTGGTGTTTCTCACAGACCATGTCAACTCCTCCTGTGTCCAGTCAGGAGTTGGGGGGAGCCCAGGACCACCCTCTACACTGGGTTCCAGCCCAGGGCCCTATGGACTGCAGCTGTCCACAATGTTCCCTGTATCAGCTGTGTGACAGCTACAACTCCCTGGGCTACTTCCCCATGGCCTCCCCCCAGCCCCTTCTTTATCCTCACTGCAGGAACTTCCTCCTGAAACCTGATCATGCTTGAACTCTTCACCCCTCCAGCAGCACACCTTCTCACTCTCTGCTCCTGGCGCACCCCCCTACTAACTGATGGGAGGTCCTTTTTAAACCAGGTGTCCTGATTAGCCTGCCTGCCATAATTGAATCTAGAAAGTTCTTAATGGGCTCCAGGTGTTTTGATTAGCTTGCCTGTCTTAATTGGTTCTGGCAGTTTCCTGATTGCTCTAGGGCAGTCTCTGCTTTGGTCCCTCAGGGAACAGAAAACTCTTCATCCCGTGGCCAATATATTTGCCTTCTACCAGACTCCTGTATCCCCCTGGTCTGGGTCTGTCATACTGGTTTGTAATACAACCCAGTTTGTGTGATTTCTAACTGAGGGAGGGAGAGAAATTGTTCATACCCTCTTCTACATTGGGGGAAGAGGCGAATATAATGCACCTTTGGGTCTGCACTCCAAGGAAGGTGGACATCTGAGTGCTGGAGCAAGTCCCTTAAGCTGAGTCTTCCCAGAGTTGATCTGCAGCTGGGTGTGGCCCTACCTGTGTGTGTGTTTGAGGAGGTTTTCAGAGCCTGGCTCAGCAAGACAGGTTAAAGGGGGCCCATGATGGCAGAACAGGTAGACTCAGTGGTATCTCAGCACATCAGGTGACTTCCCAAGGGGTCCAACCCGTCACAGTATGATCTTGGGTAATCCACTATGGTCGAAGCTTTCAAATGTAGGTATCTAATGAGGAAGGAGAGCTTAATGGTTAGGGTGTGAGCTTAGGGTTTAGGACAAGGTCAGGTGGGTTCAGATTCAGGTAGGTACGTCTACACTGCGCCAGCGAGTCTCAAAGTCTCAAAGTCTGGGTCAGTTGCCCCAGGTTCGTGAGGCTTACGCTACAGGCTAAAAATAGCTGTGTGGACGCTCAGGCTGGAGCCTGGGCCCTGAGTCCCTGGCCTGAACATCCACACGACTATTTTTAGCCCCCAGCCCAAGTCATGAGTCCAAATCATTTGACCCAGGCTCTGAGATTCCCTGCCGGGTGCCTGCCTTTCCAGTGTAGACATAACCTTAGATAGACTGTACCGGTATCTGTATAGGTACGTCGGCTAGATACATAAGTGCCCTGATTTTCAGAACTTCCAAAGCCTTTGAAAACCAGGCTCTTCCTTTGGGTGCATCAATATGGATGCGGGAGGGAGGCGTAACTTTAGTTTTAACTCTAATGAGCTTTAACCCTATGCAAAATGGGCATAGGAATTTTCACCCTCCAGAGTAATGTCTGTTGTGATCTACAGGCAGCAATGGCACTTATTATTCCTTGTCACCTGTGGGACTGTTCCTGGGGGTACGGACTACTCACCTGAGTGAAAGGACTGCCAGGTCAAGCCTGTTGTTCCAAAGGACATTAGAAAAATGTGAAGGCCATTTGGGTCATTTAATGGAACATGTTAAGCTGATAAATGGCAATCTCTCGCCCTCTCGACTAAACCAATAGAACAGACAACATATGGGGCATTTGCTTTTTGAGATCCCATTAGATTCTGCTCAGGGCAGCCTTCCCACCCCTCCACTTTATTTTACCTAAACAGTAAAATGGTAAATGGCACTAAAAATGGTAAGTTACCTGGTGTCATTCATTTCCCCCAAATGGAGCCTGTTAGTGACTGATGAGCATCGGCTGGCGTGTATTGTTTTTCCACCAACAGATTGGGCCTTGATTGATAGAGGCTCACCTTTCCTCCCCTCCCACCCCCTTATATTTTTCTTTTATGGCCGTAACATGCTGTCATCTCAACTGCAGCATAGTTGTTGACTAGCCCCGGCTCCTGATTGATGGAGACATGCCATTTACTTGAGCGCTCTTGGTTATAATAGAAAGGAAACAGCAAAGACGTATTGACTCATTAGCCGCACCACAACCAGATTGGTTTGTGCAGGATTCTCTCTGTCATTTCCCCCTTCACTCCAGTTCTCAAACAGGAAATTATTATGGGGACAGGATGGCTGTGTTGGGAGGGTGGGGGGAGAATCTCTTATTCTTGGTCTATGGCGGCACTTACATAGCAGCCTCCAGGCTGCCTGCATTAGCAGCATGAACCAGTTAGTCCTGAAAGAGCCAAATGAGCCTCACTGCCTTTCTTATTGTTGAGAGGGAGAATTTATGGGCAGGAGGCATTGATATGAAGTCATGAATACATAGAGGGCACTGGCCAGCTGGTGGGCTCTCCAAGCCTTTAACCTCTGACTTGCTGGCTCAAATCCAGACAAGGTTGGTGGTGACTGACAGTTGTCACCATCTGTTCGGTGGTTAAATGGCCCCAGGTGAGAAGAGTTGGTGGGCATCTCATTTGCTGCTGAGTTGTCAGAGCTCACCTTCAACTGGCCCATGGTACCACCCTCCATCGCCCACTTGTTTCAAACGCCTCTGTGCTGTCTCCCAGGCCACCCACGTGTTCAGAAGGCACTTCCCTTGAACACCCGCAAAGCCGAGCCATTGTCTTTCAAATCCCATCCTTTGCCAGGATGCCTACAAAAATGCTGAGACCACTGCCCGTCATGCTCACCAATATTGTCTACCTTTGTTCCACTCTGGGTCTGTTTGCACCATCTGTTGTTTCTTGTCTTAGGTTATAAGCCCCTGGGGTCACAGACTGTCTTTTTTGTTCTGGGTTTGTACAGCTCCTGGCACAATGGGTTCCTGGCCTGTGTCTCTGGCTCTGAGGCATGACAGTAATACAAATAATAATAATAATTAATAATTAATAATAAATCTCAGCCCAATGCAGGACGTGTGTCCGTATCACATCATAAGTGGCTCCGGGAGAGGGGAAAGACCAGTTGGTCCATGGAGGCTGAGCTTGCCCTACAGGTTCCCTGCTGCATTGCATCGGCCAGGCACCACGGAGAGGTCTGCATTGATGCAATCTGTTTTGGGGATAAGCAGAGGGCTGCTTCTTTTCTCTGGCACTAACGCATGTTGTGTTGTGTTTAAGGCCATCTGAGCTGGGTGTTCCTGGCGGAGACCCTCATGTCCCCAGTACTGGGGAGCAGGCTTTTTCTTGGCACATTAACATAGCTTTCTGTGAATATAAAGACCCTCCAGGAGCTTATTTCACATCTCTGTGTTGTCACAGCTGCTGAAAGAGCCTTGCATTTCAGAGAGAGGCATGTGCCACTGATTTCGGACTTGGTTCCAGATTTGAAACCTCCCATCACTCAGGCATGTTTGGATCTGAGGCTTTGATGTGATCCATTCTGGAGAGAAGGACCAGACACTGACTTTGAATACAGATCTGGCTTGGGATTTCCAATCTCCCTCAAGTTTGCAGGGGGAGTGGGCTGGAGCCAGGGTTTTGATTCAGGCCTGTCTCTAATTTCAAAGGGAAAGTGGATTCAGAACCTGAGTAAAGGTGCCCAGGATTTGGATCAGCATGATCATTAAGGCAGCAGGGTGGTTAACAGTGAGAGCTATCAATGTGCTGAGAAAGGGGTTCATGAAGGAGGTGACATCCCTGGAGATCTTGCCCTGGGAACACACTGTGGCAGACACATGGACCTAACTACATTCTTGGGTGTGGGGTATTGTCCTGATTGCTGGATTGAGCCCATGGGTGGGCAACAAAATTGGATGGTTGGCTTTCCCTCAGCATTAGGGCACGTGTGTAGTAGGGCAACAGGACAGATCTAGCATCAGGGCCACTTTTCTGGAGGTCTCCTCAGCCCCCGGCCTAGTCTGGTGTCTTTCAGTTTGGCTAGTGCTTCACGCTGGCAGGGCAGCCGCTCTGGCAGTGGGATCATTGCACTTTCAAGCCAGAAATGCCCAGACTATAACCCCAGGGCCAAGCACAACATCATACCAGCAGCAGCCTCGGGGGGTGCTGGTGACATGCCCATGTGTCCTTGGGTATCACAGTCTGCACCCCCCTGATCTGAGCCCAGCAGAAACAAGCACTCAAAGGACCAGCCTAAAGCATTGAGACGTTGGGTGAGCCCTGCTTTCCTGAGCTCTGGGCGCATGAATGATACACGCGCCGCATCTGAGCAATGGCAACAGCTCTGCTCATAGATGACCTGTTACGGCTGGAATTGAACTGTTAGGCTCCTCCGTCTCCCAGGCTCCTGGAGCAAAGACTTTAAAGGCTGGGGACATGAGAACTGTGTCCTTCAGATGCTCCAGCAGAGGTTGCTGCACTGTGCTGTAACTCAGAAGAAATTGTTAAGAGCACAGACTCCCCGGGCGCCACCGAAAGCATGTTCACCCGACCACTGCAGTGCGCAGTACAGCACAGAATCCGGAGCGATGGGTTTCTTAGTAACAGTTGTCTCCAGCCATTCCACCCACAGCGCTCTCTGCAGGAGATAAATGGACTAGATTGGCTGGATGGACTGACAGACATACCTGGGTCTGAGGTCTTTTCCATAAAGGAGTGCAGTGTGCTGGTTGAAATGCCTTGGATGTGCTGGGTTTGCATGTCCCAGCCTGTGTGTGTGTGTGTGTACATGTGTATGCATTTGCACTCCACTGTGTGTGTGTGTGTGTGTGTGTGCATTTTCATTCCACTCTGTGTGTGTGTGTGTGTGCATTTGCACTTTGAGGTGTGTGTGTGTTTGTGTGTGTGAGAGAGAGAGAACATCAGCCCACTCTGCCACTGACTTGCTGGGTGACCTTGGGAAAACATTTAGGTGCAAATTTCCAAACTTGGGGGCCCAGAGCGAGGCACCGACCTGCCTAGCTGGAGACCTAGCTAAGGAGGCCTGATTCTCCAAGGTGCTGAGCAAGCTCCCCTTGGAGTTGTGGGGGTTACAGCAGCATAGAGCAGGTGTCATTGAATCATTCCTTTCTGCTGGAGCCCTTGGAGCAGCTCTGAAGTGGTAGGGGCGAAGTCTCTCTACTCGCCAATCCAGCTTCCCTCGCCAGTCATGGCTGGGCCGTTCTGCTCTGCAGGCAGGGCCAATGAAGGAGGGGGTTGGATTGGACTTTTTTTGTTCTTTACTCACTCACATGAAATATTCCTAGCATGACTCTAGCTTCCTTTCCAGTCTGGCTGTCAGGGCCCGGCCTGTCTGTCTGAGAACCTTCCCCCGCTATCTGTCTGCTTCTCCTTCATCGTAATCAATATTGAAAGCAGAACTTCCATCGAATCTCACTTCCCGGCTCCTACTGGATCCGCTCGGCTGCTTGCATTGAGCTCTGGGCCTTGAGCTTCAGCTGGGAGACGGCAGCGCAGCTTGCCTGGTCCATGCACCGAGCTCCGTTCTCAGTTGGCTGGGAATCACCAGGTGGGTTCCAGCCCCAGCGCCACCCCACTGTGTTCTGGCCCTCTTTGTGGCTGCGTGTGGTTATTAGCAGAGTTCTCTTCTGCTTCTTCTCATCATGGGCTCCCACAAGCAGGGCCTTTTGTGGCTGGCCAGACCCAGTTAAAGAATTAGATCCAGGACCTAGATAGTGGGGCGGGACTGGGAGAAAATTCACAGCTCCCTCTCTGGAGCTTAAAGGAGCCTGGTGTGACCCCCAGCACAGAACAGTGTAGGGGGGAGTTCAAATCTGGATTGGAGCGTCATGCCCTTCTCTCCTCTCCTGGCTCACCCTACTGAGAGCAGCTTGTGCTCTGATAGGGCACCCCACTATTATTATATATAAGTAGGTAGCACCTGGGGCCCCACCCAAGGTCAGGGTGCACCTATGCTGGGTGCTACACACATACACCATTCCACCTCCCATCCTGTCAAACCGCGAGCCTCCTTCCACCTTTGGTCTTACAGTCCTGCACTGAGCTCCCTCTGTCACCACGTGTCAAGGTTCCTTCCCCACTCTGAACTCTAGGGTACAGATGTGGGGACCTGCATGAAAGACCCCCTAAGCTTATTCTTACCAGCTTAGGTTAAAACTTCCCCAAGGTACAAACTTTGCCTTGTCCTTGAACCGTATGCTGCCACCACCAAGTGTGTTAAACAAAGAACAGGGAAAAAGCCCACTTGGAGACGTCTTCCCCCAAAATATACCCTCAAGCCCTACACCCCCTTTCCTGGGGAAGGCTTGTTAAGAATCCTCACCAATTTGTACAGGTGAACACAGATCCAAACTCTTGGATCTTAAGAACAATGAAAAATCAATCAGGTTCTTAAAAGAAGAATTTTAATTAAAGAAAAGGTAAAAGAATCACCTCTGTAAAATCAGGATGGTAAATACCTTACAGGGTAATCAGATTCAAAACATAGAGAATCCCTCTAGGCAAAACCTTAAGTTACAAAAAGACACAAAAACAGGAATATACATTCCATCCAGTACAGCTTATTTTACCAAACAAAAGGAAATCTAACGCATATCTAGCTAGATTACTAACTAACTTAATAGGAGTTGTAAGGCTGCATTCCTGATCTGTTCCCGGCAAAAGCATCACACAGACAGACAAACCCTTTGTTCCCCCCCCACCTCCAGATTTGAAAGTGTCTTGTCCCCGCATTGGTCATTTTGGTCAGGTGCCAGCGAGGTTATCTTAGCTTCTTAACCCTTTGCAGATGAAAGGGTTTTGCCTGTGGCCAGGAGGGATTTTATAGCACTGTATACAGAAAGGTGGTTACCCTTCCCTTTATATTTACGACACCACGGCAGCTCTGTGGTCAGACTCAGCTCCCCTCCCCTCATGTGCTGACTTATCTGTCACTGTGCTGCCAGGCCAGCGCTTCAGTGCCTCCCAGAGGCATAGTCCCAGGTGGTACATGTGCTGCGGCTTGACGCACAGCAGTGGGAGCGCTCATTTCACTGGAATAATGTCTACATGCACAGTAAACCCGGGGTGTGACTCAGGTTTGACCCCACATCCCCTTTCTGTCCACACACAAATCAGTCTGATTCTGGTCAGCAAGCATTCAGGATCTGGGCTTTGGACCCTGCTAAGGGGGTGGGTCAGCCCGAGTCCCATTGTGACTCGGGTCCAAGCCCTGGCATTTTGCAGTGCAGATGCAGCTCAAGCCACAGACCCAAGTCAGAACGTCTGCGCAGTGCAGTATGGACGTGTTAGCATGGTTGGGAGATCGTGGCTCCAGCAATTGTAAGTCCAAGTTAACAGTGAAGTGTGGACGATCAAATGTGGGCTTGGAAACTCTGAGTCCACAAGCCCAGGTCCCACAGATCCAAGCTTACAATGCAGTGTAGACATCGCCTGAGGGTCTAGACTGGCTTATGGCAGCACATGCCATGCTGAAAGAGTCTTGTCCGGGAATCAGGCTGGGGCCGGCATTCAGCTTTGCAGACCCCACCTGTCCTCCACTCTGACATTGGTACCAGATGGGATGATTGGCCTGTCGCTGATGAGGCCAGCACGTGAGCTCTGACCCTGTGATGGTGCCTTGTACTTTTAGATTGTTCACCTTCCGTGTCCCCAGCAGTACCCACTGGATCTTCTTTGGCCTGGTTCCTGGCTTCAGCACCTCTGAGCCCATGGGTGCTCCTACCTCCTGTGTGTTCTCTGCCTCTTTGTAAGGGGAGTGAGACAAGGTCCTCCTCCTTTGGAAGAACTAGCTGGTACTCTCCCCAGGCCAGAACAATCAGATATAGACCAGACATAACCACTGGTGGTGTAACCCTTGGCTGGGCCCAGTGGATATGTCTTTTAAAGAAGAGCAGCAGAAAAAAAGCTACAAACTCGAAGGGCAGCTGGGCAGCATCTCTCATTGCAAGCCCAGGAGAGTTCAAGGCCAGACTGGCAAGCACCCAGTACCCACAGTTGGGGCTGGATTTTTACAAGAACTCAGCATCCAACGTGCCAAGCTCTTTTGGTGCTGATTTTGGGAGCCAGGTCCTCTGAAGATCAGGCCTCTATCATGAAGTATTAGTTGTCTCCCCAAGGTGCCTGGAGATGTGGCTCTAGTCTGAAAAGTAGCTGTTAGCCTGTGCCTCAAAGATCTTGTAATCTGTCTTTTTGTTCTGTGTTTATACAGCATGCAGCATGATGGGGGCCTGGCCCATGACTCGGGCCCTAGATGCTACAGTAATACTGGTAATTAGGGCCCTATCAAATTCATGGTACATTTTGGTCAATTTTACGGTCATGGGATTTTAAAAATGATAAATTTCATGATTTCAGCTATTTAAACCTGAAATTTCACAGTGTTGTAATTGTAGGGGTCCAAAAAGGAGTTGTGTGTGGGGGAGGGGGGGTCGCAGGTTATTGTAGCGGGGGTTGTGGGACTGCTACCTTTCTGTGCTGCTGCTAGTGGCGGTGGTGCTGCCTTCAGAGCTGGGCAGCTGGAGAGCGGTGGCTGCTGGCCGGGATCCAGTCTTTGAAGGCAGAACCACCGCTAGCAGCAACACAGATGTAAGGATAGCATGGCCCGGTATGGTATTGCCACCCGTACTTCTGTGCTGGTGCCCACGGGGTGCTGCCTTCAAAGCTGGGTGCCCAGCCAACAGTCGCCGCTCTCCAGCCACCCAGCTCTGAAGGCAGCACAGAAGTAAGGGTGGCCATACCGTAACCCCCCAACATAACCTTGTAACACCCCCCACCCTCCCATAATTCCCTTTTGGGTCAGGACCCCCAGTTTGAGAAATGCTGGTCTCCCCTGTGAAATCTGTATACTATAGGGTAAAAGCACACAAAGGACCAGATTTCATGGTCCGGGACATGTTTTTCAAGGCTGTGAATTTGATAGGGCCCTACTGATAATCAATGATCATATTAATGTAGAATTGGCATCTTGAGGCTCCTTTTTTAATGCATCCAGATCAAGGACGCTCGCATTAAAGGGTTTCTCTGGCTGTCAGCCCTGCAAACTCAGCCTGGGATCTGAGAGTCAAGCTGGATTCCTTCCTCCTCAGGCCTCATCTATGTTAAGAAAGATTCCCTCCTCTGAGTACAGTTCCTTCAAAGTGCTTTCACCTGTGCTGGCCCAGGGAGTTTACCGTCTGTAACATACAAACACCCAGCAATCAATTCCAGTCTTGGCTTTCAATGCAGATTTATTAGTTTCATGTAGATTTAACAGTCAGGTGCAATAACACACCATAACCTGCTTACTCCACAGATCTCTCTGCACTTTGAGTTATTGCTCCCATTGTACAGATGGGGAAACTGAGGCACTGACAGGTTAAGTGACTTAATCAAGGTCACGTGGGGAGTCTGTAGCAAGCTGGGTATGTATCTTAGAAACTCAGACTCACAGTGCCCTGTTTAAACCACTGACCCTAGCTGCTTCCTTGAAGCTGCTTCAAGGATGAGGACTTGACACCATGGGAGGCTCATGGGCAGGGGCTGGGGGAATCCATGGTGTGATGGCCAGAGATGCAGGAGCGTAGCGGAGCTCAGGAGGCTGTTGGCAAAGGAGCCCTGGGAGACTGAGCAGTTTGGAGGCTGGATCTCTGTAGAGGCTCCTGCTGACCATCCTCAGGAAGGGTTTGCTGTGGCCAGTGGTTTCCATTCTCCATAGTGTTTGTATCTCTGCTGACCTTCTGGGTCCCCTCTCTTCTGCTTTACTTATCACACTGATTGGCAGCTGTCAGTGCCCTGACAGCTAGAGATGATGCCATGGTCCCTGGGTCTTCCTCTGCTGAACTGCCTCTGAGAACAATCCTATCCTTTTTCCAGGGTCATCAGAGCCACCTCTCATCCATTAGCAGTGACTGCCCCACGGTGGCTTACTGAGTCCTTCCATACAGTGCCACCCCCACACTGACAACCAGCTCCTGCGTGGGATGATGAAAAGCAGGAGAGTGCCCTGCCATGTACAGTCCAGCAGCTTAATGGCACCTCTCCTGAGGCTTCTGTCTACTTAAGGGAGTGGTTAGAGCAGGGAACTGGGATATGGGTGTGACGGGTTCCCCCTGGAGTGCCACCTGGAACTGGGGTACCACTGAGCCTCCCTGACCCACCAGCTTGGGCTCCCTTTTACACTGTACTGCAGTGACAAGCTGCAAAGCCCTCTCTAGCCTGCATTTTCACCAGTATATATACAGGTAGGGACGCACCCAGCTGCAGTTATATGCAGACAGATTCATTAACCAGCCCCTGCATGTTAAGGCTTCAGCTAGGGCACCTCCCAGTTCCTAAGGCACACATCCCTTCTGGAGTGTAAACCCAGAATTATACCCTCTTGTGCTGCAATGTGGAGAGGAATATGCGACGCCTTTTGCCACTGAGTTATGATTCCCACACACTGGTTTTAGATAAAGTAAAAACAAGTTTATTAACTACAGAAGATAGATTTTAAGTGATTATAAGGCATAGCAAACAGATCAAAGCAGATTACCTAGCAAATAAACAAAACACTCAAGCTAAGTTTAGTATACTAAAGAGATTGGATATGAATAGCAGATTCTCATCCTAAGAGATGATACAAGCAGGCTGCAGATTCTTAAAGGGCAAGCTGCATTGTCTTACAGCTTGGAATCCCCAGGTGTTCCATTTACAGGCTACATATCCCTTCAGCCTGGGTCCAGCATGTCTCCTAGTTCAGTCTTTGTTCCTCAGGTGTTTCCAGGAGTCTTTCTTGGGTGGAGAGTCAGTGAAGAACCATGATGATTTCACTCCCCTGCCTTGTATAGCTTTTGCATATGGCGGGAACCCTTTGTTTCAAAGCTTGGCAAAATACTGACATCCCAAGATGAAGTCCAGCACTGGTCACATGTCCTGTAGAGTCACAGCAGCCATCCCCCACTGGCTGTTTGGAGCATTCACAGGAAGGGGGAGAAGAGCACCCAGGAGTCCTGACTCCCATGCCATCCCTCACTCTGTTAGATCCTGTGTCCCACCAGTAGGGGAGAAACAAACTGGCCTTTATTGAAGCATTCCAAAGACAGCCCCAGAGATTTCAGTCTTATGAAGCACTGGGTACAGGCATCACCTCTGGAAACACTGCCCGGGTGACTCTTAAGCATGGAAAACAGGCTGGGCCTAGCGTGTAATTGGCAACATTACTGTATCTTTCAGGAAGCCCCTAACTAACCATGATGGGGACTGGCTCCAAGAAAAACCCAGAGGCCGTGGTGGCTCTGCAGCCTGTCAGCACCACAATGCCTGTGGGCTCCATGGAGAACGTGACCAACACCACGAACCTGAGTGACAGCAAGGAGGATATATTTGCCAAGCTGAAGGCCAAATTCATGAATGAGCTGAACAAGATTCCCTGTGAGTAGCTGGTGACCGGCCCCTTCTCCAGCATCTCTTTCTGGGCAGCCCAGGCAGAGCTCGCTAGGGGATGGGCCACTGCATCTGCTCAGCCCAGTGTAGCTAGAGCACGACCGGGCAGCCCTTACAGACACAGGCGAGACCGGACGAGACCTAGGCATCAATTGCTGGTCACTGAATCCCTACGGGGGAGTCCGTGGGGAGTTACCATGGAGTGATGGTGGGAGGCAGTTGGTGGGAAGTTACCACGGAGTGACGGGAGGGGGAGTCAGTGGGGAGTTACCATGGAGTTACTGCGGGGTAGTTACCATGGAGTGACTCGGGGGATGCGGGAGTTAAGCGGGGAGTTCTCATGGAGTGACTGATGGTGGGAGGGTGTTTACATGTGGTATCTGGGGCGAGGGAGGGCGGAAGGATTACCATGTGGCTAGTAGCTGACCAGCCTGTCCAATTTTTTTGTGGATTTGCTAGTTGCCAGAAAAATAATGTAGTCTGCCATGTTTTTTTACATGGGTTGAAAGGTTTGCATGATTATCACAATGCACTGGGATATCTAATGTTAAAAGTTTCTGTGTCCAGCTAAAGATGTTGCGGTGTTCCCACTCCCACAGTGTAAGTAAGAAAGTGATGTTATCAATCCTATCTGTATGCGTTCTCTCTCTAGATACTATAAAGGGCTATTGAAATGGGGGAGAGTTGCAGAGTTGCCTTGTGGTTGGGAGTTGGGCTTGCAGCAGGCTTGCCTTGTGAGGGGGTGCTGGGTTTTTTGCATTTCAAAGGTGGTAACCCTAGCAGGCAGGTGGGAGGAAGGGAAGTTACCTTGAAGGGACTGGGGCAGTGGTGAGTCAGAGTGCTCAGTTCCAGGATAAATGCCATTTAATGACCAGAGGAGGGGCTGTTGCAGGGTAATTTCACATCACGTACCATGTTATCACCGGGCGAACAGCAGAGTTCCCAACTTGCCTCTGCCCCGCAAAGCACGGTAGCTGTGTGTGCCCTTGTCAATGAGCGTACGCAGGCCCTGCAGTGACAAATGCCCTGTATAACCCAGGGGCATTTCTGAGGCCTTGCACCGGGTGGGTGCTGGCTGCTGGGGGTGTGGCTGTGGCACAAGGGTGATCATGTGGCTGGCATTGTTTTGTGCACAGTGCCTCCCTGGGCCCTGATTGCCATCGCTGTGGTTGGCGGCCTGCTCCTCCTCACCTGCTGCTTCTGCATCTGCAAAAAATGCTGCTGCAAGAAGAAGAAGAACAAGAAGGAGAAGGGCAAAGGGATGAAGAATGCCATGAACATGAAAGACATGAAATCAGGGAACCAGGTAAAACGCCCCTTGGTAAAGGCTCAGTCGGGTCCCTTGAGCAGAGTGTTAGAAAGCGGCTGCTTGTCATTTTGACCGAGGAAACAACAAACACAGCCCTTTATTCCTAAAGCAGCAGCAGAAGTGTGCAGTTCCTCAGATACAGGGAGTGAAGGTAACCAGCTCAGCTTTCACCCAGAGCAGGATTTGAACCCCCGGTACCTCTACCGCTACGAGCATGAGCTAGGGCTAAAGCATCAAACTGATGCAGTAGCAGATAAGTACCACCAGCGGGAGCCAACGCTCCCCAGCTGTCCTAGGGTGGGCTACATTCCCATAAGGCACTTGGGAAGGGTCTATCCAGCGTGAGGAGTTAGTTGTAGACACTGGGTGGGAGAGGCATAGGGTCTTCCCCTCTGCAGTACGGATGGCGCTAAGGAGGGGGTGGGGTTGCTTTCCTGACTAGAAATGGGCCTCAGATGCAGATATGGATCCAGGCTTTTTGACCCTCCACATACACACAGGGTTTCAGACAGAGGGAGTCATGTGCCGCAAAGAACAACTTTATTGAACCTACAAACTCATGACAAAGCTAGCCATGAAACATGCCAGCAGACGGAATCTTTACATTACCTACCATTTTACATTTGTGCAGTCTTTATTATAGCGATGTCTTGTAACACAGTTTTAATTTAGACCCACCCTGTTAATAGCACTGTTTCCCCCAAACCTAGAGGACACACAGGAGATAGCCACAGGAATCAGAAAGTTACACAGGGCTCTTTGCTCTTCATATAAATAAGCTCTTGATCAGCAGAGTTTGCTTCTCTGTTGTCAAGGAATGGAAATGCATCTACTGTTCTTTATTATTTGACACAACAACTATCTCACGTTCCCACAGGATCGCTGACTGCTTCTAAAGCTTAAAGACATCGAGAATCTGACTGGTATAAAACAGCAGATTGCGTTATCTGAATCACCATTCATAAATTTCAGGCCATTTAAGTATTTCTTTCCCCCTATTTCCTTCCATTTCATCTTTGCTTTTAGTCATTCTCACATTTTGAGGATCAGCCCCTTCAGGGGAGATGCTGGGATGAGGAGCCTCCTTAAGAGTCAAAGTTCAGGATCAGTGACCACCCAGCAACATGATCAAACTGCAGACCACTCAAGTATATAAGCATGACTGGGAATATCACAAAAAACAGGGTGTCTCATGAGATTTGGGCTGGAAAGCCAGGGAGAGCAGCATTTCTTGAGGCATTTAGTGCTTCAGATATGGTCATAGCTGCTAACCAGAAGAGCAGAGTGAGGTGCGTGAGACTCAAAAGTTCCAGGGGGAACATAGACTCCAAACATGCAGGCTTCCAACAGATATGGGTCAGGTTTGGTTCTAGGAGCTGGCAAAAGTTCAAGAACAGGGTCATAACTTGTCTCCAAACCGCTTCATCGGCCCTTCCGGGAGAACATTTATGGCTAGAATAAGAGGAACACCAGATGCTGTGGTCTGTGGAACCCCATAAACAACACCACAGGTGCTGGTGGATCATCTGCTGACTACAGCTGCTGCAGAATCATCCCTCCACCCCACACCCATTTTGTGTACTTTCCCTCATGAAAACAAAGTGCCCAGTGAGTTTTCACGAGAACCCATGAGTTTCTTCCAGGGTGGAATCCCGTCCCCCGCCCATATGTCCTTTCCCTTTTCACTTAGGGAAATGGTGAGGCAAGTTCCATGGGAACCCCATGGTCCCAGACTGGCATGCCCTGGCCTTGCCTTCCTCCCTGCCCCCTCCTCAGCCGTACCAGCCAGCAGCGAAGCCCCAGCGCAGCAGGAGTTGCCTGCAGCAGCAGGGCCCACAGCCTGAGTTCTGCCAGCTGGTGTGAATCAGGCCCCAACAGGACTGGCTGATCCTATTCAGATGGGAAGTTGGAGGCTGTAGAGATACTGGAGGGCAGATGGGATCCCAAAGGCCTGTTTTATGGAAAGCCCTATTCACAGATTGGTCTGCACCACATGCCTCTCAGACCAGGGCTAGAGCTTTCCAGTCAATCAGTCATTCCCCTTTCAGCTGGCATCTGCAGCTTGGAGCTATGCCGTTGGCCATGCTGATGGCAATCAATTCACCAAGTATCAGAGGGGTAGCCGTGATAGTCTGTATCCACAAAACCAACGAGGAGTCCAGTGGCACCTTAAAGACTAACAGATCTGTTAGTCTTTAAGGTGCCACTGGACTCCTCGTTGTTTTTGTTTTAATCAATCCACCATGGCAGTAGATCCTTGTAGCAATCCAGCAGGTCAGCCGTGTGGAGCCTGAGTCACGGGAGAGGCTCCAAATCCCCACCCTCCTTCCAGCCAGGTCCTTTGGAGGTGCCCAGCCCGACATGCGGGGCAGCGGGCTGGGACCTGAGCATTTTATAGCCCATACTGCTGGCATCTTTGCATTTGCAGGAGGCATTTTAGTGAGGTGCAGCCCAGGGCTCACTCCTCTGGGATGGCGAGTCTTATCAGGACTTGATCATTGGTGACTGAATGCCTCAGTGAACTGCTTCTTCAAGCTCTGTGCATTTACCTGCCCTGTTACCAGTGGCATCCCCCAACCCACGTCACTGTCCCTGCTACTTAGACAAGCAGAGGATGAAACCTAGGAGGTGATCACCACCTCCCATGTATCTAGGAAGACACTTGTAGGGCCAGTCTGGCAGGTGTGCAGTAGGGAATGGTGCAAGGAGCCTGCCCCACCATGCCAATTTGTGCCCCTTGTGCATCACCTGCTAGTACCCCTAGGAATCTGTGCTGCCCCCACAGGATGTGGAGGGGAGCTGAGGGTAACAGCATGTTGCATCCCAGGGGTGTGTGGGTGCAATGGGCCTGCTTAGAGCTCTGAAAGGGATTGTTTCTCCTGGAGTTCCCTCTTTGCTGAGCCTGCTTCCCATCGCCCCACGGCAGGCTGGAGCCTTAGTGACGTAGCCTAGCTCCAGAGCACTAAAGGGAGGTGCAGTGCCTGGAGCGACGGTCCTAGCACCAGGAAGGAAGGCTACTTGGTACGAGGCAAAGGCTGAGAGTCAGTGCAAACCCAGGGCTTGCAGCGGCAGTGACAGGCTGGTGCATATACAAAGGAACAGGGGGAAAAGCTATTGCCAGGCACTCAGCAGCCATGACGGCACGGGCCTGATCTCAGCCGGAGCACAGCTCCTCAGGATGGCCCACAGCTGGGATGGGGAATCCAAAAGGGCTGAATAAACAGCCATCGTCATTATGCGCTCCATGGAGCAGAAAGCAGGCCGGGCTGCTCTGAAAAGACAGATCTCGGCCACCTGAGCTAAAGGAGAATCTCTGCTGGGGACAGCACTAGTAGCTGTATCCATCAGCCAGGGGAGATGCAATCATGCACACTTAGCCAGGATGTCATAGTGACTTCATTTTTCTCATCCTTTTCATGTCAGTTTCCTTCTCCACACCCCTCCGTCCGGGTTATATAGCAGGGTATTGTGCTGTCCCGGTAATGTGTTCTCTTTGTGAGGAAAATCATATTCTCTCTCTCTCTCTCTCTCTCTCTGTGCTTCCTGTGCATTTGGTTTCCAGAGAAACACTGGACTGGTAGCAACTACAGTGGCTTTGCTGGGCACTTTCCATTAAAGGGAAAGTTGAAATTGGCGAGTTTCAGATACATGTAACGAGAGCAAAGTGCATAAATGGGTACCCCCCTTTAGGAGATTGGCTGATTATGTACAAAATCAATGTTGGTGCCGACAAAACTTTCCAAATTCACCGCATGAAAGTAGAGCCCACTCCAGCGTGCGCACTCGGCCCGGGTACGGTGTGCCTTTAAGAGGGTGGAGTCTGTTGTTTCTCACGCGCATTGGGTGTTGTTGATTATCTGTGTGGTGGTTGTCTCTATAATGTCCTTCTCTTCCTTCTCCGTGCTCTCGTTGTCCTTCTTCTGTGTTGTTCTCTCTCCATGTTCTCTGACTAACCTGGATGGCAACTCATGGTAGGTGGCAAAGTGAATGTTGCTTCTCTGTCAGCCTTGCAAAGTGGGCAGGGGGTTTGGGGATTTGTCCAATGCACCAATTAGCTTCAAAGCTTATGCCCGGCAGGCCCAATGCATGTTGAAGAGTTCTCCAGGGACAGTGGGTAGTTGGGGCTCCAATACATCCACTGCTATCCAGGAAAATGATACAAAGCCCCATTTTGCAAAACACAGGCTACAAGTTGTGTCTGAGGCTAAGATCTGGGAGGTCAGAGGGGAACTCCCCAGCTGAGCTGTGGCTCTGATCCCATGCCTTATTCACATCTAACAGATCATTGCCACATCGCTCCTAGACACCTCCTGAATAGATTAATATGTAGCAGATAATGTATGACAGGAGGGATGGGCCAGCGGTTTGGGCACTAGCCTGGGGTTTAATTTCCTGCTCCACTACAGTTCTTGGACAAGCCACTTAGCCTTGTCTTTGGGAGACAGTTTCCGAATGTTGATCCTACGTTCCCCGGCAGGTAGGTGGGTGCCTGTAGCCTTTCGTGCTGGAAAGGCTTGGGGCTCTTACTCTAGTCCTTTACCTCAGGGGCCTATCTCCATTCCCCTTCCTGGCCCTTCTGCAGGGAGGCCATGCCCTCCATCCGCCCAGGGCCACTCCCTCTGTTCTTGAAGTTCTTGTCCCTATAGCCTCTCTGCCTGAGGATGCACAGGCGCACTCAACTGGAGGTATTTTTGTTAGCAGTGTCTGCGGGTCTGTGCCTATGCCGTATGCCTTCTTGTGCTCCAGTACGAGGGCGTCTAGGAGGAGTGGCCCCGTGCCCCTCCAGCGCCTTCTCCACCACCTGTGGCTCGAGACAGAATTCTGTAGTGTCTGCTACCTTGCTGCTTTACTTGTGTCGTTATTTCATTTTCTTAGCATGATTTCTTAGCTTAGGGAGAGAGGGTTCCCCCTTCTCCCCTTTTCGCTCCTCAGGCCCTCTCAACCAGTGGCTTTCCTGGCGGCTTATACCCAAGACCCCAGAATTCAAGTCTTGTCAGCCCCATGATGGTTGTGACACTGGTAAGCCAAGTGCCAGCTCTGGCCAAGGCCTAGGCATCAGCTGAGAACTGACAAACTCACAGCTCACATGTGTGTTAGTATTGTTCAAAGTAGATGTTAAAATGTATAAGAATGTGTTTAAACTTCATGGAAAACTGGTGGGATGCTGCTTGCATTGTTGTCACTTATCTGTGCCCTGGTATAATGTGATGGCAAATGTCTGCGTTGTATGTACCCCTGTAACTAAGTAACCCATCAAACAAGAAGGATTCCTTCTCCACCACCTCAATGAAGAAGGGATGAGCGTGGGAGCTGTTACTGGCAGCTTGGCTTGTGTGAGAAGAAGCAATAAATATGGATACAAGGAAAAATTCTTCATCTCTTGGCTGTTTTGATTCTAACAGAGCAGAAGACTGAAGAAGGAGGTGGAGCTCCCCAGAGTTATCCTGGGTAGTAGCCCTGAAAGACTTTAGGGAAACTGGCAGAACACTACATCTCTGCTGCCTTTTGACATTATAGACTGTGACTCACCTGTACATATATTTTTACCTGCTTTAACCTGGGAGCAAGGAGACCACGTCTCCTGTTGAAGCTCCTATCAATCACGGTACCAAGGCACTGACGTCTCCAAGAAAGGCTTCTTCTGTGAAGCTGCGCACGGAAAAGCCCACCACCAAGCAGCGAATGATAGATCCGTTGGTACCAGAATTGGACTTTTCCAAACAGAAGGACTCCTTGAAGGAAGGACTCTTTGAAGAAACCATATCACCTAATACCATCTACCTTCAGCCGGGCCTCTCCAGAGCAAGTGGGTCCACTGTCTCCAGTACCACTAGAGGTGTTTCACCCAGAGGAGTAGTCCCCAGGCTCACTGGTGCATTCCCAGTTCCTCGTTCACAAGGACCTTCAGGTCTTGGAGGAACCAAGTCCCCTGTGCTGAGGATACTGGGAGGACTTCCCCACCAGCACCTGCATGCCAACTGGGACCAACACATCTGCCACAGCATCATATAAATGCTCACCCACCGATACCATCACAATTGCCGGTTCAGCCCCCAGTACCAATCCAAGCCTGGTACTAGCTCCACTAGCTCCACCACCGAACATGGGAGAGGACACTTTCTTTGATTCAGAGATATCCATTCAAGGCTCCCCCACCTACCCATTTCACCCTCCCTCCATTGACATTCCCTGAGGATGAGATGCCCGGAACCAGCCAATGCATGACGCAGCAGCACTGGCAGGAACACTTCTGGGGCCCTACTCCTTTTCCTTATGCCCCTCCCAAGAAGGCTTTTTTGAATCATTGGGCCCCTCGTGGGGACCAAGTCTACTGGGTGTCTTTGCACAAGAGGATCCAGCAAGATTCTTGGCCAACAACATCCTCAGGACCCTCCTCAAGAAGACCCACCATTGAAAACAGAGGAGGAGATACCACCATCCTCTTCCTCCCCAGATGAGGCAGCTATGCTCCCTCCACCATCATACATGGATGATTCAAGGTCTTTGAGGACCCTCTGAAGCACATAGTGGAAGCTTTACAGATTCATCTGGAGGAAGTCCAGGATCACTAGCACTCAGCAGTGGACATCCTGCACACCTCCCCTCAGGGCAGGGTAACCTAACCTGTCAACCAGGCCCTACTGTCACCAGCCTGTGCAGTGTGGCAGACTCCGGCTGCCATCCCACCCATCTGCAAGAGGGCGGATAAAAAATACTATGTCCCAGCCAAAGGTTTAGAGCACCTGTTCGCCTATCCCACCCCTAACTCTCTGATCGTCAACACTGCCGATGAGAGAAGTAGTCAGTGTTGCTTCACATCAACACCAACTGATAAGGAGCTTAAATGTATGGACCTTCTAGGTTGTATCAGCTATTCAAAGGCCTCCCTTCAATTCAGAGTCACCAACTCTCAAGCCCTGATGGTGAAAGATGACTTTACAAATTGTTCTAAATGTTCCCATTGGACTGATTTGTCGCCTCAGGACGAGAGAAAGCTGTTTCCAGCTCTTATTACAGACGATCAGAAAATCACGAAGGTATTGCTGCAGGCTTCCCTTGATGTGGCACATACAGCCTGGTGCTCTATGGCTACTGCTGTAATCATGCCCTGTGCTTCCTGGCTCCAGTCCTCCACCCTGGCCAAGGAGGTACAAAACACTGTGGAAGACCAGCCCTTCAAAGGGCCTAAACTTTTTATTGATGCCATGAATTTAAGACAACATTGTGATCTCTTGGCACACATGCACCATCTACAAAGAGACGATACAGCAAACCTCAGACAACGCAATGTTCATGTCCTGTGTACTCTCAGGCCTCCAAAGATTGGTTGAGCTGCCTAGAAAGAGGCCCAGACTGAATAAGAAAGGCCCATCTTCCACCATCACCTCTCAGTTGGCTACCTCATCCAAACAACCATTTTGACCCGTTAGTCAAGGACCAAAAGCTCTCCCCATCAGATCTTCAGCTGCATCAACCCTCCATCCACCCACTCTATGGGGACAGTTTGCCCATTTTCTCCCTTTCTGGGAGCACGTCACCTCAGACAAATGGGTACTGGAGGTGATTTTGATGGGCTACTCCATCCATTTCAGCTCCATGTCCCCTCCCCTCCTCCTCCCCCTGACTATTCAGCGATGCTTCTCATGAAGGGCTCCTAAAGCAGGAGGTGAAATCCATCCCGCAACTGGGGGTGATTAGAACCTGTTCCCTCGGACTTCGTCAGAAAGGGATTCTATTCCTGGTCCCAAGAGAAAAGTAGGGTGGTGACTGATTCTGGATCTTTGGATTCTAAATACTCCGTATTCATGTGCAGCATTCAAGACGCTCACCCTTGCAGGAGTTATTCCATCATTAGATCCCAGGGGCTGGTTCATCACCTTTGATGTGACACTCAGAGCACTGGCACTTCCTCAGATTTGTAGTGGGCACCAAACACTACCGGTACCGTGTCAATTGCCCTGAGAGTCTTTAAGAAGGTCCTCTCCATCGTAGCAGACCACCTTTGGCAGCTGGGGGAAATCATGCCCCCCTATTGGGGACTGGCTCCTCAAGGGTCGTTCTTTGCACAAGGTGCAGTCCGCTACCAAGCAGGCCCTAGCCCACTCCCACTCCCTGGGCCTTCAACCCGTATAGATCAATCGCCTTGGATACTTGTGTAACGCAGAGGCTTTATCAGCGCCGCCCTAGACTCTGTGGCAGCCAGATCGTATCTACCTGCGGACAGGTTTGCCATGATGTCCAGCCAAATCTCCATGCTGCAACAAAACTCACAAACTGCAGTGAGGGCTTGCTTTCAACTGCTGGACACGTGGCAGCCTGTACTTTTGTAACTCCCACGCATGACACCGCTTCTGGTCCCTTCAAGCCTGGCTCAAGACAGACTATCCTCCCAACACACACAATGTGTCCAGAAGGTTATCAGTGCCTCTGATAAGAAAAGGAGTACTTGTGGCACCTTAGAGACTAACAAATTTATTAGAGCATAAGCTTTCGTGAGCTACAGCTCACTTCATCGGATGCATTTGGTGGAAAAAACGGAGGAAAGATTTATATACACACACACAGAGAACATGAAACAATGGGTTTCTGCGTTGTTATACACACTGCAGTGTGTATGATAAACCCATTGTTTCATGTTCTCTGTGTGTGTGTATAAATCTCTCCTCCGTTTTTTCCACCAAATGCATCCGATGAAGTGAGCTGTAGCTCACGAAAGCTTATGCTCTAATAAATTTGTTAGTCTCTAAGGTGCCACAAGTACTCCCTTTTCTTTTTGTGAATACAGACTAACGGCTGCTACTCTGAAACCAGTGCCTCTGATGGGACTCAAGTCCCTCTCTCGGTGGAAAAATCCTCGAAGACTGTGTGGGAACCCCCTTCTCATGCCCACCTTCTGCTCACATCATTACCATGGATACCCCAGTACAGCTCAAGGCAGGTGGTTCTCCTCGGGAGTTGTTACTTCACAGTGACATCTTCGCACTCCAAGCAGTCTGTTATGCCATTTGGCCAGAGTGATGTTAGGTAACTGAGCAGGCAGGGGCTGTATAAACCACCATCGAGGAGCAAATCCCGATCCTTAAGAAAAGACTTGGTAAAGCTGTGGAACTGGTGCAGAGCCCTTCAGATAGATATTTCAGCAGTTTGTCTGCCAGCACTGCAGAATACCATTGAGCAGATTCTTCCATCAAGACCATGAAAGGGAACTGAATGATTTGGTCTTTTGTAAGTGAGCTGTAGCTCACGAAAGCTTATGCTCAAATAAATTTGTTAGTCTCTAAGGTGCCACAAGTACTCCTGTTCTTTTTGCGAATACAGACTAACATGGCTGCTACTCTGAAACCGGTCTTTTTTAAGATCTGCCTTACCTGGTGTCTTCCGCAGGTAGACTGTTTTATGATGCCTTTCAGCATGAAGTGCCGATATTTCTACTCAAGAAGGTAGATGCTCTCTGTGCCCCTTAGCTTCGACGTTTGCTATACACCTATCCCCCAATTCTCTTGCTGCACAGTTCTGAAAAAGTTGAAACAAGAGCAGTGATTAGTCTCAGAGCCCAGGCATGGCCAAGACAACTATGGTTCTGACCCTGACTCGTCTTTCGCTGTGTCTGCCTCTTCGCCTCCCTCTGTTGATGGACATCCTGACACAGGAGTTGGGCTGTACAACCCAACCCAACCTCTCATCACTACACCTCAAGGCCTGGCTCCTCGATGGCTTCTGGACTTAGAGCAGGAGTATCCTCCTGCAGTCCAAACAATTCTGGTGAATAGCAGAAAGCCCACCACAAGAAAGACTTCCATGCAGAAGTGGAAGCGTTTCTGGATTTGGTGCTCTCGTTGCTCCATGTCCCCTGCCAAGTCTTCACTTGACTGCCTGTTAAACCTGAAATTGCTGGGTCTCTCCCTGAGTTCGATGAAAGTTCACCTAGCTGTTCTCACAGCATTTCACAAGTCAGTTGAAGGATTCTTGATCTTCACACATCCTACAACTGCAACATTTCTAAGGGTCTCCTTAATTTGTTTCCTTCAGTGCAGGAGGCTGCTCCACTCTGGGACTTCAAGTTAGTGCTTCATGTGTTAAGAGGGCTTCTTTTTGAATCTGTGGGAACCTGTTCATTCCTCTATCTGCTCTTCAAGACCATTCCTCACGGCCAGGAGGGTAGGTGAATTAGGGGCCACCATACACAGTGTTCGGTCCTGACAGTTACCCTGTGTCCCCACCCTGGTTTTCTCACTAAAGTTTCATCAGCGTTCCATATTGGTCAGGACATCCAACTACTAATCTCAGTCTTCAAGGCAAGAGGCCATTCTCCATACTCTGGACACAAGAAGAGCTCTGGCCTTCTACCTACACAGGACTGTACCTTTCAAGGTTTCCCCCAAGCTCTTCATCTTCTTCGCCGAGAGGATGAAAGGTCCCTCAGTTTCTACCCAGAGACTATCTAACTGGGTTTTGGGGTGTATTCTGGCATGCTATGAGTGCATCCCTTCATAAAGTCAGTGCTCATTCCACTAGGGCTCAATCCACACCCACAGCCCCCTGAGAAAGGTCCCCTCAAGGGCTGGTTCTCACACCGCTAGGCCTTGGTATGTGGCTCCAGAGTGGATGCAGACATTGGTGAAGCTGTTCTAAACTCTGCACTGAATCCGCCGCCTCAGCACCTGCCTCCTCACTCAGGTACTGCTCTGGAGTCTCCTTTCGTGGAGCACCCATGGGGACAGTAACTCCAAGAAGAAGGGGAGGTTACTTTCCTTAGACAGTAACTGGAGTTCTTCAAAATGTTTTATCTCTATGGTTGCTCCACCAACTGCCCTCCTTTCCCTCTGCTTCTGGGTCCGACCATACTGTGAGTTTGCGAAGGAACTGAGGGGGCGTGGGTCCACTCCTCCCTATACGCCCTCATACTGAGCATGAGGAGCCTACGGCCTATGGCACGGGCACAGACCCGCAGACACTGCTAATGAAAACATCTCTAGTCAGGAGTGCCCGAGTGCAGGCACATCCTCCCATGGAGCACTCACCGGGACAAGACATCTCAAAGCACTCCAGTTATCGTGGGAAGTAAGTAACCTCTCCCTCCCCTTTATGTGGCCAGTGCTGACCACCCAGGTTTGCAGCGACTTCTCCCAGGCCTGCTTCCCAGTCAGTGCTGTCACCTGTAACAGAGCCATTACTTCCCAGCCATTGCTATGCTGCCAGGGCTGCACAGCCATCAGGGCAGCTAGATCTCAGGTCCTTCTGCTCCCAAAGCTCACTTTTCTTCAGGCTCCAGTTACCCATTAGAGCAGGGTCTTGCTGTCCCTCCAGTAGAGGGCAGTCATGTCTCCGGGGAGTCCACTGAACGGAACCCCAGTTCTGCCTCCTGCCTCCCCTCAGTCGATGACACTCGTGCATGAATTCTAAGGCTGAGACTCCCCAAGGCATCAAGCCGGGGAAGAGCTGGGTGTGTGTGATCGGCCGGCAGTGTCCGCAGCCTCGTAGCTGAGCAGGCAAGCTCTGTGTCCTCTGCAGAACAAACAGGATGACGATGACGCGGAGATGGGCCTGACGGAGGGAGAAGGCGAGGAGGAGGAGAAAGAGCCAGAGAACCTGGGCAAGCTGCAGTTCTCGCTGGACTATGATTTCCAGGCTAACCAGGTGACATGGGCAGGAGAGGGGCTGGGACACGGGGAGGTTGGGGAAGGAGGCAGGGCAGTGTGGGAGGGCTGTGAGGAGAGGGTCAAGTGAAGGACTCACCCTTGGAAACTCCAGCCGAAGAGCGTGGGGTGAACGCCAGCCTCTGAGTGGCACAGGTGCCTGCAAAAGGCAGAGATGTGGGGAGGGAATTTATCCCCACCATGATTGTCCCACATGCCCTTTGAAAGGGTCCCTTCTAGCACTCCCCAAGCACCCTGGGATGTGAGGAAGGGGAAGATGGATGGAACATGCCTCTCCACAGGGCCCTGAGCCCAGAGCTGGCAGGCCCACTATCAGCACAGAGAGAGCACCGTCTGTGGGAATGACTCAGCTCAGCAAGCGATCTCCTGGCCCCAGCTCCAGCAGGGTGTCGGGGAGGGTGACCAAGCGCGTCCCTGACTGGCCAGGGGCAGAGGGAACGTGGAGCTGGAAGATCCACTGGGGATCTTTTCCATGCAGTGGGGAGTGGGAGCGGCGTCTTGCTGAGCCATCTCACTGAGGGAAACATCCCTCTTCTCCCTCCAGCTGACGGTGGGCATTCTCCAAGCGGCCGAGCTCCCGGCGCTGGATATGGGCGGCACCTCGGACCCGTATGTCAAAGTCTTCCTGCTTCCAGACAAGAAGAAGAAATACGAGACCAAAGTGCAGAAGAAGACCCTCAACCCGGCCTTCAATGAGACTTTCGTCTTCAAGGTGAGACCCTTCCCAGTTCACTCAGCGCAGTGGTCTCCAGCCCCAATTGCTAGACCCCATTCTGTCCTGCAGGGGACACTTGTCCTGGGTTCTATTCCTGGGTCTGCCATTGCCATGCCATCTGCCATTGCCATATGTGTGACCATAAGGAGCCCCTTAGCCTTGCCGTTAAGTCAGTCTAATACTGTCAGTAGGGCAGAACTCCTGTCTGTCTTCCAGCCAGGGATGTGTCCCAGCCTTCTGCTCCTTCTTTACCTATTCAGGGTAAATAGGCCAAATCCCCTGAGATGGGATATTAGATGGATGGGATCTGAGTTACCCAGGAAAGAATTTTCTGTAGTATCTGGCTGGTGAATCTTGCCCATATGCTCAGGGTTTAGCTGATTGCCATATTTGGAGTCGGGAAGGAATTTTCCTCCAGGGCAGATTGGAGAGGCCCTGGAGGTTTTTCGCCTTCCTCTGTAGCATGGGGCACGGGTCACTTGAGGGAGGCTTCTCTGCTCCTTGAAGTCTTTAAAGCACGATTTGAGGACTTCAATAGCTCAGAGATAGGTGAGGTTTTTCGCAGGAGTGGGTGTGTGAGATTCCGTGGCCTGCGCTGTGCAGGAGGTCGGACTAGATGATCAGAATGGTCCCTTCTGACCTTAGTATCTATGAATCCTGCCCCCACCATGCCCCAGTGAGGAACTGCAGGAGGATCTGTACCTCCCCTGGTAGAGGGGCTGCTCCTAGTAAATAATTTACCAGGATGTTGAACGAGAACCAAGGCAGTTGCCCAAACTGCCAAGTTATAAGTACCAACCAGAGCCCTTGGCCCGCACGACATGTGCAGCTGTGTGGCTGAGCAGTGCTATTGCTCTGACACCGCAATTCTGGCCACTCATTGCAAGAATCGGTGAAGGGGTCCCAGCCATAGTCACTGCGGTGCATGATCACTTGTTGGATCCTTCGTCAGCCAATCAGATCCTTTCTTACACCAGGCCCCATGTTGCTATGGCAATGGTTTGCAAGGGTCCTTCTTCATAACAGGTTCCCTACCAAGAGCTGGGTGGGAAAACCTTGGTGATGGCCATCTACGACTTTGATCGCTTCTCCAAGCACGACATCATTGGGGAGGTCAAGGTGCCCATGAACACAGTGGACCTGGGCCAACCCATTGAGGAGTGGAGAGACCTGCAGGGCGGCGAGAAAGAGGAGGTGAGTTGGGAGTGCAAGGAGCGGGCGCATCTGGCCAGCAGGAGGTGGCTTCAAAAATGTGCTCAAAGGGTCAGGATTTGGGATCATCAGGCAGCTGCTGTGCTTTCAAGGTCACCCCAGGAGGGGGGGCTCCTTATAAGTGTTGTCTTTGCAGTTGAGTATTGGTGAGAGGGGGAAAAAGAGGATCCATCCTGCAATGGGAGATTGATAACCTGCAGGAGAGTGGCTTAGTGGCGGGAGAAGGGACAAAGAGTCCTGGGGTCTGTTCCCAGCTATGGCCAGGGAATAGGGTCTCGCAGCTAGAGAAGGGGACTACATGTTAGGACTCCTGGATTCACTTCCAGGTCCGCCATCACCATGGTGTGTGACCTTGGGAAGTCACTTAGCCTTGCTAAGTCAATATAATGCTTATGGAGCTCCCAGGAAATGAGAGGCTCCATTGATTAAGAAAGAAGTGGTGGGGTCATGTGGCTGGCAGTCAGCAGAATGGGGTTTTAGGTCTGACTTTGCCATACCACTGCCCCTCTGTGCCTTGGTTTCCCCAGTTGCACAGTGGGATTAATGATAGAGACGCACCTCACAGGAAGGTTTGTGAGGCCGAACTCAGCACTGTTGGTACAGTGGTCTGACTGCAGGAGCTGGCAAATACTATACTGTGTGTCAGTCCATGTGGAGCTGGGGAGCCCTGTAATGGGGAAACACTCCAATTTAACACGGGCTTTGGCTGTGCCCTGAGACCTGCACTTAACTCAGGTCCCGCTGCCCACTGCAAGGTGTCTTCCTTGTGCAAAAGCCCTGCCTTAAATCTGGTAAAAACTGCTAGAATTGATCTGACTTCTCCCACCAGCTGGGGACTGGCGCTGTCACAGACCTCCTGCCGGCCTGCACCAGCGATGCAGCACAGTGTCCGATGCAGGGGTTAGCTCAATGGGTGAAGGGATTCTTGGATCTCCTCCCATGGTTTCCTGAGGGATTGATTCTCAGTGCAAGTATCCCAGGATACCAGAGCATGGAAAGGCACTGACCTCTGTTTTTCCCCTTGCTCCGCAGCCAGAGAAGCTGGGAGATATCTGCATCTCGCTACGGTACGTGCCCACCGCCGGGAAACTCACCGTTTGTATCCTGGAAGCCAAGAACCTGAAAAAGATGGACGTGGGGGGTCTCTCAGGTAAGAGCAGAGCCACCTTCCAGCACCAGATGGCGCTCCTGAGCCAGCTCAATCCCGCTGCTGACTAACACTCCCCAGGCAGAATTCCTGCCCAGGGCTCAGCACCTTTAAATCAGAAACCCAGCTACTGAGTGTTGTCTGGTGGGGTTATGGAGTCATAGAGCTTAAGGCCAGAAGCAACCACACCGATCATCTAGTCTGAGCCACCCAGCACCTGCACCCTAAACCAAACAACCTAAATTAGCTCCGAGTGTTCCAGCCTAGAGGGGACCAGACTGTTGTGTGCCACCAACAGAGAACAGGAGGGACTGAGGTGCACCAGTGCGCGAGGCCCCTGCAATGGCAGGGAACTGATTATTTGAGGGAGACCCAGATAATCCTGGCAAGTGACCCATGCGATGCAGTCAAGCACCTGAGAGAGAGAATGATCAAGCCAGCTCAGAGCCCTGGCTTACCCCACTCAATGTCCCGTCTCCAGCCATGACCATCCTTGCTGCTTCAAAGGATGGAGACCACTCTCCCACATACATTGGGTTGTGCTGGGGGGGAATTCCTCCCTGATGCCTGCAGGCGACTGGCTTGAAGCATGAGCTTTAGGAACAGAGGGTCTGAGAGCTCCCTCTGCAAAACAATGCTCCAGTGGCCTTCATCTTGTTGTCTTGAGGCCATCACCTCTGCGAGTGGCTGCCCCCAAGCCCCAAGGGAGGGAGCGGGTCTTGCTCCCATTGTGCCCTTTGACTTTTTGTGGGGCTGGGCTCCCCATTGCCTGTGTAGGCACTCACCCCAGTGCAAAGGACAGAGGGACACGGCTCGCTCTGAGGTCAAGGAGTCCCTGAGACACAGGAATCAAGCCCAGGTGGTCATACAGGAGCAGCTGTGATGTACGGTTTCCATCACGGCTGCCCATCTTCCTGTCTGGACCCAAGCTGTCTGCTAGATTGAAGAGCTCAGGTATCTTCCCACCATGTAGGTACTTAGCAGTAGACAGATAGATAAATGGTGTCTGCTTATTGTTCCTGCCCACTCCTGATTTGACAGCAGGTCACTACATTGCATGATGCACTCTGCCTGCTCATACCCCCCCAGTCACAGATATACCCAGCTTGGCTACCCTGCCCTCTACGGTCCCTGCATGCCTGCATGCCCACAAGTAGGGCTCAGAGTAGCAGCCGCGTTAGTCTGTATTCGCAAAAAGAAAAGGCGTACTTGTGGCACCTTAGAGACTAACAAATTTATTTGAGCATAAGTTTTTGTGAGCTCCAGTCACTTCATCGGATGCATTCCTGATGAGAGACGAATGAGAGGGGAAGGCCACTCCCGATGGAGAGTCAATGGTGGAGTATGTCCTGATCTTCTGAGAGAGACTTGCTGAACTCATGGGCCTGGCCAGGGAGAATCTGGCCAGAGCCCAGAAGAAGCAGAAGGTCTGGTATGACCGCACGGTGCGGGCCCACGCCTACGCCACTGGGGATCCAGTGATGGTTCTCATCCCCGTGAGAAAGAACAAACTACAGGCTGCCTGGGAGGGCCCTTTCAAGGTTGTCAAGCAGCTAAATGAGGTAAACTATGTGGTGGAGCTGTCTAACCGGGCGCACCACCGCCGGGTGTACCATGTGAATATGATGAAGCCATATTATGCCAGGGGGGATGTGGGGTTGGCCATGTGTGGACATTGAGAGGAGCAGGGAGATGGTCTTTAGTAGATCTATTCCCTGGGACCAGAGCTGGTTCACCCCCGGAAACAATTCCCCTCTTGGATCAGCTAACCCCTGCCCAGCAAGCTGAGATCGGGGGGTGCTGCATCCGTACCGACAGCTGTTTTCCAACCAGCCTGGACGCACTAATCTGACTGTCCACCGGGTGCAGAAAGGGTCTCATGCACCGATAAGATGCTCCCCCTTTCGAGTCACAGGGAAAACGGCTCAGGACCTGGAAAGAGAGGGCAGAGACATGCTGGCTTTGGGGGTGAGCCAGCCATCAGCCAGCCCTTGGCCTCGCTGGTGGTGCTGGTCCCCAAAAAGGACGGGTTGATCCGGTTCTGTGTGGACTATCGGAAGCTCAATGCCATCGCTGTATCTGATGCCTACCCCATACCCAGGCCTGACGAGCTCCTAGACAAATTGGGAAGAGCTCGATACCCCACCACCATGGACCTTACAAAGGGCTACTGGCAAGTTCCGCTGGATGCAGATGCCCGGCCGAAATCAGCCTTTATCACCCCTCTGGGGCTCTATGAGTTCCTGACCCTGCCTTTCGGCCTCAAGGGAGCGCCGGCCACCTTCCAGTGCCTCGTGGATCAGCTACTGAGGGGGATGGAGAGTTTTGCCATGGCGTATATTGATGACATCTGTGTCTTTAACCAGACCTGGGAGGACCATGTGTCCCAGGTTAGACAAGTGCTGGACCAACTCCAGGAGGCTGGGCTGACTGTAAAAGCAGAGAAGTGCAAGGTGGGGATGGCTGAAGTATCTTACCTGGGCCATTGGGTGGGGAGCGGCCGCCTAAAGCCGGAACCAGCTAAAGAGGAGGTGATCAGAGACTGGCCCGCTCCCCACACCAAAAAGCAGGTCCAAGCCTTTATTGGGTTGGCAGGATACTACTGAAGGTTTGTGCCCCACTTTAGTGCCATAACCACCCCCATCATGGAGCTATGCAAGAAGAGGAAGCCAGACAAGGTGGTCTGGACCGAGCAGTGCCAGGAAGCTTTCTGGGCATTGAAGGAGGTTCTGGCCAGTGGCCCAGTTCTGGCAAACCCAGACTTTGACAAGCCCTTTATGGTGTTCACAGAGGCCTCAGACACGGGACTAAGGGTGGTGTTAATGCAGGAGGATGAAAAGGGGGAGAGACACCCCATCGTGTACCTGAGCAAGAAGTTGCTACCCTGGGAGCAACACTACGCGACCATCGAGAAGGAGTGCCTGGCCATGGTGTGGGCCCTCAAGAAACTAGAGCTACATCTCTTCGGGCGACCACTCTCCCCTGACTTGGCTGCACCAGATGAAAGGAGCCAACGCCAAGCTCCCGAGGTGGAGCCTGCTCCTGCAGGATTATGACATGGACGTGGTCCATGTGAAGGGATGTGCCAACATGATAGTGGATGCGTTGTCCCGGAGAGGGGGCCCTGAACTTCCCTAGGTCACTGGTCAGAGTGACCCTGCTCAGTTCAGTCTCGAAGGGGGATGAAGTGATCTGTAGCTCACGAAAGCTTATGCTCAAATAAGTTTGTTAGTCTCTAAGGTGCCACAAGTACTCCTTTTCTTTTTACAAGTAGGGCTGGCTCTGACCTTTTCTGCTTTGGGTTCTCCCTGCAGATCCATATGTGAAGATCCACCTAATGCAGAATGGCAAGAGGCTGAAGAAGAAGAAAACCACTGTGAAGAAGAAGACCCTGAACCCCTACTTCAATGAGTCCTTCAGCTTCGAGATCCCCTTTGAGCAGATACAGGTTCCCATGCCGAGATTCTCGTCTTGGGAGGTTTGGGGTGGGGCATAGAGATGAGTGAGTGACAGTTCACATGACTGAGTTGGGAGCCTCTGATTGGAGGGATCAGACCTTTCCCCCATGACATCCACCCATATAAGGTGATCACCCAGGCCTTCAGATGATCTAGACACACCCACCCCCCGAGCAGCGGAGGAGATGGAGAGATGGGAGCTGGCATTGGGCCGGTGTTTCATACACGCTAGTACTGAGCAGGAGCTAAGCTCCTCCAGACTGACATGTCCCTGCTGTGTAATGAGGGTGGATGCTTTGAATGCAAGAGGCAGTACAGAAAGCCAGAGTTTACGCTGGGCAAATGCTACCAATATCTCTGTGGCTTGAATGTCAGAGTCACTGGGTGCCTGAGGCTCCCATTGGCCTTGGCTGAAGCTGTGGCTGCTCCATATGCTCTGCATATGAACCCCCTTGTTGTAAATTACAACCACTAGTTCTTAGCCCCCTGCAGCGAGGGTTACTCCTGCCAGTAAGGTCCAGCACCACCTTCAGAAATAACCAATGCTAACGGCAGCCAGCAGGCGGAGGGGCAGAGCTAGTGAGACAAAGACACTGGTGCTGGTCAAAGCAGGGCTAGAGGAGTGGCTCTGTGCTATTGTCTCTCAGCTGCTCCAGGGCTGACCTGCCAGGTTCCAAGCAGAAAGTTGGGTTTTCCCCTGGCCTGCCAGCCTTGCAAACCCCTGAGCCAGGAATCTGAGGCCAAATGGCTCAAAGGAGGGACCTAAAGCTAAGCACCTAAATGCATATTTAGGGCCCTAAGCAAGTCAAGCTGGGTTCTTTTTGCCTCTTGCTTCATCGCCTGTAATGAAAGGCTCATGAATGACCCCCCATCCCCACTGCCCTCAGTGACCCCCATATGGCCCCAGTCTTTTCATCCGCTGCCCTTGGAGACCACTGTGCCCACTGCCCTCGGCAGCCCCCATGCGGTTCTGGCCCCTTCGCCCTCTGGCTTTGGTGAACCCCGTAACGTCACCGGGCCCTTCACTAGTGACCCCTGCGCAGCCCCATCCCCTTCATACTCTGCCCCTCGGGCCCCCAGCACAACCCTGACCCTATCATGCTCTGACCTCAGTGACACCCTTCCCTGCTGCAGCCATGTTACCTTTAATGGTGTGCAGAATGTAACCAATGGGACTCAGGCCTGCTCTCCACCAGCTTGTGGCCCGGTGTAACGCTGCTGGTCAGGGGGGTGCATTTTTTTTTTTTACTGAAATAGTTATCCCAGCACAAGGCCTAGTATGGGTGCAGTTATTCCGGTATAAATAGTATAAATGGTATAAATAGTTATCCCAGCACAAGCCCTAGTATGGGTGCAGTTATTTCGGTATAAAGGTGCCTTCACGCAGCAACAGGTTTAGCAATGCTGGTATTGGCACCTTTATACTTGTAGCACTGCATCCATCCAAGGAGTTTGTACCACTTTAAGTGGACCAGTGGAATTAAAATGGTGCAACATTAGGGTGGGAAATAAGCCCTTAGCTGCATTGGCTCTGCCTATCTAGAGGAAAAGGACGAACTTGCTTCAGAAGCTAAACTCGGACATGGGGAGCAGGTGTTCTGCCGATATCACATAGCCCCTTTTCAGGACAGACCTGCCTCTTTAATATCCATTGCCCCTAAAATGAGAAGGGAGAGCTGTCTGAAGATACAGGGTGAGCTTTGCCTAGCTGCCTGCAGGAGTTGGGAACATGATTCCCATGGGAACAGGTACTCAGATCCATCAGGCATCACTGGACAGGTTGGTACCCATCTCCCAGCTGCAGGGGAATCTTGGCTCCAATAGATTCCCACTGGGTTCTCAGTGGCATTGGGCCATTTTGCAGCTGTGATGCTGGTAATAACACAGCGTTTCTGTGTGCCCCAGAAAGTGCAGGTGGTGATCACTGTCCTGGATTACGACAAACTGGGGAAGAATGAAGCCATCGGCAAAGTATTTGTTGGCTCCAACGCCAGTGGCACGGAGCTGCGGCACTGGTCCGACATGCTGGCTAACCCCAGGCGGCCCATCGCCCAGTGGCACTCCCTGAAGCCGGAAGAAGAGGTGGACGCATCACTTGGGAAGAACAAATAGGAAGCTCCGTAGCCCAGAATAACCTATGGACATTCTAAGCGACCCAGAGCTATCGATACCTCAGTTATGTAACCTTTGGTTTTTGCTTCCATTTTGTTTTAAGCTGCAATACCCTTTGGTTGCTGTGGAAGGGTTTCCAGACAGTTCTGAGCGCTGTCAGGGGAAATGGTTAAAGACAGGGATGGTTCTTTTCATTCTGCAAAGTCGCTTCCTTCCGCTGCATGTCTCATCGTTTCTACGTGCTGTTCTTTGAAAGCGTAAAGCCAGCTTCTGCCGTGGGTCCCAGAGGTGTCAGGCCGTGGCAGGGCATCGTCTTCCTTTCTCTTCGGTTTTACACTGGGACCTTGAAACATTGTGCTAAGGTGACAACTGAGCCTGAACATGTGAGTTGACCAGATACACTGTGCTTGCTTTGGGGATACATACAGCTGGACTAGGCAGGTCGGTGGAGAAGAGCTGTGATGAGCTGTGATGATCACGCAACTGCTTTGACTCCCATCAGCCACCCAGAGAAGTGCGAGGGTAGCCACGTTGGGACTGGAACCTCCAAGGCTCCGTTGAACATCTTAAGATTTAGTTTCTTCTGGTGCGACAGGTGCATTGCTGGGCATACAGCCCCTGGGCTATTGCCACCCGTGTAGGGTATTGAACTTAGGTAGGGTATTGAACCTTGCAGCCCCCTCCCCCCACACATGATTGCCAGAGAAGGGGAGCGGTTACATGGCAGGTGCATGGCTTTGATAACCGAACGTTCAATCTCAGTGCAGGACAGAGCACAAAAGAGTCTTGGTTTGGAAAACGACATCGTGGGATATTTATGTAAATGATCATTGCAAGGCAGGCTTACAGCAGCAGCTGGACGTGAGAGGGGCCCACCCAACCCAAGGCTGATTTACCAAAATGGCTGATTAAAGCCATCCATATGGCTTTAAATGGCATCTTAAATGAAAGCAGCTCTGGGGTGATTTGCATACATGTCCCATCATGCCTTGCACTACTGTACATCTTCTGAAGATGCATGACCTAAAAGTGTACAGAGCCAGATGCATCCCGGGGGAGGGTTTAAGGTACACGGTCTTCAGAACTCAAGGCGAGAGGGTAGAGCTGGGGAGTTAGTGAGGCAGGTGCAAATCCCTCCCGGTGTTCCTGCCAGTGACCCAATGGTACAGAGTTACTCAGTGAGCTGCTCAAATGTGGTGATAGAGCTGCTATGTGACTAGAGTGCTCACTCCAGCCTTCCTGTTGAAGCTGGTCCACTTTAATTAACTGTTATTTGGGCCCCAGCAAAGTCAGAAGCTGTCTATTGCTCAGTGGTCTGGGCCAGCCCCTGAGATGTTGGACGTGTTGATTTAATTCCTGCCTCTGCTTGCTGAGAGTAAGAGTCGGTTAAGTGCTCTTATCCTTGTTCTTGCCTGTGGAAGCTTGGCCGCTTCCATTAAGTATTAGTTGGGCCCACTCAAGGGTTAAGATCACTCTGTAGTCCAGTGGTTAGTGTACTTGCCTATGTTGTGGGTGAGCCTAGTGCCAGTCTCCCCTGTGCCCCCTAAGAAGGGGTTTGGACAGGGATTTCCTTCCTCCCAGGTGACTGAGGTAGGGGGGTAGTCCTTGTTTAAATCCCATCTCCTTTGCAGGAGCTATTGTCTTCCTGGGATGGAGGTCAGTCCCTGGGATGTGGGCCAATTAATATTTAATTAAAACCAGACCCCCCCCTCTGAATCAGAATTAAGCCTCAAACCTGGATTGCCTACACCCCAGCTGCAGAGCATAACTACAGGGGAACTCACAGCAGGAAGGTCTCAATCTCCCTGCGTGAAGTTGTTCCACTTTATAGTTTAATTAATTCAGTAGGTATTGGGCTACACAGAGAGAGAAGGGAGCTGTGTTTCAGTCCCTCACTAGCCCAGTGGTTATGGGACTTACCAGGCATGGTCAGGCTGTGAGTTTGATTCCTTTGCTAGGGAGCCCGCTGAGTGCTGTGGAGGCAGTGAGCATCTCAAACCAGGTGGGTAGCTTCAGAGAATGTCTTCTGTGCCCAAAACACAGTTGCCTCGTAGAAATATTGTGGTTATAAACTCTGCCAGTGGGGCACTCCACTAGTAGCTAATGCAGCCAGAGCCCCACCTTTGTGGCCCTGACAAGGGCGTAGGGCACTGGAACCAGGCTCTCCCACACTCCAGCTTGGGCCTTAACCACTGGGCCAGAGGGAATTGCCTAGCTGAGCACTGTCCATCTCCCCAATTGACACTGTTCCACGCTGTAGTTGGGCCAGAGACCCAGCCCAAGCAGTTGACTTTCTAGCCCAGTAGGAGTGGCCCTCAGCTGGGCTGTGTGAGTGTCAGGATTAAGCCCCTATCTAGATGTGTGTGTATGAAATTGTCTACACTGCCTGAGTCTAGGCAGCACCCTTACGTGGGGGCGTGCGCCTGCAGGGCTTTGCTTCCCGGCACAAACGAGACTTTTCACAGCAGGCAGCACCACCCCTCCAACCCAGCCCAGAGGCTGGGCCGCTCCAGCAAAGGCTGCCATCAAATCTGAGTCAGCCTCAAACTTGGCTCTCCCACTCTCCAGGGGCTGAGCCTGACCCCGGGGGAAGCCAGGCCTTGAGGCTCTGGCACTCACTCTCTGCCCTGTGAAGCTGTTCTACGTCATAGTGTTAACTAAGCATTGCACTGGGAGAGGAAAAAGGGCAGTTGGGATGGTCTCGGGGCCCAGAGTTGCTATAAAGTCTGGGGCAGCTGGGAGTTGTGGGCTAACAGGAAGCCTGGTAAATGCTAGCCAGGAGCACACCCAGGGTGAGAGACAGCTCAAATGCTGTGTGTCTGGCTTTGCCATGAAACCCCTAGAGAGAATATCAGTCACTGGTGCCCATGGGGTGGGTGAGTAGCTGGCCCAGGTGGCAGGGGTGCTCTCTCACCCCCTTCCAGCATCATACACAGCTAAGAGGGGAAGCACATTGGCTAAGCACATTTAGCCCCAAAGGCTAAAGTATCTGCTGTTTACCACAGGGCCTGCTGCCTGATGAACCCAGTCCAGTTCCTTTGCCTTCCGCCAGATATAGGCCATATTCCCCCCTCCCCCAAAGAGCAGTAAATGTCTTTTCAGGGGGCCAGGACTGGACCTATAAAGAAACAGGCTCTTGTCCTGCCCCTGCTAGAGCGTTTCCTGAAGTAACAAGAAGAAACCATCCACCCTTCCCAATTCGGTCCACTCTGTACCTGAGAAGACCAAACCAGTTTCCCATTTACTGGCTCTAAGGGACCTTCAACATTAGTGGCTTTGCTTTGGTTGAACCAGCGCATTGGATAGTAGCATCTGATACGTATCCACACTGTGGTTTCCTTTCCTTCTGTGAGTCCAGTCCTGTTTTATTCTGAACCTTTTGCATAATATCCCTCAAAGGACCTCGCTGCAGCCCCGTGCCAGCCAGTGCTGGAGCATCCTTGCAAATCTCCCTGATCACCAGCTACGTTTTCCTCGCAATGTGGCTTGGCCTATGGAAGTGTCTTCCCAGGAAAAGTTGTGACTGGCCATGCCTCTAGCAAATGTTCTAGTAGGACAGCTCCTGCCTGGGACTGTATCCAGGCTTTCCAGCCACACAGCTTGTGGTTTAGAGAAGCAGACTGCAGCACCAAGCAGCTGCTGACATATTTTTGTGAGTACGAAGAGCAAGGAGAGCCAGAGTAGTAAGTTTTGGTGTGGCCAAGGGCATGGGCCCAGCAGTCTGGGACATCTCACAGGAGGTGGAATTTACCCACGCCCAGAGTGTCTAGGTCATGGGGAGAGAGGTGGACAGTTTCACACCCCTTACCCCCTAATACAATTGGGGAATGTTTCACTCCCAACCCCCTCTCCACCCTACTCTTTCCCTCTAACAATTATTTATCCTGTATTTGTACATGCCCCCCCCAACCCTTACCTTTTAAGTCCTGCTGGAGCTTCAATATTTAATCAGTAGGAGAGCTCCATGCACCCACGAGCCTGGCCGTGGGGCAGTCGCACTAATGGGAACTAGGGAAGCGTACATTTGTTCCCAGTTCTAAGGCCACGAGGTTGCAGGAGGGAGCCCTCATGGAGTTCTGGATCCATACATGAGCTTTAAACACAAGCGAGCCTGACTGCTGCTTATCTGGCATTGCTGCACAACGGCAAAGGCCAGGAGGTCCAAGGAGCAGAGGTAGCGATTCCACACAGCAGAGCGGCTAAGCTCTGCACCCGGATGTCTCAGAACTCCTGCTGCCTTCGCGTGACAGGAAAGTGAGCAAAGCAGCCCTCAGCGGGTTACAAGCATGATCTAATGAGTGTCCCCTTTTCTTAAAGGGCGGTGCATATGCCTGTGATAGACACAGTTGTACCACCCCCTCCATTCCAAAATTAGAGTTAGGCCAAGAAAGTGAAAGGTTAATGGGCTTTTTATGAACCAAGGTGACCTAATAAACACACCAGAGCTCAGTGATGGTGACACAAGCAGACGAATTAATTTACTCAGGAGAGTAAACCCAACATGCTCTGCTTTCACGCCAGGCCTTGGACTGTTGCCCCATACTATTTACTTCCATTGTTGGGGTCCCTAAATCAGCATCTAAGTCCGTGTCTCACCACTGCCTGGACTATCGGTCAGTTTATTATTACAGATAATACTAAGGGTGTTAAAAAAAAATCATGTCTGGGACTGGGGAAGAGAAAGTAATTGGGTGAGCAGAATGGGAGTTCAACATACCCGCCTTTGGATTAGCACAGGACACAAGTGGTGGGTGGGGCACAGGAGGGACAACACCCCTCTTCCATTTTGCTCCCCGCTCCACGGGCCTCTATCAGACATCAACTCCTTTGAAGTGGACAATGCACCCCCGGAATTGAGTCCTGCTCTATTGAATTTGGCACATTTTTAACTTGGACTGTTTAAATGTGTCTGGGGGAGAAGGGGGGTGGGGACTGTGACTTTAATCCCCCCCCCTTTTTTTTTTAAAGGGAAAAAAGCTTCCCCCCCCCACCTAGTCAAGCCATCTGAGCCACATCCAAAATCCCTTCTTGTATATGTAGTTATTTATATATAGCTCGCTAGGACAACCAGCCAGCCTTGGTACCACTGCATGACAGATCACCACAACGTACCTAGCAGCATGCTGAGCAGAGAATCCAGATGCTTTTTTACGCCTCTGAGCCGTCGTCCACTGGGCAGAACATATACAGGCTGCAGCATTATTTTTAAAATGGGGCCTGAGGGGGTTTATTTTCCCCAAGAGGCTCGAGTGAGCCCTATAAAAAAACAACCTCTTATTGCCCAAGGCAGCAGGCTTAACATGATCAGTTTATTTCCAATTTAAAAGAAATAAAATAAAATAAAATGGTAAGGAACAAAGCATGCCTGCCGCATTCACAAATGTTTGAGGGGTAAATAACAAGCCAGTAGGGGAATAATTTCATGTGTGTCTTGTAATCTATCCGTGCAAAACTGTACCTTGTTCAATTTATGCCATGTCCAGTAGCATTGTGGCTTTGGCGTTCTGTCCCGTGTTGATGCATTTTATTGTCAAAGCAAACTTAGAAGCCATATTAGACCACGGCCTGCCAGGATCCTCGCCTGGGATGGGCCAACAGGTGATCCTCTGTGTTCTCCTGGCCCCTCTTGGTAACGTCTCTCCCTGTGTTTTATGAAGGATCTCCCAAGCCCTCATCCTGGGGGAGGGCTGGCTCAGGACACTAGCCTTTGCCATGGCCTGGAGGTTAGTCCTCACCATGGCTTGGAGCTACATCCAAGCTGGAGCCCCATACAGCTGGGTTTGGAATGTCACGGTTTGAAACGCTGGGATCTCGTTCTTACACGCCGGGGCAAATGCTGGAGCTCCTTCGGCAGACGAGTGTGGCCCGAATCCGAACCCCCTGAGCGCCTCGGTGCTAGCTCTAACCAGTCTGATGGAGGCTGAGGTCCTGTCTGTTGTATCATGAGCTTCTTTGGGGGACAGAGACTGCCACTGATTTCAGGCCCGCTATTGCTCCTGCCACAGCCTGATCCTGGCTCTCCAGCTAGGCACTGGGGCAACTGAGCAGGTTTCAGACTCCGTATCCGAGCAGGGATGGGTAGGGCGACTGCCCCTCTGGATCAAGGGCAGCTGCCAGGCCATCTATGCAACCCCTGGACAGCAGGGCTCCATGGGATGGAAGTTGCTCAAGTTCCTGCCATTGGGGCCAAGCTGTAACATTTTAACCAGCTCTCGAGCCCCCTGGGGAGACAGGAGTGGGTTTAGGGGCAGACAGAGCATCATGCCCCCTAATGAGAGCTGAAGCATGCACTGACCTCAAGTCCAGCTCTCTGCTGCCTTCTGGGCAGAGGGACCAGGCATAGGTGAGTCCGGTTGTTGCAACCACACATCTGCCGCTGGCTGTGCTGGGGGCCTGGGACCCGTCAGCCCTGCTCGCAGCAGGGAGCACTATTAGCCATTGGGACAGGTGCACAGTAGATCCTGAGGCATTGAGAGGCTTCGATCCAGACTGGATGGTCCCCTAAGAGGATTGCTCTGTCTCAGCCACAAGTCACGGGTGCTCTGGCCTGCGCTATGCAGGAGCTCCGAGGAGAAGAGCAGAATGGCCCCTTGTGCCCCTCAAACCCATGGATGTGTGTGCCCATCGCAGCCCCCGAGGGGAATCCAACCCCGCCCTCTGGAGCAGCTCATGGGAGATGGGGCCAACGCTGCAGCAAGGGGGGGAAGGGAGCAGGGCAGGCGAGGCAAGGGAGCGAGGGCAGCTGCCGCACAGGGGAACCAGAGCAGACAAAGAACTGACCCAGTCCTCAGCCCCAGAGCGAGCCCAGCAGGGGATGCAGAGCTGATGGTCTGGCCTGGGTCTCAGGATCAAGCAGCAGGGAAGGGAAGCTGTAGGCAAGAGGGGGGCAGGGCTCAGGCCTGCATGGGCAGCTGCAACAAGCTGGGAAATTCCTGCTGGCAACAGGGGTACGTCCTACTTCAGTGTCTACCCCTGCCCCCAGCACCGGCCCAGGGTTAACAGCCACCAGGGCTCTGCTCCGCTGCCTTTGGGAAGGAAAGGGATCTCAGCCTTCAAAACCAGACATTCAAGCCTCAGGGTGGGGTCCTGCCTTCCTGCCCCCTTCTTCCTCTCACCTCCCCTGCCCCGAAGGGGTCTATATACAAATCCCCCCCCCCATCTTGAGATCATCCAGGTCTCAACCCCTTCCTGGCATCTCTCGCAGTGCACCCGTCTCTGCAGCACTGAACTCTGGCAGGAAACTGCTTTTAACACCCATCCCCCTTGTGTGGTCTCTGTTGTTTCTGTCTCTATTGTTAAACTGTTATTTTGTAACAATGTCCGTCTCCTTATTAAAGAAATGATCTGAAAGCAGCTGCTGGGTGTCCCTGTTGTGTTAGCACCTCTAGGCCCCGGGCACCACCGAGGGCGAGTGGACACCCCCAGGGCTGTTCCTACCTGGAGCAATGAGGAGCAGCCTCAGCTCTGCAGCCAAGGGCACAGAGCTGCTCTGTCGCAATCCTGAGATTGCTAGGGAAGGCTCAGGGCACCACAGCAGCGTAACCCAGTGGAAATGCAAATCCCACCCTTGCAGGGGTTCTTAGGATTCCTTGCAACGTGTTTCTCACAGGCCCTGTTGCTCCAGCATGGTTGTCCTAGCACTGGAGCGAGAAAGCAGATGAGAATCAAAGAGCTGAACGGGGGCTGGAGGAGAGAACAGGCTCAAACCCAGGTTGCGCAGCCCCCTCGTGAAGGGCTGCGTCTCCACACCCCCCTTCCCGCAGCTCTTGGGCGTGGCAATGAAATTGACAGCCAGTAAGCACCAGAGAAAATTATTAGGAGCAGGTGTGTCCTGCATCCCATATCGCATCCAGAGCCCTCCCAGCACTTATGAAGATTTACAGGTCTCGTTTCAAGGCCAAGACAGTGGGCACAGAGGTGGTAACAAATGCACAAGTAGCTCGTGGAGCTTTTTACGGATTGATCTGGGTTTGATTTGTGCAGGTTTGAAAGAAACAGTAAAAAAAAGGTAGACATGGTCAGACTAGAAATAAAGCACAAACTTGGAGCTGTCAGGACAATTTACCAAAGTTCACAGTGGCTTGGATGGTTTTCTAAAGGATCTGCTCTAGTTTCCAACAGAAATTAACTCAGGGAAATCCTAGGGCCTAGGGAGCCGACTGGATGCCCACAGTGGTCCCTTCAGGCCTTGGGATCTATGAAAAAACCCTGCAGTAAGATGTGAAGCAGCTGGCACTTGCTGCATTCAGAGCCCCCCAGAAGTCAGGCTCCCCTCCTAGCCGGCTGGCTGCAGCTCTGGGGAGGCAGATGGCTTTGCGTATGGGAGAAATCCCAGAATGAGGGTCCTGAGATCTTGGCCGTCTGGGCAGCCATAACGGGGTTGAAAAAATCAGGCCCTGCCAAAGGAGAGTAGGTTGCACCTCCCCTAGCCCCATGCCCCGTGGCAGGGTGGTTGCTGAGCAAGTTAGAGCTGCAGCAAGTTAAAGCTACGAAACTGTGTAGGGTGGGGGTCTGTGCCTAGCTCAGAGAGGCTAAGCAGGGGCTGAAGGTGATGGTCTACTTGTTTATTTGAGTGCAGTAACACCCAGCAGCCCCAGGCAAGATCAGGGCCCCTGGGCATGGTGCAGGACACACAATCCCTAGGGGCGGGAGTCTACATTCGCCGGGTTTCACTGCAGCCCCGAGAGCCAGGAGTCAAGTTGGACCAACTCTACCAGGTGCACGGAGCACTGGAGCTAGGGAGTGGGCTCCCCCTGCTGGCCACGTGTAGCAATGGCGGGCAACCACATCGCAACTCTCACCACACCTGGTAACTTGAAACAAATAGATGCAGCAAGAACAAGGCAGCAGGCACTCGGGGGACTCTTGATGAGGAAGAAAAGAGCCTTCGCTGGAGTGTTTAATATCCCAGCTTCCAACTGAGCTGCACTGACAGCCAGCTAAACATTCTCCCCTGCGAGCACGGACTTGGATACAGGCACAGGAGCTGTGTCTTGCAGCTTGCAGTCTTCAGCTAATGGAGCAGCGGGCACAGCTCCAGGGGCCCAAACAGACCCTCAGAGAACGGTTGCTATTGCATAATGTGCAGCCTAGAGCCAGGAAGCAATAAAGGGTCAATGGGGCAAGGGAGCAGCCCAGGACGTTAGCTCAGGGTGCAAGTGAATGTGCAAAACGGAGTGCCTCACAGCCCTGTTGGAGGGACTGGGGCATTCTCTGTGGCCACTACAGCTCTGGGCAGAAGCCCTAGAGCAGAGAAACAGGCAGAGGATGAGGATAGTTCCAATGTCTTCCCTGCATCAGAGCTTCCCCTCTCACTCCACTAATTGCAGGTGGTTTCCAGGCAGGATTTCTCTTCCCACCCACGTATCTGCTGCTTTCCTTCCATGATTTAATACAGCACATGCTACTCTGCTTAGCTGCTCTCCCCGGAAAACGCTTCCTTCCCATTAATCCTCCCTCTGTCAGGGAGAGAGACAACCCCAGAGAATTCTGAATTCAAAGAGGGAAAAGCAAGAACTAGAGAAAAGGAGAACACAAGCCCCCTTTATTGCCTGCAAAGGGGTTTCTGCCACTTGGCTGCACCGCTGCGAGAACCAAGCTCATAAACTCACCCCATGGAGCTCTTGATCCAGCCAGGCGTAGCGCAGCGGTAGCAATTCCTGCCAGTGCGAGCTAGTGGAGCTGAGACAATGTTTGTGTACAGCCCCCACAGGGAATGGAACTCATTCCAGAGATCACTGCCATAAGGCAAGCACCAGGCCTGTTGTCCTGGGGAGATTGTTCACTGTAGCTGACGTAGCTCAGCTTTCAGACACGACCCACAAGAACCTGGCTGCTAGTGGGCTTCCCACGGAGGTTCCTCACTTTAATTCCAGACGACATACAAATAAACGACCTTAGGAGAACAGCAAGGCTGCTAAGTCAAGTGCTCAGAATTTTGGAAGTAGCAGAAGTAAGGGTGCCCCTGGAGCTTGCTCACTGTCAGTGGAATCTTTACTTTGACAGAGAAATTCTCTGGACAAGTCTCTGAGCATGTGAGAAAGATCATTCGGAGTCTTCGATCTTGGTCAAATTTTCATGGTGAAAACAAAAGGCCCATCCCTGACACGAGGGCAAACCGCAAGATCAATTACAAAGTTCCTGTTCCCAAGCATGGAAGTGCTAGAACTTCTCAATGAGACATGGTTTTGTTATGGAAACACATGGGCAAAACCAATGTTTTTCCTTCGTCTCATTTTAGAAACTTGTTCTTGGAAACGGTTTTAGCTGAAACTTTAAAAAAAAAATTCAGCCTGAGAAAGGCACCTGCTGGGGACATTTCAGCCTGAATGGCTGAAGTTTGGTGAAGTCTCTCTCTGGGCTATTTCGAGTGAAGATGTTGGACTCAGATTTAGCTCAGGCCTCCTTAGGACAGTGTAACGTGGATCCAGATGTGACTGCTATACTAACCATAGCAGGATCACCAAAGCAGCAAGTGGCTCCTCTTCAGTATGTCCAGGCTTAACATGTGCTGAGGTGCTAAATTTCCAGGCCCCTCCCCTACTAGCCAAGGGAGGCTTGGCACAAACCAGTGCATCGAGTAGCTTTGCTCACGTGGTCATGAAACGTTATCTTAGAACGTTGGTGTTAACGAGCCTTCTAGAACAGGGAGAGCAGCTGCACCAAGTGGGGAGATGTTAACGATATCACACCAAACAGTCCTAGCATAAAAGGAGAGATCCCAACAGCCCCAACCTGGTAGGGGGTAAAGTATCCTACACCGAGCACCAGCCCCCAAAGCCAGATTCCAGCACAGTCACACGCCATGCAGGAAAGGGGCCTCGTTACCGAAAAACATTGGACTTGGTGGGAAGATCAGGCCCCTGCCATTGACGCTGCAGCGCAAGGCTCAGCACCCAAAGTTACCCTGCAAGAAGGATGAGGGGAGATCAGGGTTTGTGGTGCAGTTGCTTTTTCTGCCCCCCAGCGGGATGGTTACAGGAGAGTCATTGGTCCATTTGAAGATTGTTAGTCATTTCCTCAGCTGCCAGTTCCCAGGGGCTTGTAAGAACCAGATTCAAGGAACAGAAACAGGCAGTGGCTGCACCTGAATGCAGCTGGAGCTGTCGGGGCTCAGAATGACTCAGTCTAGGGATGCTGCCCATTACGGAACCGCTCCCAGGGCTGCTGTATATTTGGGGTAGGTTTTGCTTTGTGCATTTCCTAAATGTAAACTGTCACATTTCATGTGGATTTTGTTTTTTGAAAGCAAATCCTGGGCTTTCTGCTCCCTTCTTTGGTAGGGCATCCCCGGGTGCCCAAAGCATGTTCAGATCCCATGGTGATGGGTAACCCATCTACAACTCTAGACTGTCAGTTGCTCACTGGGCTACTGCAAAGCCCAAAACCAGTTTTGCACACTTCCTTCAAAACACACATCCGCGCTGCTAAACGGCACTGTGTCTGGGGCAGGGATTGGCTGGGGGAGTACACAGCACAATGGAGCCCCAAGCCCCAGCGATTGCAAGAGAAGAATCAGATCACAGCCACCATTTTTAAAGGCAGCTGTAGTGTCTATATTTAGAAACTATCCAATGGCTTGAAATTTCTGCACCAAGGCTGAACACTTCTCGGAAAGGTCACTAGAAAGCCCTGGCCTGCAGGGGAGATTGGCAATGCGTAGTGACAGAGCCAGTGCAGGCAGCCATTCGTGATAGCTAACTTTGCGCCATGTGTTGCTACGCTTTCAACAGTTGTTTTGTAGCTGCAGGATGAGACTTACAGGCACTGACCGCAGGTAGCAAGCAGCAGGGGTAACTTCACACCAGCCAGGCTGCTCCCATTTATTAATGCTAAAAATGGAAAAATTGGTCACTGTGGATCCAACCCAGGGGGCTGACATCTCTATTTCTGTGCATGGTGTTTCCATAGTTGTGCACCTGGTAGTCATGAACTTCCCATTATCCTCAGCACAAGGGGTGATAATTCATCTCTGCCACCTTGGGCCTGTCTTCTCTTGAGAGTGTAGATTCTCTGGGGGCAGAAACAATCTCACATGTGCAGCACCCAACACAGGAAGGACCTGAGCTCAGTTGGGCTTCACCAGAATTTTTAAAAAGCAAAACCCTTAATAGAAAGACAGAAGCCACGTGGGGAGTTACTCTAGAGGGTCACTGCACTGAGTGGATGCTGCAAATGCATTGGTACCCAGACAGCAGTGCATTTTACAGATCAACGATTGCTTTAACCCACCAAGGAAACCCATCAGCAGCAACTCATCCCCATAGGCATTTTCTCCCTCCCTTTTCTCACCCAAGACGTGGCTCAGCCAGGGAAAACACCAGACACAGCTTGATCCAAATCATAATTCATCAGGTGCATCGCTACCCAAGGGCTGGCACAGGATACCTTTACTCTCCTTCCAAGTGAGGCATATGAAGATGAAAGCGAGAGAGAACGCCTGAAGGAGCAGCCCGAGCCACACGTCACTTGGATCCTGCATGATCTGCTGAAGCTCAGCCCGTGGCAATGGCATCAGTGTTTCTCATCTTGATTAACAGGAGGGAGGATGACAGTTGACAGTCATTGCTGTGTTGGGATTACCCTTTTCACCTTACTAAGGAATAAAGGGCCTTCACTTATACCTCACCCTCACTCTTGGGCAGAGGCCAACATTTTTGCATTTAGGTATCTAAATTTAGACATCCATATTTAGGCAGCTAAATAGAAGCAGCCTGATCTTCAGAAATGCCAAGCACCCGCAGCTGCTAACGGCTTCACAGAGTGGTGGGGAAGTCAAGGGGACCTGACCGCTCAGTCTCTAGGTAGGAGCCTAAATGCAGTCAGTGTCTATACCATGTTGTATTGAGCTGTAACGCTCGGAGTTTCTCTCCCGGCCCCGGAGAAGAGCTCTGTGTAGCTTGAAAGCTTGTCTCTCTCACCAGCAGAAATGGGTCCAATAAGAAAATACTTCACCCACCTTGTCTCACAAATAGCACTTTTCACATATGGACGTGACCATCTGAAAAGACATCACACTCTGATGTTGAAGGGTTTTGCCAGTAACTGGGCCAATCAGAGTAAATCACTTAATGGTTTTATTTTTGCCTGTGAAAAAGTGCAGGTTTCTTCACGATATTTCACCACACCACCAACATCCCATGTCAAGCTTCTCTGCTTTCATTCCGAGTATTTCACGCAGATGTCAACACCGCAATGTGAGTGTGACTGCAGCACATACATATCTCAGCTAGCCTTACCATCTCAGATACCAACAGCAGCAAAGCCATTGCAGGATGGACTTCAGATGGGCTAGCTAACCAGGTATGATGTATCCTGGACAAGCCTGGACAACCTGTGCTGAAATCTATGCTGCTGCAGCTTTACTGTTATTGTTATTGGAGCTAGCTAGATCAAAACTAGCTCAGGTGTGTCTGCACAGACTGCAGTGCAGACATATCCAGAGTTCTCCAGGCCAGGGGGAGATCCTGGACCCAGCAGTACCTCTGCACATGGACACCATTGCCAACTCTTGCAGTTTTATCATGATATTTGTTGTTTTAAAGCCCAAGCTTCTGGAGTCTTGTGATCATGCAAGCAGCTCAGCTTTTGTTTCTAGCCTTCATGGACAGAAAGGCTTGAAAACAGGATGCCCTAAAGGTTCCAAAAACAGAAGGTAAATAGACACTGAAGAATTTTTTTTTTATCTCAAATTGTTGAGGCTCATGACTTTTGAGCATGTGGGGTTGGCAGTACTGCACGGTTTACTCCAATACCTCAGTATCAGAAGAGGGAGGTAACCTCACGGTATGAAAACCCTCAGCAAAAGTAGCCTGTAACCAGCATGCTGGCTCCCTAAGCCAAACATATGCAGCCTTGTGACGAATTCTTCAACCTCATGAGTGGCAGGAACATTTCCAGTGGAAAAAGGAACCGGGAGAAAGCAAGTGGAAGGGAAGGAAAAGGGAGATACAAGAGGAGGAGATAGAAGCAAAATAAAACGGGATGCAGACACTCCAGGGAGGGAGAAAAGAACTGGCAGGGAAGGAGGAGGGGGATGGAAACCAGTAATCAATTGGGAATCACTTAGCACAAATATGAGTTGAATGCTACTGGTCCCCACTTGCAAACCCAGGTGTCTAAATCCATATTTAGGGCACAAAAATAGCAGCCTGATTTGCTAATTTGCCAAGCATCCACAAATCCCACTGCAGACAATGGGAGCTGCAGGCACTCAGCACTTCTGAGAACCAGGCTGCTTTTATTAAGGTCCCTCCCCGTGGATTTTTAGGAACCTGGGTTTGAAAGTGTTTGTTATGCTGATAAGTTGTCATGGTCTAATCTAGACCCAGGGGGCTGGATGGGGAGAAAGGCAGGGTCCTACCGCTGGAAGTGTGGAGGTGTATTTAAAAGGGACAGGCCAATAAAGCTTGGCTAGTGGCCCATCTCCTCATGCTAATGAACATCCTAGTGCAGGGTGCAAACTGCCATGAGCTGATGCAAAGATGGGACACCTCTGGGAACTGCTGCATGTTCCCCTTAAGCTTCATTGCTCCACCTGATTCCACAGTCAATAACTGACGGCTGCCATTTCACTCCCTTGTATGTGTTCCTATGTCTGTCCTCTCCCCACTGAATAACAGCCGTACTGTCATTTAGGCCTGGCCCCAGTCCCACTTTCACCCCAAAAGTAAGGGATGGGTTTCCACCTTTTCCATGTCTATTTCTCCCACTCCCCCCAAACTCGAGCATTTCTCACTCTTCTTACCACCTTGTATGCAGGGTCTGAGCAGCTGCTTTGCAGAGGTTGTCCTTGAAGCTGCTTATGGTGCATAGCTCAATCACATATCTTACTGTTAAAGGTGAACTAGTGCTCTTTGCTACTAGTTTATGGATGGAGGGAGTTTCTAAGGGCCTTTGGTTGTAAGAAGTTGGGCTTTGTTTAACGACAGAAAAATCAAAATGACTATGATCTCACTCCCCTCTTTTCACTGGGGAACTGGACCCGACTGTTCATTAGTAGAACGTTACTGAACAAGAATAACTGTGCTCCCAATATAATGCTCTGGAAGCCTTTTTATAAACACACAGACAAACTGGTCAGTTACCCCAGATCAAATTAAACAACAAAAAATGAATCAGTCTTCCCCAGGGAGGTCACAATGGGCTGAAGCCAGAACTGAAGTTTGTCCTGCCCTCAAGTGAGTCAGGACCAGGTATTTCTAATGCAAAAAAACAAAACCAGAAGGAAATTTCTGGTAAGCCTTTGAGACACGAGAGTGATAAAGGGGACAGAACGTTTTCCGTACTTTTAACTTCATCTTTAATGTAAGAGGCTCAGCAGAAGGGAAAGACCCATCCCAATTCTGCCCTACCGTGTGTCTCATTGACTGTGGGGGGAATCATCAGGTCTGTATGCGTACATAGTCACCATTCCACACCCTGCTAGACAGACTAAGAGGCAAAAGTTAAAACACTGTTTTATTTTATCCATTTATAAATACTGTTGTGTTTACAAGCATCATATAGCTGTGAATATTATTCCCAAACTTTCAAACACATAATACTATATAACAACCACCAGTAAAACAAATCATTCGTCTCATGGTTTGAAAGGCCACTCAAAGTTGCATAAAAATACATTCTTCCCCACCATTTCATAAGCTTTCTCCAAGTAGTGTATTTACAATGAACTGTAAAACTCTCCTTACGAAAGGTAAGTACAGCACTCTTACTGCTTGGAAAGGTGACGCACCAACACCACAGTCAATTCATCTCTTCCAAGGGTTAGCGTTCGAGGGGCAAGCACACTCCCTGGCAAACATCTGGCTTCCTCGACAGGATATGCTCCAGAAAACGAAGCTCACCAGGTGTTTTGCCCTGCTGCAGCCAGAGCATTGGCCAGGGAACTATTTAAAGAACCACATCAATCAAGTAACCAATTCTCACCCCAGGCAGAATTAGGGGATTGGCCTTTATGGTAAAGAGACTGAAGGAGGAAGAAGAATCAACCCTAAATCTGGTCTGAATTTCAGGCGCAGCCTTCTATGAACTGCTCATGGGATGCTCCCAGGGGTTGGAGACTCCTCAGTACCTCAAAGATAGGTCTAACTACAAACACTGCAGTGAGCTAAGCAGTCATTCAGGAAATTAGCACTGTGGATTTTTTCCAACCCTATTTCAATTTTTTTTTTTTTGGCCATTTTACTTTCTAAGCTAGAACCCACTTCAGCTCCCACATCAATTCGTCTTTTCAGAGGGCAGCGAAAGCAGAGAGAGTTGAGGAGAAATACTGATTCCAAACTGCTTCAGGAGCTGCTCTGTGCTTCTGGATGGTAACAGTCCGAAGGGAAGGGGTATAACCAAGATGGAAGTATGGAAAAAGTGAACCTACTGCAAAACAAAGGATCATGAATACAGCCAGAGTTGATTTGGAAGTGTCGGACAAGAATTCCAGCTTCAGAGATTCCTCTCACCAATGACAGCTGCAAAGCTCGGACAGTCTTCATTCTCTTTGCCTTCCTGCAGTCTAGTATGGCTTATCAGCCTGTTAACAGCAACAGCAGGCAGACAGAGGCCTTCCACAGCCTGCATTTACAGGTAGTGATCAGTCACTACCAGATCCCTTTTACCCCAGAACAATTGCAGGTGAACCTCAGACTGGGGGCAAGAAAACTCCTCCTCCCTCTGAAATGGGCTCTGGACAAGTCTATGCAAGAGAACTCCCTGATGCATCAAACGACCTGATCACTAGCTAGCAAAAGGGAGCATTTCTTCAGTAAGTTATTGCCAAAGATAAGAAACTAAGCAACCCTAAACACCGATGCTGGTGGCTCTGAATTAAGGAAGGTCTGTATGGTTGAGAACACATACCTTTTCTACACAGCCATATTTTGTGGACCACCTCTGAATTCTGCTCAGCACCACAAAGATCCCAGACATAGATTTGTTTTCAACACCCGATCGTGGTAAGGATACCCCCTTTGCTGGCTCAGTGCAAATCTGCACTTGATTTATCCCAGCGAGGTCACTTGGAATTTTTCGGGCTGTCCCTTCAGAGCCAGAAAGAAGGAGATAACATCTAAGCACTATGAACATATCAGCAGTGCAATAGCCTAGAAAAAACAATAGGAGCTACGGCCTTTGGCATTTGGTAGAGGAGGACAGGAAAGAAGAAAAGTGGAAACTTTAAAGCACATGTATAACATGACCAGCATTTCAAAGCATGGCCTGAGACTCCTTGGAAGTTAGAGGCTCTACCTAGCTGATGGACGAATCAGACAAATCCAAGAAAGGCCCTCAGAGATGAAGTCTAGGTTATCGGGTGCTGGAGACTCGCCCTAGATATTGCAGTCAGCAAGGAGAATGTCCTCTATTAGCAATGGCAAGATTTCTTCAACCATGCAAACATGGTGAAGTTCTTACCAGCTTGCTCATCCCCAAGAATGATGGGTAGAATCAGGGTTGGAACGTCCTTTCCCCTGCAGGGGGCTGAGATGTGTTATGGATTGACAAGCTTTGTACAGAATGGCTTTGAAAACGACCTAACTTGCTTCCCACCATCTAGACTCGAGCACAATAGTCACTAGCCCAGATTAGCAGACTTCATTCTGAGACACATTTCCACAATGGACATAATCCTGACTCCTTTAAATCAGGTCCTTCCAAACAGAGTTGGGACTGAACTGACCTTTCACCAACAGACACTTTACAATTCAAAGACAGTAGTACAATAGCTGTGTCGCATGCACTTTGACAACTGATTGATTATTGGTCATGCTCCAGTGTCTTGTCTTATGACTGACAGCTGTAAGGGAGAAAGACCTGTACTGGCTAGTGAAAGCCCAAACCAACTGGGTACTATCTACAGCACTTTGTGATGAAATGGAAGTGCTGTAAAATTACCCGGAGACTGTGCCAGCCAATCCGATTTCTGTATGGCCGACATTCACTGATCAAAACTAAAAAGATACAGAAACCCTTAACCAGTCTGAAACCACCTTATTCGTAAGAGTGCAGTATGCTTATAAAAACCTGCACCACTGCAGATAAGTTGCTCTCTGATTGGCTGAGGCACATTTGGCCTGCTCTGTAGACTAATCAATTCACTACTTCAACACACAGCAGATCAATATTGGTACAGAGAGCTGCTGTCACTACTGTTGCACATCAATATCCATTAGATAAAATCTCCAGTCATACGGTGTAACAGAACTGAAGCCACACTGACAATACACCTATCCTATACAGACTCAGCTTTGCTTCTGTTCTCTTTTTAAAAAATGCTTTGTCCTTTAATAGCTCAGAGGTCACTCCCATGCAATGACCTCCAATTCATTCACATTTACTCAAAAATATGAACACCCACCTTAATCTCCAGCCAATACAGTCAATCACTCCAAATCCGTCCCACGTTGGCAGCTTTCAAGACTAGCTACATTCCCTATGCAAGTGGAGAGCACGTTTTGCAAACTCCAACACCCCAGGTACATCTCTTAGCAAGCCTTTGATTTCACCCAAAACTCACCTTTGACTAACAGACCTGCTCCCACTTCTATAAACCCTAGTTTTGCAATTTGTGAGCAATGAAACTGAAACCCGAGTCCACGCTCAAGAACACTTCTTCCTCCTTTCAGGTTATGTCTGTGGTCCTTTGTTACCTCCATGGTCCAGCTAGTCAAAGGTAGAGTTGCCCAGAGCTTGCAGCATAAGGATTTATAAGAGATATGCAAGCATTTCAAACGATGCAAGAGTATTTCTGAAGTTCAGCTTTGATGTAAGTCTTTTGTGGGTGGGGAAGTAGCTGTAAGAGGCAGAAGACTCCTCTCTCAATTTAAACAGAATCCTCATACAAACCCTGCACTTTCCACCTTTCCCAAGTGCGTGTAGAACACACAGATCTAAACTTCCACATTTTCCTCCTCACCAAATTTCTATTTGACAGAGAAAATTCTAGGAGTCACTGTAATGCTAGGTCATCCTTGCATACAACCTGGCTAAAATCTAACCCTTGCATGCCAAAAAAAACAGAGCAATTTTTATCTAGAAGAAACACTTCTCTAGTTTTCACTGCCAGTTAAAAAGACAGGCGTGAATTCTGCTTGTTATGGGAAAATAATTTACCAGGAAAGCCTGCTATATAAATTAAGAAGCACATTAAAACTGTCCCTCAGCTACTGCAGCTACAAGTTATGATAAGTTTCTTGGATAAAAATGGGTTCACCCCCAAGCAATTGCTTGGAAAAAGCTCTCGTGCATTCTAGGGGAGATCTCTGGCAAATGCTATGAATTAAAATAGGAAACATTTTTTAAAAACTGCTTTCTATGCACTCAGCCTTGAGCGTAGAAAGCCATGTGTCTCGCATCGTATCTCCTCAGTGGGATAGATAAGTCAGCAAAGGTCAACTGAGCCCAAGGAACATTCTGACCGAGTTGGTGTACAACAGCACTGTATTACAATGAAGCGCTTGTCGCTCTGGCTAGTCATGGTCTGAGTTCTAACCTAGACAGAGATTAGGATGATAAACCTAGTACTAAACAGACACCTAATTTAAAATGTCTCGGCTTCGCATGGTACTACATGAGATTCATGCCTCTTGCATCCCATATTACCTATTGCAGTTCTTCGTTAGGATCAAGTGCAGTAAAGAAGAAAGATTCCCTGAATTTAGTCTTTTTAATGGTCCAGGTAGGTAGTGGCAAACTCGTAGTGCAGAACGGAATACTGCAGAATGGGTTGAAAAAACAGACAGTGGTTCTTGTCCAATGGAAAACATGTTGATGAGAGACTCGTAATAGCATACCAGCCACCTGAAAGGCATTGCTCTCAGTAGCCCACTGACAGGTGTAGAACCTCTACCTCCATATACATAGGAAGTGAGCAAGCTCCTGTCACATCTAGACTTAACAGTCCAAATCTGAAGCAAGAAGTGGGCCATGAAATGAAAATTCCAGGGGGATGGGGAAAACCCCAGAGAACAACTGCTTACAAGAGGAGAGCAGCGCTTGGAAAAGGTGTGAGGAATTAACCAGATAAGCATTTGCCCCATTTTAATTCCTGATGCTATGAAATTCTAGAAGGAATAAAATGGATCCCTGGCTCGGAGACAGCAGTATGCAGAAGGCCGAGGTGCCATTATTGGTTCTGATCTCTTCCCCTCCAGACTAGATGTGTTGCAGTAGCAACAACTCAATGCATTAGGAGGAAAAGTGGTGTCTCATGTCACCCACGAGTGATGCCACTGGCCAACTGAGGGGTAGCACTGAGGCTCCGAAGTGGGTCTTGTCATCCTGCTCAGCTGAGAGGATGGTGGATGCAAAACAAAGTTTTGGATACAAAAAAATGGAAGGGAGATAAGAAACTCTGCCTCAGGCCCACACCTGCTGAAGCAATAACCGAGATGCTAAAGACAGAGTTAGACTTTACCCTGTTGAGCAATGATGAGAATAATGTCCATGTTCAAGTTACTAATCTGTCCCTGTCAACATAGTGGCTAGACTCGCATCATCCACGCCAGCACTGCAATCTCTAAACAAGGAGGATCCCTTCCTGAACCCACCACAAGTAGTCCTCTAACAGTAAGCTCAGCAGATGTGTTAAGTTAATGCCCGGCTTCCACTGGAAGCTAGAAAGAGATGTGTGTAACATCTGGAGGAGTCACCTTCTTAATGCCCTTGGAAGTGAACACTTCCAAATTGTTCTAAGTACACAGGACATGAAAGTCCTTTGAGGTTTTCATCCAAGTCAAATCCTGTTGCTAGCTTCCAGCAATCAAAACAGTTTACCCCACAGATCTGGTTACCAGTACACACCCCACACTGGCTCATTCTGGCTGCTATTAAATGAAAACAGTTGAACCCGCTAATGACATGCAGCTGGCAACTGATCATTGCTTAAGGTTTCTCAACCTTGCTGTATTAGCTGTGTTAGGATTTGCCATCAAAGGCCGGGCTATCCTTTTCGTAGTCAAATACAGCCTCTCCATCCTCATCCCCTTTAAAACCAGCTCAAAATACACCTGTATTTTCATTCATTTTTGCTCTTGTTGGAAATGAAAATACACCAGACATCTGCTCCGAGTACTTTGCAGGGTGCTATCCTGTAAGTAACACTAACAGACAAATGCTCATCCTGTTGCTAGTGGAAGAAGATGGGGGTTAGTTACTTGTGCATGCGTACCTCCCTGCTGGATATTCACACCCAGATTTGTTACATGTGCATGTGAGGGCAGCAGGTGACTTCTGCTGCTTCAGTTTCTCCTTCATCAGAGACCCCGGCCAATATCAGCGACGAATCTTATCCCAAGAGGAGAGAGCCTAGATGCAATTAGCAGATGCTATTACCTGGATAGTAACTGAGAGCAACTGTGGAAGGAGTACAGAGCGACCCATGATCACCTGGGCTGCAGAAACAAAGCATGGGCAAAGAGGGGGGTCTGAAACTGGGATTCAGAAATGAAGATAGCAAACAGATTTAAAATCGTACATTAAATAGAGTCAGCTACTGGGACGATAGGAGAACAGAGTCTCCGTGCAAAGCAGCTGTCATCACAGTCTGTCACAGAAACAAGCCCTCGTGGCTTTCACAGCATCACATTGTAACCGGACTCCCCAATGCCAAGTGGGCAGCTGACGTACATCCTCAGCGTAACAGCTCCCGCTCATATCGCCCGCCCCAGCTACAAAGGTTCTGGACCCGTTGGATCACTTTGACAGAGTCATTTCTGTATCACTTATTACAGTAGAAGCTTCTCTGCTCCTGACTGGAGTCCAATGTGGACAAGGCTGGGTTTGTGGCAAGAAGTTTTGGCAGCTCAAACCCAGTTTGCATGTTTCTTTTCCCCTTGAGTAAAATGTCCAAGATACCACGACATGCTTAAATTAAAAATAATAAAATGGCCGGGGGGTGCATTCAGAGGGGTGCTAAGGGAATGTACAATGAGGGGACGGGATGGGGGGAGTGCGAGGCGCATTGTTCCCACAGCTGAAAGGCTTGCTGTACTTTTGATTGGAGGGTAAGAGGTGGTTGGGGGTTGGGTGGCAGGGTTGGCAGCTTGTGCACAAAAGCCCCTCCTTCCTTCCTTCCCTCCGACTTCCTACTTGGAGAGTTTGCTGATGACACGGATGAGTGCTCCATTTTCATCTTTCAGCCTCTGATTGTCTGACTTCAGCTCTGTCAAAACCTGTACAAAGACAAAGGCAGGGCAAGGGTTACACGGCTCATTGTTACCGTCACAAAAGCCTCACCAGGCTAATGGAAGCCAGCGGCCAGTGGGAAGGAACAGACATGCTGAATTACGGAAGTTCAGGAGACTCAGCTCACATGCTTCTCAAGCTGGAATGACAGAGGATGAGCATGGAGTGCTTTCAGTACCAAACACTTCCCATCTGCTGCTTGCTGGGGGCAGTTAGCACACTTATGAGATTTTCCAAAACCCTCTGCAATTTTGATCAGCCCTTTCAAGAGATGGGAGCAGGTGTGGCCACAGAGGCAGCTCTTTGGAATGACAACGCAGGGACGGGCCAAAGGACCCAGAGTGGGAAGTTCAGAGACAGCAGTCTTTCTTAAAGTGACGCCAGCACTACACGAAATTGGTGAAGCAGCAGGACAAAGGCAGGGCTAGGATGGGGGAATCATTTTAGAGCTTGACCATCAGATCGTGAATAGATTGCCAAAGGCTAGTTACAACTGACAGACTGACTTTGAGGGTGACCTGAAGTATTTTTAGAAAGTTACGCGCGTGCCCTGTTTTTGCCTCTTTATGATAGACAAAGGAGACCGGAAAGGTTTATGTTAATAGCATCCACACTATGCTCTCCTGTTGACTCCCTCTACTCTTCTCGATCCGGTGGAGTAAGGAGTAGACGGGAGAGCAATCTGTGGTCGATTTAGCAGGTCTTCACCAGATCCGCTAAATTGACCACCAATGCGTCGATCCCTGGATAAGTGTAGACAAGCCCTTAGTAAAAAAAAAAAAAATCAGACGCAAGTCTGGTCATCCCTGACTTTTCTGGAGGATCTCAGGGCTGTGTATTGCAAGCTTTCATACTGCACCTGAAGGAGTGAGGAAGACACTGACAAAGCAAATCCTTCCTTCCTGTACAATGTTCATTAGTAATTTCAGTTAACACGTGTTAAAAATCAAAACAGTGGCAGACTCTTCCCTTCCCCTCTTGGGATGTCAGTGCACCAGTCCTCTGGGGTAAACCGTATGTTTGTTTAAAGCCTTCCAGGTGCCGCCACACAGAGCTGAAAGAGGCACAAACCCATTTTTCCCCTTGCAGGTCAACTTTAAATGGCCAAGTCAGAAATTCCAGATAGAGGACAGGGCAGTTTACATCCAACAAGATTAGTGTTGTCTACATTAAGCTGTGCTACAAAAAAATTCTCATGGATCACACTGGTATAGACTAAAGCTGTGATAGCTGGACTCATGGTTGCCACAATCGGTTGAAAACTGGATAGGGTGAGAACAATGATAGGCAACACTGATAAGTTATCCATGTCAATTAATATCAATGTCCAAATGGACTTTAAAAACCTGGGAAAAGTCCCCCAAGCAAAATCACAAATCTTTAAGAATTGGTTGATTTGGCTCAAGTGCGGACAATCCAGCACACCCATCAGGAGCCAAGAATTCACTAGATTACATGCAAACTCAGCTCATACCACAAATATACTGGAAAAACAACAACCCTACTTCCTCATTAGATCACCTACATTAACACTGCTGTCAACAGACAACTCCCAAAAGTGAAACACACTATTACACACTATTTCCACTTAAGCAATTCCCTTCATTAACAGTGAAGCCAACAAAGCATGCTTAAACAACTACAAATCTACACTGCCCGCACAAATGTCTACCACTGCACAATGACATTCAACATGCCAAAGAGAATGTAGCCATGCCATGTTGTCTGAGTTAAAGGCTGCCTGCTTGTATGAGGACAGGAGGTGCACGTAACGTGGTTGTGGGTTGCAAGGGTAGAGTGGGGATTTAACAAGTGATCTTTTGTTTTGTTTTGAATGGTTGTGCTGGTGGGCTGTGTGTTGGTTTGAAAGGCAAGCGTTTGTTTGGAGTATTTTTATTGGAATTTAAGCAATAGGTCAATTTTACCAATAAAAAAAACTAACTTGCCACTGTTAGGTGGATGGAAAATACTGTACATCACTGTAGTCCCAAGAGACCATGTGACACAGGGAAAGCATTTGGTATCTGGGTGCTTCTCTCCTGCCTTCCAACTCAATTTGCAGCCCAAGCAAGACTCAGCACTGCCATATACAAACTGTCAAGTTAACACACCTAGGCAGTTTAATCACATTGGTTCCTCTTTGCATGTCAGGATTCAGTTTCCAGACAAGCAATACTTCCCAGAAGCTGGTGTCCTCTCTACATCTCTGTTTGGTGTATTGTGAAGTCTTGAACAAACCCAAATGGCTACCAGGGACTCTCCAGTTGGTGTCTCCTGGTTCGGGAACAGATAAATCTGTCATGGGTTCCCAAAAGGAGTGAAGAGGTTACATAGCTGTGTTTCAATCTTCACTGCTTACAGGAGCTCGGACCTTGGCCACGTTTTACAAGCAAGGTCCACCAAGGTTTGGCAATTTATTACACCAGTAAGAATGACATAAGGAGGTTTTAGTACCGTTATACAAGGCACTGGTGAGACCTCACCTAGAATACTGTGTGCAGTTCTGGTCTCCCATGTTTAAAAAGGATGAATTCAAACTGGAGCAGGTACAGAGAAGGGCTACTAGGATGATCCGAGGAATGGAAAACTTGTCTTATGAAAGGAGACTTAAGGAGCTTGGCTTGTTTAGCCTAACTAAAAGAAGGTTGAGGGGAGATACGATTGCTCTCTATAAATATATCAGAGGGATAAATACAGGAGAGGGAGAGGAATTATTTCAGCTCAGCACCAATGTGGACACAAGAACAAATGGGTATAAACTGGCCACCAGGAAGTTTAGACTTGAAATCAGACGAAGGTTTTTAACCATCAGAGGAGTGAAGTTTTGGAATAGCCTTCCAAGGGAAGCAGTGGGGGCAAAAGATCTATCTGGCTTTAAGATTCTACTCAATAAGTTTATGGAGGAGATGGTATGATGGGATAATGGGATTTTGGTAAGTAATTGATCTTTAAATATTCAGGGTAATAGGCCAAATCCCCTGAGATGGGATATTAGATGGATGGGATCTGAGTTACTATAGAAAATTCTTTCCTGGGTATCTGGCTGGGAATCTTGCCCATATGCTCAGGGTTTAGCTGATTGCCATATTTGGGGTCGGGAAGGAATTTTCCTCCAGGGCAGATTGGAGAGGCCCTGGAGGTTTTTCGCCTTCCTCTGTAGCATGGGGCATGGTTGACTTGAGGGAGGCTTCTCTGCTCCTTGAAGTCTTTGAACCATGATTTAAGGACTTCAATAGCTCAGACATGGGTGAGGTTTTTCATAGGAGTGGGTGGGTGAGATTCTGTGGCCTGCGCTGTGCAGGAGGTTGGACTAGATGATCAGAATGGTCCCTTCTGACCTTAGTATCTATGAATCTATGAATCGTTTTATTGTTAAAGTTGCATTCATAAAGTACTTTTAAAAAGATTCAGCCCTGCACAAAGAAATCAACTACTCCCAAGGGAGCTTCTGAAAGTAGAACAGACATGACTGCAGAAAGCCAAGCTTTTAAAATACCATCCCCCCTCCCCTTACTTGCTGAATGTACTGGTTCCCTATTTGTTTCACTGTAAAGGAAACTGGAGTTTTGTAAAGTAAGCTAGACACAAACATTTTTATGGTCAATACAATACCAAAATGAGTGGAACCAACACAGCAGTGGGAATTCAGTCCTTAGGCCATCCCTTCCAGCGTTGTTTGACTGATGTAACAAGATGGTAAAGCGAATCCTATGTGTTAAAGTATTGCATATGCACTTCACTTATCTGTCACATGTCAGATACAAGTGAGGGTGTGACTGGAAAGAGAAAATGATGGCGACCTTTCGAAGGGATGGGGATTTTTTGAAAATTAAATAAAACCCTTTGAGAAATGGCACTGTCACCCTGGCATATGTAGTGGTTAATGGGGATAAAAATACTTATCAGTTTTCGTTCGTTGATCAAGGTACTTTAAAAAGGAGGGTAACCATCATTTTCCAAATGGGAAACTGAGGTTCGGTTCCCTGTTTAAGGTGATAAATGAGTCAGTGGCAGAGCCAGGAAGGGACCACTAGATCATCTAGTCTGACATCCTGTTATGCAGGCCAGAGAATTTTGCCCAGGTGTGCTTGTACTGAGCCTAAACTTTGGTTTAGCTGAAGTGCATCTTCCAGAAAGACATCCAGTGTTGATCTGAAGATCTCAAGAGATGGGGACTCCACCCCTTCCCTTGGTAGTTTCTCCCAGTGATTAATCACCCACACTGTTAAAGATTTGTACCTTATTTCTAATACGGTTAAGTCTCCTAGCTCCAAGAGCTGGAACACATTGCCTCCCTAGTTATATCTGAGTGTGCCCACGTACCTCTGAACTAACCTTGCACAAGACTGACAGGGGCTTGAAGGGGACAGTTAGGATTTACTTTTTTACTTCTTAATTTTAACATTGAGCAAGAAAAAGCACAACAGAAGAGACCTAACTGCCTGGCATGTGATGAGGAAAGCTGATCGAAACAGACAACTTTGGGGCTTTCAAACAGTAATTGCTCTGCAGTAAATTTAACAATTGTGAAAAAAGCAAATGCATCTTGCATGCCTCCTACCTGCTCATGTTAACCTTTAAACATATTGTAAATGCTGCATTAAAGTCCCAGTCAAAGCATGCCCTTCAAAACACATAGGGGGACAAACTGTTTCCTTGTACAAGTAAAGTTAAAAAGAACACAGCTTTCAACTGCTAAGTGCCAGACTTTTATTAACAGCTCTCTCATTTAAGACGTGTTTCAGAGTAGCAGCCATGTTAGTCTGTATTCGCAAAAAGAAAAGGAGGACTTGTGGCACCTTAGAGACTAACAAATTTATTTGAGCATAAGCTTTCGTGAGCTACAGCTCACTTCATCGGATGCATTTAAGACATGTAATGCTTATTCACAAACTCCCCAGGAGGACGTTAACTCTGACTTTAGATAATCCTGGAGTTACAGGCAGTGAGTATTCGTTGCTAGCTATTGACTTCTGATACAGCTATACCAAGGTGAAATAAGAACAACTCATAATACAACTCATAATGGTATGATCAATTACACTCTGCAATAAATGCTCCCCTTTAAGATATAATGGACAGTGCTGGCAAACTTACTGGAATTTAGAAAACGAGTAACACGTCCATTTATCAGTATTAAGAGTCTCAGGAGAGCATGAGGACAAATATCCCGGTTTTGAGTAGCAGTTTGTTATCCATTCCAGCCCCTACTGTGTTCTTTGCTGAGCAGTTTTTGAGAAAGTGTGTGTGTGTGGAGGGTGGGACGGGGGGTTTGAAGTCTTCTATTTACACAAGACTATGCTCTCCAATCCCAAGCCCACACATGGAAACTGCATCCCTGGAGTATGAGTGATTTGCAAAAGCGATGAGGCCAGCATTTGCTCCAAAGTGGGGCAAAGAGCAGAGAAGCCAAATGCAGTGTAAAACTTTGGGTTCAAACACAGAACTATGTCATGCTGGAAGGTTGGTTTTTTTTAAGAGTGGGTGGGGGGAATCCTTGGCCCATCACCCCTTTGCCACATGCTGTGTTTTGAGCCACAGGCTTACCAAACACCTTCATGAAGAGTTAAAAGGGGCAAGGGACAGTTCAGACAACAACAGTAAAGACCTGCCTGGAATAGAGAAAGGAGGCGAGGTGAACTGGAGGGGAAGAAGCTAAAGCTCTTCTGATTCTGGGGGCTCGGTGGATGCCGAGAGCCTCGCTATGACCCGGGTCAAGGCCCTGTTTTCGGCCAACAGCTGCTCATTCATCTGCCTCAGGGTGTGAATCTGTTTGAGCTGGTGGAGGTTCTGCAGAGAGTGAGACAGAGTGGACAGAAAGACAGACAAAACAGACCAAGGATATAAGAGGCCACAAGTGTGAATTTAGTTCACAAGCACTAAAAAAAAAAAACAGCAACGTGAGCGAAATGGAGAGATGTGAAAGCACACAAGAGGCTGGACAACACATTGAAGTATTAGAAAGGAAGCCTCAGGCACCATTCATTCTGCTACAGGCTAAACCCACTCAAATAGCTGTTTTATTAAGAATGGCAGCGTTCTCTTGTAGGCTGCGTTCCATCTTGCTGTCCTTGAACGCCAAACATGGTAACCCTGGACACAGTACCTGAACTTTCCTTACAAGAGAGTTTGACATCAATGGCTCATTGGCCACAGGGACCGTGGTTTTGAAAGCAGCTCCGGGCAACTAAGAATCTCGAACTCTTCCTCTTCACATGATCTCCTGCCCAAACAAAACAGCTTTGTGTAGTGAAGCGGGGTCTTGTAGTAGAGCTGCGTAGAGGAATCTTAAAAATACAGATTGCAACACATGCTACCTCTACTGTCCTACACTCTCCAGCCTGCAGAGCTATTTCCAACAGCAAAGGGAAGGCTAACCTGTACCTTACAGTCCTCTGATCTGCCTCACTCTCTACCCAAGTACCATCCATCCCCATATGAAGACTAAAGCACGTGCATAGTTTTATCAATGCATCTGCTGCAGACCTACAATTCCATCCTGTGTCCCTCACCACTCTGCCACCCTGAACAGCAGCATCTTCTACTCTGGTGACTGGTCATCTACCAATCGTGCCAAAGTGCATGTGTTCGTGCATCCCCTCCGAGATCACCACTCAATTCTTCTCTCAGCCACCCAAGCTGAATTTGAGCCCCGATCTCAGTCAGTGAAAATTCAGTGCCTCAAGCCAGAGCTCCCAATGAATTAGTCTTTTTTAAATAGAGAAATATATTTCTTCATGATGCCACTCTAAATAGCAGGCATACTAGGAACACAGCATTCTTAATTAACAAAAGAAATGAATGGACCCAGGGCAATATAGAGATGAAAACCTTAAAATGAGAGATTAGTACAGTTATAGCTGCTACAGGGGAGGGAAAAGGCAAGATAAAAGAAAGCATGGAAGACACACAGTAAAAGGAAAAGCAATGAGAGCAACACAGACACTAGCTGAATATCAGCCATTATTCAGAGATGATATTCTTCTTATGCCACGAACGGCAATACACATGCCAAGTTCAAGTGACAGGAAGTGACTGAGGACTTGACAGTTTCCTTTTCCCAGCAGGACCAACCACTAGCCAGTCCAACAGAGGCAAAGCATGTGCTAGATACAAGGCTGTATCGTGGAGATGGGTGCAGGGAAGTTGAGCAGAGACTGAAGCAGTCATGAGAAGAACAATCCTAAATTCAAAAGTGAAAAAAATCTAGGCCCTGATCACATCAGTTTAAAATCTTGTGTTCTTTGAAAATTCAAACAGTCGAATGCTCCTCCGAGTAGATGGGCATATGGTGGGGTGGGTTATGAAGGGAAGCAGCCACTGGAAAGGTAATGCCATTTATGCAGTTTAGTCAATATGGTGGATTAAAAAGGAGGTCTCTATTGACTGGAGCAACAGGTCTTTCCTGAACTGTAAAATGCACTGGCAAACCGGGCAAGAGCTGAAGGACTACACCCAATTTGTATAAAACAGTGTTGACTAGAGTCACCAGAGGGACCACTGCAGTCTGGTACCTGTAGCATCTGAGGGCTGTACCTGTATTAAAGAGAAGGGCAGCTGCACAGGGCATTTGAGATCCCCATGCCATAAACCAGTAGCAAATACCATTAAGATGGAACTGAGGGACAAAGTACTTTATTGAAGAAGTCAGGAACCAGGAGAGCTAACCCTAAAGCCTTGGAAGATAAACATAAGCAGCCGAGGTGAATAGAGGAAAGTGGCTTAATGTAAGTGTTGTCAAACTTAAATTATGTGCTCGTTACAAGTAACAAAACAGCTACTGCTACTTAGTCTGTTTTTACATTCACCAGCACTATTCATTTTATGTAGCACTGAACATTTGATACAAGGGGCCAAATTCATCACTGGTGTCAATGGCAGTGCAAGTTATGTATTTGGTACAAGGAGAAAATTAGTGAGGATTTGCAAAAGGATTTAGCATTCAGCTGATCGGCAAAATGAGTGCAGCTTACACATCAATATGAAAGAACAAACAACGGCCTTAGCACATTGCAATGAACATGTGTAATGGAATTGGAAAGAAATCTCCTCGTGAATCTCAGGGAGGCAATATCCTACACTAGGGAAATGAGTCATAGTCTATCCCTAATTTGTCGAGGCCAAACTGGTCTCTCACTATGAATATTCATGCACCTTTATTAGGCCAGAGCAGTCAGCCTCAAATATGATCTAAATTGACAAATATTGAGTGACTGCTACGTTTATGATACTGCCATCAAAACAGACACCAAGAGAACTGCCGCCCCCTCGTGGTATTTCAGTTAAGCTGCAATGTTTCATTGGAGTTGTGTGGCTGGCAAGAATAGATCAAACATAAAATAGATCTAAGATGTAAAATGAGAGGCATGTATTCAAGAGAAAACATTATATTGATTTAGAGAATGTTCATATTCCAGTACAGATATTGGATCCAAACCTCAGAATGACAGCATCTGAGCACAGCCTGGCCTCAGCAGCACTGCAACCTACAATAATCTGGGGCTGACTACCGTGTGGAGATGCGTGTACACTCCCAGCAAGGTGAAGCACTGCGGGGAAAGCCAGCTTTCCAGTTCTTATACTCAAAGAAAGCCTGGTAATGGCCAAAAAGCCAGGCCCAAAGCCAACAGCAAATACCAGATCCTGAGTGAGACTGCTACAATTGCTCATTGCCTTTCTTGGTACTTGGGCTACAGAATAGCTGTCCAATCCAGCTGTCCATGAACAAAATTTCCAGCATCTTGGGCCTGCATCAGTCAAATGCAATGCATTTGCACTGGTTCTCAGACTTTTCTATTGGTGACCCCTTTCAAACAGCAAGCCTCTGAATGCGACAACACCCCCCCTCATCCCCCACCTTTATAAATTAAAATAAAACAATGTTTTTTTTTTAAATATTTAACACTATTATAAATGCTGGAGGCAAAGCGGGGTTTGGGGGTGGAGGCTGACAGCTCGCAACCCCCACATAACAATCTCACAAGTCCTGAAGAGTCACAGAATATCAGAGTTGGAAGGGACCTCAGGAGGTCATCTAGTCCAACCCCCTGCTCAAAGCAGGACCAAACCGCAATTTTTGCCCCAGCTCCCTAGATGGCCTCCTCAAGGATTGAACTCACAACCCTGGGTTTAACAAGCCAATGCTCAAACCACTGAGCTATCCCTCCCCCCTGTCATGACCTGGAGTCATGACCCCAGTTTGAGAATCCGTGCATTAGAGCATTCAGCTATTTCAAGAGGGTTCAGTGCAAACATCTCTCACCAAATGCTGGGATCCCTCTTCCACTGCCAATATGGGCAGCTTCCATTGATTTCAATGGAAATTTCCTGTATCCTGTTTTAGGAGAATGGAGCAATCTTGGGAGCTTGGGCATTGAATTCAATGCATCATTAATGGTAATTTTCTTTCTGCTTCACTAACCAGGTTCCTGCACCTTCAGTCAGATCAGCACACCTTAGATTTAGTCAGGAAAACATTCTGCACTGCTCTATCACTTCAGCAAGAGCGTGTCTGTGTGCACATTTCTCTTCACGCACTGAAGGTTTCTCAGGATCAGCTATTTTCTTGTTTATGCTATTCCCTGCTTTTTGGTTGCTACCTTAGCATCAGGCTAAGTCCATGAATTGGGGGAGTCAAGTAACTAGTATTCTGAAGCACAAGATGGGGCAGAAAAGCTTTCTACCCGGTATGCCCAAGCACTGTGTGTGATCCTCACAAGCTTCTCTAACCCTACAGAGTCTGCTACAATAGGATTCAAGTCCTCTCTATTCACTCTGGTTGGGATCAGTCTATTGGAGGACACCTGATGCACAGAGCAGGATGAGAGCAAGACAAATACCAAAGGAACAGGGAACTTGGAAATCGGTCAGACATAGATTAACTCAAAACTTGTTATGATTAGTGGAAGGAAACCTGAAAATTACAGGATTAACCCTAGTGCTAATGACCCAAGATGTTGGATTATTGGAACATCTCACATCCCATGCCTCTATGCCCTCTGTGTAAAGGAAAACTAGTGAACTGGCTCAGCTGACACCACTTCAGTTCAGTAGGTAGAGAATATAAAAGACTAGCAAGCAAGGGGAAGATGGGGGTCAGCAGATTCCTCTCTGGTGGCAGTGTTGGGAGTGATACACAAGCACACAGGTAAATGCTTTCGTTTTCATAGTGCCATTCACACATTAGTGATTAAAATGCTTATTCTCTAAAACCTCTCATTCAGCTGATAAGACGGTGTCGATTCTCTCACTTTCAGGAAAGATGCAAGACGATAGTGAGTAGCCTGCTTTTCTAACAGTCCTGAGTGCTCACAAGCATTGCCTCTTAACATTTCTAGCTCAGCAATTTATACCCTCTTAATGAGTGGCTGGCAGCCAAGAAATGCTACAACACAGCAGGGTCTGACAGCATTCTTATGAACTTTCTGCAAGAGTAATAAAGTCAAAACGTAATGGCAGCACAGAGGAGCTGCAGTCAGGGTGAATGTATCTTTGCTCTATTAACTCCAGGTCACTCTGGCTGCTTTCTTCAGGAGGAGCACAGTAAAGTGAGGCTATGAATGGGTAAAAGCAGTCGATGAAAAGTATAAGTGTCAGTCCAGGGGCTCTGGTAGGCCAATCTCAGTAGTTTGTCAGCATCAAATGCACTGAAGCACACAGAACTGACAGGCCATCGATTGGTCTGTTTACTCTGCAGGTTAAGCTGCTTTGTGGTCCACATGCATGATTACCATGAGGAAGATTTACACCTCAGATTGCAAAAACTAAGTGTTCATACAGACAAGCCCACTGTTAGTATGACTGCTGTAAAAATAGGGGAACATGGTTACACTGAGAGTCACATTTTCATGGCTACAAGCAAGAACAATGTCTCTGTGGTGATGAAATGCTCACCATTCTGGTGTTTATATTTAAAATAAATGTATACATGTGAACATCTAGGCCCCACTCCCTCTTCTCCCACCAGCTAGTAAGTGTGAATTTCAAGCTTATTTTCTGCTAATCAAGCTGCTGTTTGAAGGTCCATCGAGGAAGACTCCAGCTGAGCTTTGTTTACCCACAATTAATAATTACATTCCAAGTTCTTCATTCTCCCTGCTCTATTCAAGTTCTTACATGGTAGCAGGATGTCTGCCTCCCTATGTGAGCATGCAATTATATGTGACAGTGTCGTAACATGGCCTTTCTGGGACACTGACATCTCCAGACTGTACCCAGAACCTCACTTTGTAGGACTATCTCTGAGCCCCTGTCTACAACCAGGGAGTTGAGATTCTCTAGTAATTTGAATTTAAGATACAGGAATAGCCAACTGGAGCTTTACTTCAAAGACTCATTGTGCTCAGTAAAAATCTGAAACTCCTTTGAGCAAATGTGAAATTGGAACCATCTCCAGAAAGGCAGGAAATTGCTTTCATCACTGCAATAGGTTAGGGGGGTTCAGCAGCTCTTAACCCTCACGAGGAGAATCCTTCTTTTTGTTTAAGTGATGAAGTGATGAAGCTATGTCCCACCTGGATTGCGTTCAAAGGGAAATGAAGCAGGGGAAGAGAGAACAAAGAGGTGCATTCTATCAATGTCAGCATGAGCGTATTATAGAAGATGATGTAACATTGCAAAACCAGCTTAAAGCCTTCAGTTCACTGGGACAGCACAACATGCTGCCTCCCCCACATCCAGAGCAGTGCCAGCCTGCTCAGTGCTTGCAGGGCTTTCAAGTGAGGATGGCAGTCCTTCCATGCACCTGACTGGCAGGAGAAATTAGAAAGCAAAGGAGCTGTTTGAGTGGGACACTAGCTGCTTTGAGAGGGCACATGCTTCTGAGCATCCCTGTAGATTTCAATGGGGGTAAGAGGGAACAAATATAGGGAAGTCTGACAACAATCTTCTGTTCCAAGATGACTCACTGAGATTTCCTTCCAGGCAGAAGTACAATCATTTTAAGTTTTCCCCTGGCTGCTGTGTGAGACTTCTCAAGGCCAGCATCACCTCCCTGACAAACTCCTTTGCCTTTCCAGTTCACATGAAATGAAACACTGAGGGCTTTACTTTAGCTTGCCTACTACTCCAGGGCATGCAGTATCAGCACACTGAAGCTCACCCAGGAGATCACAGAGGGTCAGTTTCTGAAAGCATTCTGGGAGAAATCACTGTTTTGGGATCAAAGAGCACAGGCTCAGATCCAATGTGAGGTGCAACTGACTGAGTGATCATATATAGCAATTCTAGTATCAGACCATGCTCTGAGAACATGTTCAGTAACTCAAGTCAAGATTGCATAAAGGGACACACACAGAGGGTTACATTGGGCACCTTCTTCCACACAACATACTCCATTCCTGCATGATAACCTCTTCAATCATTAATCCTAAACACAGAAGGGAAAAAGGGGTGAGCAAATTCTTTCATACCTTCATCTCCTCCTCCATTTCAGAAAGTCTCCGCTCCAGGGCTCGTTTCCCCTGTTTAGAAACATTCAAAACACTGATGATCATGCGGCAGATTTGGGGAAGAACTCAATAGTTTTTCTTCGAAGAAAATAGCTTATATTTCTATAGAGACATTCATAGAAAAGTATCCCAAAGCACTTCACAAAAGCAGGAATTACTTCATCTAACAATCAAGCGTAGCCATCAGTGGGGTGGAGTATGGCAGCCGTTAAACTCACATGCAGTGTTACTAAACAGTTTTAAAGACAGGATGTAAGAAAGCTGTATATGATTGAAGTTGCAGGGGGAGTTTGAGGAGGCAGAACTAACCGCCCTCCAGCCAATGAACTGGAATTGAACTAGAACCCAGTTATGCCCCCTTTATGAAACTGCACAATGGGTTCTAGTATCCACAATTGTTCCGGACTTCCTGCTGCAGCACTGGCTTGAGCCCTCTCAGAAGAGGGAAAGAAAGCCATTGACTCAAACACTACCACCACTGCTTGCAGCACCTACATGTCTGCTGAAGAGCCCTCAACTAAGTACTGACCAGGCTCAGCCCTGCTTAACTGGAGAGATCTGATGAGATTTGGGGCTTGGCTACAATTACATTTTAGAGTGCTCTAACGTGCTGGCTCAGGCATGTGAAAAATCACTCCCCCTCCCCGCCCGAGCACAGCAAGTCAGAGCGCTTTAAAGGTGTGGAGGTGGATTACCAGGAGCATGGGGAGAGCTCTCTCCCAGCACTCGCGTGCGACCACACTCGCACTTCAGAGTGCTGTCGCAACAGCGCTTTGAAGTTTCCAGTGTAGACATGCCCTAAGACAGTATAGGCTGCAGGCCAAGAAGAAAGAATGTTTGCTACTGTCCAAACTCAGGATGCTTGAATGTGACCATCTCTGAATGACATAACACTGGTATGTGTTTGCACACAAGTAGCTCAGGTCTTTCACTCCAGGAATTGGATTTAAACCCCATCCTCACAATTAGCAGAAGGCTCCAAAATCTAATTAATCAAACACAGTGTAAATAATGGGATAAAGATATCACTTTAGCCAGGAATGGCAATTTAAATCTTTGATCTGCTGCTGTGAATTTGACTGCTCAGATAGGGGAAGGGAGTGCTCAGAGGCTCATATTTCAAGGCATAAGATACTACCCACTTGACTGGGAAGGGTTGGGTTTTTTGTTGAGATGGTCCTTTGTGTTAGTGAAGACTAGGAGGATGTGGAAGGAATTGCCACACTGAGCCAATAACTCTTCAACACCATGAAAGGTCAATTGTGGTTCTGTAGCATCTTGTGACAAGGTAGACAGTTAAGTTTAACTGTTTTACAGTGAGCAGAAAAGCTTGGGGAGGCAAGATCAGAACTCATGTATTATCACAAGCACTATTCCGTGGAGCAGAAACAAAATGTGCCCATGTTTTTAATTAACATTTTCCTTCCGGAAACCAACAAACACATCAGAGCCATGAGTCAAAGAATGGGACACAAACACATACCCTTTTCTCCATTTCCAGCATACTCGATCGGTCAGAGGTTTTTTCCTGTTTCTGCTATTTCAATTAAAAATAGAAAGTTATTAAAACAGAGTGGCATGCACAGGGACAGCACAAAGGGAATGGCCAGAACCTCCATACCTAAGAAAGCTGTCTTTACAAGGAGCCTAATGTAGTTACCATGAACAATCATACTTTCTTCTTCAATAGCACCTTTCAGAGACTCCAAAGCACTTTACAAGCAAGCACAATTTTATTTTATGGAAACCATACCAGCACCTCCAAATCATAGGTTCAGCCAACACTCCATCCTCCCATCTTCATCTCCCCAGTTCTGGAGCTCCTTTCCTCCTTACCTGAGCTGCTTTTTCCAGTTTTGATTTGATATCAGCCAGCTCCAGCTGGGCTTCCTGCAGTTTGGATTTCAGCTTTTGGTTTTCAGACAGCGCGCCCTCGTAGAGCTGAAACAGGGAGCCAGGTATTTGAATTGCTCTGTGCCTATCATATGAGCCTGCCTAACAGTCACAACTACATGGAAACATGTTGCTCCACAGCTCTGAACACCAGTAGCGGGTTTTAGAGCCATTTCTGCATTGCCACCACTTTCTAAGAATGGCTCAGCTCTTCTGCGCTGATTTTTCCCCCCCAGTCCTAATAAACTGATTCTATAAAAGAAATTAAGAAGGTCCTTTGTGGCTTTTGTAGTTTCTTAAAGTCTCTTTTCTTTGTCTACTGCGTGTGGCATTTTTAAGAATGGCTTGCCTGTCTTAATAATTTAATATTATAAAGAACTCAGAGATTCAATCAACATCACTGAGTTGGCTGACCAGACCTAAACCTATAATTCAGCCGAGAGTGTGTTGCTCTGCTCTTACATGGTTTCACTTCAAGGAAGAAAAATACAGTCAAGAAATTCTACCAGGGAGAAAGATTACCAGCCTCACCAATTCCTGAGTCCATCAGTATTTCCCACCTCTCAGAGAGGCAAGACAAACACCTTTAGACAAACTGTGCTGGAACGTTATAAGTCCTGCACACTGACTGGCTGTTAAGGTGACACTGGTTTCTAATTCAGATGGAGTCCTCTCTCACCATACCACATTATTTAAAAAACTAAACTGAAGTACCTTTTAGGGTTTCACATCCCTGGGGATTAAGATCACCTTAAGCTGTTCACCTTTCAACAGTTGTGACTTGCTATTACCATATTTTATTTCATTTATTTTACACACACACACACACACACACACACACACACACACACTCCTCCCTGTTCTAAGATCAGGTTAAAGAATGATTTCACCCCTTAGCTTTAGTTATTGAAGGATTAAGGCAAGAGTTAAATTAGGTTCTTCCAAAATAGCTATATAAAGTGGTAGCTTAACGCCCACGGACGTACGGACGTATAGTATGCTCCCTTTAGCTCATAATACCAAACAACGTATTTTGGTTTCCCCTGCCGACTAGCATTCAAGGTTTCATCTTGGTGCTAATTCAAAGCAGATGAAGAATGTAATGAAAACCAGTGGTTATAAACACCGAGCAAACATTACCCAGCGATAATGCAAGATAAGGCTTTTCGAAATGCCACTCAGACTGTGTAGCTACTTTTCAGATGCTTTCATTTTTGTCATTTGAGAAATTCCCCTGAAAAGGAACTTTGTAAACTAGCTGCACGTTAACAAATCAAACTACTCTGAGCTGGAGCACTACTTCAGCCTGCTTGCCTCTTTCCTGTGTATTCAATCTTCTCTCGTTCCCTGAGTCCATGGTTCTTTTATATCTTTGAAGGAGTGTGATTCCAACAGACGGTGAAGTCAAGAGAAACAAACCCTGTGATGGCTGGGATAATAAAATAACCCTTTCCTTGCAAGGTAACTTGGTGATTCCTGAAAACTCTCCCTTTTTGATCTTTCCACAGCTCCTCCCAGCAGACCTCAGATTTCTGCAAGAAGGATACAGCTCAATAGGCAGCTCTAAGGGTACACAGGGTAGAAATATTATATATAAAAGAGCCCTACTTTTTTATAGTCCCTGTTAGTCTCCTCCTCTGTTCTACTGCTGAGGGAAGCCAGGCGGTTCTCTCTTCTGGTGTAAGCGCTGGAGCGGCTGGAGGCACGATCACTGTATGAGTCACTGGTGGTAGGGCTTGTACCTGCTGATTCCAACCTAAAAACAAACAAACAAGATCCAACACTAGTAGAGAAGAATAGAGATCAGCCTGGGAACATGACTGGTCAGGACTCAAGCCTTCCAAGAAACATCTCAACACCTACCAGAAGCAGCTCAGAACATTCACTGATATAACATCACTGCTATCATTCTGGAGCTCAGTGCAAAGCTTAAATGAAGTTCACATGAGGAACTCCTGGCCAATGTGGTCACCTACAGCTTGGAAACTCAGAAAATGAGATATTGGCCCCATCCCCGCCAAACAAGGATATACAAGTCAGCGGTTTCTGCCAACCTTTCCCCCAAGGTATGGTTCTGCCTCACTGGCAGAGAGGTTCCCCACCCATTCAAACGGCAGTGAAAAGGATAATTTCTTTCCCCTTGATGAGTCACTGCCTATGTGATTTCTTCCTGGGAGAAGAATGGTTCCAAAACTTGCATGAGACAAGTACTATATCAAGGGAACCCTTTTTGAAATTGATGTAGTCCTGGACCCTGATCCCTGTTTCATCTCCAATAAGCAGGAAATGTACTCATTTAGAGTGCTGTGAATGCAGGAGGCAAGACAAATATACCATTTATACCTATTAATTAGAAAATGTGTATGGTAAAGCTCTTACCTGGAAAGTCTTTCATGCTAAAGGAAGAGGGAAACAAAAGAAAACAGGATTAGCAAGTGAGACAACATTAACACGTCAATTCAAGAATTGCAGCCATAGCACTTAGGAGCTACTTTCCAACTCTGAAAGCAAGCCCCAAGAACACTGCTACAAGCTTTATCCCATTTATCCAAACTGTATTATCTCACGTATCCAAACCACAAATCTCTGATCTTTTCCCATAACTTCTCAATTGCTATGACTTCACTGAAGCCTTTCAGGTTTCAACCTACTGAAAAGGAATGACAAGTACTGAAGACACTGGGCAAAACCCAAGTTTCCAAAATCGTAACACTGTGGGGATAACTGTCAGGGAGGAAAGTGGAGTCGGATAGGAGTGTGTGCGTCTGTCTGTGTCTAATAAAGACTGCAATGAGATTCCTTTACATGGAGGCAGTTCTAACTCCATTGGCTGTATGTTAAACTTCCTCCATCTAGTTCCCATTAGGCCAACCTTAATTCTGACCCTATCAAGACCAATGATGGCTTACGTTTTACATATCCTTAAATGCAAGCCTAAAATATCCATTAGTGAAGACTGCTACTGTGTGCGCAATGCACTCAAAATCTCATTCATGGAAGGAACATTCGCCATGAAACAAATAATTCATTGGTTGTCAGATCTCCCTGAGATTCACACCAAAGGTATGAATGCATGCCTTCTAACCCTGATGGAAGAAGCATCTATTGAGTGAGATAGATAAGAACCGCATGGGAAAGTATGACACAAAGACAACCCTCTCTCCTTCCCCCTGCGTATTTGTGTTAGACTCTGAAAATCTGCAAATTGGCATTGTTTTCATGGCCGAACATCTCACACCTAAAGCAAACTTCCAGCAGAAGGAATGCCCTTTTCAGAAGTTACTCAAGAGTGCTGAGGGGATACAGCAGTACCTGAGCATAGTGAAACTTTGGGGGACCCTGGCTGCAGAGCACTGGACGAGATGGTTTGGAATTTTTGGTGCAGAGTGCATTTCCCTGCGAGTTCAACCAACCTCCAAACCACCCCTGCAGTTCTATTCTTAGCACTGCATCTGCTGCAGCCCACTTGTGCTCTTAAACCAAAGACAATCTGAGCCAACCTATACATAAAATAAATCAGAGTATAGTTTGGCTTGGCACAACAATCTGCTAGAGGTTAGCTGCGGTAAGCCACGCTTGCTAAAAAGAGACTTCTGTGTTGGAACGTTCTCCATTACATACAAGTGTAGAAGTCAAACAGTAGTGGCATAGATGACATAGCATACACCATCACAAGTATGGTCCCAACACATCCTTCCATCATCTCTGTAGCCCTTGTGTGTATTTTATAGACATTTATCTAAATTTTAATTTATATAATCCAATGCCAACTGGATCTCAATTTTGCCTGTTTTGCACCTTGTGTTAGTTTTGCCACCTCTAAAATGGGTGTAAAATGCTACCATATCTCAGTATTAATGCTTTACACCCATTGCACTAGTGCAAGTGACAACACAAAGCAGGAGAGAAGTGGGCCCTGTTTTAATCCCTTTCCCCCACAGTTAATTCTCCTTTGTTGGACTTGAGCTAATCAAATATGCTGTAAAATGTAATGCTAAAAGCCTCACTTGGGTGGATAACTTGCCCATTTTCAAGAGGCGAGATCTGAAGCCTTTAAGGGTGTCATGGGCTAAACCCCAGGATTTAGCTTGAAGTCATCTCTCAAACTAGGGTCGCCAACCCTTTAGGATTGTCCTGGAGTCTACATGAATTAAAGATGAAATTTTAATTAAAGATTATGTCATGAGATCAAATCTCCAGGAATACGTCCAACCAAAAGTGGCAACCCTATCTCAAACTGCTTGATAGTGAAAAGTCCACCTAGGCTTCAAAACTAGGTTTGCAGACTGTTCAGCATTTCTAGCAATGTCTGAAGTCCAGGGAGCTTCTCCATGTTCATGGAGAAATACACAACAAAGAGTTCTATATACTCTCCTTGGCTATACTATTCTTATGAGCAGGCAGGGCGAAAAAAAACTAAAAATCAGAAACAGAGCAAGAACAGAGCAACTGGGAAAAGCACCACATCATTCTGTCAACTTTCCAGCAGCATAAGCCTGCATCCAGTTTAACTCAAGTACAACCTTAAGGTGTATCAGAAGCTTGTGTACACTGCCACATTTGCTTGTACTTAAATATGCTTCATAATTTAATCTCACATTTCTATAGCAACAGAGAAGGACTCCAAAGTGCTTTGCAAACAAAAACGCTGTGCAAACAGTACACAGGGATCACTTAATTACACAGGCACCTCTGGAGTGAAACCTGGCAAGTATTTAGCTGTACAAAGCAACTCTACGTAACAGTTTAAGGCTGGGGGAGTGAACAGTGAAACTGCATTTGATAAGTGAACAGAAATTGCTTTGTTGGTTGAGTTCACCAGCAATGGGAAAAAGCTGGCATCAATTAGCTCTGTCTTCTTTCTATTGTTATAGCTGCCGGATCCCTTGTGTTACACTCAGACCATACTTTGGGCACCCTTGTTTAGGGCCAACTGCTAACTCTTGAAGTAGCTCTGCCATAAAAGTTTGAGGGGAAGATTTTCAAAAGAGACAAATTACAATTAGGCACCTAACTGCTATTTATACTTTTGAAAGTCTTCCCCTTAGTGTGGCTGCTGCTAGGGAAATGAGCAGAAAAGCTAACCACTATTTCCATGTAGGCAGTTGTGTGGCCCATCAGCATAGCTAGGGCCCTACCAATTTCATGGCCTTGAAAAACGTGACACGGGCCATGAAATAAGCCCTTCCCTATGAAATCGATGTCCCCTACCACCTTTGGGTGCCTCCCCCTGCTTTAGGACGCTCTAGAAGAGGCTTGTGGAGTTGGATCCGATCTTCCCTGTGTTGCTGGGAGTGCTCCAGCAAAGGGGGCTCTTAGCTATTAGTCCGGGTAGGGCTGGGGCAGGACAGGACTTGCTCTTTCCCTGCAGAGCTGATCTTGGGTATCTCTCTGTCTGCAGATAGCTCCGCACCCCCTCCTCCCCACTCTGTCCAGCTCTGAAGGCAGCACAGAAGTGAGGGTGACAAACCCATGACCCCCCTACACAGGTTTGTGACCCGCACAATCCCCTCTTGGGTCGGGACCCCCATGGTTACGACACCGTGAAATTTCAGATTTAAACATCTGAAAATATGAAATTTACCAATTTTCAACTCCTATGGCCATGAAATTGACCATAATGGACCATAATTTGATAGGGCCCCTAACCATAGCATTTGGTTACCTCACCAACGTTACTTTGTTCTGACGGCCAGCAAGAGAAGGAAAGTTTGTTCTGCCCTATTGTACAGGTGGAGAACTGAGGCACAGAGGGATAAGAGGACATTTTCAAACACACCTCAGTGATTCAGGAGACTATCCCATTTTCAAGATGTCGGAGCACTTGGGAGCCCAAATCCCACTAACCTTCCGAGAAACTTTGGCTCCTAAACTGCTTGAGCTGTCTTTGGCAGAGCTGGGAATTGAACCCAGCTCTGACCTTCTGTTCACTGCCTTAACCACAAGGCTACACTTCCACATGTGCCTTATTTTTCTAAGAGCCTTCGGTTTGGGCAGCTGTAATTAAGAGTCCTTGCAGGGAGTTTCAGTAAGTTAAGGAGGAAAACCTCCACATTTTACTGGCATCTCAAACTGTGATGTTTACTTTGAGTAGCTTTCCCACTTCTGTCCTTACTGCCTGACACAACAAAGCCTCCCTGTTCTTTTGTAAGAGGTTCTAGTAAAACTTGCTTCTTAAAACAAAGTATTTCACTTCAGCACAAAAAAGTCAGACAGCTACCCAATGTCTTCTGGCCCAATCTTTCTCCATTCAGCAGGGCAGAGGAAATAGAGGGTGATGAACAACGCTGTTGTTGAAAATTATTCAAGTGTTTTACAGACCAATATGCTAAGCCCTTTCAGTGATAGCTTTTCTTACAGCGGCAACCGGTCATGAAATAATCCACTTAATTTGAAGCTTTGCAACTATTACATCAGGATTTTTTATGTTCTTTAACAGCACTGAGAAAGTCCTCAAACAACAGGTCTCTTTTCCTGGAGGGCAGGGTGGGGGGAGAGGGGGAAACCATTTTGAATTGAGGAGAGAGGGGGAAATCACATGGTCACCTTATGAAAAGCAAAATGTGGTCACTTTGTTCACAAACCTCTCAGGCAAAGGGGACAGACTGAATGAGACTGGGGGGAAAAAAGATTTAAAGCTACTGACAGAAAGGGGCAGAAAAGGGACAAGAGTATTGCGTCATCTTCCAGCTCTACTCCCTTCCGTGAGAGCATCAGGCAGCATCCTCTCAGGCAGTGCTCTTCTTACTTCATAATGGCCAAAATTACTGCTAGAAAGGACACTGCAGGGCATCCCACCAGCCTAACAGACATTTAGGAACTGAGGAGAAAGGAACAGCCAAACAGCCCCCCTCAGTGGTTATTTTAAAAACATCTTTATACCACAACTTACAAAGCCAAGTTCATGTCTTGATGGGTGGGTCTGGGTACACACTTAATCTGTATGGCTATGTGTTGTTAAATTAATCCTATTTATTATGAGAAGTTCATAATTTGCAGGAAATCATTGGATTTCACATTTGTACCCCAGACTGCAGCTCTGCAGAAAGCTTAGCATCTTTTCCAAGGTCATCATCTTCTTGTGTCCTTCCACCCACAATCATAGGGGTTTTTTTCCCCTGTATCCAACATGATATGGCCTGGTCTGTGGCACTGGAGATGTCTTCCATGGTGCATGGAGTCCCCACGCAATGCTCCGGAACTGCTCCCTACAAAGCCAGTCAGGACTCTGATGAAGTCTCCTCTCTGTGAGCAGACTGTCTGCAGGGCAAGAAGCTCACGTGGCTTCCACCTTCCTGGGTCTAACCTTGGAGCATTCAGCATCCTCTGCACCTCCGTGTGCTGCCCAGGCGGGGTCCTGGGGAAGCCAGAGGGTCCTGCCCCCCAACTTCGCAGTCAGACATGACTCTTAGCCAGCCAGTAAAACAGAGGTTTATTAGATGACAGGAACACGGTCTAAAACAGAGCTGGTAGATACAGAGAACAGGACCCCTCAGCCGGGTCCATTTTGGGGGGCAGTGAGCCAGACAACCACATCTGCACTTCACTCCGTGTCCCCAGTCAGCCCAAACTGACTCACTCTCCACCCCCTCCTCCTCTGGGCTTTGTCCCTTTCCCAGGCCAGGAGGTCACCTGATAACTTTGTTCTCTTCTCACCTTCAGCTATCACCTTGCAGGGGGGAGGGGCCCAGGCCATCAGTTGCCAGGAGACAGTGTTGGTCATTTATGTACAGTGGCCCTTTGCTCTGCACCCCCTTATCCCACCACCTAGAGATTTAAGAAATGCAAAGGGGAAACTGAGGCACCCTTACAGTATTCAGAGGAAACATTAAGAACAGTCCCACTTTGTCACACATAGTTTCTCCAGGAGCTGGCAGATCAGCAGATGTTCCATGGCCTGTGTTTCACCACAGTCCCATGTCTGGGTCATTGGTAGCCCCATTTCTGCACAGTGACTTTTGAACGGCCATCTCTTATTTGGAAGTGCTTTAAACAACATCTCCAGGTCAACCAATCCTTCCTTGCACCTATTGGAAGGCATTCGGCAAAAGTGATGTGCCTTTTGACATCCTCAGCGAGTATTTCCAGCGCGTGTGCCCCTTTTCTAGTCATGTGGCCATCAATGATTTTCTAAGCGATTCCATTGGTGCTAGAAAAAGTGGGTTATTTCAGGCAGCTAATTGACATGTAGCAGATGTCTCGTACCTTCGATTTGATGCAATCATTCTATTTTGCATGTGACTGATCTGCTGATATCCGGCGGAACAATTCTGGCAAGTGCACAGAGGCTGTTCACATCTGATGGTTTTAGACATCCTGTGATATAACAACAGCTGTCATTCAGAACAGGGCCCAGCTTCTTTGCATGAGCCAATCTTCCCCACATGGGTCGTGCGTATTTGGCGGTTGAATAGCGAAGTGCAAGTATGGTGGCTCTTAACGTTGCTGGGTTGGCTCCCCTTTTTGAATTTGCAAGTATGCCATTTCCAAGGTCTGAAAGCCTTGGACGCTTTCCCTCAGAATGATCCAGTTCAAGTCCTATTTTGAGAGAAAGATCATTAAGTTCCAGGTTTGTCCAAACCTGGAGGAATTGACACTATAACCCTACTGTAATTAAAAGTTGCAAAACGTTTTCCCTCCTAAAACCGTGCTTACAAGTGACCACAGGCTTTCGTGTGTGTATGGGAGGGAAGGAATCACTTTTGGGACTGACATTTTCAATGGCTGGTCTTTGTCCAAAGGCCAATTTTGTGTGTCTGAAAGTTTCAGAGGAAAAGGTTCACATAATTTTAAGATAGTGGAAGAAAATACATTTTCCTCCATTGTGAAAAAAAGGTCAAGCATAAATTTTGGAATGGGCTCCAGCCAACGGAGCTGAACTGTGAAAATCTGTCTGAACATAATCCTCACAGAGGCAGCTGTGACTTTAACAAAGGGAAGAGTATTTTAAAACTGCTGATTGAGAACGTACAGTGGAACCTTTAAGTTTTCAATTGAGCATTTCAGGAGACACATACCAGGGATGACTTGGGAAGAGTAAACCTCAGGGCAAATTAAGAGGCAAAAACTGAGCCAGTGTCACTTGTTCAAAGACATTCAGATGTACTAGTCAGCACCCCAAAATGGAGGCAGCTTCTTAAAAGAGCTCAGTTCCCAACATGCCCAGTTCTTTTGAAAATCTGGCCCAATTATGGACAGTGAGCTCGTCTAAAATTCTGGCCATATGCCTCCCAAAACTGCATTGGGACAAGTGTCTTACTGACCAACGCTTCTCCCTCCACCAGTTTTCCCTTTGAAAAAGTTGTAGGAAAAATGTAAAAAAATTTTACTGCAACAATGAAGTTGCATAGTTAAACGTTATTTTTAAAGTAAAAATGCAAGCGTTACGGGTCCTGGAGCATTAACTCAGCCTCACTGCATACATGATACAAGAGCAGTGGAGTGTGGTACATACTTCAGAGACCTAGTTCCTGCCCCAAAGAGTTGAAAATCTAAATTCACACATGACAAGTAAGGACTGAAGACTTTAACCTCCTAAAGAGGAAAGAAGTGGGAGGCGGGAAGAGAGGAGGAGGAGGAGAGTAGAAGGACAAAAAGGTTACCACTGTACAACGAGAGTTACTCAGTGAGACATGTACATGCAAGTGTGGTATTTTCCATTCCTGTTTTTTGTTAAATAGATACCTTACATTATCTTATGTTAAAAGTATGCCCAGGAGTGCAATGCAGCTATAACTATCAGAACCTTAACTGTCCTTTTTCTTGGCCATTAACACTGCATTTTCAGTTACTATATTGTCCGTTTTGTCCACTTCGTTCCTTTTTCCTCAGGCCTTGCTGAAGTTTAACTAGAAACAATTGCAGTCTTACAACTTCAAACTGTGAGATCATACATCTCACAAGCCAAACAGGGTCGGTTGGGGCAGCATTCAGATAGTGATACGGATGGTGATATGCTTCCCTGAGTCGGTATTAAACCAATATGCCAACATTTCTTCAGGAAGCACTGAGCCCTAGAAGGTGCAGTCTTTTAAAAATGTGAAACCAGAGCATGGTGAAAAGGAGAGCATATTCACACACTCAAGTTTCTGGTAAGCCCTATTGCTTGCCCTCTTCCTCTGTAGAGTTAAGATGTGAAACCACTATATGGTCACATACAAAGGAACTACTCAAAGCATCATATCCTGGGGTCAGGTAGCAGCAGCAACACCACCATGTTCAGGCACAGTGCAGAGGATGCATTATATTGTTCTTCAGCAACCTGTCTAGCCAATCCAGAAAGGGTACTAATGAGGCCCAGAAGGAATCTCATGCAGCCGAGATTGATTGGTTGGCAGAACGTAGGGCCTCTGAGGTGGGCTGGTGCTAAGGAACCAAGGAGGCAAACAGAGCAGTATTAGTTATCCTAATATTGCTCTGAACTTTCCCACATGAAGCTATTTCTCTTCAACCCGCCTTGCCCCAGGATGTTTCATTGGGCTTACTCTGTTCCCATTTCTAATTAAAAAGCAGAGGTAGGTATCGGCAGTTTATTAGTTTGGATGGCAACGAGATTGAGAAGAGCCCGGAATGCCATATGGTTTCAATTTTAGAAATGTGTTCAGATTATGGAACACTGGAGACTTCCTTTAAAAAACTCAAAAGCTTTTACAGATATTAGAAGTTTAGTAAAGTATAATTAAAACCAACCTCCTTATAGAAGGCTTAAGATAAAATGCAGCCCTAAAAGGCAGTGCCAGAAGGGGATCAACTTTTTCTCTTGCCAAAGCAGAAATTGGCCTAATTGCCTTCAATTGCATTCTTCTGTGGCCCTGACCCTGCAAGGATACGGGAAAACATCTAATATTTACATTTCTTCCAAAGAAAATACATGGGCCGGGAACATGTTATGCTATAACATCTCCAACTCGTCAAGTTTGGGAAAAACTGGGCTATTCTGGGATGTTTTGCACACGATTTGTTTTGCTGTATTTTTTCATACTGTCCAGTGAATATCCATGATAAAATGACTATTCACTAACGAGATCCTGGAGCATAGTTCAAGCCATACCCCCTTCACCACCTTTCCCAATGAAAAGGCCACGTTTTATGCACCGCCTGTAGTTTAATCTTCTGTTGCCAAGTATCAGCCCAGAGAGCCTCATGAGTTTGGGTTTAAAACAACTTGGAGCTCACAGACTCATAGACTTTAAGGTCACAACGGACCATCATGATCATCTGGTCCCGCAGACTGCAGGCCACAAAGCCACACCCACCCACTCCTGTAACAGACCCGTCATCTCTGGCTGAGTTACTCAAATCATGGTTTAAAGACTTCAAGTTACAGAAATCTACCACTCACATTAACAAAAAACAAAAGTCACCTGCTTTTAGAGGCATTTCCCTCTTCCCCGCATATGCATAACACACAAAGAGTTAGGAGGCATTGTTTGAAAACAACATCCTTTCACCTTGTCTGTGCCCGCTTCCCACTTCCAAGATTTTATACAGTTGCTACCACTGGTGCAGCTCCTCTGGTATGATGGTGGTAAAAAATGACAGCTACCACTGATGCCTTGTTCATACTAGAGCTCTCTCTCACCATTATTACCAAAAGAGGAGCTGCACTAGTAGTAGCTTTGAGGAAAAGACCCAAGACATTACCGTACTGTAGGTTCTCACACCCCTATTCATGCATACACAGATCGGACAAGCATATGACTCAGTTTAATGCCTCTTACCCCACGGATTTATTTGGAATTACATACGTTACTCAAGAACTGAAGAGTGCAGTCTTAGAATGGGAGCAATATAACAAGGACATCCATTCTTAAAGGAATTCCCTACTGGCAAAGAGTACTTAATAATGCCTCTTGACATTATGGTATCTCTGGAAAAACAAGCCTACTGACATGACAGCTGCATACTTCTGGAGCTTCCTGTTAGCTAGGGAGGAAAAAGAACAGCTTGCCTTCCAGTTTTAGGTAAAACCTAACCACCCCCAAATAACCCCCAAGCCCCAATAAACCTGATTCAAAGTATGCTTTCCCAAACTATAAATCAGCAGGCTTATCTTAATAAAAGCTGCTCTTATAGGAGCACATCAGATGATCATCCAAGAATGAACAGCGGCTTCAGAGACTAGCTGAACACCTTAGATAATTGAACATGTGCTATCCTCATTGTAATTCAGAAAAGAATACATACTACTATAATTCTGAGTGACAACTGCATGTGATTAGCGCACTGCTCCAACCCCAAACTGGGCCTAAAATTCAACATTTATACTACAGTTTGCACGACTTCCAGCCCCTACCCTCAGTTCCCAGTCTCTTCTCTTGCATGGCCCTTTGGCTTTACAACAGCTGAACTTCATTATCACAAACCCACAGGGATAAGTCTGCATGTAAAATGTCAAGCTGGATTGTATTTTAATTTACTAAAGGCCACAATTCAGAAACCTGGTTTTGTGGCTGTTAATTTTTCTCCCCCACATCCCCCCCTCCTTTTTTTTTTTTTGAAAGCAGATCAGATTTTATTGGTGAAAAATTTAATTCTACAGAGAAGCGATACAATCTTAGCCACAACCCTCCAGACATGCAGCTTCAAGAGGAAATAAAAAGCAGGCACCCAACTGACACGGGAGAGGGAAGGCTTTCTGCTTCTAAATTTCACAAGGTCATAGGTTTGTAAGGCTGTTGCTTCTTCTCTGCTCCCCTCCAAACACCACGTCTGGGCTTTTCCAAGTTTTAGTATGGTGGATTATTTAAACATGCATTTATGGCACCTGGCAACTGGCCAGAATTCAAGTTGCCTAAAGCAGAGCTACTCCAACTTTCTCAGAGGGTGGAGCATGCTCAGTGATGTTGCCGTACGAACACTTCCCCTACCTTTTGCAAAGGTGTAACTGTGGCAACTGCAACAATCACATGAAATAATTACACAGAAAAGTAATTTGGAAAATATTGGGTACGTTTAGCTGTCTTCAATGCACTAAGTATCTTTCCCCTTTAGAAATAAATTGGTCACACTGTCCCCCTTTTGTTCATTTTATTTCTCTCCGCTGAGAGCACAGTGTTATCACATAGCTATGTTCAGACCATCAACAAGTGCTCCGGATCACAAGAGGTTCCTAAACAGGTCTGTGAACCACTGCTCTAAAGATCATGAGATTAGCATCGGTAGTTTTAGTGGGCAGCTAAGCTAATTAAAGACAGTATTTATTTCTGGAATTGGAGTTAAAAAATCAGGCAAAATAAAATGCAATAGCAACTTATGCATTTTGTGGTATTCAAAAGCAATCTTACTTTTACAATCTGTTTTACGACTGAAAAATTGATAAAATACATACACTTATCACTGAAATGTGCAGACATGCAATGAAGATGCAACTGATGCACATTTCATCATGTTACTTTGGTTAGGGACTACAGTACAATATGGAGGTTGGAGGGGTCTCCTGATTGGGGTAACAGGAACTGAAACTCTTTTGCTTCTCTCTAGGTGATGAACATGAAAGCTAAATGGCCAGTTTATATGCAAGCTGCTTGACAGCTAAAACTGAACCACCAGGCTCTTCAGCAGCAAATGTCCAAGGTAAAAATGGTAGCAGGTCAAATGGAGAATTTTAAAAATCAGAGATTGGTCGCAGAGTGGAACCCAGCATCCTATCATTGACTACGGTAGCAAAACAAGCTTCTGAACATGCTAACTTTTACACCAGACTAGAATTCTGCCTGTTAGATTTTGCTCATTTGTATAAGACTCACACACTTCATCAGACAGTCTCCCATTATTCCTTCCTTGCTCTCATCAACAAGGGGTAAGGGAACATCATAGTGGCAATTCAAGCGATAGATGGATTATAGGTAGCTAGAAGACCAATACAATACATTTCCAGATACAGCCAAGCTATACATGAAAAGTCACATGGAAAAGCTAGTGCAATGCTCAGGAATCGGAAAAGTGACTAAGTGCTTACTCAGCCATCTAAGCACCAGCTTTGTTGGGGAGCAGCAGAATTGGAATTGAGCAATGTTCACTGGTGTACAGGAACAAAGATACATACACCAAGGAAGAAGAGTTTTTTGTTTTATGTTAAAGTAAGTGAATAACTTCTATCTATGACAAGTCTGTTCCTTGTGGCTGTCTGTTTCTAGACTTTCATTCAGGACCTCTGGTTCCAAAAAAAGCACTCATCCCCCTTTATACCCTAATGGAGCTAACTGGATCCATCAGCATGATGTGACAGTATTCACATCAAACCCAATACTGGTGACTCAGAGGAGCCATGCAAAACTATCTCTATCATCAGTCTCCATACAGGCCGACAAAAGGTATTCATTTTGTGATACACATTCAGATAAGACGAGTCTCTCCGAATCAACTGTTACTCTCACATGTAGTGCTGGATTCTTTAATTGTGCCCACCATATCATGCTGTATCTTAGATTTGGTCTTTAGAGTATCTTGGAACAGTTCAGGCTGCAGGTTCTTAGTGCAACACAACCAAGGCAGGCTCTACAGTTTTTGGCGCCCCAAGTGGTGAAAAAAACTGCCGCTGCGGGTGGCAAAAGGGAGAAGCTGCCACCAATTTGCTGCTGCAGCCGGCGGAACCGAGGAGCTGCTGCCAAATTGCTGCCAAACTGCTGCCAAATTGCTGCTTGGAACGCTGGTGCGTGGAGCCTGCCCTGAACACAGGAACATCTTAATATCGTTTGTACATCTTCTGTGCAATGCACTCTCTAATTAGGAGACCGTGTTCTTACTGGCTCAACGTCCCTGAGAAAGGATATCCATAAACTCATCTCCTAGACCAGAGATAAGCCAACAAGGATGCAGAAAAGTAACACTGACCAAGTTAGTTCTCTAGAAAGACTACAGGTTACAGTATTTGACGCTTAACAAGATAACTGCAGATAGCATATAAGCTACTGCCCTCTAATCAGTCAGCACTCCCGGAGTAAAATGTCAGAAGATCATTTATTTTTTATCTAGTTCCAATTTATTGCAATTAGAATAATCCAACAAACCATTTAGCAGAGAACCCAGAGATTTTTTTTCTCTAGGAATATTTACTCAAAGTAGCCTTTTCTATAATTCATTTGCAGCTAAGAAGCAAGTCAAGTGACACTTAAGTAGTTTTACCTAATATAAGAATAAACCTACCACCATTCATATTTGAAACAGGATTAAAAAAATTGTCACATGAATAAAAGCCCTCACAAATCAAACAGTGCAAAGGGATCATCAGACCTGTTTGTACTCAAAGCTATTCCAAGGTTGTAATCCAATCAAACATTTCTACTGATGTCTGAGTGCACAAGGACAGAGATCCTGGATTGGAAGCGACAGAACTCTTGTTTTGATTGTATATCCGTACAAAGAAGATTTTTGCTGTTACTCATGTTTTAATATCTAAAATATGCTGCTCTTGTCTCTGTACAACACGTTTGCACACTGAGTCGTTAATAAGTCCATGAACTAGCTGTTCTCCTTTTAAGACCTGGGTTAGAGTTTAGAATCACTTGTTCACATCACTAAGCCACCATGTAGCTTGGTGCACTTCAGTACACCCAGAAGCCTCTGCTCAAGAGAACTGCAGGGTTAAACTGGTAGAATTCTAGAGATACGAGTGGGAGCAAGTTGAGAGCCTTTGCCCTTCTCCTCCCAACCAGATGCCACCATATCGAGAGTCGGAGATCAAGCATATGGTCCACTCATGGTGGAGACTGATCCTAACCAAGTTACTAGCGCACTCCCCACCGTGATAATACTTAGCATGCACATAGACCATCTAAAGTGCTAATGAGAGGTATATTGAAATCAGTGAGCATAGAATAAAGTTGGAGCATCTTGAAATGTCATAATTAAGGAAATGAAGACGAGAATTCTGCTGGACAGTTCAAGGACTAAGTGGCCAATATGGAGGACTATTCCAAGATATGACAGGAAAAATGAACCTGTACTGCCACTGGCAATCTGGAAAGTAACCAATATGGAGTACCTTATGGATAATGTGTAGGATAGCACAGTGGTTTGAGCATTGGCCTGCTAAACCCAGGGTTGTGAGTTCAATCCCTGAGGAGGCCATTTAGGGATCTGGGGCAAAAATTGGGGATTGGTCCTGCTTTGAGCAGGGGGTTGGACTAGATGACCTCCTGAGGTCCCTTCCAACCCTGATACTCTGTGAAAAAGATAGCAGAGATTAATGCTAGTCAGGGAAAGTACCACATGATTAAATGAGGGGCACAAACATAACTGATGGATTTAAAGTCACTGAGCTACTGAAATGCTTTTTCGCAGCAAGTCTTGAACAAGATGCGTGGATCATTAGAAAGATATGCATCCCTGGGCATTGAAAGACTTGGCTAACTGGTAATTATTTCCTGGGCGGTGGGGGGGAGATCACAGAAGCAGGTACCAGGGAGCTGAAAGACATGCTTAACTCTAGGAAAAAAAGAGGGAGGCCATGGGGCCTTCAAACAGCATACCAGGGACTTTTAAAAGACTTTAAATTAGACTGCCAACATCTTAAGTCCCAATATTTCTAACCTTGCCTGTCTTGCTATGCGCAGGTTTTCCACATGTGTAATATTCAGCCCCTTGATATTGTGAAGTTATCTAACACTGAAGTAACCTACTAGATCTCTCCTAGAACAAACTCGTCAGTGATGGTGCAAATACTTTATATGAAGAAGGTTCTGCTGGGGGAGAAGGAATCTGGTACAAAGTTTCCCCATGGAGAAGCTGCCACACAATTCCTACTATTATTTATTATTTGGACTGTTATGCCAACGGGATATTAATTTAGATCACCAAAACCTGAATTAAAGTAAAACTAACTAGTTAATTTTTTTTTGGCAAGCTGGGACATTAAGGTTAGCTGTGGTTACTCTGGAAGGCTTGATAGGATTTGTTTGGCTACTCCCACCCCAACACTGTTGTGAACCATCTTAGTATATGAAACAAAAAATAAAACATTTCAGGATTACTTGTCCTTGAACGACTCTGATGTGCCTAGGGAATGAGGACGATGGATGATCTTGCATACCATAATACGGTGTGCTGACAATGGAGGTTAGCTGAGAACTAAGTGTTGGAATTCATCCGGAATTACCTCTACAGTCTTTTCAGTAACTGCAGTGATGCTCTGTGTTTTGCAGTATGTTCCACTTTTTATTATTTGTAAGAGTTTTTAATGAAGTGATGTGATCCCACGTCTCTGTTTTGTGATTACAAGAGGTCTTCCAAATTAAGGGTGAAAAGACAACTTGGGTGACACGGTACCATAATACAAAAGGAGAGACCACAGAATCTTAGATGAACATAAAGCCAACTATGTATGGGTGTTGATAAATTCACTTTTCAAATGTCATTAGCTATAAGGCCTTAATATTAGACAAACCGAGGGGATCATGCAGTGCTCCCTGCTGTATTAAGATTGTCAACAATTTTTTTTTTTTCAAGTCTGGGAGTGGTACTGTGAGAAATACCCAAAGTAGGCCAAGTCAGTTAGCTAAATCCAACTTGTTTGGGGCTGTTATGCTTCATCGGAAACCTCTTCAGTAATTAACCATTGACATCCATTGCAGTATCGAGACAAAGTTACTTTGACTGTCCTACACTAAATTGTAATAATGCCATTGTACTTGCAGTCTGAAATCTTTGTACTGATAAGTATCCCTGTGCTCTAGCAAGAGCAGGGGCCTAACTAGTTCTATGAGAGCATTTCTCCCCTCATACAAATCCTCTGATTAGTGTTACAATCCCAAGTGAGTGCTCTTCTGGGGCAAGTGACTCTAGATCAGAGACTGAGTCACCTGTCAGCTTCCACTCGGTTCTGTGATCTGCAGCTGAGCCACCCAAAGAGGCTGTGCTCCTCTTCATGGTTACTCCAAATAAAACAAGGAGTTCCTAATCAATCTTATGGGTTAGGTAGCCAGCGGTAGCTCAAGTTAGTGTCTGTGACCACAGCACTGACAGCTGCAGCCAGATGTGCATGTCATATGGTTCTCAGCACAAATGGTTGAGGAGGAGAAAATGAGTCAGCTTGAGTCTGAGAAACAATGTGGACATTGACTTTCTCTAATAAGTAGATGACTGGAGTATTTAAACATTAATTTCAGTTTCCGGTTTAGAACACAATTTAAAGGCTCTCCATGCACTATTTCCCCTCTTTGCCAATTGACCAATAGACTGTGCAGATGCAGCTGCAGAAATTGAACATTTGAAAAAAGACCCGTTCAGCTTCATGCAGCTGTGGAGAAAGATACTCTCTGAGCTCCCAAACTAGCTCTCTGGCTCTGACAATAAGCATCTAGAAGCTCCCAGTAGATGCAGTAATAGAACTGATTGCCAGCACTGGAGACAGACTCCCAGCACTACAGGATTAAATTTAACCACCAGGGGCAAGCAGCTAAAGATTTATAGTGTCAATGACTGTTTCCCATAAGGAGACAGTGGTTTAAATGGCCTTTCCCATCTTTCTGAAGAGGCTATTAGGTCATTAAAATGTAGAGAGACAAGTGCATATTAGTCTGTGACCACTTCAGGCTACCTAGAGATTCATTTCACCTCTTCAGCCAAAGTTTTCCTGCTTGATATCGTGTGCATAAAATCTTTAGACCAAGGGCATGCTGCATACCTAACAATGTGGACCCCTGGAGGGTATTTTTCACACAACTCCAAAGCCACTAGCAATGCGACTGTAAAAGTTTCTTTTACATTAATTTTGAAAGTATTATTAAAAGCTGTCAGAGGGGTCATCTCCAAATGCAGCGATTAGAAGGAATGGGACCGTGCAAAATTACAGCCACCTCCACCTAATCATCTCCACCAAGAGGCTATTTTCAAAGTTTTTTAAAATGACTCAGGTATGTCTCACTTCACAGAGCTGAAGAGGCTGAGCCCAGTTGTACAGCAAACTTCAGTGCACTCATAATATTTAAGTGCATGTGAAAAAACCAAGTGTAGTTTAACAAGCTGTTCAGGTTTTGCCTCATTTCCACTTCAAACACTTTTTGCTAGCAAAGCTTTCAGCCATTTAACGTACAAAGGGTTTGTGCCCACTGTGAAGAAACAGAAAGCAAACACAGATTGGGTGACAAAGATTCTCTAATCATTCAGCCAAGTAACTACCGCATGGGGACTGCGGAGAATACCTTTTTACAGGATTCAAACCTGTTGCTACACAAGAGCTTTCCTGAGTTTATTTCATACTGTCACCCTGTGCAGAGAAGCAAACCGTATACTTAGGTCTCCCACTACAAGAGGCAGACTGACATCATTAATCTCTGGCTGTAACCAGCGCTGAGAAGGTCACAATGGAATACAATAATGAAAACGCTGCTTACTCTGAGCGTCTTTGCAATCGGGGAGGGAGACGATGGGGGAGAGTCAGACTGAGACTTCCTGTTTCGGGTGAACTCCTTGCTCCTGGTGTATAAGGACGACATGGTCCCTCCGAGGCAGGAGGGGGATAGTAACACCTCTGCAAGCAGCAATGAAGTCCAAGTCTTCACTTTCCTTCCGCTATGTGCTGCTGGGTAGTTCCTTCTCCCAAGTCAGATCAAACAAATTAAATCATTAATACAGTTATGGTAATTTTAAAAAGCCTGCTGTTTGGAGTGTGATACTATAAAACTACACTCTGATGCCTAAAAGTAAATGTTGCCCCACAATGCTTCTTCCTGTTCAAGTTGAAGGGAAAATGTTAAGGAATACCTGCGTTACAGTCCAGGGTGTTGCAGCACCGCCCTCAGAATCAAAGCCTGCTTTAAGGTCTTCCACAAAAGGATGTTTCCTTTGGATCATCCAAAGCTAGAATGTTACTGACGACCTGCAATAACTGCAGTAGGTAGAACTCCTCCAGTCCCACAAGGGTGAAGCCAGAGGAATAGCTAGTTTTATCCAAATAGGAAGCTTTTGCAAGAAACCTTTTTCACTCCACAGCACTGCCGATAGCTCTCTGCTGTAGCAGCAGAGCAGAACTGCATGATTTAAGAGAAACAAACAGTATAAATCAGGAACGAGCACTTTTTCAGAAAGGGGCAGTCCAGATGAAGTTGTGTTTTGTTCTGTCCTCCTCATTACAGAAGCCTTTACTTACACACACACACAAATTCTTCCCTCCCCTCTTGCTATTTTCTGACATTCCAAATCCTTACTTGTTCAGCAAGGAATGCTGGAGGGAGGCCAAAAGCAAAGATTCACTTTCAACTTGGGATCTAGGCTGCCACTTGTAGGAAGAAGAAAACACGCAAACTCCCATGGCGAAGAGAGCTCAGAGCTGGAGGTCAGACAAATTCATTACACTATGCAAGATCTAAATTCCAAGCTACTATTTTGTAGCTGGCTAGGTCAAAGGCTGCTTACTTGGGAAAATACGGTAACAGAATAACGTTTCAGGCTACCAGTAGACAGAATGAATGCAGGCTTACACAGAGCACAACGGCACTTGGAGGACAAGTGTTTTTTTTTTTTTTTTTAAAAAGCTTGGTTAGAGATATAAGCCGGCAAAGCCGAGCTGTCTGATGTGCTGCCATTCAAACAGGCTTTTTTTTAAAAAATATATATAATATAAATAAAGGTGTGTAGCTGGCTAGCCCCTCTCCCTGGATTTTTTTTTAACCTCCAAACTCATGCACCCTGCCCCGCATGCTGCCAGTCGGCTTGTCAATTCTGGATACAGCCTTTATTGCTGTATCTGGTCTGTTAGGAAGGCTGTTTTTGAATTTTCAGTGCTGGCAAATAAAGTTGAAGTTGTCTTTTGCACATTTGAATAGATGCACTTTATAAACTGAGCAAATGCCACTCAAATCCAAATCAAATAAGCATAAACCGTACATTTATTTGAACAACTGCACATGGAGCATCCCTGAGGAGCTCTGGGAGGAGATGCAAGCACTTTGGAGGACTGGATTAGAATTCAAAACAGACCTTGACAAATTGGAGAGCTGATCAATAAAATGAAATTAAATAAACACACACAAGTGCAAAGTACTTTGTTTAGGAAGGAACAATCAAATGCACAGCTACAAAATAGGGAAACAGGCTAGCAGGTAGTATTGCTGGAAAGGATCTGGGGAGTTACTGCACACCACAAACTGAAAATCAGTCAATGTGATGCAGTTACCAAAAAGGCTAATATTCTGGGGTGTATTAAAAGGAGTGTCATATGTAAGATGTGGGAAATAAACTGGTGGGGCCTCGGTTGAAGTACTGTGTCCAATTCCAGATGCCACACTTTAGGAAAGTTGTGGATAAATTGAAGAGTGTCCAGAGGAGTGCAACAAAAATGATAAGGTTTAGAAAACCTGCCCAATGAGGAAAGGTTATAAAAACTGAGTATGTTTAGTCTTGAGAAAAGAAAACTGAGCGGGGATCCGATAAGAGTCTTCAAATGTGTTAAGGGCTGTTATAAGGAGAACAGGGAACAATTGTTCTCAATTCCCGCTAAAGGTAGGACAAGAAGTAATCAGCTTAATCTGCAGCTAGGAAGATTTGGGTTAGATATTAGGAAAAACTTTCTAACTATAACAATAATTAAGTATTGGAATAAACTTCCAAGGGACGCTGTGGAATTGACACCGTTGGAGGTTTTTAAGTTCAGGTTGGACAAACATCTTTCAGGAACAGCCTAGGTATAGTTGGTCCTGCCTCAGGACAGGGGGATTGACTAGATGACCTCCCGAGATTCGTTCCAGCCCTACATTTCTATGATTCTATCATTAAAGTCCTCTCATGTGTTAAGTAGGATCTTAGTCAAACACAGCATATGTTTGAGAATGTGTGATTTCCCAAGCTTCTAACCCTAAAGTGGTGTTCCTTGTTGGAGACACATTAGTCCAGGTATCTGTTTATTGGACTAGTTCCAGTTATCCAGCATTTATGAAGGAGCAGCACATTGCAACCAATGGATGGAGAGCACCATAGGGCTTATTTACACTGACCTCTACAGAAGTCAGCTATTGACAGAGATGGCTTTGTGCCTGGAGTTAGCCTACCTGTGTGTGGTATCCTGTCCTACCACCTCTATGAGTAGTTTATCACAGAACATTTTACTGTAAGTATAACAAGCATTTTTTCTTCCGGCACTTCCATATCTGCCTGTCAGTCTAACACTCCACCTTTTAAAAAAACTGCAAGTCTATGGAGTATAAATATTGCTGAAGTGTATATTTGGAGAATAGTGCTTAGAGAGAATGATACAGAAACTTAGACACAGAAATTCTTCAAAAAGAAAAGGAGTACTTGTGGCACCTTAGAGACTAACAAATTTATTTGAGCATAAGCTTTCGTGAGCTACAGCTCACTTCATCAGATGCATCATCACTGCATCCGATGAAGTGAGCTGTAGCTCACGAAAGCTTGTGCTCAAATAAATTTGTTAGTCTCTAAGGTGCCACAAGTACTCCTTTTCTTTTTGCAAATACAGACCAACATGGCTGCTACTCAGAAATTCTTCAGTCATTCATCATATGTACTGCCTTCACATTGGGGGGGGAGGGGGGAGATATAATTTCTGTAGTACCCTCAGAAGCAAGGAACCGTATCTAATTCAGAGACTCATTCTCCACCAAATAAATGAAGCCATCTCAGTGATCAAGTTTACTTGGTAAGTGATTGTGTTGAAGGGACATTTGAAGGGAAAACAAAGTGACAGCTAGTGGGAAAGCTTTGGAGAGGTCTCATGTATCCAGACAATACTCCTGCAAGGTAGAGAAGTACAACCCTCATTTTACAATATAAGAAAGGAAGCACAGAGAAATTCAGTGACATGCCTTCAGTCACACTGGGAGTCTGTGGCAGAACCAGGGACTGAACCCAGATTGCACAAGTCCCAGTCCAGCACCTTAACCACATGACCATCCTCCCCCTCCTAAGTCTTGAGTCAAACTTTGCCTTCTATCACAATTGGCAATAGTGCTATTTCGGTTTTCTGAATGGATGGTCATAGAACTCTGGCACATCTGTTTTTGTCTTACAAAGTCTTGCAGTTTGAGATTCCAAAACAGTATACAGTGATTCAGATTAGCCTATCTTGTGTAGCAACCACAATAAGAGGGTGTCATAACAGCAACAAGTCTGAAGGAGTCCATGTTAGTCACCAAGGTAGAGTTAAAGAACTCTGAATTGCACTCTGTTTCTTCATTTCCCAACCATATGCTGATACACCGCATGGGAACAACGCAGTGATTCATAATCATTCGTGGCCATATTCCTCTGGAGGGGGCGGGGAAGCTCTGAATTGAGAGTTTAAGTGCAGTACAGTGATTGGCAGTGACCTTCACAACTTGATTATTAAAACCAAAGCAAACACTGAGTTCCATGCTTTCTACATATGCCAATTAAAATTAACTACTCGTCTAGAATGCAAGTGGGGCTAGCACAGAAAAAGTGTAAATTGTTGGACAAGATCTAATTTTTGGCTAGAAAGGACAGCATGAGAATCACTCTCCACCACCCCATGAGAAGCAGAGCAAAGAAGATTGGGAAACTTCCCAGCTTTTAAGACTGTTTCCCTTTAAGTTTCCCCAGTGTTATTATCCAAACTGAATCTTCTATCCCTTGTGGTTCTGCTATTCACAGAATATCAGGGTTGGAAGGGACTTCAGGAGGTCATCTAGTCCAACCCCCTGCTCAAAGCAGGACCAACCCCAACTAAATCATCCCAGGCAGGCCTTTGTCATGTAGGTAGGTAGCTCCCTAGGTAACCCATTGCAGTGCTTCACCACTCCCCTAGTGAAATAGTTGTTCCTAATATCCAACCTAAACCTCCCCCACCGCAACTTGAGACCATTACTCCTTGTTCTGTCATCTGCTACCACTGAGAACAGTCTAGATCCATCCTCTTTCAGGTAGTTGAAAGCAGCTATCAAATCCCCCCTCATTCTTCTCTTTCACAGACTAAACAATCCCAGTTCCCTCAGCCTCTCCTCATAAGTCATGTGTTCCAGTCCCCTAATCGTTTTTGTTGCCCTCCGCTGGACCCTTTCTAATTTTTCCACATCCTTCTTGTAGTGTGGGGCCCAAAACTGGACACAGTACTCTAGATGAGGCCTCACCAATGTCAAATAGAGGGGAATGATCATGTCCCTCGATCTGCTGGCAATGCCCCTACTTATACAGCCCAAAATGCCATTGGCCTTCTTGGCAACAAGGGCACACTGTTGACTCATATCCAGCTTCTCATTCACTGTAACCCCTAAGTCCTTTTCTGCAGAACTGCTACCGAGCCATTCGGTCCCTAGTCTGTAGCGGTGCATAGGATTCTTCCGTCCTAAGTGCAGGACTCTGCACTTGTCCTTGTTGAACCTCATCAGATTTCTTTTGGCCCAATCCTCTAATTTGTCTAAGTCCCTCTGTATCCTATCCCTTCCCTCCAGTGTATCTACCACTCCTCCCAGTTTAGTGTCATCTGCAAACTTGCTGAAGGTGCAATCCACGCCATCCTCCAGATCATTAATGAAGATATTGAAAAAAACTAGCCCCAGGACCGACCCTTGGGGCACTCCGCTTGATACCGGCTGCCAACTAGACATAGAACCATTGTTCACTAGCCGTTGAGTCCGATGATCTAGACAGTTTTCTATCCACTTTATAGTCCATTCATCCACCCCATACTTCTTTAACTTGCTTTCACTTTAACTTTATTCACCATGTTCTGATAGAGATTTATGCTTCAATGTTTGGGCTTGCTGCCTCAACCTGACCGGTTGTGTGTTCTGCCTGGTTTGTTTTGAAATACTCTCATGTGTAAGCAGCAATACGTTGTATTAAGTAGCTGTGTGTGTTGTTTTCCACGGTGATTTGATTGTGACTAGGAACATTTACACAACTACAATTACAGTGATCTGCAGAATAAGGCATTTCAGAGAAAACACATCTCTGCTAACGTCATGAACAGCCCCTACTGACAGACAGACTCCATTCATGGAGACAGCCCTGACAGGTACAGGACCTTTACAACAACATTTCAACAGCACTTGAGTATCGCAACAGAAAAAGATTCTATATTCAGATCATTCCTGAAGTATACATATAATGCAGTCTTAATTATACCCAGCCGCTTCAGACAGCATACCATTTCATGCAGTCTTGTGCTCCCATCTATATATGTATTTCAGGGAGAGGCCAGAGGCTAAAGTGAAGTTGGCTACAACCAATACCTACAAACCACTGTGTGGATCTGATTAAAGGAGAGGACTTATACATAATTAATGGGGAAAGCATGATGAACTCTAACCCAACACCCCGTGATTCAGAAAGACTACGACAAAGCCCTTAACCAAACAGTTCGAAAAATGTAAATCTTTTAGCTATAAAGCTTCCACCATAGACAATTTATTAAGACAAATGCCCTTCCTAGGACATCAAGCCTTAGGAAATTAGAAGTCTTCAAAGGATATGGAGCCAGCAGAAGAAATCTACTCTGGACAACAACCCTGCAAACTCACTTCACTGTCAATGGGATGTAGTGTTGGAAGCTGAAAACAGTCTGTAAGATGTTCCCATACAATGCACAGATTATCTAACTCCAACTCCACAACACCTGTGAACGCTGTTCCAAGAAGAGAGAAATGGGAAAGTCTTTTTGAAGAGAATTAGAAGTCTGCTAGCAAAACACTGAAGAGTAGGCAAGATTCAAAGAAAGAGACCAATGGCTTAGCATTTGTCCCATCTCTTCCTAACCACTGCTTTGAAATCCCTATTGCCCTTAAGTTCCAGTTCCTACAGGCAACTACAAATTTACCACCTTCCCCTCGATGCTTGAAATACACACGAGCTCAGAATATGCACCAACGAGTTATTTTGGCACAGCCTAACCTATGACAAAATTATTTTTCAGCTGTTCCAGTAAAATCTGACGCTTCCGAACTACAGCATATAATCCAAAATCCCAGATTTTCGACAGTTAATATTTTATTTATAGGGATTTGCATGCGATGAGGAGGACCACCCCAGAACAGATTTCAGAGAGTCATGTTTATTAACAAGGTTATTTCCCTTGACGACTCCCACGAAACAAAAAGCTTCTGAGATCGGGATACTACACTGAAGACAGCTTTGTGTACTACTCTGAGATCTCTGTAATGTCGCCCATTTCAAATTCTTACTTTTAGATGGATTTTCTTAATATTTAACTTGGCAGTTTTACCATTATTTCCTTGGGCCTAACTAAGAAGCATGCTCCTCAAGCCATGTGCGTTTTCAGTAAGTTACATCAAGAACCCTGCAGTTTTAGGGTATGTCTACACTATGAAATTAGGTTGATTTTATAGAATTCGATTTTATACAGTCAATTGCGTCTGTCCATACTAAGCGCATTAAGTCGGCGGAGTGCGTCCTCACTACCATGGCTAGCATCAACTCACAGAGTGGTGCACTGTGGGTAGCTATCCCACAGTTCCCACAGCCTCCGCCGCCCACTGGAATTCTGGGTTAAGCTCCCAATGCCTGATGGGGCAAAAACATTGTCACAGGTGGTTTTGAGTACATGTCATCAGTCACCCCTCCCCTCCATGAAAGCAACAGCAGACAATCGTTTTGCGCCTTTTTTCCTGGGTTACCCGTGCAGACGCCATACCACAGCAAGCACAGAGCCCACTCAGCTCACCGTCACTACTGCTGTTATGGGCAAGTCTACTGTGGGGGCTGCTGTGATCCAAGTAGCCAATGCAATCGTTGACATTCTGTTATCAAGGGTAGTGACTCTGAGAAATGCGTGGGCCTTTAGATTTTAGGTGCATCATATTCCTGTCCTTTGTCACTGGTGAAGAAGTCTTGCAGCCGTACATTCCATTCTGATCAGCGCTGTAACATCCCATAACGCTTCTGTGGTTGACACATGTAACAAGTCCAGGGCTCTTGCTCTTTTGCCTTGGCTGAGATACCTTGCCCTACCAAGCATTCGACACAGCAGCACCTGCAACAGCTGGCATTGCTACACAGCGGCAGCTCCTGGGTCCACCGCTTCTGCTGCAACTCTGCTCTCCTGTGAGCTGGAGGCTTCTGCCTCAGGCTGCTCTCCCAGCCGGCAGCATCGCACGGTCACACCTACCCCTTGCTCCCATGGCTCATGAAGCCTGGACAGCAGTAAGGAGCAGTTCAACTATAGGCTGAGCAAGTGCAGAATGGTGGTAGAATGGATGTTTAAAAGCTCGCTGGCGCTGTTAGTCAGTCCTCAGCGCAACCAACATTCCCACTGTTATTACTGCTTGATGTGTGATCCATAATATCTGTGAGAGTAAGGGGAGATGTTTATGGCGGGTAGGAGGTTGAGGCAAATTACCTGGCGTCCAATTTTGAGCAGCCAGACACACCAGGGCGATTAGAAGAGCACAGCAAGGCATGCTGCACATCAGAGAGGCTTTGAAAACCAGTTTCATGACTGGCCAGGCTTTGGTGCGACAGTTGTGTGCATTTCTCCTTGATGCAAACCCACCCCCTTTGTTGATTTTAATTCCCTGCAAGCCAGCCACCCTCCACACTTTGAAATAAAGTAACTATTGTTTTGAAACCATGCATTCTTTATTAATTTAAAAAAAAAAAAAAAGATAACAGACAAGGTAGCCAGGGTGGGGTGGGAGAGGAGGGAAGGACAAGGCCACATTGCTTATTGTAGCTACACTAAAAATCAAACTGTTTGAATGACAGCCTTCTGTTGCTTGGGCCATCCTCTGGAGTGGAGTGGCTGGATGCCCGGAGCCTCCCACCCCCACGTTCCTGGGCATATGGGTGAGGAGGCTTTGGAACATGGGGAGGAGGGTAGGCGGTTATAGAGTGGATGAAGCGAGGGTCTGTGCTCGTTGGCTTTCCTGCAGCTCCAGACACGTCATGTTTGTTTGCTCCCCCATTAGCCTCAGCATCACGTCCTGCCTCCACTCTTTGAGCTCACTTAATTCTTTCCTAGCCTCTGCCAATGAACACCTCCATGCGGTAAGCTGTTTCCTATCAGTGATGGAGGATTGCATGAGCTCGGAAAACATGTCATCGCAAGTGTGTTTTTTTTTTTCCTTCTACTCTGCGATAACCTCAGGGATGGAGATGATAGGGGGAGTGTAGAAACATTCTACACTCTACGATTTTGGGGGGACTGCATAGTCACCTGTGCTGCTGAGTTTGCCATGCTGACCAAACAGGAAATGAAATTCAAAAGTTCCAGGGGCTTTTCCTGTGTACCTGGCTAGTGCATCAGTGTTCAAAGTGCTGTCCAGAGCGGTCACAATGGAGCACTCTGGGATAGCTCCCCGAGGCCAATACCGTCAATTTGCGTCCACACTCCCCCAAATTCAACCCAGCAATGTCGATTTTAGCGCTACTCCCCTCATTGGGGAGGATTACACAAGTCTATTTTAAGAGCCCTTTAGGTTGATGGAATGGGGTTGGTTGTATGGACGCAGTCATTTTTAAATCGACCTAATGCAGTTAAATTCGACCTAACCCCATAGCGTAGACCAGGCCTTAGTAACTCCTATTTTCTCTTTAGCAGCCTAGAAAGAGTCCTGAATGGAGAGGAAATTGTTTTAATATGAGGGTGAGGGCTGTGATCAGAAGGGATGAGTGGTGCAAAGAGAGTGGTTGGGGAAGGGAATCTGCTACTTCATCTTTTAGTTTGGACCAACCATTGAGATTGTTTTGCGTCAAGAAATACTATGAGTGTCAACTAGTTCAACTGTACAACAGACACCCAATAATCACTTCCATGGAATATAATTTAGATGTTTATTGCATTAAAAGATAGGACTGTCAAGCAATTAAAAAATTAATCGCAATTAATCATGCAATTAAAAAAATTGTGATTAATTGCATGATTAATTGCAGTTAAACAATACCATTTACTTAATTTTTTAGTTTTCTACATTTTCGACATATTTATTTCAAATCAACACAGAATACAAAGTGTACAGTGCTCACTTTATATTTATTTTTATTACAAATATTTGCACTGTAAAAAACAAAATACAAGTACTGTAGTAGTGTTCTCTTTATAATGAAAGTTGAACTTACAAATGCAGAATTATGTACAAAAAAATAAAACAATGTAAAACTTTAGAGCTGACAAGTCCAATCAGTCCTACTTCTTGTTCAGCCAGTTGCTCAGACAAAAAAGTTTGTTTACATTTATGGGAGATAATACAACTCACTTCTTAATTACAACGTCACCTGAAAGTGAGAACAGGCATTTGTATGACACTGTTGTAGCCGGCATCGTAAGATATTTACATGCCAGATACGCTAAAGAGTCACATGTCTATTGATGCTTCGACCACCATTCCAGAGAACATGCGTCCATGCTGATGACAGGTTCTGCTCGATAATGATTCAAAGCAGTGCGGACTAATGCATTTTCATTTTCATCATCTGAGTCAGCTGCCATCAGCAGAAGGTTGATTTTCTTTTTTTTGGTGGTTTGGGTTCTGTAGTTTCTGCATCAGTTCTTGCTCTTTTAAGACTTCTGAAAGCATGGTCCACACCTCATCCCTCAGATTTTGGAAGGCACTTCAGATACTTAAACCTTGGGTCGAGTGCTGTAGCTATCTTTAGAAATTTCACATTGGTAACTTCTTTGCAGTTTGTCAAATTTGCAGTGAAAGTGTTCGTAAAACAAACACGTGCTGGGTCATCATCTGGGACTGCTATAACATGAAATATATGGCAGAATGACGGTAAAACAGAGCAAAAGACATACAATTCTCCCACAAGCAGTTCAGTCACAAATTTAATTAACATTTTTTTTTTTTAACGAGCATCATAAGCATGGAAGCATGTCCTCTGGAACGATGGCCAAAGCAAGAAGAAGCATATGAATCTTTAGCGCATCTGGCACGTAAATATCTTGTGATGCCAGCTACAACCGTGCCGTGCAAACACCTGTTCTCACTTTCAGGTGACATTGTAATTAAGAAGCGGGCAGCATCATCTCCCATAAATGTAAACAAACTTGTTTGTCTTAGTGATTGGCTGAACAATAAAAGTAGGACTGAGTGGACTTGTAGGCTCTAAAGTTTTAGATTTTTTGTTACATAAACATAACTACATTTGTAAGTTGCATTTTCATGATAAAGAGATTGCACTACAGTACTTGTATAAGATGAACTGAAAAATACTATTTCTTTTATCATTTTTACAGTGCAAATATTTATAATCAAAAATAAAATAAAGTGAGCACTGTACATTTTGTATTCTCTGCTGTAATTGAAATAGATATATTTGAAAATGTAGAAAAACATCCAAAATATTTAATACATTTCAATTGGTATTGTATTGTTTAACAGTGCCATTAATCGCAATTAATTTTTTTTTAAATCACAATTTTTGAGTTAATTGCGTGAGTTAACTGCGATTAATTGACAACCCTATTAAAATGTTATTTCACCTCTATCATTTTTGGAACTCAGTAGTGCAGACTAAATGCCTGGTGCTCTGACTTATGCACATTATCCAGTTAGTCTTGCTCTGACTCATAGAAAGTTTTTTAAATCTGTATTCAAAGTTAGTTTTACACAACATTAAAATCAGGGTTCACAAGAATATTCTAAAGCCACATTTATTCCTGAGACACTCTTTCGAGGGGAAATTCCAAAGCTACTGAAATTAAGCTGCCCTGGGAGTTGTCTTTCTATAGGCCAAGCTACAAAGCCATTACTCTCAGCTACAAAATAAAATTAAAAATAATTATGTTGGGATCAAAGAAGTTTATAGAAAATACATGGAAATTTAATTTAAAAATTGAACTACCCATCATGAGGCAGATCTAACACATAAATTTGCCTAAATTGGATTCTTAAAATACCTATTTAAAGCACCTGGCATTTAGGGACAAAATGTTTTGTGAAAAGCTGAGAAATCCACACCCACAAATCTGCTCCATGTAAAATTAATGTGATGATCTCTTCAGACTGCTCCCTATAATCACCCAGGTCCTGACTATGGAAGGGGCAGGATGAAACATGCTTGGTGAAGGCAAGCAAGCCAAAGCCATCTTAAACCTGGCTTTGTGTCCAAAGAGAGGCCAAACCAAAGAATAATTCCAATAATACTCTCTGGACTTCACACTGACCTTCTTACAAGATTGTGGCTATAGATTTCTATGTCTGGGTGGCTTCAAAGGCTAGCCTTGTGTTTCAGCTTCTTGGTTTAATGCTGTACTTTCAGGCTTTTGGTCTAGTGTAAACCTACTAGTCTGTGGAAGTTGCTTATAAGTTGTTTCTCGGTTGGTCTTTGATGGGTTTCATGGCCCCTAAGTCATAACCTGGACATTCCCTGCATTGCTTGTATTATCACTGGTTTATAGGCATATGATTTAACAATAACTTCCTCATAGATAATTGAAATAAATTCCTGTTACTTTAAGGATTAAAAGAGCGCTTACGAGCGTGAACCTTCCAAACAAAAATTAACTGGATGTTCATTTATAGTCTCCAACTATAAATCTTCATAGCATGTTAACTTCTTTTTCTTTTCATCTTTATCTGGTTGACTATTTTGTGGGTTCCCTACCCCTGTTCATAACTTAATGTAGCATTTTAGTGCTTGCAGTAGTCTGGAGCTGGGCCCATTTGCTCCAATGGGAGGTACGGACTTGACCTATCAAAATGTCTGATTTTGCTTTGTAATAACTCAGGAAGGGACTAGTAAATATCTGGATGTTAATGTGAGTGTCCTGATGAGATCTGTGTAGCTATAAGGTTGTATTTCTTGAAGACTACATTAATTTTGTCCAAACAGTTGAAGGAAATGGTTTCAGAAGATACTAGCTCATACTTTTTTCCTTACTAAAACCTCCCTCCGTTTCCTTTATTCATGCCCCAAGAAGCAGACAAAATACTTGGAATAATGTGTCAAAGCTCTTCTGTAGCTGTCACTCCAAGCTGCCTACAGGTGCCTTTGGAAATGATGCATGCTCATGTCTGGGTGGTATGTAACTTGTGCATACAGAGAGCATAAGAAAATGGAGAGGCTGCATTGGTTTGTGGCTTACAAGGGGAACAAAAAAGGTACCTAAAATTCATTTGGAAAAAAAGTCAGTCTGACCAAAAAGCATCCTACCTGTAAAGGAAGAATTGCGTGTTCTAAATGATTTATGTGTGTAGATGCCGCTTGTCACTTTGGTCCTTAGAAGGTCATTCCCCTTGTTCTGAGGCGCTGGCTATATTTTCCCTTGATGGCTAACTTCTGCAAGAGGCCTTGTAATTGAAATGTCATTATTGGTTATACTCTGATAGACTTAGGTTTCTCATTCTGGAGGTTAGCATTGCTTTGCACTGGGTATTCTGTCTTTCCATACTATAAAAAGTAAATTCCTTATTCTGTGAGGCTCTTTACTGGCAGAAATTGTCTTTCATCCTGGTCTCACCAGGAATTGGTATGGGGGAGTTCATTTCTTAGTGCAATTTATGTGCCCGTACTGTACGTGCTAGTACAGAGTGACACTTTGGTGCCCTTTGCAAAAATCTTGCCCCACCGCTCCTAATTTCAGCTATTTATTTACTAGGAGAACTTAAAATATCGATGAAAAATTGCACCAGCTGTTGAAGAGAAGGTTTTTCCCACTAAAAATTGGCCATCCTGATCTTGATAGAATACAGGAAATGTGATCATTTAAAGATCAAAATAGTAGCATTTGCAGAAAATCATATATTTTAAAGCATTTTTAAAGAAAAAGAGGACAGAAAAAATATCTATTACATAACTTAATTTATGGCATTAGGCCAAGATTTTCCAAAGCAACTAGTGACTTTGTATGTCCAACCTGAGATGCCTTAAAGGGGCCCAAATTTCAATAAGTCTTAAGAACCAATCCTTTGAAAATCAGGTCCCTTTGAGGGGTCTCAAGATGGGCATCCAAAAGCAATAGTCACTTTTGAAAATCTTGGACCTAGGTTTTGCCGTGGTCTTGGAAACATAAATCTTCCAGGGAAGTGAGAGTTTCTCTCAAGAACTTATATTGCAAAACTCTGAATTATTTTGAAAAAGGAATTGAAGCTACAATTTTAGAAATCCCTCATTAAGAATATGGCTCCATCGGGAGCTCTTTAATGACCTGAAAATCAAAAAAGAGTTCTACAAAAAGTGGAAACATGGACAGATGTTTGCTACAGATGAGTAGAAAAGAACAGTACAAGCATGTAGGGACAAAATCAGGCTAAGGCACAAAATGAGTTATCTAGCAAGGGACATGAAAGGCAATAAGAGATTCTATAAATACATCAGGACAAGAAATAATCAGTTTAATCTTCAACACGGCTGAATAGGTTGGATATTAGGAAAAACTTTAAGGATAGATAAGCTCTGGAACAGGTTTCCAAGGGAGGTTGTGAAATCCCCATCACTGTTGATTTTTAAAAGCAGGTTAGACAAATATCTGTCAGGGATGGTCTAGGTTTACTTGGTCCTGCCTCAGCACAAGGATTTGGACTAGATGACCTCTCGAGTTCCCTTATAGCCCTGCGTTTCTGTGGTTCTATGATTAAACTAGTATAAATGTAAAGGGTTTATCTTTCTAGACAAAAATTGTTAGGAACTGTTACTGGTTTTATGATTTTTAATACCTCATAGCTGGTTATAAATTAGTATAATTATGAAACTCCCAATAATATACTGTGGGGGGTGGAAACCAATATCTAGGTCTCCCTCACCAATTCTCCTAAAGCTTTTTTAAAAGTGAAGGTTATAACCTATTGGTCTCCCTCAACATAATCCTCAAAAGTGGCAAAATGTGGAAGGATGGGTATAGGGAGGGATTGTCTTCATAAAGAGGCGTATATGGTAATTTACTTCTAGCACTGTTGCACAAAAGGTAATGTGCAGGAGGAAGTGAAGTCAGCGTAGGCCCCGATCCTGTTGTCTGCCCCAAGTGGCAGCCCTGTCCCGTACAGCGTTCCTTTGAAACTGGTGAACCTCTGCCCTCATGCAGCAGTCCATTCAGGCAGAATAGCTTTCCCTAGTGTGTACTGCTCTTCTGGGGGGCCAGAGAACCCTTCTTTGTGGCACAGGCTCTGAATTGTCACATTTCCTAAAGGAGGTGACAACCTAGCTTGGGCTCACTTCAGTGTGCCAGTTTATACACTTGCAGTGCACTCAGAAATAGGTTAGAAATCATAATGAAGTGGAATTTTGTTGACTTAGTTAAAAACGTTTCCAGTGCCATTAAAAAGGCAAGGTGGGTGAGCCAATATCTTGTCTCTTTAATATCCTGGGATCGACACAACTACAACTACACTACATACTAAAAAGGCAGGCATATTTAAAGTATTTCAGATTGGTTCAATCCTCCATATCTCCCTGGTTATTTCCATACACACAGGAACAGGAAAGGTCATGTATGGCTGGGTTGGGTAGAAGGTGCATGGAATCTGATGCATCCAGAGATGAATAGAATAAAACTTGTTTTAGGCATATTAATAGCTGCCTGAGGCTTTCATATATCTTTTTACATACTAAGCTCTCATGTTCTGGAAAGTCCCCTTTGGTTTAAAAGTGCTATATTTGCATCTGGTTATTGTTATGTTGCTTTGGCCTTGGGTACACTTTCCCTGTGTGGCCCTTCAGCAATGTTCTGTAAACTTATGTTCCTCTTTCATTTATTTGACCTATTACTACTTCATGCATCCTTGGTATGAGAGCTGTACTGAGGACGAGGGAAACTAGACTAATGTTTCCTATAATGTAATCATTGTTGAACAGCTCTTAGTGGAAAATATTATACACTGAAAAAATTCTATATCCAATGGCAGACATGGGCTTGGAATTTTAAGTCACTTGCAAGAGCACTGTCCTGAATGGGAATTGTATATGGACAGTGTAAAGCAGCAGTGCTGGTTTTGTCAGGCCATGTTCAAATTTTAAAATTGCTGCTTCGCTTTTCTGAGTAAAATGCAGAACTGACTCTGTGGCGTGAACCTGGATGTGGAAAGACAGGTTAAAAGGGTTTTTGTACTGTATTTTTGCTGCCTGTGTGAAATCAGTATTTGATCTCAGTCTAATTGCTCATGGGTCAGGAGTCACACATGGCTAGGTTCAGCTGAGACCCAAGATTCTAACTGGCATGGAAATCAAACTAATACTAGAAGTGAACCCTTCTCTTGAGACTGAAGCACAGTGGGGATGATGGTATGAGGGAGTTCAGCACTGTCATTGCTTCTGAGCTTTATATTCAGAATTTAGAATGATATTAGAACTGCAGTCTTTAGGAACATCTATTTTAGGCAGCATAGGCATTGCCATTTCAATCTTCCTATAACAAGAGGAGTCTATTTCCCACCATGAATGCAGTTGTTTCTTTTGATTGCAGGTACCCAGGAGGTTATATTTTGCTGTAACTTCCTTTTGCTGTTTTTTCAGATGTTTGTCAATCTAACACTGGAATTCTCCCTCCAACTCTTTTCTAGTTCATTACACTAGATAAGTTGGGGAAATTCCTAGAATGGGGGAACAAATGTCCACTCTTCTAGTTGCTCTGTTCTAACATATATTTTATGCTTGAATAATGAATAGTTTGTGCACCTCATATTTTCTTTCAGTAGTAATCAGTCGTTTGGTTACATTTGGAAGAGAAATGTATTTAAACTTTTACAGGTGCTAAGGACCAGTCACTTTCTAGCCGGTCATATGGCTTTTTTATTGTTCTTTGCTGTGGCCTGTTTTCTGTATTTCTTAAAAACAAAAAACACAGGCACAGAGACACATACACCACTTTGTCCAGAAATCTTGAACTTCATATGTGAATCAAGGGGCTAAGATGATGAATTAGTTTTAGTGCTGATTGGTTTATGGCTCTCAGCCTTTGTATGAGCAGAAAACAAGCTATTGCATTTCATCTACATTGAACGATGGGAGTATGTAGCATGGGGAAAAGTATGACTCCAGACATGTGTTAGAGTGAGAGTGAGTGAGAGAAATTGCTGTGACTTTGGGAGAGTAGGGAAAAATGGATCCTTTTCTTCCTAGACTGCAAATCTGCAAGACGTACGATCAAGTCAGCTCATGGGAACGCCGGATGAAAGACTATTCACTTGTACAGTTTGTATTCCATTTATGGGAAACTACTGCAGTGCCTTTACACGTTTACAACAGAGCCTCGCGCCAGCCCAAGATTTTTTTGTTACAGTCCGTTCAACCCTCTATTGCTGCACATAACCTTGTTTGGTTCTAAATAAACTTTTCAAGAAAGTATTTGTATTAATTTTACCTGTTGGAGTGCTACATTACATTTTTCATTCCCTGTACTGTTACTTCTCTGGAACAGATTTTAAATATACATTTTCCCCATATAGTAGAAACAAAAGTAAGTTATTATTTCTACTCTTAAAGGAGACTTTCCTGTATATCTTTTGAGATTAGAAGGGTAATGGTAATACAAGAAACACTCATTCTCTTGGGATGATGTATAAGTCATAAAGCTACCAATCTCAAAACAAGAGATCATCCACTGAAACAGAGGATTATAATGCAATTCAGGCAGCATTTCTTTAAGGATGATGGGAATATGGGATAAACAATAACATGTACAAGATTCAAACTTTTATTTATATACAAGTCCACTTAAAGAATCTGAGAGTGCTTTTGTGGCTGTTTACCAGAACCCTTGTACGGTATTACAGACCTGTACTCCAGTTGCCTGTGTTCCATACTATCTGGGATTTAGTGTCACTGTAGCCATCCGTGTCTCTGCTTGTAGAGCAACAGATATTAATTTCAGAAGAGCTATGTCTCAGCTAACACTAGTCAGGCTTATTAACCACCAATTATTTGCAGCCCTCATCCTCTACCAATGTCAGTGCCTCTCTTTCTGCATTGGAAAAAAGGCACGAGCTTTTCTCAGTGGAAGTCACTGGTGGGTTTTATTCAAAATATGCAAGGAATTATATACGCAGAATTTTTTTTAGGAAATTATGATATTGAGGCAGTCATGTGACTCATTCACATCCTCTGTCACTAGGTTGCCTCCCTCATTCAGTAAGGGGCCCACACTTTCCTTGGCTTTCTTCTTGTTGCCAACATACCTGAAGAAACCCTTCTTGTTACTCTTGACATCTCTTGCTAGCTGCAGCTCCAGGTGCGATTTGGCCCTCCTGATATCTTTCCTACATGCCCGAGCAATATTTTTATACTCTTCCCTGGTCATATGTCCAACCTTCCACTTCTTGTAAGCTTCTTTTTTATGTTTAAGATCCGCTAGGATCAACTGTTTCATGTTCTCTGTGTGTGTGTATATAAATCTCCCCACTGTATTTTCCACCAAATGCATCCGATGAAGTGAGCTGTAGCTCACGAAAGCTTATGCTCAAATAAATGTGTTAGTCTCTAAGGTGCCACAAGTACTCCTTTTCTTTTTGCGAATACAGACTAACACGGCTGCTACTCTGAAAACAATCAACTGTAGCATTTTTGTTTGTAACAGGCTGCACAGAGCCAAAGTTTCTGAGACCTATCCCTATTCTGTGCAAGATTAAGTGCCCTACTTCACTGTACTCGTCTGAAGTGACAGTTCCTCCCACGCTGCCTTGGACAGGGGCCAGGATGGCTTCCCACCCATGTCACACTTTATCTGTGCTAGGAGTGAATACAACGTGGTAAATATTTCCCCCTCTCTTTGCATTACAATTACCCCAAGAGGAACTGTGCAACAAACTGGTCCCTTACAGGAAGTTACGATACATATTAACATTTTGCACTAATCTAGACAAGCAAGCTTTCCTTCTGTATCAGTCACTAAAGGGTTCACCTATGGCAATCTCTTGCTAATCAACTTCCCTTGTATCTGGACAAAGAGCAGCCTGTGCTTTGGACATACCTTACCATATTAGGCAATCAGATCCTAGAAGGGGAGAACTCAAGATGTAGGCGGCCCCTCCCTTCACCTAAAAGGGCAGGCTAGGAACTTCCTGTCCAGCAGCAGAACAGTTTCCTTTTGGGAAGTGTGGAAAGGGAGGAGGATGGAAGGACAGACTCCTTCATGGTTTTAAGTGATGGTCTTGCAGGGCTATTCAAATGTGCAATCATACTATTAAAGATAGCACCTTTGTAATGGAGCCAGGGTCACATGCTCTGAAATACAAGCTTCCAACTAGTTGGATTTAAAGATGCATATGTATTTTTTTAAAGCAATGAATTTGATTAGCCCTTCCTCTCCCCCTTCCCCCCCCATTATAATAAAGCTATGGTGGTTCTGCAGCAGCTGTAACATTGTCACAGGGCAGCTGTAGTTTAATGAAAGGATTCTCAGATGCATCAGGTTTCACTTTGAATTTCTAGCTTATCCTGTACAAGGGCTGAATTTCCTTAACACTTTTTCATAAAAATGAGTTGGAGCACAAACTTCTACAGCCTTGTCCAATGACACTGTGTTAAAGACACAAGACACTCAAAAAGATAAATAATGTGGAACAGAGTTTGGCTGGATGGTTGTAGCAGCAATTTCAAATACTCAGGAAACATTTAGAAAGTAATAATAGGATAACATTCAATACAAACTGAAGTGTGCTAAACCCATAGCCATTTTTCAGAGTAGCAGCCGTGTTAGTCTGTATTCGCAAAAAGAAAAGGAGTACTTGTGGCACCTTAGAGACTAACAAATTTATTTGAGCATAAGCTTTCGTGAGCTACAGCTCACTTCATCGGATGCATTCGGTGGAAAATACAGTGGGGAATCCGTATGCAGCCGATGAAGTGAGCTGTAGCTCATGAAAGCTTGTGCTCAAATAAATTTGTTAGTCTCTAAGGTGCCACCAGTACTCCTTTTCTTTTTGCCATAGCCATTTGACTCACTTCTGTGTAAAGTGTCAAATCCATTAACATTGCTGTTGTGAAGCATTCTCTGGGCTGATACCAGAAGTTCATGTAAACAGGCCTTTTCTTCTTCACCTCTCATTGTCCTGGAAGTTTATAACTTTACCAAGTAAGCATTCACAAAGGTGCTTCATTGTATTTGTACACAGGCCAGGTTTACAGGCAGTATTTCTTTAAGATGCTGCACTGTCAAACAAGTTTATCGGCATGTTCCTGTACTGAGAGAAATACTTGGCACAGAGCTGATTGTTACAAAAAGCTTAAATGCCCATTGGACCAGCTTTGGAACTTCTGGGCAAGGCACATTTTTGTGCCAGACAGAATTCCACTGAAAAGAACTGCAGGAAAATAATTTCTCTATTAATCACAACCTTTTATTCTACTTGTATTATATAAAATTTGCTATTTTAAGTTATATTTTTCTTTCATCTTTTTTGCCCAAACAAAATGCTCATCTAAATTTTGCATCCAGATTATACAAGTCCAAATATTTGTTGATCTTCCAGGTTTTCTGATACACACCCAGTAGTAAGGACTTCTCTCTCCAATCAGCAGTGCAGAACCACCCTCTACGTTCTTCATCACAATGCCAAGTATTTCTCTCAGTACAGCAACATGCCTATAAAACCTTGTCACTCAATGCAGCATCGTACAGAAACTGAACTGGGACTGGCTGGACAAGGAGACTGGGACGAGACACCTGAGAAGTGAAGACAATTGGACAAGGTAGTCAAAGAAAATGAGACTGGAGGAAGAGGCAGGGATCCTGTGGAAAAAACAAGATGATAATGTAACTAACAACTGTATCATAATGCATATGCACAAGGGGGTTACGGTAAAACAACCTTAACTCTGGAATTTCCCTGTTTTTGAGTGATCGATTTTCGCAAGGAGAATGCTTGGTTTTTTAAACATAGTTTGTATAATTTAATGTGTTTTTTTAAAAAGCAAACTAATATAGAAATTCCACTTAGAACCTTTAGATCCATTGCACAGACCTCTGCCACTTGAGCTAAGCAAGTAACTGCTAGCAGTCGTAGGTTGTCATCCCATCTATGGATCAGCGCTAGAGGGGGGATAGGACACTTTACCCATGGGTTTCACAGATATTTACTAACCACAGAGGAATGGGTGGGACTCAGGAATACTGGAGTCCATTCCAGACTCTGAAGGGTGTGTCATTTAGTGGGACCAGACACTTCTGCCTGCCTTCCCCAGACTTGACACCTTCAGCCTTGTCCACTCCAACCTGTCAAGGTCCTGAATCTTTCCCATCCCGGCTCCTCATTCCAGTCCCATTCCCCTTGCCTACCCATCCAAGTCTCCACTCCTCAGGCTTCCCATCCCAGTTCTAATCTGATCTGCTGCTCCATTCCACCCAGGCTTCCAGTCATCCCCTCGGTACACCAGCACCTCATTATATCAGTTTCCCATTCACCCCCCACCAACTGGCTCTTGCTCCTGGTTGTCTGCTCTCAGTTCCCGTGCCCGGTCACAACCCGGCCCAGAGCAGCAATTACATAGAAAGACGAGTTTAGTTCCCACAACCCTGAGCTGGTCCATACCCTGTTGCTCTGTGGGGATAGTCATGAGCAGTCTGGTCACATGTAGGAGCTGTGAGGGGTTGGAGAATGCTCATTGTGGGCAGATTTTGGTGAGATTTTAGCAGCTAAACTCTAAGAAGTCTCTAGTGAGCGTGTAATAACTGAGGTTTTTCAAAGGCTTATAACTTGGCCAGCTTTTCACAGGAACAGCTAGCTCAAAGACCACCAGCCTGCCAAATTTCAAAGTTCCTGTTTCCAGAGAACTTCCCCGAGAAAAGGTTGACTGTGTACACACACACACACACACACACACACACACACACACACACAATGTATTTTCCCCTTGTGTCGTTATTTGAAATGGCTAAACAGTTTTGGCTGAAACTGCCCAGAAAAGTTTCAGCTTCAGGCAGACCCCTGGCATGGAACATTTCAGCTCAAATGATTAAAGTTTGGCAATTTTTAAGCAACTGAAAGCAGGTTCTAACAATGGGAATTATGGTGCTACCGCTCTGTCTACAATACAGAGTTTGGGAAGAACATCTTGAGTTCCATTTTTTAGTGCTCTACAAGGGAAGGCTGGCACAAGCAACTTTATGCAATCGTACGATAAGCAGTCATCCCTATCAGATTCACTTGTATCAGGCCGAGTCAAAGCAGGGTGTTTTTAAGGAAAGGACAAGCATCTATGACAAAGAAAACTTCATTTGTAACACCACAGAATTGAATATGGATCCCTCAACAATTGATTAAAACACAGTGCCACCAACCGCCATGCCGCAAAATGATCTGGGTAGCAAAATATGTGAAAAAAGCCATTTGCATTGAATGAAATTGGGTTCTTTTTAAACAATAAAATCATATGCCCATGCTGGCACCTGATGTCAACCACCAGTGAAATACTTCTGGAGCCTTGAACAGCTATTATTTTTCTCACGGTCTAACAAATGATGCACTGATGGTTTTGGAACTAACTTGGTTCAACAGACTAAGACATGTTCCTGGCCCCAAGCATGTCTCAGCCCAGGACAGACAAGACCAAAAACAAGGCAAGATATTAAACTGTTCAGGCAATGGAAGGTTTGGCAATTATTGATGAAAGAAAGGAAGAGGGATTTGAAGAAATTTGGAGAATAGAGAGATTGTTCCAGTTGTAGGGGACAGAAGAATAGAAAGCCTGAAACCCAGAACAAGACAAGGGTGCAGGCATGGCAAGTACAAATATACTTGTTTTCTAAGTTAGAATGAATCCCTCTTACTCTATTGAGCCACATTCTGAGTTGAGAGATCTCTGCTTCCCTTGCGACCTGTGATAGCCACACTTCCCAAATTCTGCAGTCAGCCTTTTGATACAGTATATTAGATCCCTAGCACAGCCTTTATCTCACTGCCTCTGTTACAACCCTTCAAGTTTCCTTGACAATCAGACTACACAGACCTCACAGAACGGCAGATTCAATGTGTATGTGTGCCATATCTTCCCGAGGAAAGATCAGCAAGCAATCTGCTTCACAGAACTGGAGTGAATACCAGGCTTGGAGGCAATGTGCTGTTCAGACAGACACACTTTTCTTAACAAATATAACTGAATTCACAGCAGTCCTGCTGCCATCAAAATGTAGATAACAGTAAGGTAGATATTAAGGCAATCTACATCATTGGATCCTCACTTACCCGAGACTCCTTCACTTCCTCATTCCCATCAACCTCATCATCCTAGAGAGGAAGAAAAAAATAAATGGAGCCATGTAGGGGTAATAACTTCCATAGCAGCAAGGTTTGGATTTCCTGATATTTAGGTGACTAGGCTTTTCAAGAGAGAGAGGTGCGGATTCCTGATATCTAGGTAACTGTGGAAAGATTTTGAGAAAGGGACTGTAAAAAGGAACTTTAAGTCTCAGTAATCAAAGGCAGATTCTCAAAGGCAGGGGATGGTGCTTATCTCAGAGCTTCTCCAATTACCTCCCATTTGATAAACTTTAAAGGACAAGATGAGTGAGGTAATATATTTTACTGGACCAGCTTCTGTTGGTGAGAGAGAGAAGCTTTCAAGCTTACACAGAGCTTTTCTTCCTGGCACCTTTCAGGCCTATACACTAAGCTAACAGGATGCAGCTGTCCTATTCATAACCAGAAGCAAATCCATTTGGAATGCTGTAGAACAAATTCCCTTTTCTCCCACCCCAACAAGGTCACTCACATCTTTTGTCCAGAAAGAGATTCCAGTGCCTCTTCGCCTCTCCTTTGGCCGCCGCCTCTCTCGGATTGACTGCTTGTTTGGAGATCTATCATCTAAATCCTGATCTTCACACTCTAGCCAAATAAGGACAGACTGCTTTGGTTTAAATGATTTACCTATGTGCTTTTCTCAAAGCCCTGGTAACATTTTCAAACTGGTTTCCATCACCAAGAAAGGGCTCATGTTGTACTACACCTCAGTCATTAAACATAAGAGATGTTTATTCCCCACTACACCTGATATTTTGCACTTCTTTCTTCTAGACGGGCCCAGACAGTGGTTGTCCCTTTATCTGCATAGCTCCCAACACCATGCAGGGGCATTAGCTTATCAGGATTCTGAGGGAGGAGTTACATTAGTCAAGTTCTCTACCACCGCTTCCTGGAGGATCTAGATGTTCCCTCCCAGTAGATGGTCAAAGAAAAAGCCACCACCTCTTATTCATGTCTGCAAAGGCAATAAAAATGGACACTTCATAAGGGACTTGGATACCCTCTTTCAGTCATTCTGTTTACATACACATCTGACAAGCTGGCAGCCCACTTGTACCAGTCCCCTGCTGGAAGAGCAGGAAATAAACCTAGAATCTCAGGCTATGTACACTGAGGATATTGCTTATTCATTAAACACCTTAACCCAAAATGCTTGGGTTGTCTTCTCATTTTAGGAGGTACGTACCATTCTTCTCCATCTCAGTGGCTGTGCTTTGGAAGTCTGCTGGGTTCACAGAATCAGGGCCCAGAGATCTGCTTGTCCGGGCCAGGTAAGAACTTGTGTAAAGAGAAGGGGACGATGTAGAGGGAGATACTGGTGTTATGGGTTTGTCTGTTTGTGCTGGACACCTTAATCGCCGATAGACAGACTGTAAATAAACAGAGCCATAAATAAAGGTTAGCAGAAAGCTAACGACAAGGAGAGCTGGACTTTAGCTAATGGATGTAATCACTTGGCATTTACAGCCCTCCACACTGCTGTTGGATAAACCACACCTTGCCACAGAGGACAGATTAGGAAAACAGCATAAAATGCATTCCATCTAGCTGGAGTGAGCGGAAGAAAAGAAAACAGGTTTTTGTTTGTTTTTGAAGTAATTTTGGATTCCACAGGCACAATCTGAACACAGCTTGAAGACAGAATAGCAGCCTTGCTTGACCCATACTGCCAAGACTAGCAGGTATCCTTTATAGGAACGAACTGTCCAGAGTCTAAAGGGGACAAAAGAGACAGGACCATTATATATCTGTCCCCACTAAAGTGTTTGGTCAGTACAGCAATGTCACTCCTGCAGAGATATAGGAGACCATCACCACAGGACTTTGTTCACAGTGAGATGAGACAGGGAGCTGCAAAAAGCTGAGAGTACATTTTGTGGGAAAAGCCAATCTGGCCTATAGAAGATGATTAGTAGAAATATCAGACTTCCAGGGTGCTTGCTAGGTGTGTAATATCTACTAAAGAGTTGCTGGATTCAGGCTTCTTTTCCTGTCATGTGGTTGTTAATCAGCTTCCAAGTAAAAGAACGGTACATGTCAGTGATAAGATTAACAGTTGTGTTACAGGCTTGGAAGTCAAGTCAATGGAGCACAACTCATCTGTTTAAAAATACTTCTTGTGGTTTCATTGACTTAACTCCAGCTGGATGTTCATTTTGCAATAAGTATTCTCTATGTAAGAAAAGCCACTTGGGTTCAAGAGTCCAAATAAATGTAATGCCTGGGGAGATGATGACCTCCTATGAGACTTCTCTATCCCTGCCCTCCCGCCGCCACAATCACCTGAATCCACCAACTACATTCAAAACATCTGTAGAGGAACATTAAGGTTAGAACAATGAGGAGTCCGGAGGTACCTTAAAGACTAATAGATTTATCTGGGCATAAGCTTTCATAGGGTAAAAAATCCCACTTCTTCAGATGCTAGGCTTCAGTCCTTACCCTTATTGTCAGAAGAGAGGAACTGTGGCACAATTCTCTTTTTATTAGCCTTTGCATTCCATGGTATTGTTACTTTCATGATTTATTTTGACATAACACTTCTCGTCAGACAAGTCGAGAACAAAGGAATAGCTGAGCCATAATACAGCAACACTATACACAGCTAAATTTTCAAGTACCCACATGTCTAGATCAATCAGGCCTGGGTCACTTCTGACTGAACTAATCCTCCTAGTTGCAATTCCACAAGGAGACAGAAGAATTTTACTCAATCTCAGTTGTCCCAAACCACTGAACTCGCAAGTAGCAGCTAGTACGGATAGAGAGATCACCTCCTCATCCTGGTTTCTATTCCACCAGGGCCGAGTCTCCTCCCGTCTCTCACTGCTGCCCTCAGTGCTCTCAGATTTCTCACTTTGTTGTTCCTGAGCTTGCCGCTCCACTCGAGACCGGCTGAAAGTTCGTTCTGCCTCTTGAAGGTCTGTGAGTGTCACACCCTGGAAAAGGGGTAAGACTGCATCAGTTACACATGCTGATTTATGTGCATCGTGCACCTGACAAAACCCTTCTCTATAGTTAGATAGCAAGTTCTTCAAGACAGGTACCACCTGTCTACATTGTCTAGGACAATGGGTCTTGATCCTGACAGAGGTCTCTTGACCCTACCTTATATAAAGTAATAGACTGGGATAGCATTTAATACTTCTCAGCTAACATGCATCATCACTGGACTCCTCAGAAGCAAACTCAGTGCAGAGCATCAAGCTGCAAGAGTGAAGAGCAAAGGAGCTTGCAATGTTACCAGCAACCAGAACTATAGCCTTAGCTTGTATACATCTGGAGGGGGTACGTTGAATTACCTGTTCCCAGGAACACTTACTAGAGCTCACCACATGTGCCTGTCTGAATGTCTGGACTATAGCACCCCAATATATATTTTCTCCAGCCACTTCCTCATCACAGGATTTTACTTTTTATTCTATTACACACACACACTTCTGATGGTGGTTCAGTCTGATATACTCTAGACTAAGCCACAAATGGTAACCATCAACTACAGGCTTCAATGTGTAAAGTTACCAAATTCAGACAGAGAAGTAATATTCCTATAAACACAGAAAGGACTAACCCCCATATGGCAACAATCTCATCATAATTCACATGACTACCAGACACATTAATTCCCTTTCTGAATGTATAACACCCTCACCTTTCTTGGAGATGGGAGTTAAGGAGCCAGATCCTTGGAAAGAGACCTTGAACACTAAACTGATTTCTGGAAAGTTTACCCCTCTCCTGGGTTCTGTGGGCCACTGTTGTACAGAGACTAAGTACATTTGTTTCTGAATTTTTAAATTGTGCAGCTGATAGATATGAAGCCTATGGTGTTGTGGAAAGAGGCACAGCTGTCTGAGTGGAGACTGGAATGCAAGACAGAATGCAAGCCTTGATCCACCAGAGCCCAGATCAGTTAGCCTTCCAGGCATGTTGCAAAGCCCATCTTCTCTTTTCACTAAGGCTGCTGTGAATGACTTGGGCTGAGCTGGATATATTTATGGGCAGTTCTTGGTTTAAATTCACTTTGTGGTGTTTAATTTATGGGATGGGTGCCTAGAGTTGCATTCAAAGAAATTTGATTCAGCCTACTCTCTGAATTTCCGTCTGATACTGCTGTATGTCTGACTTCAGCCCACAAAAACATCGGCAGGTATATTACAAACACTTTATTACACATTTTTGCAATAATGGGTGACAACTTAGTCTACTCATCTGGTATGTTTACTGAAGCTGGTAACCACGCAGACAGGGGGATTCTTATGGGATTAGTGATGGCACCTGTGCCTCTAACAGACCACCCATATTTTTCTCGAATTTTGGATGGTCCTCATGTCAGTGTAAATTCATAGTAATGTGATCATTTCTATTTTCTCCATTAGAACACTGATTAGTAGAAATATTAACAATTTAAAATGAGACTGCTTTGTTCCCTCCTCCACCAAAACCAAACTAGCAAGTCATTTTGGACTTCCTACCTGCAAAAAGAGAAGTCATTTAAAAATACTGATGAGTTAAATCAACATATACATACACACGCTGCCTTCAGCATGTGGCCTTATTTTCCTGCACTTATGTAGCTCAAATATATAGCTTGTTTTTAAACAAGTTTGAGGTAAAATGGTTTGAATGGCAAGGATGTGAACTGGATGTCAGCCTGGTTGTAATCACTTCAAACAAAGACAATCAGTATTTGTAACAAGAAAAGGAGTACCCGTGGCACCTTAGAGACTAACAAATTTATTAGAGCATAAGCTTTCGTGAGCTAGCTCACGAAAGCTTATGCTCTAATAAATTTGTTAGTCTCTAAGGTGCCACAGGTACTCCTTTTCTTGTTACAAATACAGACTAACACGGCTGCTACTCTGAAACCTGTCAGTATTTGTAACAAAACACTGATAGAACTTTAGAGAGCTGCTCACACATCCTGGAAAACTGTCCCAGCCAAGTTAAGAGCTGGAGAACTGCAATCTGCTAACCCATTTCTTCTTGAAGTTTAAAATGGATATGTGTTTGTTTTCTGTTCCGAACTGTGTAACGTTCTTGCTGGCTGTAAAAAGGATGTCATGTTGCACCCTATAAGTGGCTGCATTTCAGCAAATTAAATGACCCTTGTGCAGGGGTGGCCAACCTGTGGCTCCTTGCATAGGTGCCGACTCTGAGGCTGGAGCTACAGGCGCAAACTTTTCAATGTGCCGGGGTGCTCACTGTTCAACCCCCGGTTCTGCCCCAGATCCTGACCCCACTCCACTCCTTCCCCCAAGGCTTCTGCCCTTTCCCCTGAGCCTGCCGTGCCCTCGCTCTTCCCCCTTCCTCCCCCAGAGCCTTCTGCACACTGTGAAACAGCTGACTGTGGTGGGCAGGAGGCACGGGACGGCGGGGCTGCTGGCAGGCGGGAGACACTGGGAGCAGGAGTTGATGATGGGTCTACTGACGTATTACTGTGGCTCTTTGGCAATCTACATTGGTAAATTCTGGCTCCTTCTCAGGCTCAGGTTGGCCACCCCTGCCCTTGTGTATTGTTTATGGTCACTTAGTCTGTAAAGGGCTTTGAGACCCAAGAGGTGTACAAAGACTTCTCCGATCAACGGACTGTAGAGTTGCCTTGGCACCTTTTGTAGGCCACCACCCAATTCCCCTCCTGTCTCCCCAGACAAGTCCAAAGTGTATGGTGATGGACTAGCAGAACAAGATACCGCTGCCCATTAGATGCCAGTTTGCCTGCTACCCTGCTGCAGGGCCACCAGGAATTTCACTCCGCACCTGTGTAGACCTACGAGTCTGGCGGGCCTGTCTGGATCGGGCCTTCCTTAGTGATTCTGCTTCCTCATCCCGCACAGGAGTCAGATACGACCTGAAAGAAAGGGTCAGGAACACTTAAAATCAGATACTTCTGATTTGCAAGTCATGCCATTTCATACACACTACAGTGTTTTAATGTAGTCAGTGGAAAGTACACCATCTACTCCTGTTTAGGGCACACACTGCTGCTTTCCTAGGGCCACCCAGCACCTGGCTGATTGCTGCAACTACCATGTTCATTGTAGTATCTTCAAGCAATGACTTCTGAAATGTTAACCTGTTAGACACATTCTATGCTCCCCTGTAAGCCAACCCCATTAAAAGGCTCACTCTGCATACTGTCTGTGATCCCGTACACCCCTACCTCCTTCAAGTCTCGATACAGAATTAAATAAATCCAGAAACGTGTAACCTCATTCACAATCAGACTTCAGAATGTGAACAAATCCTGCTGTGCATTCCTCAAAGCCTTCAACTTGCCTTTCTGTCACAACTAATGCTTTCTTGGAATATACACATTTAGAAGTCAAAATTCTATTTTTATCAATATGAAATCTGTTACAATGGACCTGTGCTGAAGTGCAGGCTTTCTGAAGAGACAGAACCCCCAAAATGCAGCAATACTAAAGGAACTCGCTCCAGCATACGTATTGGAGTAAACCCACCCAACCCTCTTATAGTTAAAGGTGATCCATTTAAAGCAGACAAAAGAAACCACAGCATAGTTAACGCATGGAAAGATTAGATGTTTATATGAGAAAATACATGTACAACAGACACGATTAAAGAGTTTTAGAAGGTTTATCAACCCTCCTGCTTCAGGGCATAAGCCATCTACTAAATGATGTGTGTTGCAGGAAAACTTTTCCCTATAGGCAGGTTATTTCATAATTGTCTATCAAGAGTTTCTTGTACCTTCCTCTGAAGTTTCTGGTACTAGCCTTTGTACTCAGCTGGACAGTGATCAACTAGTTGAAGGCACACTGAATGAGACAAGGGGTTGTGGACATTCTTGCTTCATTCACTGTGTCTTGTACTGTACAAATGGCAAGTGAATTAGTTCTAAAGACGAGCGGCTTGCTCCTGCAGCTGCATGGAATAGAGTGGTCTGGCCACATCTAGCCAAACACGCATTTCTACATTCTGATTATTGCTCCCCTCCTCCTAAACTCCTAAATAAATTTGACTGTTGAGAAAAGTGCCTGTTTGGTTAAGCACTCAAACCAGGAAGAGACAAAGTGAAGGTTGCACACCAAAGCATAAGGACGGTCTAAATCAGTATGATATACATTTTGTACAACCTTAGACAAGTGGAGAGTCTTCTACTCTGCATAGCACCCAGAGGCAGTTAAAGTCATTTATATGAATAGTACAGTTACAACATATTAAGTACTACAGAGCAGTAGTGAAATTTAGCCGGCATACATAAATCATGTATCATAGAAGTTCAAGATTGAAAGAGACCTCAGGAGGTCATCTAGTCCAACCCCCTACTCAAAGCAGGACCAACACCATCTAAATCATCCCAACCAGGGCTTTGTCAAGCTCGGCCTTAAAAACCTCAAGGATGGAGTGCTTCATCACCCTCCTAGTGAAATAGTGTTTCCTAATATCAAACCTAGACCTCCCCCACTGCAACTTGAGACCATTGCTCCTTGTTCTGTCATCTGCCACCACTGAGAACAGTCTAGACCTATTCTCTTTGGAACCCCCTTCAGGTAGTTGAAGGCTGCTATCAAATCGCCCTTCACTCTTCTCTCCTGCAGACTAAATAACCCCAATTCCCTCAGCCTCTCCTCATAAAGTCATGTGCCCCAGCCCCCTAATCATTTTCATTGCCCTCCGCTGGACTCTCTCCAATTTGTCCACATCCCTTCTGTAGTTGATGGGACCAAAACTGGACACAGTACTCCAGGTGTGGCCTCACCAGTGCCGAATAGAGAGGAATAATCACTTCCCTCGATCTGCTGGCAATGCTCCTACTAATACAGCCCAATATGCCGTTGGTCTTCTTGGCAACAATGGCACACTGCTGACTTATATCCAGCTTCTCATCGACTGTAATCCCCAGTCGATGTTTGTAGTTTGTAGTTAAGTACAACTACAAACTAAGTATATTAGTTTACTGCTCTGAACTGCACCTAAAGTTTGCTGTGCTGCATGCTGGAGAAACTGTAGAACTTGCTAAATGAGTAAAATACATACCAGTAAGACATCAGTCCCATGGAAAGTCTAAATACATGAAGATAACTGGACCATTCCAACAAAGTTTGAATGTACATGAAAAATTACAGCATGCTCCATGTTTGTATCCAAGACTTTTCCCTAAACTGTCTAATATACTGCATTTGAGAAACAGAATGTGATCATGTAAATTTAGACAATGCCTGTGTACAAGTGGGTAGAATTAAAAGGACACCAGATGCTGGGGTTGGGATCAACAAGTCTTCTAAAGAGTTGCACCTGTGATGAGTCTTAATACTGCTGGGAAGCCCTGCCTAAGATGTATGTAGTACTTGAATAATCACCAGGATATCCTGGTGTTAACATATTTGTGATGCATTCATGAGCAGGAAGCTGTGTGTATGGGGTATAGTAGAAGCCCAAAGAGACATCAGGGCAGCACATTTTGCAAAGCTTTCCTTTCATCCTCACATTTACAAAGGCTCAGGCCAAGATATTCTTAAAGTGACTAGAAATTTTGGGTGCCCAACATGCAACACCTTGAAGGGGCTCAGTTTCCAGAGGGCAGGTGCTCGGTATCTTCTGGAAATCAGACCCGTTTAAAAGGTCTCAGGTTGAACCCCCAAAGATTGAGGTACCCTCAAAATCACTAGTGGCTTTTGAAAATGCTGGCTTTCATTTGCACACGTATTTTCCATCACTCATCGCAGAAGTGTTATTTCTGGAGCTCACCTAAAGTTACTGTAAATATCTGAGAGGATAATTCTATTATCAGACATTGCTCAACCACATTGCTGTGTAGAGTAGCTATTTCAAAGCTAAAAAGTGAACAACTCCACACTGCTCTTACAGCTTTTTCCTTCAGTGGATGTCTCCCTGAGTCTGAAAATTCAATCAACAAGCAGCACATCTAGTGACGGTTTGGTCGGGTGTTTGCTAGCTAGTAAGTCTGCTACTGTGAAAAGTGATATTTATATACATGTTAATACTACTTTTCACAGCAGACTTACGCAGCCCCAGCAAACTGGAGGACAAATTAAGTCCTGGATGGGGAGGTGGGTAGGGAGCATCTTATTTGTGTTTCTATTATATTTAGGTTCAGTAAAGAACAAAGACAACTGTAGATTATTTTGTCTGCAAAAAACTCTACATAAATTACAATCATTTGGACATGTGTATGTGCATATTTGTTTGTTTTTCCTAAAGTTAATTAAGTATTTTAGGAAAAATTGTCAGAGTGGCCACCAGCAAGAGTTGGTGGCCACACTCTGAGGCCACCAAAAAATTTCTCGAGAACCCATGCCCTAGATGCAGCCAGAGAAGCACTTTAGTGTGAACTTGAGACAAAGCTAAGTGCTTCTGGATAGAGTAATGGCTGGAAAGAGGCATATTCTGCAACCAAAGGAACCGTCTCCTGCTGTTTGAGTCCTATTGTGTTCAGGGAAACAAGACTATGTTCATTCTTTGTATATGAACAGGATTGCACCAAAGAACACACCTGATTCCATCAATTTCTCCTAAAACAGCTAATATCAGGGTCCAGTGGTTTAACTGTTTGGGTCAAAAGGGCAACAATAAAATGTTGCCTGCAAAGAAGGAAGGGGAGATTCAGGATGGGGCACAGAACGGGCAGCAGTGAAAGTGAGCACACAGACTGGTGAACCCAAAGTACTGGGTGCAGGTCAACTTGTTATCCTGTGAGCCCAGTGTCTCCAAGATGAGAACGTGCAATGAAGAGAAACACCTCCCAAGTGAGACCTAAGCGAAAAGAAACACTGCAGAAGAAACAACATGGTAACCCTTGGGATACCCAGAGATACTGGAGAGGGAGGCGAATTTGCCTGTGGAATACAGCAGTTTAAGATACTTGGATTAAAAGTGTTAGTTTCCTCCTTGCTAGCCTGTAATAGCACAAGCATCTTTCAGGGTCCAGCCATCCAAGTCAATGACCTATAGCCATGTAGATGTATTCCGCCTAGCTATCAGCAGTCAACCACTTCCGGCAAAAACACTGTCATCCAGCTGAAGAAGTCGGCTGTGTAGCTTGAAAGCTTGTCTCTTTCACCAACAACAATTTGGTCCAATAAAAGCTATCACCTCACCCACCTTGTCTGTCTGAAGTTACAGTATTTTATTCTAGTAGTAATGACGAAGGACCTTCGACCTAAGAATATTACGGTTCATGTGGGTCAAAACTCAGTAACACTGGAAGTTAAACATTTGTCTTCATTTAATTCCCAGGCTGTCTCTTTCATCACAGGGCATTTGACAACATTCAGCTGGAAAGAGTTATAAACCCAGAGTATGCATTTATCTTAAAAACTTAGGCTAAATCTACACTACAGCCTGTGTTGGCATAACTTATGTCACTCAGGGGTCCGAGCGACATAAATTACACCGATAAACGCTTGCGTGCACAGCACTATGTCAGTGGGAGAGCTTCTGCCGCCCACGGAGGTGGTTTCATTATGCCGACGGGAGAGCTCGGCATGCCATCGGCATAGAGCACCTTCACCAGACTCAGTACAGCTGCACCGCTGCTTATATAGACATGGCCTTAGTTACAAAGGGTCCACACCCTTGTAAAACCCCTCGTTATCCTACCTGTTCACACAAAGACCAATATTCTCACAGCAATAATAATATTAAGAATAAATGCATTTTGTGCAGACAATAAGAACATGATTTCCATTCATTTCAACAATGGCACTGTTGCTGACAGAGAAGGGCTATATTTCATGTGGCTCATTCTACCTGGAACTCCCCCAATGTACTGGGCACACGCCCTCCTTAAATCCTACCTCTCTAGCTCATGACTGACTCTCTGAAATGTCCTTAATAGACAGCGTTACAGGATAGCCTAGAGATCTGTTTGTTTTATTTTCTTAGAAGCTGAATTTTGCTTCATGACATCTCTGGCTATGAATAGCACGGGTTACTGAACCCTGAACAGCTACGTAATCCACAAATGTTCAGCCCACAGATAAAGCCAGCACTTTGAGTTCCTGCTCCTAAAGGTACAGTATCACTATTCAAAATAATGCAGCAATTTCATGTTAATCTTTTCAGCTAAAAAAGCGGAGCAGGAATCTGCCACTTTAGATATTTATAACATTGCTAAGCAACTTCAAGGACTTGTGACAAGGCAGCTAACCCACTATGCTTTTTAATAACCAAGGATTTTTTTTTTTTAAATGGTAGCGTTTTACAAAATAAATCCATTATCTCTAGAAAGAAACTCTTCTGGTAGGATAGCACAGAGAAAGCATAAACATGTTACCTCCTAACGCAGGCCTGCATAGCAGCTTGAAGGTCAGGACAAGCCTGGAGATTTTAGGAAAGGTGGTGAAATCTTGCAGGATCAGCACTGTCTCCCTTGGAAACTAGTGGAAACCTGCACTGTCGCAGCTATCCCAGCAAGCTTGAGGTAGGGAGAGACTTGCCATTTGCTAACAAACGGCCTGCAAGCTTTGTGGGGGAGGCCAGACGCAAGCGCTGCAGGAAACAGTGCTGATAACAGTTCCCAAAATACAATCCATTATACAGATACATATTTTATGCAGTAGACAGCAAATCAATAACCAGTCTTACTGGGGAGGAGGCAAAAAGGTACTCTCCTGATCACACAAAAAAGGAGACAGGGAATGTTCCTGTTCTTTGCTTCATTTATTCCACCCTGGCACGAACACATCTCATGCATCAAACTATAAATACTGATTAAATCTGTAGCCACAGAAAACCATCTGAGGAACATTTAGGGATACCTGACAGGCAAGAGTGAGAGATGTGTCAGACTCTGCAAGCACTTTAAGCAGAAAATCAGAAAGGCCTGAGCCTGCCAATGGTGAGTGATTTAATAAGCTGAGGATAAGGGGATAAGATTTCAGGATCTAATACTCTAAGTGTGCCTCAGCTTACTTTAAACAGCTTGTTTGAACAGGCCATACCCCATTTTCAGTCCCTGGTGGTTCTGCCTTAACATTAGTTTAGGCTGTGGTGAATAGTTAGGCCTGGAAGAATCCGATTTTTAATTGGTAAGAGTTGGTAAATGTTGATTTCACTATACACACAAGTTGACAAAAATATTTCCACCGGTAATCATCAAAATTTACAGATAGACAAAGTAAAAAAAAAATGCTGCTTGGAAACTTAAGAGTAAAAATCCAGTGATTTAGATTTCTGAATTAGGCTCATTACAATGGACTAGCAAATGAATAGTAACAGGTATGATTTGTTGATTTAAGGATATTTACTTTGTATACTTTGATGTGAGGTTGACAATTTTTGTTTTAACAGTTTATAAAGCTTTAACTTCTTCTATCTCAAAGTCAACTGTCATTAAATGCCTGAGCCCTCATTATTTCCCACAACTGTGAAGTTTATATTTAAAAAAAAGATAAAAATAAAAAACTGCTTTAAAATCAATATCTGTCAAAATAATAAAAAACAGAAACTGAATTCTGCCAGTCTATGACTAGTCACCCTGCTTCAGCCTGAATGTGAGTCTTAACATAAAAAGATTTAAATGTTCATGAGCTGGGATGATCCTTTTTGCAGCATGATTAGAAGGGTGACAAAAATAAAGCTGAAATTCTCCATATGCTCAGTTGTACCTGATACAATCAAGGCCTGACCCCCCAAAATGAGAAGGTTCAGAGGACTTGCGATCAGTGTCAGTTCCTTTTCAAACTACAAGTGCTCCTTTATTCTTCCTCTTTTGCTGCAATGCTTATGAAGCCTTGGACAACTGTTAGGCAGCTGGTGTGCTGAGCCCGCTGCCTGTCATGCCATCTAGTGTTTTTTCACTGCTTCACTGTGCTCCCCTATCTGTATCCACATGTAGGCTTTTGTCTTTAGACTGAAGACTCTCTCGGGGTAGAGACTGGCTTTGTTCTGTGTTTGTAGAGCTTTGTCCATAACCAGGGCTCCTTGGAGTTACTGCAATACAAATAAGGGCTTTGCTAGGGGACCCAAGTACTGGTTGTCCTTCAGCATCAGGTGCTCCATATTCTTCCAAAGGGATAGGGAAATGAAACAGTGACATGGAGTCTGGACTAATTCAGGAAAACTCACGAAGACAGCAGGGAGGAAAACAGCAAGGAATCAGAGTCGGTGAATGTTTTGGATAATACAAAGGGCTAAACCACACTCAGTTAATAATTTGGCCGACACCTTCCCCCCAAACCAATTGTTGACTAAACCCTATAGAGAAACCCGAAAAAATGTAAAGCGAGGGTGTCCCTTAAACAGACTGATTTCTAAAAAAAAAAAAAAATAAATTTTACATACAGTTTCTGATTGGGCTTGCTTTGTAGTACATCTTAAATTTTAAATAAATATTCTTCAAAAAATGCTTGGGAGGGTTTTGGGGGTTATTTTTGGTTCATGTGGCGCTTTTCAGCCAGGGAAAGATTAATTGACTGCAGGGGGAAAAGAATAAAATACACGTAAGTGCTGTCAAGTGCAAAGCAAACAGAAAGAACGGCAATAATTCCCTTCAGTAGCTTTTTTAGTTAGTTGCAGCTACAGTAGCTGCAAAGTTGTCCAGACGGATTTAGGATTTTCAAGTTGGCTTCCCTCAAAAGTGGCAATGTGATGCCAAAACTACAGGTCCCAACGTGCAATGCCCAGATGGAGCACCGCATGCTGGGGCTGAGGTCTCCACAGGCGGTACCTTTGTGTGAAAGAAGGGAGCTGTTGCATGAAACGGAGCAGAATGTAAGCACCGCTTGGGTGCCCCCGCCCAGAGATTTCAAAGTCTCTCTCACTCTCCTCATCTTAGAGTGAGAGACATTTCTTGAATGAAAGCAGTGAACGCATATTTCACCTTCCACAAGGTACAGCGACACAGCAAGCAGGCCTGAAATTTGAAGAACTTTGACAACAGCTATTTTACAGTAAGGAGAGCAATTCCTGAAACAACAAACCAACCCCTGGAAGCCTGAACACTGAAAGAAACATCTCACCACGAGAAATTCAAACGGAAGGGGGGCACAAATGAAAGGCTATCAGAGGGGTACGGGGTGGAACAACAAACCAGGAAACAACAATGAATGCCCAGCACACACTTGTTAAGCAGCCCTCTACTGCCACCTTATGGAATTGTGACATTTCAGAAATGTCTGAATATTTGCAAAAGAAAAGTTAACCAGTGGGTTGGAAGCTTATTTAGTAATATTGGCAATGTTTTCTACAACTTGTAATAGATTTATATACACTGGATAGCTAAGACTGTCATCCTTTATCCTACTCAAAGCCTGTAGCTTTATGCTGAATTCAGAGTAGCAGCCGTGTTAGTCTGTATTCGCAAAAAGAAAAAAAGAGTACTTGTGGCACCTTAGAGACTAACAAACTTATTTGAGCGTGAGCTACAGCTCACTTCATCGGAGCTTATGCTCAAATAAATTTGTTAGTCTCTAAGGTGCCACAAGTACTCTTTTTCTTTATGCTGAAGATACTCAAGATTAAACACTACAGAGGCTTTTGGGAACATTAATTCCCACCAAGATGAATGGAAGGGACCTAGCCTTTACTGCTGCAGCTTATGCCAAAATTGGCGCACAAAAACTGCAGAGCAGCTAATTTACTTGATTCACCACTCAGCCCACAGCATTCACCAGCAGGTGCTAGGAGTAAAGGCAAATGTAATGAACGGCCCATGTTTTTAAGCTGAATTAGTTCTCAGCTATCCACACTGTATATAGTCTCCCATAAATACAGCAGTAAGTATTTAGCCTTTGGGGATATTTTTGGAGGTGATATATAAATCAGACACATTTAGAGAAAGAACCCTGAATGGACACCTCACAGACAGACAACCTCACTATCAAGTACATCGAGCAAACAACTGGGACACACCAGTGCCTTTGATTAGTAAGGAAGAGCGGTAAAGGGGAACACAGTTCAGATGCAAAAAATCTAGAAGGGAAAGGCAGTTTTACCTGCTGTTTGTGTCATTCTGTCCCTTATTCCAGTCCCTTCTAAGCAGTTCAGAGAACACTGGAGCTACTTAGTTCTCCTGTGCATTCCTCTAGATTCCTGCATGTGCTAGAAAGCCACAGAGGGGACCCTTTAGGTCAGCAGGCCAGCCCACCGCCTGGGCTTATCCATCCAAATTCCAGTTTCTTCATCGGGAACGAAAAAGCAGGACGTGGGTGCCAAATAAAATCCCCACCCTGAACACTGTGGAGCAAAATCAGCCCAGGAGCTGAAAGCCTAGCAGTACACCTGCTTGCTTTCTGTACAGGAAACCAGACTCTCGAGAATAGTGACACCTCTCCCCACACCTCGACCTTTCCCAAACACAAATGCAGCCTGATTTCCGATAAAGCAAAGGCAATCTCTCCTCTGCCAAACTTGGAAAATCAGAGAGCCAAAAGAATTCCTGACCCTCCCATGTCATCCCACCAGCTTTTTATAAAAAGGGACAATTTTATCTGTAAGAGATTAACTGTAAGAACATAGCAGATAAGAGCTTTCAACAGCAGGTGCTGGATGATTACTCACTTTATGTGCAGAGAGACCTTTTAACTTGTTGCTGTCCTTTGCTTACCCAGCATGTTGCATGAGGAAAAATCTCTCCTTCTAATTAAGCAAGTATGCCCTAAGCACTCTGTTCAATTAGTGTCTAAGGCCCTGACAAACTTCTACAAGAACTACCGTATAATGCGGGTCAGTCAATTGAAAAGCTTTAGATCAGATGTTTTCAAACTGTGTGGCACGCCCCCTTAAGGGTTCGAGGCGGGTGAGCAGCAATTCCAGGCAGCTTGTGCAAGCTCCATATGGTGGGGCCCAGGCCAGCCCCAATGGGGGGCAACGAGGGAGTGCCACCTGCACCCTGATTCACCTTAGCCTGTGCAGCAGTGTCAACATCCGCCGATTTCCACTCCCGGCAGCCTCCATCCCCAGAGACCATCGCACGTGCCTTCCCCTACCCTGAAAACCTGAGAGGCTAGAGGAAAGGGGCAGGTAGTAGCCCTGCCCTAGCGGTGCAGCCTGACTGCAAGGTAGAAGCAGCCGGCTGCTGAGGAAGTCTAGGCTGTGCCATTGGTAAGTATCTATGTATTTGAAACTTACAGGTGTAGGTAATTTAATGAAGATTGTGTTAAGGTCTCTTAAGTTTATGAGTAGGCTGTCAAGTGTACTTTTTTCATAGTAGCAGCCGTGTTAGTCTGTATTCGCAAAAAGAAAAGGAGTACTTGTGGCACCTTAGAGACTAACAAATTTATTAGAGCATAAGCTTTCATGAGCTACAGCTCACTTCATCGGATGCATCCGATGAAGTGAGCTGTAGCTCACGAAAGCTTATGCTCTAATAAATTTGTTAGTCTCTAAGGTGCCACAAGTGTACTTTTACGTGTGTATTTTTGTCCGGGTTGGCGAGGGCACAACCAAAAATTGTAACTTAAAGAGGGTGGGGATGCTCAGCTCAAAAAGTTTAAAACCCACTGCTTTAGATTAAATACTGAGACTTTAAGAATTGGAAGTCCATAGTGTGGAGATCATTTGTGTTCAAACTTGCAATCCATGGAAATGATCAAACTAACATATACACAAAACCTAAATATTGAATTGAACCAAAGTTCTTCACATCTGAAGCACCTGATATCAGAAAGGCACTCAAATGTTAGTGTGGAGACGCTTGTGGTTTATTCTAGAATCTATTCTGGATTGACATTCTAAAATATCACTTGAAAAAACACTTATTTTTCTAGTCTAATCCCCTGAAGACCAGATTCCCATGCTGCTTTGCAGGCGGCTCTAGAAAATAACACTAAGGGTTAACAGCCATACCAGGCATCCATACTTATGCAAGAAGAGTCATTGTGTTCTGACTCTGGACAAAACAAGAATCACGAGGTACAATGGTCTTGCCAAAATCTGCTCTTCTAACAGCACTGACGAAGGAGGGCATGGGTTCAGTTATTAATATAGATTACAGAACTTATTTAGCTATCTACATGCTGCTTTAATTAGCAAATGGATCTCTGGAACTCTCTTTGGAATTAAAGGAAAGGAGGAAAGAGAAGGCATTTGCCAGAGATGTTTACCCAGTGATAGTCAACTTTCTTTGTTCCCTTGAGAAAAGTCTATCTGAGAGACTTGCCCTCTCTTTAAAGAGCAGGATGTGATGTTAGAATAGGAGGGAGCAAACAATGCCAGGACTTTTTCCCCTAAGCCCTGAAAGACACAGGCCCAACATGGTCATTCACACTGATCCTGCGACTTAGGCCTGGTCTGCGCTAGAAAATGAGGTTGGTATAACTTTATCGCTCAAGGGTGTGAAAATGAGCAATGCAGCTAAACTCCTGTTGCTAGGTCAATTGGAGAATTCTCCTGTCATCCTCGCTACTGCCTCTCGGGGAGGGGTTCTCCCGTCAGCATAGGCAGTGCCTTCGCTGAAGCGTTGCAACGCTTATTCAAAAAAATAAGGGAAACCAACCATTTACCATTCGTCTGAAATTGATTATACACCAGCAGCTTGCTCTGTGCAGTCAACACCTTCCCCCATTTCGACGACTCTTTCATAGGGGAACACTGGAAAGAAAATTATGTTACAAAATAGGAAACTGATTGTAAAACCAACACCAACTAGCAGGGGAATTAGAGAGGGGCAGGAGCAGTAAACTAAACTACTCCTAATTCTTGCATAAACTGATTAAATTTCAACATCAGAGATGCCCCTTTAAACAACTATCGCTACCAGGTGCTCAAAGGCCTAGTCTACACTTATAACTTATACCAGAAGAGCTATGCCAGTTAAAAAGAAAGTCAGTTGTAATCAGCATAGTTGTGCCTGTGTAAGCTTTAGTGCAGATGCACTTACACCAGCACTGAAGTGCTTTTGCTGGTATGGCTTGTGTCTCTTGGGGAACTGCGTAAGCAGGGCTTCTGGTTTTGGGGCGTTTATTAAATTCATTCTGGGGGGTTATTTTCAGCAATTTGAGTTTTATGAAGATGTCCAAAATTGGGGGGGGTTTAGGCCCTCTGTATGTACTGTACTGTATACTGTACTGAGTAATGTGTATTAAATGCACTCGTTACAATAGTATGTACTATAATGAGTCATCTTTGTAATGTTCCCTAGAGCCCTTTAATGTACCACTGTTTTAAACAGCACTATGTTAAAGCACACTAAGAAACCTGCAGCGCACACCAGGATGATCTACATGGACCAATTAACATTCAACACAACAACATGCTTTAGAAATCATACCACCATAGTCCACATTATGCTCTGTGTAGACAAGGCCTTAGATACAAGTAATCAGTTCCTCTTATTTCATTGTTGTTATTATTTTTGAATCAGGGTGTTTTATTAGTGTTCATCAGTTAAAGCTGAAAATCAGAAGCCGTATGTGCAAGCTATGCCAACAGAACCACTTTTATGCTGGCATTATCTGTGTCATACCAGGAGGGTTTGCCAGCATAACTGTGCCAGCAAGACTTTTTTGTACTGTAGACAAGGGACTTGCCTTCAAGCAGAGGGTGACACTCTTTCTCCCCCCCCCCCTCTACCCCCAGTCACCCAGGCAAGACAAACTGTACTGAAGACTATCTCACCACTGTTGAAAGAATATGTGGACTGCATACTATTCTGGAAAACAAGAGGGTGCCCATACTTTATCCAAACTCTTGGGGAGTACATTACAAGTATTTAATGAGATGGACATCAAAGAGACTCTGAAATACACAGAATTTTAAAAAGCTGTGTTGCAAAGGTTTCCAATCACCCCGGAAGTGTATAGGTTAAAATTCAGGAATCCCAAAAAGCACAGCAAGATAAGTCAGGAATGTGTGCATAGAATATGTGATGTAATGAAAAAATGGGTAAAGGGACAGAGAATTGTGACCAGTTATTTGAACTTTTTGCACTCTTTCCTGAATAATATACTCTCAGGAGATCAGAGAACCATTTGGGATAAACCCTTAGGCACTGTACAATAGGTTGTGGATCTTGCTGATTCCTATGTACAGACCAGGTCATCCAGTGAGTAAAAATCACTGACGGAAGGACAAAAGCCTGGAGCATAGGAGTGGCCCAAGCTCCCACAACCCCAGAACTGATCCCCTTTGCATAATCACAGTTACAAGTCTCTATCACAGGAAGATGGTCCAAGGAAGTGTTACTCATGTGGCTCCTCCGAGCACATGACAAGAGACTGCCCTATACTGGGGAATCCCAATACCAGCACAGGTCAGCAACTACCTTAGACTCGGGCCTTATAGGGGTGCCTGAAAAGATGCTGGTGAACTCTGTACAGTCTGATTCATTGGGAGGCTGATAAAAAGTTAAAGGTTCCAAGGTGACTGGGAAGGCATGCCAAGCTTGGAGAGAGACTAATGCCCAGATTTCTTTGGTCAGAAAAGACCTGGTTAGTGAAACAGATATGCTCCCTGGGAAAAATGTAAAACCCCTTGCACTGGGGAAGTCTGAAACAAACACTGGTCTGTTAGCTAAAATGGGAAAGTCTAAAAGGTACTTTAAGGGCTTGGCTACACTTGCAAGTTACAGCACAATAAAGGAGCCCCGAACACACTAGCTCACTACCCATCCACACTGGCAAGGCACTTAGAGCGCTCTGACTCCGCGGCTACAGCACTGCTGGTACTCCACCTCGGCAAGTGGAATAACGTTTGCTGTGCCCCCGCTGGAGTGCCACAGCACTAGTGTGAACGAGGTGTTGCATTACTGCGCTCTGATCAGCCTCCAGAAGCGTTGAATAATCTTAAGTCAAGTGGCCACTCTTATCATTGTTTTTGAATCGCTGCAGGAATGCGAATATGCCCTCTGAAAGCTCTGTTTCTGACGGCCGGCTACTTATCTACTCCGAGACAAAGCAAGCCATTATGGAATGGGTGTGTGTGTCTGTGTATCTGTGTGTGTGTCAGAGATGAGGGGAGTCTGCTGCTGTCTGAATTTACAAGACAGCATGCTCACAGCCCCCCCGAAAACCTACTCTCTCTCCCCCACATACACACTCAGTCATACTCTTCCCCCTCCCCCCCACTTGAAAAGCACAGTGCAGTCACTTGCATGCTGGGATAGCTGCCCACAATGCACCACTCCTAATGCTGCTGCAAGTGCCGCAAACGTGGCCACACCAGTGCGCTTGAAGCTGTCAGTGTGGACAGACTGCAGCACTTTCCCTACTGCGCTCTCCGAAGGCTGGTTTAACTCAAAGCACTGTACATCTGCAAATATAGTCATGCCCTAAATGTTGGTATACTGGATAGCATTTCAGAAGATGTGTTAATTGCTAATGATATCCTGTTTGTTCAAAGTGGTTAATATAATAACTGCTAGGGTAGAGGGGAAAAGTCAAGCTCAAAATTTTATCTATCATGTATGGACCTCATATCTACTCCCAGATTTGGAAGGGAGTAATCTGGCTAATTTAATCTGGCCAATTCTGCTCTTTGAATCACAAGCTCCACACTATACCTATAGAATTCAACTTCCCTGAACCTAAGAGGATCGAACTCAAACTGGAAGTACTCAAATCCCTCAGGAGAATGGAAGCTGTGCAGTTAGTGAATACATCCTTGGCCAAAAGGAGGCGCAGAAAAGTGCAATTGCAATAGTTTATTTTAATTGTAAATGCCAAAATTATAGTCCAATGCTAGAAAGGAAAAAAAATTCTCCAAAGAAAACCAGGAGCCTGATATGTGTTGTGGAGCTCGCGTCTCCTGTAAGGAGTCTAGAGCCTCTACAACATTGCAGTACCACAGACCCATAGAGCTCAGAGCACCTCCACAGCCCTGTCGCAGAAGCCATGGATGAACTGATGGCTTAAGAGTGCAAGACTGCCTCCCCTTCTCAGATTGACTGCAGCTGAAGCAAAGAGCAGGAGGAGGAAGAGGTTACTACTAGCTCTCTCATTGATGCTCCAATGGCTGAACACAGGATAGGTAGCACTATGAAGTGATACACTGAGCCCTATGTGGGTAAAAAAATGTGGATCTTCATCCGATCAGCATCTGCCAGGAACAACCCACAATCCGACCAGTGATCCACTAGCCATCTTTTATCTATATCGCACCTGCAGCAGCAAGCCGTCTCAGAAGGGCTGTTGGGGTGGAGGGGGAAGGAAGTGAGTGGGGATGGTCTTGTAGGGAAGAGGCAGCGTGAGGGTGGGGACTGCAGGTAAGGGACAGTGCGGAGGCAGGGTCGTGAGGAGAAGGGACAGCATGGAGGGGCATCGCATCACATGCTGCTCCCAGGGGGCTCGCAAGTGACAGCAGCAGTGCGTGTTGCATCCAAGTGGGGCGGAGGGGTGAGAGTGCTGGAGCCTCACCTGCTCCAATCCTTGTGCCCGGGGTCAGGCCCTGCTGCCCAGGAGCCAGCGGGCTGGGCCCGGAAGTGTGGCCAGTGCTACCAGCCTGGGCCATGGTGGGGACACTGGCGCTGCCCGAGAGGCCCGAGCTGCTGGACAGGAAGCAACGTGGAGAGCAGGTGCTGGACAGCCCTGACTCCAACCTGCTGCCCAGCCCCAGTCACTGGCTGCTGCCACCGGCCCCAAGCACACTGTGCCTCCCGGGCTACCCCAGCCGGACGCTGTGGGCCAAGCGCCACCGGTGAGTAGAGTCCTGCACGGTTGTATCTGCATCCGATCCACTATCCGCAAAAATTGTCCATGGATATGAAGCAAATATCTACGGATTTGCAGGGCTCTAGTGATATAGACTTTGGCTGTGGTAAACAATCTAACAATTTCCATTATAATCCTTTCCCCTCCTTCATTTTTGAGCCAAGCACAGAGTTCCCCACTCAGGAGGGCTGGGAATTTGAAGGGAAAGAGTTATGCTTTAGCTTACAAGAGTCTAGCTGCTTTAAACATTCTTCTGCCATTGACAGTAACTAGTCAAAACCAGGCTGCTAATTAGAAATATGCAAATCAGCATTGTGCCTTTTTTATTAATATTTACTTGACCTTGATGCCACTGTAAGACTGTCCTGGCACATTTCATCTGTTTGCATGAAGGAATAGTGCTCATTTGATGCTCTGCACTTCCCTTTTTAAAGAAAATCTTACCTTGCACCTGAAACTGGCTACCCCAGCCTTATTTCCTGCCAATTTTAAAGTAATTCCATGTGAGAAGGAAAACGGCAACAGCAGCCTCATGCTTGCAGCAGTTTTTTTTTTTTTTTAAATGCAGCTTCTCCTAGAGCACAACTGACTGTCTAGCGACTGTACCAAAATTCAGCTTCTGCTTTGTTATTCCCTTTCCTCCTCCTCCCATGCCCAGGTCTAGATTGTTGTGTTTGTAGCTGTAGGTTGTTATTGCTGTTTGTTTTGTGGAACGAACATGGCTTAGACCACAGTTCACGGTAGAGATGTGTCCACACCACACACCACCACTGCAACTGGCATCAGCGTTTGTCTTTGCAGAAAGGCCTAAGACACTGAAATCTTCTAACTAACACCAAGCACCCCCAGAAAGAATGATTCTATAAATTCTTATCTGCCCACACCACAGATGAAGTGACCCATCATTCTGATCACTAACCTTCTTCGCTCCCTGGCTTCTCCATTTGAGTCTGTTCCAGTAGTTGACGTGGCATTGGCAGATGTAACACCGTTGGCAGTGCTGAGTACAGTGCGATTTGTGATTACACCTAGCGGAGTGCTAGCAGAGATGTTCTCTGTATTCTTCTCTACAGTAGAGTCAGCTGGTTTCCAGTATGGGGCTCTGAAACATACAACACATAATGGTATACAAAGCAAGTGAACTCGATTGGCTTAGAGACCCAATACCTTCAAGGAAACATTAGAAGCTATGAACAAGTTTTCCCAATTCTCTGAATACAATAGCATGACCAAATGTCAAAAGAATGGCATTTTTAAGGATGTCTAGAAGGATAAACAGTAGGAGGAAATATTCCTGACATCACTGCTGATAGTTGTAGAAGTGACTGGAAAATTTGAGGGAATTTAATTGGTCAATAAGCAGGAGGAGGGATGGTCTCAAAGCTCCTGCAATACAAAAACAAAACCTCAGTGGCACTAGAAATTACAGATGCTGTAAAGAAGAGCCACCTAGAAAAATAAGGATGCATGGTTAATCATAAGTCAGGAAGTGACCTGTTTTCTATAAAATCATGTTGACTACTATTGATTATTTCCCCCCTTCTTTAATTCTTTATTATTTGAATCCTTGTATCATTTCCATTATTTTGCCCAGGACTGATGTCAGGATAACTTGCCTATAATTACACTGGCTCATGTTAGGAGAACTAGAACCCTTATAGCTGTTAAAAATAGGGAACTTCAAGACAGCTGTTTTTCCAAACAAAATAGCCCTAATTTTAAACGTGTTTCTCTATAGTGCCTATGAAAGCCAATTATGCCTATGAAGCAACAGGCAGCACCATTCCTTTCAAAAGGACAAACAAGCAAGCAACGCTATTTTTGTTATAAACAGCGCAGAAAGTTATCACTACAGAACACAACCAAGGTGGACGAAACCCAAGGTCAGATGCAGGAGACAGCCCACACGTTTAGAAGGCTGGACCAAATGCAAGAGGACATCACTCACCTGAAGTTTCAAAAACAAAAGGAGAAAAGGCTTCCCTTCCTTAGTGTATCTGCACAACATGCCTTAGGAGCGCACATAACCAGGATTCATCACCAATTGGTCCGCTGGTTAGATCATTAGCTTCCCTGGTTTGGGCCCGGTACGGATGGCCCGTGCGACATGATTGGGGGGGGATAGCTCAGTGGTTTGAGCATTGGCCTGCTAAACCCAGGGTTATGAATTCAATCCTTGATAGGGCCATTTAGGGATCTGGGGCAAAAATTGAGGATTGGTCCTGCTTTGAGCAGGGGGTTGAACTAGATGACCTCCTGAGGTCCCTTCCAACCCTGATATTCTATGATTCTAAATGACCAATCTAAGGTTGTGTATGCAGTCTTAATGGTATGCATTGTTAAAACACAATATATGCACTTTTTCAACTGAAATGCCTCATCAGCACCCACCGGTCAGGAGCTCGTTATATAAGGGAATGATTTCCGACCAGTTTAGAATTCAGAACCTCCACCCTCAGAACTGTGTGTGTTGGTTAAGGACATGAGTATTCTACAGTGTTCTCTGAATGAGCCCAGAGCCCTTACCTGGTATACTGGCGGATTGATGCAGTAGTGTTCGCACTAAGAGATGTAGGACAGGAAGAGGCAGGTTGCCACTGGGTGCCCAATGAGGTAGATGAACCAATGGTAGTGGGTGAGGTAGCAGATGTATTACGGTTGGCTGAAATGTAGGGACTGTTGAGGTCACTACTTCTACCAAATGAAGCACTGTAAAACATCACAAGATCACTCCCTTCAGTGCATGGTTAACCAGTGGCTGATCATCACAGGCCCTTAGGTGAATTGGAGGGGGAATATTTAAATCTCAGAAAAATGAATGCAAGAGACATTAGACCATGAAGAGGTCATCAAAGAGAACACTCTGGACATAACATCAATGATGCAACGATGGCCCTGCTCTGTAAGTCTAGGGGAGAGAATAAGGGGATGGAAGTGAATCAGGGAAGTTCAGAGAACAGGCAAAACCAAGGAAAATCCTGTTCCCACCTGAAGCAGCACCACTGGCACCACCAATAATGTTCTCAAGCATTGGGGAAAGGGGGAGACAATAACAGAGGATCAAATCACTTAACCCAAGGAAGGTATATATAGACATAAGCAGAAGTTGCCTGACCCTGTTTCCAGTTGTTTACAAGTTGGCCAAACTTATTTAAGTTTGGGCTAAAATCTTCCATGCAGGGTATCTGCCTGAGACTGGATATTTTTGGAACATTTCAGCCAAAATGGTTCAACCATATGCAAGAATGATGTTAGGGAATTATGTTAAAAAATTCTTATAACTATTTCACTGAGAATCTCTAGCACCTCTGTGCTTTGAAGCAGGGACTTGACATTTGACAAGGAGGTGGATTATGTCAGGGATGTCCCTGTTGCTGTTCAAGAAAATCCACCCAAATTTGGCTAAATTACAAGCTTCTGAAAAAAGACAGTTTGCACATGAGCATTAGAGTCATGGAGCTTTGCAGCTAAAAATCTCTGAAGATTCCACCCTCACTGAGCCCCGCCCAGCTCATGTGGCTGAACTGCACATGTATCATCCTCATAAAAATACTGAGCATCGTAGAAGATCAAGGTTGGAAGGGACCTCAGGAGGTCATCTAGTCCAACCCCCTGCTCAAAGCAGGACCAATCCCCAACTAAATCATCCCAGCCAGGGCTTTGTCAAGTCTGACCTTAAAAACCTTTAAGGAGATTCCACCACCTCCCTAGTTAACCCATTCCAGTGCTTCACCATCCTTCTAGTGAAAAAGTTTTTCCTAAATGTCCATCATGCTCCAGACCAGGACTACATAGCTGCTGAAGTCTACTGAGCATGTATAAAATGGGATTTTTCCAAAGACTTCTAATTTGGGTAGATTTTCTCAGGAACAGCAAGAGGCATATCCCCAACACAAAGGTCAGCTGAGTCAATGCTGCAAAGCATGGGGATACTAAAGCTTCTTAGTGAAACTGTAAATTTTTTCTAACATGGACAAAACATATATTTCTCTAGTCTCATGCTCAGAAACCGCTGAAAGTTTAAAAAAAAATCAGTCAGAAGGCAGACACCTTACATACAAATTTCAGTCCAAATGCTAAACTTTAACCAAAGTTATTAGGGTATATATAATACAAGGAAGTGGTGGTCAACTTTAAACAGGAGACACTGCTGGCTTTGCCTGTAATAAATTTGACCCTTCCCCTTCATTTTGTGCAAGACAATGTCAGACAATTTGAGATAAAACCTGAAACTGACCTGGGTTTTCAACTGTACATGGAATACTATGTTCACATCTGGAATAGAAGTCCAGAGACTCGCAATGAAAGTGATTAATGGGAAGCCTTTCATGCAACAATAGACTGAAATGATCAGGACTGTGTAGATCTCTCATTCCTTCTCTAAAGTAAAGAATGGTATAGACAGAGGTGTTGGGACATTTCTATTTACCCTCAATACAAGAACAAGGGGACATTCAATTAAACTCACAGCAACATATTTAAAACTGATAAAACCTATACAACACGTTCAAAAGCCAAGCCTGGGAGCTTAAACTCGTAACTTTGCTAGACACTAAAAATCACGGTCATAATAAAGACGCTGGATTTATTGAAAGCCTGTCTCTCACCAACAGAAGTTGGTCCAATAAAAGATATTACCTCACCCACTTTGTGTCTCATGCATAATGAAAACATGTTCAATTATATTACATGGGGCATACCCCTTCTATATTTTTGTCCTAAGTAGGAGAGCCTAGGGAGGAGTAGGAAGAAGCTGATCATATGAGCAGGTTATTCCATTTTGGAGTATATGGCATCTTCCTCTGAAGTATCAAGTTGCTGTCAAAGGACGCTAGACTTGTTTGATTTGCGATGTCAATGTCTTCCATGTTTTAGCATCAGCAAGTGACCTGAACTAGACCTTTAGTGTCAGTCTACGCTCAGAAATGGAAGTGTTATGGTTGGTTGTCAGCAAAGGGCGCTGAGAATTGTTTCACCACTGTTTTGCGCACACAGAAGGGGCTGGGGGGGCAGGTGGGGAGATGGAATGACGCTTTCAACATCACTGTGTACAGGAAATGCAGAGCTTAAGAAGAAAACTAAGGTCTCAACATGGAGCAGCCTTGTATTCCTCATTAAGCCATACTGAAAAATTGTGGAGATTTTTTCCCTTAACTACATTAAAGTATCACACGTCCATTTTAAAGGCCCGTCCTATGACAGAAGGAATTGATTTTACAGACTATTTAGAGACTTTAGTACCAGGAAGTCAAGCTTCTAGTGAGAAAACGTTACCTTATGTGAAGGACAATTAGATTCCCTTCCTCATGCTACACACTGGTGTATGACACTAGAGTCTTTCACGATCTATATGTCTTTAACATTTCATACATGATCTATACATAATTAGCATTTGTTTCTCTGTACTTTCAATGGAAGGGTGTTTGAGACTACTATACAAACTGATCACAAGTTCAGTCTTAGTGCATCAGATGCACAAGTTATCACCTTGTTTTTTGTAGCCACATATTTAGCACATTATATCTATTCTCCCTTCATATGAATGCTTAAATGAGGCCTTTCATAGGAAATAACTTGACTGTGTACAATTCCAAAAGTGGTCAGTGCCAGCTTCAGCTAGTGCCTCCGAGTTTAATCATGACACTATGGGGCGGGTTGGGTAAATATTACTTGTAAATCTGATTTTGGATTAGCTGAGGCACAAAGCAAGAAAGTTTTAAAATCCCAGCAGAATTGAAGTTGTTCAGTAACATTACTGACCTGAACCACGTCAGCTAAAGTGACAGCATCTATGTTATGTCTAAGAGACAATCTGGCTGCAGAGGTGAAAGTCTTGCAACCAGCTGCCACCTGTCCGACTGTCAAGTGAGAGACAAGCACATACCGTTAGCTGGCGGCATCAGATCCCAGGATAGATGTAAATTCATTGGAATGGAAACTGCCTCACAAGAAAGGTCTCCTGCTTTGAAAATATCCAGCTGCTTCCCCTTTTGTATGAATAACTCCATTTACTCAACAGCTAGATAGCCATATCCTATGAAAAGGCTGAGCTTTGCTATCATCCCCTAAACACTAGAACACCAGTAATATGGTAACATTCACAAGAATCTCCCACATCCCATATATTCAGAGTTATGCCACATTAAGGACAAATTATTCAGTTTGAGGGTCTAGCACTTGGCAAAAGCCTTATCTAAAATTGTAAACTTTACTTCCCTTGCACTAAAGATCAGTGATGGTTTTACAGACTGAAGTTTTAAGCAACATACTTGTGAGTGGGCCTGGCATTTCACAAGGCAACTTCAGAGGTAAAAATTTCACCTTCCCCCTTCACTAGGAGCAAGTTTCCTCCTTCTCCCAAATGAGATGAGAAGTCTAAAATGTAACGTTTGTCATAATGGAGCAGGCCATTGGCCTATTTAGTTCAGGAGCAGCCAACATCAGCTACTTCAGAGGAAGGTGAACCTTTCCCCTCCAAAATGATAATGGACAGGGCCAAATGGAAAAGCTGTATGCAGAGCAAATTTCTTTCCTGACTCTGCCTCCCCATCCCATCAGCAAGCGCAGTTGCCTATGTAGAGTGGCACATGCACCTGCACAAAAGCTATTTTCCTGCTGCCAGAAGAAATGGACTATGTTGACTGATTTTGGATACCAGTCACATTCCTCATAAGTCAGGCTGTTAATGCTCATGAACTCTGAAGCTCTAATTCTCTACTCCAGCTGCTGGTCTTGGACTTAAGAGAAGCAGCACAGACAGGAGAGAAGAGAAACAGGAATGCTCCAAGTTATTTTTGGATAGCTTGTTATCCAAAGTTGTGCAGTAACATGCAACACCATTAGAAACAGGCTCCCAGAACTGTTTAGTGCCCCCACGAGACTGCATTTTACAATTCTGCTACTTCACCCTTGACTTAAGAGGAATTTTGTTTTTAGCAATCTAACACAATTACACCAATGTAATTTGTTGGAAAAGTTTGCATCTGAACTATGCGAAGGCAATTTTTAACATTTAGCCCAACGTTTTAAAACCCATGAAAATAGAAGTCTCAGATGACAGGGTTTACAATTAAAAAGCTAAGCAGACCTGGATATTTGCTGCTGGGTGCGGGAAAACAATGAGGACACTACGGCCAGCCACTCTAATGCAGCAATTAGAAAGAAAGCAACACTCAAAAGCGTGGCTGGCAGGTTAAGAATTTCAGTTTTGCTCAATAAGCAATTTATTTTAAATGTTACAGGCTGTACCTTTTCAGGTAGGTAGATACGTAGGTGGAAGGTGCACCAGTCTGGAGGGCTTCGTTTCCCTTTGCTTCATCCCTCCACGGCTGCCTGGTGTAGGAGCCACTCCTTACCAGGTTAACAGCAGATTCTCTGTTGAGGTAGGAGAGAGCACTACAGCAGTTTAAAAAACTCTGGAGCCATGTTGTCTTGGTTTATCACACTGCCAAGCATGAAGATAAGTGCTGGAGTCTCAACATCCAGTGGGAAGAGCAAAGGGCCCTCCACATTCAGGCAATACAAACCCTTTTCCAGTAACAGTCCTGATTCACCACAGGGATAACGGGGACATTTTAATTAATTATTTCCCTTAAAATTAGCTCTAGTAATGGCCAAGTATTTATTTCTTATTTAATGTCACAAGAATGCATGGTATTTTGCACACATGTTAACACACGGTCTCTGACTACAAGCACTTAACCCAAATTCAGACTGTTTATAGAAAATCACTTCATGCATTAGACCTAGAAAGATCTTGCTCTCCCTGCCTCTCTCCTTTTACCTTCTGAGACATTAAAGACTGGTCGCTGCCAGAGACAGGATACCAGGCCATGGATCAATGGCCTGAGCCAATATGGTAAGTCTTAGGCTATTGACTTAGAAGCCAGGAGCAGCAAGTATAAACATTTAGCAACAACTAGAACTATGTGCCATGATTGAGAAACAAATTAATGCCCCTATGAATGTTAATGTGTGAAGAGCAGGGGAATGGGAGTTCAGAATCTGAGCTCAAGTCCCTCACTCCCATGCTGGAAATATCTTATGCGTTGTTCTCTGGCAAGTCCCTCTCGCCAGCTATAGGAATCAGAACCTATTTGTAGCATGAGCTAATACGCTTCAGAGCTTCCAATTATTTTTCAATTTTGATTTCAAGCTATTCATGCTATTTTACTTCAAGCCTCTAGTGCATCCATGAAGCACTGATTTGGCTGGTGTTAAAAGAAAAGTACTGGAAAAACTGTGTCACACAGTACACTGTGACAACCATCTGCTAATATAGCCTGATCCTTCTTCATCTTACAGAGCAAGGGACACTTAGCAGCAATCAGCTGGGTACAGCACAGTCTGAGGCATCGGTGAAAAACACTCAGCTTTATCAGTCATCCCTCCTGTAATTTCAAATACAAATGGTCTGCTAAGATCCAAATAACGGTGGCAGTTTGAGATTGAAGCTAGAACATGGCAAGCAGGATGTAACAAGAACAGCACAGAATCTATAATTGCTGTGAAATTGTTTCTCAGAGCCTATTTGGTGTAACTGCTTCACAACAATTATAGTTCGTGCTGGCTCTACAAATCAAGCCAAGCTCAAATCTTATTCCCTTTAGATCACATTGCAAGGAACCCACTGGAGGCAGCATCTCCCCAAATAATCATGTTATGAGACAGATGCTGCTTCCATTTTTATATTGCAGCAGCAATGGGTAACCAAACAAGAACTGGGGCTCCATCCTGTTAGGCACTGTACAGACACACAGCAGAGTCCCTGCTCCAACGAGTTCACAACTTAAGCTACATCAAGAAGCAACTGGTGGACAAAAACAAATGGGATGGAAGAGATGTTTGAGCAAGTTACAGTACAATAACCAGGGGTCTCAGCTAGAGCTCAGATTTAGATTAATTTTAGAGGACAAGAAGGCACCTGCATAGTATCGCAATGGAGGTGAGAGATTTGTGTATAATCGTTTGCAGCATTTCACATTTTAAATTCTGAAAGTGTGCCAATAATCTAAGAATTTAGGGAGCAGATACTATCACCTACTGAGGGAAGGGCCCATTAAATTCACTTTTCATAAAATGTTGCCAGATTTCAAGCCATATCAAAAACCTGTGTGCTTGGGAGTAATGAGTGAAGAGTATGAAGCATGAGCACAGAAAAAGGAGAAAGGCATTTCCAAGGATTGAATTCCAGCAGAATCTTCACCAGAATAATATCTGAGCTTTAAATTCAAAGTCCTACCTGTTTTCCTTTTCTTCTATGTCACCTGTACTGCTTAGTCTTCTAGGGGCTACTGGGGCAAAGTAGTTTTTGCTGTCCTTATCCTAAAGAAAAAAGCAAAGTAATATATCAGGATCTTATATATTCCACATGGAAGTTATATCTTCAACAGCATTCAACAACACCTCTGAATTACAGCACGTAGCAAGGTGAGCACCCGCTCCAGCCCTGAAGGGGTTGGAAAAGCCCTGCAGAGGGCTGGGGCTGGGAGTAAAACCTAGGCTGATTGGGGTTAGTGGCAGCAGCTGGGGGCCACGCCCCAATCAGGGCCCAGCTGGCTCTATAAAGGCTTTGAGCCAGAAGTTCCAAAAGAGACTCTCTCTAGCTTGGAGAGAGAGTGACCTGGCTGCAAGAGCTGAGAAAGTGCCTAGATTGGGAGCAGAACTAGGGAAGGCCAAGGCTGCAGGCCTGGGAAGGCCTATTTGGTACAGGGATTGCAGGGGCAGCCACAGGTAGGCAGAGGCAGGTCCAAACCCCCTCGCCTGTGATGAGTGGCTTATACTGCAGTCTGCCCCAGGGAGCGGGGGCTAGTTGGTGACTGGCAGTAGCCTAAGTAAGGCGAAGTAGGGATAGTGGGTGGGGGTTCCCCTGGGAGGGGGAGATCCAGAACTGTGGGCATACTGCCAGGGGGCAGCACCCAAGACAAGGGCACTGGGTTCCGGGAGGGACATGGGAGCGTGGGGCAGCGAGACACCAGCCTGAAGGAGGCACTCTGGAGGCTGGATGCTAATTCCCCGAAATGACCAGCAGGAGGTGCTGCCAGGTGAGTCTGCGCCCCATGACAAGCGATGGAGAATGTGGGCGTGAGCGGTCCGTCCCCGCTACAAGGGGCAGAGTGAGGACAGCGGGACTATTGCCCAGGGATGAAGGTGGAGAAAAAGGGGATGATGGATCCCGGGTACTCTGGGGTTTATTATGCAGAGACCCCATGTGCCATCCCAGGCTGGGCCCTGGGGTCGGTGCCCCAATGGAAGGGAGCAGAAGACCTAAAGGGACTCTGGGAGGCCCATGAGCGATTTTGGAAGGGGTAGAGGCCCTCCACAATAGGATGGGGCAGCTGGCTAGGGAGCAGCGGGCCCTGATACAACTCCTCAGGGAGGGGTTCATGAGGAACCGGAGAACATGGCATGAGGGGCTGAGGGCCAGGGCCAGGAGGCCTGTGGCAGAGCGTCAGGCCTGCTACAGCTGCAGACAAACGGGGCATTTGTAAAGGGACTGTCCCTACGGGGATAGGGGCAGGGCGCCGCAGCCCCAACCGGGACAAGGAGAGGTCCCGCGGGCAGGCTGCCAGGCGTGGAAACCCAAGTGGCTGCTAACCTGTTGGGCCTGGGGGCAGAAGGGCCACATGCGGTGGGCCTGCCCAGGCCAGAGCGACCAAGAAAGCCCAGAGGCAAGGAACCTGCTGGGGCTGCCAGGAATGGGGCCACATAAGGAGGCACCACCCCCTCAGGGGAACTGAGGAGAGGCTGGGAGAGGTGCCTGTGTGTCCGGAAGGGCCAAGACTGAAAGAGGCAGCGACCAGGATGGAGGGAACCCAGACTATCACGGGGGCAGTCGCCGAGGACAAAACCCAGACGGACTGGGCCCAGCGGGAGGCCAGGACCCAGGTCAGGGTAGAACAGGTGGCTATGGGAACCCAGACCCTAAGGGAAGAGGACCTGGGGGACCAGGACCTATGGGTGTGGTTAGAGGCCGCGGAGCTGGCCCGCAGGAAGGCCAAAGCCCAAGTCCAGGAGATGGCCTGGGGCTGGGAGGCCAGGAGAAGAAGCGGGCAGGCCTGGAAGGGTGACCTTGGAGGGGTAGCCATGGGGGAGCCCAAGCCAAGACTCCCCCTGAATCCCAGGGATCCCCAATCAGGGCCCAGCTGGCTCTATAAAGGCTTTGAGCCAGAAGTTCCAGAAGAGACTCTCTCTAGCTTGGAGAGAGAGTGACCTGGCTGCAAGGGCTGATGATCTCCTGAGGTCCCTTCCAACCCTGATAGACTGAGTCTATGAGAAGCGCCTAGACTGGGAGCAGAGCTGGGGAAGGCCAAGGGAGCCAGGGAGCTCGGGCCTAGGAAAGCCCCAGGCTGCAGGCCTGGGAAGGCCTATTTGGTACAGGGGTTGCAGGGCCAGCCATAGGTAGGCAGAGGCAGCAGGTCCAAACCCCATCGCCTGTGATGAGTAGCTTATACTGCAGTCTGCCCCAGGTAGCAGGGGCTAGCTGGTGACTGGCAGTAGCCGAAGACTGAGGCGAGGTGAGGATAGTGGGTTGGGGCTCTCCTGGGAGGGGGAGACCCAGAACTGTGGGCATACTGCCAGGGGGCAGCAACCAAGACAAGGGCATCAGGGTCTGGGGAGGGACAGGGGGGCCAGAGGCGGTGAGTCACCGGCCTGAAGGAGATGCTCCGGAGGCTGGATGCTAATTCCCCAAGACTACCAGCAGGAGGCACTGCCGGGTGAGTCTGCGCCCCATGACACAGTGTTTCCATTCTTGCTTCTAAGGGAGAGTCAGTTTTTATTTTTTTCCAAAATTGCCAGTTTTCAAGGCTTTTGCTCTAAGTTAAAAATTGGCATGGAGGAGTCAGCCTGGAACCATTTCAAGAAATAGCCCAAAAGATCTGTTTTCTAGAATTACCGTATGTCCTTTTTAAGAGAGTTGCCTTCCCTGGCAACTAGCATGGTAAATGTGTGGCTAATAATTGAGGGCCGCTTCTAAATTAAGATAGATCGTGTGTAAATGGGCAGCAGAGCTGAATGGATGGAGAGCATACTGGGGAAGACTTTAGATTCAGAGCTGCACAATTACCTGTTCTGAACACAGGTCACGCACTGGCTGGCTTAGATAATCCCCACTAAAATATGTGGGATGCCAAACTACTGGGGGATTGCTAGGCAGGCTCTAACTTGGGTAGGAAGGGGTAAAAGGAATGTTTTGGCTGAATTCCAACAATTTTGCATGAACTACCAACATTGAAAGTAAGATGGTGTACTTTTCAAAACAGGAGGAAAGTACAAATCGGGGTCGGCAACCTTTTAGAAGTGGTGTGCCGAGTCTTCATTTAGACACTTTAATTTAAGATTTCGCTTGCCAATAATACATTTGAACGTTCTTTAGAAGGGGTCTCTCTAAGTCTATATATTATATCATTAAACTATTATCGTACATAATCAAGGTTTTAAAAATGTTTAAGAAGCTTCATTTAAAATTAAATTAAAAGGGTGATTTTACACCACCGGCCCGCTCAGCCCGCTGCCAGCCTGGGGCTACATTCACCTAGGCCTGCAGCAGGCTGAGCGGGGCCTGCGGCCCGGACCCTGGCTGGCAAGGGGCCAGCGGCCAGAACCCCAGACTGGCAGTGAGCTGAGCGGCTCAGCCCCCCGCTCAGCCCGGGTCCCGGCTGCTGGCCCCGCTCAGCCCGGGTCCCGGCTGCTGGCCCCGCTCAGCCCGGGTCCCGGCTGCTGGCCCCGCTCAGCCCGGGTCCCGGCTGCTGGCCCCGCTCAGCCCGGGTCCCGGCTGCTGGCCCCGCTCAGCCCGGGTCCCGGCTGCTGGCCCCGCTCAGCCCGGGTCCCGGCTGCTGGCCCCGCTCAGCCCGCTGCCAATCTGGGGTCCTGACCCTGTCCACATAGAGTAGGTACCTACCTTCTCCCTGGTTCTAGCCATTCTCTTCCTCTCTCTGCATGAAGATGAGGGTTGGAGTGCACTGAGAACAGAGCTGGGGTGAAGGAGCAGGCTGGGGGTTGGGGTACAGAGTCTGGCCAGGAGCTAGAATGAGGAAGGGGGCTCAGGGTTGGGACAGGAGGTTTGGGTGTGGAGCGCTTACCTGGACAGCTCCCATTTGGTGCAGGTGGGAATGTGGGAGGAGTGCAGGAGCTCCCGTTTGGTGCTCATGGTAGGGGTGGGAATGTGTGGGGGGTGCAGGAGTCAGGGCTGGGGGTGTTTGAGGAGGGTGCAGGAGTCAAGGCAGAAGGCTGGGGGGGGCTGGGTATGTGGAGGGGTGCCAGAATCAGGGCTGGGATTGTGGTGCAGGGGTCAGGGCATGGAGCTGGAGGGTGTGGGGGGTGCAGGGATCAGGGCAGAAGGCTGGGGAGTGTGGGCTGGGGTCGTGGGGGTTCTCCCAGCCCCCTGCCCTGAGCAGCTCACGGCAGGGAGCTGAAGGGGATATGCCAATTCCACCCCCTTCCCCAAGGTCCCCAGAGCAGAGAGCTTGCTGTCAGCTGATTGGCTGCAGGGAGGGAGAGGAGGAGGGGCAGGAACCCAGCACACTGGGGGAAGAGGTGGGGGGGAAGAGGAAGGAGAGAGCGGTGGGCGGGGGGCAAAGAAGAGCAGGCCGGGCCAGGCAGGATTTTGAATGGCACGCTGCTTTTTGCCGGGGTCCTCGGCAGGCAGCAGCGTGCCATTAAAAATTGGCTTGCGTGCCATCTTTGGTGCGCATACCATAGGTTGCTGACCCCTTGTATAAATGTACTACAGCATCTGAACACAAATGCAAGCAACATGAAAAAAAGCTGAAAGAAGAATGACAGGGGTATTAAATTATGGAGATTATGAACTAGTGGCCATAACTGAAACCCGGTGGGACGACGCTCAAAAGTGGGATGGCCATACAAATGGGTAAGCTGATTGACGCTGCTTGATAAGCACCCCTCAGATGTGATTCACTGCAAACTGTTTTGAGGGAAAGGAGACCTTTTCTTTGTTGTCTAATAATGCAGAAATCCGGGGACTCGATGAAGAGCGATAGATGGAAGAACCTCTCTCTCTCAGTGCCTCCCGGGAAGCAGCTTCGCTTAGCATATTGTGGCTGCCAGTTTTCCGTAGACCAAGCCTCCAAGATGAGGGAGATTCATCCTTTTGCTCCTCTGATTTGTTGAGCAAACTGGTGAACTGTGGTGGAAGAAGACAACAGCGGGTAGGAAACTAGGGTACTGCAGATAGTACATAATTTAACTTCCCAGAGAGTTTTACTAAGTAGGTCACACTTTGAAGCATGAGATTCAATGCAGTCTCCAGCGATAGCTGGGGACACACACACACACACACACACACACACACCCCCACACACACCCCTCACGCTTAACTGTAAATGCAAGTTAAGGTTAATTAGGATATAGAGAGGGAATAAAAAGGTGTCAAAAGTTTTGTCAGCATGTGTTTAAGAAGGGTGTACTACTCAAGAATGGCAAAGGCACAAGTGACTTATGCAGCTCATCCCACACGAGTGCAAGTAAACACTTCATATCAGAAACCATGCAACTGTGTATTCTGTATATGCTGCTCTGTAGTTTTCTTATAGACTTTAGCTATACATCCACATACTATTTCCTCAAATATACAATTGTTTCACACCTTTCTTTCAGCTACAGATATGTAGCATGTTGTAGTACTGGCATATTACTCGATGTATGATAGAGAGATCCATGAAAATAATCCTTACTAGAAGAGGGAGGCTCCTTCAGAGCTCATGTGCAAGGTTATAGGAGAGATGTGTATTTTTTTTTTGCATTACCTGAGTTGTACACACTCATCTAATTAATACTATTGCAATGCATATTTACAGTGGGACAAAGTTAGCTTGCACACAGGACCTTAATTCTGGCATTTCGAGATTTGTGTACTTAACTCTGCAACCTTAATTTTTTTTTTTTTTTTTAAATGTGGTTTTGGATGGATTTTGCTCTAAAGTAAAAAAGCTAGACACTACCGGATTACCTTAAACCACGTACCTCAGGGAGACCGTAGAGCTATTAGATTTTACCTTGCAAGACACAGTGAGGCCACTATACTGACTTTTCCCAGCAAGAAATCTAGTCTGACAGTATTGAAACACAGGAAAAGCAACTAAACTTAAAAGCTCAAGAGGCAGGAGACAGTTGTTGTAAGTAAAGCTGTGCTAATTAAGGGATTTCAGTTAATCTAATGAGAGTGTAAACAAGGAGTTTATCTATAAAACAAACAAACCTATTCAGTGTTAACCCACTTCAATTAATCAAGAGTCTCAGACTACTGAGATTTCTGATTTTCATACTTGCATAGGAAGCACTCATGGGCTTGAGGTAGCTGCAATGCTTTGCAGTAGGGAAAAGGTTAACTGCACTATTCATAATTGCTCGCTCTCTCTTCCTCATCACTTGCCTGGTTAAGTAAATTTAAGTTTATGCCATAGGGAACGCTATCTTATTAGCTCTAGGCAAACTATTAGGCTGACTGGCATGTACAAAACAATTTATGACTAGCAATGAAACCTCTTGAATCTCTCATATCTGTTAGCTCAGTCTCTAACAACAACAACAACAAAAAAACACTTAGCATATAACAACCTGCACTTCAGTGTAGAAACCTGAGACATTAAGCACAGGGCCACCACAAGGAATGCAAGATATGAAGGTTACTCAGCCGTAACTGGAAGTTCTTTGACATGTATGATCCCTAGTTGTATTCCAAACATGGGTATGCCCATGTTCCTTGTGCCTGAGACCAGAGAATTTGCAAGTTGTCTGTAGGTCTGCACCTGCACCCCCGAGCTCCAAGAGTATAAGGAGAGGTGTGGAAAAACTGCTTCTCCAGTTCCTTCACTATCGCGAATCCAGTCAAGATCCAAAGCAGACGGGAAAAAGGGTGGGTAGTGGAATATGGATTATGGTCCCATTGGGTGTGCACAAAGAATGCCAACTCCAACATGCACCTGCTCCAGGTTCATCTACCATACCAGGAAAGCCATGACCTTGGCAAAGATTGTTACTTTGGTATTCATGTAGTCTCTGTCTGATGTGTGAATGGCCCAAAGCCAGCCTGTACACAGAAGTGAAGCCTGGTGAATGGCGTTATGCAAGTACACAAGGCCATGTGGCCTAGCAGAGAAAGACAGACCTTGACTGTGGTTTGAGGGCGACTTACTTGACTTATCAGGCTGTTAATGGCCTGAATTTGGAGCCTTGCTGAAGTCAGTTCTTTGGCTGCTTCTACAAAGTCTAAGGTTTTTATGGGACTCAAAGTAGCCTTTTCTCTGTTTACACAGATTCCCAAGGATGTCAGAAGGTGGAGCAAAGATAGGGTGGCTGACTGAACCTTCTGATTGGATCTGCCTGTTAGGAGCCAATCATTTAGTTATGGGAAGTTGGTATAGCTGTTTTGACTCATCTGGGCCACCACCATATTGAGGACCTTCATGTAGGCCCTGTTGCCAGTCCAAACAGAAGTACTCTGAACTGATAGTGCTCTTGTTGGAGAATTGCTAATATAGTTCCTATTTTTAAGAAAGGAAAAAAAAGTGATCCGGGTAACTACAGGCCAGTTAGTTTGACATCTGCAGTATGCAAGGTCCTGGAAAAAATTTTGAAGGAGAAATTAGTTAAGGACATTGAAGTCAATGGTCAATGGGACAAAATACAACATGGTTTTACAAAAGGTAGATCGTGCCAATCCAACCTAATCTCCTTTTTTGAAAAGGTAACAGATTTTTTAGATAAAGGAAATGCAGTGGATCTAATTTACCTAGATTTCAGTAGGGCGTTTGATACCGTCCCACATGGGGAATTATTAGTTAAATTGGAGAAGATGGGGATCAATATGAACATCAAAAGGTGGATAAGGAATTGGTTAAAGGGGTGACTGCAACGGGTCCTACTGAAAGGCGAACTGTCAGGGTGGAGGGAGGTTACCAGTAGAGTTCCTCAAGGATCGGTTTTGGGACCAATCTTATTTAATCTTTTTATCACTGACCTTGGCACAAAAAGTGGGAGTGTGCTAATGAAGTTTGCAGATGAAACAAAGCTGGGAAGTATTGCCAATTCGGAGAAGGATCGGGATATTATACAGGAGGATCTGGATGACCTTGTAAACTGGAGTAATAGTAATAGGATGAAATTTAATAGTGAGAAGTGTTATTAATCCCTAAATGCATAACCTTACAAGAAGTTTAGTTATAAGTTGGGGACGCATCAATTAGAAGTAACGGAAGAGGAGAAGGACCTTGGAGTATTGGTTGATCATAGGATGACTATGAGCTGCCAATGTGATATGGCTGTGAAAAAAGCTAATGCGGTTTTGGGATGCATCAGGAGAGGCATTCCAGTAGGGATAAGGAGGTTTTAGTACCGTTATACAAGGCACTGGTGAGACCTCACCTAGAATACTGTGTGCAGTTCTGGTCTCCCATGTTTAAAAAGGATGAATTCAAACTGGAGCAGGTACAGAGAAGGGTTACTAGGATGATCCGAGGAATGGAAAACTTGTCTTATGAAAGGAGACTTAAGGAGCTTGGCTTGTTTAGCCTAACTAAAAGAAGGTTGAGGGGAGATATGATTGCTCTCTATAAATATATCAGAGGGATAAATACAGGAGAGGGAGAGGAATTATTTCAGCTCAGCACCAATGTGGACACAAGAACAAATGGGTATAAACTGGCCACCAGGAAGTTTAGACTTGAAATCAGACGAAGGTTTTTAACCATCAGAGGAGTGAAGTTTTGGAATAGCCTTCCAAGGGAAGCAGTGGGGGCAAAAGGTCTATCTGGTTTTAAGACTCTACTTGATAAGTTTATGGAGGAGATGGTATGATGGGATAATGGGATTTTGGTAAGTAATTGATCTTTAAAAATTCAGGGTAAACAGGCCAAATCCCCTGAGATGGGATATTAGATGGATGGGATCTGAGTTACCCAGGAAAGAATTTTCTGTAGTATCTGGCTAGTGAATCTTGCAAATATGCTCAGGGTTTAGCTGATTGCCATATTTGGGGTCGGGAAGGAATTTTCCTCCAGGGCAGATTGAAGAGGCCCTGGAGGTTTTTCGCCTTCCTCTGTAGCATGGGGCATGGTTGACTTGAGGGAGGCTTCTCTGCTCCTTGAAGTCTTTAAACCATGATTTAAGGACTTCAATAGCTCAGACATGGGTGAGGTTTTTCATAGGAGTGGGTGGGTGAAATTCTGTGGCCTGCACTGTGCAGGAGGTCAGACTAGATCAGAATGGTCCCTTCTGACCTTAGTATCTATGAATCTTGTCCCACCAGAAATCTGAGGAACCTTCTGTAGGGCAGATGAATGCCCATATGAAAGAAAGCATCTTTCATGTTGAGAGCCGTGAGCCACATGTCCTTCTCCAGGGAGGGAATTATCAATGCCAATGTACACATGCAGGACTGATTTGCAAATAAAAATATTCCGCTGATGTAGGTTGAAAATGGGTCTTTATCCTTTTTTCTTGGAGACTGAAATATAGGGAGTAGAACGCTCAGGTGGCACTTACTCTATAGCCCATCCAAGGAAGGGACTGTCCACCTTACAGAAGATTTCCTCATGAGGGTGGTCCCTGAAGAGGGGCCAGGAAAGGTGTTTGCAAGGGGAAAGGAGAGAGAAACTAGATGGCATAGCCAGAACAGATGGTATCCAATCCCCACTTATCCATTGTTGTTGCCCTCCAGTTGTAGGTGAAAAATGTGAGGGGGCCACCAAAGGTTTGGGGAGGCAGTTGGAGAGGACATCAACAAACATATGTGGTTCTCAAGCATCCTGTCAAAAGTAACCTCTAGTTGGTGGATAGGATTGAGTGGCTGTGGTTGAAAGAGCTGCCTACCTAGGGCTTTGCACTTTCCGACATTTGCACAACAGTTCATAATGGTGCTGGTGGTAGAACAGCTGAGGGAGATGTCTTGGTTTATACATCTGTTTGTGGTGTTTCCTCTTTGGTGCTGGCTATAAATGCTCAGGGAATGGAAGGTCATCCTGGAGTCTTAATGAGCGCAGTGACTCGTCCATCGTTTTGTTACAGAGGTTAGACTCAAAGGGCAAGTCCTCAGTGGGATTCCTCCCTCAGGAGCCCCAAAGAGAGAAGCCATGATTCATGCCTCAAGTATCACCATAGCAATAGCTCTAGATGGGGTATTGGCAGTGTCCATTGCAAATTGAAAAGAAGTCTTATCTACCAGTTTGCCTTCTGGAGGGCTTGGAATTAGACCCTGTCCACTGAGTGTGTGTCTTCAAACTCCAAGAATTTGAAGTAATTTGTAAAATCGTGCTGCGCTAACAGGACCTGGTAGTTAACAATTCTCAGCCCTTTTCGGGTGGGGGTGCAAGATGCAGGAGTATGCCATACCACCCTGACTGGTTCCATGACGGCCTCATTTAGTGGGAGGCCCACCTGACTGGTGCCAGTGGGCTGCAAGATGTCCATGAGCTTATACTGCATATCACGGAACTCCTGGAGTGGAATCTGGAGTTCAATTGCCACCCTCTGCAAGAGCTCTTGGTACTGCCTGTGGTCTTCAGGCAGGGATGCTGAAGATGAAGAAATTGCCTCATCAGGCATGGATGACGACATCTGTCAGAACCAGTTGATCCAGCTTCATTTCCTCCTTCCGCGTACTCTGATGGAACCCGTTGGTGTTGACCAAGAGGAGAGGGCAGGCGGGATTCATGCTCAGATCTGGATCTCTAGCATAGGGATCCCATGGATCCCAACAGGGCCACTATGAAGCGACAACTGGTTTTGGGGGGAATTTCAATACAGTGGATACCATCGGTCCCCTAGATGGTCACATTTGGGCACAGGATAGGTCCAAGATCTCCTACAGTTTCTGTCTGGACTAACCTCCCTACTTGGAAGCAATGGTTTGTCTGGACATCAGAATCAACCAATGAGAAGGTAAATTCTGGGTCTCTTGGCCATACTGGTGGATGAATGCTTCAACTCCTCTATGGAGTAGAGAAGCAGCCCCTTCTCCTCATGAGTTTCTTCTGTTGTTGAGATGTCCCTCAGGAGGATCACACCAGAAAGGAGAGGAAACAGAGGATAAGGTAAGGTGAAAATATTATCCGAAGAGGTAAAAGTTTCAGTCTGTCCCAGAACACAAGGTGTCCCAGTTATTGGTGCTCAGAGGATCCTTCTGGGAACAAGTCAGTACAGTTGAAGAGGAGTGTATCCTGGAGCTCCCAGTCAGTGCTGGCAGGTGCTGATCCTTTGACTTTCAAGCTGGAGCCATAGCCAATACCGATCTTTTTTCCTTCACACCTTACCCTCATGGTCAGGAGGTTTAGGCAGACCTAAGTCTTTAGGACCAAAATGAGGACTCACCTGACTTGGACAGAGTCAGGGAAAGATCCTTCTTTTAGAAGCAAATGTGGAAGGGGATCTGTTCTAGCATCTATGAGAGTGCCCCTAACTCTCTTAAGAGGCCTGAGGCAATGATTATTCTGACTTAACAGCCCTGGCCTCTTCTTCGGAGCTTATGCTCAGAGGGGCACTGCCTGCAGACAGAGGCTTACGTAACAGAGGGTTCACCTGGCCGGGATCTGACTGGGTCTCATGACTTTCTCCATGAGGTACTTCCTCAGGTGAAGTTCTCATCACTTTTCATGTTTGGGGAGGAAAGCAGAGGCAGATGTGAGCCTTCGCAAGACACTAAAGGCAGCGCTAGCAGTCGGTCATCGCTGACTGAGATGGGGCAGGGGCAGGGGCAGGAGACATTTCTTAAATCCCAGGACTCTAGGCATGGCCCTTCTTCTGAGGGGAGTGAAAAGAACTGGAGAGGGGAGGCCCCAAGGCAGAAGCGGGGGACAGGAGAACTAAACTACGCTAATTAAAAGACTGAAAACACTAGAAACTATTATATTTACAGGTACAAAAACAGCATAAAGGTGGCTCTGAACACAGGATTCTGACTCAGGCTGGGCAAGTAAGAAGGAAAGGAGAGGCAGTTGGTCTGCATCTCTCCTTATACCATTGATACTGAGCACAGAACACGCGGGCCCGCAAACGGACCAATAGACACTACTTTCAAATACTCCAGTCTCGGGCACGTATGGAATACACATAGGGACCGCACTCACGGTTCTTGCTAGCTAAGTGGATTTAGAGTCAGAAGAGGTTTAGGTCTAATCTCAGTAGCTATAGTGAGCTTCACTTGGGGGAGAGGGAAGAGAATATCATTGCTAGAGAAATGACAAGCAGTCTCACTCTACCTCATTAGTCTAGCATCATAGCTTGAACAGTCCCATCGAGTCTGGGGCAGGTTATGTAAACTGGATGTATCTTCAGGCTATGTGTTTCAATGCCAATTGCATTGCTGTTACATTGCAATGAAGGGTAAAAACAGGAATTTTACCAGTTGCTTCCATAAGGACAATTTCAATGGAGTACTCTCTGTTGCAGTACTTCCTGCTGAAAGGAACTAGGAGAACAGATGTAGTCAAAACTGCTTCTTTCACCAAACAGACAACAGTGTCCTTCCTAGCCAGAGAACCAGGAGTACTTGTTAAGCAGTAGAGTGTTTTTTTTTTTTTTTTTTTTTTTTTTAAAATGGCCCAACTTATTTCAGAGGGTGACGTAATGGAAAGACTGCACACCAGACAAAATTAGCCCCATTTGTGCATGTCCCAGACTATTATGCTGTTAACTGTGCCTCTTTGTTAAATCAGAGAGAGAATAGTATCTGATTGTAAGTCTTGCAACCTCTCTGAAGACCAGTTTAAGAAAATCTATTCTCCAGTGCAACCAACTGCTTTAAAGCAATAATGGAATGCACAGTTGGACTCTACATCAATCCCCAATTCACTTACTTTTCTGGCAGGAGATGCAGTGAAGGAATTATGCTCTGGTGGTGGTATTTGTTCAGTGATGCTAGTCCTGGGTTCATGACCAGAATGGTTGGCAAAGGACTCTTTCTTTCTCTCTACAATTTTAGACAAGGGGAGGAAAAACAAGGTGTTTGAATGTTGCATTTATAAACCACTTTCCCTTTACCACTGTGATATGCAAATAAGCCAACCCAAAGCCTATGTAATAACAGAACATTCCAGTTCCTCACACTCAGAAAAAAGGGAAGCATCCCTAAGTCTACTCATTGAACAAAAGGTATTTCTGCCCAGTCCTAAGACACCTCTGCACTAAGTGGTTACAGCTGAAGCATGATTTTACAGAGCTATCTATTTCACCCCCAGCAGGCAATCTGCCCCTTCTTTCCTGAGAGCATTTGAGGCCAGATAACAGACTTCATTCATTAGATTTCCTTTAACTGATCATTCTTGACAGACAGATGGGTCTGAGAACTAAAGTATTCCTGCAACGCCAAAATACGCGTGGTGGCATGCATGTCTGAGTCAGTCAGGTGAAGGATACAATGATATGGTTCTGCTGGATATTCACCATGGGTTTGGGGCATAGCTCTTGCAGAGAGAGGAAGATGGGAATGCAATGACCTAACTTGTATTTCATTTCTGTGTACAGCTGGGACTATCTGATCAGTCTGGAGACAGTCAAGAATAAACTAACCCAAAACAGCCAAATCCTGTGGCTACCTAGTTGCTCCCTTCTATAAGCTCAAGCTTCCACCATTAAGGCTTTTTGATTTCTATTCAAGACAAATGCCTCTAACCCTAGAATATAGCATTCGGTTCCAAACACCTTGTTACCTAAAGGACATGAGCGGCACATATCATAGGCTGGGGAAGGCTATGCCTCTCCAAACAGCCCTGCGTGGCCCCACCCACTCTCTGCCCCAAGGCCCCCTCCTGCTTGCCGCTTTCCCTTTGGCCCCAGTCCAGGCAGGCTGCTCCTCTTTGGGGAAGCGTGCTGGGATTGGGGCTGGAGCTAGGGCAGCCGGCTTGCATCCGGGACTTGGAGCAGGCTGGAGCTGCCCAGCACTGGGGCCATGCTGTCCGGAGCTCCAGCATTGGGGGTGCTGGGCCCCCAGCGCCCAGGTGGGGGCTGCCAGCACTGGGGCCACCTGCCCAGCACAGTTTGTCTTGCACTTGTTTTATCTTTCAGTAGCAGTTTGAAGCAGACTAGTACACAAAGATACAGCACTGCAGCACTTTTTGTGCACTGCTGTTTGCTCCTCAGGGACTGGGGAACTTCTCAATTTCACTTGGCTGCCTCCACTCACTTTGAACAAATCAGAGAGCTGAGCAGAGAAGGCTCTAAACTCCCCTAAGAGTTGTAAGAAATAAGGTCAAGACAAAAAACTCTGGGCTCTTTTGCCTTCTCAGGTTTTCATACCAGAGTCAGCAATTAAAACACATCTGTGTTGTACATATGGGAAAGCTACTTTACACCAAGAGTTGCCAAAAACAGGTCTGCTTGTATAATGTTTATCTATACTGTTTCTGAAGCTGATACACTATGCAACACCACTTCCTGGAGTTAAACCACTCCTTATAGGCAGGCTTGGAAGGATTACATTTTTGAAATTGGCAAATGTCAGTAAACGTCGATTTTACTGTACACAAATAGAACAAATTTTTCCCTCACTAATCAAAATTTACAGATAGACAAATCTAAAAAATGCAGCTTGGGAATTTGTTAGTTTGGTTTAAGGCTATTTACTTTGTATATTTTGACACACAATGTTAACAACTTTGTTTAAATGGCTATAAAGCTTTAATTTTTTGAATCTTAATTCCGTCATTAAATAATTGTCTGATCCCCCCCATAATTTCCCACAACTGAAAATTTAATTTGAAAATAAAAAAATGCTAATACCTCATAATTGTGAAACTGTGAAAATTTAAAATGGATAAAAATAAAAAAATGCTTGAAAACAGATATCATCCCTCAAAATTATAAAAGTCACCCTGCCACACCTATTTGTTAGTGTTTCATTTAAGCTCCTGCTTTGCTGCAAGATCTGAGATTACAAGACAAAGTTGCTGCCTATTAAAACACTAATTAGAAGAGCAACTACACAGACTAAAATCCATACAGCATTTACTTTATTTACATGCCAAAAGACAATTTTAAAAAAACTTTTAATCTTTGTCATTAATATACACAAAGAATTTTTTTTTTTTAAACTGCCAGTTCCGCCGAGCACAACCTAGATGCTTCTGTCCCTTTAACTCGTCATCCATCTTCAGGTTTGTCCAACCAGAGCCCAAGTGATAGTTCTTTTGCTGCAGGACAGAAACCAGGTTGTGCTTCCATAGGTGTTTGACAGTTTTGTAGTGCTCAATGGAGTCAAGATTTATTGATAGCACACTAAGGAAACAGACTGAGTAAGGTGCAGTCATAACCCAGAGCCACTCTAACTCTTGGTCAATATTCATCTTCCTAGTGAAAAAACTGCAAATATATTGATAAACTAAATACCATTATCAGCCAATGAAATGCTGTTTTGTAGCTTCTAAAGTCAATGTTCGGAACAACCCAGGATCCTAACCATCTTACATCTACAGAACACTAGGGGGGAGACTTGTTTTCTGTTTTTATTCTGGGGATGAAAGCTAAATAGTGTTACAGGAATCTGTGGTCAGCCCCTCTTTGCAGAGATATGGGTAAATCAGGAAGCACAGACCTAAATACGGTCACTTGAACAACATGTGAACAATACACACCCTGACTAGGTTCCTAACTGAAGCCACAGAGACAATATGAAGAAACCAGGAGCTTGGAACTCCAGCAGTTAACAGCAGCATCTAAAGCCTGATATTACGTTATGTACTTAATGAATCCATTATTTTTCAACAGATTAAACCCTTTATACACCAAGATCAGAAAAAGCTTTCCCTGCTCCCATGTGGTGATAGAGTATTTAAATGGAACAGGAAACAACTTTCCATTTCCTAGGGTTTATTTTTCCTGAAAACACATTTTTAGTCCTTTATCTAGAACAGCAGCAAGTGGCTTTTACTGAGCGGCATTAAAATGAGTTAACTAGAAGATCAATTTCTAGACACCCCTTCATTCCGTTCATTACATTCAAGGTACAACAGGAATACTATTTTCTCCACACATTGAACTGGTTACTCAAAACCTCTCATTCACCAAAATTTTTACCTTTAAGGGGGAACACAAGCAAGTAAGGCTGGAAACTAACGAGAGCCCCATGTTATTCCCAAACATGAAACAACAAAATAAAATGAAAAGCGATGTATAAAATGAAAAAAAAAAAAATCAAAAGCTTCTAATCAGCCAGGGGAAAGTCAGTAGCCAATGGCAGCACCCATGAGCACAAATCGTGAGCTAACAGGATCAATTCCACCAGACAGAGTGCACCCAGCCAATGGCAGGTCCTGCACAGGTCACATGCATACTGAGCAGATGGGGGTCAATGAGAGGATTTGGCAGCCATACAAAGAGTGCGGAGGGGAAGGTGATGGGGGGGGGGTGTTCGGAGGCAGGATTCATCAAACAAAAATACAAAATTCCCAAAAAATAAAATGAAAAAAAAAAAAAACTAAAAAACAAAGTTTCATGAGGCTCTAACTATTTCCCATCCCAAAGTTAGCGTAATCTGGTGGGGAAGGCCGTCCAAAAATTCAAAGCATTTTAACACACTTATGCGGAGGAAAAGGCACCATTTATACAAGACCTACATAACATTTTGTTTTATCCTGATGCAGAACTGATGGAGAACAAATTAAAACCTATCCCAAGATCTTTACTGAAACTTATGCTGACCTATGAGCCAGTAAACAAAAAGGAAACTGTCCTGTCTGCATTCAGTGCTTGAAACAACAACAATGCTGGTTTGAAACATTTGGCAAGATGAAAGTTTTCATCCTTCCAAAAGGGTCTTGCAAAGTTGTATTAAACAAAAGGATGGAGCAAGAACTATTAAATTCACCATTACTTTACTTTCTAGCAATTCTAATTTGGGGTATTGAGATCAAATTCTAATTTCTCACCGAAGAAGTATTCATCTGTTTTAAAATAAACTGAGGGTCAATAAAGTCAGGTCTTCCATTTTTTAAAAGAAGTCTCACTATACAGTTATCCACCATATGCTATATCAGTCCATGTGATTTACTTAATAGCTCAGCTTATCTGAAGAAACATTTTTAAAATGCTTTTAGCCTTTGAAAAAACAGTGAGTGGGACTCCCTAGCTGAGGCCTCATATCTTAATTAACTAACTGAAATCTTAGTGTTGATTATGCATTACCTGCCTCCTTTTCAGCATCTGATTCTGAAGCCTCATCCTCTTCGGCTTCCTCTTCTTCCTCAGAGCTGGAACTGCTCGATTCCTTGTTCTCCTCTTCTGGTTCCCGGGACTTCAGAGTGTCTTCTTCATAAAGAATCTTCTCTTTGCTGAGAAAAATAGGAGTTTTTAAGGTGTTCCAACACGGGGGAAACAGCTATTTGTGACCTTTACTCTTAACGAACCTGCAGATAAGTCACTACATCTAAAACAGGTAAGCATACAAGTACCTCTTACACACTTCTTCACCCCAATATTTCCTACCCAGTACATTTGCTATGGGTGAAATTCCCAATCCTGCATTTCCCATGCTGGCAAGGACAGCTCCACTCAGCCCGGGGAGATGTGGACTACAGTGCCTTATGTTACTCCAGGGCAATCCCTCTAGCTGTACTAAAAGGTTTCAAATGAGATCATCAAGTCCTCAGCCAGAAGAGAGAAGACAGGAGTGTAGGAGACTGTAGAAAAGAAAAGCTACACCAGCTATTTTGTGGGTCTTACTTTTTGAAGAGTCCACTTTGCAGTTTGCCATTCATGTCAGCTTCAATTAGCTTGTTTCTTGTCTCCTTCTCACTGCGCAGCTGTCAAAAGGTGGGAGAAGAATGGGAAGGTCACATTTGAACAGGCAGCAGCAGCACTAGCTGTTATCAGTTTAAAGTCATCCCAAACCTCACTTTGAAGAAGTGGAAGGTGTTTTTCCTTGCTAAGTACTCGGTTGTTGCTCAGTTTGACAGGCAAATACACATCTATAAGCGCACCACATCATGGCCAGGAATACTATAATAGCATAAGGTAGATACCAGGTACATTGTTACACTCAAGTGGCATTTCATGAGAAATTCCATGGAAATCAGCAACAGTGCTGACGGAGAAGAGCCCCCTTTGACCGTAAGGGTCAGATGCTTGCCCCAGATGTACTGCCCTGTTCTTTCAAGAACATGCACAGAATTGAGCTCGGGGAGAGGGGAGGTTGTCATCAAGTGTCAATTCCTACGGTGATGGAAGTGTTTTGGCCAACTGGTTCAAGAAATCTCGTCATCGGTGATTCCATTAGGGATGGATAAACTAGCAGCAGCATGGTAATAATCATGATAACTCCCAGGAGCTATAAACATGTTTTTAGGTAGAGCAGAAAGAGATTGTAATTCTAGCCCAGTCGTGCATTTTGAGGATCATTCTGAGCCTGAAAATTCCACTAAAAATCCCTCAGCCTGGCACTTACATTCTTCAAGTGAATGCATCCTGGAATCCCAAAATTGTAAACACCGCAGTGCAGCGTTTATAGGGTTGGAAAACATTGTGGGACCTAAGGATTGCATGTCTTAAACTAAAAAAATACTCAAGGCCCTGCTATAAGGGGAGGTTGACTGGGGTGGCTAGGTTTGTTCAGCAGAGAACTTCTCCTCTCCTTTGCTTCCTCTCCACACTGCCCAAGGTAAGTTACAAGTTCTTCCTGTGCTGATAGAGAGGCCCAGAATCTCTCTGGACATGTAAGCAGCAGAAACATACTCGCATCTTTGAATGCATGAAAACTAACAGACATAAGCCCAGGGAAGCCATTCATGACTTGAAATACAGAGCTTCTCCTATGAGCTCTGAGTGCCTCATTTAGCCTAAGGTTCGGTGAGAATACAGAAGACATCCCACCATTTCTCCTGGTCCTGCCTGAAAGAAATATGGCAAGACTCATTAAGAAATTTGTGTATGGCTTGCTCATGCATATTATAGCAGATTTTTTACGCCATATGCAAGAGAATTTGTAGGTGTATTTTGATTTTTATTTATTTATTTAATTTTAATTAGGAATGCAGTTTTCTGCATTACGCTGGTTCACACTTCCTGGGAGAAAAGCCTAAAGAACTCTTTTCAGAGTGGTAGCTGTGTTAGTCTGTATCAGCAAAAAGAATGAGGAGTACTTGTGGCATCTTAGAGACTAAGAAATTTATTTGAGCATAAGCTTTCGTGAGCTAAAATCCACTTCATCAGATGCATGCAGTGAAAAATAGAGTAGGAAGATATACAGAGATATAGATATATACAGAGAACATGAAAAAATGGGGGTTGCCATACCAACTCTAATGAAAATAATCGATTAAGGTGGGCTATTATCAGCAGGAGAAAAAAAAACTTTTGTAGTGATAATCAGGATGGCCTATTTCAAACAGTTGACAAGAAGGTATGAACAACAGTAGGGGGGAAATTAGCATGGGGAAATAGTTTTTAGTTTGTGTAATGACTCATCCACTCCCAGTCTTTATTGAAGACTAATTTAATGGTGTCTGGTTTGCAAATTAATTAAAATTAAATCAAATTAAAAAGAATTCTGTTTACATATTGGTTTATCAATTCCCCTACTTTGCTGAGAAGTTGGTTCACATTAAAAATAGGGGTTTTTTTCGGGGGGGGTGGAAGAGGATGCAACAGGGGGACTGCTAGGCCACTGTGTTGGAGCCAGAATTCTGGGTTCTACCTCTCACATTGCCCTATTCCTCAAAGCTGTAAGAACTGGTATCACCACCAAGTTTTTATAGCAAACATTTTCTCTAGCAATACCACTTTAATTCTACCATGTTACACTGCATCTGGCTGGAATTTTTTTTTTTTTTTGCGCTTCCTTGGATCTTGGTGACATCAATGAATAAGTGGCAAGTCCGAGATGGACTATGAAGGAATGCAACCCCGGGCCAATGCAGCAATATGTGGATCAGTTTTCCTTTGATCTCAAGACCCACAGTTTTTGCGATCAGCTCACTACCCACACCACCTTCACCAAAGGCTTCCACCACATTACAAGATTACATACTATTTAGTGTGGATTTGAAATTACTAAACTTCTCCCAATGTTGGGGTTCACATAGTAACTTATAATTACTTCTTACTCACCCAGTCTTGTTCTTCTTAAAGACAATAAAGGAACAAATACCAATTCAGAATACAGCAGGACAGTGTTTGAGTCACCTTCCCTTATGTGAAGTTATAGTAACCATAAACATCCCTTAGATGTGAGGTAAGTACCTCCCAGAAACAAGAGGTTTAGGGACAGAGGTAAATCTAATGATTAACTGTACAGCTACACTCAATGTCTAGAATTCCAGATGTTGATAAATCATTCACCCTCTTGCTACAGCTGAGTTGCTAGCAAACGGGTTCTGGAACTTTATGTATGCCATTATGTTTAATGTCTCCCAGTTATCTAAAAAATGATGGCACTTAGTTTCATGCCTCCACTGAGACATCATATATATGTTAGATTCACTCTCTATGCATCGATAGTTAGAAAGCAAGAAAGAGGTCAGACAAAAACTCACCACATTCTGTTTTTTCTGCAGCATCTCCAAATGCTCAACCAGTCCCTCATCAGCCACATCAAATGGTGTCTGACCCTGATGACATGGGCAATTAGAAAACAAAGGCACCATCCAAGATGGTGCTTCATTAATACATGAGACGTGTTCTTTACCAGTGGACAAAAGAACTGAACTCCCTGCCACAGTATGCAATCAGGAGACCCCCACCTTCAGAGACCTGCTTGGACTTCCAACTGCCAGGTGACATATGGAATGGGATGGCAGAGAAGACAGCCCTCCTGTTATTCCGCCATAGTCACTTAATTCCTAGACTAGGAGTGGCCAAAAGCAAAGGCTGCAGTTTTATAATGCAACCCATGGCCAGACTCACCTTTATTACAAGTGCAGCTCAAAGGATGAGATCCCATGCTGCAACTCAGCAGCAAGGGCTATTGCATTTGGGTCACATGCTCTCCAAAAATTGCACATCTACATTAAGGATGAGGGTGACCTCAACCTGCCCTACTCATTAGTGTACCCTTCTACGCTCCTGGCAATCTGCCAATACAGCCATAAACAGGACAAAGTTGAGGGGTCTCTGTCCTAAATTGTTATGCATAAATATAAAATAACTAGGAAGGCCACTTTGGGATGTAATGCAAGAAACCTACAACACTATCATTATAATTAAAATACTCCGCCACCTTATTAATCACATTAATAATGAAACCTGATGGCTGTTGATTAAATGAAGACTGACAGGACACAACTCCTGGCCAGGGAATTTACAACCCAGAGCCAGATCACTAAAGATATTATGACCTACTTAACTTTCAAAGGGATTGTTTACAAAGCAATAATACAGTAGAACCTCCCTAATTTGCAGTAGGTACTGAGACAACCATTGATGATTACAGAATTTTGCAAGTTAGGTCCCAATCCAGCAAAGAGAACCCTAGTGGCAGGGGTCTGTCCATGTGGTTCTCTTTGCCAGACCAGGCTTCAGATGAATGATTATACAAACAAAAAATAAACAGAATGAATCACAAGTATAGTTTTTCAAATCAATTTCCACTACAAGCAGATGTTACTCTATTCCTCATTTATACAAGGAGGAAAATGCCACACAGCCAGACACTTTAAAAAAATAATTTGTTCCCTCAGCCACCTAAACCTCCTGCCTGGATTCATTCACGGATGTCGTTCTAGCAGGTATAGTCTCAATACACTGCCAAAGAAGTGGCCATGATATCACAACACTGAATCAATTCAGGCAGGAAGCAGTTTAGACAGGTAAAAACAGTTGCATACACATCAGAGTTCAGAAATAACAGGAAAGCAGAACAGGATGGGAGTTTCATGGGGGACAAGTACATTTTTAAACATTAACAGTATGTGGCTCTGAAGTTAATACTGTAATCAGCAAAAAGAATAGTTACACTGTGTCTCTGCTTCCCACAACTAGAGAACTCTGCAGGTTCCCCCAGCCTATATGACCAAGATGTTCAGAGTGAATGGAAAGGATTTAAAACCTTCAGCATCCAATCAGTTATTTCCAAAAAGTTACAGGCTTTCAGTCTCAGCTACATGTCCACAATTAAAGCTTTCCCATTAAAAGCTCTGGTTTTACCACCACCAGGTTTTTTGCACCTGGCTTATTTCCCAGGCAAAGAAGGCTGATTTTTGGTCACTTTTAAGTTGCCAAGACAGTATTAAAATAGGACAGAAGACACCCTCCCCTCCCCTCCCTTACATTCCTGAGCCTCAAGACTCAGCTGAGTCTACACTACGAGTTTAGGTCAAATTTAGCAGTGTTAGATCAATTTAACCCTGCACCCATCCACACAACGAAGCCATTTTTGTCGACTTAATGGACTCTTAACATTGATTTCTGTATTCCACCACGATGAGGGGATTAGCGCTGAAACAGACATCGCCCAAATTTGGGATAGTGTGGACACAATTCGACAGTATTGGCCTCCGGGAGCTATCCCACAGTTCTCCATTGTGACTGCTCTGGACAGCGCTCTGAACTCGGATGCACTGGCCAGGTAGACAGGAAAAGCCCCGTGAACTTTTGAATTTCATTTCCTGTTTGGCCAGTGTGGCGAGCTCATCAGCAGAGGTGACCATGGCGTCCCAGAATCGCAAAAGAGCTCCAGTATGGACCGAACAGGAGATACTGGATCTGATCGCTATATGGGAGACGAATCCGTGCTATCAGAACTCCGTTCCAAAAGATGAAATGCCAAAATATTTGAAAAAAATCTCCAAGGGCATGAGGACAGAGGCTATCACATGGACCTGCAGCAGTGCTGCTTGAAACTTAAGGAGCTTAGGCAAGCCTATCAAAAAACAAGAGAGGCAAACGCCCACTCGGGGTCAGAGCCCCAGACATGCTGCTTCTATGATGAGCTGCATGCAATTCTAGGGGGTGCCCCTACCACTGCCCCACCCCGTATGTGGACTCCTGCAAGGGGGAAGTCTCACGCAACAGGGATGAGGATTTTGGGGACAAGGAAGATGATGAGGAGGGGGAGGTTGAAGATAGCGCACACCAGGCAAGCAGAGAAACCTAAACCGTCCTCCCCGACAGCCAGGAACTGTTTATCACCCTGGAGCCAATACCCTCCCAACCTGGGCTCCCAGACCTTGAAGGCGGAGAAGGCAGCTCTTGTGAGTATACCTTTGTAAATACAATACACAGTTTAAAAGCAAGCATGTTTAATGATTAATTTGCCCTGAAGACTTGGGATGCATTCGCAGCCAGTACAGCTACTGGAAAATTCTGTTAACATGTCTGGGGATGGGGTGGAAATCCTCCAGGGACATCTCAATGAAGCTGCCCTAGAGGTACTCCCAAAGCCTTTGCAAAAGGTTTCTGGGGAGAGCAGCCTTTTTGCGTCCTCCATGGTAGGACACTTTACCAGTAGCACGTCGTCTGGAATCACTGCATAAGAAAGCATGGCAGCGTGTGGTTCCTGTGTTTGCTGGCATTCAAGCAACATCCGTTCTTTATTTCTCTGTGTTATCCTCAGGAGAGTGATATTATTCATGGTCACCTGGTTGAAATAGGCGAATTTTATTAAGGGAACATCAGAGGTGGCCATTCCTGCTGGGCTGTTTGCCTGTGGCTGAAAAGAAATCATCCCTGCTGTTAGCCACGTGGTTGGGGAAGGGGTGAAGCAATCATCCCAGAGAATTGGGGGTCTGTGGGCAGAGGGAGGGGGTTTCAGTTGGGTTTGTGCTGCACATTAACCCGAAAACATCAGCCCCTCCTTTTAAATGGCCAATGTGTCTTTCAATTTTAATCTCCCTTTTTTTCCTCCCGCAGCTGCAAATGTTTCAACACTGCGACTAGCATCTCCATCCCAGAGGCTAGCACAGAGAAGAGGGGGAAAAAAAAAACGCACTTGCAATGAAATATTCTCTGAGCTCATGCAGTCCACCCAAACAGAAAAAGCCCAGCAGAATGCGTGGAGGCAGACAATGGCAGAGTCCAGGAAAGCAAAAAATGAATGCGAGGACAGGAGGGACGTGTGAGAGGATAGATGGCAGGATCAAGAGGAAAGGTGGCAGCAGCATGATGAGAGGAGGCACGATGCAAATCTGTGGCTACTGGAGGATCAAACTGATATGCTCTGGCATATGGTTGAGGTGCAGGAAAGGTATATACCACTACTGCAGCCCCTATGAAACCAACCGCCCTGCTCCCCAAGTTCCATAGCCTCCTCACCCAGACACCCAAGAATGCGGCAGGGGACGGGGGGGCACGGGGAGCAGCTCCGGGCACCCAACCACTCCACCCCAGAGGACTGCCCAAGTAACAGAAGGCTAGCATTTAATAAGTTTTGAAGTGCAGTGTGGCCTTGCCCTTCCCTCCTCCCCTCATCCACCACCCCACCCGGTGCTTCCCTCCTCCCCCACCACTCCCAGACTACTTTGGCAGTTATCCCCAGATTTGTGTGACAAATTAATAAAGAATGCATGAATTTGAAACAATAATGACTTTATTGCCTCTGCAAGTGGTGATCCAAGTGGGGAGGGGAGGGTGGTTGGCTTACAGGGCAGCAGAGTGAACCAAGTGGATGGGTTTTCATCAAGGAGAAAGAAACAGAACTGTCACACCATAACCTGGTCAGCCATGAAACTGCTTTTCAAAGCTTCTCTGATGCGCAGCTCTTCTAACCGCCCTGGTGTCTGGCTGCGCGTTATCAGCGGCCAGGTGATTTGCCTCAACTTCCCACCCCACCATAAACGTCTCCCTCTTACTCTCAGATATTGTGGAGCACACAGCAAGCAGTAACAACGGGAATATTGATTTCGCTGAGGTCTAAGCAAGTGAGAACACTGCGCCAGCGTGCTTTTAAACGTCCAAATGCACATTCTGCCACCATTCTGCACTTGCTCAGCCTGTAGTTGAACAGCTCCTGACTACTCTCCAGGCTGCCTGTGTATGGCTTCATGAGCCATGGCATTAAGCGGTAGGCTGGGTCCCCAAGGATAACCATAGACACTTCAACATCCCGAACTGTTATTTTCTGGTCTGGAAAGTAAGTCCCTTGCTGCAGCTGTTCATACATACCAGATTTCACACAGACAGATGCGAGCGAGCATCATGTACCTTTCCCGGCCATCCCACATTGATGTTGATGAAACGTCCCTTGTGATCCACCAGTGCTTGCAGCACCATTGAAAAGTATCCCTTGCGGTTTATGTACTGGCTGCCTTGTTGGTCCAGTCCCAAGATAGGGATATGCGTTCCATCTATTGCCCCTCTACAGTTAGGGAATTCCATTGCAGCAAAGCCATCCACTATGACCTGCACATTTCCCAGAGTCACTACCCTTGATAGCAGCAGCTCAGTGATTGCATTGGCTACTTGGATCACAGCAGCCCTCACAGTAGATTTGCCCACTCCAAACTGATTCCCAACTGACCGGTAGCTGTCTGGCGTTGCAAGCTTCCAGAGGGCTATTGCCACTCGCTTGTGAACTGTGAGGGCTGCTCTCATCTTGGTATTCTTGCGCTTCAGGGCAGGGGAAAGCAAGTCACAAAGTTCCATGAAAGTGCCCTTACGCATGCAATGGTTTCGCAACCACTGGGAATCGTCCCAGGCCTGCAACACTATGTGGTCCCACCAGTCTGTGCTTGTTTCATGGGCCCATAATCAGCGTTCCACGGCATGAGCCTGCCCCATTGCCACCAGGATGGTCAAATTGCTGGGGCCCGTGCTTTGAGAGAAGTCTGTGTCCGTGTCCTCATCACTCTCTTCACCACGCTGCTGTTGCCTCCTTGCCTGCTTTTGCAGGTTCTGGTTCTGCACATACTGCATGATAATGCGCGAGATATTTACAATACTCATAACTGCTGTGGTGATCTGAGTGGGCTCCATGCTTGCCATGGTATGGCGTCTGCAGGTGAGCAGGGTTGCAGGGGAAGCAGTGATTGGATGACCAGTTTTGCAGATCTACTGCACCACCTGCACCTTCACAAAACAGCTGAGCGGGCTGCATGCTTGCCATGGTATGGTGAGACAAGAGCAGGAGAGCAGAGTGGCAGCGGAAGCGGTGGATGATGACGACAACGGTTAACAGTCCTGCTGCACCATCTGCTGAAAGCAGTATTGCACCCACACAGAAAAAAGGCGCAAAACAATTGTATGCCATTGCTTTCACGGAGGGAGGGGCGACTGATGACATGTGCCCAAAACCACCTGCAACAATGTTTTTGTCCCATCAGGCATGGGGAGCTTAACCCAGAATTCCAATGGGTGACGGAGACTGCAGGAACTGTGGGATAGCTACCCACAGTGCACCCTCCAAAAGCAGACACTAGCCTCAGTACTGTGGACGCACTCTACCAACTTAATGCGCTTAGTGCATTACTGTGGGGACACACAATCAACTGTATAAAATCGCTTTATAAAAAATTGACTTCTATAAATTCGATCTAATTTCGTAGTGTAGACATACCCTGACTGGTATGACTTTTCCACAAGACTAGGGAGGGTAGCAGTCTCAGATACAGGAAGTCTTTAAATTCTTTGTTTCCAAATATGTTTCAATGTATACAGGGTAATTAGAGCTGGTCTTCATACAACCTACCAAATGGCTGGGCTGAGCAATGGGCAAAAGAGGTTTGTGTACATTTCCCTATAAAAAGCACACTTCAGCTCTGATCTAACAGGGACCAGCACTTTTCTAGGTAAAGACTATTTCAGCAGAGCAGAGCACAGCAGTACAATCCTTGCTTCCAGTCACTAGAACTCTGAAGTTGCATCAATAGTTGAACACTCACTCACCAGCTTGTTCCTGATGTCCATGTCACAGAGCGCCTCAGCCAAGATAGTGCAAGCTTCTTTCACTCCCCAGTGTGCAGCAGCATGAAGTGGAGTCCAGCCATCATTATCCTGGACATTCAAATTAAACCCAGCTTGGATCAAGAGCCTAAGGAAAGAAAAAAAAAGGAGAATGAATCCCCATGCATAAGTGCCATACCAGGGGGTTAGCGTGGTAAACATTAGGCCATTTGTATTTTTATAGGTTTCAGAGTAGCAGCTGTGTTAGTCTGTATCGCAAGAAGAAAAGGAGTACTTGGGGCACCTTAGAGACTAACAAATTTATTTGAGCATAAGCTTTCGTGAGCTACAGCTGAATGCATCCGATGAAGTACTCCTTTTCTTTTTGTATTTTTATGTTCATTTGCAAATAAGAACGTAAGAATGGGCGTACTGTGGCAGACCATCCCTCCCAGCCCAACATCCTGTCTTCTGACAATGGCTGGTGCCAGATGATTCAGAGGGAATGAACAGAATAGGTTAATTTTGAGTGATCCACACACTGTTATCCAGTCCCAGCTTCTGGCAGTCAGAGGTTTAGGGATACCCAGAGCATTGGGTTGTGACCCTGACCATCTTGGCTAATAGTATTAATGGACATATCCTACATAAAAAGAAAAGGAGTACTTGTGGCACCTTAGAGACTAACAAATTTATTAGAGCATAAGCTTTCGTGAGCTACATGCATTTCGTGATGCATCCGATGAAGTGAGCTGTAGCTCACGAAAGCTTATGCTCTAATAAATTTGTTAGTCTCTAAGGTGCCACAAGTACTCCTTTTCTTTTTGCGAATACAGGCTAACACGGCTGCTACTATGAAACATATCCTACACAGCCTCCATGAACGTGTCCAATTCTTTTTTGAATCCAGTTATACTTTTGGCCTTCATAGCATCCCCTGGCAACAAGTTCCGCAGGTTGACTGTGCTGTATGAAGAACTTCCTTATGTTTGTTTTAACCCTGCTGCCTATTAATTTCACTGGGTGACCCACGGCCCGTGTGTTATGTGAAGGGGTAAACAACACTTCCTTATTCACTTTCTCCACACCATTCACGATTTTATAGACCTCGATCATCCTCGACACTCTAAGAGAAAAAGCCCCAGTCTTTTTAATCTCTCCTCATATGCTTTCTTGTTCCATACCTCTAATCATTTTTGTTGCCTTTCTAATGTATCTTTTTTGAGATGGGGTGACCAGAACTGCGAGCAGTATCCAAAGTGTGGGTGTACCATGGATTTATACAGAGGCAATATGATATTTTCTGTCTTATTATCTGTCCCTTTCCTAATGGTTCTTAACGTTCTATTAGGTTTTTTGACTGCGGCTGCACACTGCACAAATGTTTTCAGAGAACTCTCCACAGTGACTTCAAGATCTCTCTCTTGAGTGGTAACAGCTCGTTTAGACCCCATCATTTTTTATGTATAGTTGGGATTATATTGTGTATTATTGTGCATTTAACATTGAATTTCATCTGCCATTTTGTTGTCCAGTCACCCCGTTTTTTGAGATCCCTTTGTAACTCTTCACAGACAGCTTGGACTCAACTACCTTGAGTAATTTACTAATTTAAATAAGTTAGTCAACTCTCTCTGACACATTACTGTCATAATATGAGAGACAGTCAAATGACAAAAGTCAATTTATACTTCCCCAGCCCACAACAGGACCCTCTTACTCAAGATATACCTGAATGGAAAAACATGACTTATAGCCTGTCCTGAAGGGCAAAGTGACTTTGGTAGAACCAGAAGGGGAAGATCTTGTCTGACCCAGATCATTCCAGCTGATTGTAGCTGGTAGGACAGTGCAAAGGGAGACTCACGGTTGCCATGACAAGCCATGCAAGGCCTTACAGATTAAAAGTCCCAACATCCTGAATTGTGCCTAGTGCACAAAACAGTAGTGGCTCGTGCACTGTGTTACTAAGTGAACAGTTTAAGGAGGAAAATCTTGGAAGGGCAACATACAAAATTGGCCTTGAAACAAAAGCATATTTTGGCAATGCAGGGAGACTGGGGAAACTGGGAGGTTTGGGAGAGGTCCAGTCACTGTGCATCACTACCCCAACATCTCAAACAAGAAGCCTGCATTTGGAAGAGGAGGCCAAATGGTATCTCTGCAGTGTGAAGATGTTTGCCAGAAAAGGAGCCAAACAAAGACCCAATAAGATATGGGTAGAGAAGTCTTAGTAATGGCTTCTAAGAAAAAGCTGCTTGCCCTTTACTACAGACTAGAAATGAGTCTAGTGCTGGTTCTGCCAAAGAGCACAACTGAAATTCCACAAACTGACAGGCCAGTGGAGGCAGGACTACCAGAGAGGGATTGGAACAAGGACTTCACTGCCTGTGCCTAACGAATAAGACAACCCACAAATCAGGATTACAAGACATGCATCTTAATAGACTGGGATCTGTGCAGTAAAAGCAAATCCTGGTGCAAGCCAGACACTTTGGGAATACCTCTGCCACCTATACCATTGTCTGACTTTCCCCCTCACCTGTATATCTGATCATTGCAGATGCCATGAAACACTGGCACCCAGTCAAGACCTCTATGTGAAGGTTTTTGAAAAAAGGGTGTCCATAGCTGAGATCCTAAGGGATTTTCAAGAGTGCCAAAATGGCTGAGAAGCACAAGACCTACTGCCTTTCAACAATACTGAGCATCCACCAGCCTAAACATTTAGGGAGGTCACAGTAGGGCTCTATGTGTTGAAATGCTTGCCATTGTTCTTTGAGGATTTATATTTTGGGGATTCCACCATTACCTTCAAGAGTCCCCACATCACCACAGCATCCCTCCCTAAAGCAGAGGTGCACTGGACAGGCAGTGAGCATCTGCGTGCCATTCCAAACTGCCATCACTGATCAGAGGCAGAGCACGCTGCCTTTATAGAATGGTAATTCCAGGGAGCATGGGGATTTTGATATATCTGTTGCTTTTAAACTGGTGCATTACAGTGCTAACTAACCAGAGTATTGTTAAATGGCTCACATAGCCATTTCCTTGTGAAAGCTCAGCTCAGATGAAATATGTGATTTTCAATCAGGTGCTGACTTCTTAAGCTAATTTTCCAGCTGGAGAAAGTGGGGAACAAGGCTGTTAAGAGACTTGCTCAAGGTCAAGGAGCAATTCTGTGTCTCATCCAAGAGGTTTGCTAGCTCCTGGCACTATGCCCTTGGTGTAAGTCACTAGAGTTTAGATTTGAGCTCAATGGTGTTCATAAAATATCAAAGGGTAAGAGCCCAGATTAGCTCAGTTTTATTTTCTGAGATAGCTAGAAGAGGTATAAGCACCACTCCCAACAGTGACTATTGGAAAGTGCAGCCACCTCATTATGGATTGTGTGCAAAACACTGCTACGGACAGATGACAAATTTAGCAGGTTGCAGAATGCACTGTACATGATTTTAACGGTGGTTGAGCCCCAGGGCCCCGATCAGGGCCCCATTGTGTCGTTAGGCGCTATACAAAGAACAAGGACAGTCCCTGCCTCGAAGAGCTTACAATCCGAGTATAAGACAAGCGCCAACAGGTGGATACGGACGGTGGAGCACAAGGAAACACTGAGATGGTTATGAAGAGCTGGATAAAAACAGCAGTCTGAGCACACCAACTGCTTAACCACAACTGAGCGTCTTGTAGGCATCACGCCAGAGGAGAGTTTTCAGAGGGGATGTGAATCTGGACCATGGAGCAGTCTTTTGGGAGTTTACAAGGTGCTCCTCCATAGCACAAGAGGTGGCATGGGAGAAAGCACACAGGTGACTGTTGGAAAACACCTTGCTGGAGAAAACCTCACTACGTTCCGCTTGCCCAGAGAAAGCACAAAGTACATTACAAGGGTGAGAGTGTGATGTGTGACAAGGCTGCTCAGGGGTTGCTGCTTTTGCACTCTCAGGCCTATGAGAGGAGCCACTCAGCTTCAGCGCAAGTGGAACCTTCCCATCACAGAAACTGCAAGCAGCACTAAGGGCTTGTCTACACTGCCAAGTTGTCGACAAAACTTTTGTCTTTCATGGGTACTTTAAAAAGCCCCCGGAAAGACAAAAGTTTTGCCGTGGCAAGTGGCAGCATGAACGCGGCTTTGTCGGCAGGAGCGCTCTCCTGCTGACAAAGCAAACGCCGCTTGCGGGGCTGGAAGTATTTTGTCAGCAAAAGTGTCGACAAAGAGCGTTTACACACGCCAACATTTAGTGACAAGGCTGTGTCGACACACCCTTGTCGCTAAAAGCTGCGTGGTGTAGACAAGCCCTAAGTGGAATGTGGGTGTTGAGAGGACTGGCTAGTATCTTTTTCCCTAGGCTGATAAGGTCAAACAACAATTTCGCCATGACTAATTTAACTTATTTAGCATGTGTATAGGAAAAAGCGTGACAGCAATTTAAGTTCCAGGGCACCAATAGTTACATGCAAAACCAGTAACGCTTAACACCACATAACTGGTACATACCTTAGTGGCAGTCATTAGTTTCCTGCAAATAATTAGTTACATTTCAACCCAGAGTTTCCAGGCGAAACACATTGTGGTACAGAGACTGAAATCACTTTAATCCTGCAATAACATTTAACCTGCAACTCCCAACTCTGCATAGTCAAGATTAGCCCTACAGAAGCACTACATTATATTACTTTGTATTGCTATAGTGCAGGGGTGGCCAACCTGTGGCTCCGGAGCCACATGCTGCTCGTCAGAAGTTGTCTAGGCACCGACTCCAGGACTGGAGCTACAGGCGCCAACTTTCCAATATGCCAGGGGGTGCTCATTGTTCAGCCCCTGGCTCTGCCACAGGCCCTGCCCCCATTCCACCCCTTCCCACCCCCTCCCCTGAGCAATGTTCCCTCTAATTTTTGGCAGGCCATGTGCGCAAAAAAATTTCTTCTGTGCAAACTGTTGTGCTTCTGTGCAAATTTTTGTGCGTACCATGGTTTAGGATCTGTGTGCGCGCACAGCTTAGAGGGAACAGTGCCCCTGAGCCTGCCATGCCCTCATTCCTCCCCTCAACCCCCCAGAGCCTCCTGCACGCCATGAAACAGCTGATCGGAAGGTGCAAGGAGGGAGGAGGAGGTGCTGATCCGCGGGGCTGCTGGTGGGTGGGAGGCTCTGGGAGCAGGGTAGGGGAGTTGATGGGGGGCTGCTGATGTATTGTTGTGGCTCTTTGGCAATGTACATTGATAAATTCTGACTCCTTCTCAGACTCAGGTTGGCCACCCCTGCTATAGTGCCTAGAAGGCTCAGTCATGGACTAGGATCCCACTGTGCTGGGCGTGTAAAAAACAGAGCAAGACGACAGTCCCTGCCCTGGAGAGCATACAATCTATGAGTAGATGGATGCCGACAGACTGCAAAATATAAGGAAGTCTTGAGACAGTGCTGTCTAAATAGACAAGACAGAGATAGGGTTGGGGATGGGGTAGAACACACCAACAAAGTCTATAATGTGATTGTGGCAAAGGTCACATAATTCCATATTTTTTCTTCTTCTTTTGAGTGGATTTACTTAGGAGGGGATTCATGAAATGAAGGGAAGGTGAGGGCAGGAAGGGCAGGTGAACAGACTGAGGTAGAGGGAGTGGGAGGGTTGGAGTAAACAGCCTATCAGCACAGGGCAGAGGACATCCAAAAACATTTGACAGTTTTGATGGGAATAGGGTGACCAGATGTCCCGATTTTAAAGGGAGAGTACAGATTTTTGGGTCTTTTTCTTATATAGGCTCCTATTACCCCCCACCTCCTGTCCCAGTTTTTCACATTTGCTGTCTGGTCACCCTAGATGGGAATGTCCCCAAGTCCCTGCTGTGGTTGCTTCTGCTCCTACAGGCTGGAGTCTGGTTGGCTCCTCTCTGAAATCCTTCCCTAAGATCACGTGGCGAAGAGGAGGGGAGGCACATGCCTTATTTCAATTTCAGACTAAAACACCCAGAGGCACCCAGAGCTTTGGATGGGCATCTTTTGGAGTGCATATGTTTATAAACAGAACAGCTGAGATTGAATGGGAATTAGGTGCCTAACTCTCTCACCACCCACACCACCCAAAACAAACCCCACCCTCAACTACAGCACCAGGAGCACCCCATTCCACAACAGAACCAAACACAAGGCATTGACCGATGGAAAGGAGTCATTACCTCATGACTTCAGAGTAGCCCTTGGCTGCAGCTACATGCAGAGCAGTAGCACCTGATCGAGGTTGCTTTATATCCTCAAGCTTCCCACAGTTTAGCCACTGCCGTGCATCCTGTAGCATCTGTTGCTCTTCCTCTTTCCTTGCCAAGTCCAGGTCCACCCCTGTGGAAGCAGATCGCAGAGGGAAAAACAAAATTGAACCAAAACTCACCTGTACTTGGGTGTCAATTTAAAATGGAATAGTTTTAACAAAATTTTTGGCCATTTTGCAATGTCTTCCACAAGCCCAATAACAGCATTTCCTAGGATGTAGGAGAACTCCTGAACCACCCTCATTAAACAGAAACAAATTCACTAATATTAATAATACTTAAAATTGAGAGACTCATTCACAAGCCAGCCCACAATTAATTGCTAGGTAAAGCATGTATCAGTTATGGGTGCAAGCACTGGGTCCTCAAAAATGCAGACCTAGCTTGAAAAACATCAAGCACAGCCTAAAGAACAGTCTAACAAACGGTATTAAACATGAATATACATTTAATCTATTGCATACAGCTGATGAGCTGCACCTCAGATGCCTCTTGCAAGGTTAAAAAAAAACCAAAAAACTATTGATAAATGGGCTTATTAACAGTCCATTCCTGCATGCCCAAAACTCACTGAAGTCAATGTGTTGTATTGCAAAAAAATAGGTGATGCATTTAAGTGACCACAGAAATGTGAGCAGGCATGTTGGTGTGCACCCACATGGACGGGAACAAGATTCATCACATTCCTATAATAATGGAGCCACTGATCTTGCCCCAAAGATCACTTAGGAACAAAACAGCCAACACAATGTCTAAGCGGCATATGTGGGTTAAGGCTGGATTCATTCCAGTACACAGACTACTCCAGCACCAACATCATTAGTAAGCTATGCAACAACGAAGCAGAGTTAAATGGCTCTCGTTTCCAAGGGAATGCAGTAAAACTCAGAAAAGGCTACATTTTCCATAGAAACTCCTGGTGCACCTTCTAGGCAGTCTTTCAAGTTTCTTCCTAAGCAAGACTTGAAAATTCCAGTCTCCCAGATGCCAATATCAAGTAGGAAATGGTGTCTGAGCATAAGGGCCCAGCTCCATTAATTATTACAGACTTTAAGCTTCCATTTTTAAAAGTTAAGGCTCTAATCCTTATAGCAGCAGAAAAAAACTTCTAAAAAGGAAGGACTACAATGGTACCTTCCCAGGTCTGCAGATAAGCCAGGTTAGTATATTTATTGCTGTTTAGAACTTTGCCATCTTACACTGGTGCAACTTTCAGTTGAGATGTGCTGAGCATGCTTAGCCACACCAGTGTAAAGATAGCCTGTCTAGTCAGGGCCTTGTAGAGGAAACACTTAGGACTTATGTGCCCAAGGGGGTTATACATCATCATTAGGACCCTACCAAATTCACAGTCCATTCTGGCCAATTTCATGGCCAGAGGGTTTTAAAATTGGTTAATTTCACGATTTCAGATGTTTACATCTGAAATTTCATGGTGTTGTAACCATAAGGGTCCTGACCCAAAATGGAATCATGGGGGAGATTGCAAAATTGTTGTAGGGGGGTCCCAAGATTGACACCCTGACTTCTGTGCTGGGTTCAGAGCTGGGCTCTGAAGGCAGCACCCTCCCAGTTTCCTGCAGTTAGAGGCGGTTCCCAGAGGTGGAGGTGAGTAGGATCTCCCCCGTGCTGCTGAGAGCACCCCAGCTGGGGGCTCCTGGCTGCTAGTTCATGCCAGGGACAGATTAAGGCAGGGGACCCTGGCCAATTTGTGGGCCCCCAGGAAAAATGGATACCACAGCCCCAGAAAAAGCCCCAGGGCAGAAGCCCCTACCAGGTCACTCTGACCCCGGCCGGAGCCACAGGGGAAGAAGCCTCGAGCCCAGGTGCCATGAGCCCAGACTGCCCTGAGCCCCAGCTGGAGTGGTGGTGGTGAGGAGATGGAAGCCCAGAGACCATGCTGCCCTGGCTGGAGCTGCTGGTGGGGTGGTGGAAGCCCCGAGCCCAGGCTGCCTCAGCTGCAGCCACCGGGAGCAAAAGCCCCAGCCCAGCAGGAGGAAGACCTGAGCTTGGCGCCTGGTGCTGCAGGTGGAGCTGCAGGGGTGGAGGGGAACAGAAGCTCAGAGCCCAGCTCCTGGGCTGCTGCCGCAAGAAGTGAGGGCATACCACTCATTTCTGTGCTGCCTCTGGAGGTGGGTCTGATCTCCCCACCAAGAGGGCCGTGCAGGGGAAGGACAACTCCTGTCCCTTCCCAGCATGGCTGGAATAGCAACTAGGACCCCTGGTTCCCAGCAGCAGGGGAGATCAGATTTCATGGGGGAGAGCTGATTTCACGGTCCATAACACATTTTTCACAGCGTTGAAATTGGTAGGGCTCTAATCATCATAACTAGCACCAATGCTTTTCACTGATGTAAAAAGCAACTTGCACCAGTGCAATTTACCTTGCTTTGAACCTGGCATAAACTACAGAGACATAAGACGCTTTTTAAAACCATGCAGTTATAAAACCCCAATGCAGACAAGACCTTTGCTGTTCCCAGCGGAGAAAAATATCAAATGCAAATCCAAGTTGCAATAGTTTATCTTGTTAGGAATAACATGATGGCAATATTATAACAGACCTCAGTGAAGTTAGGACTTCACAGATACCAACTGGCTGGATAAAAATCAATTAGTTGGTTTAAAAAAAAAAAAAAACTTTTATTCAAATTGGATTTGTACTTAAATATGTTTATTTTTAAAAAGAAAAATGTAATATAAGTTGTCATTATTCATCTTCAATTTTAAGGCCTAAATTTACTATAATTAAAATAATTTAAATTAAAGAAAAAATATTCAAACAGTACTATTGCTGCCAAAGTTTTAAATACAGTCAAACTACTGAACTTGAAGTCACTGGCTAAGCACCTACAGCCAGAGTTTGTTGAAATGCTAAACCAGCTTTTGACAAGAGTAGCCTCGTCTGCACATACAGAGAATATTTTCATCACTTCAGTTTATTCAATTAGTTCAGTTCAATGACTATTTCATTCAGAGTTGAGAAACCAATTGGGAGTTGAAAAAGCAGGAAAAATACCCCTTTCAACCAATGAATAAAAATCATGTGAGGATGGTATTTACTATTTCTAAAATCTTGCAGGACATGTGACCAGACACAATCAGTTCAATTCATTAACAATAGATAGTACTTCTGTTTAATAAATCAGCATTAAATGCAAAACATTTTGAGAAACTTACTTTTTTCCTACATATCCAGAACTTTAAGGTATTTTAATAAAGACAATTTTAAAATGCTGTTGGTGCATTTAATTGAATTCCAATCTCCATCCAAATGCAGCTTGACAAATCACGAGTAAAAAATAATCTAGTGAAGAAATGAGTCACCATTTTCTAACAAAAAATGTTAAGAATCTGAATAAATGTAAGCTTTATAATTGCTTAAATAAATGTGTATAAATAATATAGTGTATCATCCTGGTTAGTAAAAAGTACCAAATTTAATGTAAAGGCTGTTTTAGTTGCAAATCAACATGTTTTCATGGTTATCAACCAATGAGAATCAACCCTTGATTAGAAAAATAACTCAAAAGTACAAGTGCAACACAAAATTAAAACAAATTATTTAAATCAAAATTTTGTGGCTGATGATTTTAAATCAGTGATTTAAGTCACTGATTTAACTCAATCGACTTTGGATATCAGAGACCTGAATTTAACTTCATCTGAGAGTAAAGAGATCCTGTATGAGGCATCATTTTCAACCATTTTGGTATTTTGCCTTCTTCGCACAAGCCCTTTTACAGAGAATGCAGAATGGAAACTAAGTATTAGTAATTTGTGAACTATATCACAATGTGCTTTGTACAATTATTCTAATGCCCTGCCATCAAAGTTAAATTGTTCTGCTACTCCTTGGGCCAGATTTCAGTTTCCTCAAGACATCTAGTATATCCAGTATCCTTATAAAGCCCCTAAAAGGCCCAAAAGAAGCCTGTTCAAGTGCACAGCTGGCTTACCTTGTTTCTTTACTTGTTCCAGAAGCAGGTCCTTCATGGCTGCTTCCTCTGCAAGGTCAGATGGGACTTCACCTTCACTGTTCACAGCAGCCACGTTGGCTCCATGCCTGAGCAAGTATCTACACAAATTAGACCCATACTGATGCATCAGACTGTTACCAGAATTGAAATTCATATATGACTGAACAGCAGAACAGAGTATCTGGTTTTCCAATCCAAGTGAGGTCCCAAATGAGACTGCTCTGTAAGCCTCTCAATTTAGAGTTTAGAACTCCTGCTACTCTTCCAAAGCAGCCCATGAAAATAGTTGATATACTCCTATTTCTATACAGCCAGTTAAAATGCCACTCTTTCATGTACGAACATGGTCATGCTTACACTTTTAAAGGAGTTTTGAAGTAACAAAAAAACAAACAAGACTGATCTTCATTATGTTCTTCCACTTCCCTTTTTATAAGTGAATCTAAAGTTCATACAAGAGCAGGCAATTCCTCCTTCAGCCTGCACGTCATTGAAGAATGTGACAGACTAACAAAGTTCTCGGTTAAAGGTGCTGCTTAATCTTACAGGTTAGGGAGGGAGTGGCAAGAAAAATATTGTTTCCTTATTTTCATCCCCTTTCAGAAAAGCTTATTTGAAATTTGTGAAGCTTATCTAGCATTGAAAGCGTCTCCAGAGGAGGAAGTTTAAAGTGAACACAACATAAAGGCAAGTTTTAAACAGTATCTGGAAGCTTCTCTATGCTCTGGATTTAGACATGAAAAAACACTGTAGCTGTTCCCCAAACTCTGCACATTCACTGATCTTATTAGCTCCATGATATCTTTGATGGGGTTTTAGGATATGCAAAAATTGCATTGATATTTGATGCCAAGTTTATCATTTTATACTTGAGCTTTCCCCTAAATGTCCTCTATCAAAAATGTTACACATCTTTGTCGAAATGTTCTTCCTCATCCAAGTTAAACCCACAAAAACCACCTTCCTTAACCCTTTGCCAGTGGAAATTAGCATTCCCTGCCGCTCACCATCAGTGCAAAGTCTGCATGGGCCACTCAGGCGAAAGGACACCCATGAGAAGACAGGAGTATCTGAACTGTAATGGACATTTCTTGGGTTAGGATAGTGCATGGAGCAGAGATTGAAGAAAAAATTGCTAATTTCTATTTCCTTGGGTATGAGCCAGTCTGCTTTTCAGAAGCACAGCTCAACCAAATGAAAACCCTATTGCTTAGTTTTGCAATATTTTGATTCCAACTATTCCCCTTTCCTAAACAGATCCTCACAGTACCTGGCTGGCTTAGAACAACAAATCTAATATTATAACATCTCCCCCAATGCAACTAGCGTTATTGGTCCCATGGGTTGGAATGAATACCACAGTCAATTGCAGAGTGTTAGTCCTCTCAGCACACTTAGTGATTCCAAGTACTGAAGTCAGAGTAATCTTGAGGAGCAAGTCACTCTATGATCTTACCTACACCAAATTAAGCCTACTTTAATTCTGAATGAGTGTCCACACAGGTGAAATTTAAATCCACACCTTTAGATAATTTGTATTAACTTTCCTGAGTGTATCCATGTAGACAAGCCTTTTGTTTTTAAAATAAAATGTTTTTTAAAATCTACTGGACAAAAAAAAAAGTCAGTAAGATTTAGCACTCTCTATTTTTGCATTTACATTTGTTAATTTACAGCATTTGTAATCAAAGATTAACAAATTAAGGCCAGAAGGGGCCATTAGACCATCCAGTCTGAACTTGTATGTAACATGACAGAGAATTTTGCCTACTTATCCGTGTTGAGCCCAATCACTTGTGTTGTACCTAAATGTTATACGAAAACCCAACACAGCAACACTCATTTTAATTGGGTAAAGTAACACACAGTTACTTTTATTTAGTCCTCCATCTTTGTCAGACAGCATACAAATAATGGGAACATACAACCTGGATTTGAAGAGAACAGCGTTAGCGTTCTGGGGACACTGCAGCCCAAACATCTCCCCTTCCCCTAAGGGCTTTACATGCCTTTTGAGCAGTGGTACTCCAAGGACCTGTCTACATTAGAAACATTTTCAAGCGGACACCAATATAGTTATCCTGCAAACCGCTAATCAGAGGTGCTGCATGGGTATAAAAAGCAAGGCTTTATACTAGTGCTGCTTAATCCAATAATTTAACTACTTTACACTTGTGCACTGTGTCTTACAGTAGGGGTTTAAACTGGAGTAACAGCATCAAGGTAATTATATCTTTTACGTTTTTCAAATGTAAAGCAGAAAAAAAAATCTTTTCAGTCCCAAAGCCCCTCTGTAAAGTTTAAAATTCTGCATGCATTCCCTTTTGAAGGTGGAGGGGCACAGCTGCTCAGCAAGTAGTTGAGCTGCAGCTGATTTGTGCTTTATTAGCGTGACCTGAAGAAGAGCTCTGTGTAAGTTTGAAAGCTTGTCTCTCTCACCAACAGAAGTTGGTTCAATAAAAAATATTACCTCACCCACCTCGTTTTTCTAGTGTGCACATTGTCAGTCATTGTGCTTCTGTTTTGCTCAGCAGGTTTTAGCTTAGACATCTGACATTGCATTAAGGACTTCAGATGCAATTATCAAAAGGCAGACTGGTGTCATCTTCCACCCAATCCCCTATAATCAATAGCAAAGACTAAGAGCAACTTATCTTCTCTCCTTTTAACTTAGCTTTTCCAAGATCTGCTGTTCTGAGTCACATGGCATCAGCCTTCCATATGCCAGATCTGAGGAGGAGGGTGTGGAATTTGTTATTGTAAATACCCATGACAGCTTGAAACTCACTCACTCTGCTATATTCAGATAGCCACAGGATGCCACAGCGTGAAGGGGGGTCCAGCCCTCATTATCCTGCTGGTTTACACTGGCTCCATTTTCTACCAGGAACTTCACCATGTCCAGGTTCTCGTCTATACAGGCCTATGGGGGAGGAAGCAGGTGGTGTTAAATATAGTAAACAACTTCCATTTTTGGTTTACTAGCTGTAAGTGATACCTACGCTTCACACCCACATTATGCCTGCTCACTGATGTCTGTCTACCTGACAGCTCTGCCTCTGATATCTCTATACTGGTTTGTCCTGTTCCCTCCCTCCCCCATAAACACCCTACGTCAGAGGAAAGGATCATGCTGTAAAGTGATCTTTCTATACTCATCTTAAGTATGGCATTAGATTCCTTTAAGCAAGGCAACTTGTAGATTTATTTAAATCCTGATGTTCCAGAAAAGTTTCAATGACATGAACGTCAGGACACTCCAGGAAATAACTATTGCATTAGGGTTGTGCAGCCCAAGTATGAGTTCAGGGAAATTAACAGTCAAACATGCAGGAAAATCAGAACTTCTGCACACGGGATATTTGCCCCTTTATACAGATGACTCCGTAGTGAAAATGAAATTTTTCTGAGAAGTGATGACATAAAAATGTCATATTGTTACTCAAACTCATTTATTAAGAGTAGTTTTTGCTTACCTTACTGACTAAAATTAAATCTGATTATTCCTGTTAGCACTACAGAATCCAAACAGCTATTTAAGAAACAGTGGGGTTCTAGTTTAGCATGTGTACCAATACTACTAGATTTCAACTGCAGAAACTTCAGGTATGGAGGTTGCCAGAAAGAACCAGCTTGACTTTCAGATCCCAGGCTAAGACTGCAGAGCTGAGTGTAAGGACAAATGTTTTTCCATGTAACCTGAGCAGATCTGGCATGGAAATCATTTAGACAGACAGACACAGAACCTCACAAAAACATTTGTACAATCATGTTTCAGACTGGACCAGCACTTAAGGTTCCATTCCACTGTGAAGATGATTTTGACCAGCAGTGCCCTAGTTGATATACAGAATGGAATTCTTCTGATCAGTTTTACGCAAATTGGACAATGTTTCAAATATACACAAGCTCGCAAAAGAGAATGAATACTTGGAAGTTAAACACTTTATCCCTTTGTTGCTCAAAAGTAGCTAGACTCATTTGTGATTCTCTGTTGTGTTCTTGTTTGTGCTTATCAAGGAGTCCTTTTAACTTTTTTTGGCAGGGGAAGGAGTAGATGGGAAGATAAAACGAGTTACTTGGAGGCCAGAAGTGTAGTAAGTACTGAAGGATTACACGCCTCCTATGTGCACATATATGGGTGCTTGGCCTCTGGCCAGACTGATCTGTAGGCCATGGCTGCAAGCTTCTTAAGATCCCTAATGAGGTCACCATGGCATGTTTGTTGTGATACTCAACCTGAAAATAGCCACTTTGTCCTTTGAACAAAAAGCCATTTCACTACTAAAAAACAGAGGAAAGAACACACTTTCTGAAGTGAAATAAAAATACTATGAGGTTCACTTCATAAGCATATTCATTCCTTACATATCTAAAATAAAAAGCCTGCATTCTGTAATTAAACTATAGCAGATTGGGGGACGGGAGGTCAGTTATTAAATAGTTAGGACTCTTACCACTCATGTCCACCCAGGGTATTTGTGTACTTTTACCAGCATATTTGCTCTCTCAGCAAGGAGCCTATTTTGAAGCTTTAAACAAAATCTGATTATGTTAAGGACACACTCAACTGATGCTAAGTTAATTAGTCCGGAAGGGAGGTCTTCAAAAAAAGGTGACAAAATTCTTAAGCTTTCCCATCTCATGGGTTACACATCATTCCTGTCTCTAGCCTGCAGTGAAGCTGCCCTTTTTAAAGAAAAAAGATTCTGCTGTCTAATGATTTGCACCTGAATGGAGATGGGGTGGCTGGAGAAATTTTTCCTTTGTAGGATTTTTTTTTTATTACAACCCACTCCCTACCCTTTAAAGCCCTGAGGCATAAGGTGGAGGGTGTCTTAGGCTAAGTCTACACTACAGTTTATGTCAGCATAATTTAGGTCGCTCAGGAGTGTGAATAAACCACCTCCCCTCCCCACGAGGGACATCAGTGCAACTTATGTGAACAATGCTATGTCAGTGGGAAAGCTTCTCCTTCTCCCGCTCACAGAGGCGATTTTATTATGCTGACAGGACAGCCCTCTCCTATCAGCATAGAGCTCTTCCCCAGACGCACGGCAGTAGTGCAGCTACTTTGGTTCAACTGCAGTGCTGTGTGTGTAGACATACCCTCAGCTCCTTAGTATTCTCCATACCCAGCCAGTGTGCTCCCTCTCTCTAAGAGCATCAAAACTGAACTGGGAAGCAGAGAAGGAGCAGGTAGCAGCAGCCTGATCTGTATGTGGAAAAGCAACTCCCACCGCTCAGAAGCAAGAACTGCATACACTTTGCAATGATTCCTGTGTAGCCCAAAGGTCACTGCACTCGGTCCTATTATAAGATTTGGAAACATCTACCAATTATGAAAGGAAAAAGCCTCATAGGTCATTTTCTCAAAAAATCCACTAGCATTATTCAAAATCAGAGGTATACAAAGAGCATTAGATAGCATGAGAATAGTTACAGTCACTAAACAGTTTTAACTCTGCCCCTGCATTTAATCAAGAACCACAAAAACCAGGAAACAATCCTATATACCTCAAAATACACCTCTTCATTGCATCACTTACTCCAAAAGTAAGACTACATACCTGGACTATCCTACTCGACAGACAATGCAATATTGGAGTATTCAATTTCAACTCAAGTATATTCTCTTTTTATCACAACAAGCTATTCTTGGATTACTTTAGGTCACAAGCAGTCACCCAAAAGAAATTTGTTTTCAGATCTCTTCCCCAAAGTGACAACTTTCCAGACAACCCTCTCACAGTATATATACACTTTTCACATATAAGAAGTGAAATACACGTCTCCAACTCTCAGTAATTTTTGTGGGCTGGACAGAAGAAAAAAGGAAGTTACATGAGAGCAGAACAGGGAGGATTGATTTAAATCACACATTTTAATCATGATTTAAAATCAGCAAATAGGAAGCCTTGAATTCAAATGACATTTTAAATCTTGTTTTGCATTTGCATTTTTTAAGTTATTTTCCCAGAGAGACTGTCATGTTAATTGTCATGTTAGTAACAATTAACCATGTTGAGAGTCTTTTCACTACATTTGGTACTTTATTTGCTAACTAGGAGGATAAACAATATCCATACACATTTAAGCAATTATAAAGCTTAATATACACCTATTCAGAGTCTCAATTTTTACAATTTTGTATTATGTTAGAAAATTATAAAAGACTCATTTCTTATTTACTAGTTTTTTTTTTAAACTAGTGATTTGTATTAAGTTGCATTTGGATGGAAACTGGAATGGATGGAAACCTATTGATCATCATACCCAAGAGAAAAGGGATTAAACAAAACATTGAGTTTGAAATTAAGGGTTTCCTATTAGTTAAAACTACCTTAAATGTGCTGGACACTTGACAAAAATTTGCAACTTTGAGTGCTTATGCAAAACAACTTAATTTCAAACTCAAAATATTTTACGTTTTGTTTATTTCTTTTTCTCCTGTATATTCTAATCAGCAAATTTCCAAACTTTGGCATTAGTTTTCTAGTGTTTCCGCCATGAGACTAAACGGGCCCAAGTCTCTATACTCAAAACACTGAACCATGTTTAACATTGTACAGTGAAAGGGTCACATTAAAACCTTTAATTCTGGGACCATTTATTCCACTGAATTTAGCACACAAGAGCCCTCTTCAAGACTTTCATCAAAATGCCTCCATTATACACCAATTCTACCTAGCACGCTTACAGTTCTATATACAAATGTTAAATTAAGTTGAGCTGGAGGCAGAATAGAAGGTCATTATCTCTTCTTAGGGGACAGGTGAAATTAAGTCTGGGGAAACCTGAATTAAAGAATAGACAATAATAAGCTTAGCCTTCAAAATTCAAAAATACCATCCTAAACACAAGATAAGATTCAAGATTTCCCCACCCATGTCTCAATAAGTTATATTTACAAACAAGTCCATGTTATCTAATTTTTCATCTGGGAATGTACATATAAAAAAAGCTAATTATGCCTGGAAATCTTGTATGATCAATAGGAGTCAAGAAAAGGACTTACACAACATTTTAAATGTTTCATGGCCCATAATTTTAGCCGACTAGAGTACACTTAAATTTGCAGGGAACAACTTGTAGTATGGAGCTTTGAGATAAAAGTTAACTTGGCAAAAATTACACATTTGTTGCTTGTGTAAAATTACTTTGTTATTCTGTTTGAAGTTTTACCTGAAAGGTAACCTTTAAACAATTGACTTTACAATCAGGAGAATGTCCTCATCTTGTCCACACTGTACAAGTTAGACAGAAATAAAAGAGTTTGTTTTTGTTTATCATCTGAACTACAAAAATAGCCACCACCAACTATAACTGCACAGATTGGGTGTCAGCTAAGAGAACTGAAATGGTCCTCACTCAAACAATTAGATTAACTGGGCTCCAAGAAAGCTTTCTAGATGCAAAAAAGGGGGAAAAATGCATTCTTTGGAGTCTCCATCTCATACTGGCCTTGAATTTATCATCCTGCATGATTCCTGTGGAATGCAAGCTGGAAAAAGGGATAATGGGATAAATCTCCACCTGTTCCTGCAAAGAATTCTACAGCATAGTAATTTAATTCACCTGGGTAGTGTAGGATAAAACAATAGGTAAAGAAAGTCCACAAAGCTGTGCTCGCCAGTTGGCATTCACTTGCTACCCCAAAAGTGGCAATATTTGCCTGGGCGATGTATGCATGCATGCTGTTTGAGCATTCCAGGATGTAAAAGTTGATTTCAATCCATAATGTAGGAATGATGCAGCCTTTAAAATCCAAACAAAGCAATCCTCACTCCAGCTCTGTACATCTCAATGTCATTGAGATGTCATTGTGCAGTGTTATAAAATCATGCAATGTAACGACATTGCTTAGCAAATATTTATTTTTTAAAATATTAGCTAGCTATGGGGAAGAATAGAAGTGAGACAAAGTTTAGTGATGTGTATGATTTCTAATGAAGTGAGGTTGAATAAGGATTAGCAGTTAAAATTTCTTGCATGTAACTACCGGTAATTGAAATGCACAAGTAGCTTTTGTAATAAATACTTATGTAACTGTAATTCTATAGGTCATGATTTTCAGGAGGGACTTTGAGGCCCTACTTGACACCTTACAAAGGGGTCTGTTTTTCAGAGGATGGGTACTCGGCATTTTCTGAAATTAGGCTGGTTGAGAGTGTCTCCTAAGATGGGCTTCCTAAAAACTGAAGTACCTAAAATTGTTAATCACTTTGGAAAATCTTGGATACTGTCTCTACATGGAGAAAACTCACAGGAGTACATACATATGAGAGAGAATATTCATCTGAAATTACAGGAATGATTTTGGGTAAGATGAACACAAACGCCTATAATCTTATAAAAATGCTACTGAATCTTTATTGAGCACAAGTCATTAGGACCTTGCAGTTATATTTCCTTGTAAAGATAGTACCACAGACAATACGACAAAACGCCGTACTGCAGCACTGGTTCCATACATATTCAGAAGGAAGAGCTCCATCTTCTGAAACACCCCTTAGATTTCTTTGGTGGCATCTTCAAGCACTAACAGTCCTTCATGCTGACATTTTAGGAGATCCAAGTTAAGAGCCAGAAGTGATATGGCTATAGAAAGAGTCTTCCCCTTTGATTTGAAGCAGTGTTTCTCATTAGGAACTCATAAAAAAACACTAAATCAAACTGAGCAATAATGTATTAATAAGGCACACAGCTTTCAACTTCTCCAAAAGAAGCTTAGCATAGAAATAGAAAACACTGGTTTTTAGCTGGGCAATTATTTTGTATGAAACGAGGAAGACAAGGCCCCCTAGCTACACCATTTACTGAATTTTGTTTTCTTGTGTACAGAAAAGTAAAAATAGTCAAGAATCCGCATTTCTTTTAGCTTTAGACAATATGAGAGTCCACTTACAACATTGCTCAAATGTGGAAACACTACAAATTTCCTCTAGAGCAGGCTAAAGTACACTAGTTACAATGTGTGATAGTGTAAAACTTGCCATTTTTTAACTGTACCTTTACCCTTTTGGTTTTTTAACTTGTAAAATGTAGAAGAAATATAGCTTGCACTGGGATGGGAGAGGAAGGAGACAAAGAATGGATACCATCTGTACTGTTCACTCTAGCCCAGAGGTTCTCAAATTGTGGGTAACAACCCCATTTTAAAGGAGTCACCAGGGGCAGCGTTTGACTTGTTGGGCCCTGGGGCTGAAGCCGAAGCCTGAGCCCTGCCGCCCAGGGCAGGAAGTCGACGTACAAGGACTTCAGCCCAGGGCAGTGGGACTCGGGCTCCTCCACTCGGGGTCTTGTAGTAATTTTTGTTGGCAGAAGGAGGTTGCAGTGCCATGAAGTTTGAAAACTGCTGCTGTAGCCTAAGATTTTCAGCAGGGCAGACCTCAGAAAGGAGCCAGCGTTGGCCTCTTACGAGGGTAAAAGTATTAGTGACCCATGTATTTTTATTGGCAGCTACTTCATTTGAAATGCTTTTTACAATTAAGTATATTATTTTATACTTTAGTGATTCTCACCACAAGTTTCATGCATTGCCTAGAACTAGGATTGCAACAAGGCTTCCATTCAAAGGAAGATCGCCTGTATGCTTCAAGTCTCTGGCGTTGCTGAGTAACTTCTATCTGCACCTCCTTGTGTTCTCTCTGGTCCTCGCAGGGGACCAGACCCCCTAGCAGTTATTCATTTGGAAGGAAAAACTCAGTTTATAAAACTTGCAGATTCCAAATATTAGCTTCCCACCTCCAACCTCAGGTAGCAGGTACAGATCCACATTATTTTATTGCATTATCCAGCAATAGCTCTTGCTAAGGTGGTCACTAAAGCATGACATCTGTTTTGAGCTAATAGAAAGGGACACAAGAACATGGGAGCATGCAACACTGCAAATCATTGCTAGATCAACAACCAGCTAAAACAGGGGTCTCAATTTACCTTAGGGCCAGTGCCAAATCCTCCCAGCAGGCCAATGTTACTCATGCCGTCCAGAACCCACCCCCCAAAAAAGCTCTGGGAGTGAGTTTGGGTGGGGGAGGAGGTCTGGGGTAGGGGATTGGGATGCAGGTTCTGAGAGAGAGTTTGGGTGCAGAAGGGATGAAAGGTTGGGCTCTGGGGTGGAGTTTGGGGACTGAGGGTGTGTGAGGAGGGGGTGCAGGCTCTGGGAAGGGATATGTGGGGAGGGATGCAGGTTCTGGGAGGGGGTCGGGGGGTGCGGCGCTTAGCTGGGGCTCCAAGGCGGGGCGGGGGACCTCCGCACACTGCTGTCCCCAGGCACCGCCCCCGCAGGGTTCCACTGGCCGCAGGAGTGCTCGGGGTGTGGGCAGCGCACAGAGGCACAGCCCCGCCCTGCCCCGGGGCCACAGGGAGGGGCCGGCAGCCACTGGAGCGAGCAGGCAGAAGCTGCTCAGCTCTGCTGCGATGCTGGGGCCCCTGGAGGGGAAGTGCTTGGGGGCAGCAGGTGGAGTCAAGGGAGAGATCCAGCCCCAAAACTGCTGGAGCCCCACAGGACACATTGGGGAGACTCACATGACGCAGATGGCCCGTGGGCCGGGAGTTTGAGACCCCTAAGCTAAAATCTCATTTCCATTTGAAATACTATCACTATGAAAACATTGCTAGCTGTAAGTCCCTCATCAGGATCAGACAGTGCACATGGATGTCTGTTCCAACAGTTCAGAGGATTGAAACACACCGCAGGGTGGATAAAAATCAATGATTTTTTTTAAAATAAAAATTGTTTTATTTAAATCAAATTTTTTTTTTATTTAAAATTGGATTTTTTTGTTAAAATAGTTTTTTTCCCTCAAAAAGTATCTAAAGATAGGTTTAATTAAGATACATTATAGCTCAAAGATATCTCATCATGGAATAGGGATTATAAATTCTAATTCTATAGTATGAGACAATATACTCATGTAATGTTTAAGAAAAGTTTTGTAAAGGAGTTCATAAAATTGGGTCCCTAATCCATGGGGTTCCAGGGTCTTCTGTATAGATTATTTAGGTTAATCTTTCTATCTGCCCAATGGGACTCAGTGCTCAGTCTAGAAGATACCATCAGACTTACCATAGTTTTGCAGTTCTCAGACTAGATTTGTGTCTCCAGAAATAACATGCTTGTTAACAGCAAAAATGTAATTAATTAATTAATTAAATAAATAGAGATGAGAAATAACAGACCTCAACCCTATTGTCCCTCTGCAAATTTGAGTATAAAGAGTTAATCCCTTACCTCTCTAAAAATCCAACGTTTCAAAAAGTTCAGTGAATAGAAGATTGTTGGGGGCAGAATGGATCTGGACAAGGAGAAGTAGTCTGGAGATAAATGTGAGAAGGGAGGGATAGGCAATACAAACAAAAGTGAAACTGTGAGCAGCATATTCCAGAAGTCTTGAGGTCTTTGAGTGTAGCCTTCAATGATTTGAGATCTACTATACCATGCTCTCACTAGAAGGGAAAACCTATAATGGCAGCAGGCCGTAAGAGAGACCCCGTTTGGGAATCTGAACCATTCAAGAAATATATGTTTGCTGCTGATGTTTTAAAGAAAGTCACACCAGTGAACTGGTAGAAGTCACTTAAGCACTTGGATTCAGAGACTGTTGAAGTGATCATCTCACTTTTAACAGCCGTAGCTTCTTCTGCCAGTGTAAAAAGAATATTTTATTCCTTTGGACTAATTCATTCCAAATTGAGAAATCGTTTGGGACCTGAAAAAGCAGGAAAGCTGGTTTTTCTTTTCCAGATTATGAACAAACAGGAAAATGAAGGTGAAGGCGACTGAGTTGGCTGCTGAAGCCAATATTTTAAGTTTCTCAAGTTGACCTGGCTGACAGTCTATTTAATTTTTGGTTTTGTTTTTTTTTAATATTTAATTTAACTATTTTAGTTAAACAATTTTAACAAAAACAAATCTGATTATGCTCAAATAAATTGGTTAGTCTCTAAGGTGCCACAAGTCCTCCTTTTCTTTTTGCGGGTACAGACAAACACGGCTGCTACTCTGAAACCCAACTAAATTCAAAAATTCATATGCTTATTTTGTTAAAATATTATGTTTCCTGTTGAAGAAAAAAAATCCAGAATACATAACTGTTGTTTTAGTTAAATAAAACAATTTAAATGTCTGGTGATGTTCTCCTCCTAATACAGCATGGCAAGAAAATCCTCCAAATATTAATGATTAACCTGTTGAATTGGAGATAGTTCACCTCCCAATGATTTCATAAACATCTGTTTCAGTTACCTTTGGTAAATGAAATAACCAAACAATCATTCATTTTCCGATATAGCTGTAAAACTAATCAGAAAGTTTTCAAAAATAAATCACTTTAAAAATGTATAGTGTGTACCTTCTAAAAATGAAATGTACATCTATCTCCAAGTTCTGAAGAATAAGTATTAAGGTTATATCAACCAAAAAGAATGCACTTAATGCATTTTGCATTATTCTACTTTTATGTAGAAATCCATGATTAAATCGAGTCTTTCCGACTAGTGATTTAAATCATGATTTAAATCAATTTGACTTAAATCAAATCCACCCTGATACACAGCCAGGCTTTCTTTGGATTTCACTCCTCCTAGGAGGAGACATCAAGAGTGGCAGAGGTATTAAAGGGGAGCGGACACATCTGGGCTGCAATGCACCAACACAGATATGGACAGTTTGCTCAATGGGGCTGATGGAAGATTTAGTTTAGGGAAATAGTTAGAAGAATGTGATGAAATTCTCATGAAATGTTTGTATCTGACCAGATTTACTGCTCATTTATGCCAGTGATCTCAGAAGAGATCCCCATCAGGTCCCCAGAGAGACTATTTAGACTGTAAGCTCTTTGAGGCAGGGACTATATATGTTCGTAAAGCACATAGCACCATGAGACTCCCCCTCCCCCACCTCCAATACCATCATAAGAATTTCCAAGGAATTGTCTGGAATCAGCGGGGTTACCTGAAAAACCTCATAAGTGGGGAAAATGTGGCTGGGTTCAAGTGTAGATGAAGACTGAGGCAAATGGAGACATTCAGAGTATCACAGATGTCCACGTTATGCTCCCCCCTCTGAGGGCTCACCAAATTTTATGGGATTTTACTACATACTCCAGAATTGAGAGATCAAACTATGTAGAATTTAATTAACGGCTTACAAATAAATCCTGAAATTGGGCATGTGTCACTCCTTTCCAGGACACAAGTAGGACAGCCCATATTAATAATTTGAGAGAGTACCTTCGCTCCCCAGTACTCTAAAAGCCTCCTAATTGCCAGTTTACCTGTGTAGTTTGCTAGTGTGATGTAAGTCAGTGAAGCAAGTTAAATGGTGTGACTGTACTTGAGTCAACTTAAAGGTGATCTAGGCCCATAGTATGTTCCATTTCTATACTTCAGTTAGTCCAATTGAACAAATATTTACTTTACAAATAGTATGTCACATTGCCCAGTGGGATGTGATCACAGAACAGCTCCCATGTCTACACACAAGGGTTTGGGAGCAAAGCTGCCCCAGAGCAGTTGCTGATTCACTACGCTTTAAAACCACAGACCACTCCTCCATTTCCTGGGCTTCCTCCCCAGTTTAGCAGAATTTGTTAAAGAGTAAAAAAATGTCCCCAAAATAAGGAGATTGGTTTGGATATGCAGAATGGAGAAAGGTTGAGCAGGGTAATCGGTATGGCTTTCATGGCATGCTGACCTTTACTATAAATAAACTGGCCTGTGGCAGAACCCTGTATCAGCACCCTTCCATGACTCGTGCAGCTCTTACGAGAAAAGGCAATAATGCTGCTGAGTCAGATCCCGGGCAGCAAGCCGCACCCATTTCTATCAACAGAAACCCATATTTAAGAGCTCTATTTTAACATGCGCTTCCTTTTACATATGTGTAGAGTGTAAACTGTCAGCTGCATACCAACTTCTTACTGAGAATTACAGCTAGAACAGCAAAAAAGTTGCAATGTAGCATGTAGAAAAGTTATCAAGTTAGAGATTCAGACCCTCATTTTAATCCCATCTTGATTACTGCAACGTCTTCCTCTCTGGCTTCCCAAAGATACGTTGCCCCATTCAGTCTATTCAAAATGTTGCCAGTAAACTTCCTTGTCCATGAGTTTGTTCAAGGAACTCTGATTTTTTTTTAATCCTTTCAGTAGCTTCCCAGCCAATATAGTCTCAAATTTAAACTTTGTTATCACCTTCAAAGTTCTACATAACTCTGCCCATCCTTGTCAAGCTTTGCACAATCAGATTTTAATATGGTCACCTCCGAGCCTCTTTCATGCAGCCCACTATCCATGGTAGGACCTCACTTCATTCAACTGCACAGGCCTTACCCTGTCCATACGCAAGTCCCTCGAAAAACCTCCGTCACACTGCCAATAATAAAGCAATCTGTATACAACTTGCCTATTTTTACTCCCTTTCCCTGACCTCTGCCTTTAGATTACGAGCTCCTCAGAGCAGGGACTGTCTCTAAGTGTTGGAAAGACCGCTAGCACTACTACACAAATAAAAGAAAGGACAGCAAAAATGTATTCCTTTAGTGTTCCTCTCCTCAGAAGTAATCTATCCTAGAAGAAACCTGAACTAGGCACCTTTGCATCACAAAGAGCTAGCTCTACTGACTGAGCTGCAGAAGATTCTGCATTAGCTGTAGGGCAACAGTAGAAGCTGCTGATTTAGCCTTGCATAATGACAGGTTTCAGAGTAGGAGTACTTGTGGCACCTTAGAGACTAACAAATTTATTTGAGCATAAGCTTTCGTGAGCTACGTCCAATGAAGTGAGCTATAGCTCACGAAAGCTTATGCTCAAATAAATTTGTTAGTCTCTAAGGTGCCACAAGTACTCCTTTTCTTTTTTGATTTTGCCTGTCCACCCTAGGAAATTTACCTGATGCTGACAACAGGCATCTGTAAAGGGAGCAACCAAACAGGTGCAGCTAAGCCATTTTTAGCAAGTTTAGGCAGGCCCAAATCAGGCTAAGAATTTAGTTTTAAAAGTTTGCTCTGAGCAAGGTGGAGAGTTAAAGAGTTATAGTAGCTGGATATCAGCAATGAGGAGTGCCTAACCATGAGTACAGTACTATGCTCTGAGATTATACAAGAGTCTTATTCGGTTCAAAAAGCATGGTTTCTTCATCTTTCCCCTCCATGCAAGAGGCTAAACGAGTTTAGTGTCAGTTGTCATATGCCAAACTAGCTAAACAGCAACTAAAGTTACTCTCTTGCTGTGGACATGAAGCTTTTAAAGCTTTCTCTCAATCAGCTACTGTGACAGAACTTATGACTTATTTGTCAAATTTTATTTTAATACTAGAGACATCATGAAAGTTATGTTCATGTTTAGTCTTTGCAATAAATATGGTCAACCTAAATATTCATCTAAAACAGTAAAAGCAATTCACCCTTAATAAAAACTAATGAAATCTGAGTTATGCAAGTAAAATGTCTGGAAACAAAAATATTCCTTGTATTTTTGACTTATTTTGGCAATTTCCCTGATTTTGGCAATTCTGTTCAGGATACTGCCCTCATGCATTACACAATTTGTTCCCTACTACTGTTACAATGCATACCAACAACAGTGTAACCGAAAGATTACAAAAAAAAATCAATCATGTATTCAGTTTAATTTGTGCATTTGGCTATACTTTATAAAGTCGGTTTCCTCTGTTTGGATGGGTCACACAGCAACACTTAAGATTTGTCAAAATTGGAAAATAGGACTAGAAAAAAAAAATCACAAGAACCCGCAGGGGGCCTTTGAAGACCCCAAAGCTAATTTTAACTGATTTTTTTTAAACTGAGCAAAAATTCATTAAGACTGTCTTTTTAAGACTCAACCCTTTGCTTCCGTTGTGAGGGGAGGGTCTTCCCTCCAAACTGTTAGTTCTATAATATGCATAACTGGCTAAGACTAATTTGGCATCACTGATTAGGAAGTTACACAATAATATACTGACAATTTGCAGTTTTTAGCACTACAATAGCAGGACCACAGAGTGCTTCAAAGCTTTTAATATGTTGAGCTCAACCGCCCCACCCTCCCCATTTGATGTAGGTACATATCACCCCCAATTTTACAGATAGGGAAACATGAAGCAGAGAGATTTACTGATTTACCAAAAGTCACACGGGAAGTCTACAGCACAACCAAGAGTAGAACCAAAATTACACAGTTTATTCCTACACCCTAGCCACAAGATTCCTTGATGTATTATATAGTGCACCTCAAAAGATATCTAAAGCCAACACAAGGTCCTACTCCCTATGTAATCAAGGAACATAAAATGTTCGTAAGATTTGACTGGAGCTAACAAGCTTGTAACTTTAAAAGTGGTTAAAGATTTACAACAACCAGAAAAACATCAGCTGCGCCTGAAGATTTTAGCTATTAACACCCTGGTCTGTGAGAAATGGCAGTCCAGTGAAACCACACAGTCACTATTGTACATAGGTCTTAGTAAGTTTTGTTAGAGCAAGATTTATTAATATTACATTCTCTTGATAGAAGCAGAACATCTGCAGAACAAAGCCTTTGACTCCATGACTTCAGGCTAGCTTTCGTCTGCTAAATGCCTGGAAACGGTAAAGCTATTGTGTCAACATACACTGCAAAAGGACCAGCACCCAACAAATAAAGGCAAGCCTGATGACAGCTGAGCAGCATCAGAGTTAAATCCGGGAACACAGAGACAGAAGTTCAGAGAAAACAGAACGGAGCTCCCAAAATAGCTTTGCAACTGTCACCACTAACAGTTGTCAGCACTGGAAGGTATGACCTTGCCATTATGTCCCATGATCACAGCTCTCCACTTAAAGGGTCATTTGTCAGAACTGACACCACCAAAAATCCCAATGTCAAGTGATCCTGTATCTCCAACACTGGGTTACATTTTCCAGTGGTTCTGTAAATCCAAATATCTACCATGGCTGTTTCTGCAAAAGAATAGCAGGGCTTTCCCCCACACACTTCCAACCTACCCTTGCTAAAATATTAGTATATGCAATGGGAATACCACGGTAGGCACTTCCCTGCCAGGAATCCACTTTTAAAATCCATTTCCATTACCCTTTGAAATCCCTCATGCAGGACGTAACTGTTTCAGAATTCTTATAACTATATCAAGAGAAAAGGAGTACTTGTGGCACCTTAGAGACTAACAAATTTATTTGAGCATAAGCTTTCGTGAGCTACAGCTCACTTCATCGGATGCAATTTGTTAGTCTCTAAGGTGCCACAAGTACTCCTTTTCTTTTTGCGAATACAGACTAACACAGCTGCTACTCTGAAACCTATATCAAGAGAAACTCATGTCTAGCGTACTAAAAATGAAGGTAACACTGATTTCTAAGCATCACTTATGTGGCTGTGTTGCCCCATGCTTTCATATTAGTTGCACTGTTCTCACCAAGAGAAAGTGATCTTGCCTATTGGTAGCTGAAGATTTACAAACTGCTGTCACCTTTCTGTCAAAAAAATTTAAAACCTTACAGTCCACAGCAGTATCAAGGCCAGTTAACAGGAACATAAGACAATTCCCTTTAAAACACAGTAGCTGTTATAAATCAGAAAACAGTTAATAAAAGCCCTGTAGGGCTGAAAGAAAGGGAAGAAGGTAGCAGACAGTGAAAAAGATTTCATTAATGTAATCTCATTGGTTTAAGCACTAGACTAGACATCCAGTTCTGCATTCTCCCCATGGCCATGCTATTGTCTTCATGTGTTCTTGGGCAAACCACTTCAACCCTTGTTACTTAAAATCTGCCTCCTCTTACAAGGAGGATACATAAGCCACATTCACTTATGTGAAGTAATTAAATGCTTGTAGAATTCCTTAAAATCCATGGATGAAAGGTGCTATGAATTTATATGATATTGCAGTGCAGCTTTCCAGTGGCACGCTTCCCTTCACCAATAGTTTCTGTATTATCTCCTTTCATCTGGTTATCCCTTGGCATGTTAGGACTCTGTGATACAATCACCCTTGGTAAGTAACAGGTGCCATCCATATAAAAAAAGCAAGATCAGACTGACATGTAGCCCCTAAATTTAGTCAAGCCAAAAGTTTGCTAAGCTAGGCCTAGGAAGCAAGATAATAGCCTCTGCCTTTGCTATATGAAAGGCAAACATTCATTTATATATACACCAATCACCACTGCAGACAGCTACTTGCTCGTTAGATTTGCAGACAATTAGCATTTTGATGAACATGCACCAATGATCTTTGCCAATTATGCAAAGTACTTCTATGCAAACACTCATATCAAAAAGAAAAGGAGTACTTGTGGCACCTTAGAGACTAACAAATTTATTAGAGCATAAGCTTTCGTGAGCTACAGCTCACTTCATCGGATGAGCTGTAGCTCACGAAAGCTTATGCTCTAATAAATTTGTTAGTCTCTAAGGTGCCACAAGTACTCCTTTTCTTTTTGCGAATACAGACTAACACGGCTGCTACTCTGAAACTCATATCAAAGGCTTTTATTATGGGCTGATCTTACAGTAGTGCATCTTCCATACATAGAGCAACACCAGTTTGAGTAAATTATTCTTTCACTCAGTGAATGAAGGATTGATTTACATGCATACAATGATCCACACAGTCTCCAATCAGCTTTCTTCCATTCCTAATCACTGATCAGAATTAGTGTTCTGACAACTCTCACCACCCACTCTCACTGTCTGTCACGCTTTACTCTCTTCCTTCTGCCTTGTCTCCACTGCCCCAAATTCCAAAATGATTTTAGTACCCAGTATTGAAATAATTGTTAGAAGCCAATGCTTTGTACCATCTGAAAGTATCCTGGAATGAGTTCAATATCTCTCAAGCTGTCAGAGCTAAAAAATAAAGCCTTTTTGTCACTGGAAAGCTGACAACCCCAGCTTTCCACTGGTATAATTTAAATTTTTAGCCCCAGTGGTTCAGTAGATTAGACACCATAAACATTTCACTTGACCTACAAGTTCTTTTTGCCACACAGCTAGGACTGAATGTAGAAAATCCTGACCCTCAAACTACTGTAATTTTTAGCCCCTGGAGTAGGTAACCAGATTTCATAACAGCAAAAAGTTCTACCTATTGTACGTTAGTCAGGAATAGAAACATTCAGTTTTTGTATCTATCAAACAGGTGTTCTTAGCTCCAGAAGTAAACAGCATCAACTGTAAAGGGCCATAACCATTTACAGTCATTCCTGAAGGAGTTTAAGTTAGTGGTACAACATGGCTGGATCCACAACTATTCATGTCTGAATAAGTTGGAGTCTGAAAGATCAATTCAACACAAATATTCTATGCTTTCAGCCAATTTCGCATCTCCTATGAAAAAAAGATGTCATGCTAACAACCCCCTACAATGTTTTAGCTCTGTGGCTTCCCCTCCCCCCCCCAGATAAACATAGGCCAAGTAATTCAGCTCAGGGGTGAAAGTAAGCTGGTACGGTGTACCAGTAAAAAGCGGCTGCTGGTACTGGCCCATACCCAGCAGGGCTGCCAACGGGGGGGGGGGGCGCAAAAGGGGCAGTGATGCTAATGCGCTGCCGCAGCAAAGGACCCTGCTTAAAGCATTGTTGCCCCTTCCCCCTCCGCCCGGGGGGGGGGCGGGGAGGCAAAGGAGCAGCTGCCCTGCGGCTAGTGATTTAAAAGGGCCCAGGGCTCCGGCCGCTCCCTTTAAATCGCCACTGGAGTCCCAGATACTGCAGGCCAGGCAGCACGGATAGTCTGGCTGGGGGGTGCTGAAACCCCCCCCCAGCCACGCCCCTTCCACCTGAGGCCCCATCCCTTCCGGAGATGGAGAGCTGCAGCTTCAGAACCTGCTACTGAACCCTTCATTGAATGACAAATGGGAGATACTTACCACTGTTTAAAAAAGGAAATTCCCATTAGCAATGAACTAGCACAGGAAATTCAATACTCAAATTATTTGAATAAATAATTCAAAGAAGCCTGGAGAGAACTGTATAGTTAAGGATTTTGCAGTTTTCTCCAGATTGAGATTTAAGCAGTTTCTAGACTTTCCAACTTCAACACCCTGTATGACATTATAACCAAGGCAAGTTCATACTGCTCAATCTCAGCTTGAAAGATGAACAGAACTAAGGCGTAAACTTTCCTCATTAGTCTTAATGAAGTGTCCTTTGAATGCTAATAGTCAGGAATAGTGACCTTCTGTGTACAAAGTAGTGCAGAATCAGATTTGCTATTATGAATTTCAGTTTTATTCCCAGTAGAAATGCAGAATTTCAAGTCTCTAGTAGGAAGGGAGAAATAACAGAATACCTGTTCCAACCCAATGTCTTACTGGCAGCCCTTTGTCCCTAAAGAGCCCTCCAGAGTTTGTACGGATTGTACACCATTTCCCCAATGTGGCCTGTGGAATCATTTCTATTTATCTCTTCTGCATCCCTTCATCTTTTCACTGTGGTGTAGTGCTGTACCAAGTTAACTCTGTCACCTATCACTTTGTCTGACTGACAGCAGGCACTGCAATAGAGCTGACAGTACACTGTATAGCAGCAGGATAGTTTGAACATTATCTCCAGGGGCAAGAATTAAAAACATTCTATTCTAGAAGCTTTTTCCCCTGCAAGCCATAACAGTATCACTCATGATTTATGTGGCACCACAAATATTTACTGTTCTTTACAAAACAGACTAAGCCATTACAATCTCAGACACTAGACAAGAGACAGACAATGCATTGGAAGGACAAGAGGTCAGAGAGTGGGGAGGTAATAGACAAGAACTAAGGAGAAATTTGGAGGAAATAGGACACTTGGAGGACAAACATGGAGTAGCAAAAATAAAAGTGCAAAATCAAGGGGAGAAGGAAGTGACTGGATTAGAAGGAGAGTAGGTATGGGCAGGGAAAGTGAAGGGAGCAAGAAAGGGAAGTTAGGCTATGTCTACACTTAAACCACTACACACCACAGTTGCAGTGCTACAGCTGCATCACTGTAGCACTTGTGTCAACGCTCACTATAGCTCACTCACTATAGTTTTCCCATCACTGTAGTTAATCCACCTCCCCAAGAGGTGGTAGCCAGATGAAGGAAGAATTCCAGCGTAGATTTTTCACATCCCTGAGCAATGTAGCTGGGTCAACCTAAGTTTTAAATGTAGACCTGGCCTAAGAATTAGATGTATGGTCCTGAATTGTGTAGTACAAAGAAAACAAAGGTAAGGATTCAAGGGAGAGTGAGGGTGTGATCAACAGGAAAAATGACTTGAGATGCAGTGTTTTGGCTAGACTTGAAGAGGAAAAAAGAAGGTACAGCAATCGAAGCAATATATGACCAAGAGTTGTTGTAGTAAAGATAAAGATAGGAAAAAGTAGTTTTTGATATTATACAGGTAACAATGACAGAATTTTGCAATATCTTCAAGATCAGATTGAAGTTTAAGATGGCAATATTGCAAATCAGTGGAAGGGAAAGATGACAGATGAAGTAGGAATTGCCACATTCATTGATCATGTTTTTGGCATATCAACTGCTTGCATTACTCTAAGAACCTAGATTAAAATCTGTATTTAAAAAAACTTTTTAAAGGGACATCTTTGTTCCAAGATCAAGGCAGACATCCTGCTACAACACTGGATTTTCCATAGCTTAGAAACATGCTGGGCTATACAGTGCATATGGCTTTACCATTACAATATTGCTATTTAATAAGATTAGCCTTGGAAACAAATTACATTAAGAAACCAGCTCATTTCCTTTAAGTAGCAGTTTTTAATTTTGTATAGGGCAGCAGTGGAAAGAGAAGTTTTATAAACAGCACAATTTACAGAAGTCTAGCTACAGTGTGTCAGCATATATGGATTTATTCCCAACTACCGCAGACAAAGTCCATTCTTTGTTCCCTGTCCTCCTGCTAATTTAAGCAGTTTTCTTAAGGTTTAACAAGTTTCCAAGTTAAAATTGGATGCCATGGCACTGATTGGTTTGTCTACTGAAGACAAGCCAATAGGGCTTGAAAAGGCCATGGTATATAATGCACAATATTTAGGCATACATGTCGGTATTTCTATAGCCAATTGGGATCTAAATAATCCTTGAAATATGCTCTGAACTTTAAACTCATACACTTGGAATAAGGGGTAGCACTACGGTTGCCAGGGGTCCAGTTTTCGACTGGAACTCCCAGTTGAAAAGGGACTTGGGGGATCCTGTCAGCACCACCAAACGGCCCGTTAAAAGTCCAGTCGGTGATACAGTGGGAGCCCAAGGCTCCCAGAAGCTGCTGCCTGGTCCCTGTGGGCCTTAGGCACATGGTCAGCCAGGGAGGCTCTGCACGCTGCTCCCACCCCGAGTGCAGGTTCCACAGTTCCCATTGGCCGGGAACCATGACCAATGGCAGCTGTGTGGGAAGGCACCTGCGGGCACGAAGGCAGCGCACATCGTAGAGCTGCCTGGCCGCCCATGCACTTAGAGTCCACAGGGACCCAGCAGCCGCTTCCTCGGAGCTGCGGTAAGCGACAGTGGGACCCCGCACCCCAACCCCCTACCCCAGCCCAGGAGTTCCCTGCTGTACCCAAACCCCTCATCCCCAGCCCCATCCCAGAGCCCACATCCCCAGCTGGAGCCCTCCCCAACCCTCTGCCCAAGGGAGGGGGGATGGAGCGAGTGGGGGTTCCCCTCGGAGAAGGGGCAGGGCAGGTCACGGGCGGAGCCTCAGAGAAGGGGCAGGTCATGGGTATTTGGTTTTGTGTGATTAGAAAGTTGGCAACCCTAGGTCTACCCAGCAGCACAATTAACTCATTTAACAGAGTTTCATTTATAAAGCCCACCCATCCAGTCCATTGGGAGAGATCAACAGCAAACTATGTTAAATAAAGATCAGAGACCATCTTCTTTGAATTGTCATAAAAACAAACAAACAGGGAACTACCAGTGGTTACCCATAACTATGTGGAATACAGGTATGGGGGGATGTGGACTGTGTGGTTTACAGAAAGAAAGTGGAAAGGAAATTCCATACCTAGGGTCAACCAGGGCAAAGGCAAGATTGCCTTCCAGTTATGATGAGGTCGTGGGGAACTTTCACAGAGGTGGTATTTGGGTAGAAATGCCCATGAGAAAAATGCTCAGGGAGGACATTTCAAGCACAGCCGCACATACAGATAAGGGCTTTAGAATCAACAGTGCCAGCTTAGTCAGTCAACAAAGAACCCAGTGCAGGTGTAATATGATCATGCTAACTAAGCCAGCAAGCAAAGGCGAGACTGCTTTCTGAGAAAACTGCAATGATAGAGAAGCCCAAGTAAAGAGAAATGACACTCACCTGCCCAGTGGTAACGAGGACATGTGCGGCTGTTTGTGAGGTCTCCACAGGATAAGGAAATCACAGCCTGCAGAAGTTGTGCAATTCAGACACCTAATCACCTCAGACACATGAGATTTTCTATGGAAAGGGTAGAGAGCACGTTTTTCTATACCATCTCAAGTGAGACCACTCAAGCACACACATGCAGAAAGAGTGCTTGTGATGACCCAGAGGCAAGGCTGCTGCCTTCGCAGGATTGGCAAGGTAGCTCTAAAGCATCTAGCTGGCAGTATCATTCAGGCATTCTTCCAATAGAACATTAGCATTACCTGACCAGTGGAATATCTAATTGGGTCATTCTGGCAGTGCTGGAGAAAGAGCAAGCTCAGGAAACAAGAAGGCAAGGAGGGAAATGCAGCGCATACAGTAACTGCGACGTACAGTACTTGTCTAGCGTCTTCTAGCTAAGCCCCCGAAGTGCTCAGCCAACAACAGTTTTTGTGAAGCTCAGGCAGACAGGTAAAGGGATCAGTTTATTCATGACAGAAGGGCAGTCACCGCTGCAGTGAAACAGGAATTATCTAACAGCCCACAGCAACCTTGCAACTGTGGAGCTGCAAGTGAATCGGAGAGGAGGGGAGAGGGCGAAGGGGAAGAAGCAGAGTGCAATCACCTAAACTGAGATTTGGACACAAAACCCCCCTTTTATGAAGAGTTTCATTGACATTTTAAGATTGCAAATATTCAGGGCTTTGTCTTTACGTTGTATCTGACAGAAGCTTCACAAGCAGCAAACCATCATCTAGCACCAGGGTGGAGCATTGTGTTCAGTAGAGTGAGAGGAGAGAGGACTTCCTACTCCAGTGATTTTCATGTATTTAGGCTACTGAAGTGTTATTTGTAAATATTACTTCCTACATTGATGGAATTTTCCAGCGCAATACAATGCAATCTGCTAAAATGCGAGGTCTACAAAGGAGGAGGAGGATGACAGAATGTTGCTGATCAGACAAACCAAATCAATTATTCCTGAGCCCTGAATGAAATGATTGGGGTAATACTTCAATTGTCAATTTTTTCCCCTGAATTTCAAATCCTGGACATGCTTTGCATGCACTAGATTCTTGGTCTTGTAACCGGCTGGGAGGGGCTTTGAAGATGTAAAGTGCTAAGTATCATTATTTTAAACATATTGCTGGGCTAATTTGATGTAGGGTCTGAAGATGAGCCCCTCCTTCTATAGAGCCAGTTCATGATGTTTGATTCACAGACCCCTCTAAAAGCTAGCTCAGTGGTAAAGAAGTAGAATAGCAGCACATCCTCAGCTTGGGAGGCTGGGCGCCTCAATGCAGCTACATCATCTCCATAAGGATGTGGTATGGTAAGAAAACCCAGGAGCACTCTATGCAACACAGGAGCTGGGAGGAGCTGACATGCAGGGAGTGAGTCTACACTAACATAATTGCCAATTTGTTAAAATCCTTTGGATTCCCTATGGTTCGTTATTGCTTCAGCAACCTTCCAGCAACACCTCTACTTGGTGATATCTGAACAAATTTCTGCGCCTTTTACAAGAGCAGCACGGTAGGACGTTATGGCTGTGTTCCTCCACACCAAATACACTTGAAAGTTGTACCAGTATAATTTTCAATGGGGGTGCAAATTTTCCTGAAACCGTTATACCAGCAGAAGCCCTAGGATGGATGCAGTTATGCTGATATACAGATGCCTAGAATTTCTCTTCCTGGATGGGAGTAAGCTATACCACTATTAGCAGTTTTTTTACCAATATAATTGCATCCACAGTGGGGCTCGTTCTGCTTTAACTATGCTGATACAGCTTAAGTAGTACAACTTGCTTAAACAAGCCACAAGGAAGACTTAAGAGAACACAAAATAGACTGGAAGGGCCACGGTTCACTCAACTACACGATATTCCACCAAAGGAGAAAATCCAGGCTCCTAGTCAACATACCTGCTCCTACACAGACTTTAATTTGTCAGACAATTGAGTGCATCTTTTATTGGATATATGGAGAGTGAACATGATGAAATCCCCCACAACCTCTGATTGGGACAGGCTAACCAACCCTTGCATACATTCTAATCTTGACCTGGCCAGGTGAGAAATACCTTTTATTATGTCTGGGATTCTTAAACTTGTTTACACACAGGAGTTGCACCAGTATAATTTTAAATCACTTTAATTACTCTGAGTGGGGGCAAGCCGTTGGTTTAAACTTGATTTATATTGGTTTAGCTTGCACTTGTACGACACAAACTACACAGATAAACCAACAGTGTGCCCACACACAAAGTTACATCTGTTTAACTAAGTCAGTTTTAAAATCACCGATTGTTTGACTGTACAGATCTTAGATTTTTGAAGTCATTCACATCACTCCTTTCCAAACCAAACTGAACTTTGCAGAGAAGCAACACTAACAGCCTGGAAGGCAGCAGCGAACAACAAATTATAAATAGGAGGCAGCTTCAGACAGAGTCTGGAAATGGATGCTGAGCGATTGCAATGTCAGATCAACTTTGCTGCTCAAAGTATCAGAGTGGGGCCAGGTTTAGTTTTAGCCTGAAAAGGCAATGACACAGAAAAGGCTAATGGCAGGTGGTCATTCCACATTCTGTACATTTCACAAAGATTTACGACCAAGCCTGAATCCTGGAAAAGCAAAACCGAAGTAGTTCCAGTGTCCCTCTGCAAGGTCAGCTTATTGTATTGTGGAAATGTTAGGAGTGAAACTCAAAGATAGGGATGAGGTTCAATTTTTCCAGTTAGAGCAGGATTTAAATCCCTTTGTTAAGAGTGAAAACAAAGCGAGTACCAAGACCAAAGTTACACCATTTGCTTTTAGGGTAAAGATTTACTTTTCTACATAGTTTCAAATAAGTTCACTCTGTGACCAAGGAGTTGAAATGACTCTTGAATTTTTAGGACTGGGTGTAAAATATTTCAGAACTTAACTTACAAACATCTGTTTTAACACCCAAAACTTGAAGCGGATTTAAGTCTAAACAGAGGCCTAGGCACAAGATCCCCCCCCAAAGAACTCCATTAGTATCCATTTGTAAATCTTGCATATGTTACAAAACATACGATCAAATGCCGAAGTTTTGAACACTGGAGTTGTGATTATCATCATTTAAACAGCTCTTGATATAGCAAAACAAGGTGTCTAGCCAGAGGAGCTCCAAACTCAGCACAGTCCAATGAACTCAGGAGCCCAACAAAACCAGCACCTTCCACAGCAACTTGCCTATTGGCATGCAATAGAGAACCCTGCAACCACTACACACAAGGAGCACCGCTACTTCACACCAGCAGATGCACATTAGCAGACTTCCTATTCTGCCCTTCCGTGCTTCTCAGGAGTTACACAAAAAGAGGGAGGAAGGAACATTGAGGCATCCATAAGCTCTACAGGGTATTGAGGGGTAAACATAAGTGTCCTAGGAAACCCCCAAGCTCTGAAGACACTGATGGTTGTAGGAGCAGGGATGATTTGGGGCAGGGCAATCTCCCTTTCCCTCCATTTTCAAGGCTTTTTAGTTATCAGTTAAGAGCCTACAAATGCTCCCCCATGGGTCTGCACAGAGCTACCACTAGACAGGTTATTTGTACACCCTTTCAAGCTGAAGGTACAGAATGAGTCCCCACAACAAGGGCTCTGGGATTTGTCAAGTTCACACAGGTTCCCATGAATTTGCAGTCCAGGGAAAACGATTGCAAGAGTGCACCTCCTAGCATACCCCTGCTGCACCTACCCTCAGGGAACATTTGAAATTAACTCCAAACCCAGATCCCTGGAATCAGAATTGGCTCCTTCAGCATGTTAAAGTTGCATCATCACCACTAGGCCAAGCAGCATCATTCATTGCATGTAGGATTTTGTTCTAGAGAAAAACAACAAAATATTCCTTAAAGGGTCCTCCATTTCTGTTTTGAGTTACACCCTACCCCAGTCCTCTGAAAAAGTCTTTTTTCCGCATAAGTTATAGCATGTGTAACTCCACCCTCTCACCCCTAACCCAGAAGAGAAGTATCTTGGAAAGTTTGTAATTTAAAAAAAATCAAAAACTCATTTGCGTGGTGTTTCACTTTTTGACAATTGTTCTAATACATATACTTCTACCACACCAGCTTTGCAGACCTGCTGCATGCACTTAATGAAGAGCTAGATCATGGGACTATTTTTATCAAGTTGAAGTGCTACATTTTTTAGTGGTTAGTGATGATCTCTGTGTGTTATGGCCTCTGTGAGAACCCTGGTGAGTGCCATATGAGCCACACTCTACCTAATCGGCACTTTCAAAAGAGTCTCTAGCCCTCTTCATTACCTTTCAAAAATATAAACTGAACGCTAGTCTTGGAAGTTTATCAGACACTGATGCCTATTTCATGTTATAGAATTTATGGTAATCTCATTCAGGCTTTAACAGCAACAGAACTCTGCATTCAAATACCATCCCTAATCTTTCAACTGGTTCCTCTAGCTCAGGCTTCAGATGTGCTATGACATAGCTGTAGATTGGCAGAGCACTCCAGGTATTCAGTGTGAGAAGCACCACACAACACAGTTTTATGCAAGATTCCTATATCATCTGCTGGCATAAGGAGCTTTTTCAACTGCAGAAGTATTTACACAGGTCGGTTATAAGGCCTTGAATGCGTCTTCATATCAGGGCACAGTATTGTTACACCCACCCAGCACCTTAAAGGTCTATTTGCCACAGGCAAAAAGAATGCTTCCTCCAGAATTGAAGTTTTCATTTAAAAAAAATAATTTATAGTGGTGAAAGTAAATTTCCAAGCATCATCTGAGTGTAAACAAATACAGTGCTCCTCTTCTGAAATCTGCAGACAGCATTACTGCTACTGCTCAGAGCTTTCTGAAGCAGCAATAGACGTAAGGGACCAGAACCCTGTAAATCCACGGATGTCTGCTTTATATCCGCAGATATCCACATATCCATATGCGGATCTGACACAGATACAAATTTTGTATCCGCGCAGGGCTCTACTTGTCAGTTTTCAGAGCTGCTACTGAGAAAAGTGGGGATGGCAGTGAAACTGACCAAAAAAATCTCATCAATTTCATTTTGTTCCTGCTTGGGAAAGCTCTGAGCAGCAGCAGAAACAGACAGACAGAAACAGACAAAATCTATTTACTATTGAGGACTGAATGGAGGCTGGAAAAGGAAGTAGCATAGATGGACCTCCCCCAATACTGGTGTCAGTATGCTGGAGAAGGAATAGAGATACCCCTGCCCATCTTCCTCCCAAGCAAGTAAACTGGGGGTGCAACAGAGTAGGGAGGAATGGGACTACAAAGGATGTCTCCACCCCCCTACCTTTCAGCAGCTGGATATGGGGTATGAGGGCTGGCTTCAAAATTTAACACCTACTAGCTAGAGAAGGATATAAAATATGCTGCCCCTGAAGAAGGGCCAAGAAAAGCATCCTGGTAGGTATTCCCTAGTAGATGGGGGAGAAAGGGTATTGGCTTCTCACTGGCAATGTCTGCCCTGGACAGGGAGTTCCCAGTTTGGTTTCAATATGTGGTTAATTAAGTGCCAAGCACAATTCCAAGCCCTACTTGGGGGCACATGTACAGGTGTACAGAGGCAGGTGTAAGGGACTGAAGACAGCTCTCAAAAAAAAAAAAAAAAAAAAGGCCTGATCATGATTTAACATAGCAAAGTAAAGAAGATGTGGAGTGAATGCAGAAAGGGAAAAAAGTATTCCAAAAGCAAAAGAAATTGAGTGAATTGGTCACATAGCATTCAGTGATTATTTTTCACTTTTCATCAGTCTTTGTCCAATTAATTTGTCTGACCAATACATCTCTGGGGTATTCAGCTATCTCCACAGCTGCTCAAACAGCACTTGGAGAATATATTGTCTGATGAACAGCAGTAAAAGATATCAAAAATCAGACATTTTTTTCCTACTATTCAACCAGCTCTAGTAGTAAGTTATATTTTTAACAATTTATCAAATAGAAATTTGATGAACAATGTTATAATTAAATAGAGTACAACCAGTACAGCACTATTTAGTTTAAATTGCTGGAAGTACAGCTTGGAGAAGTGGCTTTGTGGAGGTCTGATGGCACAGGTATGTTTCACCTTGACTAGCAAACCAATCCTCTGACTTGTAGGAATTGAGTATGTTTCAGTGATAGAGCCACCTAAATCTAAATGATATTAAGCTGGATGTATAGGCAAAACTAAATTTAAAGGTGTGCAGGCCAAAACAGAACATGCAAATGTGATGTCTGAATACTTAGCCAAATATACCCTTCACTACTTTGTACATACCTCCCCCCGAGAGCCTCCTGGCTGCTCAGAGAATCAGGAGGTGTCTTCATTACATTACCTTTCCCTTCAAGTCGAATTTTTGGGCTCCCCTTTGAACTGCACTCCCTTCATGAACAGCTCCAGTGCCTGCTGCTGCTCAGAGTTCTCCTAAACAGCTATTGCATAAAGTCAGCCCAAAACTTTAGTTCCACTAATGCCCTCAGGATTCCGAATGGCAGTAATGAAAGTGCTACAAGTCTTAATTTCACTCTGCTGCTGCTTGGCCAAGTTCTGAGGAAGATTAGCACAGGCACTGGGGATGCCTACAAGACCCAAAACCACACAATGGTGTCTACAGTCAGAAAGCTGTCTTCACAACAAGGAGAACTAGAAACATTGTTTTTTAAAGAAAGTAAAGTTTTGCAGAAATTGATTGCTGAGTTCTACCTCTCACTCACCATGAATAGTTTTGAGCCTAAACTATTTGAAAATAAAGTCTAACTGAAATTGGTATTTCTGTTTCTCCAGCTGAAATGGAGGCTTTGCTGATAAGTTAATGACACCAGCTGTTTGCAGACATTACATCAGAGATACTAAACTACTTTCCATCCTACTTAAAAATACTAAAAACAATCATAGCAAGAATTTTTATGTTGAACACACACAAAGCTACTGAAGGTTTACTTGGTGAGTTTGGCTGATGTTAACCCAGAAACAGTTTTATGGTCACTGGGCTAAGTGCACAACTTCAACTGAAGTCTACTTTGAGTTACAGCATAAATATCTGAGATCAGAATTTGGCTCTCGGATCAGGCTCACATACCACACATGACACTTCTCAGAAAGATGGCCACCACCAGCTGGAGGGTCTGTAATGCCACTTGTAATTTCAAAGGCCATTTTCAAAATACAATTTCACAGTTGTATAGCAAAGAGTAGGTCTTCCAAAGTAAATATATATTTTTTCTTAGAAAAACTGGGTGAAACATTTATGGAAGAGGAGACCAATAGCAATGGCTATCCAAATGGAAAAGTGCAAGATGCTTCAAATTTACTCTGTATGAAAGCAATAAAGTGTGTGAAGCCACCAAGTGCTTCCAGTGAAACTAAACCAATATTATCGTGTGGCCTGTGACATTTGATATATGAAAATGTAAAATCACACAAGAATGAAATGGCAGAAAGTTTAAACTCGCATGCTTAACTTGCGTAAACCAATGAACTACCAGCGGTTCTCAAACTGGGGTCCACGAACCCCTGGGGGTCCGCAAGTCATGTCTGAGGCCGCTGACCCCACTGCAACTCCTCCCCCTCCCTCCCAGTGCCTCCTACACACCACAGAACAGCTGTTCAGCGGTGTGCAGGAGGCGTGGGAGGGAGCAGGAGGAGCGGGGATGGGGTGTGCTCGGAGGAGGAAAGAGATAGGAAAGAAGAGGTGGGGCCTTGGGGGAAGGGGTGGAGACAGGTGGGACCTGGGGCTGAGCAGGGGTTGAGCACTCCAGGAGAAAATTAGAAGCCAGTTTGGGAGTCCTCAAAAATTTTTAAAACAAAATGTGGGTTCTCAGGTTGCTAAAGTTTGAGAATTGCTGAATTAGGCAAACCTCTCTGCTTGTAGCGAAAGTCTCATTTTAACTCCTTGAACACAAGCACCTCGTTTGCCTAAACGTACTTGCTTCAATGGAAAAGAAAACATTTCCTACCAACCACCCCAGCAACAAGCAGACTTGTTCCATTTAACAGAACCCCTTTCCTCTTTATGTAGCCATTTGGTTTTACAAGTGATATATGTTTTTAATTCCAGTAAAAACAATAGTATTGCAGAAATATTCAGACTGTATTATATTCTATTTGTTGCAGCTTTTATCAACACACTAGCAGTTTGTCAGGCCTTTCAACTTACTTTGGCTTTGAGGGATGGCTTTACACTATCCAGAGTGTCATCTTCCAAATAGGAAAGAAAACATCCTGTGACCCATACACTCAATACCAAAACACCATCTCTCAGATTTTCAGATATATTTAAGGTTACATGCATTATCATTTGATATAAATTTGTCAGGTGGAACATGTTTTACATCAGTCAGCATCAACTTTATCATATATAAACAGCGTTCCATGAATTCATAATATATATAAGAATGTTTAGTCTGGCATCACAGTGAAAACCCACAATACTCTAATGCAGGAGGGGGGAAAATTAGTGCAAAGTTTATTAGCATTCAAAATATCACCTCCCTTCCTGCAAATCTTTACTTACTCAATTAAGCCTTACACTTGTGTAGTCTCATTTGCTTCAGTTTAACTATTCACATGTCTAAGAACTACTCTTATGATGAGTTAACAGTTTACAATATCAAGCTCTAAATGTTATTCTTCACTGTGTTATCCAACACTTTGTTAGTCACTAAGACAGAATCCTTTCCGTACACAAATTGAAATTTGGGTGCTGTCTGCTGATCACTGGTCCCTCATTGAATAAATCTGATCTCATGGTAGAAAGAATTATCATCAGTGTCTGAAAATTCTGACAAGTATAGAGCTGCTTAATTACAAGCTTTTTTTGGAGGTCTGTATTGCAAGCGTCAGCAAGGTGATATAATAATTTCCTTGAACTGTGGCAACAATTCCCTCTTGGACTCCAAGAGAACCTCTCCTTCCAACTCTACCATGCTGCATCCACCAGTAATTAAATTTTCCTCTATCAAATACTTTTTACACCCTAAACTCTTCAATCTCTACTTATATTACTGTTGTTGCTAGAGTCCATGGGATTATCCATTATTATTACCCAGATAATTAAAGTAGAAGTACAAATGTTATAAAGTGTATGAGGTACAACTTATCAGAAAAATGTGAATTATGAATTTTCAGTACATTGTCAATTGGTGTTTTCCACAATACCAAAGCTAAAACACTCCTTTAATACCTGTACACTCAAGCAATCAAACTGTCCCAGAGGAGGAGACGGGCTAATAAGGATATGTCAAAGCACGACACCTTTGGTCATGAGGAAATATGAATACAGATCACAGCCTACATCCAGATCAGAAAGGGTCACATTCCTTGAACAAGATGCTAGGTGTCCCAAGTATTTCAGTTCACAATACTAACCAAACCAAGACAGGAGCTACTATAGGACTCAACTACTGTTGCTTTTTTGTGCTACAGTAATCAATATATTTTTTTAAAAAAACATAATTTCAAGGTTTTATCACTTGACCATAAAAATCTAATGCAGTGATATTTAGTCTACAAGGTCTCAGCCAGCGTAAGAAACAAGAACTTTTAAATACAATTTAAAATAAACCTGACTTCACTGACAAAAGCAACCAGCTGTAATTTCAGATGCTCTGCTAAGTTCCTTGCCAGTCATTTTAAACATATAGCTGCCTCACTGTTGTACCAGGGTACCACAGATTTGACATTAATACACTATATCACATAACACACTGCATTACATAGGCACAGCATAAGCTAAGGGATGAATTGGTCTTGATTCTGAATTTCCAAGATTTTGACATTTTAAGGCTAGCCTCTAAGGTTACTTTTGCGTAGTTTGCAGTACATTTGGATTTATATTAATAGAATCCATGTTGCTTATCTGAGACTCTGGCACCTTGTGGTCTCTGCAAAGGTTGCCAAAAAAAAGTTTTGGAAGTCAAAAGTATCAGGGCAACTCTCACATGGTAGATATGAGGAGGCAGACAAGAGCCCATTTTGACCTTGCAAAAATGGCAACCCCCAAGTTTCCCAAATACAGTAATAATTTCTAGACATAAAAAACAGTCTTGGAGCTGAAACAGTTTTTATACATAAAGTTTCAAGAAATCAGAGTTTTCAATTTCTCTGTCTGTGGCAAGATTGGACAGGCCAGGACTCTATTTCGCCTATTTAGCGGCTCTATTTCTTTGTGAGATTTTACAAGAATCAAACTGCCTGATTTTTTAAAATAGCCAGAGCAGATAGTATATTATTGCACTAGATGCTATAGGGTCCCCTCTGTAAGTGCTGACAGAGAAAGATATGCAAAATGGACCTCTCTCACACATAAGCCTTGTTTATTTCACTTTGTTTGTAAACATCTTAAGAAGCAGATATATGTATTGCAGGTAACAATGGCCAATCTAATCTTTCCCTCTCCTGCAAGAAACTGACAAGATATTTGAAAGCTTTGTTTTCTTTCTCCTCAGTGATACCCTCCCCCTAACCCAAGAGGAAAAGGCAGTGGAATGAGCCAAGTCTCTACAGTCTTATTTTCTTCTCCTCCTGGGTTCTTGGGGAGGGAGCATTATTTTTTACTGGTGGAAAGAAAAAACATGTGGCTGTTATTGGGGGAAGAAAGGCAATGTAGTGCAAGACATAGAGAGCGAACAACAGCATGATAGGGGTGTAACCTGCTGCAAGGAGAACATTAAATCGGGGAAGAATGAAATTTGATGAGCAAGGAGGATTCTTTTCACATAGTGCTGGGCAGCGATCAGTAGTTATTCCAGAGTGGGACTGTAAGGGGTGAGGTGCGGGGAAGAGAAGGAGATGACTATCTTGATCTTGTCAATAGCCTGGAGGAAGGTTATTACATTGTGCCGCGCAGCGAAGATTACTTGACACAGGAACTTGATGGGGCAGATTTTGTTTCAGGGGATGAGAAGTCCTTAGATACAATTACTTGCAGAAGAGCTACCAGATGTATTACTTGGTGAAAGGGTCAACCACCCCAGCGAGAAAGGTGATGGGACAGCACCCCTTGACCCTTATTACCTCCCATCTCCACAGCTGGTACTTGATATAAGGCTGTGAAGAGCCAAGTACCTGTCTGTGAGGATGGGAGGTAGCAATTACCCTGCCCTTATCAGGAAAGTCACCTCTCAGATACCATCACCTGGTAATGCCCAGGGCAAAACCAGCATGTCTCCCAGGAGTTAGCCATACAAAAGTAGGCATCAAGCCTAAGAGGTCCTGGCCCTTGGGGAGTGGAACAGACCACCTACCGGGGAAGGAGGCGACAGCCCTGGGGGTGGGCGGGGGAGATCAGTGTAGGTGGCCCCATGAGGGTAAGTCCAGAGCAGTCTGGGAAACAAAATCCCCCGGGAGTCCCAATCCCAGAGGAGGAATCATGCAGGGGATGAGGGTGCAGAGGGAAGGCCCCCTGGAGGTTCCAGTCCCAGGAGAGATCCAAGGGGTCCAGCCCCAGGGTGGGGGTGGGGGGGTGCCAGCCCAGGGATGGTGGGAGAGAAGGTCTTGCTAGTGTCAGTCCCGTGGGGATGCGGGAGGCAGGTTCTCCTGGAGGAATAGGGGTCCATTGCCAGGGTGTCAGTTTAATGGGGGATCAGGCACGGGGATCCGGTCCCAGGGGCAGTCCGGGCCGGTGTCCGGTCGGGAAAGGTCAGTCTTGTAGGGTGTCAGAACCGGGCGCGGGGAAGGGGTCCGGTCCCAGGGGGCAGTCCGGGCCGGTGGGTGTCCGGGCCGGGCGCGGGGAAGGGGGCCGGTCCCAGGGGGCTGTCCGGGCCGGTGGGTGTCCGGGCCGGGCGCGGGGAAGGGGGCCGGTCCCAGGGAGCAGTCCGGGCCGGTGGGTGTCCGGGCCGGGCGCGGGGCGGGGGGGTCCGGGCCGGGCGCGGGGCGGGGGGGGCGGGCCGGGCGCGGGGCGGGGGGGGGGGTCCGGGCCGGGCGCGGGGCGGGGGGGGGGGTCCGGGCCGGGCGCGGGGCGGGGGGGGGGTCCGGGCCGGGCGCGGGGTCCGGGCCGGGCGCGGGGCGGGGGGGGGGTCCGGGCCGGGCGCGGGGTCCGGGCCGGGCGCGGGGTCCGGGCCGGGCGCGGGGTCCGGGCCGGGCGCGGGGTCCGGGCCGGGCGCGGGGGCCGGGCCGGGCGCGGGGCGGGGGGGGGGGGGGCGCGGGGCGGGGGGGGGGGGGTCCGGGCCGGGCGCGGGGCGGGGGGGGGGGTCCGGGCCGGGCGCGGGGCGGGGGGGGGGGGTCCGGGCCGGGCGCGGGGCGGGGGGGGGGTCCGGGCCGGGCGCGGGGCGGGGGGGGGGGTCCGGGCCGGGCGCGGGGCGGGGGGGGGGGGGTCCGGTCCCGGTACCTGGTGCAGCGCTGTCAGCCCGTCCACGTTGGCCGTGTTGATGCGGGCACCGCGGGCCAGCAGGCGCTTCACCTCCTCGGCGTCCCCGCTGGAGCAGGCGGCCAGGAACACGGCGCCCTCTTCGAAGCGGACGCGGGGCGCCCCCCCGCCGCGGTGCCGGCCCCGGGCGCCCACCGGCGCCAGCGGCTCCAGCTCGGTCAGCGAGCCCTTCCAGCGCCGCAGCTGCTCGGCCCGCCGCAGCCGCGCCGACTCGGCCCGCTTCACCCCCAGGTGCCCCGGCTCCGACATCGCCGCCGCCGCACTGAGGAGCAGGGACCGCCGCGAGCTTCACCCCGGAGGAGCGCGCAGCGCCCCCGCCGCCATGTTTACTACTCCTCGGCCGCAGCGCGCAGGCGCCGCCGCTCTCCAGCCCCATGGGACACGTAGTTCCCCAAGGTCCGCCCGCCCCCCCGGCCCTGAGCGGACTACAACGCCCAGCATCCTCCGCGCCCCGGCGCCGCGCCTCTCCTTTCCGCCCGCTCGCGCTCCGCCCCCTGCGGACTACAACTCCCAGAATTCCAAGCGGACAGGGCCGGGCGGGGGCCGCCGGCGGAACGGGAAGCACTTTCCCTTTCTTGCAGGTCGATGACGAGGGTCCTGCCTTGCTTCTGCCCCTCCCCTCTGTGCCGCAAGACCAGGAGGTGCTGGGGGCTGCTAAAAGCCCGGGAACCCCCCCGGTGCATGCAGGTGAGTACTGGGTGTTACTGCTCCTGATAAGGATGGCAGGGACCCTATCTGGAGGAGGTGTCAGAGCAGCAGCCCTGTTAGTCTGTACCCGCAAAAAGGAAAGGAGGACTTGGGGCACCTTAGAGACCAACACATTTATTAGAGCATAAGCTTTCGTGAGCTACAGCTCACTTCATCGGATGCACGAAAGCTTATGCTCTAATAAATGTGTTGGTCTCTAAGGTGCCACAAGTCCTCCTTTTCTATCTGGAGGAGGGGTGCTAAGAAAACCGCCCGATGTTTTTGCCCTGCAGCCTTAGGCGCCCGAGGCTTCTCTTGCAGCGTGGCATCCTGTTTCGCCTCCTAGGCGGTGTCTTGCCGCAACTGGCCCCAGTTGTGGATTTTCTATGGGCAATTCAAAGACATAAGGTGTTTAAATGTATTTTAAAAGCAACATACGTTAGGCTGCACAGTTCGGCCTTGAGCCCTGCAACCGCTTCCACACAGATGGCACTTTAAGCACATTACTGGGCCCGCTGACATTTGCGGGATTAGGGCCTAAAGTATTCAAATGTCTGGAAGTGTTGAGGCTGAACTGCAAGTGCTTGCCTAACTTTACACATCGAAACCCATGGATATACTCACATGCTTAAAGACAAGCATGTGTATAACTGTTTGCAGGATCAGGTCCTAAAGGCGCACATACAAACTTTCCCCTGCTTCCTCATAAGCGTGCATCATGAACCGGTTTTTAATTACTCAATAATATTGAATTGTAATAAATTCATATAACATGTTCTTTCTTTTTGTCTTCTCTTTGATCAGTAGGAACATTTGATTGAAAGGAAAAACTTCGTTGTTTAGAAATTAACTCACTCATGTGCCTTATTCTAAATTCAGTACACTCCCTTTGATACATCACATCTGTTTGCAGTGGGAATATTTTTAAGGCTACAAACTGAGAAAGAAGGAGCAGCAGATTAATTTTGAAGTAACAAAGTTCCTATTTTCATGAACAACAGCAAGCAGAGAAGGAAAAAAGAACCCAGAACATATTAGATCAGAGCTGAATTGTTTCAAAACAGAATATTTTTCAGTTTTCCATTAGGAGTCAGTCAGTGACTACATTTTATTCGATAGTTTCAGTATGTTTCTGTTACATGTACAATAGAACCTCACCAATACGAACACCAGAGTTACAAACTAACTGGTCTGCACACTTCATTTGGAACCAGAATTACGTGATCAGGCAGCATCAGAGGAAAAAAAAGCAAATTCTGTATGACTAAGCAAAATGGCAAGCAGTAGGAAGCGCAAACGTGTCACACTTTCAATTGACACAAAACTAGAAATATTAAAAAAACTGGACAGTGGTGTTAGCCTCAGCAACATAGCGGTAGAATATGGTATTGGGAAATCCACCATCACCGATATTCGAAAAAGCCAGGAAAAAATAAAGCAATTTGCAAAAGAAGCCAAAGACAACGGAACAGTAAAAAGCAGGTGTATTGTACGCAAAGCTGCTGATGATGCTTTCGATAAGGCAATGCATCTGTGGTTTGCACAAGAGAGATCAAAAGGCACTCCTATAAGCGGTGTGATGGTTACAGAAAAGGCAAAGTTACTCTACCGAGAAATGTATCCAGACAAAGGTGAGAACCATTTTAAAGCAAGCACAGGATGGCTCTGTCGGTTCAAAAATCGGCATGGAATACGGCAGTTGAGGATGCAAGAAGAGTGCCTGACAACTGACTGGAATGCTGCTGGTGTATTTAAAAACATTTTCAAATCATTTATTGAACAACATGAACTTACTCGGGACCAAGTGTTTAACTGCGATGAGACAGGCTTGTATTGGCGCCTGCTTCCAAACAAGACTCCAGCAGACAGTTCAGAAAAACAGGCAAAGAATTTCAAATCCAGTAAAGATCGGGTCACGCTGATGGCTACTGCTAATGCAAGCGGGGATTTCCGTCTCCCATTGGTGTTCATTCACAAAAGGCCAAAACCTCGCTGCTTTGCAAACGTCACTATGTCAGCTCTACCTGTCCATTACTACAGCCAGCGCTGTGCTTGGATGGATAAAGGCATTTTCTCTGATTGGTTTTTTAAACACTTTGTTCCGCTTGTGAAAGACTACCTTACCTCAAAATCGTTACCTATCCGAGCTGTGCTACTGATGGATAATGCTCCATCTCACCCTGCCATTGAAAATCTATTGACGGAAGACGGAAGCATTCGGTGTTTGTTTTTGCCACGAAACGTCACCAGCCTCGTTCAGCCAATGGACCGAAGTGTTCTGGAAAACATGAAATGCCGATACAAGCGAAACCTCTTACAGCAATTATTATTGGGATCAATGCAATTTGAATCTTACACAGATTTTTGTAAACAGCTGACAATCAAAGATGCTGTCTACATGTGTGCCGAGTCCTGGAGTGAGATTAGCTCTGAGTCTTTGAGACGCTCATGGAATACACTTTGGCGGTGTATTGATAACACTGAACCAGATAATTTAGAAAACAATGACCAGATGGAAATAAATCAACTAGATTTTTCTGAAGAGCGACAGCTTTTGGATATCACCATTGAGGAACAGGAGGAATGGCTAAATGCAGATAAACATGAGAACGGACACCCTATGCTTACTGACCATGAAATAATTGAATTGGTACGAGAAACAGCACAACCAGACAGTGACAGTGATAAGGAGGGGGAGAATGCCAAGAAGATCCCACACATGCAAGCAGAAGAGTGTTTCACTGCCTGTCTTCAGTGGCTTGAACAACAGCCTGAAGCCACACCGATTAACCTAATGATGCTTCACAAGCTACGCACCTTGGCAGCAAAAAAGCTTGTTAGCAACCTCAGGCAAAATACCATTAAAGATTTTTTCAAGTCTATATAGTTTATGCTGTAAAGTTAAGCAGGAAAGTTAAATCTGGATACTCTTTCTTTTTTAAATTTTCATTATAAAGACTAGTACCGGTATGTATTGCTGCAACATTTTTTTAGTGCTATTTGAATGGACATTTAAATTGGTGGGCTTTTATGTTGGCTTTTTTTTTTTTCATGGATAACTAACACTAAAAAAGAAGCAAGAGAAATTAGTTAAAATTGAAATATAGTACCATGTTAAACGTAAACTACTAAAAAAAGGGAAAGTTTTTTAAAAAAGATTTGACAAGGTAAGGAAACTGTTTCTGTGCTTGTTTCATTTAAATTAAGATGGTTAAAAGCAGCATTTTTCTGCTGCACGGTAAAGTTTGAAAGCTGTATTAAGTCAATGTTCAATTATAAACTTTTGAAAGAACAACCAGAACGTTTTGTTCAGAGTTACGAACATTTCAGAGTTAGGAAAAACCTCCATTTGGAAGGTGTTTGTAACGCTGAGGTTCTACTGTATTGTATATTATGAGCTCCCTCTGGTGGCCACAGTTGGCACTTAACTTCCCTGTTACGTATTTATTTGATGAACAATCACTTTGCAGAGTCTACGGGGGTGTGAGCCTACCAGATGCTTAGCATTCTGGCCTGATCCAGCAAAACACTTAAGCACATCCTTAACTTTAAACATAGGGGTAGGCCCATTGACTTCAGTCTATTGTGCAGGATCGAACTCTTGCTAAACAATGGAGCTAACTACTCATGGTAGTAAGCATTATGCTTGGTGTTAAGTGTTTGCCGTTTCAGGCCTTACGCGGGCTGACTTTGATATAGGAGGGAGACCATGGTTTTAAATCATGCTTTATTAAAATTCAGTCTCCTGGTTGTTAGTGGTTCCCACATCTGTTGCATCTTAGTTGTTTTTTTATCTCTATAAAAAAAAATCTCTATAATTCTGCATTAATTGTGTTTTCAAAAAGGACTTTTGCTGTCAGTGTGACAGATATGGCAATTTCCTTAAATATTGTGGTACAACTTTATTGAATGAAGTTAAAGCTTATTGAATTAACATTCACTATCTTAGGAGTTCATTATATTAAAAATGAAAATGTGTATGTATTATTGTGGGATTGTATAGAACATCTCTAGGGAGGAAACCTGTCTAAATGTTTACCCTAGGAAGTGTTATGAGCTTAGAGGACTCTTTGAAACAATGTCCTAGACAAACAAATTAAAGTGGGATTCCTAGGAGATATTTGGGAAGAGGTGAAGGCAACTTCTCACCTCCGGACCCAACTTCTGACCCTGTGCTCTGAGGAAAAAAGTAAAGCAGACCTGCGTAGGCGGTCTGACTTTGCTGGGGAATTCACAGTGTAGATAGGGAACTGCCCAGCCTGGAAAGTCATAGATTCCAAGCCCAAAAGGGGCCATTGTGATCATCTAGTCCAGGGGTTCTTGCAACAAATTTTTGGTGGCCTCAGAGTGAAGCCACCAACTCTTGCTGGTGGTCGCTCTGATAATTTTTCCTAAAATACTTAATTAACTTTAGGAAAAACAAATAAATATGCACATACAAACATCCAAATCATTGTAATTTATTGATATCGAGGATTTTTTGCAGACTCAATAATAAAAATAATGGACAGTTGTGTCTATTCTTTACTGCACCTAAACAGAATAGAAACACAAATAAAGTGTTTGCATGTTCTTGTCTTTTTGTTGTTGTTTCTTTTTGCTTTTTTGGTTGCTTCTTTTTTTTTTAGACTTGCTAGCTAGTAAGTCTCTGCTGTGAAAAGTGATATTTGTATATTAATATCATTTTTTACAGCCTCTCAGCTAGCTTCTAAGTCTTGTAGCCAATGATTTTAGTTTATTGTTCATTTATTATGTAATATTATGATTAACTAACATGTTATGTCCTATATAATCATTGTATGTTAAATAAAGTTAAATTGTAGGATTATAGAAGTATAAGATTGATCAGTAGTTAGGAGGGATAATTATTTATTAGATATCTAAGTAAATAGGGCTGAAACGCAAGGCCTACATGCTGAGGCCTGTAAGATTTTAGCTTAGCCATGCTAGGCTTAAGAAATGCTTGACATAAGTAAGTGACCAAAGAATGACCCTATGCCACAAGATTATGGGAAAAGATGTACTAATGGGTGATATTCCAAAAAATTAACAATAAGAGTAATATTTTGCTTACAAGATACGTGGTAGTCACATTTTTCTAACACATGCCCTAACCACAGGGTTCACTATGTGTGCAAATGCTAATGATATATAGTCAGAATCAGACTTTAAAAAGAGGGTGCCCAGATTAGGAAAATTGAGCTCCCTATGAGAAACTCCAGCAGGAACCATCCCTCTGCTGATGATCAATTGGCAAGGCAGCCATCAGACCTTAAGAATATTGTTAAGGATGTGAGTATGGCTATATATGTAACTTGTGCATAGGTGTGTATGGAATTTCTATATGCTTGGGTTATCATAACTTTAACTGTAACTTTAATAAAACTTGGAAAACTGACTAGACCTTGTACTTGTGGATGTCTGTGTGGTCATTACCGTTGGTCTTTGTGTTCCCAGAGATTCTAAATCTGAAGCAAGTAGCAGAGGTGACTTTCACTCTGTTGAGCTGGAAACTAGCCACCACCCACGGTGGTGTAATACAACATTACTAAATTCACTTCAAATAAAATTCAAGGGTACAGATTGGCACCCAGCGTAGAGCTCTAAAGAAAACAGACTACGTTAGACCATATGGGTGTAATTAATACTATGGTGATCAGTGTGTTATAAGAACATGTAGCAAATAAGTGATGCCTAGACTTCTAGATAAAGGTGAATTTCACCCCAAAACTGAAAGTTATTGTTAAACTCAAATATTTGCCAAAAGCAAGGTTCAAACTGTATAAATATTCTACAGTGGGACTGTTTAATTTTGCACTTATATGTACATATCTCTCCTGTGATACCAGCAGCCATTTCCATGCCGACCAGTTCAGATTCCCCTGATGCCAGGTGTGTCACATCGTCTCGTGAGCATATAAAGTAGAGACGTTTGAACATTTTATCATTGACATTTTTCCCACAAAATGACTTTTTAACAAAATGGACATTTTTATGAGACAATTTCCATATTTTTCAGGTTTTGGTGAGAAACCCCCAAAAAACCTGAAAACCTAATTTTTGTTGTTTTTTTTTTTTTTTTTTTTGGACAAAATACTTTGTTTGGGGTTTTTTGTGTGTTTTTGTGAAATCCTGAAAAATTCAGTGAAAAAGTTTAAAAAAAAAACAAAACAAAAAACCAATGTCCATTTCCTTTGAAATGTTTTGCAGAAAATAAATCAGATTTTTCAACCTGCTCTGGTACAAAGAGCCAGATTTTCTCTTTCCAACCCAACTTCTTTGAGAAACTTGATTCAAATGAGTGGAACCTGGCCTTAACTAACATACTGAGAGGATTCCCAGTGGGCAGGGGCAACTCTCAGCTTGTATAAAGCTGGCATAGCCAGGTCCTGTGCCAGCTGCCCCCTGCCAGCGTATGGAGTGTGTCAGGAGCAAGAGAGATGGGTTAAGCATCTCAATTGGTGTATTGGCTCTTGGGGATAACCAACTGCCATAAGTTAGAGCAGCTTCTAGGGTACTCCAAGATTCTGTCTAGATTCAAAGATGTACCAGTTTAACTTTAAATTAATTTAAAACTGATTTAATTAAACTACTCTAAATCACAATGCAGACACTCTTAATTCTATTTACATCAGGATTATCTCAATTTAGCATAAACTGATTGTTATTGAATTAAATTAGATTGATATTGTGATGGTTTCCTCCCGGGTGCCACCTGGAACTGGGTACCACTGAGCCCTCTGACCCACCAGCCTGGGCTCCCTCTCTTACTGTGCTGCTGTGACTAACTGCAGATCCACTCCAGGTCCTACAATTCCACCAACATTCACACAGGTAGAGACACACCCAGCTGCAGTTACATGCAGGCTTTCTGACCAGCCACTGCATTTGAACCAACAATATGGAGGCTACAGCCAAAATAACCACCAGCTTCCCAGCCTAGGACCTGTACAGCCTAGAGCTGTACTGTCTTGCTCTAGTCCAAACCCAACCAGTATGAATTTTATTATCCAGTTCGCCTCCTCCTCAATGTGGAAAGGAAATGAAATAGCCCCTCCGAGCTAAGATTCCCGCGCACTTCACTTCAAACTCACAAGTTTAGATTAAAACATAAATTCATTAACTATAAAAGATAGATTTTAAGTGGATTATAAGTTTCAGAGTAGCAGCCGTGTTAGTCTGTATTCGCAAAAAGAAAAGGAGTACTTGTGGCACCTTAGAGACTAACAAATTTATTAGAGCATAAGCTTTTTTTTATAAGTGGATTATAAGTGACAGCAAACAGATCAATGCTCATTACCTAGTAAATAAAAAAGCAAACTAAGCTTTACATACTAGAGAGATAGGATTTGACTTAACAGTCTCTCAACCTGACGGATGATACAAGCGGGCTGCCGATTCTTAAGATACAAGCTGCACTTACTTTACAGCTTGGAATCCCAAGGTTTTTCAATTTCAGGCTAGAAATGCCTTTAGCCTGGGTCCAGCACTTCCCCGCCAGTTCAGTCTTTGTTCCTCAGGTGTTTCCAGGAGTCTTCTTGTATGAGGAGTGAAGAACAACAGAAGATGTCACTTCCTGCCTTATAAAGCTTTAGCATAGGGCGGGAACCCTTTGTTTCAAAACTTGGTTCCTAGACTGGTTTGTGGAAAAATACTGACATCCCAAGATGGAGTCCAGAAACATATGGTCTGGTCACATGCCCTTGCAGTGTTATAGCAGCCATTGCTTACAGACTGGCCAAAACGCCCACAGGAAGGTTAAGCTATTCCACAGTCCATTGTCTTTGCTGATGGCCTATCAGCCCTGTCTGGCATCTTCATTGTTGTACCTGAAAGGCTGGCGGTGGGTGTATTCCAGAGTAAGCCCATTTGAAATACAGATCCCTAGTCAATATTCAGAACTTCAGATACCTGAATGATACATGCATACAAATAGGATGTATTCAGCAAATCATAACTTTTCCAATGACACCTCCCATGATCATTGTGAAGAATATGGGGTGCAGTGTCACAGATATAAATCTGTTTTAAATCAGACTAAGCATCTACTCTGCCTTTTGCACCAGTTTAATGAAATTAGATTGAAGTCACTGATCCTGCAAACATGTTTAACTGGACTACCAGGAGTAGTTCCATTGACTTCAGTTATGGTCAATGTTCCCTCTAATTTTTGACAGGCCGTGTGCCCAAAAAATTTCTTCTGTGCAAATTTTTGTGCATGTGGTGTTTCACCGTGTGCGCAGGGTTTAGGATCTGTGGGCACATGCACGACTTAGAGAGAACGGTGGTTATGGTTGGTAGCATATATGTGTTTGCAGGACCAGTGTCTTAGTTAAAACAGTGTAACTCTAAGTATAGGCAAGGTCTAAGTTACGGCTGGAACTTGCATAGATTGATCCACAAAATCAAACAGCTGTGTCTGGCCCCCAGCATTCTCCTATTTTAGTGCAAGAGAGACGATAGCCCATCAGCAGTTCTCAAACTTCATTGCACCATGACCCCCTTCTGACAACAAAAATTACTACATGACGCTGGGCGGGGGGCAGAGCACTCAGGCTTCAGCTTCAGTCCCGGATCCCAGCGAGTCTAATGCTGGCCCTAGCGAACCCATTAAAATGGGCTTGCAACCCACTTTGGGGTCCTCCCAACCCACAGTTTGAGAACCACTGGCCCAGATATTCCAATCTCGTGAAAATAGCAGAGTATCCAGGCTTGAAATTGACTTTCTTTGAGCTGTCAGAATACATTCAAACAAATAACTGGATATTAATGCAAAGTATTCTTGCAAAATACAAAACATACAAAAAGCGATCAAGAGCCTTTCACTCTAATCCCCCTTGATCCCCCAAGAGCGATCAAGATATCGGAAAGAAAACAATGCCAACCAAAACCCCTTGTTGTACAATAAAATAATGACTACCCAGAAAACTGTTATAAAAAAACAGTATCAGAACACAGCTTCCAGTAGGACTTTGTCTGGGGGGATAAGGTAAGTGCCTATAGCAGAGTTCCTTCCTCTGAAGGGGCTGATTTGGGACGCAGCTGGAGACAGCATCTAGTAGCAAAATGAGCTTTGGTTTGCTCCAGTCTGGCAGTATGTTCCTTTATAATATTGGGTTACAGGCGAGTAGAAACTGCAGAACAGCCTTTGTTTATTGTCCCTTTAAAGAAAATGGCTTAAGACATTTGAGGCAGTGTATCCTAGCAGATGAGCTCAGGAGACCTGAGACTTCCCCTCCCTGTGCCTCAGTTTCCCCATCTGTAAAATGGAGGCAATGAAACTTAACTCCTTTGTAAAGTGCTTAGAGATCTACTTGAGAAGAGTGCTATATAAGAGCTGGCTGTTGTGATAAATAAAGAACTCTATGGCAGCCATCACTTTTCACCAGAGCCTGCTGAAGTCTGTGGGAATCTCTCCATTCACTTCCGTTGGCTCTGGCTCAGGCTTTCAGCCAGTTACAGCATCTTCTTTTGGCAGTCCAACCTCCAGCAAGCTAGGAGTAACTTTGCAGGGAAACAACCAGCGTCACATTGCCATTGTAACCATAGGGGGCGCCATTGACAGTTGGACCATGTCTGGGCAAGAACTGCCACCAGTTGCTGTCCAAAGGAGCCATGGAAATGAAACTGGAGAATCTGCTTGTCTGACAAGTACCGAGGCTGCCCCAGTCTCAGGGGGAAAGTGACAGCATGAGCAGACCATTGCCCCTCTCCCTCCCTGTAATGGGTGATGGTTTGGGTTCGAAATCGGCCTCTGCACCTGCCTGTCTCTCGACTCCTACCAAACCCCTCTCCACTTGAGTGCTCCTGTGCTCAGCTAATCCCAAGTCCTGCCATGTCCCCTGCCCACTTCCCATGTGATGGAGGGGCCAAGTTCTTCAAAGAACTTCACTCCATCTCCCCACCAACGTCATCTCCACCCTCCCACCCAGCTGCAGACCTCAGCCTGTTCTCCTTTATTCTCTGTAACCCTCTGTGCCCTAGATCACAGGGTGCGCTCCCCCTTTAACAGCAGGCCTTGCAGTTAGCAGGTGTCTGTTCCAAGTTCTGGCCCTTGAAAGAAAGGTATTCTGGAGATGTCGTTCCCAGGGGCGTTCTGGGAATTGTAGGCTGTTGCAAGCATGCTGGGAAAGAGCGCCAGGCTATATAAAGAACAATCTTCCCTCAGGGTATCTCTACACTACAAGTGGTACAGTGGCACAGCTGTAGTGTAGACGCAGGCTAGTGACAGAAGTGGTTTTTCCTTCACTGTAGTAAATCCACCTCAGCGAGAGGCAGTAGCTAGGCTGACAGAAGAATTCTTCCTTTGTCCTAATGGTGTCTATGCTGGGCTTTAGTTTGGCTTAACGACATAGCTCAGGGGGTGTGAATTTTTCACACTCTTGAATGACATAGCTCGGTTAATCTAAGTTTTAGGTGTAGCCCAGGTCGCAGACAAAAGAGGTGACAGAGAAGCTGGGCTTTTTGTGGGGTTTCCCCTATAGAAAGGGAAGCTAGCTTTGGTGTGGAGTTTCTGCCAAACAGAGCTAGAGTACCCAGCCCAGACAGCACTGCTGAACAGGCTGTGAAGAGGCAGGACTTTGCTGAACCCTGGGAAGTGATGACGGAAAAGACTAGGGATAGTAGAATACTTCTGTGGGCTGGAGGCCCAGTGTTTCCACCTGTCTCTGGTCAGGTGTCCCAGACTGTGGCTTCCAGAGATGGTGGGAGGAAACTCCTCTGTGTCAAGGGAAAAGAGTAGGGCAAATCCTGGGAGAAAGGCTATTGACCCTGTGGAGGGATTTTTCATATGGACTGTCCTTCCCCTGCAAGATGAGAATGCTCACTGATTTGACTGCAGGGTCAAATCTCCCTACCAGCCTGGGGAAACTGAGGCAGTGGCTCCACCTCCATGCTCGAGAGGTATGATGGCTGTTATATGGTAATCCCTCTATTTTATTTACTGCATAGGCAGATGGTCCTATCTGCATCTGCTGTAAGGTGATCAGAGACGTGTGTTACTGTGTTTTAGTCCATAAAAAAAAGCCAAGTGACAGTGCTATGGCATCCTATGGAAGTTCCTGCCCAGGGTGACTGCCCTGCTTGCCTGCCCCTAGAACCAGCCCTGACTGTGGCAGAACAATGGCTCTCTGTGTGTGGCCTGAATGGATGATTAAACATGTCAGCACAAGCCAGCTGTGTCTCTGAGCAGGACAGCAGGATTCAGTATTAGTCTATCATGAGGCCAAGGGTCAGCAACCAAGGGGAGATCATCCATCAGGGCCAGTAGCCCTTTCTTTGGTGATCTGTTCCTCAAAAACATTTCTGATTCCTTGTAACTTCCTTCTTACTCTTTCTCCTCCTCTCTATGGTTTCACTCTGGCTGGATTTCCACTTGCTGAAAGACACCTACTGTGCCCAAACAATCTCTTGAAGCTCGACTTCTAGGCAGTCTGACTTGTTTCCTAAGAACTGCCATACTGGGTCAGACCAATGGTCCATCTAACCCAGTACCCTGTTTCCAGCCCATGTCAGATGTTTCAGATGGAATGAACAGAACAGGGCAATTCCTGCTTCACCTTCCGTATAGGGGCATGCATGGACTCTTTTCTGGTTGCCCTCTTCTGTTGTAAGACCTTCTCTAAACACAGAAGTTGCATCAGTTTGAAAACAGATTTAGTTAATCCAGTGCAAATGCCTATGTGGACAAATAATATTTATTTAAAACTAGTTATATTGACTTAACTTGCATCTGTAAACCTACCAGCACAAGTTAACCTGATATTAAACACAAGCCTACATTAAAAGGACTTTAAGGTTGCAAAATCAAGCACTCAGAAGTTAGGTAATGCTAGAATTAAGGCTGCCTATGCAACCTTAATTTGGCCCCTTGTGCATGTGCATACACGGTACAATACAATTTTTAATGACATAATCACATACTTTCCCCCCCCCCCCCAAGAGCCTTGCCTCATTCAATGCACAGGCTGAGCCTGCTCTGGGAATGAATCAGGCCTGTGTAGCTAAGCAGGCCATCTCGACCACCTTGATGTCCTTTTAACATAGTTTTGTATGTGTAACTTCCTAGCTGGTTTTAAAAGCAAATTGCTGGTTTTAAAAGCAAACTAAATTCCATCACATGGACAGGTATGTGGTTCATCAGCAGAGTTGGCACCTTCAAATCTACTGCACAGATCTCTCTCACTTGAGGTAAGGGAGTATCCAAAAGCAGTAGTAGGTGTTTATTCTCTGGACAGAACTAAAGAGGGTGGAGCACTTTGCCAGCAGACTGTATAGATTTCAGAAATTATACATGATTTTCTAAAGCAAAGTAACTATCTTGGTCCTCTTTATGATGGATAAATTATCACTGAACAGGATGTTGGTGCCTAGGAACCAGTAGTCGTGACCTGACTATATTCAATATGGGCAAACAGAGTACAGTTCCAACAAGTAATAGAATGACTTGGTGCTTCAAAATGGCCAACTTCCCAAAGCTAAGGAAAATTACAAGCAAAATTGACCAGGAGGAAAAGCATAGATGGGAAAATGTGAATGAAGATTGGAAGCTCTTTAAGAAGGGTTGATTAGATGGCCAAAAAAAAGACCAGTCCACAGTTAAGAAAGAGGACAACTCTGCATAAAAACCCATCTTGGTTCAATGAGAAAGTGAAGGCAGCAATTAGAAATAAAACTTTATAACAAATGAAAAAAGTAAATAACAATCAATACAAGTGAGGAGGTATGAAATGTAGACAATAGATAAGTGAAGCTAAAGACACCAGGGAAAAATTCATGGCTGGGAGGCCTAAGGATAATAAAAAGTTTTAAGCATATTGGGAACATAAGGAACCTTAACAATGGAATAGGCACATTACTCTATGGGAGATGGAAAATTATTACTAATGATGCAGAAAAGGCAGAAGTGTTCAATAAATATTTTCTGTCTATATTTGGAAACAAGCAGGATGTACTTTTTTTGCACAAGGATGATGAAGCACTTAGGACAGGTGTGGGCAAGCTCCAGTACAGGGGCTGTATCCGGCCCTCCAGACATTTTAATCTGGCCCTTGACCTCCCACTGGGGAGTGGGGTCCGGGGCTTGGCCTGCTTCACGTGGCTCCTGGAAACAGAGGCATATCCCCCCTCTGGCTCCTACATATGGGGCAGACAGGGGCTTCCACATGCTGCCTCCTACCCAAGCGCTGCCCCCGTAGCTCCCATTGGCTCCCATAATTAATATTCCTGCCTTTCCCCCATCTAATGTAACTGTAAATCTTCATCTGACTGCTACTAAGCTGGGGGCCTCTATCACACCTTGTCACTGCAGGTAAGGCACAGTGGCTGTTGGGTCATGGGGCTAGTTTAGGAGGGCAGTTAAGGGAACATATTATTTATGAACCTACAAAATCGTTCAATCTGAGCTGGATAGCTGGCTATGTTCATCATTTATGCAAACTAGCTTGCCCATGCCTACTGAGTATAGCAACACACTAGCCCAAATCTGTTGCAGGTTACCAATGAAATGAGTTTGTTGGTCTCAGTTGAGCTCCTAGTGGTTTTTTGTGAATACACGGATATGCAGAGGCCCAAGACTAGCAGCAGGGGTGCTATGGTTAAAAATGAGGCACATTTGCAGAGTTGGAATGGCAAGGGGGGCTGCAGGTTGGATTTGAGGGGTCTCAGCAGAGCTGAGAGGGGAGCCCCAGAATGGGGCAGGATGAAGGCTTTCAGCAGAGCTGGGAAGGAAGCCCCATGCTGGAATAGCAGCGGCGGCGGCGGGGGGGGGGGGTGTGGGTGTGGGTCAGGTTTGTGGGGCATTACTGACCACATTTTGCAAAGTCCCTGCCCTGGCAAGGCACCTGCCGCTGTTAGCGCTAACCGGCTGGGCGCTCCGGGGTGCAGGGGAGCTGGGCACCAGTGTGCCATGGCCAGGCTGCTCGCCCCTTTCCCCGCACCCTGGCCCGCGCCTTTCCCAGCCTGAGCCGGGCGCCTGCCCCTCGCTGGGAGCTTGGGTGGGCAGCGCTGCCTCCTTCCTCCGGAGCCGTGACGGTGCCATCAGCCCCTCGGGGTGGAGTGCAAAGAGCCGGGCCTGCAGCGGGAGGTGCCCCGGGACACGCCTTCTCCGAGGAGAACAAAAACCAGCCCCCAGCGGAGCCCAGCCGGGGAGCGCAGCGCCGAGCGAAGGAGAGCCCAGCCCAGCCCAGCCGCAGGTACGTGCCTTGGGGCAGCTGCCCCCACGGCCGAGGGGGCCTGGACTCTGCCCCATGCCGGCCGGATCCTCCATGGGCTCCGTCGCTTGCAGAGCCCCCAGCCCCACGCCGTGCATCGGGACAGCAGCTCCCTGCCCGGCCAGCCCCAGCCCAGCTCTGCTCCGGGGCTTTCCCCACAGCCTGCGTCAAAGGAGCCGCGCTCCCGACCATTAGTATGAAGGCCAAGTGCTTGAGTCGGAAAGGATCTGGCCAGTTTCCTTTTGCTCTGGGCAGTTGGGGGAGGAGGGCAGATGGCGGCGAGGAGAGCCCTGGTTCTGTTATTACGCGGATTTTGTGCTGCCCGGGGGGAGGCTGGTGCCCGGGGATGTGCTAAGGGGCACCGGGTCTGGGTTAGCTCTCTTGGACCCCAGTCATCAAACGGGGCTGTTCTCCAGAGCAGGGCAACTTTGCACTGCTCCCAGCTACAGAGCCAGCCGCACCCATGCCTCGATTACGTGCGCACTGAATTCGGAGTGACTGCAAATCAAGCTGACTTGGAGGTGCCGAATTCAGAGCAAGATTTCCGGGTTGCTCCCTTCTGCCCCCCCTCCCCAAAATCTCTAGGGGAGTCTGCTGCTGCCGGACCAGCACTGGAATGAGCTGCCCAACGCAGGCTGGGGTTGTAGACATCTCCCACGCCCCAAAGCTGGGTTGTTCGGAATAGAGGTTCAGAACCCGGGACCAGCTGAGAGTTTCCTCTGGGTTCGGGTTGCAAATCCCAAGGCTGACTGGTCCAGGGGCTTTGTTTCAGGTCCAGGTTTTTGAGAGTCCCTTTGGATTGTAACCTGTGCTACCAAATATCAGCCCAGTCACGGCTACATAGACAGAGCTGCCTCACAAGCTCTGCTAGTCAATCGTATTTCAGGGCTGTGAAGTTGTACATCTCCAACGTCCTCCCCAGATCTCCCTGTTCCTGGCTCTGGCAGGCAGGCAGGTAGGATCTTGCCACTGTTAAAAGGAGTTGTTCAATCATGTAGTGTAAAGTTGCATGCATCTCAGCCCTGTTTCAGCTGTAACATCAGCTTGTTACAATGGAATCCCATCACCCGCCCCACCAGCTGGTGTGTGCAAAGACTCCCCCACCCCTGCTGGGGCAGCATGTTAGTCTTGTGCACAGATTTCCATAGCCTGAGGGGGCTTGCCCATGCCACAGCAAGTGCCAGGCAATGTCCTGGGCTGCATTTAGGTTTGACTAATGCAATCTACCTCTCTGAGCTTCCAGGCTGCCTCCGTTGCACCTGGGGCATGGCAGGAACCCTCTGAACAAAGTGGTAGTGCTGTGACACTGAGAGACCCTTGGGTGAGGATGGAGTAGTCCTCATTCTATACTTCTGGGTGAACGTAGAAATGAAGGGTTCATGCTGCTGGCTGGAGCTGCGCGTGGTGGGGTCTGGTCTGGTGCAGGCTTCATCTGCACATGTATAGCTCTGTGAATGCTCCTCAGTCCTGAGTTCTAGCACCTCCTGCTATTTCCGGTTAGCTCTGCCAGTGGCTCTCAAGCTTGACCTGCAATGGCAGTAGTCCTACATCTTCCTGCAGCCCTGTCTGTGCCCCACAATGCTGACCCCCACTCCCTTCCCCCAAATCGCCTGTTCTTCCAGACCTGGGCCAAATCATGTGATGGGGTTTTGATGCAGAGTCCACAGTGAATGTTTACTGAGACCTCCCCAACTTGTTTCACCTGTGACCAAAGTCTGGAAATGAGCTTGGTCTTCACACCACCTCTTGCCAGTGCTTAGACCCTTTGCTTCTTTGAGCATGAGCGGCACCCATCCTGGTGGATAAAGGCGTGGGCCCAAGTTCTGATCTCTGCAATTGTGAGGAATCCTACAGCCATGTTTTCTGAAATATTTTGGGGGAAATGTGTGAGGCTGGGGGGAAAATGAGACTGGACACAAGGTATAAGTTTTTAACAGTGAGAGTTGTTAATTCTTGGAACATGTTACCCAGGGTCGTGATGGATTCTCCGTCACTGACAATTTTTTAATCAAGGCTGGATGTTTTTCTAAAAGAACAGCTCTAGGAATTATTGTGGGGCCGTTCTCTGGGCTGTGTTACCCAGGAGGTCAGATGAGATGATCACAATGGTCCCTTCTGGCCTAGGAATCTATGAACATTTGAACAAGAAAAGTAGGCTGATATCATCCTGCTCGGTGAATTTCCTGCCACAAGGGAGGCAGAAATGCATGTATGCTCTGTCCCCCGGAAGGGAGGCTGTGTGTGTGATTATATCTAATGGGGAAACCCAACCTATAGCTCCTGGAATTCAAAATTGTGAGTTTCCCTGAAGCGGCAAAGGGAACTTCACTAGTGCCCTTCATTTGGGGCTCTCAAAGCATTTTGCTATCACTAGTTATAACCCACGCGGAAGTAGGTAAGAATTTGTGTTTCCGTTTTGCAGATTGTTGTGGGGAAGGAGAACTGAAGCTCTGAGCAGAGGGGACTTGCCTAAGATCAGTGGCAGGGCTGGGCGTGGAACCCAGGAGTCCTGTCTCCTAATTGCCCTGCTCTAACTTCCCTTTTTGGTCTGGGTACAGGTAAAAACTTCAAGGACTACCTCCTCAGTTGGTGTAAATCAGTGTACTGGTCGCTTCCCTGAAACAACTAGAGTTGCACCGATGTATACCAGCTGAGGATGTGGCTCAAATAAATTATCTTCAGACCTCTGTTAAAGCAAGAAATCCAGATAGGTGTTTGCATAAATTAAGAGCCTAGATTGTAGGAGGGGGTGTTAACCAGAGCTGGGCAATAGAGCCATCCCTTGGGTAGGGCAAATCAGAGCAACCGCTCCAGGCCCCACACTTTGGGGGGCCCCGCCAGCTGATGCAATTGGCCGGCACGGTCGGTCCTGGAAGAGATGAATCTGTCACTTCCACTCCGGGCCCCTCACCCCCCTAGGGATGTCCCTGCTGGGCAAGGTATACCAGACACTTACTAGCTGGTGTAAATCTATTTGCTGGAGGTCAGCTCAAAACATGAGGGTCAAGGACCAGTGAACCAACACCTTGATGAGAAATCAAGCACTGGGATACCAGGGAGAGGGAAGGTGTTGAGGTTGCTAATTGACACAGGGACACCTCTTCCCCCCCCCATGCAGAGCTTCGGGGAGAGGGTGTCTTGGTTTCGTAGCCACCAGGAATGGGAGAGAGGAAGGTCTGGCTTGTGGGATTCACCTTTCCCCCCCCCCCCCCCCCCAAAGAATAGCCTGCAGTTGCTCAGAGCTTGGCAAGGGTAGTGCCAAGATACTCCTCCCTCTGGGCAGGCTGTTACAGAGGCTTGGTATGAACTGGATGTGTGGCTTGTCTCCCTACTTGGGAGGATGGGAGTTATTCAGTGGGGTTTTGTGCCTTTCCCAGCCAGAACCCCAGTGCATTTCGGATCATCTGTATCGAATACTGCCTTAGAACTGGTGAGGTCTGCTTCAGGATTCTGCCTCCTGGGGAGGGCAAAGCAGCGCATAGAGCCTAGGATCTGACTCTGTTCTCAACAGGTACCTGGTATTGCTAAATGACTTGCATTAAATAGGGCTGGTCAGAAAATGAGGGATTAGGGGAAAATACCCTGCAGGAAAACCTGACTTTTTGCTGAAAAAGCAAATAACTTTCTTTTTGATTCTGCCCCCCCATTCCCCAGCCTGGATTTTCCCTGAAGAGCACACACTTCCTATCAAACCGTTAAATTAGTAGAAAACCCAGTTTTTCCAAACTGGGTGGAAAACTTGCAGCCAGCCCTCTTGTGAAATGCCTGGGGATCCATGCGATCTCTGTGGCTGCAATACCTCATTCCTCAGGAATTTCACTGCCCTTTGGCACTAATGAATGGCCATGTATGGTAACCTGTCTAGTGCACAGTGGTCTGGTGTTTACGTGGCCAGCTCTTTCTCTTCTGTTGTGGAGCAGGCTCAGGGACATGGGCTTGTCCCGCACTGGTAGCAGCAGAAGGCTCGGCCCAGTCTCTAGTGGAAATTTTCTGCCTGTCTCAAAGCCACTCATGAAAATGGCATGACTGAGTCTATCTGGGTTCGGGGAAGCTGTCTGCTTGGAAGCTCAGGTGTGCACTGGCAAGCTCTGTGTGCGGATCCTGTGCTAGCCGTGGGCTGCTGCTAGTCTCTCACTTTCATGGACCCTAACTCATCCTGTACTGACTCCATGCTCCAAGCCAAAACCCACGGAAAGGCCTCGCACAGTGAGTGCTGCTCTCTTCGGCTACACTGATTTGGTCCCAGATTGCACTGGTCAACGTGCTGCGAAGCTTGAGACCTGATTCTCTTTTCTCTCACACTGGTCTGCCGTGCATGTATCTCCACTACTTAATGGGGTTACTTCTGATTTGCACCCATGTGAGTGAGGGTTGGCCCCTAGGTCTCTTTTGGAACCTCTGCTTTAGCAAATGTCTTCTTTCCACTTACTACATGAGGGCTAATTCCCAGCTGACCTGTTCCTTGTGCAGTCACTTACACTGGTAACTGCTGATGTAAATTGCTACAAAATCAGAGTGACAGTGTGCTACACCCACTTCACACTCTAACTGCACAGATGGAAGTGACATAAAGTAGGAGAGAGCTGGGCCCTCCCGGCTAAACTGCCAAAAGCACTCAGAACTCTGGCTGCAAAGAACCCCTGAAATCTGGTCCCAATGGTAGGTGGTAAGGCCTCAAAAATCTGTCCCTGTGGCTTTCCTCAGTGAATTGGATATATCTTTGCAAAGTGATTGTCCTTTTCTTTGCTGCCTGGACATCTAACCTCTCCAGGCCCCTTGAAGTTACAGCTCCTGCCAATTACTTATCCTCTGCAAATCTCGTTGGCGTCCTGATTACTTCCAGTAATCAGGAAGACTTTAAATCAGACCCCAGTCCCTGTGGTCCCTTTCTAGATCCCTCTCCCTCAGTTCCAGACTCTGACACTAGTTTCCAGGTCACATGAGAGTTCTCCTGGACAAATAAGTGTGAATTAACTTTACAGGTGGGATTTCATGCCACACTGTTAAATGCTCTACTGCAATCCAAGTGCATTAAATCTGCCCTCCTCCTCTGCTAAATAACCTTTTAGTATGGCCAGAATTAATTGGTATCTAACCCTTTTTTCCCCCACATAGCATTGTATAGCTGTCCCCTCATCTCTAAATCCAAGGCAATTGCTGTAAAAATCATGCTCACCCATTATGGAGTGTAGAGGATGGACAGAACATCCGTGAACGTTCTTACGCTGGAATGGCAGAGAGGCGCACCGGGAGCTACTTTTGGAAGTGACACTGTGGTGATCTCCAGAGGTGCTAATGAGGCTGGATTCTTGTCTGCGGCTATGTGTAGCCTGAGGGAGGAGAAATGGGATGGAGCTACACAGATCTCATGCACATTCTAAGGATCTGGCCCAAGCCATGTGGGGCCAGACTTCCAAGTGCTCAGAGCCCCTGATTGGGGCCAGGGGGTCCAAAACAGTCAGCACCCAGCACGCTGAACTCTGTTGAAAATCTGGCCCTGTGTCACCCTCCCTGATCCTGGCCACTGTAGATTTGTTTCAAAATCACGCAGAGGCATTGAGCGAGGTCAAGCAGCTGTTGGTCCCCTGAGGGAGAAGGGCAGTGAGTGTATCGGGGTAACAGGTCAGGATGACATGTATCTCTTCGGAAAAGTAATGCTCAGATTTTCTCACCCCTGCGGTGGGATTCCCCTGCAGCCTGATCAGACCTGCCGTGGTTTGTGTCTGAAAGGTGGAAAAACCCATGAAACTTTTACAAGTGAAACTCCAGGGAGAGCTTGTAAAACTGGTATTTTCAGATTGGTTCAACTATACTGGGATAAGTGAAGCAGTACAACCCTGTTGGGTGAATGCAGTTAAACCAATGCAAAAGTGCCTTATACAGGTATGGCTTACTCCCAAGTGAGAAGGGAAACAAGCTATACTTGTAGACACGCATTTATACCAGTATGACTGTAGCCACACGAGGTGTTGAACCATTTTTGGTTTAAAAAACAATAAATCACCCCCAACGGATGACGTTATACTGTGTATAGAGCAGGCCTGAGTGGAATGAGCATACTGATCTGAAGTATTCCGTGAAAAGTCTGCTGTTCTGGGTGCAAAATACAATAAGCAATAATAACAATAATACCCTGTCTACTAATAAGTTGGGCCTCCTACCACTCCAGTATCCACACCTGGGGCTTGTCTAAATACACTTCATTGAAATTGGCTTAAAACCCAATTTTAAACTGTTCATGCAGGAGATTTGTATCAATTTGATTTGTTTAAAACTGATTGGGCCTGTGAATTTATGGCCACAAGGTAAGTTGATCTAAGCGAAGCTGTAATCAGCGTAAGAGCATCTACGCCGCATCCCACCAGTTCAGTTAAACTAACACACACTGCATGGAAAGAGCATGATTAAGGCTGCACAGCCAGGCACTGAAAAATTAGGAAATGCCCTGTGCAGCCTTAATCTGTGCATACATTAGGATTAAAGGTATGAGTTTGTCATGGATTTCCGTGACCTCTGCAGTGGCCAGTGCACCTGGCCCTCCTGCACCAGTTGCACCGGCCACTGCTTGGGAAGTCTTGGGCCACTCCGCCCTTCCCACACGCTCCCCGCAGCGGCAGAAGAGTTTGGGTGTGGGAGGGCACAGGGGATTGGGGCCTGGGAGAGGGTGAGCCAGGCTCCGGGCAGCGCTTACCATGGGTGGGGCTCCCCAGAAGCGGGGACATCGCCCTCACTCAGCTCCTAGGCAAAGGTACGGCCAGGCAGCTGTGCACATGGCCAGGCACTGCCCCCGCAGCTCCCACTGGCCACAGTTTCCAGCCAATGGGAGCTGAGATGCTGGCGCTCTGGGTGGAGGCAATGGTGTGCAGAGTTGCCTGGCCACCACCCGGGCCCCCCCAGCACCAGCGGTCCTGGGCCGTGCACCGCAATTTCTTGCCCCCAGCACCCATGGTGCCCCTGGGTTGCTCCCCCCCCAAAGATTTAGTCAGGGGTATATAGTAGAAGTCATGGGCAGGTCACGGGCTATGAATTTTTGTTCATGACTCTTACTAAAAATACCTGTGACTAAAACGTAGCCTTAGTTATGATACCGTCTTTAATGATATGATCAGATACTTTTGATTTTTTTTTCTCTCAAGGACCCGTTCTTTGTTCAGTGTACAGGCTGGAGCCGCTCTGCGGGTGAATCGGGTTTGTGTAGTGAAGGAGGCAGTTGCCTGTAGGACCCCGACTTGTTTGTTGCAGCAGTTGAAAGGCATAGTGTGAACGAGGCAGGGAACTGCAGCAAGAGAAAGGAGGGTTTGATGGTTAAGGCAGTAGAATGCTGCACTGGAAAACTAGATTCTATCCATGTATTTGTCGCCACAAAGTTTCTGTGTGATGCTAGTATAACCCGCACATCTCCTGCCACCCTCCAGTGGCACCAAGGCCACTTAGAGATTAATGAGTCTGCTACAGCCTTAGCTAAGAGCCCTGTGGCTTTTAGCTCATGCAGTAGAGGCTCATGCATTTAGCTCCAGAGGTCCCAAGTTTGATCTTACCCACCAACGACTGGGGTCTGTTGGCCTTACGCTAGTCACTTGAATTCAACTTTTCACAGGTGATCACTAACAAGTGCAGCCCTCATGTTCTGGGTGCCTGGCTTGATATCCTGGGGTCTGATTTGCAGAAGTGCTGAGCACTCACAGCTTTGGTCGAATCACTGGGAGCTGGGTTTTGAACATATCAGTGCTGTATGATGCTAAGCACTCTGAAAAATCAGGTCTGAGGCATCTTTGATTGGGCATCCAGATTTAGTGGATACTTTTGACCTTAATCTGTCTGTGCCTCTGTTTTCCATCTGTAAAGCGAGGATAATGCTCCCTCATCTCACAGGGATGCTATGAAAATAAATAAGTTTGTGAGTCACTCAGATACTATCAAAAAGAAAAGGAGGACTTGTGGCACCTTACAGACTAACAAATTTGAGCATAAGCTTTCGTGAGCTACAGCTCACTTCATCTGAATGCATCCGATGAAGTGAGCTGTAGCTTACGAAAGCTTATGCTCAAATAAATTTGTTAGTCTGTAAGGTGCCACAAGTCCTCCTTTTTTCTTTTTGCGGATTCAGACTAACACGGCTGCTACTCTGAAACCTGTCAGATACTATTGTGGTGAGCCCCATAGGAGGAAAGGCCATGAGGAAATCAATAATTCTGCCTTCAGAGCAGCATTTTGCTAGTGTGCAGTGCCTAAAGCATGGGCCACACGAACAATAAGGAGAAAATAAAACCATTGAATAACTGCTCATTAAGTGAGCGCTCTTCACATTTCAGCCTCTTCCTGTCCTAGGCTCAGTCTCTGACCTTTGCCTTTGGTTAAATATTGGAAAGCTTCCATCGTGACTCTGAATTGTTTTTCAATGTTGGCCTTCTGTGGTTTCAAATTTCTGTTAACTTGGAAGCCAGACTTCATCCACTGAGCCTGTGACAATGTCAGCAGCCTGAAATCTGCCAATTCCAACAAAAACCACTGAAAGTTTAGTTCCTCTCTGTAGGGTCCCTTCTTGTGTAAAATTCATGCTGGGCTTTGATCAGACCCCTGGTGCCCTGTGCAGATTTCATCAGACTTGCAGGAGTAGCTGGATGCAAATGTGGATGCGGAGCTACACTAACTGCCATCAGTGGAGGACCAGAGCTTCCTGAGAACTCCACCAAGTGGAAAACAGGTGCATCTATTCTCCTCTTTTTCAGTTAACTAACCATGAAGCTTCTGGCTGGCAGCTTTTAACAGCCACCATGTGTTGTAGGATTGCTAGGTGTCAATTGCTCACCTAGGTTCAGATGCTGCACTGCACACCCACGTGTCAAAGTCTGGGATGCATGCACCTGAAGTTCCCCTCCAAAGTTATATTTTCACTCTCTGAACAAATGCAAAGACCTGGGCAGAATATTCCCCAGTTTTCTTTTCAGATGCAGTATAAATAGTGTTCAGAAGGAATGCATTTCCCCCTTGTGGGAATCGTAGAATATCAGGGTTGGAAGAGACTTCAGTCCAACCCTCAGCTCAAAGCAGGACCAATCCCCAACTAAATCATCCCAGCCAGGGCTTTGTCAAGCCTGACCTTAAAAAACCTAGAAGGAAGGAGATTCCACCACCTCCCTAGGTAATGCATTGCAGTGCTTCACCACCCTCCTAGCAAAAAATACCTAACCTAAACCTCCCCCGCTGCAACTTGAAACCATTACTCCTTGTTCTGTCATCTGGTACCACTGAGAACAGACAAGATCCATCCTCTTTAGAACCCCCTTTCAGGTAGTTGAAGGCTGCTATCAAATCCCCCCTCACTCTTTTCTCTTCAGAAGACTAAACAATCCCAGTTCCCTCAGCCTCTCCTCCTAAGTCGTGTTCCAGCCCCCTGATCATTTTTCAGAGTAGCAGCCGTGTTAGTCTGTATCTGCAAAAAGAAAAGGAGGACTTGTGGCACCTTAGAGACTAACAAATTTATTTGAGCAAAAGCTTTCATGAATGAGCTGTAGCTCATGAAAGCTTATGCTCAAATTTGTTAGTCTGTAAGGTGCCACAAGTCCTCCTTTTCTTTTTGCTAATCATTTTTGTTTCCCTCTGCTGGATGCTTTCCAATTTTTTCCATATCCTTCTTGTAGTGTGGGGCCCAAAACTGGTCAGAGTACTCCAGATGAGGCCTCACCAATGCCAAATAGAGGGGAATGATCACGTCCCTCAATCTGCTGGCAATGCCCCTACTTATACAGCCCAAAATGCCATTGGCCTTCTTGGCAACAAGGGTACACTGTTGACTCGTATCAGCTTCTCGTCCACTGTAACCCCCAGGTCCTTTTCTGCAGAATTGCTGCCTAGCCACTCGGTCCCTAATCTCTAGCGGTGCATGGGATTCTTCCGTCCTATGTGCAGGACTCTGCACTTGTCCTTGTTGAACCTCATCAGATTTCTTTTGGCCCAATCCTCCAATGTCTAAGTCCCTCGGTATCCTATCCCTTCCCTCCAGCGTATCTATCTCTCCTCCCAGTTTAGCGTCATCTGCAGACTTGCTGAGGGTGCAATCCACACCATCCTCCAGATCATTAATGAAGATATTGAACAAAACCAGCCCCAGGACCGACCTCTGGGGCATTCTGCTTGATACCGGCTGCCAACTAGACATGGAGCCATTGTTCACTACCTGCTGAGCCCGATGATCTAGCCAGCTTTCTGTCCACCTTATAGTCCAGGGGTCAGCAACCTATGGCACGCGTGCCAAAGATGGCATGCCAGCTGATTTGATTTTTTTTTTTTTAATGGCATGCTGCTGCCTGCCGGGTGCCAGCTGCCGGCCCTGCTCAGCGCCCGCTGACAAACCCAGGCTGGGACCCCGGCAGGCAGCAGCGAGCCATTACAAATTCTGCCCGCCCTGGCCTGCTCTTCTCCGCCCCTCCCTCCCGTGCGGGGGAGGGTGAAGAAGCTTGATCCTGCTGGCTACTGCTGCAGGGCAAGCACGCTCCCCCTTCCCCCGCCTCTTCCCCCGGCATGCTGGGTTCCTGCCCCTCCTCCTCTCCCTCCCTGCCGCAGATCAGCTGATGGCCCTTGCAAGGGAGGGGGAGAAGCAGAGCAGAGCACTCTCCCTGCTCTTGGGAGGAGGCAGAGAAGAGGTGGGGATGGAGCCTTGGGGAAGGGGGGTGGAATCAGGGCATATCCCCTCCAGCCCCCTGCCATGAGCTGCTCTGGGCAGGGAGCTGGGAGCACCCCCACGACCCCAGCCCACACCCCCAGCCCTCTGCCCTGACCCCTGCACCCCAGCCCTGACTCCAGCACCCTCTGCCCTGACTCCTACATCCTCCTCACATACTCCCAGCCCTCTACCCTGACCCCTGCTCCCCCCATGACCCAAGCACCCTTCACCCCTGGCCTCAGTGCACTCCCACCCTCAGCTCAGTGCAGAGAGAGGGGAAGAGAATGGGTAGAACCAGGGAGAAGGTAGGTACCCACTCTGTGGGCAGGGCCGGGATCCCAGACCAGCAGCAGGCTGAGCAGGGCCAGCAGCCGGGACCCTTGCTGGCAGGAGCCAGCGGACAGAACCCCAGACCGGTAGTGGGCTGAGCGACAGTGGCCTGAGCTGCTCAGCCCACTGCTGCTCTGGGGTCCCAGCCGCTGGCCCCGCTCAGCCTGCTGCCAGCCTAGGTGGCCGGCAGCGGGTTGAGTGGGTCGGCAGCGTAAGATCACCATTTTAATTTAATTTTAAATGAAGCTTAAACATTTTTAAAACCTTGTTTACTTTACATACAACAATAGTTTAGTGATATAATATATAGACTTGTACAGAGAGACCTTCTAAAAAACGTTAAAATGTATCCCTGGCACGCGAAACCTTAAAGTGAATAAATGAAGACTCGGCACACCCCTTCTGAAAGGTTGCCGACCCTTGTTATAGTCCATTCATGCACCCCATACGTCTTTAACTTGCTGGCAAGAATACTGTGGGAGACAGTGTCAAAAACTTTGCTAATGTCAAGGAATAACACGTCCACTGCTTTCCCCTCATCCACAGAGCCAGTTATCTCATCATAAAGGCAATTAGATTAGTTAGGCATGACTTGCCCTTGGTGAATCCATGCTGACTGTTCCTGATCACTTTTCTCTTCTCTAAGTGCTTCAAAATTGATTGTTTGAGGACCTGCTCCATGATTTTTCCAGGGACTGAGGTGAGGCTGACTGGCCTGTAGTTTCCCAGATCCTCCTTCTTCCCTTTTTAAAAGATGGGCACTACATTAGCCTTTTTCCAGTCGTCCAGGACTTCCCCCGATCACCATGAGTTTTCAAAGATGGCCAATGGCTCTGCAATCACATCCGCCAACTCCTTTAGCACTCTCAGATGCAACGCATCCGGCCCCAGGGACTTGTGCTTGTTCAGCTTTTCTAAATAGTCCCTTTCAAGGTTCCTTCCCCACTCTGAACTCTAGGGTACAGATGTGGGGACCTGCATGAAAACCCCCAAGCTTATTTTTACCAGCTTAGGTTAAAACTTCCCCAAGGTACAAACTATTTTATCTTTTATCCCTTGCCCTATTGCTGCCACCACCAAGTATCTAACAGGGAAAGAGCCCGCTTGGAAATGTCTTTCCCCCCAAAATCCTCACCAATTTGCATAGGTGAACACAGACCCAAACCCTTGGATCTTAAGAACAATGAAAAAGCAATCTGGTTCTTAAAAGAAGAATTTTAATTGAAGAAAAAGTAAAAGAATCACCTCTGTAAAATCAGGATGGTAAATACCTTACAGGGTAATCAGATTCAAAACATAGAGAATCCCTCTAGGCAAAACCTTAAGTTACAAAAAGACACAAAAACAGGACTATACATTCCATTCAGCACAGCTTATTTTCTCAGCCATTTAAACAAAACAGAATCTAACACATATCTAGCTAGATACTTACTAAGTTCTAAGACTCCATTCCTGTTCTGTCCCTGGCAAAAGCAACACACAGAGAACCCTTTGCTCCGCTCCCCCCGCCTCCAGCTTTGAAAGTATCTTGTCTCCTCATTGGTCATCTTGGTCAGGTGCCAGCGAGGTTATCTTTAGCTTCTTAACCCTTTACAGGTGAAAGGGTTTTTTCCTCTGGCCAGGAGGGATTTAAAAGTGGTTAGCCTTCCCTTTATATTTGACAGTCCCAAACTGCTTCTTTGTCCACAGAGGGCTGGTCACCTCCTCCCCGTACTGTGCTGCCCAGTGCAGTAGTCTGGGAGCAGATCTTCTTCGTGAAGACAGAGGGGAAAAAAGCATTGAGTACATTAGCTTTTTCCACATCCTCTGTCACTAGGTTGCCTCCCTCATTCAGTTAGGGTCCCACACTTTCCCTGACCACCTTGTTGCTAACATACCTGTAGAAACCCTTCTTGTTACTCTTAACATCTCTTGCTAGCTGCAACTCCGTGTGATTTGGCTTTCCTGATTTCACTCCTGCATGCCTGAGAAATATTTTTATACTCCTCCCTGGTCATTTGTCCAATCTTCCGCTTCTTGTAAGATTCTTTTTTGTGTTTCAGATCAGCAAGGATTTCACTATTAAGCCAAGCTGGTCGCCAGCCATATTTACTCATACCTATTATGGGGTCACTTGTCCTGTTTGTTTTATTAATACCCATGCTGATTCTTTTAGATCTTCCTTTTTGTTGAAACATCTAGTAGTGGCCCTGCAAGTCAAACTGCTTGTGATGGGGTCCCCAGAGTGCAACCTGAGCTCCCCAAACCCACCAGCCTGGGCTATAACTCACACTGTGATGCTGATGTCAAGCTACAAGCCTCTGGCAGGCACTGCACTTACACAGCCATCCACAGACAGGGACACACCAAACTGAGTTACATGAATGATCTCCCAGCCCCTCATGAACCACCAACAGAGAGGCTTCAGTTAATTTTCCCCAGCACCCCAGGACTATACTGTCTTGCACTGGTCAGAAGCCTGTCTGGTGTAAGCTCATTACTTAGTTCGCCACTCCCTCAGTGTGGAGTGGATATACACTAGCCTTTGTAAACTGAGCTGAGATTTCCCCAAGCACTTCAACCAAAACAACACTGTTTTTAGGTAAAATATAAAACCGATTGATTAACTACAGGAAGAGAGATGTTTTAAGTGATTACAAGTAGCAGGCATAGAGATCAAAGTTGGTTGCCTAAGAAATAAAAATAAATTTACCATCTAAATTCTAACTCAAGCCCACTAAGTAAGATTTGAATCAAACAATCTCTCATCCTACCAGATGGTACAGCTTACAATACACAGACTGGACCCCCTTCCAGCCTGGGATCAATCTTCCCCAGTTCAAAGTCTTTGTCTTCCAGATGTTCTTGGGGGGGGGGGGGGAGGCCAAGTGATGATATCACTGTCTCTCTTTTTTTTTAGGTTTCAGAGTAGCAGCCGTGTTAGTCTGTATTCGCAAAAAGAAAAGGAGTACTTGTGGCACCTTAGAGACTAACAAATTTATTAGAGCATAAGCTTTCGTGAGCTACAGCTCACTTCATCGATGAAGTGAGCTGTAGCTCACGAAAGCTTATGCTCTAATAAATTTGTTAGTCTCTAAGGTGCCACAAGTACTCCTTTTCTTTTTCTCTTTTTTTTTTTTATACCTTCTTCCAGCTGCTAGAAAGATCCTTGCTGTGACACGGGTTAGTCCGGCCCCATGGAATACATGTCTTCTCTGGGATAGTGGAATGGGTCTTGATGAATCATTAAGCCTGTCTGGCCATTGATGGCTGCTCCTTTGTCCCTACTGAAAGGTTGGCTGTGAGCGTCTACCAACGTCACAACATATTTCAGTAGCACATATAACAATACTTCATAACATCCCATATAATAACACATACAATTCAACAGGATATTAAGGTTCAACAGATCACAACTTCTTAAATGATACCTCCCAAGGCAAACTTTGTAAAAAAAACACATCATAATCGTATGATGGTGGTAAATATAGGGGTTCTTGGGTGTTGCTTTGAGGTATGGAGTGTCACACTCCTCCAGAGAGGTTTAATCTGTGGCTAAGTGCTTGAATCATTTGTTTGGGTTGCACTGAAGGGGATGTTGGCACAAGTGGTTACAGCTTCTTATCACATCTCAGTCTACCTTTCATATCCGTTGTCTTTATAGCATGATCACTGATCTGATCTCAGCTCATGCTAAAGGGCTGGAATAGGCACTTAAGTTGTCACTGTGGCTACATTTCAGTGACGATGGCATTGAAAGTGTCTCTCCTGCAGGATTGTCAGGTGAATCAATGTTCTGCTTCCATGATAGTGTTTCATTCAGTGGCATAGTTGTTCTTAAAGAATTCAAAGAAACAGATTCTCTGCCCTCTGAGCATGAATTCTCTCAATCGCGTCACTAATATTGGACCGTGTTGGCTCTCCTCAAGAAGTGGAATTATGTTTTTTTTCCACTCCGTCCATTCAGTTGCTTGTTTCCTTCAACTTCATCAATGTGTGAATTTGTTGGGACACGCTAAATGTTGAATGCCCCTTTCCCATGTTGATCCGCAGCTTTCACACTTACTGTGGGTAGAATAAGACATCACCTAGTGAATTCAAAATCTGAAGATTGGGATAAGATGAACTCAGCAGCTTTACACAGAACTATGTTCTAAGATGCCCGGCACAGCTTTCAGAAAACGCTAGATTCTGATAAATCAAACCCTTCCTCAAATAGCTCACAACTGCACAGACTCCCTTCTCCAGAATCCTGTGACAGCTGCCCCACTCACCAATGGGACATGATCAAAGTATCTGTCAAGCAAGTGGAATAAAGAAAGTAGATTGGAGAGCGTCTCTTCTCATCATCATGTAACACATGAAGGGGACGTGCAATGAAACTGAAAGGTGCCAAACTCAAAACCCACAAAAACCTTTTTGCACGCACACTGTGTGACTTAGACTGTGGAACTCGTTGCCACAGGATGTCACTGAGGTCAAGAATTTAGTTGACTGTTATAACTCTGGATATTCTTGTAATCCATATAAATCTCTGATCCCTCTTTGAGTCTTGTAACAAACTCTGAAGGGCTACAAAAACCTCCTGGTTTAATCCGGTCATTTATTAGCAGGGGTTAGGTTGATGCCTTAAAGGGGGGGGGCAGATTATCTCACATCTGTCTACTGAGCGGAGGGGGTTGCACCTTCCTCTGAAGCATCTGGTACTGGCCATGGTCCAATGGGACACTGGACTAGACTGGCCAGACCCCTGATCTGGTCTGGTCTTTCCTATGTTTATTGACTACACCTCCTTGGCTCTCCTGTTCTCCTGCCAATACTGAACCCTTAGAATAATGCTCTTGCTGCTTTCTGATCCCTGCTGCAGCCTCTGCCAGTTGGGTTTTCCCCACTCAGTGTTCAAGCTCTTGTATGTGAGTTGTGGATTGAGTGTGCATGTGGGGGGAGGGAGGGGAGAGGAGGACATAGATTGAACAATCAGAAGACCTCACTCCGCTAGTGGTCCCACAAGCCCATATTTCTGTGAGGTAAATTGAGGCCGTTTTGTTTATTGGGTAATCTATTTATACCATGTTCACTGTTGAAATCTCTTGTGGTAGACTTGCTAGGAGACCCCCAACCCAGGCACGCTCTCTTAGGCTGCGTCTGCACTGTTAAATCTGTCACACAACTGGGGTCAAAGAGGGATCATCCCAACCCCTCTCCTACAACTGCTCCTGAAAAAAGCTGGTCCATTGAGGAGGACAAACAGTTGGATTCAGTGCCTGCTGTAGCAAATCCTGCTAGACTGAATTTGGTTGCAGCTGCCTCTGGGGTGGAACACAGCACACGCTGGAGCACTGAATAACAGATATGTGTATCTCTCTGAAACTACAGGGTGGCCTTTGGTTGGCCGGTTACTAGAGATGGAATTTATCCAGGAGTAGTGGGGGGGAGGGGACTAATTGAAGAGTAAGGGGTGATGGTCTCTCTGTCCCTTCTTAATCTTTCCCTGTTTGCTGTAGAGGATGTTGATCAGGTGGTTCCGCAGTTTCTTTGAGAGTGTGTGGCACAAGCTGTCAGCATAGTCTGTATGGTATGTAGATTGTAATGGATTTTTTACCTTCAGTCCTTTCAGTATGATGTCCATCTGTTTGCATTTGGAGAGGAAGATGATGTCTGTCTGTATCTGTGCGAGTTTTTTCATGAAGTTGACAGATTTCCACTCTATACGGCTAAATTCAGTGCCTTGCATAATGACAGGTTTCAGAGTAGCAGCCGTGTTAGTCTGTATTCGCAAAAAGAAAAGGAGTACTTGGGGCACCTTAGAGACTAACAAATTTATTAGAGCATAAGCTTTCGTGAGCTACAGCTCACTTCATTGGATGCATTTGGATGAAGTGAGCTGTAGCTCACGAAAGCTTATGCTCTAATAAATTTGTTAGTCTCTAAGGTGCCCCAAGTACTCCTTTTCTTTTTGCGAATACAGACTAACACGGCTGCTACTCTGAAACCTGTCCCTTCTGAAACGGGGGAGGCTGGTATCTGACATAGGGCGGGTGGGAAAATGCTTAGGATTGTACTGTAAGGGTCAGAGAAGCTCTGTTCTAATCACAGAAGTGGCCTTCCCCAGTGCACTGTCCTGGTAATTGCAAGGCGTCTGCATCTGGGCTGCCTGTGGCCTGGTGCTGTATGGCTGGTATCCGCTTTGCTGTTCTCCAGGGAGCCGCCCTTTTTGAGCGGGACTGAGCTCCCTCCCATGCCAGCCAAGTGAAATTAGATTCTGAGAAACAGTCCTTTTAAGGACATCCAGAGCAGCAGAAAGGAAAATGCACAAACCCCAGCCTGCAGGGCACTGGGGAGGAGCAAGGAACTGCAGACTGCTGGAGTTAATCTTTTAACTAAGTGGGTCACCCTGCCCATAAGACACCCTTAGGTGGTCCCTTGACACAATCCCCCATCCTAGGTAGCTGTTTAACCCTGCAACTCAGGCAGGCCACTTAAATATATTTGGTACTGGAATGTCCTGCTGCGACTCGGAGGAACTGCTAAAGCAAGGCCTAGCCGCCGGGTCAGCCCTCTTCACAGCTCCGCCAATGCGCGAGTGCTGCCCTGCTAGCCCAGTACTGGCCTCAAGTCTGTCCCTCAGGCTACGTCAGGGGTTCTCAAACTGGGGGTTGGGACCCTGCAGGGGGTCACGAGGTTATTACATGGGGGGGGGGTCACGAGCTGTCAGCCTCCACCCCAAACCCCACTTTGCCTCCAGCATTTATAATGTGTTAAATATATACAAAAGTGTTTTTAATTTATTAGGGGGGTCGGACTCAGAGGCTTGCTATGTGAAAGGGGTCACCAGTACAAAAGTTTGAGAACCACTGGGCTACGTCTACACTTGAAACACTACCGCAGCACAACTGCAGCGCTTCAGCCTCAATGCTCCGTATGAGGACAGGAGGGGTTCTCCCATTGCTGGTGTTTAACCACCTCCCCTGAGCAGTAGTAGCTAGGTTGACAGAAGAATTCTTCCATCAACCTAGCGCTGTCTGTCTGGGGGTGAGGTCAGCTTAACTAAGCCTCTCCACAGGGTGGATTTTCACACCCCCGAGAGATGAAGCTATACTGCTGTAACTTTTTCAGTGTAGACCAGTCCTCAGTCCTGACCTGGAGCTCTCTGCTGTCCCAGTCCTGAGTCCAGGCATACTTGAACCTAGGCTAAGATCACCAAACTCATTTAATGAGTGACCGTAAAGCCTGGCCTCAACTAAAAAGCTAGGTTGACCCAGCTGTGTTGCTAAGGGGTGTGGGGAAAAACCCATTCTCCCGAGTGACACAGTTAAGCCAACCTCACCCCCGGCATAGATGGTACTAGGTCAATGGAAGAATTCTTCCGCTGGCCTAGTTACAGTCTCTTGGGGTAGAGGGGGGTGCGGTGGGGTGGGGGAATTAACTACAGTGGTGGGAGGATCCCTCATGTCGCCGTAGCGAGTGTCTACACTGCAGTGTCGCAGCCCTGCCACTTGTGCATATCAAGTGTAGACAAGCCCTAATTCAGGAGTTTTGTGGAATATTTTATGTAGCTCTTTCATTACTGCAAGATCTCAGCCTCTCCTGACAGAAGAACGACAGCCTGATGCTGCCAACACTCAAGGGAGCAATCTCACCGGGACTGTGTGGGCAGGTGGAGTTTGCAGCCTCACCTCTCAGTCTAAAATATTTATAGTGCAGTGATGGGGCCGTATTTGAGGGTCTCACTGTCTTCAGTGCACTTATTCTCCTCAATCACCTGTGAGGCAGGGCAGGGGTATTACCCCATTGTACAGATGGGGGACTGAGGCATAAGGAGACTGTGTCTTGCCTAAGGTTACAGAGGGAGTCAGAGAAAGAATAAGGAAAGGCCCCCAGATCCAGGCTTTCCCCTCCCCTGCAACCACTGGACCATGCTGCTTCTTCATCATAGCTGTAGTACTAAAGCTGGTGGAGGCCGTTAACTCTTCTGTCTGGTGTGTGGCATCAGTCTCTGCAAACCCGTCTGTATCTCTTGGGAACTTGCCCTGCTGCTTTCACTGATGTTGTGCCAAAGAGCACAAGGCTGCGTGTTCCCACCGGGTGCATGGTCCTTGGAATAATCTCTCTACCTGGCTGTACGGCACCAGAGCAAGCACTGTCCCAACCACTCTACAGTCCAGTGTCATCGGGCTGGCGGGGGCAGAGGATGAGACTGGCCCTTGAAGGGTATCGGGGCCTGCAATGCACTGAGAAGCCAGTTCAGATGATGGATTATGTCTTGTTCTGTTCTTGGGAGTTAGCTGAAGGCCTGATCCTAACTGATTACTCAGCACTTTATAAAACGTGGGGTCGCACATGGAGGGCCTCAACTCGGTGGTCTCCTTCTGATACCCTTTTGGCACTGAGTTTCCAGGAAAAGAGGAGACCCCATAGGAAGCCCCACTTTCTACCCCCCTACAGTCAAGTTAGAACTTCAGGGCTGACCTAGACAAGGCAATTAAATGTTTTGTGACATTTGTAAAGTATGTAGGCATGTCTCCAGATATCCTGGGCTTCCTTGATTCTCTTCTCTGGCGTTTGATCCAAGATAAAACAATCTCCCAGGAACAGGGAGGCCATGTGGAAGGCTAATACTCTAATAGCGCATGCAGTTGGGGCATGGGGAGGACTGTGGAGTCTGGGTATACACGATGCAGTCACAAATATGGTCTCTTGCCTTTTTCTGGGATCCCCTTCCCCTCTCTCATCCTCACCAGCAGACTGGGGGGGATTCTAGTGACATTTTTCAGGCTGCTCTTCCAGCCGTCTCATCCCCCACACGCCAGCCAGCCAGTCCCTGAGGAATGTTGCCCCAGGCCTGTTGCTTTGTCATTCCACTGGGAGATAACTAGGGCTCAGAATGTGGGGTGAGACTCTGTCTATTTGAGCCTGTGCAGATTATCTTCTCTTCCTCTCCGCTTTCCAGCTCTCATTCCTTTACCCTCTTTTAACGGGGAGTTGCTGGTTCTCTCTGGCCTGGTGACGAGTACAGGGTCAGTCATGCCCAAAGGGTACAAAAATTCTCACGTCCAGAGGTGATACTATGGTGAGGGGCACCTTAGACAGACCTGGGGCCCAGGAGAAGTGCTGTTAACCTATCCTGCAGTGCTGTTAATCTAGATTCCTTTTCTCCCCTAAAATTCCTTGGCCTAGGGATCCATGGAAATGGGGAAATTCCTGTACCTCTGGCAAAGCAACGAAGAGGCGTCTCATTTCTCCATGTTGTAGGGGTGCAAATCTCTGTGTGCCCTGTGACACAAGAATCTGATCTCCTTCCCAGGCCCCGCCTAGCACTCCAGGGTAGCTGAATCGCCACACTGAACCTAGAGACTGATCTAGGCCCGGCCACAGGCCAGGTGGAAAGCTGCTGAGGACACCACTGAGGCAACCAGTGTGTGACCCATGTACCAAATGCATCCCACCACTCTTCCCTTATACCTAGGGGCACCTGCACTAACTACAAGCGCCAAAATGCAATGCTCCAGCTCCAGGCAAGAAAGTTCTGGGACACAAGTGGAAACATTCCTGGGATTTGCAGGCAATGCCAGTGTATGCAGCTCCAATCTGTGCATTACGTGACTTAGGTGCAGAGCGTATGTCCTTGGTTGGAGCCTACACACCTGGGTTTTGAGATGTCACTGTGACATTAGGATCTTTCCCTGGCACCTGCGGGGTGTCCAGGATTCTAATTGCACCATCCAGCAATTGTTTTGCTCAGTGCCCTTGGTGAATCTGTTTTTTCCTGTCTGTTTCCCACAGGATGCCGAACTGGGGTGGAGGGAAGAAATGCGGCGTGTGCCAGAAGGCCGTGTACTTCGCCGAGGAGGTGCAGTGCGAAGGCAACAGCTTCCACAAGTCCTGCTTCTTATGCCGTGAGTACAGTGCCCCACGGGGTCCTGGCCTTTCCATTGACATGGCAATGCTGTGGCCTGCTTGCTCTTGCCAGCAATGTAAACATGCCCCCGCCACTGCAGAGCAGACAGCTGACATTTGGATAATTACTGCTAGGCTGGGAGCAGCTCTGTTCTCTTCCAGAGGTGGGTAAGGGATTTTTGCAAAGCACAGTGGGTGATTTAGGGACTGAAATGTCAGGGGTGCTTTGGGAAAACATCCATACAACTTCCGCCCCCACATTGCTAAATGAAACACTAATCCTAAACCACACTAGGGTCTAACGCACGGGCCCCCTAGATGCCTAAATGCACCATTTTAAAGCCCTGGCTGTACCATCCCACAGCAAAGCCATGCTAGCGGTGCTGAGGGCTAGAAACTCCATGAGGGTGCATCTCTGCACTGCCTTTGAATGAAGAAAGAAGGGTTTGTGTGGCACCTTACAGGTGGCTGGAGTGTGGCCTTTGAACCCTGCAGGACATGGGGATCTGTGGACAGAGGATGCTGCTTTGCCTTGTGCTTGCTGGCCATTCTGGTGACCAAATGCCTGCAGCATGCCCGATGCTGACAGTTCAGTGTCTGGGCCACCCTCACCCATCTGGTAGCTGTAGCCTCAGCCCGTACATACGGCAGCCTTCACATGCCACACAGCACTGGAAAGGATGCTGACATGGAGTGACAACTGATGCACTAGCTCCCACCTGGGTGGAGGTCTCCTGGGCTCAGAGAAACGCTGGGTTGAGTAGTGCAGCTGCTTTCCACTGCTGGCACCTCCTGTCCCAAAAAATGTAGTTCTCCAGAGATCATAACTGGCAGGGAAAGGGGAGGAATTTCCACCGCATCCAGAGTTTATGCAATGGCACAGGATCGCCCACCCGACAGGTGCACTCCGGTGTCTGCTTCCCCGCACAGGAAATGGGGCACGCCTGCGAGCCTCAGTCTTTGTTTGTTTGCTTCTCCCGAGTGTAAGGCTACAGCTGAACTACAGAGCCTAGGTACGTCCTGGTGTGGGTGCAGCACAGGCTGACAGAAGGAGTTTTCTGCCCGTGTAGGAACAGCACCTTCCCAAAGGACATTGGCTGGGCCCACAGAAGCACAGTTCTGTCAGCATAGCTGCATCTACACTGGGGCTTTTGCCAGCATCGTTATAGTGGCTGTGGGTGTGCTTTTCTTCCCCCCCACTCCCCCCCCACACCCCTGTGACAGATGTGGCTGTGTAAGTTTTAAGTGTAGATTAAATGCCTGATGGCTCAGCTGGTGGGGATTTGCTGAACCGGTGGGCTAGATGGGCTCCGAATACCAGCCCAGCTCTGCTACAGCGGGCTCAGGAAGCTCTTAACCCGCAGAAATTCCTGACATAACCCTCCTTACATGGCAAAAACTGTCCTTTTCCTTTTTTCCCCCTCCTACTCTCCAAGCACAGAGAGCGCCCAGGGAGCTGCTGGCCAGGAGGAAAAGCGCCATATTTAGTCATGGGGATGGGAAGCGCAGATTTAAGATCCCATATTTAGGTGAAAAGTGCTGGGCCTGCAGAGCATTCAGAGGAGAGCGCTCGGATCTGTGTTTGTTTGCATTCTTGAAACATTGTTTAAGGGCAAGAAATTTTTCTTCTGGCAAGGAGACAAGCAGGCCATGGGGAGCGGCTTCCTGCTGACATTTAAGGCATGTGTGTGGGATGGGGGTTGAGTCTGTCAGTCACACACCAGTGCCTAGCTCTTGCTGTTTCCTCCTCCAGCCTCTTTGTTCCTTTACAGCCGGAGGTAGGTAACTGCCAGCTGGGCTGTTTTGAGCTCTGCCCTACCTCTGGTCCTGCGCCTCCCAGCCTCCTCCCCGCCCCTACAACTTCCTCTTGGATTATCTGATCCAGCGCTAGGGCTTGGAGGTCAAGTGTGTCTAAGTATCCAAGAGTGCTGTCTTTGTTGCCTGTCATCGGCTAGTTCTAAACTGCCAGTCTCCTGATTGGCAGGAGCACACTACAGTCGGGGTTGGCCCGGGTCGAGCTGTACTTTCTCCTGGCACACACACTTCCTACTATTGTCCCATGGAACCGATCCCTTGAAGGTTGGGATCACTGACCATCCATGCAGCCCTTCCCTGCCTGCACCATTCCTGATTAACCCTTAGAACTGTGCAGATGAGCTTTGTAAAGGGATTTCATAGTTTGTCATTTCCCAAATGGCATCCACTCTGCCCACTGGCAGCATTGGGGTTAATGTCAATTTCACCTTTTAACTCTGAACTTCCTGGCTTTTACCTGAGTGGGTGGATCGGTTGTTTAACTCATGCCAATGTTCCTGTATGAATTTTCATCTGTATGTTGCTCTGCACACTCCACATTAACAAAGGTTTTGTCTGGGAATTTCCTTACTCCTAAAAATCTGACACATATGTCTTGAGAGAACTGATGCTCTCTGACTTGCTAGTGTGTTCTGGCAGCCCAGAAGCCAGAGATGACTCCTGGCCAAGGTCTGTGGGTGACATTCCCCTTGTTCCTCTCCAGTGGTCTGTAAAAAGAACCTGGACAGCACCACCGTGGCTGTGCATGGGGAAGAGATCTATTGCAAGTCCTGCTATGGCAAGAAGTATGGCCCCAAAGGCTACGGCTATGGGCAGGGAGCAGGGACCCTGAGCACCGACAAGGGAGAGTCGCTGGGAATCAAATACGAAGAGTGAGTTGGAACCTTCATTTAAAAAATAGTGACTATAAAAGGGAATTGGAGAGAGGTACCCACATCCCAGCTCTGGGCTGTGGGTGCCCCAGTGGGGAGGGGCACTGTGGACCCTGGGGAGCTGAGTAGCTCTGCTAGCATTTCCTGCTCTTAAGAGACGTTGCTTTCTACCACGTCCTTCTATTTCAGTGTAAAGTTCTGACCTCTAGTGGTCAGCAGTTTGGCTGGCAGACTCTTCCCCGCCGTGTAAACGCCAACCTCTGCCCTGGATCCTCTGACTGGATCAGTCTAGTGCCTGGCTGCAGCTGGGAGTCTAGCTGGGCCATTCACCTACTGAGACAATGCCCCCTGCCGTTAACAAAGGCAACCCTGAGAACAGAATCAAGCTGGCAGCTAGAACGTAACCTAGCAGGAGCCTAACGAGACCAGTAGCCCTTGTCCTCCTGGGTAGTTCAAGTGACCAGGAAGAACAGGAGGCCTATACTTTGAGGCCCAATACAATCAAAGCTTGGCTTCGGCTATGTCTACACTCAGAATGCTTCAGTGGCACAGCTGCAGTGCTTTGGTGTAGACACTCGCTACAGCAAATGAGCAACGGGAGGGGATCTCCCACTGCTGTGGTTAATGCACCTCCCCAAGAAGAAAAGGAGTACTTGTGGCACCTTAGAGAGCATTAGCTCAGTCGATGGAAGAGTTCTTCTATCAACTTAGTGCTGTCTACCCTAGGGGTTAGGTTGGCTTGACATCACTCAGGGGTGTGGATTTTCACACCCCTGTAGCAATGTTGCCGGGTTGCACAAATTTTCTTGTGTACACCAGCCCTTCAGCTGTGTCTTCGCTGCCAAACAAAGGTGTATGTTTACAGTGCCATTGCTATGTTGAGGTGGCCTCATTGTAAAATCCCAGAGGGGCTGGAGTTCTGACCTTGATGGAGTTCATAATCATCAAGGCAAATCCCAAAGGGACATAGCCCCCTTGAAGATCAAGCACCACCTGGATCAATCTCTAGCTAGGTCCTTCAGATGATCTGGCCAGATGTTCAGTCTACAGTTAGGTTTGCATTGCAGCCAGGGCTGTGACTTGCAGCTTGTGTAGACTTACCTGCGCTAGCTGTACTCTAGCTAGCTTGCTAAAAATAGAAGTGAAGATGTTGTAGTGTGGGCGTCAGTGCAGGCTGGGCAAGGCTGCTTGACCCCCTGGCTACGTACTCATTTGTGCATCCCAGGGTGATGCTTGCATCACTCACTGTACCCTCATATCTGTTTTCAGACAGCTACTTAGAATACAGCTAGCGTGGGAAAGTCTACATGAGCTGCAACTGCACTCGCGCACACATGCTGCAGTGTAGATGTTCTCTTGGTCCATCATTGGCCACCGAAGCCTTTGGTGCACATGTGATCCCCGGCTGTGCAGCAGCATCCCTTGGTAAGCGCGCTTTGTAATTGGTTCCATCCTAATAACATGTCCATACCAAGAGACCTGCTGAAATTGAACCAGTGCTGACAGTGGGTGCTGGGTTCGGCTACAAAGAGCTAATCTGGGTCAATCTCAGGTGCAGGGTATAGGGTTGACTCACCTACCTCCATTGAGTGAAGGACTCCGGCACCTCATGCTGTAAACACCCACCTTTGGGGGCAGTGCAGACCTCGCCTGGTGCACCTTGCAGAGCTGGTGGGGAAAGGGAAACTTCAGTCAAACAGCAGCAAGGATTTTGACAACATGTGCTGAAGTCTTCCCCCCCCCGCCTTGGCTTATAGCACCTGGGAAGCCATCCACACTGTGGGAGGAGCTCCTCCGGCCAGAATTGCTGGAGCGACAGTGCTCTAGCCTGCCGTCTCTCATGATAGCGCCCTGATCCATCAGGGCCGTGCTTCACTTGCGGAGGCAGACCTCCCATGGAGCATGCCTGCGCTGTGTGTCCCCTGCGGGGATTGTTCTAACTCCTCTACACACTGGGAAAGAAGCCCAGAGCTTCCGAAAGGCTCGGCCCCCACTGGGAACCCATGTGCTCAGCCCTTCTCACAATCTGGCCCTAGCAGAGACCTCTCTTCTCTTCCTCCCTGAATGTGGAGCCCCCCGTCTCAACAGCTGCTCCTGTCTGCTGCTGCTTCCCAGTCATGCAGGTCAGGTAACTAACTCTCTCCCGAACTGGAATCCCACAGGAGCCAGCCCCACCAACCCACCAACAACCCCAATGCCTCCAAGTTGGCCCAGAAGGTGGGTGGTGCCGACGGCTGCCCCCGCTGCGGGCAGGCCGTGTATGCTGCTGAGAAGGTGATTGGCGCTGGGAAGGTAAGACAGCAGTGCTGTGGGGGGAGATGACTGCAGGGTGGTGGTTCCTGAGTCAGCATGTGGCTGAGAGCTCTGAAAGGGTCCATGAGCTAGGGCTCATGGTCCAGGGCCAAGCCCAGATGCTATCGTGGACCAGATGGTCCAGCATGCACAAATGGGGCCAGATTTTCAAGAGATCAGCTAGCACCCAACGTGCTGTGAGCTTTCTTGAGACTCTGGCTCCTCAGGGTGGTGCTGGCCCCTTCTGAAAATTCTGTCTTTATGATACATGCAGGTGGCAGAGAGCCACATGCATGGGGTAGCCACAGGTCCTCTCCAACTCCCTGATCCCAGGGGATCATGGCTGGTCCCTTCTCCTGCCCCCCATCCCATGCCCTGGGAGGAGAATGATGTGCATCACAGCCCTGGGCTGGAAGACAAGCCTACTGCAAGGAAACCCCCATGTTGGCATTCTCTCCTTAGGCTCTAGAAGGCTGGATCTGGCTTCCACAGCCCAGTTCACCCAGCCGGTGGCTTCCTAAGTCTTCAGACCATTGGTTCCTCTCTCCCCGAATGCTGGCCCCTGCATAAGACAGGGTGATGAAATCTCCAGACTGTCTTTGGGTCTTCCCCTGGCCTTGCCCTGTGAACACATACAGCTCTGCTAATGCCTCTGTAGCATCTCCTGCTATTCCAATCTTAGACTCTGCCCTGCCCCCCAGGAACTCTGTGCAGTCCTGACCTGCAGCACCCTCCACTAGTCCAGCCCCTGGGCTCTTGGTGCGCAGCTTTGTGGCCCCCACTGCTAGTCCAGCCTGGGGACCCTGACAAAGTTCTGCCCATGCCCCTAGCCCCATGTATGTAGCTGAGGCAGAGTCTGACCCAATGGCTCTACTGTCCAGGAAGGCCCCTTCCCTTCACCAGGCCACCCTTCATGTATGGGTGTGTCTTCACTGCAGAGCTAGCCCAGTGACTTGGCACCTGGGTCTGAGCAGGCAGGTTAGCCTCGCCCGGCCATGAGCCGCCACATCGCAAAGCCTGACTCGTGTTACTGGGTCCTCACTGGGGCTGTGATCCTCGTGGGCATAGCTTGGACTACTGGGGCCATGTCCCATGGTTCTACATGCTGCAGCAAGCTGAGCTGCTCTGGGTCTCTCCCAGTGAATTGTGGGAGAACTTGTCTGTCCTGGGCACATGGAATTGTGGGAAGGCATCGGAGGACTACTGGCTTTCAAGTGGGTTTAGCCCAGTGGTTCTCAACCTGTGGCCCACGGGCCACTTGCGGCCCAATCAGCACAGAGCTGCAGTCCATATGACATCCTCAGGGCCATAGAGGTTGTATTGGATGTGGCCCACAATGGTAAATAGGTTGCGAACCACTAGTAGCCTGTGTCCTCACTGCAAAGTGGGTGGGTCACCAGCCTGAGCAGAAATGGAACCAGGCTTGGGCCAGCTAGCCTGGGTTGAAAGAACCACTAAACTTGAGTGAGAGGGTTTTGTGTGTGGATGGGAGAGGGGTTAGGGGAAACACCCAGATAAGAACCCGTTGTGACCCTGCAGTGAAAACAGACCCTTAGAGTAAAAATCTGGGCACAGTGTTTAGTGGGAGACTTTGCATTCTATATCTTTGAGTAGCTGAAGCTGGAAACATTGCTGTGCCTAAACAAACTCAGAGGGGATTCCAGTGTGTGTCTTGAAATGTACTGAGTTCTTCTGCTGGTGGCATAATTCAGCCTGTTGTCTCTGCCTCCTGCCTCTACCCCAAGTCCACATTTTATTTTTCCAAAGAAGGTTCCATGTTTCCCAAAGCATTTTGTTTTGAACTCCTGTGTCAGCAGCTCTCACTATTTGCAGCTCCACTGATTTATCCATTAGGAATTCTGGGAGCAGCTGGGAGAGCCCTAGTTTTAAAAGTCAGCCTGGTGCCTTTGGTCTCAACATCGGGATGTAACCTTCATTGGTGCCCTGTTCTAATTCTAGTGTTTTAGGATGTATTAATCTTTAGAATACAGAGCCGGGGCTCTCGCCAGATCCTTATGTGATGCGAATCAAATCGCCACAGCTTGGCTGACTTCAGAGGAGTTTTGCTGATCAACAGCAGCTTAATGTTTTAAGAGTTAATTCTTTACAGGAGCAAATCCTAAACTGTGGGTGGCTGGTAGTTTGGAAACAAGGTTAAAGGGGCATGTTTAATGCATGACTGGTTGAGATCTGGATTAGAACAGCCTCTGAAATCCCACTTGCCTGGGATCTTTTCTGATGAGCCAGTTAGTTTCATCTCACCATGGTAATGGGTGACTTTGCCTGAGCTGATCCAATGGGTGCAGGGGTAGCCCATGCTCACAGCATGGCTTTGTCTCCACATTGTGTGCTGAGGTCCTGGGTTCAGTCCCTGATGCAGGCAAGTTATCGAGGGGCATTGTGTTACGTGGGGAATGGAATATGTGAGCTAGGCTAGGGTCGGATGCTGCTTCCCAGGAAAATTCTGCCTGTGATTTGGGACTTGCGCTCGGAAGCTTTAAAACCTCTTTAAGGAGGGGCTGGGCACTGGGGTTTGTTGGCAGGAGGATCCTGCCCAGACAAAAGGACATGTGATTAAAGCCAGTCCTTCCATGTAATGCTGGGGATACCAGCCAGGGCCTGCGAAAGGGTAAAGCCAAAGCTATGCTGCTAGAAACAGCTACACTGGGGGGATCTCAGTACCCCAGAGACACACTCGTCTTAAATCCACTGTCCCATGGAGATCAAGCCACATTTTAACAGTGTCCGACTGGTCTGACCCAGGCTCTAGCATGGTTGAACCCCTTTTGAGGAGAATGGGATTGTGATCGGGGCCTTGGAAAAAGGCACTTTTCACTGTAGAGCTTCCCAGGCAGGGCCCTGGGGGTGCTGCTGGGGAGAGCCGGGGAACTGACATGCCCTGGGTGTCCTACCGGTGGGGGACTGCCTGAACGGCCCCCTTCTCTGTGCCCCACACCCTCTGACCGCTCTCTGCTCCTCTCCCCGCAGTCGTGGCACAAGGCCTGTTTCCGGTGCGCCAAGTGTGGCAAAGGTCTGGAATCCACCACGCTGGCTGACAAAGATGGGGAGATCTACTGCAAAGGTGAGCACCCCCCCTTCCTGGCGTGCTGGCATCCCCAGGGCCCAGGGGGAAAGAGGACTCCAGAGCAAGGTGCGGGACGGGGTATTGCGGGTGTGCATCTTCGGGGAGAAGTAATTGCTGACCCCAAACCAGCACACGAGATGCTAACAATTGTATGTCCTGCTAAAATCCTGGGGGGTAGCTGATACTGAAATGTGAGTGGACAGGGATGTGGTCCGAATGGCCCCAGAGGAGCAGGGATGTGCCTGGGGAGCACCCCGTGTATGGCAACAGCAAGCACTCAGATGCTCTAGTGGCCTTGTGGGTGCTTGTGAGTTAATGCCGGTCCGGCCACGCAGGCTGCAGAACCACTGGATCTCGCCACATCTAGCAGCTACAAATGACTTCGCCCTGCTCCACCTGGGCCATAGCCAGGCTGGTCTAGGTTTGTGAGGGTGGCTGGTGGCCTCTGGAAGGGCCAAGTGAATCTAACATGTCAGTGTCTTGCAATGGGAGTCTGTAAAACCCCTGATGCTTCTGCTTTTGAAAGAGGTGGGCAGTGCCTACCCTGCCTGCCCTAGTAGCCCCCGGGGGGCAAGGGCATCAGTGCCTTCATCTACCCTTCCTGCTCATGAGGCTGTTGCCATCACATCCTCTCCCCCTCCACCCAGGGGAAAGCCAGGCTCTTTTGCAGCTGCTCCCAAAGTGCTGGAGCTGGCAGCCGGGTTGCCCAGGCATGACTGGCTGTGTGTGGCCCCAGCTCTGTATAGGGGAGCTTGCCCTGCCACTGCCTGGGTTTATGTCCCTTTCGGCTGGCCTCCGGGACGGATGATTGCACACCTTTCATTGCACCAAACTCTCTGCCAGAGACTCTGCCACCCCTGATGATTATCCCGTGAGCTCTGTCCAGGGCTCACTGACAGTGAATCTGGGGGGTTGTCACTGAATGAGGGCCAGTGGTGTGGATGGGATCTAGGAAAAGGGAGAGAGTTCCATGTGAGCCTGATTTCTAAGGCTCGGCTGGGAGCGCTTGTCCACATCTAGCAGTAGAGGTGAGAAATTAACCCAGGATAAACTTTAAACCCCCTCCCCTGGCAGCCAGCTAACAAGGGCAACTATCTGCAGGCTGGAGGAGAGTTGCAGTGGATAAGGAACCAGGCTGGGAGCCAGGACACCTGGGTTCTACTCCCAGCTCTGTCACTGACATTGCAGCGTGACCTTGAGGAAGTCAGTTTCCCCCTTTGTGCCTCAGTTTCCCTATTGTGGGTAACAACAGTGGCTCTCATTCATAAAGGGCTTTGAGATCCTCTGATGAAAGGTGTTAACCAGTCCCCATGTGCTTGTTTCTTCACCCTGTTTCTGCCTGCTTGAGAGATGGGGTCTAATCTGAACTCTGGGAACTAGCCTATTTCAACACTGACCCCACACCGTAAAACCTCCTCCCGCGCATCCCTATGTCCCTGTGGCTGGCACCCCTCCCTTCCCTGTGTCGTCATCACTCATGGCTTCTCCCCTCCTGCAGGATGCTACGCTAAGAACTTTGGGCCCAAGGGGTTTGGCTTTGGGCAGGGAGCCGGCGCACTCATCCACTCCGAGTGAGCTGTCAGGATTGGCTCCTCTGCCTCTCCCCTGCAGTGCTGAGCGCTTCGCCGATACCAAGCTCATCCAGACTGACCTTCGAATGTGGATCAAGGCAGCCCTGTCCTTCCCCCCACTTCCTGCCAGTGCTTCTGTCAATAAACTCCTGCTTATTCTAACTAAACCACCACCCACTTGCCTGCTGACTTCCTGATCCAAAGCTCACCGAATGAATCTGGAATCTTCCTGTTGACAGCCGTGGGCTTTGGCTCAGGATTGAGCAGCATAGGCCAAATTACCTTGATACGCGCGCACACACATGCAGAGAACTTTCCAGGCAGCTGGGGCGCATCATTTTGTAGGTGGTAGGCTCAACTGTGAAACCTGGATGCTTATCTAGATCCTCTGAGGCTCTGAATGCAGCCATCCACTGGGACGTCAGAGGAGTGTAACAAGCCTTACTCGATTGTTCATAGATGTAAAAAAAATCAAAGCTGGCAAATGATTGGGGCTTGTGGGTGGGTTATTGTTCCTCTGGAGACAGGGAGATGGAAATCCAGTGACTGATGTGAGTGAGAGATACAGATGAGGAAGAGGAGAATACTTTTTTTAATTGTGTATTGTATTTAAAATACTAATTGGAGGGACAGTCCAATATAAATCACTGGCCAGCTCCCCAGTGGTGTACATCAGCATAGCTCCATTGACTTCACTAGAGCGATGTGAAGTTACACCCTGGTTCTAAAACTAGTAAACTAGTGTGCTTTCAGAAGTGGCCACTGACTCAGATTGCCTCAGTTTTGGGGAGCCAACAGGGTCCTGATCTCTTTCAGAACCACTGCAGCTCCCACTGACTTCAAATGGGTACTTGGCACATCTGAAACTCCAGCCCCAAGCTGCCTGGTATGGTGTTCCTAAAAACTGACGCCCAGCGTCACTGGTTAACTTGGAAACATTGGCCCAGATTTCTCTTCCCGCATTACTAACCGCACCTTAGCCTATTAACCCAAGAGCGTGGAAACAATCCAACTTGTTTTTCATTGTTTATGCCACTGTTTTGTATTTCTCTCAGCTTGAACATAGATATCAATTTCATGCTTGTTTCACAGTTGATGCCACAGTGTTTGGGTTGCAAACTCTGCTGGGAAATGTTTGTTGTTTTTTTTTAAAAACATACAAACAGGGCCAGTTTTGCCCTCAGTTACAGTGCTGTATAAACAGACAAACCTTCCCTGGTACAGTTCGCATTGTGGGGCTTCAGGTGCGGCTTTGCTTTCATGGGCTCAACTGCCATCTGATCCCTTGAGCAGAATAGAAAGATGCAAAAACTGACCAAGGAGTAACAGAACATGAGATCACACAGAGCGTTCTTTGGGTTTATACCTAAAACTTCACTAATTCACTTGGCATCATTCCCTCCCTTCAGGGTGTTACCTGAGCAAAGATCACAGCTTTCATTTCTCCTGCTTCCTCCTGAAGCAGAGATGTCAAGGATTCCACATACCTTTCCCATAGTGCGGGAGAAACATTATGTTGCAATATTTCTACAGTATGGCCCATGTACAAGGATTGTGTTCAAGCAAAATTATGTATTCAATAAATCTCTGAGAATGAGGCTTTTGTTCAGTCTCTTCTTTCCCTAGCAATAAGAGGAGGGATTAGCCACATCAGAGGAGAACGCCTTCTTTGGCTTCATGTGAAACTGACTCTGTAGGAAGGGAACTGGCTGCTTCCTTTAGAGACCTGGATCAAAACTACTTCATTATCTACGGCTTGAGTCATCAGCAGGATTTGAACCTGGGATTGTCAGTGTTACAAGCAGCTATTTCCACTGAATGCATCCGATGAAGTGAGCTGTAGCTCACAAAAGCTTATGCTCAAATAAATTTGTTAGTCTGTGAGGTGCCACTAGTATCCTTTTCTTTAAGCAGCTAACTGTAGTTCCTCTAGTCAGAGGTGGGCAAACTACAGCCCATGGGCCACATCCAGCCTGCGGGACCATCCTGCCCGGCCCTTGAGCTCCTGGCTGGGGAGGCTTGCCCTTGGCCCCTCCCCTGCTGTGACTCCCTCCTCCACAGCCACGCTGCTGTGTGGGCAGCAAGGCTGTGAGCTCCTGCTGCTCTGAATGGTATGTAAGGGAGCAGTGGGGGGGGGTTGGGTAGGGGGTCCTGGGGGCTAGTCAGAGTACAGGGAGTGGTTGGATGGGGTGGAGGTTCTGGGGCGGGGTGGTCAGGGGTTGGGGAATGGGGGGGGTTGGATAAGGCGTGGGAGTCCCAGGGGCCCTGTTGGGTAGGGGGGCATGGATAGGGGGCAATTGAGGCCGGGGGGGTTGGATGGGGGTGGGGTCCCAGGGAGGCAGTTAGGGGCAGGGGGTCCTGGGAGAGGGCGGTCAGAGGACAAGGAGCAGGCAGGGTTGGATAGGTTGGGGGTTCTGAGGGGGGCAGTCAGGGGGTGGGAAGTGGGAGAGGTTGGATGGGGCAGAGTCCAGGCTGTTTGGGGAGGCACAGCCTTCCCTACCCAGCCCTCCATACAGTTTTGCACCCTGATGTGGTCCACGGACCAAAAAGTTTGCCCACCCCTGCTCTAGCTGGTAGCAGTATTAGACTCTTACTAGGAGCAGCCTATGGGAAACACAGGCCATATGCTCTGCTAAGGTAGGTTACACTGTATTAACTAGTCGGGTCACAAGTGGCATGAGTTTAATCTCACCCCAGGGCCCCAATTTCTCCACCCCACTGATGCCCGGTCTGTGGGCATCTAAGCCCAGGGCAGGAGTGACTCTGAGTCAGGTCTAGGCTGCAATAGCAGAGCTACCTGGTTAACCCTCATTAACTTCGCTCACAAATGAACAAGTCCCCAAGCACTGCAGTGTGTGTAAGGAACCCAGGCTGCAGCTGCTGCCCCCCCGAGTGGGCTTCAGGGGTCTGGATCCTTCATTCACCATCTTTGCCTGGTTCCCAGGAGCTCTTTCCATCACTGCTCTGGCATCAGAGCGCTCTGTGGGGAGCGTCTGTCGGTGCAGGGGTTCACCGCAGCTGTGCAACCAGGCCCCACCTCTTAGCCCAGCAGCAAGTGGAGGCAGCTTGACTCCCTAATGGCGCCGGAGCCTGGCAGAGCTGTGCAGGAAGGAAGTAATGGAGCCTGGCTAGGGACAGAGCGTGCTCTCATCGCACGGAGCAGGGACACCACAGTAACAGCCAGAAGTCTCCCTCGGCCTGCCTGGTTGTGCGGCAGGAGGGCACAGCTGTTTGTGGTGCGGAGGTCAGTGCTCTACGGGGGACAACTGCTGTCAGACTACAGCGAGGACACTGCTGAGAACAAGGCTGTGTGGGTCTCATTTGCTCCCAAGGGATCTGTCTAAAGCCCAGCTTCCCCCATCTGCGCTATAGGGGTGTTGACACTGTTGGAGATCTACAGATGGACAGAGCTGAGGTGTGCTCATACTCAACCTAATAGGCACCCTCCATGCTAAAGAGAGGCTATGGAAAGACACAGGTCGGGGCTGAGAGGCAGCAACACAGTTGGGTGGGGAGCCCACGGCTGGAATAGCGGGGCGCTGCAGGTCACAACTGAGGTCAAGGGCTGTGTGTGGCTCAGAACTGAAATGGGGGGTGGGGCCCTACAGGCCAGGAGCAAGGGGCACTTTCAGAATGTGGGGGGGGAACAGTTGCAACACCTCTGTGGGGCTTTAGGCCAAAGGTTTGGCTCCTAGCTGGACCCATAGGGATCCAGAGACCTTTTTGTGGTAAATGGTATTGGTTTCTTTGCCAAATCCCCAGCCACCACCAAGGGGCAGGGTATGCTGGGCCCTGATAATAGGACTTGGTAAAGCACAAGGCTGGGGGTGATGTCCAATCTACCGTGCCCTTCCGTTACTCTGGCACAACTGGGGCGGATTGATCTGAGCTCTGATCCCTGGCTCCATGACAATGATGGGAAGTTGTCCCTATACCTGCTGGCAGCAGGACTGGGGTGTTAAGTGACTGGCTCCGCACGGCTGCTGCTTGGGAAGGGAAGGTCTGGGGCAATTCAGAATCTGAACCCAGCAGAGTTGGATGAGTGTCTGTGCTCTCTGCTGGCAGACTCCTGGGCACTGCAGGCTGAGATACCAGGAGGGGCTCCAGGGTCCCAGCCAACAGATAAGGAGGGGAGGTGGCTGGGAATGTTCCCACAGAAATGCATCTGGATCAGAAGGTTTCTCAGGTGCAGGTGGAATTTTGAGGGGGATGGGTAGAGAGAGGCCAACTGGCCCAAAATAGCCAGTAGCCCAGTGGCTAGGGCCATCACCTGGGAGCACTGAGTTGAATCAGGCAGAGTAGGTCCCCTACATCCCAGATGAGGGCCCTAACCACTGGGCTATTGGCTTTTTTAAAAGGTCTTGGTTTCCTCGCAAGGCAGAACAAAACCAAATCCCCAGCGTGGATGTTTTCTGTGAAAGGGAAGTGGCGTTTTCCAGACAGCTGTAATGGGGAGGTCACTTAAGAGTCTGGCACGTGTCTGTTTGAAGCAAGCTTTTCCCCCTCCTTAGGTTGGAATGTTGCCCCAGTTGTTAGCGTGTTAGCTTGGGACTGGGGAGACCTGGGTTCAAGGCCCTGCTTTGAATGAGCTGGGGCACGTCCCTTAGCCTTGCTCTGCCTCAGTTCCCCAACTGTACAATGGAGCTAATACCCCGCAACGGTGCACAACGGTAAATGCATTACAGGATCTGAGGTGCCCAGATGCTTCTGCAGTGGGGGCAAGATAAACACATGAGCCTGATTCGGCACAGATGCTGGTAGGTTTCACAGGCTGGGCCAGGACTGGCTGGGGTTGGTTTGGGCCATGTACATTGATATCTCCGTGTATGGAGCCCAAGGAGATGGGGGGCTATGCAAGTGTTAAAGCCAATGGAGACATTTGCTGTATTATCCCCGCACTGGGCGAGACCTCTTTAGTCAGTGCCTCCAAAAGACTATGTACTCTCTCAGGGCTGTGCTCTTGGTTCCCGGTGCAGTCCTGGCTCCCCGGCATGCAAAGCCAGGCTAACCTAACTGGGGATCCTCCCCGCCAAAACGCCCTCCTTCCTTTGCTGTTTTGCCCTACAAATCAGAGTGGTGTTGCCATGAGGCTCGGTGGTAGCAGTGAAGCAGAGCGATGCTGCCACCATCTCAGACATTGCTTTTTGTGCACGTGTGTGGTGTGGCACCATGTCTATAGGATCCCATTCTCTGGGTGTCTCTAAACTCCTGACTGCCAGAAGCTGGGACTGGACAACAGGAGATGGCTCACTTAATAATTGCCCTGTTCTGTTCATTCCCTCTGAAGCACCTGGCACTGGCCATTGTTGGAAGGCAGGACACTGGGCTAGATGGACAATTGGTCCAACCCAGCGTGGCCGTTCTTATGTTCTGATCTGATCTTTCCAGAGAGAACATTCACAATAGGACAATGGGCTACAATCTCTAATACTCCCATTAGAATAAATTTCATTACCATTTCAATAGACATTAAGAAGGGCTCTATCCATATTCAAAGTAGATCCCGGAGGTCTATAGCACACCCCAAGCACAATCGTAGGAGAGGCTTTACTAGTTTTCTTCCCCAATGTAATTTTTGCCCACACGGACTCTGTCTTATCCATTGCATCGCTTCTTATTTCTTTACATTCTACCTCATCATTGATATACAATGCTACTCCACCACCTTTACCTTTGTTTCTGTCTTTCCTAAACAGCACATACCCTTCAATACCTGTAGTCCAGTCATGACTACTATTCCACCATGTTTCTGTTGTCCCTATAATATCTGGTTTCACTTCCTGCACCAGTAGCTCTAGACCCTCCATTTTGTTACCTAGGCTCCTCGCATTGGTGTATAAACAGGGTGACCTCACAGCCCAGGAGTCTCGCCTCTTAATCCATTGTAGGGCGGATGAAGCGTTACTGAGAGCATGGCATGGATGCATGGCAGCTACAATTCTGGAAGAGTCAAAGGTGGCCACATCCCAATTCCAAATCACACACAGAGCATGCTCCCTGGATTTCCTTGCACATAAATGTTCCAGTGGACTGGGGTTGGGTGGTGGTGCAGAAACAGTGACAATGGGACAGTTGCAGGTCTCTGACACCAGGTGGCACTGTGGAGTCATTGCAGAGAAGGGCCCTGCTCTGTTCCGTTCCCACAAGGGGTGATTGTATTTCAGGCCAGGAGAGGGGAATTTGAGGCCCAGGGCTAGATAGATTTGGGAAGGAAGCAGCTCTGGCTGCAGCTCATGTGGGGGCATGCTGTCCTGAGTCGGCACCAGGATGTGATGCTCTGGCGTTTTCACAGAGTGCAGGAGGTGCGGCCTGTCCCCCTGCTAACCCTGACCTGGCCTGTGGTGCAGGGGACAGACCATAAAACCACAATCCGACGACCCTTACAAGCTTCTTCTCATGACCTCGAGGACGGCAGCCCTGGGCTGCCCACATGCAGCTCTATTATGGTGCCAGCTCCTTGCTGCAGCCCCCAAATCTAGCAGCAAGGTACCTGACAAAGTCCTGTTGACACTGTAGAAAAGTTCTGTGCAACAGCCCCCAACGTGGTTGAACCCTGGTCAGTCATGCGGTGCCCTGTGCCTGGTTCTTCCTGCAACCTTGGCTTATAGGCTGGGTCAGGGACTTCGTTTGATCCAGTCTATGCTGCAAGATCAAACCTGTGGGGGGGGGGGACACACAACTGTAATGTGCGGGTTGGATCCTTCTTGGTTGACATAGAGGATAACCTACTATTGCTGCCAGCCAATGGTCCTTTAGCTCAGGTAGGAGAGGTGTGTGCTTGAGTCCTGGGTTCAACTCCTGCAGGGGGCTGTAATGTAGTACAGGGTAGGTGGGACTGAAGTTAACCCCAGGAGGTCCATTTGTGCTTTTGGTTACTCCAGATTTACCCCATGTAAGGCAGGGGGGGGATTTAGTCCTTGGAATCGTTAACTGGTTCCTGGGTACAGCTTCCGGGGGGATTTGCTGCCCCAGCCCTTTTAATGAGGAGTAATTAGCCGTGTCTTATTCTTACCACAGTCTCGCAGCTCTGGCCATATCCAGGAGCTGCCCTGGGGCTGCGGATGGCTGAGAAATGTGGATGATCAGTGGCTGCCGGCTGCATTCAGGGAGGCTCTTTCCAACGGTACCTGCGCTCTGCTCCCCTGGGCAGCACCATCACTAGGATGAAGGGAGCAGCTGGAGGCTTTGCTGCTCTCCCAGTGCCATTCAAATGGCAGCCGTGCCGGGGTGGATGGGGGTCTGAGCCACTCGCATGGCAGCTGGCCCAGCTCTCCTCATCCCTGGCCAGGGTCATCTTCCCACCTGCGGCCCTGGACCGTGGATCACAGACAGCATGTGGGCACCTCCCCAACTAATTTCTGCCAACCCAAGAGCACAGTGTGGGCATTTATCCCCCTCTGGCAGCTAATCTGGCTAAGAGCCTTCTTCTGCTGCCAGCCCAGATCTCTGCTTCTTTAGCTCAAGCAAGAAAGGCTGGTGGGTTTAGTGCTGAACGTCCTGGATTCAGACCCTGCTGACAACACTGGAAGGGGTGGTGACATCTCTATACCACATGGCCCTGATCTCACACCCTGTCCCTGTCAGTGCGGGATTTGCCCTGGTTTCTTTACCCCCCAAGCATGTGATGCTGGCTGCTTGCCTCACAGACCATCCCACCAAGCCTGTCATCTTGCCTTTCCACTGCTATGAGCCCTCTCTAGTGTCTGTGCTGTTAGAGGATGACAGCCTACTACTGCCGTCAGCTACAAGAGTTACCCCTTTAGCTCAAGTGGCAAAGGCCCTGAGTTGTAATGATGAAGGGTCTGGTTTCAAACCCAGCACCCCCACCCTCCCCTCCAAAAAGCCAGAGGGAAGCACCAGACCATAGCAAGGCCCAGAAGACAAGAGGGAGCCCCTTTGTGGGGATGTGCATATGTGAAGCAACTGCTCAAGCCAATGTGTGGGGGTTGGCAAAGCTGCACACAACCCCCCTAGGTTGTTCGTATCTGGGGCCACTGGGTCTGCCTCCTGCTGGGGTTCATTCTCAGGGGCGTGGCAGAGACTGGGTGCGCCAGGCCTCTGAGGCATGGTCATAAAGAGTGGGCAGACCCCCATCTGGCCCAGCTGCCACACACAGGACTCAGAGCCCCCCCGGCCCAGCTACCACGCGAATGACTCAGACCCTCGCCCGGCACCCTGGCTGGGCAAACAGCTCCATTCCCGGGTTCAGGTTGCTGCTGAGCTAAGGGATTTACGCTGCCCTCCTGCCAATGATTCAGGCCTCAAATGGGCACATCAGCCCTGCAAACCACTAACCCAACCCCTCACCCAGGGCCTCCGGCAGCCAGGAAAGCTCCGCAGGGATCCTCTCCGTCCCCAGCCGCGTGGGGGCCCATTTGTGAATCAATCCCAGCTGCGGGCCGGGGCCGCCCCCAGCCTGGCCCGGCCTGCGCTTGGCTGGGAAGGGTGCCCGTCAGGCAGGAGGGGCGTGGGGCGAGGCTCCGCCGGGGAAGATGCAAGAGGGAAGCGGGAAGGCAGGAGAGTCCGGGCATGCAGCGACACATCCCGGGCAGAGCCGTGCGGGGCCAGGGCTGAGCCGCGGTTCTGGGGACCCGGGCTCCAGGGGATGCCCCGGCGGGGGCCGGCCCGGCGGCCAGGACCCCCGCGCAGGTGCTGAAGGAGGGGGTGCTGGAGAAGCGCAGCGGGGGGCTGCTGCAGCGCTGGAAGAAGAAGCGCTGCCTGCTGACCGAGGAGGGGCTGCGGCTCTTCGAGCCCGGCGGCTCCCGCTGCAAGGAGCTCGGCTTCGCCCGCATGCGGGCGGTGGAGTGCGTGGAGTGGAAGCGGCGGCACGTCTACTTCACCGTGGTGACCGAGGGCGGCGACGAGATCGACTTCCGCGGCCCGCGGGAGGAGCCCGGCTGGAGCGCGGAGATCGGGCTGGGGCTGGTGCGGTTCCAGAACCGCCGGGCCCTGCAGAACGTGCGGGCCCGGCACGGGGGCAGGCCGGGTGAGCCTGGGGCCGGACGGCGCGGGGATGGGCGCGGCACACGGGGATAGTGATCCGTGCAACGGGCAGCTGGGGCTCAGCTCTCGGCCCCTTGCTTTGGAGCTGGCTCATGTCTCCGAGGAAGTGAACTTCCCTAGAGCACGATTCCTGGAGGATGACAACTTACCGCTGCTACCAGCCCAAGGGGTCACTCCTTCGGCTCACCCGAGAGAGGTCTCTGCGGAGTTTCGCCTTCCCCCGCTGCTGGTGCAGGGTGTTACCCTGCCCATGCCAAGGGTGATGTGCCAGGCCCCCTTGCCCTTCCCAGAGCCATCCCAGTCCTCCGTCTCCAGGCCCCTCTTTTCCCTCCATGTTTTCATTGCGGGGTCTATCGCCTGATTTCCTGGCGTGCCCCCAACTCTCCTGGATTTCAGAGGGAGCTGTGGGTGCCGGGCTGGGTGCTGCATGTGTTTACACTGTGCCAGTTGCAGGTTAGCCTCCCACCAGGACTCCTGAGCTGCTGTTTCTGTCACTGGGTGGGGATGAATTTCAGTTCCTCTCTCTGGCCTGGCAGGAGGGGAAAGGAGCAGGGTGGGAGGGGACCAGGCACAGATCGTGTCTCCACTGAGTGCCAGGACAGGGTTTCCCTAGCCTTTGCCTGGAACCTGTCCGTGGGCTGATGGACCCCCCCCCCCCCTTGCTGCATGAGCAGACTCCGCTTCCCCCGAGGGTGCAGGCCCTTCCCCCAGGCAAAGTCACTTCTCTCCTTGTGCCAGAGCCCCGCTACAGGACCCTGCCTTCCTTGCCCTCATGCTGCTGACATGGGATCCCAGCTGGCAAGCCCGGATGTTTCAGGACTGGGTTGCCCGTGCCCTAACCCCCTCCCCCTGCCTTGGAGACACTGTGCCAGATCCCACTGCCTGCCTCCTGCACATGCGCCAACCTGGGCAGGTGACGGGGCAGCTGCAGAGCCCCATGCCTGGAGCAGTCCTGAGTGCCGTGGTGGGTTGGAGTGAGGGGGAGATGGGGTTGGATGGGAAGCAGCCAGCCCTGGCTCCTAGACCCCGCTCCAGCACGTCCGCCAAGCCCCTGGCTGATTTCCATGGTGCTGCTCAGGCACTTGGCTCCGCTTCTGTGAGGGTTTGGGGCTGGGAGGGCTGATCCCTCTGCATGGTGAGTGGGGCAAGCTCCCCCCGCCCCGGCTAGTGACAGAATCCACATGATGGGAGAGGTCCCCTCCCAGCATGCCCTGGCTCTCGGGGTGGCTGTGGTGACCATAGCACTGCTGCTGTGGAACTTGGAGCTCTCAAGCTGGAAAACACCCACGGGACTCTTCTTTGCTCCCACAGCCCCAAAATAGGGCTCGATCCTGCGGGGTGCCTGGGAGCCCAGTTCTCCACTACTCCCTTCCTGTGTTTGGGGCAGGGTGGGGGGGCTTCAAGCCACCTTTGCTTTCCCCCTGGTCTGGGTCTGGCCAAGCCCCAGGGTTCGTCAGAGCTCTCCATCTGTCCTGACTCGGGTGGAGCAAGCAATGGCTTATACCACAACCCTGTGTGCTCCCCTCTCAGCATATTCCTCTGGCCTAAACCTGAGCTGGGGCCAGATTCCCCCAGATGTAAATAGGTGGAATGCCTCATAGACTTCCCCAGAGTCTATCCCACTTACCCCAGGTCTCAGCTGGGCCCCTCAATGCCCAGATGAGCTCCCATGCCAGCCAGTCCCCTGGCCCTGAACTGGGCAGCCACCTTCGCTAACCTGTGCATTCCCTTTGGCAGCAATCCAGTATGACACAGCCCCGAGCGGCCAGGCCACAGACCCAGAGGGATGCAAGGGAAGGACGGGGATGCTGAAAGGGCGCTTGCCCGCTGGCAGGGAAAACGGAGTCCCTGGCTGTGAGTGAAAGCGGGGCCCTGGCTTCGAGAGGGACAGCAGGCGTTTCAGCGCCAAAGGCCCGATAAGCCTGGACCATGTGTGCCACTAGCTGCTGCGAACCACCCCCCATCCCTGCTGGGCCATTCCTGCTTCCCAACAGCCATAGGCTGCGGCACTGGTCTCCAAGCGCTCCGTATAGCTTGGCCCAGGGGTCCGGGGCCCAGTGGTCCAGTCAAGGGCCTGCTGGAGAGGTAGGAAGAGGAGCACCCGGTGGGATAAAAGCCCAGGATGACAGCAAGAACCAAAGTAAGATTGTTTCACGTCTCACCGGCCTGCTGCTGGCTGGACACCAGAAGGGACTCGACTGTGCTAGTGGGCCGGAGAGCCCATCCTGCACGCTGGACCTGCCATGTATCTGCTGCCCAGGCTCAGCCAGGCATCTTCGTGATCCAGAGGTGCATCCCTTCCGTCTCGTGGGACAAGCTGCCCCGTAGCTGAGCCGGTTGGGGCCGTGATGAACTGGAAGTCAGCTGCCCTATGTCTCTTCTCCTTAGACTGTTCCTCTGGACTGGAGTAGCTGGAGATCCAAGCTGAAGATGCGAAATTTCAGCATCCAGAGAATTAGCCTGGTGGGATGTCAGGTTGTAGGTGGGGGTGGGTTCCTGAGCAGAGTGATTGTGTGGTGCCGCTCCCCAGTTTGGCTGGGACCTGTGTGATGACAGGCTTCAGCGAGAAGGCGTGAGCCTGTCTCAGCCGGTGACCTGTCTGGACAGAGGGGTTGAGAGGACAGCCCTGAATGAATTCCTCCCTTCGTAACAGACGGTGCAAGTGCTCGCATGCCCTGCCCCACTGGGTCAGACCGGCTCCCCTGCCAGTATGGGGAGTCACTGATTTTGGTGTGTCAGGACAATCAACAATGCGGGCACCTGGGCCACCAACAGCAAAGGGTGGTTTGCTGGGAACGCTTGGTCATGGCTCATCAGATGATGCCCATTCCGCACTCTGCTGCTCCCTGGTTTGCATCTTCACCTTGTTGGGGTCAGGGCAGTTCCCCCTGTGCACAGATCTGCCGATGCCCCTCAGTCCTGATTCGCAGCCCCCTGCTATTCCAGTTGGGGGCTCCCCTACATACAGCTCTGCCAATGCCCTTCAATCCTGACCTGCAACCTTTTCTGGCCCTGGGCTCCCCCCACACCACAGATCTGCCACAGCCCCGGTATTGCACCCTGCTGTGCCCATCCTGGGCCTCCATGCGAAGGCCAAGCGGAGTGGTGATTTTGTGACAGGGACCAATAAATGTTGCAGGGATGTAAATGTTATCCTTCCTCCTCTGCTGTGATCATTTGTTGGGCGGGTGGTGGCCATCTGGCCCCAAAGAAGGAAGGGAACCAACTGACAGCCCAAAGCAGCCATGTCCTGAATGCTCCTTGTAAAGGATTTTTTATGAGATTAAAAATGGCCACTGCGGATTGAAATGAAACATTTGAACTAGAGGTGTAACAATCTGAAGGAGAGCACTGGAAGTGTTCTGTTTCATGGCTCGCACACACACAAGTGAGGTAAACACACAAATACTCTTGCTGGAAGGTTGCAACAACCCACGCCTTCATTTCTGAGAATTCATCGTGATAAACCAGAGAGACAAAGCAGAGAGGCACACCTCATCCCACCGTTTTCTAGGCTGCTTCTCTCCAGGCTGGCCAGCTGCTGACTGATGCAGATCACACAGCTTCCCTTTGAGGCCCCTAGCCAGGACCGGGAAATCCCTCAAGCTTAAAGTGATGGCTTGTTCTTTGTAACCAGTTTCCAGCACACCACAGCAAGGAGACCCATGGAGTGTCCCATGTGCTACATCAGAGACAGGCCTGGACTGTGATGAATGCAAAGGGGGCTGCAGGTCACAGACAGACCCAGCGGGTCTCTCTAGCTTCCACAGCTTGTACTGCCCTGGCATTGCACAGTGGCCTGGGCTGATGGACTGCCAGGGGGAAGGAGGGATTCTCAGATGAAGCCTGGGAGCCTGAGATTAAAATCAAGGGAGAGCCTCAAAGACCTGAGAGGTGGCAAACAGCTTAGAAAACACAGCAGCAGCGCCAACAGGAAGGGCTAGTGCTGGGCAGAGGGGTAGGGAGCCAGCGTGGCTCTGCCCACCCTCAACCCATTGCCCTCTGGAGGGCAGGTTAGGATTCCCCCCTGCGCCAGGCTTCACAGTCGGGATGCGTGGCATTACAGGGGTGCCCAGGCCTCATGCTGGCTCTGTAGGCGGGGGAGGCCATCCACTGTGCAAGGGGTCTTGTGCAGTTCCCTTTGCAGGGGCTGATGAACCACCCCTTCCATGTAGCATCCTCCACCGCATCCACTGCACCCTGGGATCTTTCACTGAGGGCTTGGTAGTGAGAGGCCAGTTCCCTAGTGTCAGATGGTTCTTGCCCTATATGGCATGGCACTCCATTGCCAATTGGTGGGCACTCAACCTTCCTTATCCTTCTAAGTAACAATGAGGTCTTGGGCCTTGCTCTGGGGAGAGCGGCAGTGGTGGCTCGGGGTGTGGTTCGGTGGCTCCCTAGATTGCTTACCAAGCACTCACAGCCCGGGTGAAGCTCTGGGAAAACACTGGTCCTCAAACCCTGCTCTGCTCCAGCTGGTTTGAGTTTGACACAAGTATTTTGCAAACCTCTCACAGTCGGGAGGGGAGTACCTGCCCCGCATGCAGGAGGGTGTGTTGAATGGGGAAGGGTTAACATCACCCCTCATTGTCCCTGGACCCGGCCAGCTGCAGACCCATCCCTGAGGGGAGGCAGTTGGGAACTCTGTGAGGCAGCCCTCCAGAATCCAGTGGGGAGACAGCCTAGAACGCAGAGAAGTTGCAGCCTGGAACCTCTGGAGGGAGGTTGGAACCCTGCAACCTTGTGGGGAGACAGGCAGGGTTTCTCTATGGCCGCTGCTGCTCTGGGCACTTACTATTCGTCATGGCTTTGCTGCTGCAGGGTTTGCAGGGACCAGGTGTCGGGGTATTTAAAAAACACGTTCAAACATCTGGTTCTCGCTCTTGTGTCTGTAAAATGCAGCCCTGCAGTACATGCTGCCTCTGGCCAGGACTGAGCTCCTCTCCAGCTGCTCCTGGCAGGCACGTTGTTTATGGGCTGAGCAATGGGAGCAGGAAGGACATGGAGCAGAGTATTGGCAGATACGAACGTGGACCAAGATGCCAGCTCCTTATCAGAGGCAGAAAAGAAAAGGAGGACTTGTGGCACCTTAGAGACTAACAAATTTATTTGAGCATATTTATTTGATGCATCTGATGAAGTGAGCTGTAGCTCACGAAAGCTTATGCTCAAATAAATTTGTTAGTCTCTAAGGTGCCACAAGTCCTCCTTTTCTTTTTGCAAATACAGACTAACACAGCTGCTACTCTGAAACCTGTTATCAGAGGCAGGTTCCTCTGGAATGCGACACATACCCACAGAGGGGTCGCTCCCCCAAAGGGGAAGTGTGGGTGGGTGGGACTATTTGCACCAGAACCGCAGGGGTCAGGGGCTCTATGCACATCCAGAGTGAAGCCAAGGCTTGCACTGCCCCCTGTGAGCTGCAACGGGACCAAGGTGTGAGGCAACTCTCCTGCTTCTTGTGGGCTCTCCTTGCTTCTCCCCCGTGGCTGGGATGCGCGTGAATCACTCAGCCCTGGAAGGAGATGGAGGTGCATACTCTCAGCTATTTCGAAAAACCAGCGAGTCTGTGGGTGAAACACAGGCATTTCCACATCCCGTCTGCTGGTCCCTAAGGATGTGGTCGGTGCAGAGCATGGCACAGCTGGGGTCAGCTCCTCTTGGTACCCCCTACTGAGGGCAGTTCCTAGCCCCCTGGGGTCCCTGTAAACTCTCTGCCAGCCAGTGATGGGGCGCTAGAGCAGACCCAGGGGCCTCCCATCAGGAGCTCAGGGTCACCCCATGTGCGTGTATCTGTGTATGTCCTGCACATTCTGTAGCTGGGACTCCGAACCAGACCCCATTGTGGCTTCCTCAGTGCTGCCAACCCCTCTGCAGCACCTCAGTGGAACAGCCATAGGCCTGAGCTGGTGATAGGTGTTCTCCCCAGCAGAGGCCAGTGACATACATGCACATGGGCCAAGTGGGGCACACACTTCCCGGGCGGGGACAGGTCCCTTTCTGCATGCAGCCTGTTTTCTTGCTGTCAGTGTGGAGAGCTAGCGGAAGGAAGGAAACGCATGCAGTATGTCGCCAGCTCTCACGATTTTTTTTGCCAGTCTTGCGATATTTAGCGTTTTCCCTAAAGCCCCAGCTCCCGGAGTCATGGGAGTGAGTGAGGACCTTGGCTCGCATTTAACAACAAAGCGTCCAGTCCTGGTTGCAGAGGGAAAGCTGTAAAGCACAACCCAGGAGGCAAAGAAACAGAACCCAACGTTTTTACAAACTCTCCTGATTTTTAAGCCAGTCTGGGGCTATGCCTATTTCGGGGCCTGACTCGGGAGTTCTGAGTGCCCGGGGCTGGTCATGCTGGGGGGGGGGTCACACTCCACAGGGGTGTGAATTCCCACATGCTCCGCAACAGCTGGAGGGCAAAAGCTTTATTTGTGTCTTCACCTCCGACTTGGGACAACGCCCTGTAAGGACACGACAAGCACTTCCCCACCCCTGGTCAGGAAGCAGGGCCTGCTGCAGAGCCAGCCTGGGGCAACCTAACAAGCACAGCTGGCCTGTAGCAGGCTGCCTGATCGGCTACCCCACTGGCTTGGTTTGAGGAGTCAGCAGACTGGCTCCTAAGCCCAGCAGCAGCAGCAGTTCAGTTGCTGCTCAAAGCACTTGCCCACGGTTGCAATAGCTCCTGCACCTGTTGCCCCCCAGCCCTGCTCCCACCTTGTCTCGTTCCTGACCCTCAGCTCCGATTCCTGACTCTGGCTCTGACCTTTGGCATCTGGCCACCGCCTCCTGCTCTAACTGCTAGCTGTGACTGTCCAAGTCCTGGTCTCTGATACGCCCAACACAGGTACCCAGCTATACAGACAGGGAAAGCATAGCTGGAAAAGCAATCCCCACCAACGCAAGTCCCCCCATTCACACTAATGCTCCACAATCCCCTGCACTTGTGATCTGACTCCTGGCCATTCGGTGATTATGTAAAGCTCTCCTTACAGTGTGTATGATAAAACCCATTGTTTCATGTTCTCTGTGTGTGTATATCAATCTCCCCTCTGTATTTTCCACCAAATGCATCCAATGAAGTGAGCTGTAGCTCACGAAAGCTTATGCTCAAATAAATTTGTTAGTCTCTAAGGTGCCACAAGTACTCCTTTTCTTTTTGCGAATACAGACTAACACGGCTGCTACTCTGAAACCTGTAAAGCTGAAGGGGCCTTTGTTATGTCATCGCCCAGTCGGGCTGTGAACAGACTTCAGGTCTCAGCTGCAGTGTCTGGCTAAACCCACTCCACACCCACTCCATTTGCTAGAGAAATTCTCCCTAGCAGCAGTGGCTCAGGCAGGGCCCCCAGCCTCCCACACTAGTTGCCCCTGTCTCTGCTGTTCTCTTTTCAGAGAGCTGTGCTGGGAGCTGGAAAGAGGCTGATGTGCAGATGGGCAGCCATTGACACGAACAAGTGAAAAAGACAAATGGGTGATAAAAGGGATCATTAAGGAAAGGAGCGAAGTGATGGGTGTAGGCCACTCTGCTGGGTGTACCATAATCCTGGTCTGCCCTGAGACACCCACCCACCCCGACGCAGTTCTGCTGCTGCTCCTCCATTTTGACCTCCCAGACCCCCTCTCCCCCCTTGCTATTCCTATTGTGGAGTCTCTCATGAGCAGAGACCAGATGCTGCAAAAACAGGAGGTTTGTTGGATGTGGATAGACCCCCAGGGACTTGGAAAGAAGCCCCAGACATATTTAGTGGTGGGGCTGACCCAGGAGAGGAGTGGTTAATATCCCAGCATGCTCTGGAGCGCATTGGACGTGGGTGAGAGGTTGAGATCATTTTACTTTCTGCCTTTGAGGGCTGAATTTTAATACACAGTTTCAGAGGGAAAGGTCACCAAGAGTCTGCAATGAACATGCAGCAAGGACGTCCCAGCCAGGCTGCTGCTGACCATGCACAGGGGAGGGGCCCGCTCCAGCCACACCAGCCCCTTATACTGTCTAGACCAGGATCAGCCTCATGAATCCTGTGAGTAAACCCACACCGCACACAGGCAAACCTCACACTGAACTCTGCCCCCAAACAGGGACACCACACAAACACACACACAAGCCCCAGCTCCTGGAGTCAGGTGAGTTAGTGAGATTCTTAGCTTGGGTAAGGGGACTGTTGCCCCCTTACTAACATTCAGTGGGGATGTTTTGGTTGGCTAGCTCCCAGTACTAAAAGGGGAAGGGTTTATGGGAAACCAGGACCCTGAGACTGACAGTCCCCAGGAACAATGGGGAGAGGCCAAGGCTCCAGGTCAGCCTGAATGACAGGGTGGGCAGGATAATCAGGGATTCAGGAGGCCAGGGAGGTCCCATCCTCTGTGTGAGCTGGATTTGTCTGGGTCAGACAGAGTGAGGCCGAGCTAAGGAGAAAGCAGGGGCCCAAGCTAAGCTGGGGAGCAGAGCTGTGCCAGATCCAGAGGGACCAGAAAAGCAGCCCCGAGAGAGCAGACCCTGTGCTGGGAGTAGAGCTGCAGCCCCAAAGCCAGAGGCACAGCCCAGAGAGAGCAGACTTGCCCTGGGAGCAGAGCTGAAGCAACCAGAGCCAGAGGGGCCAGAAAAGCAGCCCAGGAAGCAGGTCAGTGCTGGGAGCAGAGTCACAGAAGCAGCCTGCAGAGCAGACCTGTCCTGGGAGCAGAGCTGCAGCAACCAGAGGCAGAGGGGCCAAAGAAACAGCCCAGGGAGCTGGAGGCAGAGCAGCAGAGACAGAGCGGTGGAGCTGGGGCTGGAGAAGTCTGGAGCTGGGTGCAGTGAGCAGCTGGGGAGATCGAGGGGGACCCTGGGCAGCGGGCCCAGCACAGGGAGTCGCCTCAGCCAAGAGGCTCTGCAGGCCAGGCTTGGATCATAACCCTGACGGGGCAGGGGCGACACTGGGAAGAAGGGTCCTGCCACTTAGAGCCTGAGAGTGTGTGGCCACCACCAGATCAAGTGTCCAACCCACAGCATCCCTGCAGCACAGCCAGGGCCGGAGAAGAAGGCCTGGGACTTACAAAAACAGACTGTGAAATGCCCTGATGTTCCAGAGATGCTATTTGTGAAGTTCCCTGCCACAGAGCAGGGTGATGTGTTTCCTTTAACCTTCCCATTTTTCCTTATTCTTTTTAAAATTAATTGTAGATTAAATAACTTGCACTTGCTTTAACTTGTATGTAATGGTCAGTGGGTCAGAGAAGTGCCCAGTGCACAGAGAGAGTACCCCGGATTGGGGACACCCGAGCCCCTGTCCTAGGTGACCACAGCAGGGTTGGGGGTCGAGCCCCCCAGGAATCCTGGCCCCAGCCTTGTCGGGGTTACGAGGACTCTGCCAGACAGGAGAGTGGAAGGGGAGTCCTCGAGGGCAGGGAGGCCTCCGGGTAAAGGAAGTGGGAGCGAGGACTCGGATCCTTTCGCTAGCCCCCTTCACCAGGGTCGTGCAGAAGCCAGGAAAGTTCCCCACAATAACGGGACTATTCCCCTGCTTACACTTGCATTTAAAAAAAACAAGTGAGTTTCCCATTGTGGTGGTTGTGAAGAAAAATTGGATATGTGACCTGAGTGGGACCACACCCTAAAGGATCAGATACCAGAAGGCAAAGAAAAAGAGCCCCAAAGATATGTTAAAATCTCATGATTTTTAAACCTATCTTGTGATTTTTGATGGCTTGGGCTGGCAATAATGAGAAAGCTCAGAGGCAGCCAGAAAAGCAAAGAAAACACTCACTAGAACTTTTTTATCTGCTTTTCACTGGTTAGTTCCAGTGGGGGGGTTGATGTAGCCACCAAGCCAACAAGGAAGTGAGGCCTTAGAGAGGCAAAGAGCTACTGAAAGATTAATTCAGGGATCACAAAAGGAGGCAGGGGCTGTATCTGTTAAATGATCAGCAGGGAGATAGTTTGCAACACTGACGTTCAAAACGTCGTCGGTAAGTTTCAGAGTTGAAAGCCACAGTGATGCACAAAGACAAATTACAAATTGTTTTAGCACCAGTAGAACTACAGTGATATAAAGCCAGTGTGAGAGACACCAGAAACAGGCCTGGGGTTCCTTGCAGATGTGGGCAGACATCACTGCATCAGTGCCATGACTGAGTTTTCTCTGCAGAATCTTTGGACCTGAGTCTCCTCTCATGCTGGTGTAGACCAGGAGTAACTAGTGGCTCAGTCCCACTCCTGGGGTCATAGGAACAGCACCTAATTCTGTCCTACCCCGGCAGGAAGCTCCTTCCCCAGGTGCTGTCCCTGGACCCCTGAATTCTGCCCCCTATGCTCCAAAACGAGCTCCCTATGCTGGGGTGTACAACCCCCACTCCGGTACTGAGAGAGTTAAGGGGAGCTGGAGAGCTCAGTTAGGGCATCTGGAGGCGCAGAGAAGGGGTGTGGGCTCAGTGAAGGACAAGACCCAGCTCGGGGGACTGGGGACTCAGCAAGGCTTGCAGAGTGGAGTGTGTTGGAGTGGTTGGCCTGGAGAAGGGCAGGGAGCCAGCCCCATGGGTTTGCATTCCAGGGTGGGAATGGGCTGGGGGCAGCCTCCAGGGAGAAGCCCTGGGAGTGGCTACTCCAATGGTGAGAGGAGGCCAGGAGGAGCAGAAAAGGGTGGATTGCTCACTAGCATTGGAGTGGACGCTGACTGCCTGCGCTAGGATGTTGAGACCCCAGAAGGGGTGGGGCACTCATGTGAGCTACAGCATCAAGCGGCTGCAGACTGCTGGAGTCTAGAGGGAAGAGGGGCTGCCATGCTAGGTCTCACCACAAGGAGGCACCCTAGGACAATGGGGTTCGTGTTCTGGACTAAGGATAGAGGCAGATCTGACTGAGCCTGGCTCGGCCCAGGAAAGGGCATAGGCTGGATCCTCAGCTGGCGAAAACTGCTGTTGCTCCATTTGCTCCAATGGCCCCTTTACCTCAGCTGAGCATCTGGGCCCAGGCCTGGTTTGGAAGCCCTGCGAACACAGGGTGGGGAGGCTCTCGCTGGGGCCTTCTGGGATTCTGTCTAAAGAAAACATGGATAAACTTTTGCTCTCTGCCTCCCCCGTCCCCTTCCTCTGCCCTGCGGGAACCTTTCCCAGAGTCAGCTGCCCGTCTGTAAAACTCTCACCCACGCAGACAGCTGCGCCCCAGCATGGAGCCGCTGTGGGTTTAACCCTTTCTGGGATAGGATGGAAGGAAGGAAGGAAAAACCACATGGACAAATAAGGAACAAGGCTTTATTTTAAGGGACATTCCAGGGACACACCATTTCCCTTGGCATAGCATGTATTTTTCTCTCAAATGTACACTTCTCCTGCTCTCAAGTATACTGTACAATGATCATAAGCCTCAACTGAATGTTTAAAGTGGTACTGATCAGTTGCATCTTAAATCCAGGGCTGGTGGTCACCTTATGGCACAAATCAATGACATACGGGACTTCACTTACAACAAGGCCCAGGTGGTCACGCTATCCCTGGGTGCTGCTGGCTGCAGAGGGAGGATCTGGATGGGGGAGGTTGGTCCCTTCTCTGTTCCAGGGATCTGCTGCACCCAGGCTGTGCTCCAGGGTCCTGAGCTAGTAGAATGCCAGAGATGGGGTGAGGGGCTCAGTGCACTGGAGCTTTGGCTGGAGTTCAGAGCTGATGCTGGTCTGGATCAGGGACATGGTGTGCAGAGCTCAGGCTGAGAATAAATTGCCTGAACAAATGTCCCGGCAGTGCCTGCTGCTGCTTCCCTTGCCCAGGGCGTGGGCTCTCAGCAGCTGTATTCAGACAGGAAGTTTGGTTTTCCTTTGGCAGGGAGGGGAAATCTCCCCTGTTAACCCCTTACAAGCCTTTGCTCCTGCTGCAGCCTGCTCTGTGCGTATCTGCAAGCTCAGGTGGGGCCTGCTTTTCTGGAGCTGCCCAGGGTATGACAGTAACCCAGAGGGGGTACATTCCCTTCCCCCTCCTCCCCGCTCCCCCTGGGATTTGGCTGGTCAGGAGCCTGGTGAGGGGCTATGGTGGAGTCTCTGACCTGGAGGCTGCTGGCTCAGATCAAGGTTGTGCTGGTTGGGAGAGTCCTAGTAGGTGCTTGTGGAAAGGCAGCTTTGGAGCAGGACTTTTGTCTAAGTCCCATGGACGAGTGTCCACACTGATTTCCCTCCCCCCGGCCCATGCTGGCAGGCACAGCAGAGAGACCAAGGATTGAATGGGTCATGGATACCATGCCCCCCAGCTCCTGGGCCATGCGCAGGAGGGATCACGGGGACCTGAGCTGGCTCAAGTTGCCCCTGTTCTGTAGCTAAGCAGCACCCAGCCCTGTGTCTCTGGCGCCTCTTGCCAGCGCTGAAGTGACCCTCAGAGATGGAAAGATGGTGGCTGGGTGGCGTTCAAAGGGGAGGCCCTGAATCTGTCTCCCACTGGGCCTTGCAAGGCGCTGCCCGTGGCACAGGGGCCATAGTCCCCCGCCCTTCCTGCACACGCAGCATCTCCCCAGCAAAAATCTCTGCTACCTGGAGAAGACATTTCCTACCAACAGCAGAAAATGGATACCAGCATGGAAAGCTACACAGGCCCTCAGCTGGGCAGTGCCTGGAGACAATCTCAGCTCACGCAACTTGGCAAGTTATTCCTGTTCCTGCCCTCTGCAGGGGGTGGGCTCCAGCTGTGAGGGGCACTCAGTGGCATGGTGTGCCCCTTCCATCCCTGTGGAACCCAGGCCAGAATTTAGGGACACCTGATGCGGTGCCTGGGAGAGAACCACTGGGCCTGTCTGTGTCCAGCTGCCTCAGTCACGAATCCCCTCCTCCCCTCCGTGCACAGTGAAGTCTTGCCCATGCACGCTGTGCAAGGGAGAGGGCAGCAGGGCCAATCCTTGGTGGGGCGGCAAAGTCCTGCTGCCAGGATTGGGGTGATAGTCTAATGCCTCTGACATTTGGTAGGTATGGGCCACTTGCTTTGCTGCAGCACTTTAGCCTCGAGATGACTAAGGAGTCAGTGTGTTAACTTCTCTGGCAACAGCCTCTGATCTCGGGAATGAGTTGGAAGGTGCTCTCTGGTGGCCGATGGAAAACCTGCATGCTTTAAGGAAGGGCTTCATCTTTTATTTGCAAAGCAGCCAAAATTGTGGCAAAAGCACGGGCCTACTCCTCAAAGCCCTCACACTGGGCACCAGAACTGGGGGGGTGGAGGGGGGAGAGAGAGATTGGGGCAGGGAGGGAGGAGGAAACTCAAAATTATCTGGGGAAACCTTCCTGGCAGTGTGATCTCTGCTGTAGGCCATGGGATTGTCTCCCAAGGGAAGGGCTAGAAGACACCCCAAAGATTGGGACTTTTAAAAGGAGACTGGACAAAACATGCAGTAAGGCTCAGCCCTGCATTGGCTTTTTCTCCTGGAACTTCCATAATTCCATCCCACTATTCTGGGTGTACAAGTTCTGGATGGTACTAAAGACTTGGTACCTGGATCCCTTTGCACTGGGCTTGTGAATTAGTGCGCTGCCCTGATGTGCAACTCCTACTGGACCAATAGTGTAGATCCTGCTGGTAGTACAGCTGTTTGCAGGTGCCCTTGTGTTTAGCTGAACCCTTGTTCTCAGAGATTGAATGCATCCCCGCTATATTGTGAGCCTGCGTTCTAACACTGCTGTCTGGCTGTGTGGATCCCAGTGTGCTTGGACTGCAAATGTTTGGCATGCACACGCAACTATATTTATCTCATTGTGCTGGTAGTGCTAGTTCCCTGGTATAATGATGACATTATGCTAGGAATATGAATCCTGAAAATAGTGCCCGGGTATGATGGCCACTGCGGGTTGTTCATGTGAATCCTGCATTTTTGTACGCAGTGTTGTAACCCTGTTGGTCTAAGGATATTAGACAGGCAAGGTGGGGGTGGTGAGATCTTTTATTGGACCAGCTTCTGTTGGTGAGTGAGACGCCCTGGAGCTTTCACAGAGATCTCCTTCCGGAGGAAGAGCTCTGTGTAAGCTCAAAAGCTCAATAAAAGTTATTACCTCCCCCACCTTGCCTCTCTAATGTGAATCCTGGCATTATGGCCCTGTTGGCTGCATCCTAATCTACAGAGAGCATGATCTTGGCCACTAGATGCTAGTAGCCTGCTGTTTAGATCTTACTCCATTCTGAGCCCGGGAGTTTTAATTTTGGCATGTGTATCCTGATGCCAATCCATGAAGACAGTGGAGTTTGGCACTAGGCTGAACACAGTGCTGGCCTTATGGGTGGGCGCTGTGGTCAAGAGGCAAGGAGCTGGGTATGGGGTGCAAGACCATGGAAGGGAGCTTGGGGAAGGGGGGGAAGGCAATGGTGGTCAGAGGAGCCAAAATACAAGTTGTTCCAGGGCACCATTTTCCCTAAGGCTGGCCCTGATCCTAAATAATTGTGTAATTGCATGACCATATCCCACCTGTGTGATCATATCTCTCGTAAATGTATTCCATGACAGGAAAAGTAAAGCAACCCCAATGCAGGCTACACGAGTGATTTTTTTGATTCAATGTACACATTTACAATTTGGTTTTGAGTATACCTAAAATAATGAATTAACGGGGAGAAGAAGCTGTTGGACCACCTGTTAAGCAGCAAAAGCTGACACAGTCAAAACTGAATTTTGGTATGTTATGATCTTGGCAACACAAGCTCTGATGTGAGCTGCTCAACATTAACCACATATTCAGCGGGTGACAATGCAACTGATCAGTCCACCCTAACAAGGCCAACATCAACTCCACGAGATTTTCAGAGTGCACCTAACAAGAGAGCAGGATAGAATGTATTGAAGTGTGCTGTGTTATTGCCGACTTCGGTAAGGGCACTCAACTGATAGTCCCTAAAAAGATACTGTTAGAGAATACGGGAAAGGAGAAAAGGATTGAGAAAGTAATTTTAATTTTCTGGGGTACAAAAACCGAGAGTGGCTTGTGTTGTGCAAAATTCAAATGAGAGCTTATAGCGTAGTTTGTCATTTTGCAGTAACAATACCTCTTGTTACATTCCCTAAGTGTGGAGATGACGGATATGTGAAAGCTGGCATACCTACCTGGAAAAACTGTCCTGTTTAGTTTGATTTGCACGAAAAATTGCATTTTCACAGGGAGTGTTTGTTAAATGCAGTGCTTACTTGAAACAAGTACCTTTGCATGTCCAGCTTGTTCATCAAAACACTGCTGATCAGTAAAAAAAAAAAGTGATACCTTTTAGAACAATTGCGCTGTTTACAATGTCTTGTAAGGCAGGGTATCGCTGTTAGAGATCACCCTGATGAAGAAAGTAACTTCTGAAAGTTTGTCGAGCTACTTTCGCAAAATAATCCCAAATTACAAACCTTTATGAAGAATGGGAAGTATGCATCACATAATATTATCAATGAACTAATCAAGGAAATGTACTGAGTGTCTCAACAATCTTGTATCACAGATTAAGACTGCAGAAATCTACTCAATTATAATTGATGAAACATGAGATGTAGCTGGATATGACCAGTTATCTTTTTCAGTATGGTGGGTGTCACAGGATTATGTTGCGCATGAAGACTTTATTGGAATATATGACTGCCCAAAAACAGATGCAGAATCAATCTTCTTGACAATAAAGGATATATTAGTATATTGTGGATTGGATATGGATTGCATGAAAGGACAAATTTATGATGGTGCATCAGTCCTCCAGGGCCAAATGTTGGGCGTAGCTAAACATATCAAAGATGTTAATCCAAAAGCTATTTCAGTTCATTGTATGAACCACAGTTTGAATCTTACTCTGCATGAAGCTGGTAGCAAGTGTGCCGTGATTCAAAGTGCTTTGAGCTTGCTTCATGATCTTCATGAAATTATTAATTCATCACCAAAAAGTCTTGCCCTTTTTCAGAATATCTAAGCGTCCTTCTCTTCCCAGTCTGATGGTTTTCATTCGCTGAAGCCTCTCTGTCCCACTTGCTGGACAGCAAGAAGTTAGACAATAAAAACAGTATTGAATGGTTATGAAGCTATTTATGACACTTTAGAGGAGCTAATTGCCGCTGGGGGTAACACAGAAACTGCACAGAAAGCACCTGGACTTCAAGCTCTAATGACACACTTTGGTCTGTTTCTTGGTCTCAGAGTATCTTTCAAGATTTTCTCAGCCGCTGAAGAAGACATCACATCAGAGACTATTAATTTTACGGTTGCAATGCTGCACATTCATCTGACCAGAACGAGAGGGTCAGAAGAATTTCACGCACTCTTTGAGGATGCACAGCAAACTGGAAGTGGACTAATAAAGGTACCTGCCATTCCCTGGAGATGAAGAGCACCACATTGCTATGATGGTGGAATAGAACCTCATCAGTGAACAACTCTTAAGGACTACTTTAGAAGGCAGTTTTTTGAATTGATTAGCTTGCTCAGCACGCTAATTAACAGGAGGTTTGACCAGCACACTTTATTTCTTACGAGCATCAAAAAAATGCTCATCATTGGTATCAGTGGTCAGCCATGTAATCAAATACCACTAAAGGCTGTGGATACATACTCTGGTGACCTTGCCTTTGACAGACATTTAATACAGTTTTCAATGCTGCCAGATCTTTTGAAAACTCACAATAAATAATCAACGTGCATCAGAAAGCTGACAAAAATTGGCCCCATAATAGAAATCTTGACTAAAGACCAAAGATGCGCTCTCTGTTTTCACAAGTCAATAACCTTTTATGGATGTACCTTACTGTCCCAGTGTCTACTGCTACTGCTGGGTGCAGCTTTTCGTGCCTCCGATACCTACGATCATCCATGACTGAAAAGCGTCTAAACCATCTGCTCTTCCTCCACATTCATAAAAGTCTGATGGATTCTATGGACCTCAAAAATGTTTTATACAACTTTTGTTTTGCCAGTAACAGACCTAATCAGTGTTTTGGAAATGTGAAAATCTAATGAAAATGATTCAATGAATAAAAAATAAAATTTCACAAAGTTTACATTTTTTGCTTAAGAGAGATCATATTGCTTCTATCTGCTACAGCCTGTTAATGGTGTTTGTTAGGTTTTCTAAATATATATATATTTTTATTTTAGGTTTTTATAAAACATTAGAAAAAATAATTTTATTGGTAGCTGTCAGATGGGGACACGTTTACCTCCTTTCAAACTTCTTTGTTGTTTATTTTGCTGATGCCTTTTTCCAAGGAGATTTACAATTTAGGGTTACAATTGGTAAAATATGCATTATATATAAACAAGGACAATTCGATTGCAATGTTACAGAATGGCAAGTTACAGGCCAATCATAATAGTGCAGTATTAATAGTGGAGCATACGCAGTAAAATGATAAATGCACGTGAAGGACAATATGTGAAGAGCAAAAATAAAATGCAGTTCTGAAGTTTAGAACTAAAGTCATCTTTTTTTTTTTTTCATTTGTTCGTGCTATAATGATACCTTACATAGTCATAGTATAATGTCAGGTTTCAGAGTAGCAGCCGTGTTAGTCTGTATTTGCAAAAATAAAAGGAGTACTTGTAGCACCTTAGAGCCTAACAAATTTATTTGAGCATAAGCTTTCGTGAGCTACAGCTCGCGAAAGCTTATGCTCAAATAAATTTGTTAGGCTCTAAGGTGCTACAAGTACTCCTTTTATTTTTATAGTATAATGTGGCTACATTGTGTATTCTGTTTTATTTAGGGATATTTAATTTGTATTTTCATTCCTCCGCCACTTTGGCCTTGCCCCCCCACCCCCTTTTATAAAGGTTCCGATGCCAGCTGTTGTCCCCTTTTCTTACTCCCACCCCGAGATTACTTTCAGAGCACCCAAGAGCCAAAATTAGCCAGTGACAAAATAGAGCTGCAATTCCCTCCTCCCCTCCCACCCTCCCTCCCATCTGCGTGCTGACCCAGCCAGCAGAAGGAGAATCAGGAGCCAGACAAAAGGACTTGCTCTTCTTAGAGACATCATTTGTTCCAATCTCAGATTTCCTCTGTTGAGTTCCAGGACAGGGAGTGAAGGCCGGGGAAGAGAAGGAGTGATAAAAACAGCACCTAGTGGGAAGGCTTTTTTCATAGAATAACAAAGGTGCATGAGCATCGTTATGGCCCATGTTACATATGGAGACACTGAGGCACAAGAAGGGGAAGTGATTTGCACCAGGTCACACAGGGAGCCAGTGGCGGAGCAGGAGAATGAACCCAGGAGTCCTGACTCCTAGTCCCTTATTGGAACCACTAGTCTCTGAATGTGCCGTACTCCCAAAGCATCGCATCTGTCACAGAGCCCATCCTGACAAAGAATGTAGCAACAGCAGTGTTCTCAGAGCCCGCAGCAAAAAACACAACAGAGAGAGCCCTACAGTAGCTAAAACAACGAGGGGTCCTTGTGGCACCTTAGAGCCTAACACATTTATTTGGGCATAAGCTTTCGTGGGTTTTAACCCACTTCATCAGATGCATGGAGTGGAAAATACAGTAAGCAGGTATAAATACACAGCACATGAAAAGATGGGTGTTGCCTTACCAAGTGGGGGTCAGTGGTAATGAGGCCAATTCAGTTATCGTGGATGTGGCCCATTCTCAACTGTTGAGAAGAAGGTGTGAGTATCAACAGAGGGAAAATTATGTTTTGTAGTGACCCAGCCACTCCCAGTCTTTATTCAGGCCTAATTTGATGGTGTCAAATTGGCAAATTAATTCCAGTTCTGCAGTTTCATGTTGGAGCCTGTTTCTGAAGTTTTTTTGTTGAAGAATTGCCACTTTTAAGTCTGTTATTGAGTGTCCAGGGAGACTGAAGTGCTCTCCTACTGGTTTTTGAAAGCTTATGCCCAAATAAATTTGGTAGTCTCTAAGGGGCCACAAAGACTCCTCGTTGTTTTTGCTGATACAGACTAACATGGCTACCACTCTGAAACCTAGAGTAGCTACTATCCTAGGGCATAGGGCCCTGGGATGTAGGGAACAGGCTCCATCTCTGATCTACAGCAGGCTCTCTGGATCTCGCCCATGCCAGGTAATTCCCCTACCCACAAGGTTATTAGCTATCCCCAGGTGGGGCACTCAGAACAGAAGTTCCATCAGAGACCTAAGAAACTTTCCCAACACCAGCTTTGTCAAAATCGCCACATTTGTGTGATGTTTCAGGGTTGAGGAAGTGGGATTTTCCAGCACAAAAACGTCTCCTTGAAAAATTCCCGACCAGCACCAGTACTAAGCATCAGAGCAGGGCTGGGCTTCTTTTCTGAGCAAAGGCAAAGTGGTACCTGGGGGCAGGCATGTGTTGTGTTAACTGTACATTTGTCAGCGGCTCACGCTGCAGGAGAGGACGGGGTGAGGATTCCAGGAAGCAGCTCAGAGGAGATCCCATACACGCGAGCTCTGTCACACTAGTAGTAAGGAAGGGATCTACTCAGCTAACGCCTAGTGATCCACCAACACATAGGGAAATGCTATGCAAGCTGGGGCTGCCCTGCAGCATAACTGGGTGTGAGTTCTTTGCAGAAAACCAAGGTCCCAGCTGGTCCCTGGCTGTGCCCACCCCCATCTGGCTTTTTTCCTTACACCTCACTGCCTTTAACTGGAATCCCTCCTCACACCACTCTGCTGTGCCGTAAATTGAGCTCCACTTTGGCTGCTGACTCCCCACCCCAGAGGTGGCTGCATCATGGTCCTGTATGTACATATTGCTGGGAAAGGCTGTGGGTGGAAAGGCATTGTGTCAGTCTCAGATTACTCATGATGCACAAGGCAAAGTGCTGCTGTACTGACACCTGAAGCCCCAGGAGATGAGGATGAGGGTTTTACTTTCTCCTAAGGCTAAATTCCTCAAGCCATACGGGAATGCTCAGAGCCCAGCGGGAAGAGGTCAGGTCTGATTACAGCCCCACTGTGGGAACACATGTGTAAGGCTATTTGAAACATGCAAATTGGGGGTGATTACAGCATTTCCCGGGCAATGATTAGCTCCAGCCTGTGGCCACTGAGCCGACATGGCCATTCCCACAGGGAATGCGGTGTAATCCGCCAGCCCCTGCCTCCAAGGCACATAGTGGAAGTTGATTCTAATCACAGGAAGTCAATAACAGCCCCTTAATTCACAGACACACACAGCCCTTGCCCCCACTGGGCCCTGTCTGACAGGGTGGTGAGATGTGGTGCAACTCTAGCCGCCTCCAGCCCTTTTGGGAGGAAAAGAGCATATTACAGGCCCCAAGAATGCCCCATACCATCTCTTAAGGCCTAATCCAGAGCGCATTGAAGTCAGTGAGAGCATTTCCACAGACTTCAATGGGCTTTGGGCTCTCTAGGGCAGGGACTGTGAGTCTCTCTGCACCTGTACAGCACCTGGCACAATGGGAGCCTGGAGCCTCTGGGTGCAGCCGTCATATTGTAAGGGGTTACCCCTCCCCTGACACTGGGGTGGGTGTGGTTTCAGAGAGAGGCTAGAGGCACAATCTGCAATAGCCAATGGAAGTCCTCTCAGAAGCACAGGGCCATATGATTTGCTGTTTCCCGGGATCCAGGCAGCGCCTGTACATGCGCAGTTACACCTGTTTTCGTACCAATGATGATTGGTCCAAGAGTTGCTTTGGGAAGAATGTTCTTGGGTATCTTCCGCTTTGTCCACATCTCGTTTATCCAATCAGAGGGCAGGAATGATACCCTCACCCTGAGGTGACCAGTCAGGATGGAGTCATAGCAGTCTGGCTCAGTGGCCAAAGAAAGGGATAACAAATATTATCAGCAACAAACCACTCACCCAGCTCTTTCACTCAGCTAGTGTAGCGAGTGCCTCCTGGCTTTGAAGGGTGACCTACCCTCATTTCTGACCTGTTAGGACAGGCACACCTGTCTGGATGGGAGCTTGGTTCGTATTCCTCTCTAGAGAGATAGCAATGTCAGGTCATTACCAGACAGAGGAAACCACAGCTGTAGATCGGTGCCAGGCCCCTGGTGCTGCTCCGAATTAAAAGTCTTGCACAGCTGGACAGACACTGAAGATGGTGCTAGAGAAATTTAATAACCATCTACAGAATCCCACTGCAGGGACAGAATTTGCTATTGGTGGGTGCCTATCCTCCATGGACTCTGGAGGTTTGCAGGGCCATTTCTATAGAGCCTGGTTGAACTTCTTTTTCCAGCCTTAGTTCCTCCTGTATGGTGTCAGCTCTTGGCATCCTTCTTCTCCATTCCAATCTGTCTTGAAGCAGTTCCTCGGCTACTCTGCAGGTAACCAAATCCTTTGGTATGACACCCCTCCCCTCCATCTAGTGTTGGGTCTTCCCTCCCACACTTCTCTTACCCTCCACTTCCAAGTTTAGCACCCGGTTTCCTGTATATTCTTTCTTCTTGGACCACATCCATCAGTCTGCGCAGCAGCACTCAGATGAGGGCGCTACATGTTGCTGATTGAACTTCTGTAGGACCCAGTTGGTTTCATCCCTGATTAATTCACAGCTGGTCTCCAGGAGGCTTGAGACTGTGTAAAACATGGATGGTGTGTCCCCTCCTGAGCCAGGTTTCCCCACCACCACCTCAGGCTGGGAGGTGGGAGTCCACCTCCAGATTCTGGCAGTGCCCCCTCCCCCAGAGCTCATCCAGAATATCAGAGAGACAGCAGAGTCAGGTCCTACCCCTGAATGCTTGAAAGGGGGAATCGAGACTCCCCCAGGCCTCTGTGCCACATGGGAACTTTGAGCACAATGTGATCTCAGCCCTGCATTTGTTTGGCCACTGAGAGGCCAGAGCCACACCTATCCCTTGGTGCCTGTCCCTACCCAGCATATCCATCCCATCCCACCCACACAAGGTGTTAGGATCCATCAGTGCAAAGCCCCCCTTTTCCATCCCCACCCCTGCTGACAAACAGATAAACCCCACCTCATCTGTGTGCCATCCCACTTGCTGTCCCCTCCCCTCTCTTTCCCTCCCAGCCCTTCCCCTGATGGGTTGAGCAGGGGAGCCCACAGATTAGCAGGAGGGTGGGTAATTTTCCAGCCTGAGACCTTTTAGGGCAGAAATCGTTGTCTCTCTGGGGGACAGACCCACGTCCCTACAGCCAAGCAAGAACCAGTGCAATCACGGAGAATCAGATCCAGCCCTTCTTGGGCATCACCACTGGGTGGGGAACCTCAGATCTCAACCGAGCTCAGCCTGGCTCTCCTGAGACTCCCTGCACTGAGGATGTGCTGAAATCCTCCCCTCACTGCTCTTGCCATGATGCTGCTCCACCAGTGCCATGGAGAATCCCACCAAGCTGCCAGCAATGGGAGTGCTGTGGACAGTCCCCAGTTTTATAATCCCCCTGCTCCAAATGGCCACTGGTCACTCTCTGCATGAGTACTCCCTCCACCACTAGCATTTCCGGACTTCTGGGTGAGACCAACCAGGCGCTTACTTGTCCTGGGGCTGGTCTTTGGACACCTGCCCAGCACTTGGCCTGGTGTCGCCACCAAAGCACTAGATGCTGAGCACACCAATGGATGGGGCTTTCAAGGGCTCCTGAAGGAGTCAGGCACCCAAATGCCCAGTGAAATTCGACTAGCACCCAACTATCCCCGAGGCTGCTCGGATAGTCCCAGCCTGACACAGAGCAGACATGAGGCAGTGACTTAGCGGTGTCAGATTGGCTCTCCCATTTCCAGACCTCAGAGCCAACAAAGGGCTCGTTTAACCGTCCCCACTGACCTTTACAAAGGTACCTCGGCTTCCCAAAGTGCCGGGACAGACTTAGAAACAACAGCTGAGCTTTTGTTATCTGTAAAGATAGCCTCTTGGAGGGCATGCCTCCAATATGTCCATCCTCCCCACCCCCAGGGCCCTGCTATTTTCACAACCAGCTCCGAAATGTCAAGGGAGATTAGACAACACTCTCAGATGCCCCCCTTGTGTTAGAGGAGGCTCCTAGGTGAAGGTATCTCTCCAAAGAGGCAGAACGTGGGGTCCAGGCTCTCAGCCTGTTCACCGAGGGGTTCAGAGAACCAGGCGGCTGATTCATCTCCCACAGATAAGCAGCACAAAATCTACAGGAGAGAGATTGGGAGGAGAGACAGGGTGGGGCAAAGGGACCCAAATTTTTGGGTGATCATCCGAGCTCTATTCCTGAGGTAGAGACAGGCCCAGACCAAATCCCCATAGCCAAACAGCCCAAAGCATTGGGGTTTTCTGAGTCCAGACTGAGATCTGGATCTCAGTTTAACAGCTTTCATACATTCCAAGGTCAGAAGCACATTATGGGGTATGTCAACATCTCATTTGTCCAATCAGAGAGCAGAAGTGAGGTGACCAATCAGGATGGACTCTTGGTACATTTGGCACAATGGTTAATTATTTAATTTGTTAAAAATGTACACTTTATTTCCAGCCTGAATTTGTCTAGCTTCAACTTCCAGCCATTGATAATGTTAGACTTTTCTCTGCTAGACTGAAGAGCCCATTATTAAATATTTGATCCCCATGTAGGTGCTTGTAGACTGTCATCAAGTGACCCCTTAACCTTCTGTTTGTTAAACTAAATAGATTGAGCTCCTTGACTCTTTATCACTCTAAGGCAGGTTTTCTAATCCTTTAATCATTCTTGCAGCTCTTCTCTGAACCTGCTCCAATTTATCTACATCCTTCTTGAATTGTGGGCACCAGAACTTGACACAGGATCCCAGCAGCAGTTGCACCAATGCCAAATACAGAGAGAAAATAACCTCTCTCCTCCTACTTGAGATTTCCCTGTTTATTCCCTGATCATCCCAGCAATGCTCATGAGCTAGAGAGCCCAGAGAACTGGGGTTCTCCAAGTCCAGATTGAGATCTGGATCTGAGTTTTACAGCTTCAACCTACCTGTTCTTCTTCTAGACCTTAGTATACTGACCTAATCCATCTAGATCTCAGTATATGGGTCTAGCTAATGTAAATCATTTCTAAGGGGCAAGAGTTTAGTTCCCAGGTAAGCACCAGAATAAGATTTGCTGAAGTACTGAGTACCCAATGTGCCAAACGTGGATAATCTGGACACTTATTTAGGCACCTAAATGGAAGCTGAATGCTTTGGAAAACCTGGTGCTATATTGCCTGGGCTAAAGAAGGCAGGATACTGGGCTAGATGGATCGATTAATCCATTCCAGCCTGGCAAATCCTCTGAGTATGAGTAGGGAGTGTGGTGAAAATAGGTGACAAGGCCCATAACTGGGTTACTCTTATTCCTGTCTGGGGTGAGTGGGTCAACATTGCTGACACAACCCTGAGCCTCCCTCTTGCTCTTAACACCAGCGTCTGAGACCGTGCATCACAGACACCATCTTTCTGACTGAGCAGGGTGCCCCACCATGCAGCCCCATCACTGTCCAGTCATAGGATGAGTGTGCTGCCTCTACCAGTCCATTCCCTGCTCTGTGCCTCAGTTTCCCCAACTTTGTAAAATGGGGATTGTGATACCGCCCCTCCTTTGTAAAGCGCTCCAAAGTCCAGGAATGACAAGCTGAGCTCTGTTATTGTTATTATGGCAAGGAGTCTGGCCTTTTTCACATCCATCTCCCTTCTGCTGCAGATCAAAGCACATGCCCCTGCTTCGAGTCAGAGAAGTTAAGGGAGACAGGGAACCTGCCCACCACCCACAGAGTCATCTGTAAGAAGAGCCTGGTGAGGAATTTCGGATTGTGCCAGCAAATACAGCAATGACAGGACTGGGATCGGATCTTAAGAGAAATCCCATAATATTAATGATCCATGATCCATAACAGGCATGGTTTGTATTGTGTCCCTCCAACATCCCCTCTGATCAGAGACTGTGATTAAGACACAGTCCAGACCAGGTCTTTTTGCCTTATAAAGGTTTAACTGGGCCTGTTTTAAAGCACCCTGCTCCATAGCCACACGCAAGGGCTGGAATGGGGGCTAAGCAATTTTGTTGCACTGGGCCAAACTCTTTATGGAGGAGCATTTGATAGGGGGCAACCAGGCAGCCCACAGTGCCTTGCTGTGCTTCCATGGTGCATAGAGGCCCCTCACAAACTGGGTGGGAAAGGGTTTTGTTCTTTGGTGTTGGATCCCGCGTTTCGCAAGAGAACGCTGACAAGATCTTTGCCGTGTTCTTGGGAGCCTGGAGCCAGAGCTGCAGCACAGAGCCTTCTGCAGGGGGCAGCAGACAGCCACAACTCCCTCCAGGGAGCACTGAGATGGTTTCCACACGTGGGGGTAGGGATTGAGTGAGGGCTCCCCACGATTGTTCTGCAGAGGGACCAAGAACTGAGCCGGCTGCAGCCAGGGACTGCCCCTGCATGAGCCCTGCAGAGCAGAGAGGCTCTTGGTATGGCCCCATGCAAAGGCAGAGCACAGCACCCATAAGGGAGCCCACAGCCTACTCTAGCTGCCTTAAGCATTGAGCGTTCCTTTCTATTTGGAGGGACGGCTGCAGCCCATGTGTGTGGCTTGTGTGATATCACAAGTCACATCCTCCAGCCATCTCCTCAGGGCCCTTCAGCAAAGGTGGGCATGGAGACATTGGCGGGGGAAGGGTGGTGGTGTCTCATGGGAAAGCTGAAACACGGCAACAACACACACAACTGTTCTTGGTGGTGGCAGATGACAGAACAAGAAGCAATGGTCTCAAGTTGCAGTGGGGGAGGTCCAAGTTGGATAGTAGGAAACACTATTTCACTAGGAGGGTAGTGAAGCACTGGAATGAGTTCCCTAGGGAGGTGGTGGAATCTCCATCCTTAGAGGTTTTTAAGGCCCAGCTTGACAAAGCCCTGCCTGGGATGATTTAGTTGGTGTTGGTCCTGCTTTGAGCAGGGCGTTGGACTAGATGACCTCCTGAGGTCTCTTCCAACCCTAATCTTCCATCATTCTATGATTCTATTCTATGAACTGGGAACCAGAATGTCTGTGCCGAGCAGCCAGCCAGGGAAGGGCAAAATAAATGGGTTTCCTTTGCAGATCATCTGCCTGGGGGCTTTTCATTTGCCGCCAACCCCCAGGACAGCGGGATGGTCCTTTGACAAGGTGCCATTCGTTATGTTCACCTCAGTGGAAGAGACAAGCTCTTGGCCATTTCGGCTTCCAGAACAATTGACCAGAATGGTGCAGATGGTCGGCTCCAGGATGGATGTATTAGGATGGAAGGCCAATGAATTATGGAGCACATCTCTCAAGGAACGCTGCTGCATGGCTGGTGATCAAGTGGGTGCTAACAGCTTTGGAGGCATGATCAAGTCACCGATGATAGACTGGACATCCAGCCAGACCACCTAGGACCTAGCTAGAGATCAACCCAGGTGGTGCTTGCTCTGCAAGGAGGCTTCGTCCTTTTTGGATTTGCTGCGATGATGATGTCCTGGCCTTAGTGATCCAAAGTCTGCATAAAGAAACCCTAGACAGCAAATCTCTGTTTATCTCTCCACCCTCCTAGATCTTAGCCCACCATCAGCCATCTAGCTATCTGTCTCATTTCCAGAGTGCCTGTCTCCATCGTATTTACATGCAACAGACAATTTAGATCACTACTATTATGTCATTAGCAACCAGATCCTGCTCCTCTCACCCTGGGTTCTGCTTTTCATCCCTGTCAGGTTCGTGACAGCTCTGCTTGCGAGTGCACGTGTGGGTTGGTCGTTCTCACTGGCTTGGGTGGAAGGCTCTGGAAACACCCAGATCTGGCCCTGGGCTCTAACGACAAACAGGCTTGGTGCGTGTTCCACAGTTAGGCTCACAAGCTGTGTCCTAGGCTTTGGGGCTGGGAATTTCCAAAGAAGCCCATTGCTATTCCTTCTGCCCCTTGGGAAATCCCAGCCTTAATTTACCTCCCCCTCAGGCTTCTGGGAGGGTTCAAGATGGGGACACTGTCTTGGATGGATCTTATTTAATCCTTTTATTACTGACCTTGGCACAAAAAGTGGGAGTGTGCTAATAAAGTTTGCAGATGATACAAAACTGGGAGGTATTGCCAATTCGGAGAAGGATCGGGATATTATACAGGAGGATCTGGATGACCTTGTAAACTGGAGTAATAGTAATAGGATGAAATTTAATAGTGAGAAGTGTAAGGTTATGCATTTAGGGATTAATAACAAGAATTTTAGTTATAAATTGGGGACGGATCAATTAGAAGTAACAGAAGAGGAGAAGGACCTTGGAGTATTGGTTGATCATAGGATGACTATGAGCTGCCAATGTGATATGGCTGTGAAAAAAGCTAATGCGGTTTTGGGATGCATCAGGAGAGGCATTTCCAGTAGGGATAAGGAAGTTTTAGTACCATTATACTAGGCACTGGTGAGACCTCACCTAGAATACTGTGTGCAGTTCTGGTCTCCCATGTTTAAAAAGGATGAATTCAAACTGGAGCAGGTACAGAGAAGGGCTACTAGGATGATCCGAGGAATGGAAAACTTGTCTTATGAAAGGAGACTTAAGGAGCTTGGCTTGTTTAGCCTAACTAAAAGAAGGTTGAGGGGAGATATGATTGCTCTCTATAAATATATCAGAGGGATAAATACAGGAGAGGGAGAGGAATTATTTAAGCTCAGCACCAATGTGGACACAAGAACAAATGGTTATAAACTGGCCACCAGGAAGTTTAGACTTGAAATTAGACGAAGGTTTCTAACCATCAGAGGAGTGAAGTTTTGGAATAGCCTTCCAAGGGAAGCAGTGGGGGCAAAAGATCTATTTAGCTTTAAGATTCTACTGGATAAGTTTACGGAGGTGATGGTATGATGGGATAATGTGAGTTTGGTAGTTAACTGATCTTTAAATATTCAGGGTAAATAGGCCTAATCCCCTGAGATGGGATATTAGATGGATGGGATCTGAGTTACCCAGGAAAGAATTTTCTGTAGTATCTGGCTGGTGAATCTTGTCCATATGCTCAGGATTTAGCTGATTGCCATATTTGGGGTCAGGAAGGAATTTTCCTCCAGGGCAGATTGGAGAGGCCCTGGAGGTTTTTTGCCTTCCTCTGTAGCATGGGGCACGGGTCACTTGAGGGAGGCTTCTCTGCTCCTTGAAGTCTTTAAACCACGATTTGAGGACTTCAATAGCTCAGACATAGGTGAGGTTTTTCGTAGGAGTGGGTGGGTGAGATTCTGTGGTCTGCGCTGGGCAGGAGGTCAGACTGGATGATCAGAATGGTCCCTTCTGACCTTAGTATCTATGAATCTATGGGGGTGGGGAACAAAAAAGGGGAAGGGAGAAGAATGAAAAACATAAAAGAAAAATACCCAGAAAAGGGAAACAGAGACAGGGAAGGAGGAGAGGAAAATGGAGTGAGAGAGAAAGGAGAGATGGTGGCAAGTGAACAGGGGAGGGTGCCCAGAGCCACAGTGAAGGGTGGCGGGTGGGCTGCCAGTTGCCATGCCAACCCCAAAGGCTGGGAGCCACCATGCCATGGTATCAGTGACACTCTGCCTGCACTGTCTCCATCCAGCATATGGTTCTGCTAGCGCCCAGGGGGGATGAGGTCAGAGCCAAACCAAGGGCTTCATCCTGACGCTGGCAATGGTGGAATTAATCTACAGTAACCCCATTGGCTCCAGGGCCCTGTTTCCTGTGAAAGCTGGGGCAGGGTTGGTTCACTGGGGCTGCCCGGAGCCTCCCCCACCCCCTTCCCAGCCTGATGGTGGGGCTAAAGGCGGCTGGGCTGTGGAGCTCCTGCTCTGATGGGATCCACTCCTGGGGCCACCTCACTGGGAAGCACCGTGGGAGAGGAGGGAGGGACTGATGCAAAGCACGTTCGCTGAACCCGGGGAAAAGGAGAACCCCCACCCCAGCCCCTCCAGGTCCATTGCTGTGAATGTAGTACCAAGTCCCCAGCTGGCATTCACCACAGGCCAGTCGAGTTACACCAGCTGAGATCTGACCCAGGTCCTTGGGGCCTCCAGTGAGACCAAGGTGACATCAGGAATGGGATGGGCAGTGGGGAGGGGAGATGAGTTACTGAGCTGTGGGCTGGTGAATTCACCCCCTAGTCCAGTGATCTGTGCCCAGTGCAGGGAAGGGGGCGGGTTCCCTTCACTCCCAGCTGTTCCCCTTCCTCCCCTGAGGATCTGCATAGTCTGGCCAGTGCCCTGTCGTGACCATAAAAGCTGTGGGGATTAACATAGCAGGCATTGTTCTTGCTGGGCTATAGTCTGTGCATTGTTCGCTCATAAGGTCTGCCCTAAAAATACACAGGCCAACAGGTGCAGCCCTGGCCTCCCAGAGCCCCAGACCTCTTCAGAGACAGGAGCCCAGGATTTTATGAAGGGGGCAGCCGAGCCTTCACTAAGGGCTGTGCAGGCACCAGCTGCTCTTTGGTTTGTCTTCATTTTTCAGTGAATTTGATGGTAAAAAGAGTTGGGATGAGAGCTGCCGGCAGGCGCAGCAGAGTCTGCTCTGCTCTAGCCGTGAATCTCATCCCAACCCGCAGCCCCCAGCTGTCCCAGCCCTGGGCTCCCCACACAGCCCTGCCGACACCCCTCATTCCCACCCGCAGCCCCCAGCTGTCCCAGCCCTGGGCTCCCCACACAGCCCTGTTGACGCCCCTCATTCCCACCCGCAGCCCCCAGCTGTCCCAGCCCTGGGCTCCCCTACACAGCCCTGCCGACTCCCCTCATTCCCACCCGCAGCTCCCAGCTATCCCAGCCCTGGGCTCCCCACACAGCCATGCCGACACCCCTCATCCCATGTGTATGGTATGTTTCTATAGATGTATCCCTTGTGTGCGCATGTGTATATGCCAATGAGCGTGTATTGTCTGTGTGTGCAGCTATGTAAGTATACAGTCTGCATGTGTGTTTGTGTAAGTATAGTCTGCGCACCTGTAGCACTGGTGGGTTTATGAGCATGTGTCCTGGAGTCTTATAATGCTTCTGTGCCGGTGGAGATTTTCTGCCCTGCAGGAGGCGCTCCAGTGAACCACACTGTGTTCCTGTAAGTAAAAATAACCTGTTGCTGCCTGTCCAGGGGGTGTCTCAGCTGCAGGGTTCTGCAGAACCAGACGGTGAGGCTGAGAGACGTGGGCCAGATTCACCACTTGGCTGCGTCAGTTGCACATGGGTGTCATTCCATCAACGGATTGGCACAGTGGGGGAATCTGGTTCAGTGTTTGTGTGCGTGTCTATAGTGCTTATGGCATGTGTGTACCGTGTATGTTTGTGTCTCGTGGGCATGGTCATCAACTGGTGTAAATCAGTAAGAGTCAGCAGACCTGTGCCAGTTTGCGGTAGCTCAGAACCTGGCCCAATGTGTTGAGAGTTGTATATATAGTGTGTGTCCGTGTATGAGCACATGAGTGTGTATGTGTGTGTGTGTACAGTGTCAGTGAGGCGCACCTGTGTTTAATGTGAATGTGTAATGTGCATATGTGGAGGAAGTGCATGAGTGCTTATGTGTGTGTTTTTATACCATACATGTGTAACGTGTCGGTGATGTGCGTGTGTATAGTGTGCAGTGAACTACGCATATGTGTGCAGTGCGCATGTGTGTGTGGTGTGTAGCATGCACGTGTGTCTGTGGTGTGTGCGGTGTGGTGTGGGTGTGCATGAGTGTGCACTGTCCATGGGTAGCATGCATGCATGTGTGTGTGTGTGTGTGTGTGTGTGTATGCAGTGAGCATGTGCGTATAAAAGGGATATATCTGCCTGTTCTATTTTTACCGACCAGTTGCAGGCTGGCTTGGATTTAATACTCGTGTCTCTTCCCCATCCCCTTGCAGTCTGCAGCCCTCCAGCCTCCAGCCACCACCTCCCCTCTGCCTGGACTGCACTAGGTAAGACGCTACCTTGCCAGATTAGCCTGGCACATTCACCAGCCCCAGGGATTGGTTCTTTCATTGGCTTCTTTGGCAGCTGGGGCCAGGGAGGTGAGATTTTACCTGATTCTACTAGCTTTAGCCAGGCTGATTGTAATGGTAGCGAGGGTGCTGGTGGGCAAGGAGCTGGGGCCTGAACTGTGTCACCTCCTATGAAATTTTAGGTTCCATTTAGACCCCAAGATGGTAGGTACCCTAGAAATGACTATAGATTAGTTCTCTCTCTCTCCAGCTCTCTCTCTGTCTATCTAATCGGAGACTAGGGTGTTGGGAGCTACAGACTAGGCACTTCAGGCTAGGCATTTTGTTTCAACAGTATTCTATCCACTCTTGGGGAATCTGTGTTGGTGAAAAGCAAACCAGCTTCTGCCCCTCCTGCCAAACCTGGTGCTCACTGCTCTAGCTCACAGGTGCCATGGGATCAAGGTGGGGGGTAATGTTCCTTAGCCCCTGAATGACATTGGAGCCTGAGCCCCATGGACTTTCAATGAGACCCCCTCATGTCCAAGTCACTTTTGACAATGGGAATGTTGCTCCAGGTGTAAGGCTAGGCTCTGGCTCCAGACTGGCTCTGTTGAAAGGGCTGGTTTGCTAAGGCATTGTGGGTTTTGTAACAAAATGCCACTTTAGCTGCCCCTTTGCTGTCTGGTCCCTAGGAGGCAGGTATTTCCCGCTGCCCATCTACAGGCTGATCCATTGCAGTAACTGGAAAGGCTGCGGTCAAGCTCTGTGAGCAGTAGAGGGGTTGGAAACCAGGTAATAAAACCATCTGTCTCTCTATTTATCAGTGCTGACTTGGCCAAAGCTTGTCTGCCTGTCCAGCCAGTGCATCACAGGGCAGGTTGATCTCCACCAGGCACTGGTGGTCTGCCAAGCTCTTCATTTGAAGCGTCTCTTCCAAGTGGCCCCTACTTGAAGCTGGTATTGCTACAAGATACACCTTTGAAAGGGCTATCAGTCACACTAAGCTCTGTGTGTGTGTGTGTGTGTGTGTTGTGAGAATGTTTATAGTTGTGTGCTTTGTGTTGTGCTTGTTTGGTGTCTCTGTGTGTGTGTTTCCAGCTGGGTAGGGTTAAGAGTTTTCAGTTTCCTAGACCTTTCCCAGGCTGAATTCTCCTGCAGAAACGGAATTTGAGGAGCTATTTCATTTCATGATTTCCATAGCAGCATCTGGGATACATAGGGAATCCATTCCAGTGGGCACAGAAATCCAGGCCAGAATTTACCAGGCACCAATCCTTGTATCCCCATCAGATAGGTGGAGAGTACCATAAAAATGTTGATCACCTCTGAAGCGGAACCAAACCTGGATTCCTGAGCCCACCTGAATGTGCCTTTGCAGAGCCTGCTGGCAGGCTCCTGGCTCTGGTTGCATGTTATGGCCTGTACAACTGTGGGTGCAGTTTGCATGATAAAGAACCTGATTTCTGGCTGCCAAATGTGAGGCATTAGAGATTTAGAAAAATCTGACCCTAAAAGTCGATTAACTCAAAGCCCCTGGGTCAGCACCTTCTGCAGGCTTGGGCTTCTGCCTGAATCCAGTGGATATGGGAATCTACTGGGCCTGATTCCACCTCACTCACCCTGGTGAAAATCAGGAGTAACTGCATTAAAGTCAATGACATTATACTGATGTCAAACTGGAGTGAAAGGCCCATAGGCTTTCATGATGCGGTAGGACTCTAATAAGCTGACACCTATCAATCAGTGATGAGCACAGATTTAACTCTTGTACTTTGGTTCAGAGAATGGTATGGTGAGTGATGTTTTAAAACCCCCAAGAGACTTGTCTGTCTTCTCCAGATCTTGCCCGAGGGCTGGCCAGAAGGGGCTGAGATCTGGATCTTTCGTTGTATCAAGGGAAAGCTTCTCTTCAGTGTAAAAGTTCTAAACAAAGGTGGACCTAATGCAGCCTTGCACTGAAGTCAGTGGATGTTGTGCTCACTTAAACCAGGGTTAGATCTGACCTAAAGGAGCTCACGTTTTGGATGAACAGGCAAATAATAATAACATATTTACTAGAGGATGGAAAGATTCCCATGATTACAGCTGTTATATCATTGTGTGGGTGGGGGGTTAATGCCTGAGAGTCAGGAGATCTGGACTCTATTCCTGGCTTTGCCAATGACCTGCGGTGTGACTTGGACATGTCACTTCTTTTCTCTTTCCCCTCTCCACCCCCTTTGTCTGTCTTGCCTATTTCGATGGAAAACTCTTTGGGGCAGAGACTGCCTATCCACTGTGCATGGTGCAGTTCGGTCCCTAGGTGCTGTTGCAATATTAGTAGTGACTCACTATAATGCAGCATTTAATTGATTCACAAACATTCTTCCCATCTGTTCACAAATCCGCTTCCTTTCGGTCATCACGTCCCTCCTTGTGCTTGATTTCTGGGTGAAATCCCCCCTAAACAGAGGACAATCACCAGGCCCTGTGCAGAGTGATTGGAAAAACAAAGCTGGACACTTCAAAAGGATTTCCCGGATTAGAACAAAAAAACAGAACCATTGAAAAAGTTCTCGAAACAAAAATTCCACAACGTTTTGAATGGGAACCGAAAACGCTGACATCTTCAATCGAAATGAAATGATTTGACACTTCCAAAGACAAAAATTGCTTTGTTTTAAAATATCAATTAAAAATAGGGGTTTTTGTTTCCCTCCTCTATATTGGAGAACTGAAAAAGTGTGAGGAAGATCAACATTTTGCTGCAGAAAATATGGGGGGTTTTAAATGAAAAAACTATGGGGAACTTTGATATGCTCTAGTCCTGGGGCTTAAGTGGTGCCTACCTGTGTGCACAGCATTTATGATTTTTATTTTTGGTTATTATTTGTATTACTATACTGCCATGGACCAGAACAAAACAACAGTCCCTACCCCAAGGAGCTTACAATCTAAGTATAAGACAGGAGATAATAGGTAGATATAGATGGATGTGGGCCTGGAGACAATGAGACAGTGTAGTTCAAAGCATAGGCATTGGTTTCTGCACACACCAGCCTAACTGTTGTCAAGTTTTTTGTAAGCATCACAGCAAAGGAGAGTTTTGAGGAGGCCATTTTGCTGTTGTTCTGGACGGGGTGAATTTCTCCCTTGGTAATAGTCTAGTGAGCGAGGTAGGAATTTAATGGAAGGAGCACCTTTTTCAGCAGATGTCAGAGAATATTTGTGGCAAGACAATTTCAAATTCATAATCAGGACTGTTCCTCCCTGGGAACCTGATTCAAAGGGCCAAGGCTTATACGTCCAACCCAAACAGCTGGCATTTAGAATTGGGAATATGAAAGAGTTGCAATGAAACTACCATCTCAGAATGAGCTGCAGAATAGTTCTGAATAAACAGATACGTTTGGGGGAAAGGCCGAGCTGTTTATGGATGATCTGCACTTGGGGAAAAAAGGCAGATGAGACATTAGGAACTGTTCACTCAGTTTTACCCAGCCTGCTCCTCTACAGCTCCCATTCTTTCAGTCCTGCCTTTATCCAAGAGATACTTTGCTAATGGAGCTGGTGCTGCTGTGCCCATTAATAAAAGTGCAATTGCTCTCAAAGACATGGGGAAATGCACCACCCCCCTCTTTATCAGGTGTCTGCCTGCCAGGCTGCTCAGTTTCTGGTTAGCTTCTGTGTCTCCTTTGCACTCAGACACCTCCACTGGGGCTGGGGCTCTGCAGTCTGGGAAGCAGCATGAGTGGGGGGGGGGGAGGGGGTCTCGAAAGGAGCCAGAAAAAGCACCAGGGGTGGGGGTGTCTTTTCTCCTGAGTAGTTCCTGGCAGGGGTGGGGTTGGAACCTTACACCCTCCCAGAACTGTTCGGAAAATGTGATCTTATTCGAGAGCCAGTTGTTTATCCCCACCAGCCCTTTGTTCAGTGCCTGACGGCACAGCTGATGGCCACTGTAACGATGCTGGTTTTGGTGGCACCCAACTGAGAGTGCCAATTCAGGACAAATTGCTTCAAGCAGGGCAGTTAAAACCCAAGAGCAGACTTTGGTCTCACCCCACTGGCTAACCACAAGTCACACAAGCAGTTCCCTTAGACACTCCAGTTACCAGTGTCAACACCAGTGCCACTCGTTATGCGGATACAAATGGGTTATGAAAACCAATACCCCAGTAAAAGAAAAAAGGTTCTTTCAATCCCAAAGGACCAAGCCCCAGACCCAGGTCAATATACAAATCAGATCTTACCCACAAATCACGCTGTTGCCAATCCCTTAGAATCTAAAATCTAGAAGTTTATTCATAAAAGGAAAAAGATATAGATGTAGAGCTATAATTGGTTAAATGGAATCAATTACATACAGTGATGGCAAAGTTCTTGGTTCAGGCTTGTAGCAGTGATGGAATAGACTGCAGGTTCAAATCAAGTCTCTGGAGTACATCCACAGCTGGGATGGGTCCTTGGTACAAAGCTTCAGTGTAGGCAAAGTTCCACCAGAGGTATGAAGCGGATTGAAGCCATCTCCCCGAGCAGAGCAAGATGTTTATGTGGCTGCACTGGAAGAGACTATACAAAGCCATCATGCAGTCAGGTTAAAAGGCAGGAACAGGTGCTGTCTCCACGCAGGCAGTGAGGAGGGGGTGAAGGGCAGCGGGGAGCACGGTTGCAGCCTCGCATGGGAAGCACGAGGGTCCTGTTTAGCAGGGCTAGTTCTCGGTGCTGTTCACAGTGAGGGTCTCGTCCCAATGAGAGGTTTGTGGCTGCTGAGACGCAGGCTGAGGGTCTCTCCAGTGGGGGTTTGCTGAGCAGGGAGTCCTGGTTGGGTTCTGTGAGTTATAGAATTCGAATACGACCCTGAGACCGGCTGGGGCATTGGAGATGGCAGCTCAGCTGGAAACACAGGTGGTGCCCATGAAAACAAGGTGGGCTGTCAGGAGGCACGTTACTTCAGCTTAGGGACTCTTGCATAACTGTCAGTACAACCAATTCTGATCCCACAACCCCTGCTAGCCCTGGATCCCCACTACACAGCTCTGTACATGCACCTCAGTCCTGATCTGCAGCCCCCTGCATCCCAGCCCTGGGGTTACCCCCCTGCCCAGCTCTGCCAGTGCCCATCAGTCTCTACCCACAGGCCCCTGCTAGCCCTGGGCTTTCCACATACCCAGCTCTGTCCATGTGCCTCAGTCCCTGACCTGCAGCCCTTGCTATCCCAGCCTGGGCTCCCCACACATATGCCGTAGTCCCAGCCCTGCAGCCCCCTTCTATCCCAGTCATGAGCCCAGCTCTGTCATTAGCACCAGCCCTGGCTCTTTGGTATGCACAGACTGTGACTTATACCCTGCTGTGTGGGAGTGGGTGGATGCGAGCTCACGTTTTGATTCCTTGCTATTGATCATTTTGCTTTGGGGTGATTCTAGGTGCAGAATCGGACAGCACAATGCCAGAACCGTAAGTAGTAGTACTTCCCTTTGCCTTTTGCTGAAGTCCCCTAAGCTCCAGGCTTCTCAGGAAAGCTGTGGGAGAGACCTCACTCTACTTTGATCAACAGCAGGGTTTGAATGCAAACCATTCAGCACTGAAAGCTCATGCCTTTAGCACTGGAGCTAAAGGACTGGGTGAAGCAACTCAAAGCAGTTGCAGAATGAGAACAGCCTTCTGTGGATCAGCCACTAGAGGGAGGCAGATTTCCAGGCTGTGCTACCACAACAGGAGAATCTCATGTTTGCTTTGGCTTTTGTGAAAATGTTCCAATTTGGGGGGGAAACTTGTGAAATGTTGAGATCTTTGCTCACAGAGCAGCTCGAGTCTTGGTGCAATGCCATCCCTTTACACTCAGAAATGGTCCCATTTCCAACCCCCAGCATTTGCACACTTTTCCAAGTTTTGAATTTCCACAGGCCATATTCAAAACTTCATCCCAGCAAAGAGCAGTTACTCAAATTGCAAAATGTCTGCACACAAGGAATTTCCATGCTCTTTGGTGCAGTATTTGGATCTGTCAAATTGCTCAGAGCAGTGACTATCTTCACACTGCCACACACTTCCCAGCCACTAGCCTCCAGGAATCTGAATACTGTACAGAGCCAGATCCAACCCTTGAGTACTGAAATTGCACATGTACTGACAAAGCCTGGCACTTATACACACAGCTCAGATAATGGCATGTATTTGTACATGAACTATGTGTGATCTAGTGATTAGAGAAGTGCCTTACTAGAAGTCAGGACTCCTTGGTCTTATCCCACCACTCTGCCCCTGATTTGCGGTGTAATTTAGAGCAAGTTGTTTAACTTCCTCAGTTTTCCTACATGTAAAATGGCTCTAATGTCACCTACTTTATGTGGGCATTGTGAGGTTTGCTTAATTAATACCTATAATTGCTGTGCGTTCCTTGAATTAAAGTCTTCATACACATGGAGACCTTTACTATCACTTTACAATTCTACTAATAATGCATATTTACTGCCTTAATATCTAAGAGTTGAATCTTCAACTGATGTAAACTGGTGTCGCTCCATCAACTTACACCTACTGAGGATCTGGTCCAAAGAAACACTTGTGGTCTGTGGCACATTTTGCATGCAGTAGCAGAGTCCACCTGTAATCTTCAACTGCATCAGTCCTCCAGATGTTTCATGCATTCTGTGTATTGATTGTTTGTTCTGTTTTTTCCCCGCTTTATTTCTTCTGTCTCAATGAACAACTGCAGGGAGGTAAGTGTTCCTGATTATTTTTTTCCCCTTCAGAGATCTAGACATTAACATACATTTTCTGAAATGAATTTGCATTTAAAATGTCTTTCTTTTGTCCTTTCCCTCTGTAGAGAAAGTCCAAGATCACAGCCTCACGCAAACTCATGTTGAAGGTGAGTCCCTTTGGGTCTATCCCAGCTGAGATAGCAAGTCAAGGTTAAAAGCATCTATGCGGAAACATGGTATGACCATTTCCATGACTAGCCGAAGTGTTTATGGAAAGAAAAACTCAGCTTTCCACTGGATACAGGTAGGATCCTGGGTCTTTGAAGAAGCCAGCCCTGTTCCCACCTCCATGATCCCTAGAACCTGGAGCAATCCCTCAGCCGCTCAGAACTTCATAGTTGGAAATGTAACAACTGCCTGTCCCCCAAGTTATCAGCAAGGATTGAACCTGGGACCTTCAGCACTAAAAATGCAGGCATCTATCCCACCTGTGGTGCAGAAGTAATTCCATCAGTAACAGTAGGCTGTTAGCCACTGGGTGGGAGGGGCATGCTTAGCCCGTGTGTCACATATATAGGCTTGGCGGAATTTAATTTTTATCTTTCTATAATTTTGATGGATAATATAAATGTTTATTTTGTAAGCATTTTTTTGGTTCTGTTTTGATCAATTTAAATGTTCACAGTGGGGGAAAATTGGAGGGGTGTCAAACAATAGGGAGGGGCTCTTCAGTAATCATAGAATCATAGAATATCCGGGTTAGAAGGACCTCAGGAGGTCATCTAGTCCAACCCCCTGCTCAAAGCAGAACCAATCCCCAACTAAATCATCCCAGCCAGGGCTTTGTCAAGCCTGACCTTAAAAACCTCTGATTTAAGGACAGTAGACACTTGAGATTCAAAAAGGTAAGTTTTCTAACTGTTGTTAAAACACAAATTTGTCAACGTCGCGTCAAAATATACAAAGTAAATCATCTAAAATCATGCTCCAATAAGCTCTCAGGCAGCCTCTGTCTGACTTTGCCTAGCTATAAAACTTGGATGATTATCGCTGGAAATATTTTTTGCCGGTCTATGAGTGTGCGGTGAAATCGACATTTACCGATAAAAATCGAATCCTTCCAAGCCTAAACATATGCAGGGACACACACTGAATTTCCTGGGGCGAGGTGCATTAAATATACAATTGGATGGCAGGTGCTGCTGCCTACATCCTTTGTTAATAATAATAATTAATACGAATTATTTGTTTAGTGCCAACAGTGCACTAGGCACCGCACAGACAGGACATGGTTCTGGGGAAACGTTTTTGCTTACGGGGGAAAACACATGCTTGCAGAGAGCCCGGTGATGCCAATGTCGGTCAGGAGTCATAGCCCCACGGAAAGCAAGGAAGTCTCTGAATCAGACACAGATTCTGCAGCCTCTCACCCTCCTTCCTGTAGCTCCCCCCGCGCCCGGTTTATCACACACTATGGGGAAATGCTTTTAGTTGTACCAGCGCCAGCACCTCACCCCACTGGGTTGAGGACAAGGCCCCGAAGACCCTTCCATATGGGTTTGAGGAACATACAGGTTCTCTGTCCTTCACCACAAATGCACTGAGTTCAACATCTCCATGCTCTTTGGTAGCTCCCTGCCGTGTGCCCTGGCCTGAGGTGACAGCTGGGGGGGGGGTGCTCATGGCACAGTGCATCTACTCAGGCTGTTGTTGTCTGCTGTGTGCTCCAGAGTTTGATGCTAGCCAAAGCCAAGGAAGAATGGGAACAAGATCAAGTGGACAAGCAAGCGGAGAAGGAGAGATACCTGGCTGAGCGGATCACACAACTGCGGACCAGTGGGCTGTCCTTCAGCCAGCTGCAGGTAGGCTTGAGTGGGAGTCAGAAGGGCCACCGGGGACCTGCGCAGGAGTCTGACAACAGCTCAGGTCTCCACCCTGTTCATTATGGCTGAGGCAGGGCCCCTCCTGTCACTCGTGAATGGGTCCCTCTGGGCAGGGTCCAGAGGCTCTGGAAGGTGAATCTGTCCAGCATGTACTGTGATAGAGGGGGAAGATGGTTTCCCAGGGAACTCAGTCAGGGACATGCTGGCCACTGGGATTTCAGGGCTGGTGACTGATGGAGACTCAACACCACCTCTAGGAGGCACCACGGACATGCTGCCTGCTAAAGGCCTAGCTCTTAACACAGTACCTGCTGTGGCAAGACAGGGCCACTGTTGGGAGGCTCAGCAGATGGAGCAGTGAAGAGAGCTCCCTGCTTGGCCTTTGTGACCTCTCCTTGCAGGATCTGTGCAGGGAGCTGCACGAGAAGGTAGAAATTGTGGATGAAGAGCGGTATGACATCGAAGCAAAATGCATCCACAACACCAGAGAGGTAGGAGGGTGCCTTGTGCAGTGGCTTGCAGTTTATTTCTTAATCAACTGGTTATTTGTTTTGATACCTGCTATGCACCTCACCTAGGTTATTAGCGTTATTTGCATTACGGTCGCACCTAGAGGTCCCCAAACCAAGTAGGGTCAACTAGAATGCCTGGTCAAAAAGGGACCCTGGTGGCTCTGGTCAGCACCACTGACCAAGCTGTTAAAAGTCCAGTCAGTGGTGCAGCGGGGCTAAGGCAGGCTCCCTGCCTGCCTTGGCTCTGCGCGGCTCCCGGAAGCAGCAGCATGTCCCCACTCCGGCTCCCAGGCATAGGGGCAGCCAGGGGGCTCTGCACACTGCCCCCCCCCCCCAAGTGCTGACTCTGCAGCTCCCATTGGCTGGGAACCCCACCCCAGCCTGGTGAAAATGAGTGGGTGACTGAGGGTGGGGAGAGCAAGCGACAGAGGGAGGAGTATGTGTGGAGTGAGCAGGGGTGCGGCCCCAGAGAAGGGGTGGGGATGGGCAGGGCTTTGGATGGGGGCGGGGCAGAGGGTGGGGCAAGGGTGTTTGGTTTTGTGCAAGTAGAAAGTTGGCAACCCTAAAACCAAGACCAGAGACTCATGGTGCCAGGCACTGCCCAGATACAGTAAGAGAATCCCTGCCCCAAAGAGCTCACAGCCTAAATGGACAAGATGGACACAGGGCAGGATGGGAAACTGAGGCACAAAGAGGAGACGCGTCAGGTGTGTAGAGCTAGGAACAGATCTCAGGCCTCCGTGGCCCCATCCTCCAGATCATGCCACCTCCTGCTGCCATCTGATCATTGAAAAATTTACACCTTAGTGGGAAACAAGCCGCTTGCGAGGCTCCCCCAGCCATTCAAACAAAAGCCCTTCAGCCAGATTACCAGCAGTAGCCACTGGCTCTGGATGGCGCCACTCTGGGGCCATCCAGCCAGAGGTGCCCCGGACTTGGGTTTCAGAGGCACGGCATCCTCTCTGCTCTCCTTCACCAGCTGCTCAGCCCTTCGTGGGGCTGCTCAGCCCTTCGTGGGGGTGCTGTGATAGCTGGAAGCCAACATGTGCAGCATCCCAGCTGGTGCCCATTGGCCAGGAGCGCCGATGGCCAGCCGCTCACTGGTGCATGGCCCTGCCCCTGAAGCTGGGGCCACTGTGGAGCCTGTGACTGGACTCTGACCCATTATCGCTGAGAGTGATGTCTGGAGCTGGGAGAAGGGACATGGCTTGGGCTTGGGGTTCATGTTTCATTTGGGGCTGGGGCTGGGTGCCATGGGGGAAGAATCACCCCTGGTGTGGTCCCTGTCAGGATGGGCTGCTTGTGAGGCTCCTGGCACCCCCAGCGGATGGGGGAGCTGACTACCTTGGTGCCAGCAGCTGGCAGAGGTGCTCACTGCAGGCTGGTTTGAAGCAGGGTCGGGGGCTTCCCCCTGGTGCAATGCAGCTGCGTACTCCCTGCTGCCTGGCGATTCCTCCTTTTTTCCCTCTTCCCACAGATCAAAAACCTGAAGCTGAAAGTGCTCGACCTGCGGGGGAAGTTCAAGCGGCCCCCGCTGCGCCGTGTCCGCGTCTCTGCTGACGCCATGCTGCGGGCCCTGCTCGGCTCCAAGCACAAAGTCTCCATGGACCTGAGAGCCAACCTGAAATCTGTCAAGAAGGAGGACACGGAGAAGGTGGGTGGGGAAATTCACCCCTGTGCAAAGGGTCCACACGAGGCTGATGTGGGATTTGCCTGGGGCATACGCCTTGTGTTGGGCCCTTTGGACGGGGGGTGCATTTAGTTCAAGGGCCCAGTTCTGCTCACAGGTATGCTGGTGTAACTCTGAGTATCTCCATGGAGTTCACTTCCCACAGATGCTCTCTTGCTTTGAATGAGGCCTCCTGGGATTTTAGGGTCTGGATTACTGGGGTAGCTCCAGGGAGCTCCATGTGGGTACTCCTGATTTACATGGGGGTAAATGGACAGAGAGCCAGGCCTGGGGTTTGTATATTGGATCAGACTCTAAGTCCAGCGCCCGCCCTATGGCAGAGGCCAATACAGGATGCACCCGAGACAGGAATCCAACCCACGCTGCACCTGGCCAATTGCGCAGAGAGGATATATTCCCCTCCTGACTCCTGTGGTGATCGGCTTATGCCCTGAGACAGGAGGTTTGGTGATCCTTGATCCTTGTCTGTCTCATTATTATTGCTCATAAGATCAGCCAGTCCTTTTAACTCCAGCCGCGGGCGAGCTCCTGCATTGCTGCGTGCTTTGCGAGGGAAGGAATATACGGGCAGGGTCTGATGGACACTATGGGTCTGGTCCTGCAGAGGGCAGGGCTGCTCACACAAGGCGCCTCATGCCCTCCCCTCCCAGTCAAGGGGCTCTGTACATAGCAGGATCGGGGCCCTTTCTCACTGCTTTCTCAGCTGTCTCCATTCTATACTGACTCTAGGGGGCATCCTGGGGTTTTAAAACCGTAGACAGCCGACCCCAACCCGCTGGGGCTATAATCCAGTTTCACACAGAGCAGCTACAGGGACACAATGGTCCCTAATTGACTCTCAGGGCAAAGGGATCTCCTGAAATATCACTTTTCTCTCCCCCCCTCCCCGCCCCGGTGCTGCCTTTGTCCCAGCAGTCAAGGATCCCAAACTTACAGGCTATTTAGTGTAGGGATATTGGAGACACGTGGGTCCGTGTCTGTCTGTCTAATCACAGGGCAGGTCATCCCGCAGCTCCACAGTGCGAGTGCAGTGGGATCCAGGAAGATGCCCTGGGCGAGGTTGCACCTGGGGTCACTGCTGGACCGGTTGTTCTGGGTGTGGGGGAATGTGGCACATTGGAAGGCCCATGGGATTTAAGTACACCCAGGCACGGAGCAGCTTCTGAGTTAGCCAGGATGGAAATAAAGGACAAAATAAACCTTCCATCATATGGAGTCATACATGCATGAATCCATGCTTCCCTTTCCTGTGTCCACCCATGAAAACACCCCCTCCCGTACACTCATGCACCCCCCCACATTCATACATGGCACATGTATACACGAACCTACCCAGACACACCCCTGCATGTACACACACTTGCTCATGCAGATGCACACACGTGTGCCAGCACACTCAGGTATACGCACGGACACACCTACACATGCAGAGTCTGTCTCTCGCCGAGCGCTGCTCAGATGCGCCGTCCCAAGACTCCCTGGGCTCTGTGCTGCCGGGACCCCTGACCCCTGCGTCTCCCTGCAGGAGCGCCCTGTGGAAGTGGGTGACTGGCGCAAGAACGTGGAGGCCATGTCGGGCATGGAGGGCAGGAAGAAGATGTTTGATGCTGCCAAATCTCCGACAGGCCAGTGAAAGGTACTGTGCTCTGCCACTCCTCCCTTTGCCCCGACAGCCCCTTCCCCTGGTCCCTGATGCCCCTTTACATGAAGCAGGAGGCAGTCAGCGTCTGTGAATAACCTTCGCAGTCCAAGTGTCTGTATCACACCCCAGCCTGGGGCCCATTCCCTCTGGACTGGTCAATGACCCAGTGCCTCCAGCTGGCAAATTACAGCGTGCTGGGTTTGCCCGCGCTGCAGGAGGATCTGAATTATGGCAGCTTGTGCCCTCTGAGCCTCAGTGCCAGGTGCCTCCTTCCTCTCTCGACGCATTTTGAGGGCTGGGTTTCAGGTGCGACAGCCCCTCCTGCCTGGGCTGCCCGGCGCCGCGCCCTGCCTCAGCTCGCTCTTTGGCGGGGCCCGGGCCTGCGGACACCGTGCCGAGATGGGATTTCAGGGGAGCTGCTCTCTTTGTTGTCTTTGTCTTGTGGCGACTTGCTGGGATTTCTCTGCAGACGTGTCGTGCCTTAAGGCAGCCCCTGCACTGGGCCGCTTGCTCGGCTGCGCCATTGCCCCCGCCCCAGCAGCACGCAGACTCCAGCCCATCCCTTGGCGCTGTCTGAAGCTGCTGCTCCAATTCCTAGGTGCTGCCAGGAAGGACAAGGAGTCACCCCGCTGCCCACAGCTTCGCCCCCTGCTGCCCCTTCACGCGGCCCCGCGTGTGCCTCTTCCTGCCTTCGCTCTCGAGCCGGCGCATTTGCGGAAAGCTCCTTGGGAAGCTCATCCAGCCTCTGTGCTTAAATCAGCCCCCCCCCCGCGCCCCCAGCTGCCATGACAACAGCCATAGCCTCACGTGACGCAGCCCATTAATCACCCCAGCGTGGCACCCCAGCTGTCTCCTGTAGGTCCCGGCGCAGGGCATCAACCCGTTGGACTGCCACAGCGGTGCTTCTGCATGAAGACCCATCATCATTGTGGCCTAAAGTGCTGATCCATTAACTGGCGAGGGTGAGAGCCTTGCCAGCCATCCTGCAGGAGTCCGTGCCCTGCGGAAAGGCAGTGCCCGTGCTGCGCCCCAATGGCCACAGGTAGGTAACCCCATGGGGTCTCAGGCATGCTTGTAACTTCGGGATGCTGCTTGGGACTCTTGGGCTGTCCTTCTCCACCAGCCACTGCAGACAGCCCAGGGATGAGCCTGCTGGTCCTGCTGTCACCATCCAGTTCTGATCTGTACAGGATGTGGGAAGTGACTGCTGGGTCTCTGTGTTCATTAAAAGACTGTTTAGGACAGAGCTGCAGAGTCTGCTCTTCACTTTACGCTCATTATGTGCATGAATTTTGCAGCTGATGAAAGCAGGGTGCCAAAAGCCCTAGCTAGAGGCAGGGATAGAGGGGATGTCACTGCACGGGCTCCCTCTGGCTCTAAAAGGGACCTCAGCCTCCAACCCACTTCACCCCTGATTTCCAGAGTACTCCCCTCAGCCGTGCAGTGCTCCCAGTCCTGGCTCTCCACACTTTAACAAGCCACTGTCCTAACCTGCAGCAGCCCCTTCTGTTCCAGCCTTGGCTCCCACCACAGCTCCCTCCTGCCCCCCAGCAGCTGTGCAATTCCCCCATGGCTCTGCTAGTGCAATTCACTCCTGACCTGCACCATCCATGCTGTCCCCTTGCTGGGCCCCACAAGATCTCGGCAGCCCCCTGCAATTCCAGCCCTGGGCTCCCCCACAGCTGTGAAAATGCCTCATCCATAAGTCTTTACTCTGAGTATCTGCTCACACAGCCATTAGTGCTGTGCCATAGCTGTGATATCAAATCCCTCACTCCCAGCTCGCTGGAGGTTCTAGGACAACTCACCCACCCGATCCAACCTCAGGTGCATTTCTAGAAACGGTGGACGCTCCTCCCAATTCCCATTGGCCCAGCCTCCTTCAGAGGGATCAGATCACAGGCTGCAGCCTCCCTCACCGCCCCCATCACATTTACTGCCCCAGCAACCTGAGGCGTCAGCATGGTGGCACAATGCAATGTGCCTCCGTGCCAGCCCCATCCACATGGCGCTTTGGCCTGGCCCTTCTGCCGCACCGTGGTAGCCCCCACAGTTCTGATGTTTGCCACTAGGTGGCCTTGCAGCCACATCTATGGCCACAGTTCCACCGTGGAACAGGCCACGGCAGGTTGGCCATTGATTTACCTGGGGGCAGGCTCGGGCCTTAGGACCCTTTCACCCAGCTTGATTCACAGGTCCCAGCCCTGCCTCCAGGGCTGAGGCTGCCCAGGGCAGTGGTGCATGGTCTGGCCATGCAGGATCCTTCTATCTCCTGCCTCCTGTATTGGCATCACTCCCCACCACAGTGTTATGAGGGTGACCTATGGTGGGGGGGCACTGCCTGTGTGTCTCTGGGACAAGGATTAGATCAGCCCAAACAGCATGTTGCTCCCCACTGAGCACATTGCAGTGAGTGGTACACCCTCCCCCCCCCCCTCGGCTGGGGATGGGGGAGTCTCAGGAGGGGCTCTGTCCCACTCAGGGAGGAGGGAAGGACAAGCAGCCATGGGGAGAGGAGAGAAAGGTTTCACGGCCAGTCTCCAGAGGGGACGTCACAATAAATACTTGCTTCTGCTTTACAGTCACTGCAAGCCCCATGGTTTGTAGAGTAGCCAGTTCTGCCTCTCCGAGGGGAGACGTGCACTGGTGACTCCAAACGAGTTTTAGCAGGAGCGCCTGAATTTCTTGATTTCCCCTTTATTTCACCTCCGAGACCTGGTAGCTGGAAAAAATGAAGCTGGAACTTCTGCCTGCATGTCCCACTGCCTCTGCTCTGACCCGGTGCGCGCACACACATGCAAATGAGCTAGTTACACCCCTGCCTGTTTAATGTGGACTGTAAAAGATAAAAGCCGCTGTAAACCCAGTTTACTACGGAGCAAAGTGCAGGGCCACTCTGCTCGGCTGGTGGTGCAGGGTGGAATGGGAGCCTGCCGGGAGAAACTGCCTGCTGGTGAGCTGGATGTGTCTAAGGACGGAAGTGCCCATCCTTGGACTAGGAGGAGCTCGCATAGGCTGTAACAGCTCCAGCCCAGAACCTGTTTGGTTTTCAATTACCAGCCAAGCAAACCAAGATTAGATTAAAGTTTTTGTGAATATCGGGTATTACGGTAGCACCTAGCGATCCAGACCAAGATCAGGTTTGGTGCTTCACATAGACAGAGTAAGAGACAGCTCCTGTACTCAGCCCACGGGTCAGCTGCAACCCACAAGCCCACCTCACCTGGCCAAATAGTCAAAGCCACGGCTCCTCTGTGGCTAATTCCCTGCTTGATCTTTCTAGTCTAACCAATGTGGGTGCTAGACACATGTGGAACGGATGGCCCAGCAGTTAGAACCCTGGTCTGGAATTGTGAGAACCAGATTTGGTTTCCAGCTCTACCACTGCCTGCCGGTGTGACCTTGGCCAAGTCACTTAGTAATTTAGTGGCCCGTCTGTATCAGGAGGATAACAGCTGTTTCTGTGTCCCATGGTTTAGTGCTCAGCTACTGTGGTTATAGGGGCCATAGCAGTACCTCAGGTAGCAAGGTGACTTCATTTTTTCTTTTTTCATCATGGAAATTGTTTTTTTCTCTCCACTTTCCTCATTCTCAAAAGTGGCTGAAGCATTTTTGCTCAGGCCTTCCCAATCTATTCCCTCTTGGTCTTTCAAAACATGGGAACTCTTAGGTAATCTTCAGCACCGTTCCTAGCTCTCCAGGGATAACTACACCAACACATAGGAATCATTTGAACTGCCACTGAAACGCAGCAGCTGTTGAACAGCACATTGCCTGGCAGCTTAGGACAGGAAGTGAAGAAGATTTCTGTGTATGATTTAACTTCACAGGTGATTTTAGGGAGATGGAATGTAATTACTTGAGATGGAATTTAGTTAGGACACCAGAATTAACACTTGTCTCTTAAAAACCATGCCCCAGATGGTCAGTACCCCCATTTCATCCTATATGTAAGCCAGCAGCTTCACTACATGTTCATTACTGACCCTGAGGGAAGAGCGCCACCCCTTGAACAACCAGTAATACTTCATGCAGGATTTTGAGGATTTTCACTGCTAGCCAAGCTACCGAGTTCACAGACTGAGCTGCTATTACTGCATGCTAGTGTAACCCACACACTTTCTGGGTGTGGTGTTCTGTCCCAGCTAGTGGCACTGAGACCACTGAGAGAGAGAGATAAAATGAGTCTGTTTTACAGCCTGAGCTAACAGCCAGGTGGCTTTTAGCTCATGTGGTAGAGACTCATGCACTAAGCTCCAGAGGTCCCAGGTTCCATCCGAACGACCCAGGTCTGTCGGTGTTACACTAGCACCTGTCCCTGCCCTAGACCGCTTGTGACAAATCTCAGAAATAATGGGTAGCTATCACAGTCAGGTGTCAGATTATGCCTAAGAACATAATAGTCTGAATGGTCAGTTGTATATTTTGGCCCTGAGTGAAAGCAACACCTTATAAATACACAGAGTGAACATAGAGAACTGAATTGTGCTTTACATGGCAACCGCTGTATGGGACTGACGACTACAAACTGCTTCACAGTTGAGACATTTGGAAACAACACTGGGCAGACAATATGAGCTATTTAACACCAATAACTGACGTGTCCTGACACTGAAAATCCTCTCTTTTGCGTCCCCAGATGTGCCATTTCTGTAGGACCTACACCAAACCAGTTTTATGTGCTCCCTTTATCAACTCCAGCCCAGTAGTTAACTCACGTGGGCCTCAGTGGGCCTGGGACATACAAAATAACTGTACGGACACTTGTAAATTGCAGCTTTGTTGGAAACGCAGTGAGGAAAATGTGATGCTTAAACCAGAGAATTGTTAGGGGAAAGAAGTGCGATGCAGATGTTTCTAAGAGGCGTGCGTCTTTGGTTGGAGCAGCGAACCTGGGGTCCCGGGGTGTATTCCTAGCTCTGCCACTGACCTGCTGGGTGGTGTTGGGCAAGTCCCTTTCCCGCTGTGCCTCACTTTTTCCAGCTGTAAAATGGGGATAACTATACATGCCTACTATAATGTGGTGTGCGAAGCTCCCTTACTGTCTGTGAAGGGCTTTGAGAGCCTCAGATGGAAGATGTTGGAGGACAGTAAAGCTTTTGTATCAGAGCTGATTCCACCTCCTCCCCATTCCCCCCCCCAATGATTTTTTGGTTTCGTTGTCTACATTTCCTTCAAGATGTTTTGGGCTTTCATCACCCTCCCCCCTACCCCCATTGTTCACTTTTCAGCAACCACACAAATCTGTCATACTTTCAGCTGCCAAACTCCCCAACACCTTCTGACAGAAAGTGACATTGTTTCAGTCAAAAAATTGTTCTCCACTGGAAAACCCCCCCAACATTTTGCTGGCCAATTTTCAACCAGCTCTAATCTGTATGTTAGAAACAAGGGAGATCAAGAGAATGAAACTGAGGCTGTCTCTCCAGGAACATTCCTTTATGTCATTTACAAGCATCTCGCTTGTTCTCCTGTGTCTACACAGCAACTAAAAACGGGGTCCTAGAGTCCAGGCTGCAGCCCACGCCCAGAGGTCCGCACTACAATTAAACACCCAAGCCCCATGAGCCCAAGTCAGTCAGCATAGGCCAGCTGCAGGTGTCTAATTGCAATGTAGATGTACCCTAGAATGCTGTGTCACAGCTGAACAGCCAAATCAATGCCTGGGTGGGGCCATTTTAACAGATGTCCAAATATTTGCCCCAGCTCAGCTGCTGGCTGGGAGTTTGCCTTGCCATCAGTGATAGTGAGGGGGTTAACAGGCATGGGGGGGGTCACGGAGCAGGCAGGAAAGGGGTAAGGTTTATTTCACCTCTAGTGCTTGGGTCAAAGCACAGCGTGTGTGGAAACACTCTGCTGCTTTGCACTGGTTACTGCCAGGCTGGAGTGCCCAGCCTCTGAACAGAGCTCAAAGTTAAATATTACCTCCCCGGCACCCCCCGCAGAGCCTGCCCATGCCCTGTTTGGAGCAGGCAGACAAGGCATTGGGTGATTAAACTTTGCAGTCTGCTAACAAACAATGCAGTCAAAAGGCATCAGGGCTGGATTCTGATCTTGGTTTCACCCGTGTAAATCCAGAGCAACTGCACTGATGGCAGCAGAGTTACTCTGGATTTACATCAGTGTAAATGAGCCCCACTGGTCAGATCTTTGGAGCGTGGGGTTGAACTGCCCTCCTTGGCTTGGCTTCACTCCAGAGTCCGCCTGAAGCTCCTTCCCTGCTCAGGGCCAGCCAGGTGGGCTGACTTGGGTGGTCAGTGCATGTTTCTAACAGGAGACCATGACACAATCCGTTCCCGTCCTCACCCCCTCGGCGCGGGGGCACCAGTGGAGGCGAGTTCCCTGGCGTGGGAGGGGGCAGCAGAGGGTCCAGGAAATGTAAATGCATCGTCACAGCCATGCACCAATAGGATTCTGTTCGGGACGCTCTACGGCCTGTGACATACAGGGACGGGGGTCAGACTAGATGAGCCCCATGGTCCCGTCTGGCTTTGGAATGTGCTGCCAGGGCTCAGTAAACGACAATGTGCCAGCACAGTCTGCTGCTAGCGGAAACCCCTCTCCAGTCCCCTGGGGGCTTGACATGACATTGACCCCACAGCCCTCCACAGACCCCCCGCCCGGAGGAAAAGTCTCCCCTCACCTTCCACTCACGCCCCACTCAGCCCACTGCAGCAAGGACACCAATAAGCCTTGGGCGTGCCGGATGACCAGCCCATCCAGGGGCTGCCAGGACAGGGTGTGGGGGTGAGTTCTGGCTAAGACACCCCATGCTCCAGCCCCTCCCCATCTAAGCCCAGGAGAGCTGTTCATTCTTACGCACAGCTCATTCCCTCTCCACTGCTTGCTCCTGCCCCTCCCACCTGTGTGGGGAGGGAGAGTGGCAGTCTCCTGGAGGCTGCTCCCTTCCCCCCTCCCTTGTTACACAGACTGGGAGGCAGGTAGCCCCCCACCTCTCCTCCATAGGCACAGGTCTGTATTTGAACAACGGGCCAGATTTTGATCAAGCAGCCCTGCTGAAATCAATGGGACCACTCCTGGAGCCATAAGATACTGCCCCTTATGTGCAAGGGCATCTGGATCTGGCTCGGTGGCCCTTGCTTTGCTGAAAAGGGGATGGATTTGGGTCTCACTGGAAGGGGGAGGTGAACCTTATAGCGGCACGCAGTGCTGTCATACATTCAGGATGCTGCAGCCGCGGGCTGCACTCCCAGGTAATAAAACCAATGTATGGCCGAGCGTGTGTCCTCTCTGCTCTGATAGCACCACATGCAATTAGTTTTATGGGGCTAATTTCCCCAGGTCATTTTAGTAGTTTGATTTAGCAGTTTTTAGAAGCATGCTAGTTCATCTCAGCTTGTGGGAATCAGGATGCGATTCCCATAAGAACTCTCCAGGCTGGGGGATATGGTTTCTTGGGGACGTATTGAAACAGGCAGATTCATGGAGCAGGGCCTGTCATTTCTTGACTCACTGCCTGGAGTAGCACGTTCTTGTTCACCACCAGTGCCTTGTCTACATGGGATGGCTACACTGGAGTAACTGAAGTTAGGTCACCTTCAACTGCCTTTGCATCCACATACAACCGGTGTTGAAACCCAATTATTTGGCCTCTTTGGTTGCAATAAGTAATGCTCCTCGGAAGAGGTGTAACAGCACTTTGCAGTGTGCTTGTTCTCTTGAAGATTTGGGTGGACACCTTCCCAGCTAGTCTGCTGCTGGCAGTCATCCAATGACTGTCCCACACTGCATTGCTTCACACCCGGATCAGCCCGTCCATCTACTGCTGTGCACTCCATGGCTCCAGGGACATCTTGACTGGATGTCACCACTCTGTTTAAATGCTGGTGGGCAGCCAGGAGGGCCCCTTTCTGATACCAGGTAGTGAGGAGTTCATCCACTCATAATAGCAGCGATAGGTCTCCACCCTGTGCTCCCACATGAACCCTTGCAAAGCTCCCAGACTGGACTGTCCTCTTCACATAGCTGCACATCCTGTCCCATCTGGAGCAGAGTCTCCAGAATGCAGACATCTACAAGGCACTGTTGGAGCAAAGCCAGGCGTTGGGGCACTCCCTGCACTGGTCCCATCACTGAGTCAAACCCCTGGAGCTCTGGCAGAAGGACCTGAGAACAAGGGACCAGAACAGGACTGCCCCAGTGATGTCCACAACCTGCCCAAATTATGAGCCACTGGACCACATTTTTGTAAGGGATGTCACCACCGAATCAGAATGACGTGGTGGATAGTTATCCACGAAGCACCCCAGACAACACAGCAAGCAGCCATGAGAATATGGCAAGCACCCAAAACCCACCAAAAGCTCCTTTGACCCCACAATAGGCCATGGGCTCTGATCAAAGGAGCCAAGCACGGTAGGACCAGCAGATATGGATATGACACAAGAATCCCATACAGACAGACAACCTGAAACTGCTTCAGCAGAGCTCTCTACCAGCAGCCTGCCTAAAACTGCTGCAGAAGCTGTGGGAGCTCTGCCATTTAGTGTTATGTACTTTTCATGGGGTATAAAGTCCCCATGCTACTGAAGCTACAAAAGGTAGGTTTACACTGGAGCTGGAGGCATAATTTCCTCCTAGGGTAGATCTACCCGTGTTAGCTTTGATTGAGCTGGCACACTAAAACCAGCCGTATAGCTGAGGCAGGATGGGCTAGCTGTCCTGAGTACATAGCTAGGATCTTGAATGGGATTGCACTAGGACAGTCCAAGCCACCTGCCCACACCACCAGGGTTCTTTTTTAGCATGCTAGCTCAATCAAAGCATGGCCATCCACTTGAGCTGGAAATTCCACCTCCAACTGCAGTGGAGATGTACCTAAGGGGTTAACAGGGAGACTCGCTCCTCAGCTGAGGCTGATTGCTGGCCTTGTAAGAGCTGGGCAGATCAGGGCACAGAGGTGGCTGACAGAGAAACCCCTCCTGCAACAGACTGTCAAGGAGCTGGGCAGGAAGTTGGATTTCCAGAGAGGATCAGAATGTGGGTTTGGGAGAAACCTCCAGAAGAGGTGAGGTAGGACGCAGCAAAAGACTGGGAGAAAACAGTTCCAGCCACTTCAGACAGGGTCCCTGGGTTGGAACCCAGTGGAGTGGGTGGACCTGGGTTCTTCTACCACAGCAGAGGGGATAGGAAGGACTTTAGAAAAAAGGGATCAGGTCCCCCCAGGGCCTGGCTCCTGATCCACCAGGCTCTTTATTGCCTTGGGAGAGAGAATATTAACGACCAGACTGAGGTCATAACAGGAAACCCCTAGATTGGCAGGATTGGGAGGAATGGACCCAGACTTGCTGCAACACCCAGCACAGCAACAAGAGGGCAACGCATTACCTAGGATTTTTGTTAACTCACATTCATTTTGGTGCAGCTTATTTGAAGATTATCACCGAGGTACAACTCAACCCATAAATGGATTAATCCCCCCCTGATCAGTTCCTGATAAAAATTAAACAATACCAGATTTCCCCCTGGGGTACAGAATATTCATCACCCACAAGATCCCCTGGCCTCAAAGCAAGAGCCCCTCCCCACCCCTGACTCTGTTTCCTTGAGCACTTGGGGCATGTTGCAGAGGAACCTGCTCCGCCTATCCATCATGTTCAGAAGTCTCTCCACATCCCACTCTTGCCCAGCCTCCTGGCTCTCTCCCTTGCTCTCACACATGTGCAAAATACAGCCGGCACACGAGGCACCTAATGCAGTGAAGCCTCAGCCCTGTCATAAAGCACAGCCACCCGTCCCCCTTCAGCCTTCCAAAAGTGCCCTCCACTGACCTGCACCTAGAATCATCATCGAATCCTAGAATCTCAGGGTTGGAAGTGACCTCAGGAGTTATCTAGTGCAACCCCCTGCTCAAAGCAGGACCAACCCCCACCTACCCAGGCTGTCGTTGAGTTGTCGCTTTCTCTTGTCCACCCAAATGACGGGATGACTCATGACTAAGGCTAAAATTTTGTCACAGATATTTTTAGTAAAAGTCACGGACAGGTCACAGGCAAAAAAGAAAAATTTGGGGAAGTCATGACCTGTCTGTGACTTTTACTAAAAATATCTGTGACAAAATGGGGATCTGTGGGTCCCCACACCCCTGAAGAGGGGCAGCTGTGCAGGAGCTAGCAATCACCTGCAGCAGTTGGGGACTGCAGGGTACCCCTGTCTGTAGCTCCGGGGGTCCACTGCAGGGTACCCCTGCTGCCGGCAGCTGTGGGAGCCACAGTGGCTGGCAGCTTGGGGGTTCCCCCACCACCTGCAGTGGACCAGAGCTAGGGGGTTCTCCCACCACCCACAGTGGTGAACCCTGCAGGGGAACCCTGCAGCTCCCTGCCCCCGCAGGCTGAAGTCACAGAGGTTGCTGGGAGTCATGGATTCTGTGACTTCTGCAACCTCTGTGACTAAATCTTAGCCTTACTCATGACTGCACTAAGGTCCACCGCATTCTGGGGAACACTCAACAGGCCTGAGTTTCTAGATACCCATGTGGGATCTTTCCGGATGACCCCCTTGTTAATACTGGTGGGACATTATCTGATTAAAATATGACCATATAGATCAGTGTTGCAACCACTGTTACATATTTGCAGCAAATCTTGTACAAAGGTTGTCAAGTGAGGTGTCTATGGAAAGGTTATGATTTGCTGGGTATGGTTATACTATCTGAATATATGTATCATTTTTGTATTTGAAGTTATAAGTTTTGGCTTTATACCTGGATTTCAAATGTTTGCTCTTGGGGTAACACCCAAAAGGTAGCTAGCCAGCACATCTTGGCGTGACTATTCAAATGGAGTGGCCCATCGAAAGAACATTTAACTAACAATGCACTATGGGAGACACCCCTCTACATTGAATGTAATGTTCTGCTGTGACTAGGCAAAATGCATGGACTTGGGGCTTGCCTATGTGACTCCAAACTCCATCTTGTTGCTGTAATTTTCCACAGTAAGAACAATGGGTGTCCCTCCGCATGGCAGAAGAGATAAAAGGCCCTGGAAACATCTCCATTTTGCCTCTATCCTGCTCCAGCCTCTATTCTGTCCAAGCCTCTGGAATATGGATTTATACTAATGGGAGCATTCTAACCAAGGGATCAAGGATCTTCCAATGATTTGGAAGCAACCAGAGACTTGACTTAAGCCAGCAGTTTATTCCATCACTGCTACAAGCCTAAACCATGAACTTTGCAATTACTGTATGTATTTGATTCCTTTAACCAATTTTAACTCTTTTCTTTCTTTCTTTCTTTCTTTCTTTCTTTCTTTCTTTCTTTCTTTCTTTGAATAAACCTTTAGATCTTAGAGACTAAAGGATTGGCATCAGCATGATTTTTGGGTAAGATCTAAGTTACATATTGACCTGGGTGTGTGGCTGGTCCTTTGGGATCAGAAGAACCATTTATTTGATGAGACTGGTTGTAAAGAACCACTCATCTTTAAATCCAGTGTTTTCGGTGGTAATACAAGGACTAGGATGCCCAAGGAAACTGCTTTTATGACTTCTTGTTAGCCAGTGTGGTGAAACAGAAGTTTACTTTTGTTGCTGGTTTGGTATATCCTGTGGGGAATTAGCCACCAGTTTTGGGGTGTATCTGGCTTATTTCTCAGCAATTCATCCTGAATTTGGCATACTCAGTTGTGACCCACTGAGGCATGGTTACAACTGGTGATCCTTTCTAGATTGAGCAACTGAGCCTTGTAGCCTCAAGGAGCAATGCCCCTTCCTGTTAATAAAGTCTTTGGCCTAGTGTGAGAGGCAAAGAATAGGCACATGTGTCCCATCAATAGACTCTCTGCAATTCAGGGAGCCCTTCCATGCAAAGCCATCAACAAGCTGTTGTGTGTTGCCAAGCTATATGAACTCGCATGACAGCATCCTCCTTATAGCAGTGCAAACCCTGACACTATGGTGATAAGGATGATCTACCAAAACCAAACTGGCTAGCTACTGACCAGCTTCCAGGTGGTGAACTCAACATGCTTCTTCATGCTGAGGGGAATTCTCAGGTTACTCTTCTCCAAAATATCTTGATTTGGATATCCTGGCACAGTGCCTCTTGGGAGCTGTAGTTCAGGTGCCTCTTCTTCCCAGTTCTCCTCTACAAGCTGGGATCCCCAGCTGGACAACATCTCCCATGATGCACCATGGCCATGGACTCCCGTGATGTAACTGTTTCCCATCATTATGAGGGGAGATGCTGGTATATCATGGGAGATGTAGCCCAGCCAGGGAACCTGACCCATAGAAGAGTATGAGGCACGTGAACTACAATTCCCATGAAGCACTATGGCAGCATTTCTAAATCAACGTATTTCAGAAATATTGTGGTGTCCAATTTTTCAATAAAAAGTTTAAATTTTCCATGGAAAAGAAGCCCATTTTTGGACCAGCTGTTAAGGCTTGGAAATAACCTGGTGTTCCCAGTGCTTCAATCATTGGGTATTTTACAAAAGTAAACAGACACACTTTAAAAGCAGTAAAGAGTCCTGTGACATCTTATAGACTAACAGACATATTGGAGCATAAGCTTTCGCGGGTGAATACCCACTTCATCGGATGCATGTAGTGGAAATTTCCAGAGGCAGGTAAATTTCCACTACATGCATCCGACGAAGCGGGTATTCACCCACGAAAGCTTATGCTCCAATACGTCTGTTAGTCTATAAGGTGCCACAGGACTCTTTGCCGCTTTTATAGATCCAGACTAACACGGCTCCCCCTCTGATACCAGACACACTTAGTTTCAGTTTCCTGGACATGGCAACTTTGTTTACAGAGGTGCCGCATATATCACTGGAGTGTCATTTTCCAGCTCAATTCTAATCCTCCCTTGGGTGCCTTAAAAGCCTGGAGGATTTTAGACCAGAAATCACAGGCCTGAAGCTGGCACCCCAGCCCCAATAAACTTCCCTCTAGGGAAAGTGAAAGGCCTCCTGGGAGAAATGGAACAAAGATCCCTTTGTCAAGGGCTCACTCAGGAGCTAAGCCATAAAAGTCCCTATCTGTGTCAGGTCTCTTGTTTAAGAGAGATTAAGGTAATTGCTCTGATCTGCCCTGTTGGTATCATGGGTTGTTGGAAATGCAGGGTCTGTTTCATGGAAAGCAGAACAATAAAAAAGGCTCAAAGGAGGGAGGGGAAGGAGCCGGTGGTCCTGATGAAAGGAAAGCCATAAGGAGGCTGATGTCCCCTACATGGGTGTGTGATGCCCCGCAGTGATGTGATGGCCAGATGCTGTGTGGAGCATGTGTGATGGTTGGGGATGTGGCTGCAGAGGGCAAAGGTCATTGTCCCTTTCGGGAGGTGGGGCTCAGTACTGCAGAGAGCATCTGGCCTGCCTGGCTGTTATGTCCATCAATGACAGTTAGCCAAGATGGTCAGGGATGAAAATCCATACTCTGGATGTCCCTAGCCTCAATTTGCCAGAAGCTGGGAATGGGCAACAGGGGATGGATCACTGGATGATTCCCTGTTCTGTTCATCATTGGCCATTCTTATGTTCTTATATTACATTTCTGTGCAGTGTTTAAATAGTATCATAAAAATGCTGGGCTGGAAGGGACCTTGAGAGGTCATCAAGTCCAGCCCTGTTCTGAGGCAAGGCCAATTAAACCTGGAGACCATCCCAACCTGTTCTTCAAAACCTCCAGTGGCAGAAATTCCCCAACCTCCTTTGGAAGGCTGTTCCAGAGCATAACCACCCACCCTTATAGCAATAACTGCAGTGTTCAATGCAAGCTATTCATGCTGTTATAAGGAGAATGATACAGGCACGAGATGGGCCTAGATAAAACACTGAGGGGTAGAAACTAGGATTGACTCAAGGGAGGGGATTGGAGAGCTGCTAGCACTCATCAGCTCTTGGTAGCAGCAGTGGGTGGAATTGACCCATGGGCATCACACCCGAGCCCCTTTGCACAGCCTTCCAGGGCTTGGGTGGTGCTGGTGGTTTCACCCCTCTGGGAAGGTTTCCACGAGACCCTGGTTGAAGAATACTGCCCTTCTCCACATTTGCCCTGTGGCTGCCAGGCTCTCAGACAGCAGCTGCATGTTGGAGTGGGGTCCGGGATCCTGGCCCATGTGGGAGCCTGGGGCCCCCACATTACCCTGCAGCGTGGCTGCCACTGGTGATTTCATCACTCTAGTGAGGTGGGGCTGGAGTCCATCTGGCCATGACCCACCCCAGCCAGCCATGGGGAAAACTTGCTCTCACACGGATGCTCTGACATGGATGCAGGCCTCGTTGAAGCCAATTTGGATGGACAAGTGTAACTGAGAGCAGAATTTGGCCCAGTTGGACAAATGCAAACCAGGGTTTGTTAATGCAACACATTATTGCAAAGGAACAAATCGGCCTCTGCCAGTCGCACCGTGTAACTGAGATAAACAGAATTTGCCCCACGGTGTTTGTCAGACCTGATGGGAAAAATCAAATGCCAGTTCAGACCCTCCATTGGTGTAAATGGGTGTAAGTGCTTCAATGGATGTGTGTCAGTTCATACCCACTGAGCATCTCTCCCATAGGTTCTTCTCCATGAGCATGGCAAGGCAGAAATCACAGATCCCCCTGAAGACCATAAAACAGAATAAGATGCTGGGAAATGGGTTAGAACAACTCAGCCAATTTGACTTCTCCTCATCTGTACAGAACCAGACACCTCACTGAATTCCCCAAGCTCACAACTCTCCATTAACCTGGGTCAGGGCTGGATTTACACCTTACATGTTCCTAGGCACAGCACCTTCTGTGCCCCCCTGCCTACAGCTCACCTTCTTGTTTTCCATAAAAAATAAAACTTTTAACTTTTAGGCGCCCCTAGGCATGTGCCTACTGGAAATCCGGCCCTGACCTGGTTGAGGGACTGTGTTTGGTGAACTGATGCTTCTTTCTGGGTCCTGCAAACGCTTTGGGCTGAATTCTGTTAGTCTCAGCCACTTGGTGCGACTGGCGCTGAAGTGAACAGTTGGGAAAGACACCAGAATTTGGTCCTGCATATAAAAATAACATTGGAGCACTGGCATTTCCACATGGGCTGGATCATACTATTGGCCTGTCTGGTCCAGTAGCCTGTCTCTCTCAGTGCCTTTAGCAGATACTTCAAAGGCTATTTGTCCCAAATCCTCAATGCTATTTAGGTGCCTAACTCCCATTGATTTCAGAGGGAGTAAGGTGCCAAAATACCTTTGATATCCAGGACTTTTTTCCCTAACCACAGGTAGTTAATGATAGGCCAGAGCTGCTGCTGCTTGTTTTTCTTAATCCCGGAAGCAGTGAGGTTTTACATCTCTTCTAAATGTGTATCCTGTTCCTATTATCCAAACAAATGCCTAAGCCTTTCTGAAATCCTAGTAAGCCCTTTGCCTCAATAATGTCCCTTGGCATCAGGTTCCATAGTTCATTATAGATAAAACTGAAGGGTGTATTGTGCTCTCTATGCTGCTGCTGAGACCTGGGGACACTATCTCCTTGCATTTGCGAGTGACAAGTCTGCTGTTCTCCAGAATATTTCAGGTTTTCTCTCTTACTCTGAAACCTGTTGCATTTTCTACACTTATATAAAAAATTATTTAAAAGACAGCGAGTGACAGAGATAGAAAGAAAAACTGAGGGTGAGTCTTGCTTGGAGGGGATGGTCTTTTGACAGATTTATCTTTTAAAACCATAATTACAATCAGAAACCCCCCATCTCAGTGATGCTACGTTAATTATCTATACCAACCTGTCAAAAGCAAGTTAATTCACCTTCCACTCACCGTGTGGGGCAGGGGACTGCATACAGCACATATGGTAGGAAACAAACAAACAAGCAAACTAACCAAAGTCAGGTTGGTTGGAGATGGGAATGAAATGTAGGAAGGGGGAAAAGTTGGCAATAGCAGCCCAGGTGCTACAGAAGGGAAATCTGCAGTTATTGAGAGACACCTCAGAACAGAAAATAAGTACCTGTGGCACCTTAGAGACTAACAAATTTATTTGAGCATAAGCTTCCTTGAGCTACAGCTCACTTCATTGGATGCATTCAGTGGAAAGGTTCCTGCAGCTCCCACACCAAGCTGTGCTGGATAGGAATGCACAGCACAGTGTGGCATCTGAGCACTTTGCAAACATTCGTGAATTGATGTCCACAGCCACCCTGAAAGATATAGAAGGGCTATTGTCCCCATTTTACAGATGGGGGAGCTGAAAGATTTTTGATGTGTTTACAGGATTTAGGTACCTAATTACCATTGAATTCCTAGGAGCTTTGGACAGTAAGGCCCAGATTTCAATGGAAGTTAGGTGTCTAAATACCTGTCAGGATTTGGGTCTAATTTCCTGGGGTTCCCCTTGAAAATCCTAACATAAGTGATTTGCCAAAGGTCCTACAGAGAGTTTGTAGCAGAACTAGGATTGGAACCTAGGTCCCACAAGTCACAGGCCAGCATGCGGGCCACAATCCCAACATTGTTCTCCTCCGGCTGGAAGACAGGTATTCTGCAAGTCTGAAGGAGAAAACACCTGTTCTCAGGAGCCCAGCACCCTGATTGCAAACCCAAGGGGCTTAGACAGTTTGGTTCTGATAATCCAAAAGCTGCAGATTTGAAAAGGATTGAAGTATTTATTTATTATATTTACTTTTCCCCTCCATGCATAGTTAAACTGTGTGCCGCACTGCCGCAAGATGCCACTGAGGCCAAGCAGATTCCAAAGAGAATAGACATGGATATGGATAACAAGTGCAAGTTATTGTAGACAGGATAAAAATATATAAGTAATGTAAACCCCGATACCTCTGGGAATAAATCAACCACAGAGGGCCAGATTTTCAATAGAGACCAGCATCCACTGAGGCTCTCCACGCTCACACTGAGAACAATAGAGAATGTGCCCCACCCCCATTGAGAACAATGAGAGATGCTTGGTACTTTTTGAAATGTGGCCATTTTATTCAGCTGTCAAAGTGGAAGCTGAGCTCGTTGGAAATTCCCAATGGGAGTTAGGTGCCTAAATACCTCTGCATCTGGGCCTCTCTGCAATTTCCCCTGAGGGTTGGTTATTCCATAACTGTCCAAGACTGGGATTCCTTGAGGGTCCCTCTGAAGCAGCTCCTACTGGCCACGATCAGAGACAGGATACTGGGTTGGGTGGACTATTAATAAAGTCAAATCCTTTGTGTCCTTGTGTATCCTCAGCTTCACTGCTTCTCCTGCAGAGTTGCTGAGTTAGTTTCTCTGCTGTTCCTGTGGGGTTTTATACAATCACAGGGGAGCAAACCCCCTAAATAATAGGAAGAGATGATTGTTAAATCACACACATGGGCAGCCCCTGCAAGGGATCTGAGCTCAGCTTTCGAAACTGACTAGATTTCAGGTGATGGGAGCCCCTTTAACTGCATCTTCTGAAAGCCCCTGCGTTGGAGGCTGCCTGTCCTAGGTAAACGGGTGGGGAGCCAGGTGACTGAGTCCCACCCCCTGAAGGGAATTCCACCTTTCCTACCCACTCAGCCGAGAGAGGGAACTGAGGCCAGAGAACAAGAGGCTGGTAGAACAGGCTTCCGAGCAGGGGGTCGCCCCTGAAAACCAGGGCAACTTGGATGGCTCGTGCACCGAGCGCAGGGGGCTGAACCCAGACCCAGCGGCCGGCCAAGCTTGGGGCACAAGCTGGGTCACGCCCGCGCAGGGGCCTTTTGTGAGGTGCTGCTAATAGACAAATTACAGCTCTCCGCGCCTGTCAAGGTAGATAAGAGACCATGTGACGCACCCGGGCAGTAAACAGGCTGCAGGCAGGGTAAAGGTGCATAGAGAAGGGGCAGAAGGGAGTTCCCTTTCCAGTTCCTCCAGGCGCCTCAAATCTGCGCCCTGCCTGCTCTGGGGATCTCTGCGGAGTGGGGTTTGAACGTGCCTTGATGTCTGGGGAAGTTCCCCCGCTTCTTTGAAAGCCGGGATGTCTTTCAACAGAAAGAACTGGTCTGCACTCTCTAGGTAGGTGCTGTGGTTTAATGGTTAACGCTTTCTGGCGGAGGTGGGCTCAGGGGAAAGGAAGGACAGCTTGGGACAGGTGGGGATGCAAAAGGAGCCATAAGAAAAGGAGGACTTGTGGCACCTTAGAGACTAACAAATTTATTAGAGCATAAGCTTTCGTGAGCTACAGCTCACTGGCAGGGAAGGAGAGTAGCCTGTGTGACTTTAAGCTGGGTAGGGCAAAGCCAGCCCTGCAGAGCCTAGATGGCTCTCGAGTTTCAAAAGGACAAGCAGCCGTAGGTGCTGCTGGAACTAGGGGTGCTGTTGTACCCCCTGGCTTGAAGAGGTTTCCATTATATCCTGGCTTTGCAGTTTGCTTCAATGGCTCTCAGCACCACCACAATACAAATTGTTCCTGCGAGCAGCAGCTGAAGGGGGAGAGAGGGACCCTAATGCAACACCCCCCAGAGAAGTGAGCTGTGCAGCAAAAGTGAATGGAGCAGTTCTGCTTGGGAAAGTGACCCTAAACATACCGTAAAGGAGTCCTGTGTTCACTGCACCCCAGCCACCATGGCTCTAATCAGCTCTGTTTACTTGCAGCTGGGTTTCTAACTCCCCACAAGCTCATCCTGGGTTAGAGAGCAGAGACACTGTCCTGAGTGCTCCTGCAGGGTGTCCACTCACAAAGGTGTAACTGGGAGCAGATGGCTCTGTGTCTGTGTAGCACCCAGCACCCTGGGGCTGGTCTCCTGGTGTGGAGACTTCTAGATGCTAGCACAACTCAAAACAATAACCAAGGTCTGTATATGCTGGAAAACTGGTCTCTTTCACCAACAGAACTGGTTGAACAAAAGATCCTACCTCCCCCATCTTGTCGTGGATTTGTAAAGTTATTTAGGCACCCGACACCCACTGAAATGTCATTGATTTCAATGGGAGTTAAGTAAGTAAATACCTTTACAAATCTGTCTCTTAGTCGCTCTTTGACTCAGTTTCTCATCTGTACAGTGGGGATAATAGTGGTGCTGGAGTGGATGTATTATTGGGGGAGGGGGAACACACTTCAACAGAAATTTGGGGCTTGATGGATGAGGTTCTCTAGCTTGTGTGATGCAGGAAGTCAAACTACATCAGCATAATGTGCCCTTCTGGTCTTGAAATCAATGATTCACTTGGAATTGCTCATGTGATTGTAAAATCTGTGGACCCCCCCATGGCTAGTTACACCAGACACCCAATTAGGGAACTGAAAGTTACACACTGAAGTGGCTCCCTGTGTCAGGGTACCTGGTCCCCACTGAACAAGGGGGTTAATCTTAGCTCTGCTTCCCCCTCCTTTAGCCCCGCTGATCATAGAGAGGAAAGGGCTATATACTGGTGGTTTGGGAGGATGGTTTGGGGGACAATTCCAAGGGCCATAGAACTGGTGTGACTCCCATGCTGGGGAATCTTTCTGTAGTTCTTTCTTATGGTAACTTCTTTTCTGGTTATAAACATTATCCCTGCAGGGAAAGCCTGTGCTGGCTTCTGCTGAGTTATTTTACCAACGTACATGAATGAATATTATTAGTTATTTACATTGGTTTCAGAGTAGCAGCTGTGTTAGTCTGTATTCGCAAAAAGAAAAGGAGTACTTGCGACACCTTAGAGACTAAAAAATTTATTTGAGCATAAGCTTTCGTGAGCTACAGCTCACTTCATTGGATGCATTCAGTGGAAAATACAGTGGGGAGATTTATATACACAGAGAACATGAAAGAATGGGTGTTATCATACACACTGTAAGGGGAGTGATCATTGTAGTAGTGCCCAAGACACTAGTCAGGATGGGGGCCTTGTTATGGTAGGTGCTGCGCGTACAAAGGAAGAGAGAATTCCTGCCCTGAAAAAGCTCACCATCTAAAATGGACAGGACAGACTGAACAAATTGCTACCTGTGACTAACATTGAATATACAGGTTAGTGCCACAAAGCCCGTGGGATTGTGTCTGTTCCCTCATTGAAAGAGATGTAACTTCCAAAAATGACACACAATTCATGAACAGTCAACATGTATCTGTAGACAAGGAATTATTCATGGCAGAAATATGCAAATACTTTCTGATAATGAGTAATCTGGATATTCTTAAAATACATTGAATAGTGTAGTCCATTGTGGATTATTTAATCGGCTATAGTTAATAATTCTCTTGATGGTGCACGAGCCAGAACAGAATACAGCTCGCGCATCAACAGCCACTTTGGCTCTGCGGGGTTTTATTAATGTTTATACTTAAATCACATTTGAATCTTACCAAAAATCCAGATCGAAGGCTTTGGTACAAGAGACACTTTTGAAAACAATTTCTAAAATATGATTAAGTAAATTTGTGGGGTGGGGAAAAGCCTCGAGAGGAAAATAATCTTGGATAACTTTTCATGCAAACATTTTCAACCAGCTCTAATATGAGCTTAGGTAGGTCTGTAAGTGCACCATAGATCTGGTTCTGGTCCTCTACAGAGGGGTGGATTTCTCTCTAAGAGCCTTCTAGTTAAGGCTCCAATCCTGCAAAAGCTTATGCACATGCTTAACTTGATCACAGCTGCAACTAGTGGTAATAATACCTAGCTCAATCATAGATCTCCAAGTGCTTTACAAAGGAGGTCACTAATATTATCCCCATTTTACAGCTGGGGAAACTGAGACAAAGGAAGGTGACCTTGCCCAAGATCAGCCAAAAGCTAGTGGCAGCGCTGGGAATAGAATCTAGATCTGAGTCCTATGCCAGCACTCTATCTACTTAGCAACAATGTCAAGTCAATACTACCAGCTTCATAAATGCTTGTGGGACCTAAATGTGCAACTGGAGATCAGTACAATGACTGTGCAGTAGAGCACAAGTTTACACACCTAAGCAACTGATTGTGAGCACAAAAGACCTGATCTAAAGCCTGGTGATCTCCATGGGATTGGGATCAGGCCCAAAATCTGGAAATGTAGCTGTGTGTGCAGTAATTTGAAGACATGCAAAGCACTGTCAGCAGGATTACATGGTAGCAGGCTTTCATTTTCTTTTCATCAAGGATGGTGAGGCAGGAGGGTCAACTTGCTTCCAAAGTGCAAGGGCTACAGGAGTGAATGCTGGTAGATTAGATCTGGCTCTGAATCACTGTAGGGAAGTTTGGTCACTATGTCTAGTGAACATTGTATCTTTCTGAATCGGGTTATTGTAAAGGAGGGTGGGGCCATATTTTTGCATTTGGGAAAAAAACAAAGGGAAGGGTGCATGACTCATGCATGCTACAGTAACCAGCTCATTCAGTTCCTTCCCTCAAATTCTGGTGCTATTTCTCCTCCTCTTTTTCCAAGGGAGGGTAGGTAACTTTCTACCTAGAAAGTCAGGTTTGAAAGTTCTGTGGCTGAGACTTGTAGCTACTTAAATGCTCTTCTCCCCTCCCACCCCACTGGCTCTCTGCTTTTCTCCTCACCCTGTGACTCTAGCCTTCTCCTTCCCCGCCCCACACCTTGCAGCCTGGGAATGGGGAGTCAGGCAGAGAGGAAATGTGCACTTGTGTAAAGGTATATCGCTGGCACAGCAATTCTTAACCTGCACAGTGTGACAGCTACAACTCACAGGGTTTGCAATGGCATGAATGCTAGTAGAGGCCTGATTCTGATCCCACTGACTCCAACGGGATCAGGATTGGGCCCACTTCCTCTAGAATGTTTTAAATGTAAAACGTGGCCTCAAGTTCAGAGTCTGCAAAACCCAAGCTTGTACTAAACCATCAACCGCATGCTGTTCCCATGATCTTACTATCTACCTTTTTTTTTTTTTAAATATACTCTAGTGGAAACACTTGCTTGTGTTTTAAAAAAAAAAAAAAAAAGTGAGCATATACCCAGGAAGAGATTGTAGCTCAAAACACTGCAGTGCTGTGAAATGCATAAGAATTGAAGAGGGCAGGCCAGGGTACTCCAGCTATGGTCTTAAAAAAAAGAAAAGGAGTACTTGTGGCACCTTGGAGACCAACACATTTATTTGAGTATAAGCTTTCATGAGCTACAGCTCACTTGGATTGCTGTTGGTCAGAGAAACTCTTGCTGATGGTCTGTAGAGACCTGGCTGGTCACCTGCTGCTGGCCTCTGTTTCTTGCAACTGCATTGCATTTAAAGACAGACAAAATACATCCATACCAACATTGCCACTTAAATGTCTAGTTTCCACTGGGCCATTACACAAGCGTGAATGGCAGGGGAGGTGGTGAGTGTATCAACTGATGAATGAAGCTGTGGCCTACACTATTAAAATGTCAGATCTCCTGTAAAGAAGGAAATTTGATAAGCCAAATGAACCGACTTGTGACTTCATCATTTGAGGGCTTATCAGTGTGGGGAAGTTCTACCTGTTATAAACTGGTATAATTATGCTGGTATTACTTAAACTGATTGCATTATATTGCTATAGTTTCCCTATGTGGCCAACTCCTATTCTGGAATAGGAATGGCTTTGTCAACTTAAACCCCTTCCAAAGCAACATAAACCAAACTGAGGCTTTGTCTACACTACATAAGAATGGCCATACTGGGTCAGACCAGAGGTCCATCCAGCCCAGTAGCCTGTCTACTGAGAGTGGCCAATGCCAGGTGCCCCAGAGGGAGTGAACCTAACAGGTAATGATCTAATGATCTCTCTCTTGCCATCCATCTCCACCCTCTGACAAACAGGCTAGGGACACCATTCCTTACCCATCCTGGCTAATAGCTGTTAATGGACTTAACCTCCATGAATTTATCCAGTTCTTTTAAACCCTGTTATAGTCCTAGCCTTCACAACCTCCTCAGGCAAGGAGTTCCACAGGTTGACTGTGTGCTGAGTGAATAAGAACTTTTTATTTATTTAAAACCTGCTACCCATTAGTTTCATTTGGTGGCCCCTAGTTCTTATATTCTGGGAACAAGTAAATAACTTACTTGACTTAAATTGCTAAGTAAATTTCCTTATTCATTTTCTCCACACCACTCATGATTTTATAGACCTCTATCATATCCCCCCCTTAGTCTCCTCTTTTCCAAGCTGAAAAGTCCTAGTCTCTTTAATCTCTCCTCATATGAGACCCGTTCCAAACCCTTAATTTTTGTTGCCTTTTTCTGAATCTTTTCTAATGCCAGTATATCTCTTTTGAGATGAGGGGACCACATCTGTACTCTATACCAGATCTGGCAGGCAGTGAAGACATACCCTAAGAGTGTCCACGTGAGACATTCTCTTGTTTTAAATTCAAACCTCAGGTTATACTGGTATAACTTTTCTGTGTAGATGAGCCCTGCGCTGAGTTGTGCAAAAAGTCAACAGCTTCTGTGGTAGAAAACCAATTTGATTTTTAAAATTCTTTGTTTTAATGATCTTGGGCATTATTTGCAGCACAGCGTGGGACCGTGTGTGCGTGAGCTGAAAAATGCCAATTTTTGGTGGAAAATTTCAAAAAGTCAGGGGGGGGGGGAATAAAAACTATAAAATATTTTAGTGTCAAAAGCTTTAATTTTTTTCTTAAACATTTTTACTGAAAACTACAGTTTGTCCTTAAACTGAAAGTCTTACCAAGAGGATTTTTTTTTCAGCAAAAAAAAAAAAAAAAAATACACACACTTTGGTTGGAAAGCCACTTTCCAGTTGTGTTTGGGGTGGGTATGTGATGATGGAATGTTAATGACCTCTAATTCCAGGCAGAGCTGGTAATGATGGTTGCCTGACACCTTCCATTAGAAGAGCTTGTTTTTTAGTTGCTTGTACCTTTTTACCATACTTCAGCCATTCAAACTAAACATTTTTCATATCCGGAGTCTACCTCTGTCTGAATTTTTGTCTTTAAGTGTAAAGGAAAAAGGGTTCAGTCATTTCTAGGGGGGAGAAGAGGAAAACATTTTTGCCCATTATTTAAATAAATAAATCTTAAAACTCTTTAAGGAGCTCTAATACCAACATGGTTGGATCAGGGCCTTGGAAATTTGGCAGGGAGTTAGCCTCTATGCCCTAGTTGTAAGTGTTGCTCTTCCTGTGAAAATCCACCCAGACTTGGCTAAGTTATAAGCCTCTAGAAACATCCAAGTTTAACAAACCTCTAGTGAGCAGTGTTATTCTCCAAAAATACTGTCTGGACGAAGTGCGCTGTAGCTCACGAAAGCTTATGCTCTAATAAATTTGTTAGTCTCTAAGGTGCCACAAGTACTCCTTTTCTGTCTGGACCGAGTATATGCCATCTGCCACGGAGCATGCATCAGCCCAGGGATTGAGCAGGACTTGTCCTGCAATTTGCAGTTCCTGACAGCCAAAAGTACCAGGTGCAGGATCTGAGAGCAGGGAATCTGTCTCCTGTGCTCACAAATGTCCCTCCCTGCTGGTTCCTAGGAGAAGCCAGAAGTTTCCTTCCTATAATGTGGAGGAGTGAGGAGCAGAGACTCCCACTCTGCTGGGAGTGGGGTTGGAGTGGGGGGAGAGAGAGGGAGGAATTCTTGCTAGAAGCAGGAGTGATGACAGGGAAAGAGTCTGTACCCACTAGAGCAGGTTCCCCTACAGACCTCGGACTGGAAGCCCAGATTCCAGAGTTCTAACCTTGCTGATCTCCCAAAGTGGGAGACTGTATGGTACCATGTGATGAAACTTCTGGTTTGCTTATATCAAACTTAAGGATTTAAAAAAAAGTAACTTCTCTATGTTAAAGGAACACTATTGTTCAAAGTCAAGCCCTTAATTTGGGAATTTCCTAACGTTTACAGTAGCCTGTTCCCATGTAGGTGTCAGGATTACATATCACCCGTGATTAGATCTATGTAATCCAGTTTGTATTTCGGCTCCTGTTTTCCATCCTCCTGCAGCCAATACCCACTGGGGTGGGACCCGGTCATGTATCTGAATGGGATGCTGTGCGCTGGCCAATTGCATACTGCTGTACAGCTCCCCCTTGATCCCTAGGGTGATCACTTGCTCTCTGCAAGCTCCGAGAGAGGTACCCTGGTTGCTATGCTTCTACAGTGACACAGCCCACTAGTATCTGACTGGCATGTTCTTGTATGCAGTGTTGGTCCCAGGATATTAACAGCAAGGTGGGTAATCTCTTTTATGGGACCCATTTCTGCTGGTGAGAGACAAATAAAAGATTACCTCACTTACCTGGTCTCTGGCACACCCTTGTCTCCTTTCCAAGCAGCCTGGCCAGGCAGAGGACTCTTGAGGATGAGGAAGAACAAGCGAGAGAACGCCGGCGGAGAGACCGCAACCTGAGCTCCACCACTGACACAGAGGATGAAGCCCTTTGCCCTGTGCAGGATACCAACAAGCAGGCAGTGGAGAGGTGGGGGAGGAGAGCGGTTGTTACCTGGGACTGCAGTGATGGCATCGCCCGGAATGCTGCACATCCGCCCAGCTTGTCTTGCTCTGCTGGGCATGAGCCAAAGCCCACATCTCAGTGGGAGTCCTCCCATTAAACGGGTTTTGGATCAGGGCTGTGGGGTCAGGCAGTTTCAATTCATGGCTCTGAGAAGCAGAAGGGTCTAGTGGCTAGAGAAGGAGACTCTAGGGTATCAGGACTCCTGGGTTCTGTTCCTGACTCTGCCACCAAGTCACTGTGACCTTAGGCAAATCACTCCCCCTGCCCTGTGCCTCAGTTTCCCCAAGTGTAAAAAGGGGAAAACGATATGCTATTTTGCCAATGTTGAGAGCCATGGAGGACCGATGCAATAGAATGATTAATCACTGTTGCTTATGTTAGAAAGCTGAAGGCCAAGATTTTCAAAGCAGTCCAAGGGCATTAGACACACATTCCATTGAAATTACTCCTCCAAATCCCCCAGACTCCTCTGAAAATCTTAACCCCCCCTATATTTTAATTTGAATCTACTGGTATAAATACCTTCCTCCACCTGCTCTCCAAACCCCCTTCTTCCTCGCCCCTCGGGGTAGTTGCCCTTCCCGAGACGAAGGGTAGGATCCTGCCCTCTTTAGAGCAAGACAAGGCTGCTCTGGATGCTGTTCCCAGGAGACTAGAGCAAGTGGCTCTACCTCCCCATGGTGCTAGCTCGGTGCTCCGAGGGCCAAGGGATGGAGGCTGATCTGGGATGTGGAGCCCCCACAATGCTCTGCCACCATCAACTGCATAGGACCACACAGGTACCTAACCTACACCTGCAGAATATGGATTCAAAGAGGAGTAACAGTACGTGCAGGGTGCACTGGGATAAAAAGGGGGGGGGCTCCATAGGTGTTAATCTGGCATCTCTCACCTGGGTTGGATTCATTTGCTGTCTAACAAGCAGCCTGCCAGTGCCCCTGGGTGTACAAGGGTGTCAGTACCTTCTGTCGCTGCAGGCTACCGCAGCTCAAGGAAGCTGAGCCACCAGCTGCAGCCATGGCCGAAGAGGAGATGGCAGAGCGGAAGCTCACAGCGATGCTGAGACCACAAGAGATCAGGAGGCGGAGGTGGCAGGTGGAGAGCTCAGGAAACCTCAGAAAGGAGAAGGAGCAGCCAGAGAACTGCAGGGAGCCAGATGTGGGAGCAGGCCACCTGGAGGCATCCCCGTGTCGGGAGTCAGCTCCGGGTGGGAAAGCCCTGGCGGGGGAACAGCACCAGGGGGTGGCCCAGGAGCCAATGGGCCCAAAGGCAGAACAATGTCCGGAGTCGGCTCCGGAGCAGAAGGTCCGGGTAGGAGAATGGCATCAGGGCTCGGCTCAGGATGAGGACCTGGTAGCTGACGAGCCCCCGCAGGAGCCAGAGGTGATGGGAGGCCTGCTCCAGGGATCGGCTCAGGAGCAGAAAGACCGTAGTCACCTGGAGGTGAAAGTCTCGTCAAGGGGTGGAAGCCACATAGAACAGAAACTAGACTCGCCGGTTATTCGCCCCTCTAGCCAGCAGGTGAGAGACAAGGCACTTTACCAACTCTCTCACAATAGTTGGGGGTTTTCCCTAAAGCCCCAGCTCCTGGAGTCAGGCCCCAGATCCTCAATGGGAACGAGGTGCCTCTGAGGAGCTGGCCCATGTGATTGAGTATCCTGGCTTCTGTTTAAAAAGGAGCCAGATTCTAACCTTCTGGAGAAAAGCTTGAAAATGTGAAGTGGGGGCGATCCAAAGGCTCCGATGCTAGACAGCAAAGAGCCTGGGACACGTTAATTTAAAAATCATGACTTGGATCCTGGGCTTGGCGATGCTGCACTTGAGGCTGGAAAGAGCTGTGCTGCAAAGGGGGAACGGGATGTGGGAGGGGATGTTGCTCTAAACTCTGCCTCTAGATGAGGTAGCCCCAGTACCAGCTTCCTCTCATTGAGCCAGACCTTGAGCCCTCTCCTAGGCAACCCCCACCCCCATTGGCCTTGGTGGTGATTTGGCCTAGGGAGGTTGGGGTTTGGCCCATCCAGTCGGGGTTCCTGTGGTCTGGGCTGTTCAGGTGCTTGGTGGATCTGCTGAGCCCCCGAGTGTTGCTCCCTGCTCTCACAGCCATGGCTTGAAACCTTCCTGCTGGCTCTTGACGTGTGTGTGTGTTCCTTCCTCAGGATACAGCAAGGAATCCCCCCGGGGCTCAGAAAGCAGTAGGGTCACCCTCCACCCAAGACGGACCCAGAGGCTCTTCGGCTTCTTCCCCCACTCAGGTCACCTACAGCAGCTCATTCAAACGCATCAGCCCGAGGACGGTCTCTTTCCGGGTGAGTGCTGAAATGAGCAGGGAAAAATGGCCCTCCAGGCAGTGGACGCAGAGTTTATTCTAGCTGTATGGGGGAGGCTCCCTCCAGCTGTCCTCAGCAGGAGTAGTTTGCTCATTTCTGCAGGCTAGGGGTCTTGCAGAGTCCATTCCAGTGGGTACAGAGATCCAATCCCAGGCTCTCTCCTTTGACACTTCACCTAGAGTCCAAGTGGATAGAGCATAGGGGGCAGAGGCTCATCCATGTGGGTGCTGCGTTCCTGCTTAGATTATTTTCCCTATGGAAAATCCAGTCCAGGTCATCTCCTTCCCATTGTTATTTAGAATCTGCTCCAGCTGGGCTCAGGTTATTCCCAGATCTCCTCCTTCTTGTGACATTTACTGGAGAAGATGGCCAGGTTGTGTGTGTTCTGCACCCATGGGTGGGAGACTTGAGAAGCCCCATTGAAAGGATCCAGGGGAGCATGGAAGTTTGGAGAAGCTGGAATTGAAGCTCTTGGTCCCATGGGCCACAGAGGCGCTGCTGGTATCTGCAAAGGGCAGTGCCCAGACAAATCCCTGGTCATGGCTCTGCCTCAGGTTCCCCAAAAGAGTCTTGCAGTGTGGGCCACATTCTTCCCTGCTGCAGCTCCAATAAGTGTGGCCCCAGGGGTCTGCGAACACAGCATGCAAGCTGCTAGCATTGTCTGTCCTGTGTCTTCAGTCTTCACATTGCAGAATTCTGCTCAGGACCCCCAGAACCATGAGCCGCTGTGCTGCCCCTCTGCCTGGGCAAGCGTGAGCTTTGCTGCTACTAAGCCGTGGGTCCACTCCCTGCCACACCAGCCTCTCTGCCTGGCCAGCAAACTCTTCAAGACTTGGCCAGTCTAAACATTGCCTTGTGGGTAATAGTGAATCCCATCGCCCAAGTTCCCCAGAGATGCTGCCCTGCCGTGTCCAGTGCCTCTCCCTGGATACTCACAGGAATTATTTTCACTGCCTCCAAAGACACCGAGCACACACCAGTCTGTTAGGTTAGCTTCTCTGCACCTTAATATAACAGCACTGAGATGGCTCATAGTAAAACAAGAAAACTCTTATTAACCAAGAGATTTTTGCTAAATATCACTTAAATAAGAGACTGCTATGGTTACAAATGCCACAAAGCATGCTTTCGAGTGACTACAACTCAACATTAGCAAGTTACAATCTTTGGCCAAACAATGTCCTTACTTGCCTTCAGTTTCCAGCATCCCTAGCTCTCCAAACTAGGGACTCCAACTTTCATAGGTCCAGAGGGTGCTGTACCCTTATGTACCCCTTAAGTCAGGGCTTCTCAACCTTTTTCCTTTCAGAGCCACCCCACCAACATGCTATTGAAAAGTCCACAGCCCACTCTTGCCACAACAACTGTTTGGTTTTTTTTCCCCACATGTAAAAGCCAGGGCTGGTGTTGCAGGGTAGCAAGCAGCGCAATTGCCTGTGCCCCCACACCACAGGGGTCCCAGCAAGGCTAAGTTGCTCAGGCTTCGGCTTCAGCCCCAGGTGGCGGGGCTCAGGGCCCTGGGCTTCAGCCCCTCCACAGCGGGGCTTTGGGTTTCTGCCCTAGGCCCCAGCAAGACTAACACTGGCCCTGCTTGTTGGACCTCCCTGAAACCTGCTTATGGGCCCCCCGGTTGAGAACCACTGCCCTAAGTGATAAGGGGAGCAGAAAGACAATTTTTAGTTATGTTACCCAAAATCCATGGTCTCTGCCTTGAGTCAGGAAGGCTTCCTTGGGTGCAGATTCTGTCCTCAGGAATGAGTGTTAAACCGGCATCTTCCCTGCTTGATAGCTTTGTTTACCATATAGGTAAACATCCTTTCGATGGTCTTTGCCTGTGACCCAGCTGGACAGACTAGTAAATACACATTTCTTTGTCTAGAGTAGGCTGGGTCTAGGCTCTGCTTCCCAAACACCTTTAAAGAACCTGTTTCCAGGACACATCTGTAACTTTGTACACAACCCGTACATGCATCACTTTTTTTTTTCAGGACAAGCGTGTCCTCAATTAACACAGGTTTTAGAAACATGTTGAGGCAATCGGCAAGCCAGGCCTGACTTAAATTATGGCATGGTGGGCCCTCTGCCAGTTGGCATTGAGAGACTCGCAATGGGTCACATGCACCCTTCCGACACAGTGATCTTTGCAGACTTGGGGAGATGAGGGATTTGTAATCCTTTCCTCTCCTGGCTCACACTGTCCCAGATATGGGCGTTTCCTGCATCACACACTGTATTGACCCCAGGGCTTTCCAAGTTGAGTAGCTAGTGAAGCTATAGGGCGATTTGGCTTTGCAGAATTGAGCAGGGGCTGTTCTGTGATGCAAAATGTCCAAAAATCTGGGATCAGTCCTGCCTGGGAAAGGTTTTCATACAGCTGGATTGCCACCTGGATCCAGAAAGAACAGCTGGAACAGAGTCTGGGTACTTTGCCAAGCAGGTCATAGAGCAGTTTCTGCAGGGATGGCCTTTGGCACAGGATGGAGAGGTGCCACCTCTCCATCAGGACGTCTGTCCAGAAAGTCTTTGTTCTCTGGGATTGCAGGGGCAGAAGGATGAAGTAGGCTGGCCAGGAGATTTGGGGGGGGGGGGGGAGGCAGGATGCAGTGAAGGAAGAAAAAGGGGACATTTTGAGGGCAGGGGGAAGAAGGAAAGAGAAATGGTGAAGCCAGAGGGATGAAGATATGCATGGGCTGGGGAGGAGGGAATAGACTGATGAGAGTCTCTCACTCAGGGTGGAAACGGAACATGTTCTAGGTCCAGGGTTTTCCCCCATACCTTGGCCCGCCCCGAGGGGAGGGGACCAGGTTCAGAAGTGATTGGAACCAACCCACATTTTCACTCGGACCAAACCTTTCCTGAAGTCTGAAGATGTTGGGAACTTTTCTGTCATTATTTGAGACACACGCCGCCCGCTTCCCCCCCCCCCCCAGCAGTGCTCCATGGTCCCAGTTGGGATCTGAAGCAGAAGGGGTTCTCAAAAAGAAAAGGAGGACTTGTGGCACCTTAGAGACTAACAAATTTGTTTGAGCATAAGCTTTTGTGAGCTACAGCTCACTTCATCAGATGCATTCAGTGGAAAATACAGTGGGGAGAGGATTTATATACACAGAGAACATGAAACAATGGGTGTTATCATACACGCTGTAAGGAGAGTGATCACTTAAGATAAGCTATTATCAGTAAGGGGGGGAGGAAGAAAACCTTTTGTAGTGATAATCAGGGTGGGCCATTTCCAGCAGTTGGCAAGAACGTCTGAGGAACAGTGGGGGGGAATAACATGGGGAAATAGTTTACTTTGTGTAATGACCCATCCACTCCCAGTCTCTATTCAAGCCTAAGTTAATTGTATCCAGTTTGCAAATTAATTCCAATTCAGCAGTCTCTAGTTGGAGTCTGTTTTTGAAGAATAGCCACTCTTAGGTCTGTAATCGAGTGACCAGCGTGACAAAGCTCTGTCCTTGCCTCCATGGGTCCTGTGTTTCCTGACAGATTTCGCTAGCCTCAGACCCTCCATGTAACCCTTCTTTCTCTAGAGACAAGGGTCACAGTCTACTGAGCCATTTTCATCATAAGGCAGCAAGGGAGGTGAGGAGAAGTTATCCTTCCTTGTTGTCTCCCAGTCTCAGTGATTAAACCGGGGGGCAAAGGTGGGGGGGAGCCCAGGCCCACCCTCTACTCTGGGCTCCAGCCTAGGGACCCTAATAGTATCAGCTATGGTAGCTGACCTTTTAGAAACATGACATGTACAATTCCCTGGGCTACTTCCCCCACAGCATCCCTCACTTCCTCAAGCTCCACTTTATCCTTACCTCAGGGCCTCCTTCCTTGTGCCTGATATGGTGTGTACTGCTCAGCCTCTCCAACCACACAACTTCCTCTCACAGCTCCTGACATGCCCACCCACCTGACTGACTGGGAGGCTTTTAACTAGTTTCAGCCAGCCCCTGATTGGCTTCAGGTGTCCCAATCAACCTAGCCTTCTCCCTACCTTCTGGAAAGTTCTTAATTGGCCCCAGATGTCTTAATTGACCTGGAGCAACTTCCATTTCACTTAACCTGGTCCCAGGGATTTGTTTAGCCTGGAGCTAACATATCTATCTCCCACTACTTTTTTTCTATACTTGGCGCGGTTCACCACAATCCCAGACACCTGCCCCTTTTGCGGCGTGAGGGATACCCTGGCACATGTCTACCTGGAGTGTGCCAGGCTGCAGCCCCTATTCCGGCTCCTCACCAATATCTTATTACGTTTTTGGTTGCACTTCTCCCCTCACCTTCTCATTTATGCACTCCCTATCCGTGGCCCCACAAAGTCACGGGATCTCCTGGTCAACCTCCTCCTGGCCCTAGCTAAAATGGCCATCTACAAAACCAGAGTGAGGAGGTTGGCCGATGGAGTCTCCTGTGACTGTAGGGCCTATTTCCGATCCTCGGTCCGTTCACGTATCCGGGCAGAGTTCCTCTGGGCGGCGTCCTCTGACTCCCTTGACGCCTTTGAGGAGCAGTGGGCTCTGTCCGGGGTTCTCTGCTCGGTGTCCCCGTCCGGTTCCCTTCTTTTGACCCTTTGACCGCACTCCTGTCCCTGTTATTTTATTAGTTGTCCCCCGGAATTTTTTGGGTATCTAGGTCCTGTGGATCCCCCTTTTAGGCTGGGGGGGACCCTTTAGCAGTGGACGGGCTTCGCCCGCCCACTTCCCGGATCCCAATAAGACTACTTTTCTATAGCCAGCTGGCCTTGCCCCGTCACACCAGAGAGATTGAAGTGTTCTCCAACTGGTTTTTGAATGTTATAATTCTTGACGTCTGATTTGTGTCCATTTATTCTTTTACGTAGAGACTGTCCAGTTTGACCAATGTACATGGCAGAGGGGCATTGCTGGCACATGAGGGGTTCTGGACTCCAAGATTGCCAGTCCAGATTGCTCACATGGCTCAGAGAAGCCACCAAATGCTGCTCTGTGCCATGGTGAATGTCTGAACTCTGGGAGACATAGGAATGAGCAGGGCTGTGTGAACTTTCCCAGCCCTAGGAAGGGGGCCTTCTCCCAACCCGTCTCGTGCCCTCCCATTGCTCCACATCTCATCTCCTTTGCTTGCATTTCTAGGTGATCCAAAGAAAAGACAAGGAAGAAAATGCATTTACCAGAAGGTCAGTGGGTTTTACTTGTATTTCTGGTAATGTCACAAAGCTGCTAATAACTCTGACCCTCCCCCACCAGCTGCCATCCGAAGATCTCAAAGCAGGCCCCAGACTTTAATGAGTTAATCCAGGTACATCACCTCTGATGGTGGGGATCCTTGCTCCCACAGACTTGCACAGCAAATCTAGTGATTGCTCCTGCTCCAGAAACAGAACTCGGATCTCCTCCCCCCACATCTTTGTTCATTAGGCCTCACTGTCGTACATGAGAAGGGGTGTTTGGATGGCCCTGGTGAGAAGATCCAGATAGCATATTTTGTCTGTTCATGTCTAAGTCCTCCTGTTTTATTGTCTGGCTATTGGCTTGTACTGTAGCCCTACTGATCAGACTCCTATTAATGCTTCCTACTAACCAGGCCCAGACTGCACCTTGGCATTTCAAAGCTATGCAGTTTACCCCAGCACCTATCAGTGTGGCAGGGCCTGGCCACAGTCAAAGACCTCTTGTGGAATTTGGGGGTGTCACCTTCCCCATGCAGGAGGCCTGCCCTCAGTGCATCATTGTGTGGTGTGTTGTCATTTGGCTTCACTGGATGGGTTGTCTATGGTGACCTGGTCCTGCTCCCATGGAATTGGCGGGCAAAACTCCCATTGACTCCCATGGCACCAAAATCCAGGCTCATAGTCTGTGCTGTGCTTTGAGATCCTTCAGGGCAACTGCCATAGACCGGGAAATAGTATTGGGCAAATAGCAAATGTGCTGAGCACTTGAATATTTGAATTTCTTGGGTTGAAATTGACCAAAGCAAGCGACTTCTTTTAGTAAGGTCTCTTCTCCCTGGGCTCAGTTCTCCTATCTCACCCTACTGTAAATCAGGAGAAACTCCATCCTCAGTGGGTATCTACCGGAATAAAACTGATGTGAGATCAGAATGTGGGTCCCTGGACTTTATCAATTACTGAATATCCGTGAGGGGAAATCCTGCACCAAAATGCAAAAAACAAACACACCTGTGGAGAGCTTCCTCTGAAAACCGAGATTGAAAATCCGCTCCCTGATGAACAGGAGGGAACCAGGCAAACATTAAGTCTGTTCCTTGTCCAGTGAAATAAACCCAAGATCAAAATTTCTCTATCTAGGAAACACCCAAAGAATTCCAGATTTTGCCTCATTTCAGCCCCATAAATGACACCTGGGGTGAAAACAGCTTCCTGAGCAGAGAGGCTGGTGTGTCAGGGAGCTGACACACAGCTTAGCTGAGCAGAGAGAGGATATCGGGGCAGCAAGAGGCTGGGGAGTCAGGGAAGTGGTCCCCAAACAACTGGGAGAGAGATGGAGATGTTTGTTAGATGGCATGAGGCAAAGTTGTCACGTGCATATATTGCAGTTTGACAATGTGCATTCACCACTGTTTTGTGACTGTACTAATTACACCTGTGCAATGAGTAAATATAATGGAGAAGTTCTCTCACTGATCACCGGGGGTCACGATTTGCTCCCCATCTGGAGGGAATTGGAGAGACAACACAACATGAAGAGTAACTGGTACGGGGCCTCTGTTCTCCCCAGGGGACCCTGGAAAAAGCAATTGTTACGATGGTGTGACTCTGGTCACCCATGTTCCAGATCAGATGAAGGCAGAAGCTGGGATTGTGGGTTTGAGGACATAGCAGGGGTAGGATTCTCGGTTTGGGTCATGAACAGCTAGAGACTAGAGTCTGGCAAATCTGGGTCTCCTGATGTTCCCTGATAGGTAAAGTTCTATTACAGCCTACATCTGCTTTCTAGCTCTTTGGACATAGGATGGCCCATGTGTAGGGTGCTTGCCTGGGACTCCATTGACCCAGGTTCAGTTCCCTGCTCTGCCCTAGATTCTCTGCATGATCTTGGGCAAGATCCTCAAAGGTATTTAGGTGCCTAGCACCCATTGTTACATTGGGGCCTCAATTCTGGAGCTGTACAGTGTGGGGGTGATAGAGGACAGCTTGTGAGGATGGATCCATCAACTATGTGCTCAGATTTGGTAATGGGCTATGTCAGACAGCTTAAAAACTACTTAACTGGCTTCAGTGTAGTAAGATAAGTGAAGTTAAAGTATTTTTTTTATCCCCATTTTATAAGGGAGAAACTGAGGCAGAGAGGGAAATGGAATTGCCCAATGTCTCTCAGTGAAGAGCTGGGAATAGGCACTTGGTACCATGGTATAAGAGCCTGAATGGAGTAGACCCCAGCTCCCTTAGTGCCAGACAGACTCCCCACACTCCTGCCTGTCACTAGGCAGACATTGCCATGGCATGAAGGATATTGGGGGATTTCACTCCGCTCTTTTCCATTCCTTCCCCCTCCCCAGTGCCAGTGTGAGACTCCCAGCCAATAGCATCAGGATCGAGGAGAAACTGGAGAAATACACCTCAGCTGTGCAGGTAAGTGGAGCCCCAAGGTAATGAGGGAGGGACCCTTCGCTGGGGAGGGCTGGGCCTGCAGGCCTGTGAATGCCCAGCTAGTTCTGTGGTCTCTAGGTGGAAGTGGGTGGTGTCTGAGCTCTGCATGGCTGTGCAGCATGTGACCTAGGGAGAAGGGGAAGCAACAGGGAGTCTGGGAGAGTGTCTCACAGAGCTGAGGGTAGGGGCTGGGGAAGAACCTGCCACAGCCAGAAGGGAGTAGGGACCTGCCTCAGCCATTCACACAGAGGGAGTGGGGTCAGCCCTTCCAAGAGACCGAGGACAATCCTCCACCAGGCAGGTGATGTGGTAAGAGGGGTGGGCAGGGAGGGGAAAATGCATGACAGGGAGCTGGGGTAAGAAACTGGGCTGCCCTTCATTCATGCACTTAGTGACCCATGAGGAATGGGCGGGGGTCAGCCTTGGCAGGGCCAGACCAGGCACCCTACATATACCTAGGGCTCTAACACAGACGGGTCCTCTCTCCACTCCTAGCGATCCGAGGTGAAGTTGCCTGCATCCATGCCAAGAAGTTTCCTCCCGTCCTCAGAGGGCGTGGCCAGCAAGCGCAGCATCTTCGAGGCCAGTGCCCTGGACAAAGCTGATCTGGCCCCTGTCAGAAAGGTGAGGGCTGAGGTGGGACCGAGCATGGGCTTGGGGGAGGGACCCCTGTGAGTCCCACTGTTTGCAAACCCCACCCCCATCTTCAGGTAGGGGGCACTGAGCAGATGGTGGGGGAGATTTGAGGTGGAGGAACCCTCAGAACTGACAAAGCTGGTCCCTCAGCTCAGTGGCACCTGCCAGGCAGAGGCTGGGTGGCTGCATGCCTCGGTGGATCCTCCTTCTAGTGGCTGCTGGCTGGGATCCCATGTGGCAGGTGAGCATTTCCTTTGCAGCTCCCCATGCTGACAGCATGGCCAAGGGCTACCCTGCAGCCAGGGCGGGGGGTGGAGGGGAGGGAGAACTGGCTGAGGCCTCTTCCCGCACATGTCTTCAAAAGGTGCATTCTAGGAATGCTCCACGCAGGTGAGCAGGTGGTGCCCTGCCCTCTGAGTTTCTCTTGTTTAGCACAGGAATTGAGGGATTTGGTCATCATTGCTGCTCATGCTAAGCTGTGTTGCACCCCAGAGATGGCTGCATTCCAGTGGTGGGTAACATGCAGTCTTAACTCTGATCCTGTTGTATGGCAGGAGAATTTGAAGCTCCCTGGCATGGTGACATCTCGCATCAACCTGTGGATAAGCAGGACCCAGGAGCCCAGCAAGGACGGAAGAGTTAAGGTATCAGATGTGCTGGGCATTGCGCTAAAGTGCTGGTGTTTGACAGCCTGGTGGGGGGACCCTGCATCAGGGGAGCAGCCAGGTCATGACAGCAATTGCAAAGTGGACCAGATCATGCTGATCAGAACCTGTCTGTAGACTAGTGCTGGCCATGTTCCAGCAGGGATTTAAGTCCCCTCCACCCTTTAGTGGCTCGAATTCGAGCCACTTCACCTGCCTTAGAGTTTCCCACCTGGTGGGATTTTAAGGCTCCTCCAGGAACTCATGGTTACACTAAAATCCCAAGCAAAGAATCTCGGCTTCTCCACGGACTCCAGCAAAGAATTACTTCCCCTGCCCCTCCCCTCCTCCACAAGGGGGCGCTGGCAGTCCGCAGTGAACTGGCGCCATGCTGAATGTGCTAATCACAAAGACTCTCACTCAGTGAAGCCCTTGCTTTGGGGCTGCTTGTGGACCCCAGACCGGCTGCACTTCCTCAGGGACCTTGAGAAAATCCCTCTGCAGGGTTGGTGGGTCTGCACATGACGAGACAGGCCATGGGTGGGGAGGGTGACTGTGGGGATTCGCTGCTCCATGCATTATCCCCACAAACCGTACAGGGACTTCTCCAGGCACTAGCTCTTCCATGCACCACCCTTGAGCTGGGGTGGTTCTCTGGGCATCCCTTGGCAGTGGGACTCTGCCAGAGACATGTGGCCATAGCAGTGGGGAGCCTGGCAGCGCAGCAGCATGGGGCTTTTGGATGGCTGACCACTAGTCTCTGCAAATCAGGGTGGCTACTAGTGTGTATATATAGGAGTGGTACAGAGAAGACCTCTCTGAGTTTACATGGGTGTTTCCCTGCAGATGGGAATCTGGATCCAAGATCTCTGCTCCTGTCTGTGCTGCAATGCAGCTGTGTTCTGCTCAGACTCTATCAGCTGAGCTAGGGGGCTCAATGAGCGCAGCCCCTGGTGCAGGTTACGACACCAAGGGCAGATCTCCTAGTTTATAACCTGGGCGGCTCCTATTGCAGTGCTAAGGAATAGCTGAGTTTGCCAATGTCTCAGCCATGCCTGCTCCTGCCCCAAACACCCCTCTCTGCCAAGCTGATGGCTCTGCACCTGCTGGGGAGACGCTGGGGGTGTTTTGGGAGGGGTTTCACTGCCAGTGTAAAGTGACTGTCCTGCAACCATCCAATTTTTTCCCCCCATTAGCCTAGTTTGGAGCAGTTCCAATGCTGCTAAGGTAATGGCCTAGATTTGCCAATCCCAGTACCCAGAGGCTCGGATGTGATCTGAACCGCTTAGGTCTGTTCGGATCCAGGGTTCTGGGTCAGGCCCCATCTTCGGTTTAGACCAATGCAATGTTCAGAGCAGTGTTGTCCATGTCCAGAGAAAACCCTAGCACAGCCTGTTCCTCCTCTCCCTGCAGGACGCTGGGAGAACCGACTGCGCAACAAAGCGCAATCTCTGGGCCAAGCAGCCCGACGACTCCTCCAGTGACACCAGGGTAAGAGCGGAGGGAGCATGGAGCTCGCTCATGTGACCTGCCTGGATTGTGCCGAGTGCCAGTGGCTGAGTTGGGCTTGAGTCCCTAGAATCTCCTCACCAGAGCAGCACAAAGTAGCCACAGCAAGGGCCAGGACCTGTCCCTTAATGGCTACAGTGCAGAGGTCTGAGTGCACAGGCTGGCCTGCCTTGCTGGGGGTGTGTTGAGGGTGTCATCATTCTCTGGGGATGATGGGAAAGGGAGCCCAGTATCTTTAGGGATTAATTTGCAAAGAGGAGCTGGTATTAGGGGAACTTGCATAGAGGGGTGGGTCACAAAGAGGAAGGAGAAGATGTGGTGGGCTGGAAATTGGGTGTGTTGTGGGGTGGGGAACAGCTGGGCAGCAGCTGAACATGACTAGGGAGCACTGTGCCGGTGGTTTGCGCGTGTTATAAGGGACTAAGGCTTGGTGCAGACACTCATCTCAATAGTTCAAAGCACCTTTCTCTCTGTGCTGCAGCCTCTGGCCCAGCCTGATGATACCCTTTGTCTCTTTCAGCTGTAACACTACAAGACTCCCTGGGGATAATGTCTCACTGTGATGATCAAAGTCCTGCCCTATGCAATCCTCCAGCATCCCTTCATGGCTTTGTCTCTGAGCATCTCCCTCCCATAAGACCAACCTTGCCTGGAGACCCACATCCTGCTTTCCTCTGATGGCACTGTGGGTTTTGGGGGCCTCTTGCTTCTAACTGGTGGATGGGAAGGAAGAAGCTTTGAAGATGACATGTATCCTGCTGTCCCTTCCTGCCACCTGGTCTAGCTAGGACATATCAAAGCCATGAGTGCTGTCCATGTTGATGGTAAGAGATCTTTGCTGCCCTGTCCCTGGACAATGCTTCGGTGTCTCCAGTTACAATGCGTTATGACACATGCTGTACCTGCAACAGACTTAACCAGCTCCAGAGTGTTGCTGGCAGGGGCCAGGCTGGGGGCTCAGGCCATTATAGCTTTGCCCCTGTAGGTCCCTGGTTAAAAGCCAGCCCAAGCTGCACACAGTGGTAGCTGTAGGTAGCAGTGTTGGCTCATTGAGAGAAGATCTGTCTCAGCCCAGTTCCTAACTCAGCAGATGGCCCTAGCACCCAAACCACAACACAGTCATCCCTCAGCAGAGGGGCCATGAGGCCTGACCTCTCCTCCCCCACTAGAAGACCTGCCTGTAAGCCAGGGCTCAAGTGTGTTGGCTGGGTGGGTGCACGCAGGAAACCGCTGCTGACCTGCGGCTAGTGGAGGATGTCTGCTGCAGGGTGTGGCATTTGTTGGACCAGATCCATGCGGTTGCTTTGATTGCCCAGATGCTCAGCAGTGCCAAGCACCTGCCACTGCTTCATACCCCATCCATTCACACGTGCACTACACTGTCCCTCCCCCTGGAGACTCACTAGGGCTGTCCTGGGGGAGTGGTGTCTGCATCATCCCTGGTTTGGTGCATAGGCCAATGGCCCCTTCCTCTCCCTTCCTCCCAGCATGTCACGTGGGAGGGTAGCAGTTCTCAACTTTTCCATGCTAGCCTCTCCTCCCCCTGCCAGGACCCCTCTCCCATTCAGCAAGGGAGGCCCCCTTGGCAATTCTGGTCCTTAGTGCAGGGGCTCTCCGCCTAGAGGCCAGTCTGCACCTGGGATGGCTGCAGGGAAGTCCCAGACCCTGCTCACCCACCCTTGCAGAAGCCTGCCTGTTCTTATCCCTGCCTTCTTTGTATGGAACTGGAAAGCTGCTCAGAATGTGATTGGGCCTGAACCAAAGCCCCGGCTTGCGTGCCCCTGCGCTCCCCAGCTGCAGCCTGGAACCCAGCCCTAGCGGTAGCCTTTCCCAGGAGCACAGCCCCCTCAGGCTGGGGAGGGGCAGGGGCAGCGGCAGCTTTAGGACACTGGGGAGGGAGCACAGTGGAGAGCCCCTACAATGGCAGTGTCCAAATGCCTCAGCCTGAGGAGCAAGCACCTTAGTGCAGAAAGCACCTGAGAGCGGCTTTAGCCAGCTGTAGGCAGGGATTCTTTAGCTTGAGCCTCTGTGCTGATCAGGCCTTCCCTGGGCTCCCCCTGGATCCACTCTCACCCCACTGGCTTAGGAAGGAACCTGCTGCTTTTGATATAGCTCTTTTTCTTAATAAATGGTGCTTTCTTTAAAATGCTCCTGGTCTCGACTGTTCTTTGTGGGGCCCTTGCTGTGAATCGCTCTGAACAATGAGGCAGATGAGCTGCTGGCCTCTGGAGAGAGGTGTGGGGTGGGGGTCAGGTGGGACTTGATGTGGCACCTCAGCCATAGGGCAGATATAGGCCTGGGTGTGGCCACTCCCTCCTTTGGGGGCTGTGCGGGAGTAATGAAGTCCTGTGGGTATTTTCCAGCTTGAGAGCTTCAAGTTTGGCAGCAGCAGCCTTATGGTTGCCATAATGGGTCAGGAATTCTGGAGCTCCCAGAGAGCTAGTTGTGGTGGGGCTTTGGGTCCAGCTATAGGTGAGGACTTGTCTCCTCAGAAAGCCAGCTCTGATCTCCAGGCAGCCCTATGGGATTCGGCTGAACATCCAGGCTTGCTGGTGCTTATGTGACTCAAGCCTTTGACTGGCCCTGGGGCTTTCTGGACCTAGCACAGAGGGTGTGGGGTGTCGTGGGGATAGGAAGCAGCATGGGGCTCAGAACTGGGGTTCAGAGGCAAGCATCCGATGTCTGAAACCCAGGCCCTCTCCAGGCAAGAGCATTTTGCTTATCAGAGTTCTGGCCACTTGAAAGTGACAGCTGGCTGGCTTGTGTCAGCCCCCTGGGGACTTGTCTATCTCAGCCCTGCGGGTTTAAAATAGCAATTCTCTGAGGCCATACAACAGCTTGGGCTTATATGGGCTCATGGGGGGAGGGTGGGGGGAAGAGCTGCACAAGGGGCTGTGACCCACACTGCTGAAATAGCAAGCAAGTGTTCACATTCCAAACCCTGCCACACTTGCATTCCTCCAATCAGGCGTCTGGCCTGGGGGTGGGCTTCGGAGCCCTGTTAAAGCCTCACTCTTCCCAAGTGCATTTCTCAGACGCTGTGCCAGCTGCCACTTGGCTTCGAGGGACCTCACCTTTTCCCTGGGCGAGAGGTAAGGAAACAGCCGCAGGGCACAGCTTGCCAGGCTTAGGGAATTGACTCCCTTTTCAGATGGGACCTGAGTGACCACCTGTCTGTTTGCTAGACCTAGGTATTAATGCTCCAGAACAGGGGTCTGCCTCAACCTACTTGGCTGAAATTGGCCCCTCCCAGTTGTCATCATCCACCCCAGAGATGACTGCATTTCTCTGGTGAAGGGATTCCTCTGGGTATAGCATGAGTCTCTTCGCACCAGTTTGTTCACTGGCACAACTCCATTGACTTTAATGGAGTTACTTCTGGTTTACGTTGGGATGGGCAAAGGGGGAATCAGGCCCAGCAGGGTTACTCCTGATTTATGCTGGGGTGAGTAACAAGGAACTTATGCCTATCGTCTATGTACATTGCTTTGGGAGATGAGAAGTGCTCTAGAAACCTAAGAGACTGTTACGTTACCAAGTCCCTCATTGGCAGACAAAGCACAGTGCGGGCACAGGATGTTTGTGCTACCGAGTTCAGAAGGCATCACTGCAAGTGGCAAATGAAATTACACTGTGGCTATTGGTATGTGTTGTGGTGTTTGTTTGTTTTGCATTGTTCTTTGTGTAAACGCTGCAGAACTAAACATTTGGAAATGCACCTAGCCATTCATCTCTAGGACTTAAAGTAAAACCATGATTTGTTACTTAGATAATATAGTTCTAATCTACCCTGCACTAGATCAGTGTTAACAGGCATGTCTAAGGCATGTTAAAAGACAAAAAATTAAGAAGGATTCATAGATTCCAAAGCCAGAAGGGACCATTGTGATCATCTAGTCTGACCTCCTGTATAACATGGGCCAGGGAACTTCCCCAAATAATTCCTAGAGTGGATATTTGAGAGGTTTTTTGGACCATTCAATCCACAATTAAAACGCCGGGGGGGGGGATTATTTGCAGCAAATAATTTATTCAGCTCTTTGTGAATTGTCCACAGATTTCCTGGATTTTTTTTTTTTTTGTAGCTCAAAATCAACTAATTAAAAATTCTGTGCAAACATACTTACCAGTGTATTGCTCATTCATTGTTTGATACTGGCAATCTGAGCTACCTTTGCTGGACATGCGGAGTACAAGGTGTTTCTAGGCACTACCTGGATGTAGATAATTCTTAAAATCAAGTTTCTGGCACAAATATTCCAAAATTACCTTCCTCGAATATTTGTCAATAGCTACTTAAAGATTTTGGTCTCAGCTAATGTGGTTTGTTGGGCCCTTGTGGGAAGTGAATGAAGCTGGAGAGAGGTCACTTACATTTATTCACAAACATTCATATATTTGCCTAACTGTCCATGACAGAGCACTTTGCAAAAGAGGATCATGGGGAACGGCTTGATGAATATTTAAGTAGATTTTTGGCTAAATGATGAGGGCATGAGCACTATCTAGAAGTATGCAAGGGACATGGGCACCAGGAAGGGTCAGGAATTATGGTGGCTCAAGAGGGAACTAGGAGTAATGGAAGGAGTTTAAAAAATGAACTTTTAGCATGGAAAAGCTTCCTAGGGGTCAGATCTATTAGAATATGGCATAAGATTATGGAACAGTCTAAATACTAATAGTGGCACAGGGACTGAGCTGACAGCAAGGCTGTCAGCATTGGCAATCACACTGAGTTCCAAAGGAAATGCTGGAAGACTTATCACTTAAAAGGCTTAAAGTTAGAATGAACCAAGCCGTGGAAGATGTACTGTTATCTTAAGATGTACTGTTATCAAGTTGCAATGGGGGAGGTTTAGATTGGATATTAGGAAAAACTTTTTCACTAAGAGGGTGGTGAAACACTGGAATGCGTTACCTAGGGAGGTGGTAGAATCTCCTTCCTTAGAGGTTTTTAAGGTCAGGCTTGACAAAGCCCTGGCTGGGATGATTTAACTGGGACTTGGTCCTGCTTTGAGCAGGGGGTTGGACTAGATGACCTTCTGGGGTCCCTTCCAACCCTGATATTCTATGATTCTATGATTCTATGAGACCAATCCTGTGCTGGACTTCAGGATGTAGTAGGTCTTTCCTATCCGTAATGTTTCTGACTCTGGATTCAGGCAGAAAAGTTCTTTAAGTTAGCCTCTTATAAATACTGAAAAGATGGCGCTGGGACAGCTCTTACACAACATTGGAAAAGGGGGTCATTGTACAGCAGAGCTGATCTGCTGAACAGGGTGGTTTGACACATTGGAGTTATTCATAGAAGTGCCTGAAACCTGGGGTTTGGTAGGAAAGTTTCATCTATTGTGGGGGTCTGGGACAAACCTGAGATGCTGGCCAGAGTTAGCAGAAGGTTTCACTGGGCTTCAGGAATGTTTCAAAGAGCTGAAAGCCTGCAAGTCAGGCAAGACTAAGGGCATGGTGTTTAGGCAAGGCTTGCTTAATGGTGTCAGGTGGGAACCAAACAAAAAGGGATGGCTTGAGCAGAGATTCACTTTGGCGTTTATCTGAACACAAAACTCAGAGTGAAAAGCGTTCAAATGGACATTTGGAAACCTGTTAACTTTCCAGACAGAGCTGTACTGTCCAATGCAATCAATGGGCAATAAAATAATTGCTGAGAACGTATTTTAAGCTGCCTTCCTAACAGGCTTTGTTAGCATCGCTGCTGCGTTAGCCTTGCTGCTGAATCGTATGTTAGCAGTTTGAACATCACCACTTCAGATTTAAGGCCACTTCCCCAGCTCCTTTTCCTGTGTTTCTTTGTGGACTTTGGACACTGTCCAATGGTACCTAGATCATCTATAGAGAGATTAGATAGAATTCAGGAGAAACTTTTAAGACGCATAAGACTCCAATGGAAATAATGATTTGTATCTGACCTTTCATCTGAAGAACTGAAAGCACCTTACAAAGATGGGTATTATTGTCTCCAGTTTACAGAGGGGGAAATTAGGGCATAGAAGGTCCATGGATTTCAATGGGAATTATGAGCCTAAAAACCTTGGAGGATCATGACCTAGGGGTACGTCTACACTGCAAAGTAAAACCCACAGCAGTGAGTCTCAGAACCAGGGTCAACTGACTGGGGCTCAGGCTGCAGCACTAAAAATAGCAGTGTAAATGACCCTGTTCTGGCTGGAGCTCAGGCTGTGAAACCCAGCGAGGGGAAGTGGGTATCAGAGCTGGGGTGCAAGCCCAAATGTCGACCTGGCTATTTTTAGCCCTGCAGCTCGAGCCAATGGACCCAGGCTCTGAGAGTCTCTGCTGTCAATTTTTCTTTGCGCTGTAGACGTACCCTAAGTGACTTTCCCAGTGTAACACAGCAGGCCAACTGCAGAGCCAGGAACAGAACCCAGAACCTTGACTCTAGTTCCCAGTACTCCCCGCTCACTGGGATGTATGCACACAGAGATGTCTCTCTCCTAGACAGGGCTGCTGAAGACTGACAGCATTTGGAAAGCTAGCAAGTGAGTTATTAATGAGGCTTCATGTCATTTTCTTTGCATGGCTGTGGTTTAAGATTACAGGACACTTGAGTTGCTGGTGAATCTTACTCAGCCCCAGAGAAGAGATTGGGACCTGGGATAAACGACATGTCAGAGGAGCTAACACACAGCTCTGAGATTCAAGGCAGGACTTGCAGTGCTAGCCTGTCTGCCTTCCTGATTGGCTGGGGAAAGTGGCTGATTTTGCTGAGGAAAAGCCAGTCCCATGGCATGTGTCCAATGCGGCAGAAGGAAAAATGCTAAGAACTACTGAGGCGCAAAATAGGCTGTTTCCTGGGTTTATTCTCCTCCCCTGCACTTCCCACTCAACATAACTCTCTCTTAGATCATCTCTGTGCAGAGAGGTTGCAATGTACCCTGGGCCTGGCTGGGAGCTCAGAGTTATCAGTTCTGACTGATGATGTTCCTAAGCTCTTGCTTCCTATTTAAGGAGAACTATGTTGCTGAGCCATGGGGGGGGGGGAAGGGGGAGGCCGAGGCCTCCGGAAGCATTATCTCAGCCAAGACACCATTGTTAGATTCCAGCTCAGCGTTGGGGTGTCTATTTTTCCCTTTCTTTGTGAGATAATTATAGAAGTTCCTACCTGTTTGTGACCAGCACAGATTGTCTCAGGAACAAGCTCTTCCCTCTCAGCCAATTTACCATCCCTGCTCCATTGACGCTGCAGCAACAGGGAATTTACAAGTGCAGCTGGCTGGAATAAGGTCTGTCTGCCCACAAAAGATGAGTCCTGGACAGGGTTTCCTTTTGGCTCAGAAGTGGCATCCCCCTAACTCCCCAGTCTCTCCCTAGGACTTCCTGCCAGGACACAAGTGGCCATTTTGCTTTGGCTTTGGCTGCCATGGCCCTGCTGAGTCTTAATGCAGCTGAGTCATTCAAAGCTGCCTCAAATCCAACTTCACTGGCCACAGAAGGAAGGATTCTCCCTGTGTAATTGCAACAGGTACATAGGGGGAATCTTCAGGTGGCTCCTTAGCCATTCTGCTGCTAGCCACCAGCTCGGAAGGCATGGCTGGGAGAAAGTGGTGCCCCAGGGATCCTTGGCGGCCAGAACAGCCCCAGGTGGCCCTAGGATCAGGGAAGGAAAGATGTGGCTTAATGCAACCATTGTGCACTCTCACCGCTATGCTGCAGCTCAGCATCTAGCTCACAGTGTGAGTGGAAAAGCCAAAAAAAATCCCTAATGACAAGAGTTTTAATCTAAAAGCCAGCGAGCCACAGGGATTTATTCACACCCACAAATGAGCTGCATTGCGTGACATCTAATCCAGCTCGATATTTCAGCGTCTCCATGCCTTTCTAAGGCACACGTCAGCATGGTAGCTACACACAGGTGTGGGGAATTTGAGGAGGGGATGCATCTGTATGCAATGAGCTTTTTGTGCAGGGCTTCCTCTCCCTCATCTGTCTGCTGCTCAGAGGAAAGGGGAGGAGGTGATGGGAGTGCGATGTAAGAAACAAGTGAATCAAAATGAAAATTCCTAGTCTAAACAAATACTTTGGTCAGATCATTTAGGTTTCTCCGGCTGTTGGTAAGTTGCTGTAAATATCTTGCAAAGCAACGGAATCTTCAGACATGGCCCCTGATTTTGGGTGCCTGGATTTCTGGATGCCACCTCCACGGGCCTGATTTTCAGACGAGGAGAGTGCAGCTTTTAGAGGGTGCTCGGCACGGCTGACAATCAGTCCAAACGTGTCTCAAGTTGGGCACCCAGAATCAGTGGTCATGTGGGAAATTGTGGGCCATGGGGCTGCCCGGAGTTCATCCCAGATGGACACAGAAATCATGTTCCAATATGTCTAAGAATGAAGGACTGAGTGTACTGCTGTGGTTTTTATTGTAGCTTTTAACACTCTCTCTAATTTTATTTTTCTGCTAGCTAACTGAAAATGTCAGACGTCGAAGAAATCATTGAAGAATATGAAGAGTAAGTGCAGTGCTTTAAAATCTTTCCTCCTATGACCAGCCCTCTTCATGCAGGGGTATAGCAGGCAGCTTGCTCTGTGGCTGCCATTGCAATTCTGGTGTAGCTGCATCAAGTCCCGTAGAGTCATTCATTCTCATTCTTGCGCAGCCCTGTCTGGAGCTGTAGGAATGATTCACGTTTTTATTAGTACTAACAACAATGCCCGCTAGTTCTTAGACAGCACTTTTCATCAGTAGATCTCAGAATTGCAGGCCATAAAACCATCCTTCCTTCCCATAAATGAGAACCGTGATTAAGTGTTTATATATATAATTTATATATATTTATATAAGTGTTTATATAAATATATAATTTTTGTTTCTCTTTACCAACCCTCTGACCCCACTGGTGGGGATGACCCAAGCCCCGAGATCCAAACACCTCCACACTTCGGGAAAATTGGGACAAAAACCTTCCGGCATGGTCCCATCTCTGCTGTCATGTAATGAGGGGGGACAAAACACAGCCTGTAGAAATTCATAACACAAAATAGTGTAAACTAGCCATGGAGGGCTCTCTGAACTCCCCCGCCCCATAAAGCTGCATTGGAAATGCGCTTTCCCATCCTGCAAATATTTTTTGAGAGTCCAAAAACTTTCCCAATTCTGAATTTGGATGACAAATAAAAACTCTCAAACATTTGTGAGTCAAAAACAGCAAAACATTCAGATCAATCAAAATGTCTGAATTTTGAACCATTTTGTTAGGATTTTGACCCCCCCCCTTTTTTTTTGGCCTTTTTCCCCCAGTCTAATTAGCTTAGATTTTTAAATGAACATTTATTTTGAACCAGAAATTTTTCTTTAGCAAATGTCAAAACAGAACACTTTTCCCCCAACTTTTTTTCTGAGTTGGGAGATTTGTCAAACCGGATGTTGTTTTGAGAACAGTTTGTTTTGACAAATCCACATTTTTCAATGAAAATGCAACTCACACCCCCTTCCCTCCCCTCTTCCCGGGACCAGCCATTGGGAGAAATGTGCCACTCTGCAACCAATGTTCTAACCCAACGGTTTCTCCTTCGGCTTTGCAGGGAACAGGAAGGTAAGAGGAAGAGCAGCACCTTTCTGCACATCAGGACAGACTGAAGCTTTAAGACGATTAGTATAACCTCAATAACCTGCTTGTCCTCTCTCCCTCCCTTTCTCTTCCCCTTCCCTGCAGAGGAGTATATTGAAGAAGGTAGGTTTTTCCCTGTTGTATGGGAGGGGCAGGAGGGCACGGGGTGGTTGCTATTGGCTTATTTAGATACTTTGTTTCTTTTTCTGCTTGGAATGGTTTAGTATGGCATGGCTGCAGGTGGGCAGAGTCATGCAAATACTGTATAAAAAGGTCCTGGGAATGTTCCTTCCAATTTTTAAACAAATTTTGCTTCAGCTAGGGTGAAATTCACCCCGTCCAGGGGACTGAAACAAGCCACAGGGTTAATGTGCAACTTCAGAGGCATGTAGACCTCATTCCGGTCCTCTGCACAGGGGTGAATTTCACCCTAAGAGTTTATTTGGCATTCGCTTTAGTAGCGAGGATAATTGGAGACGGGCTTCAACTAAATCCTTAGATCTGAGCACGGGGAGAATTCAGGATTGAAAACTTTCGCAGCTCTGGCCTGTCTACGATAATGATGTGATAACTGAATGGAAGCTAGAGTCTCAACTGACTTGTGTGAGTGACGGTTCAGTCTGGGCTTGCTGCATTTTCAGTATGAGGACTGGAAGCTGAGGAGTTATGCATCTAGCAGCTTTGCAGCCTTCCCTGCTGTGTGTGAGTGAGAATATTTGTAATGTCTGCTGGATATTGGTGAAGAAAAGCCTTCAACAGCTTTAACAACGCCTGGGCAACACCTGCATAGCAGAGCCTGATAAACACCAGGAAAGCTGTAGGACGTAGATGGGAAAGTAGAGACCAATAACATGCTGGCGGACGCTCTAGCTAGATGCCACAGCTTTATGATACCTGACTAACCTTTTCCGCTTCTTCCTTTCACTGTTGCCACTTTCCACCTTGACGAAGAAGAAGAATGGCTAGAGGAGGAAGATGGTAGTAAAACGTTTCTTCTTCTTTCCCTTCCCTACTGCTTGCCAACATTCTGCATATGCAATGTCTGTGATTTTGTTGTATATACGTACATGCTCCATCTATGGGATGGAGTGTGACCTCTTTCTTCTGCCCATTGCCTCTTGGTGTTGCTTGTTGTATCTTCCTCCCTGCTCCCCCTTTCTGCCCTAAGATCACATCTGAATCCATGATGCATCCTTGCATTTCTAACTTTCATCAATTTGCCAAACTCGCCCATTGTTTGGTTCCTTCCTTTTATTCCTCTTTCTCTCCTCCAGGCAGCGCCAGTCCTTTTAAATCCCTCCTTAGAGCCCCAGTTGCCTACCAGCTTCTCCTCTCTCTCTTCCACAGAGGACTCTGTTTGCAACAACGCTCCCTCTGGTGGAAGGAGGCGCTCAGATGTGCCAGTGATATCAATAGAGTGCATGATAGCAGAAGAGGGGGAATGACTAAAGGCAGTTCCCTTGGGCACCCACCAGGGCCACTTCTGTTGCCTAGAGGTGGTTCAGGAGAACAATGAAAATCACCCCATCCCTGCCCCTCACCGGGACTAAGCAAGTTGCGTCCCTTGTTGCCATGGAGAGTGGTGGACCTTGACCTGGATGTCACTGTGTGGCCCTGCCAGACCCTTGGAGATACCATGAGAGCAGCCTCTGATGGCATTTGGCCCCTTCCCCTTCTAGTCATACTGGGAACATGGCAGGGCAGAGTCATGTGGAAATGAGGGGGGAATTCCCCCCTCAAAGCATCAATAATAAAGGTCAGTTCAGTTTGGGGTGAAGGTTCAGGTGAATTCCCATTTTATGCAAACCGAACCATTACCTGTCTCCATTCTGTGGCCACACTGCCTTTCCCCCTTGGATACTCCTGTGGCTGGCTCACTATGACATGTACTTTTATCAGCCAGCCAGCCTGAGTTGCTCCCCTCATCTTGCATGTTGTTCCACAGACCACAAAGAGCACGTAGAAGAACTAGAAGAGGCTGAGGAAACCCCAGCAGAAGGTAGGTGGTTGAACCTCTAGGAGAGATCTCCCTCTGCCCAGCTTGCTCCGGCCTTCTCATGCATTTCCGTGGGCTGCCTAATCTCTGGGCTGGATTGCAAAGCTGAGCTGCAAAAAACTCAGGGATGCTTAAAATCACGTCATTAACTCAAGCTATAGCCAGACAAAGGACCCATGCCTCTTCCCAGCTTTGCAAAGGGGGCACTCTCCCTCAGGGGTGCAGTTCCCAGTATGCTGGTGCCAAAGGTAGATCTGGGCTGATCCTGCCAGGTGATGAGTGCTCTTGGCTCCCAACATGAAGGCACCAGGAGCTCTGTCCATGGGGTTGTCAGTGCTTTGCAGAACTTTGTCGAGAATGTGCAGGATATCGGAGTTGAGATCCAAGAGGAGAATTTTGCCTGTAAGCAGGATACCCCACCACACCAGCCCCGCTGCCCCGGTCATCACACTAGGGAAAATGGAGCCACACCTCCACCCAAACAAAGGAGGTCTTGCTCCCCTCTGCAGGCCTCATGTCCAAATCATGCTCCCGCCCATCAATTCCCAACTTCACGGCTCTACAAAGAACCCCGGGAGAACCTGTGCATCAAAGACACTCCCTGAGGCTCCATGCCTCCCTGAGCTGCCCTTTTCTACGGGGGTGAGGGGTAATATGCAGAGTCAGCCCCTTTGCAACCTCTAGCAAACTCCTCCTCCTCCTCCTCCTCCTCCTCTCCAGCTGGCTTTGCAGACTGGCCTGTAGTGGGCAGAGCCAGGGCTCCAATTACTCCTGACCCTCTCCAGGCCCATTGGTTTGTGTGATGGCCGCCATCTTTGTTAATGCTGGGGGTTGAACCGGGGCCCTCCAGAGCAAAATGCTTGAATCGCTACAGCCCAAGCTCAAGAGCCAGGTTCCCTAGCTGGGGACTATAACAGCCTCCTGTCCTCTGTAGCTCAGCACAGACGGAGGCATGTAACAGACTGACCAGTGGGTTAAACTTGCACAGGAGCGGAGGAGCTGTAGCTCTACAGGGACTGGATCCAAGAGTAGCTCTCGGGGGGGGGGGGGTAACTCTCCCTGTTCCCCTGTCTTTAGACTCACTACCATCTTCTGTGTGGTGTACAGCACAGAGCAGCCCTGAAATATTAATAAAATCATGTAAATAAAGAGAAATAACACAGCTAGGAGCTGGCATCCTTCTGCTGTTGGAGAGGTCTGTATCTTTCCTCAGCCTGTTAATTTCCAGGTGTAACCCACACACCTCCTGGATAGGGTGACCAGATAGCAACTGTAAAAAAACAGGACAGGAGGTCGCGGGTAATAGGTGCCTATATAAGAAAAAGTCCCCTTTAAAAACTGGACTTCTGATCACCCTATTCCTGGGTGGGGTGTTCTGTCCCATCGAGTGGCACCAAGGGGCAGGAGAGAGAGGGAGGGGGAAAAGAGAGAGATTAATGATTTTGGTCTACAGCCTTTGCTAAGGGCCAGTTGGCTTTTAGCTCATGCAGTAGAGGCTCATGCATTAAGCTCTAGAGGTCCCAGGTTTGATCCCGCCTGCTGACAACCGGGGACTGGGGTCTGTTGGTATTACATAGGCTTAAAGTCAGATTGTGGTCTCTGTTACACTGCTGAAAATCCAGCCTGGCTCTGCAGGTTTCATTGAACCCACTCCCAAGCGACACGGGCATGACTGATATCAGAATCTGCCCCTTATGGTGTAAAAATTGGCCAGAGCTGTCTCAGCTGTGATCATCCAATACCAAAATGCCAGCTGTGCAGCCCAGCCTGTGTGCAGAATGCTAGGAATTCCTTAGGGCATTCACTAGGGAATGTGGATGGGGGATGAATGTGTCTGCCTGCATGACCCGTCTCTGATCGAGTTGTCCTTTCTGCTTTTAAAATAGAACACACAGATGAAGCTAAAGAAAAAGAAAGTAAGAGCAAGACTGGGGAGAGGGGTCGGTTCACACGCTGGTCAGTACAGGCCTGATCCCACTCGTTCTGAGCCCCGGGTCCCTTCTCTTCCGTTGAATTCATCTGCTACTAATAATGGAATTTCTGACTCCTGCTGTGCAAAAGCTCATAGCCAGGAGCGACTCTGTCCCTGTCTGCCCCGTGCAGAGGGCCCACGAGGCCCCCACGCACCATGTGATTGCTGTGATCTAGCCTTGTGCTGCGCAGGGGAGAATTTCGCACACACTGTGGTAAGAAGGGGAGGTTCTTCTGCTTTCAGAGTCTAAGCTCAGTGGGGTAAATGGAAAAGCTTGTCTGGGACTCTCAGGCCTTTTGAGTGAGCTAGGGCTTGGTTTGGAGGGAATCTGGGGTGTCTCCCATTGAAACCCCATAAGCTCACGTTTCCACCTGAAGCCAGTTTTCAGCTGTGTTTTCCCCTTGGAGCACGTATCAGCCCGGTGCTCAGCACCATTTAGGACTAAAGGCCAGATTTTTACAGGTATTTAGTTGCCTAATGATGCAAAGAGGCACCTAGTGGGATTTGCAAAAGCACCTAAAACATGGCCTTACCAGCCCAGCCCTGCACACTACTGCATACCCGCTATAGCGTGTAGAGAGCTCTCAACTCCTGCAAATGTCAATGGCAATAAGGGTGCTCAGCACCTTGCAGCGTCAGGCTGCCTGAGCTAGGCCTGAAGAACACGTTTGCGTGTGCCGCCACAAAGCCAAGCCGTTGTGATTCACTTGGCTCTGCGTCTGCCCCCTCCATGAGAAGTCGACGTTGGGGAGCTGTCCTTGCTCCACTGGTGGATGTCTGTGTTGGAGCTCCCACCTTCACCTTCCTGCCACTTCCCACAAGGCAGCTGGAGGTGTCCAGACTGACCCTGCCATGACAGGGTTTCCGGTGCTGGGGCTGGCAGGATAGGAGATGCTAGGCAAGGTTCAACAAGGACAAGTGCAGAGTCCTGTACTTAGGAAGGAAGAATCCCATGCACTACTACAGGCTGGGGACCGACTGGCTAAGCAGCAGTTCTGCAGAAAAGGACCTAGGGGTTACAATGGACGAGAAGCTGGATATGAATCAACAGTGTGCCCTTGTTGCCAAGAAGGCCAATGGCATTTTGGGCTGTATAAGTAGGGGCATTGCCAGGAGATCGAGGGACGTGATCGTTCCCCTCTATTCGACACTGGTGAGGCCTCATCTGGAGTATTGTGTCCAGTTTTGGGCCCCTCACTACAGAAGGGATGTGGACAAATTGGAGAGAGTCCAGCAGAGGGCAACAAAAATGATTAGGGGGCTGGGGCACATGACTTACAAGGAGAGGCTGAGGGAACTGGGATTGTTCAGTCTGCAGAAGAGAAGAGTGAGGGGGGATTTGAGAGCAGCCTTCAACTACCTGAAGGGGGGTTCCAAAGAGGATGGATCTAGACTGTTCTCAGGGGTGGCAGATGACAGAACAAGGAGCAATGGTCTCAAGTTGCAGAGGGGGAGGTCTAGGTTTGATATTAGGAAACTTTATTTCACTAGGAGGGTGGTGAAGCACTGGAATGGGTTCCCTAGGGAGGTGGTGGAATCTCCTTCCTTTGAGGTTTTTAAGGTCAGGCTTGACAAAGGCCCTGCTGGGATGATTTAGTTGGGGATTGGTCCTGCTTGAGCAGAGGGTGGGACTAGATGACCTCCTGAGGTCCCTTCCAACCTTGATCTTCTATGATTCCACCTGGTGGTCACTCGGTCACTGTGTTTTGCTCAACTGAGGCCCCTGCGTCTCAAGTCCCCAAAATGGTGGTACTAAAAATCCATGGCCCCATCTTGGTGGGAAGCACCGCCTAGGGATAAAGTGGGGGAAAGGCTCAGTCCGCACCCCCCTCACCCCTGACCCATCCCTGCTGCCTCCTGGAGTGCAGGGCGTGTGCAGTGGCCCCGATTGGCCATACAGGCGTAGATCGGGTGCGTGGTTGGGGGCTAAAGCTCTGTCTCTCCCACAGGTGGCGAGGGGGAGCACGAGCAGGAGTCTGGGGAAGGTAACGTACCTGTCCTCTCCCCGTGCCCCACAGGGAGTTGTGCTGGAGGGAAGGAACGAGCCCCCATTCACATACACTCATCCCTTCCTGGGGGGAGGGGACAGCAAACCCTCCTGACCACCCTGCTGCCCTCTCCCCTGCCCCATGATGAGCATGAGCACCCATCACTAGACAGCAGTTGAACCAGGGAGCGTGGGGAGTTGGGGCACAGGGTGCTGCATCCATTCAGGTGACTTCACTTTGTTAGGCTGTGGGGCTAAATAGGGGTGTGAACTTTGGACCAGATGCCCTGTGCCTGGCACCCAAATACTAGCCAGGAGAGCTGTTACGTTCCCTGCTGGTGCGGGCATGCTGCTGGCTTGCTGTGGCTGAGGTGGGCCTGTACAGTGGGGACACTGCCCGCCCCTGCACTAACAGTTTGGGCAGCTTCTTGGGGCAATGTGTCCCCTGTTCCTAGCCACTAGGGGAACCCCTGCCTGCATGGGTTGGGGAGCCCACAGGCAGCCACGTTATGAATGTTTGAAGCAGCTGCAGATTGTGGGGCATGTACCTCAGTGTCAGGGCAAAAACAGGGCCTACCCTATGCAATGGAGTCCCTCAGCCGGCTAGCGCTGTCTGGGCAGGCAATAGGAAAGGAGACTGGACCAATTGCTGGGAGCTGAAATACTCTTTAAGTGGATGGGGTGGTTGAAATCTGGCCAGATTTGACAGTCTGGGCCCATCTCTAGCCCTAGCTAACTGCCTGGTTCCTCCATACTTGACTCCAGGCTGTAGGTTTACCCGCAGCATGGCATGGAGCTAGGGTGACCAGACAGCAAATGTGAAAAATTGGGATGGGAGTGGGGGTGGGGGTAATAGGAGCCTATATAAGAAAAAGACCCAAAAATCCTGACTGTCCCTATACAATCAGGACATCTGGTCACCATACATGGAGCAAAGGGAGTCTGGGGGCGCCCGGCACATCACTGATATTTACATTGCAGTGGAAAGGCAAACCTCTCTGTGCCATTAATTCTGTGTTTCTCTTTGGTTCCCACGGACCCGCAGGGGAGTCAAAGCCAAAGCCCAAGTAAGTGGAAATGCATTTTGTGTAGGGGGATGGGAAGTTTGGATTGTGCGTGTGTGCAGACTTGCTCTGCCATATGGCTGGGCAGGAGCAGTACACAGTGCAGTAAATACAGTATTGGCCAGAGCAAAGGGAAGGGGTGGAGTCAGGGCTAAAGAGCCCCAGAACAGGAGAAGGGAAGCGAAATAGGGAGAGGGTAGGGGAGGAGAAAGAGAGAGCAGAAAAGCAAGTGGGGGAAGGGACGAAGGAGAACAAAGGGGGCGAGGGAGGTGGGGAGTGTGGCACAGGGAGAGTGCGATCAGAGCTGGTGAGTCTGGAGCAGCTTGTGCATTCAGTGGCACAATCAGAACCTCGCACTCTGGGTTCTGATATAGGAGCTTAGTGGTGCATTCTCCAGTGGAGCAAAGCCCCCTGTGCATTCCTTGAAGCGACCTTCTCGGAAGCGATCCAAGCATCCCCTGAGAGAACCACCTGCCCAGCTGGAGGAATCTCCTGCAGGTGAATGGGAACGTTCTCATGAATCCCTGGGAGCCCCAGTTCCCTGTTAGATGAACAAAGCCAGGGAGCACCAAGTGCTCTAGGCCCTGGGAAGGATACATCCTGCTAAACCTCCTCTTCCTTCCTCTCTCCCTACTCCTCAGTTCCACCCTTCCGAGTGTCGCCAGGTAGGCTCAGCTTTCTAAGCCCCTGCAATAATGCTGCTGCCTAACAATGGGTTGGGTACTTAGCTGGTCTGGGTGGACATACACATTGCTTTTACTGACAAGTACAAGGAAGAGCTGGACTAGCAACGTCCTCGTCTCAATGAGGTTCAAAGGAACAAAAGGGGTTTGGAGGGAAGCATCAGAAATACCAGTCAGCAAGCTCAATCCCTGATCATCTCTCCAGCTGAGCAGGGCTCTTAAGAGTGATAAGCCTCAATCAAAGCTTTTTTTTTTTTTTTTTTCAAATTTGAAGCTGGATTGAGAATCAAAATCTGCATCCCAGGCTCACTTTTACCTGTAGATGCCTTCAGAAAGCCCTTAGTATTCAAACACTGGCACCTTAATGTCTGAGGCAGCATGGGCAGGCAGACAAGAGACTGGACGGAACCAGGATGCCTGGGTCCTATATTTAATCTGGCTGCTGATTTAGTGTGGACAAGTCCCTCCCCAAACCCTCGCCTCAATTTCCCCACCTGTAGGATAGGGCTGATGATACTGCCTCTCCTTTGAGAACTGTGGGTGGTACTGTTTTGTTAGCAGGGCATTTGCATCTGGATACTCCAATAAGCACTTTGGCCCAGATCCTCCAAGGTATTTGGGTGCTTAACTCTCATTGGTTTCAGTTAGGTGCCTAAATGTCTTGGAGGATCTGGGCCATTGCCATTATTTCTATATATTGTCTATTGTGGATGATGAGGCAGTTTCACTGACATACTTAAGCACCCCAATGCTGCATTCTATGGTTCTATTAAGGTTCCCGTATTTGAAACTCGGGCCCAGAAGTGTCTGCCCCAGAGCTGCTGGATGACTCACTTCCCCCAAACCTTCTGTTGTTCTTTTTGATAAAACTATCAAGCCTATCAAGGGGAAAGCACCAGGTAGATGCTCATCAGCAGCTTGGGGTTGGCTGCTGCATCGCTCACTTCTGGTTCCTTGCTTGAAAGCGTGTCCGTTTTCTAAACCTTTGCAGTGCTTTCCTGGTGCAGCTGGCTAGGGGACTTGTCTGGTAGCTGCTACTGCAAAAGCTAGACTGCAGATGGGGTGAAATGCACTCCATGCAGAGGGCCAGCAGGAGGTCTAGGAACTGCTTGAGACCAGGACTTACATGAGATTGGAGCGGTGCTTTGTGTTTATGCATTTCATCCATAGTGGGCTGTCACCTTACACTCTGTCTGTTTTTCACAAACACTGAGGGACTGGACAGCCCTGGGGATAGCAATGAGACCCCAAGCCAATCATGTCTAGGCTGACTGCTCCAGTCTATCTTGAACTGGCCATGATTCAAAGTTGTTCCAGCTGTTCAGTAGTGATCCATGTGAAACGGAGCTGGGGGGTGCCCAGGGACAGGTGTCTTCACTATAAAAACAACCCTCCAACCTCTATTCCACCCTGGCTGGCAGTCTCAAGTTAGTATTACATTGTCCTCTGCTGAAAACTGACTTGTTCCCCCCACCTTTACGTATGCTGGGGGTGTGCGCGAATGACTTCTTTTGCAAGCTTATTTGCCAGGGTTTCATTGGTAAAAAGTTTGGACAATTATTGTATTTTTGCCCCGGGGAGAGCCCGATCCCATTTCCATGGTAGAACGGGGCCTAGAATCTATACATGCCAAAAAATGACAACACAACTCTCTATAAACCCAATTATCTAGGCAGTTATATCTCTGGACCCCTAAAGCTCATAGAAACCTAATAGTAGATTGACTCTCACAGTTGTATTCACACACACACATGCTACTTTCTCCTACCACCTTTCACAGCAGTGTGCTGTCTAACAGGTCTGTATGAACACTAAATTAACCTATGAAGAAGCTTCTCCTACCTGGAGTTAAACGAGGCCATAATCCATTTTCCAGCCAAATGGAGAGAAATTTCTTTCTGCTTCTGATTGCAGGCTCTTCATGCCAAACCTGGTGCCTCCCAAGATCCCGGATGGGGAGAAAGTGGACTTTGATGTGAGTATTGGATGCCCAATAGACTGTGGGCCTGCTCTGTGGGTAAGTGATGGGCTTCAGTCACCAGGGCTGTCAGGCTGGCACTAAATTCACTCATGCAAGCATCTCCTAGTCTCTCCAGGCACGTACCCAGCATTCTCAGACAGTGCCAAGTCTGCCAGCCCCTCTGGGTATGTACCCAATCCCATATCTGCCAGTCCCTCTGAGTATGTACCCAGCGGACCTGGTACCATGGCTGCCAGCCCCTGCTCTCCTCTTTAGATGGTCCTGGCTCCCACAGCGCCCTAGTGGCTATTGATCTGGGAGGACAGTAGCGATGGCTGGCTCAGGGCAATGTTCCATACAGGACATTCACCGCAAGCGCATGGAGAAGGATCTGAATGAGTTGCAGGGCCTGATCGATGCCCATTTCGAGAACAGGAAGAAAGAGGAAGAGGAGCTGATCTCACTCAAGGACCGAATCGTACGTCTGGAGGTCCCAGATTGTCTCATTACTCCCCCCCCCACCCGAGTCTCCAAGTTAAGGGCCATGTTCTGTCCCTGCTGAAGACATGGGGAGCAGGGTCAAGCCCTAGAAAAGCAAGATGCTGACTCAGGGGAGAGAGGGGACCCAAGTCTGATCCAGACTGAGGAGCCTGGGCCCAGAGCTTGGGAAATGCCATCTTTCATTATTTGATACCAGGCCGTGTGGTGTCCCGCCACCCATCACCTTGGTGCCCAGCCATGTCTGGAGAAGCAGAGGTCACGTGGCAGGGAAACGGGCAGTCCTGACCATACCAATGGAGCAAATGCTTCCCCTTGGGCTGGGCCCCTAGTCACTTGGGATCCAGAGAGAGCTCTCCCTGGGTCCCTCATGTGGGGGGTGGGGGTCGTCCCCGGCCTCGAAGCCCAAGCCTTGTTCTTTCCCTGCAGGAGCATCGGCGAGCGGAGCGGGCGGAGCAGCAGCGGATCCGCAGCGAGCGGGAGAAGGAGCGCCAGGCCCGCCTGGCTGTGAGTGTCCCACCTCCCGGAGCAGGGGAGGGCCGACAAAACCCCCAGCGATGGAGCCGGGTCTAGGCTTCTCCCCTGTCGCCCAGCTGGGAGCAGCTGCTATTACTCCGTCTTGTACTGCAGGGACCTTCCTTCTAGCTGTGGGGGACTCCCCTTTAGTGCAGCTTCTCGATTAGTCAGGAGGGACCCTCGAGACCCACCTGGGACTGACGCTCCTAGGCTCTGCTTGGCCCAGGGAGCCGGTGGCCGCATATTCCACCAGGGCCCCTTGGTTTGAGCTGCAGCCTTGGGCTGGGCTGGGTTAGCGCTCTGCTGGGGAGAGCTTGAATGAACCTCAAGGCAATGGAGGAAGTGGTGTTTGCTTCATCACAGGGTGTTCTTCCTCCCAAGCCAGCACCCAGCTTCAGGGGGGCTCAGACAGGGGCCTTCACCACTTGCAGTGCTGCTAGTTAAGTGACTGCGTTAACATGGTGACAAAGCCTGTTGTCCAGGCTGATGTCCAGCACCAGTGACTGCTGCCCTGAGCCCCACTTGCCCTTCTACTTGGGGGAGTTATTCATGGCTGGTGCACACTGGCCACTGCAGCCTACGGGTGGCTGCTTCTGTTGCATGGGGAGGTGCCTGCAAGGGGCAGCAAAGTACATCGGTACATAAGCAGCTATCATGGCATGTGATTGTGCAGCCCTTGGTCTGGTCTGTAGCTGTCTGTGCGTTCCCAGCTGCTCTCACTCTGCTGAGTCTGTCTCTCCAGCAGCTTTGAGTTCCCCTGGCTTCCCTCGAGACCCCTCTTGCTCTGGCTTTACCCCTGACAGGAAGAGAGAGCCCGCAGAGAGGAAGAGGAGGCCAGGAAGAAGGCGGAAGAGGATGCCAGGAAGAAGAAGGCTTTCTCCAACATGCTGCATTTTGGGGGCTACCTGCAGAAGGTACGATTCCAGCTTGGGATGCTTGGGAACTGGCCGTGGTGGTGGTAGCCAGAGTCCCCACCCAGTAGCAGGACTCGGTGTGTGTGTTCGTCCTGCTGTCTACTGGAGGCCAGATGCCAACTGGGGACCCTCATGGCAGCATCTCTCTTTGCAGCATGCCCAGTCCCCATGGCATCCCAATGACCCTGGGCCGTGCTAAGCTGGCTTCCGGCAGAGGCGGTTCTAATTTTACAACTGCCTGCTCCTCCCACTCCTGATTCTGTTTCTTTGTCTCTGTTCCTGAAAACCAAAGGTCCCTTTGCGATCAGGCTGCTTCAGTCCTTGGAGCTGGCATAACTGAGTGGCTGGTGGCAGGGGTGGTGGGTTGACTCTAGGTGCAGAGAGTGCATATGGACCACCCTCAGGGCACAGAGGACATAAGAACGGCCATACTGGGTCAGACCAAAGGTCCATCCAGCCCAGTATCCTGTCTTCCGACAGTGTCTAATGACAGGTGCCCCAGAGGGAGTGAAGAGCTAGGAAGAAACAACACTAAAGCATTCAAGGGCTGACTAGCGCTGCGGCAGGAGCAGCTTGCAGCAGCTAGAGGCAAATGTCTGTCTGAGGGCTGTAGCTGGGGGTTCCATCCCCCAGTTAAAGGGGCCAGATGTAGGGGAGCATGCTGGGAAAATTCCCATGAAAGGAAGACCCCCAAGTGGAGTGTTAAGGGGGTGAGGGAGAAGGAGCCTGGGCCGAGGGCAGAGGTTGTGGGGGAAGGGGCTATTGGTGCAGTTCTACTGTTCTGTCCTCCTTTGCTTTTGCGAGGACATTGTGCTTGGATCAGAAAACTCCAGGGCCCGATTCTCCTGCGGCAGGAGAGGAGTGAGTTTCACTGACGCTTCCTGCAACCTTTGGAGGTGTTGTTTCCTGTGCGATAAGGTTATCGCCAGAGCATCAGACTTTAGAGGCTCTCCCTATCCACTAGACAGAACCATGGCAGTCACCTAGGGCAGCCTTCTTGCTCCCTTCTCTGTGCAGGGCACTCAGCCCTCAGGACTCTGCCTTGCAGACTTTACTGGCATGAGAAGCTGCCTGTCTTCCAGGCTGTTTGTTCCATGGCTGGTAGTTTTGGTGCTGTCCATGCCCTTCTGGGGAGAAGTACTATTTTTGGAACTATTACACCTAGGGGCCCAGCTGAGATCTGGCCCCCTTGTTGCAGGTGCTGCGTGCCCACAGTGAGAGAGAGAGTCCCTGCCCTAAAGAGCTCACAAGCTAACTATATAAGACAAAAGTTGGGAAAGGGAAACTGAGTCACAGAGCAGGCAAGTGACTTACCTGAATAACCCAGCAGGGCAATGACAGAGCTGGGAATAGAATCCAAGTCTGCCGAGTCTCAGCCTAGTGCCCCCTCCACTGGACTAGCCTCATGGCAAGTGGACTTCTTGAAAAGGCTGGGTGGGGTGGGCATCTTGCTCAGCTCCGCTGGGCTTCCCCTTTGGAACCTCCCCATGCTATTGAGCTGTAGGGGTCACTCCAGTTCAGTGCAGGGGGAAGAGGGGGAGAGCTGCGGCACGGGGGGAGGCAAGGGAATTAAATTCCCTCTGACTCGGGCCAGCTGATGTCTTCAGACAGAGAAGAAAAGTGGGAAGAAGCAAACGGAGCGGGAGAAGAAGAAGAAGATCCTCAGCGAGCGGCGGAAGCCTCTGAATATCGACCATCTGAACGAAGACAGGTTGAGGTGAGGGTAAGGGAGGGACTGGGGCAGTACCCTCCCCCACCCCCCCATAAACCTATCAGGCTAGAGAAGAGCCTGAGTCCCAGAACCCTTTGCATCACTAATCCAGAGGAGCAGCAAATCAACCTGCCCCCTCCCACCTCTTCCTTCACCCCAAGCGAGGCCAGCTGCCCCCCTCCTGCACCAGACTGTGTGAGGAGCCCTCACCACCAGGGGCAGCGCTGCACATTGCGGTGGCCAGGCTGCCCAGGTTGAGCTGTTGGACACCGTCGATGCAGGCGTGGAGGTGCAGGGGGAAGCGCCGAAAGGCAGTGGGTGTACCGTGCTGGAGTGAGAAAGCTGCAGCAGTAGATCTGTGACCCAGCAGCTCTGGGCTGCCTCAGCCCTCGATCCCCATTACTCTCGCTGCGGCCAAGGGGACGTGCTTCGGGTGCCATAGTGCAGCCGCTGTGACTGCTGGCTGGGATGGAACTCATGAGCAGCAGAAACACAAGCCCCCAGCATGGGAGCCAAGAGGGAAACTCCAGGGCTGTGAGTAAGTAGCAGGCTGGTATAGTCACAGGGATAGGCCACCAGGGGGAGCTGTGATCACACACCCTATGACTGTGTTATGTCCCCAGCATGGACCAAGGGCACTGCATGGTCCTAGGTGGGCTAAGCACTAACAGGCAGCAGGTGCCGACCTGGCGTGAACTCAGGCATTGCTCCAGTCCCCGGTATCTACCCTGTTGGGGGGCAGAGCCTAAAGAACCTCATCACAAGTGGGACTGGAGGCTGGTGGGGATCAGAACTGTGTGTGGTTCGGTGAATCACATGGATAACCTTCCGTGCCCCCCTGCATCTCCTCACTGGCTCCCCATGGCTTTCCCCATAGGGACAAGGCCAAGGAGCTGTGGCAGAGCATCCACGACCTGGAGGCTGAGAAATTCGAGCTGCAGGAAAAGTTCAAGCGGCAGAAATACGAGGTGAGGGTTGTTCTGACCTCAGCTTCCCCCTGTGGCCCCATCTCTGCTGTGGGGAGCCGGCTGAGGCTATTGTACCCAGCCTGCCAACTGTATCACAGGGAAACCTGAGGAAAGCTCCCTCATTCTCCTGGGGATGGAGGTTGTGATGAGATCCCCAGTCCCATTCCCTATCCTGCATTTGAACCCAGTTCTCCAAAAGTGCAAGGCCAGTGCGCTCAGGTGAGTTGAGCCAGACCCTGAGCTGGTGTAAATCAGCAAAGCGCTATTGACTCCAGCAGAGTTATACTAGTTTGTGCCAGCTGAAGTGGTGGCCCCAGAGCTTTAGTGAATGCCACATGAGCATTGTAGACCCCCAGCTATCAACACTGCAAAACAGCCTGCTGGACGTGGACACCTATGGATCGTCTAGCCGGCTGGAATCTCCCTAAGCAGCAAACACCTGGCTGTCAGGCCCTCCTGTTCTGTACACTCACAAGTCTCCTAATGGCTGGATTATTTTATGCTCTCTCCTAGCACAGTGAACGGATAGCTGAATTGGCTTTGAAAATCATGTCTATCACATTTCCAGTGCACCCATGACTACACCCAGGGTTCACTAACATTGTTTCACTATCCACACGCTCCCTCAGCACAAGCAAAGTCTTTGTGGTTGTGTGCTAAACCCTGTTAGGGCATGGCTGGTGTCTCGCAAAATTTGGCTCTGGCACATGGTTGAGAAGTTGTGCCAATGAAGCCACAGTTGAATGTGGCTTCCAACCATGGCAGCCCAAGCAGGGCGTCTGCAGCCTGCTGCCTGTACCTCTAGATCTTTTTTCTATATGTCTTTGCTCTGGGTTCAGTCCCGTGAAGTGCTTAGGCCTAGATCCTCAAACACATTTAGGTGCCTAACTCCCTTTGAGGATCTGAGCCCGAGTGCCCATGACTTGCGGTGAAGATGAGCGCCCGTCACAGCATCAGGCCCTCTCTCTGTTAACCTCCCCTCTGAGTGCTTGCTTGTGTCTTCCTTTTAATGGTCTCTTCTCTCTAACTCCACCAGATTGTCACGCTCACTGCTCGCTGCGATGAGCTAAGCAAGTAGTAAGTACCGCCCAGCCCACTGCTGCAGCTTCCTGCCTGGGTTTGTGCTTGTGCTTGGCTGAGAGGGAGCAGACAGTTCTGCTGGCATAGGGAAGAGACAAGCAGAGATCTGTGTCCGTGAGCCATAGATCCAGGTGGGATGGATTAAGATGGAGGTCTACTTAGGGGTTAGGTAGAAAATGGATAGATGGGAAGGTAAATGAGTGAGAACATAAGAATTGCCAGCCCAGATCAGCCCCCATTCCCCTATCTAGTACAGTCTCCTAACAGTGGCCAGAACCTGCTGCAACAGAGAAAGGTGCAAGTAATGTTGCAATCGAACATCCTGCCCCTAGAGGGAGGTTCCTCCTGACCCTTATCAGCTTGTGCCTTGAAGCATGACCCTTTTTTGATACCTGTTTATGAAGGACAGAGGGGTGAAAGAAACTGAGAGTGTTGTACATTAAAGGCCCCATTACCTGTTTTAGAGCTATTGGTAACTCGGAAGTGCAGGATCCTGAATGCCTATGGATCAATCTGCTAGCAAACAAAGCCCAAGACTGGGTACTGGTAGGGGGTCTTTTATAGACCCCCAAATCGAACCAGATGACCGGGTCAGTTACTCCTTAATTACCTGGCAGTAAGTGTGGAAAGAAAAAATTGTGATGTTATGGGGGCTTCTGTTTGAGAGACAGTCATTGATGGTCTCCTGCAGCCAATAGAAACCCATTAGAATTTCTAAAAATTATAGACGATGGATTTTCCAACAGACAATGCACCCAGCACAAGGCAGATCCATTTTGGCCCCCATTATGAACATTAATTAATCAGTGGATGGGAAGTTGGTGGTTGCCTAGGGACTGAGAATCACGCCCTGATTATGTTAATTGATTCATAGATTCCAAGGCTGGAGGGGACCATTTTGATCATCTAGTCGGACCTCCAGTAAAAGGCCAGAGAACTGCCTCAAAATAGTTCCTACAGCAGACCTTTTAGAAAAACATCCAAGCTTGATTTAAAAATTGTCAGTGATGGAGAATCCACCACAACCCTTGGTAAATTGTTTCAATGGTTAATTACTGTCTCCGGTATAAATTTACACCTTCTTTCCAAGCTTAATTTGTGAGTATAGAGACACAGATGGACTATAAGGTGGATAGAAAGCTGGCTATATTGTCAGGCTCAATGGGTAGTGATCAATGGCTCCAAGTCTAGTTGGCAGCCAGTATCAAGTGGAGTGCCCCAAGGGTCGGTCCTTGGGCAGGTTTTGTTCAATATCTTCATTAATGATCTGGAGGATGGCGTGGATTGCACCCTCAGCAAGTTTGCAGATGACACTAAACTGGGAGGAGAGGTAGATATGCTGGAGGGTAGGGATAGGGTACAGAGGGACCTAGACAAATTAGAGGATTAGGCCAAAAGAAATCTGATGAGGTTCAACAAGGACAAGTACAGAGTCCTGCACTTAGGATGGAAGAATCCTATGCACCACTACAAACTAGGGACCGAAAGGCTAGGCAGCAGTTCTGCAGAAAAGGAACTAGGGGTTACAGTGGACGAGAAGCTGGATATGAGTCAACAGTGTGCCCTTGTTGCCAAGAAGGCCAATGGCATTTTGGGCTGTATAAGTAGGGGCATTGCCAGCAGATCGAGGGACATGATCGTTCCCCTCTATTCGACATTGGTGAGGCCTCATCTGGAGTACTGTGTCTAGTTTTGGGCCCCACACTACAAGAAGGATGTGGAAAAATTGGAAAGTGTCCAGCGGAGGGCAACAAAAATGATTAGGGGACTGGAACACATGACTTATGAGGAGAGGCTGAGGGAACTGGGTTTGTTTAGTCTGTGAAAGAGAAGAATGAGGGGGGATTTGATAGCTGCTTTCAACTACCTGAAAGGGGGTTCCAAAGACGATGGGTCTAGACTGTTCTCGGTGGTAGCAGATGACAGAATGAGGAGTAATTGTCTCAAGCTGCAGTGGGGGAGGTTTAGGTTGGACATTAGGAAAAACTTTTTCACTAGGAGGGTGGTGACACACTGGAATGGGTTCCCTAGGGAGATGGTGGAATCCCCTTCCTTAGAAGTTTTTAAGGTCAGGCTTGACAAAGCCCTGGCTGGGATGATTTAGTTGGCGATTGGTCCTGCTTTGAGCAGGGTGTGGGACTAGATGACCTCCTGAGGTCCCTTCCAACCCTGATATTCTATGATCCAAACCGCTAATATATATACTTGGTGTTTCAATAGGGCTAATTTCCCAAAGCTAATGAAAGTTTTATGAGTGCAATTGAAGTGGGGTGGGGGGAGAGAATTTAGATAGTAAAACATGAATGAAAATTGGGATTTCTTAAACAAGAGTTGATTCGATTGTCATCACTGTATAATTAAGAAATAGAACAACTTTGCATAAAAGTCCATCCTGGTTCAGTGGAAAAATCAAATTGGGTGGGGGGGAAGGAGAAATAGATTACAAGCAATATAAATGAGTGGTTATGAAGTGTAGAAAATTAATAAGAGAAGCTAAAGATCTCAAGTTAAATTTCATGGCTGGCAGGTCTAAGGACAATAGAGTTGTTTTTTAAGCATGAACAAAAGAAACCCTAACAATAGTTTAAGCCTGTTAGTGCTGGTGATGGTAAAATTGTTCATGAGGCAGCAAAGGCAGAAGTGTTCAATAAATATTTCTGTTCTGTATTTGGAAAGAAGCAGGTTGATGTACTCATCAGATGAGAATGATGAATTACTGAGGAGGATGTTAAACAGTATCTGCTAATTTTAAATCGGCAGGCCTATATAACTTGCACCCAAAAGTCCTGAAAGAGTTGGCTGAGGAGATCTCTGGCCCATTGATGTTAATTTTGAATAAATTGTGCAATACCTGGGAAATCTCTTCTGGCCTTAAAATCTCTGAATCTAATATAACTCTAGATGTTCCCATTATAGTTATCTATATAAAGGTCACATCCTAATTTTTGCTCTTAAAACCAAATGACCAAAAGTAGCCACTGACATTGAGTGTTTCCATTTTGGGGAACTTGAGTTGAGACACCTTGTGGCCGAAACAAGTAGCCACTTCTGAAGATGTTGGCTTCATCCTCTCTGATGTGTGTCAGGGTGAATCAGGAGGTGGGGGTGTGAGTGGATATAGTTGTATAGGAGTGTGTTTAGGTGTGTGGGGAAGTAGATGTGCAGAGTAAGGACTGATTTGGGCTATTGCCTTCCTCGGGTCCGAAAGAGCCCAGATGCTGTCTGCTCTCTCCGTGATCCTCTGTGAAGTGTGTTTGAACCTTGCCTGGCTTGCAATGCTACCTACGACCTTGACTCACTCAGTAAGGAAAGCCATGCATCCCTTGCCATGGGACATGTCTGGGTAAGTACACGAGCCCTCTCTAGGCTGTTGATGAGCAATAACTGTCCTGTCCTTCCTGTCCCTGTGCTCGGAGTACAAACTGAGTCAGCAGTTTTGGATCTAATCAAACCGCCAATGTTCCTAGCCAGCCATCGGTGGATTTGCTTTCCAGCTCGTGACAGTCCACACCACCCATCCCCCTTTCTTTCCTCCTGTGCACATGGCTCACTTGGTCCCTACAAGCAGGATGCGTAGGGCCTGTATGTGAGGCTGGAGATGCCCAGGGCTGCAGCAAGTTTGCACAGGAGAACTCAGATCCACGTAGCTCAGGTACCATAGACACGGAGCCCATGTCCCGTCATTCATGGGAGCCCTGGCAGGATGGCTGCTGCCCCCTCTAGGCACAGCCGAGAACAGCTTTTGCTTGCTCCATACCACCATGGAGGTAGGGCTCTACCATTCATCTCTGTGCAGCAGGCATTGTTCTGTGGCTGGCATGGAGAGGCTGGTCATACAGGAGAGAAGCATGGTGAAGAACACCTGCAGAGGCTTGGCCTTGTGAAAGAATCTCTTTCAGTTCCTCTATGGAAGGCAGGCAGTGAGTGTCTCTCACCTGACACCACTGAGAACAGCCATGTGCGCTGCTCTCTGCATTCCCATGCACCGGTCGGAAATGCCCTTGGCAGCAGAAGAGAGCCAGGACTGGTCCGTGATGAGAAGACCAGATGAGAAGGGGATTGTCTATTGGAGCTGCAGGTCACAGACCTGCCCTGTGGTTCTCTAGCTCCCAGCCTGATGTAACACAGCCTGTGCTACCCCGCATCACCTCCAGGGTCTCCCTGTGTCTAGGCTTGGACTAAGCAGGAGCTGTGGACTGCATGACGTGGTCAGGCTGTTCTAGCGGGTCAACTGGGGAAACCATTTTCTGCTCTGTTTTCCGCTGCCTTCTGGCAGCCCCCTGCCCAATGCAAGGTGTCAGCCCCAGGCCTCACTGTCCTTCTGTGTTTCTCTTGCAGATTAATGTTCTCCGAAACCGCATTAGCGATCACCAGAAGGTGTAAGTACCAGGGCTGCCTTCCGCCTCCCCTCTCCCTTCCTGCCACCCTCTTTCAGCACTTGTCTGCTCTGCTCTCTGCCTTTCCCCTCTTGCCCCCATGGCTCTGAGCTCTCCCCTTCCCTTGCTGCTTCCTCTCCCTCTTCCATCTCTTCCTTGTCCGTATTTTGTTCCTTCACCTGTTCTCTGCCTCCCCTGCTCACCCTGTTGCTACTGCACATTGACAGGCACACAGAGAAGATCCCGTGATCTTTGTTTTTATCCTGCTGGTGCCTTCATCCTTCTTCTCCTCCTGCTCCTGCTTACACATTTCCCCATCCACCCCCCCCCCTTTTTCCTCTAACCTCCCTGTCTCCATGTCATTTCCCCTTTGCACCATTTCTCCCTGAATCTGGCATAGGGCGAGCCACATCCACCTCTAGTGGCTGGCCCACAGCGAAGACGACAACCTACTCTTGCTGCCAGCTGAGACTCCTTTAGCTCAAGTGTCAGCAGTGCTGGGTTCAAACGCTGATGATATGGTCATAAGCCTGTGCTACTGGCCTCCCTTGTCATGATCCTGTATCAGATATTGATTGGCTACAGAGCTTACATCTGAGTGAGGTACACATCAGGTGTGTTCAACATAAGGTCACTTTATGCTATGCTAGGTATGACTGAGGTTTGCTTAAATAAGGTAACTTACACACACCACCACGTGGTGGCTGAACAGTATAACATAGTTAGCATTCCGTTACATCTCCTCCTTTAAGTGCTACATTCCTACCATTTGCAATAGTTACATGCTGTCTTTGAAGTTCAGTACTGATCAGTCTAAGTGTCTCTGAAATCTTACTGGTTTTCTAATTACATGGCCTGAATGCATAACACCTTGCTCATCTGGCTATCCGTTAGTTGCAATGACTAGCTGTGGTTGGTTTGGAATCTTTGAGTCATCATCTCATTCTGCATCCACCATCTGTAGAGTTTGCTCTGTTGATTGCTCTTTCTGAGGAACAAACTGTAGGTGTTGACGGTTTCTGTTCAACTCTCCAATGTCAGTCTCGATCACATGATCTGGTCACTACATTTTTTTTTTCTTGACAACAATTGGAGTTGTCCATCCATCTTGTCCATCTGATTTGACATGAACTTAGTCACCTGGTTCTAGACCCAGCGGTACTCTGAGTGAAGTCTGTTGTAAAAGTGTTCATGAACTCTGTGAGCCTTTTTATCCAATTTGCCTACTGTCTTTGTGTCTGGCCACTTTGGAGCTAGAACTATTGTTCCAGTTTTGGAAAAGAATGAGTTGTCATCCCACCAGGAGTTGTGCAGGACAATCTCCAATAGCTGGTGTTGATCTGTAGCTCAGAAGAGCAAGGAATGGATCTTCCTGCTCAAGGATTTTCTTGGCTGCCAGTACAGCTACCTCAGCCTTTCCATTCGCTTGTGAGTAATGTGGACTGCTAGTAATATGATCTAAGTCCTATTTCTTTCAGAATGACTTAAATTCTGCTGCAGTGAATTGTGGTCCATTGTCCGTCACTAGTTCTGGAATACTAAAGATAAGCAAAAGAGCACTTCGGTGTTTCGATAATACTGTGACATGTTGTCTTTGAAGTATAGTGTTTCTATGCACTTGGAAAAATAGACCACAATGATGTCCTCTGAATTCACATATATCTGCAGCTAGTCTCGTCCAAGGTCTCTCTTGTAGGGGTGTAGTTATTAAAGGTTCTTTGTATTGCATTGGTCTGTTAGTTCTGCAATGTTCACATGCAGATACTTTATTCTTTACGTCTTTGCTGAGGCCTGGCCACCACACCAACTGGTTGGCCTGTTCACAGCATTTAGTTAATCCTTGATGTCCTTCATGGATGAGGTTTAGGATTTCTCCTCTCTTTTTGTGTGGAATTACAATGCAGTTGCCTTTTAATCATAAATCCATTTGACTTGCTTAATTATCAACACAGTGCAATGTAGTCTTTTTGTCACTTACTTAGTGTCCTTTTAGATACTTGGATCAGCCACCCATAATGTAACTTAGAACTTCCTGAAGTTGCGTGTCTGTCAGGGTTGCTTTTTGTAGATGGAGTAGATTTTTTTGTTTTGTTTTTGTTTTTTTCTGACACTGGTCTGTATGTCCACGAACACCTCTACATCATCTTCAAGCTCATGGGTAGCTGAGTGTGATGCTGGGCTCTGTGATCGAGTCTGGTACTACCAGCATTTCCCAGGAACTTATTAGCAATTTGGGTTAAATTGAATCAACCGTAGCAATAGACATTGGCATCTCAGTGGTACTTGATCCCCAGGTCCTTTCTGATGAGAAGGTTACAGTGGTCTGAGTGGAAACAAATCCAGTGTGCACCGATATCTGTAAAAGATCTCTCATGCCCATGCGCTTGCCCGTCTCTCCTTTTCAATTGGTGCATATCGTTTTTCTGCTTCCGTGAGTGAGCGAGAGCAAAATGCAGCTGGCTTCTACTCAGAGCCCTGTTAGTGCAACGATACGCCACCTAGTCCATAGCTACTTGTATCTGCACTGACAATTGTGGATTTCTGCATATCATAGTGCTTGAGAATTGAAGCTATGGAGATCATTTCTTTACCATAGCCCAGATGTGTTGGAATTTCAGTTCTATCAGTGGTTTTGTCACTGCAGAGAGGCCTTGTTGATATCGAGCAAGGTAACTTACTATCCCTAGTATATGTCTCAGTTCTGGTGAATGTATTCCACCAATGAAGGTATTCAGTTTTTGAATGGCTTTTACTTTCTCAGAGCTAGGACTGGTTCCATCTTTGTCTGTCCCAAAAACTCAATTTGGGGCAGGCAGAAAATGCACTTTGCCTGGTATAGCTTTAGCTTCAGGCTGACTGACCGATGTAGGCTCAGGACTTCATTGAGGATTTTGTTGTTCTTCCATCAAAGAACCATGTATCAGAATATTGTCCATGAAAAGTACAACTCGGTTTGTGTTTAACAGTTCTGCCATCTTTCTTTGTGAACTTTCAGGTGCACTTGTGACCCCAAAAAATAATCTTCAAAAACAAAATCTCCCAAAGGTGCAATAAAGGTAGTCAGTTTAGCACTGTCTTTGGCTAAAAGAATTTGCCAGACTCCACTCAAGGCATCCACCTTGGAGGATACTGTTGCTCCTTTCACTTGGGGAAGGAAGCCATCCAGTGTGTGTATGAGCAGCGGGGGTGTTGATGTTTTGCCATCATCATACGTGATCTGGCCAGTGAATTCTTTCTTTACCACAGCTGGAGTTGTCTATCCTTTTTTCTCCATCCCACTTGTGACACCATGTCATGCTTCTGGATCAGATATAGATTGGTTCCAGAGTTTACTTCTGAGCATGATATACACCAGATGTGTTCATCATATGATCCTTTAACGGACTTCCAGGTATGGCTGAGTTTAGCTTAAACATGGTATTTGACACGTACATAGCATCACCTGGTGACTAAACGGGATAATACAGTTCAGCATTCCAGTACTCACACCCAGCTTCTTTCTTCTCATCCTAGCAGGATCTCTTCCATCTCTCGTCTTGCCTCCTCGGTTCTCAGGCTCCCTGTTCCCCCTTGTCTTTGTTCCTCCACCACCATTCCCCTCCCTTCTTACCCCACTCACTGTCCTCGGCCCTGCTGAGCCTTCGTTGCTTGCGGTCCCTTCTCTCCTTTCTTTCACTTGAGTTTCTCCCTCCTCCTTTACCCTCTCCCAATGTCTCTTCTCATCCCCCCCCTTCCATTCAGCTCCTTTTTCCTCTTTCCCCCCACCCCGCCTCACTGCTGCTGTCCCCTCCCGTCCCCCTTGGCTCTGATTTTTGCTTCTCTCCTTGTTGCAGTTCTTTGAGCTTCTCTTGGTTTTGAGACCCATCTGCAGTGGATTCTGGGGGCCTGGCCCCATAGGGGGATAGTGGGAGGGCTTGCGTATGGAAGGTCCTTGCTTCCAGTGGATCTCAGAATCCACAGGGCTGGGGGGGATACCCCCAGCTCCTTGCATGGGGTGTTGCCCTACCCCATGGGAGGCTCCCCCCAATCTCCACTCTTTTAGAGGAGCAGGGATGGGCTGCCCTCTGTGTGGGGCAAATGTAGGCAGTGTGATACCTTAGCTGTATCTGGAAACCATGTCCTCTCTCCAGCCAGCCCAAGTGGCACAGAGAGGGACCCAATCCTGAATGTCTCAGACCGACGATCCATCTAAACCAGTATCCTGGCCTCAGTAGCCCTGTCACATGGCGTAAGGGTGACAGGATCAGGCCCTCCATTGCCATGGATTCTACCTGGCCCATTCTGGGCCAGATCCCCTGGTAAACTAGAGGGGCTCCACTGAATATTGGGAATTCCCATTTCCAGCCAGGTGAGGGCAGGGCACCAGCCTGTTTGGATACAGTTCTCTCTTGCCTGCTTTTTCTTCCCTCTAATTCTTTATCTCCTTACAAGGATCAGCGGGTTTGAGTCTGCTCTCTTTCACTGGTGTAACTGTTTTCAATGCTATTTTCACTAGTGTGAATGAGAGGGGAATCTGGCCTCAGGGGGTTACCTCTGATTTATACCGGAGTGAGTGAGAGCGGACTCGGGTCCGTCACAAGAGCTTCCTAAAAAAAAAAAAAAGGGGAGGGAGGGGCCATAATTTGAGTGAAAATCTTCTAAAAAATTTTGTCCCTTTTTTAAATCACGATTTTGAATTTCAGAACCTTTCAGCCAGCTCCATGCGTTGCATCTCCAGGCCCATCCCCTTTTGCATCTGTCCCATGCCTGAATCAAACCCCTCTGCAGCTACATTTTGACACATAGCTGGGGGCAGTTTGGCCATAGGGTCGTTTTGTACTTGGGAGGGGAATGAGAATAAGCTGTCGGAGCAGCGGAACTTGGTAAGGCATTGGGATCATGTTCTCGAGTGATCCAGAGCAAGGGGCAGAAAGAGACAGGAGAAGCCCAGTAGCTAGCAAGTCATTTAGCCTTTGCCTTGAGGCATCAGCCAATCTTTAACTCATACAGAGGAGTAAATGTCACTGTGCTCTAGCAGCACCTTTTAAACCCTGCTCTCTGAGAATCTGATGCCCAGTCATGTGGCAGCTAGGAGCATTCTGCACTGTTTACGCCAAATCTCTCTTCTCTCTTCCCCTCTGATGTGACCTGCCCCTACAGCAAAGGGTGAGTAGCATGGCTGTCCTTGTGCTGCGTGGGGCTGATCCGGTTTACACTGCATGCGTGCTGCATGGAGAAACTGGTTTGAAGTGAAGCTGAATCTGGGGAGGGAAAACTGGGAGTGGTCTAAGCAACTTCTTGTCACCATGGTATGTTTGCCAGGGCCACTTTTCATAGTGTCCTGGGGCTTGGGCAGGGGAGCTATGAACAGAGCAAGAAGGAAACCTGGGTCCTTTGGGCTCATCTTATTGGAAGGGTTCAGTGATTACAGTCAAAAATCTAACTCCTTAGAGCATTGTTATATTTGGATCTTGAGCTCTGTGATTGGTCATTTAGTCACATGGGGTGGTTTCTCTTCCCTGATTGGATACACTAACCCTTATAAACAGAAGGCATTTCTGAGGCATTGAACTTGACAGGCACTACAAGCAGCTGGAGGTATACAAACTTCAGGGCTTGTGGGACCTGGGCAATCTCAGCCTGACCTCTCTGCCCCAGGAAGAGCCATGGTCCCCCAAAAGAGTTAGCAACAGAGGGCTCCTCTCTGGCAGAGGCAGAAGGGAAGGCCCAAGCCCCATTGATTGGCTGCCAGGACAGAGTTGGGAGTTTGTTCTGAACTCTGGGAAATAAAGGTCACTTTTCTCTTCACTGACTTGAGGCCGTATCCCTCCTGGTGTAAAGCAGTGTTGCTTTCTTGACTGTAATGGAGTTTTGCCAGTTTACACCAGCTAAAGGTTTGGCCCAGGCACTTTGACACACTGGCCAGTACTAATGACCACAGACACACCATCTTGGCTTGTATTCACCTCTGTACCACTGTCTGGGCTCTTCCCTGTCTGACCAGGTCGAAGGGCCAAGTGAGCAGAGCACTATAAAACACATGGACTGGAATGCTCTTAGACAATTTCACCCCCCACCCCCTGGGCCTGATTCTCTTCTCACTGGCACCTGGTGCAAATAAGGAGGGCCAGTGTAGACGAGAAAAGAATTGGGCCCAATGCACTCGGATAACACCCACTCACCATCACTGCCACTTGGTGGAGGGGGACATTGTGTAGCTGTTTCTACCCCAGCCAAGTCCTCAGGATTGACTTCTTCGTTTTCCTAAAGACTCTTTGGGATGAGAGAGGGGGTGTCGCTGACTGACATACCTGCCTTGGCAAAGAGTTTTGGCCAGTCTATTTGGGTCCAACCTTTGTCCGTGAAATGTGTTTGCTAAGAGCCAAATCCTAGCTCATGAAAGCCAATGGTAAAGGCCCCTTGACCAGGATTTGGCCCTAGGGAAGGCTGCCCCAGAGATTTCCTCCCTTTGTTTGCAGTGAGCTTCAGTCTTTCCTTCCCTCTCCAGCTGGGAAGAGAGCATAGCCCCTGGGGAACCCAGACCCCTCCCTGCTCTCAGCTCTTTTCACACCCCCTCGAAGGAACACCTTTCCGCAGGTGCTTCTCTGCTTCCCTTCCAGCTCGAAGGCTGCCCGTGGGAAGACCGTGGTTGGCGGCCGATGGAAGTAGCACCCGTCGGATGGGCACGAGGCAGAGGAGAGGAGAGGCCCAGGCACGGAGCAGTGCATTCATGTTTGGTCAGCCAGCTGGATTCCGTTTTACCACAGATCCTGCACGAACCCACCCGCCACCTCAAAGGACACAAACCAGTTGTGCTTGCACAGCTCTCACTTCAGGGGCAGCACTGTGTGTGTGTGGAACAAATGCTTTGCTAGGTCAGTGCTGCTTGCTCTTTTCACTGAACCCCGGGATGCTACTGTGTCTGTAAATAAAGAGCATCAGAAAGGGAGATGTGCCTTTCCTGCCCAGTCATATTCCATCTGGCCTGCTTGCTAAACTTGACCTACTGCTCTGTGCCCAGAAGATACAGGCTGTGGAGCTGACCCTCAGCTGGTGTATGTCACTGTGGCACCATTGAACCATGTGAATATACACTACCAGAAGATCAAGCTCGCTGAGTGCAGTGGAGCTATGTTGAGCTACAGCAGCTGAGTGTCTGCTCCCTGCTAGTGCTGGATGAACCTTAGTTTCGGAAAGGTCCCAGAACTATTGGTTGAATTCCAAACAGCCCACTTGATTTTGAGAAGCTGGGCTGGGAGACTCTTGACAAGTGCCTCATGGGTTTTCTACATGGGCTGTTTGGGTGCAGTAAGCCAGGATGTGAATGTACAGGGTGCTAGCTTGCCATGCAGCAATGTCCCATGTGGACACCGCCCCAGTGTGCTGAAAGCTCTGAGAGAGTTTTGACTTAAGCTATGTCTATACTACAGAGCCACGGCACAAAAGGGGAGTTCTGCCAGTCCAGGAACACAAACTCTCCCAGTGAAATTAGCATTCTGCTGTTTGCACAGCTGCGTCTATACTGGGGGTTCTGTTGGTGTAACTCCAGCACTAGGGGTGTGGTTTTTCACACCCTGAGAGACCTAGCAAGGCTGCTATAAATTCTAGTACAGACCAAACCTTCCTGCACTTTACAAGTAGCAGCAGCTACAGCGGACTCTGGGACTTTCGTGGCACTGTTGCAGTATCTGTGTGGGACGATGCCCACAGCAATGTAGTGGGCAGTAGATTTATACCCTGGACAGCTGTACAGTAATGTCTCCTGCAGATAATCCCTTAATCACGCTAGTGAGGCACTTCCAGCTGTTGGATAGGTCAGAAATATCATGAGGATATGGCCCCACTCCCACACTATTCCAGTGCTCCATCTCTGTCCTAGATTTAGAGCTGTGGGTTTGTCTTGCTTGTGTCCCTGTGAGTCTGAGACAGGAGCAAGGGTGGAAAAACTGATCTCTGTCCTGCTTCAAGTCACAAACAACTCCCTCTCTCATTTCAAATCCACTTGGTTTAGTCTTAATGCTGAATACTCCCACCTGGTGCAATGGAAGGAACCTGTGCTTTTCTCATGTGCCGGTCTCGTATGGTGCACAGGGCCCTTGGATATCTCTAAGTGGCCTCCTATGCTCCCATGGGCAGGTATTGTAATCCCAAGAGCCTGTGGGCCTGCCCCATGGAGCAGGCGGTGGGTTGTCTCTGCAACACCTCTTGCTCCTATGAATAGTTGGAGGCCCTGCTGCCAACTCCCACCAGCTCCCTGCCTTGCCTTCCAGATTGGTAGACCCAGGAGCCTTTGTTTGCTTCTGACACCATCCACTAAAGATGTGAGCCAGCGCGCTCTATAAATCCATACCTATGTGTCTATCAAATCAAATCTCTTAGCAAGCTAGCCTGGAGTATTACTATGACTAGTCAGGACAGCAGCAGCTATAATATTTGCTGTTGTGTACAGAGAATGTCCACTGCAAATAGAGGTGGATATAATCTCTTTGCAATGGGGCTGGTGTATGATTCTGCACACGTGTGTTGGGGAGAGCCTGTTTGGGCGTGGGGCCTTGCCATCCCCAACTGGCCTAGCTCCTAGGACCATGAGTACCTGGCTGTTTCTCAGCAAACTCCTGTAGTGGACTAGGGACTGGCTCTGAGTAGCTGCTCAGTAAGGACCAGGCCTGTGCAGGGGTCTCCAGAACATGGGAGGAGGATCTACAACAGGGTCTAGCTGCTCACAAATGGGTGAGATGGGCGGAGGGGGTGACTTCATGGGGTCCTTCGTCTTGCAGTGCTGTCTGTCTGTCTGCCTTCCCTGTCTGCATCCACCACACTAGTGCTACCGGGGCATCCCAGCCCTGTGCTCAGTAACTGAGCTGGCTGGTAGTGGGGTCAGCTGACTGGCATCTCCCTACTGCCCCCTAATGATGGGTGGCACCATCCTGCCCCCTCCAAGGAGACCCCCCTCGGCAATTGGGGGCACATCAGGCCTCAGCCTCCCTGCAACAAGCCTCTCTGAGTAGGAGAGACCATCCACACCACGAAAGGCCAATGAGAACGGAGGGGGCCCACTTGACCTTTCCTGGGGGGGGTAGAGAGGAATGTTTCCTGCCCGCCCCCGGAGAACGGGCCAGTGAGGTTGAGCTGAGGCGTCCCAGGTGAAGCTGATCTAGCAGAACTCACAAAAGGCCAGTCCATAGGGACCATCTGATGGCAGCAGGGGCCTCAACCTGGTTGGGTGGGATCATTTCCTAGCTGTCGTCTGCCACAGAGGCCATGAGCAGGGAGCACTGGGGCTTTGCTCTAGCTTAGAGAAACAGCCTGACATCCCTGTCCATGCCAGGAACTGGGACCTTGGCAGCCATGCAGAGAAAGGGCCTCTGACACACACCCAGATGGGCTCGCCACGAGGTGGCACCATGCATGCGTTCCCTGAAGGCTCGGTGTGCTGCTGGCCACACCCCGGGGTGCCACCTTGCTTCCCACACAGCCGCCTGTTTAAAGCAGTGCTGGCCCCCCGCCAGGCCAGGATGATGCGGCCACACCTGGGCGCTCTCCCAGGGCAACGCTCAGGCACCGTCCCACCCCATGCGCGGTGTTCTGTAGCTGAGCCACCAGAGAGCAGCTGAGTTGGCATGTGGGGAGAGCCAGCTCTCAGCTGGGCCTTCCCCAGCCACAGCCCCTGTCCCTCTCCACCTTCCCTCCTGCCTCAAAGGCCTCTCCAAGTAGCCAGCTGCCTGCTGGTTTCAGAAGGGCCAGAGACCCGGCCCAGAGCCTCACGGCGGAGGATGGTTTCTCTGACCGAGCAGCAGAGGAATGCAGGGCTGTAAGAGCGATGGGGGATGTTAGCGTGGTCAGAACCCAGCCTCCACGTGCGTGCTGCTGGGGTCAGGCTGCAGCACCAGGTCCTCCAGAGATGCCAGCCATCCAGCAGCAGCCTTTTGCTCGCTACAGTGGGGCTGTGCCGGTCAGAGCAGAGACAGGGTGCAGAAGCCATCAGCTGGCTCAGGACCATGCTGCATGCCTGGGAATCCCTTAGCCCTGCAGAAAGCCATGCACGTGGAAAGGGAACAGGTCCCCAGGCCTGGTGATCGCAGAGGCACTGTAAAACGTTGTGCTTGTGAGTGACTGACCAATGGAGTGATGCTGGGAGCTGCCCCTTGCTAGGCATTCATCTGACGGTGGGTGGTACAGTCTCCTCCACCAGCTGTAGATAGAAAGAGGCATTTTTGGCACTCACTGCTCTCTGGGAGTCTAGGTGGGGAGATAAGGCTGGCAGGACCACAAACTGTGGTCCAACAAAACCACTAGGGTCAGGCACATTCTGCTGAGGGGATGGCTCTGGCAGTTCTTCAAAGTGCCAACCAGTGGTACCACTTTTTGGCCTGTGTTGAGTCTGAGTCAGCTGTGACCACACGTTCCACATGGAGCCTGGCACCCAGTGTACACCCAACATGCACTCAATGCACACCCACCATACACCCAATGTACACTCAACATGTACTCAGCATACTTCCAACATACACTCAAAGCCACTGTAATCCAACATACACACAACGTCCACACAACTTGCTGAGCGCAATGGAAAAATCTACCTACATGGTGCCTACAGGCCTTTTGGTGCCTACATGGACACTGAGCTTTCTTGAAAATCAGGCCTTGATTTGGCAAAGCCTTTAAACGAGCTTACTTTTAAGCATGTGAATAATCCCATCTGTCGCAGCCTGACTGGCCCTTTAAGAGGGAGAGGGGACCTGTGCACCTCTGACTAATCAGCTGCCACTCAGATTTAAGAGAATGCACTTGGGCTCTATAGAAAGGGAGATTGTTAGGAAGGGGCAAGTGACAACTGCCTGAAAACAGAGGGAGAAATGGCAGCTGGGGGAAAGAAGCGGAAGGAGCGCTGTACCTGTGAGTTACCGTGATGAATGATGAGGACTGGCTAGCACTGGGGAGCTGGGCTGAGTTGCAGGAGGGCTTGTGTAAAGGTAGGTGGGGATGAACCAGCTTGGTCACTGCAAGCAGGACTTGAATGACTCTGCAGGGAAGCTCTCAGGAGAGGGCGGAGTAGGGCTCAACAAGGAGACCTGGGGACGGGGCTGCTGTAGGAAGCCCCCCTTGCAGCAGGCCTGAGGAGCCCAGGAAGAAGGTGCTGGGGGGAGGGAGGTTCCCCTGAGAAGGGGTAGGACTGTCCAGTAAGGAGGCCTGGGAAGGAATCCTGGAATTCTCAGGCAGAAGGTCTAGTGAGTGGAGGCCAGGAAGAGGGGCTGACTGGTTCGTGACTTTCTGGTGGGTCGGCTGGGGACAGTTCCCTTTGAAAGATGTTGAAGAGCTGTGGTGTTGTCCTTGTTTTGTTTTGATGTTCCTCTGGATGGATGGATGGAAGGGAAACTGAGGTGGGGTTGTGCCTGTACTGCCATGGCTGGCCTCCGGAGGGTGCCTGTGATGACGTTTCCCCATAACACCTTCCCTGCTCAACAAAGCACGTGCTTCTGGGTTGTCTGGCTGTATCAGGGCCTGAATGTGGAGCTGTACGGTTGGGTGCTAACAGCGTAGCTGTAGCCCTATAGCCCACAGCACCCTTATAGACACCTTTAGCCTCCCCAGATGTAAACCAAGAGGCAACAGGAATGAACCTTTCAGGACTTCATATGCCTGAAGGCAGGCAAATAGTTGTAGAGCAATACCAGGTAGCGGTCATGAGAGCCATGAAGTGCAAAACCAGAGTCGGGTAGCTATGGGCCTAGAGCGTGTCGAAGTGAGCCAGAATTTATGGAGGAGATGGTAAGATGGGATAACATGATTTTGGCAATGAATTGATCTTTACATTTTCATGGTAAATAGGCCCAATGGCCTGTGATGGGATGTTTGATGGGGTGGGATCTGAGTTACTACAGAAAATTCTTTCCTGGGTATCTGACTGGTGAATCTTGCCCATATGCTCAGGGTTCAGCTGATCATCATATTTGGGGTCGGGAAGGAATTTTCCTCCAGGGCAGATTGGAAGAGGCCCTGGAGGTTTTTTGCCTTCCTCTGTAGCATGGGGCACGGGTCACTTGCTGGAGGATTCTCTGCTCCTTGAAGTCTTTAAACCATGATTTGAGGACTTCAATAGCTCAGACATAGCTGAGAGGATTTTCGCAGGAGAGGATGGATGAGATTCTGTGGCCTGCGTTGTGCGGGAGGTCGGACTAGATGATCATAATGGTCCCTTCTGACCTTAATATCTATGAATCTATGAATGTGCCCGTCCACCACACTGGGTTTAACCATAAGGATGTATGTGCGGGAACTGGTATTTTTGTATTTATTCCTGGATGTGATTTGAGTAAAGTGCTTCATTTCCACCAGTGAATGTGCTTCTCCTGGCACAACAAGGTGATGTGGCTGTGGTAGAACAAGGCAGCATGATCCAGTAACTGGTGCACAGATGGGGGAATTGGTGGCCCTGCGTTCTACTCCTGGTATGGTGTGACCTCAAACGAGCCACTTCCTCTCTCCCTGTGCCTGCTTCCCCACCTGTCAAGCGGGGATAATAGTACTACTTATCCTCCTTTGCAAAGAAAGCACTTGGGTCCAGATTCTCAAAGGCATTTAAGCACCTAACTCCCAATGGAATCAATGGAAGTTGGGAGCCTAAATACCTTACAGGTCTACAGTTCAGGGCAAGGCCCCTAGCCGATGTTATCTCCATGGATGACTTAATTGTGGACAGAAGGGGGCATGTGTACATATGTGTATGCCAACCTTGTCTGTATAACCAAGACTTAGTGGGATGATTTCTAAGACCTTGTAGTGCAGCAGCTTCCTCCAGGCAGGCTCAACATGAGTTTAGGGTGGGTGAGTGAGTTGGCGGGAAATGTGTGTGGGTATGTGAGTGGGAAGTGTCGCAACCCATCATGTAACTCATTGGAGACTGTCTGCCCTGTGTGTCTCGTGGAACAGGGCTACATTGGGGGAAGTAGTGGTGTTGTCCAGATCCACTTCCTCTTTCCCAGCCTAACCCATCTAGCACTAGTGAGAAATGTGCCCACCTTGCCTCAATGAGGCTTATGAGAGCTGCTCAGGAAATGGGTTTTCCTATGGAAAACTTTGGCTTTCTCCCCCCGATCCCCTCCCCCCCCCCCCCGCAATAAACTGAAAAGCAAAAAACTAGGGGCTGAAAATGGCTGGAAACCCAAATGTTTTCAACTGAAAACCCCAAAACTGGGGGGTTCAACTTCTTCTTTTGAAGAAAGCAGATATTCTGTGGAAAACATTCCTTTAATCAAAAATCCAACTTTCTGCTGGGAAAACCCACATTCCAAGGGGAAAATCCCTGACCAGCCATTGCTCACAACCGTAGCTCCTTGGCTACTTATTGTCAGCAGTGCTGGAACTGTCTCGTGCCATATATTGGGCTAGGGGGCTGCATCCTGGACCAGACCTTGCTGCAGTGAGATGGGCCTTTACAGCAACCCGCCCCTGGGCAGGCAATGCATTTGAATGGTCTCCAAGCATAGCACATCATCTTGTGCAGAAAGCTGCAGCTTGTTTGCTTAGCAGAGTCATCTGCGAGCCATAAAATGCCTGGTCTTCATAACTGCATTGGCCGCCTATTCGGTTCTGAGAGCGATTTCTTGGACTTAAATTAGGGGAGGGAACAGATTAGGGCCCAGATCCTCAAAGGTATTTAAACACCTAACTCTCCTCATATTCAATGGGAGTTAGGCAGCTAAATACTGCCTGAGGATCTGGGCCTTGTAGCAGGGCATTCTGAGTTGAAAGTCCTATTTCTGGAACTTGCTTCCTTTCTGTTCATGACTGATAGACTTTAAGGCCAGAAGGAACCATTGTGATCATCTAGTCTGATCTCCTGCACATTGCAAGTCACAGAACCTCACCCACCTGCTCCTGCAACAGATCTATAACCTCTGGCTTGTTTGTTTGTTTCTTTTTAAAGACTTCATGTTACAGAGAATCCATCCTTTACTCTAGTTTAAACCAGCAAATGACCCGTGCCCCTTGCTGCAGAGGAAGGCAACTCCCCTCCCCGCAACTTTTTGCCAATCAGACCTGGGGAAAATTCTTTCCTGACCCCAAATATGGCAATTGGCCAAACCCTGAGCATGTGGGTGTGACGCAGCAGGGAGGGAGAGTGTTGACCTGGGAATGTGGCAGGGGAGTTTCATTGGGGATGAGAGACCTGAGAGCCTGGAACCTGAGCCGGGAGGGGGAGGGGGAGGGGGAGTGGGAGGTAACACCTCTGCCCAGAAATGTGTACAAAGGCTGCAGGAGGGAGCCTGCTGGGGGGGTTTTGGTTTGTTTGGTGCTGGGTGGTGGAACACAGGGAACCCCAGGGCTGGGGTCTAAGTTCCCTGCCCCCCCAGAAGGACTTGACTGAGGGGTCCTGGTTGTACCCGCAAGCTCTGATTTAGACCGTTTTCCTATTGTCCAATAAACCTTCCATTTTACTTGCTGGCTGAGAGTCACAGTGAATCCCAGGAAGAGGGGTGCAGGCCCTGACTCCCTCACACTCCGTGACAACTGGTGGTAGCAGTGGGATCTACTGCACCCCGTGAATGGCGCTTCCTGCAGTAAGTTACTGGGGAACAGTAAAACGAAGGGGGATTGATGGGGACCAGGTGTGCTGAAGATTCAGAGAGAGATGGTTTCAGGGGGTGGTGTGTGACCAGAGAGAAGAACTTTTGTAGTAACAGGGTCCCCCGGGGGATTACAGCGAGCGGTCCCAGGGGTGAAGGAGTCTGCAGCTTGACGCTGGCAAAGAGGTGGTGACCTCAAGAAGGACTGGCACCCTAGGGGTTCTTCCTGGAAACCGTGGAAAGCTGCCCGGGCCTGCGAGTGGCCAGCAGGATGATGTATGCTAAATGCCGTAAGAGTGACTTGGTGGAGTTGTGCAGGCAGAGGGGGCTGTGCATTGGGAGGTCCACCTAGGAACAGCTGATTGCCCAGTTGGAGGAGAAGGATCACTTGGATGACCCGATCTCTGTCCCTGAGGGAAGCCCAGTGAATACCAAGAGCACCCTGACCCCGGTAGCCAGCAGGGGATCCTCCCGGCAGAGCTCCCCATCCCTGGAGTGGAGGCGGCTGGAATGGGAGAGGGAGATGAAAATGAGAGAGCTGGAGGGTCATGAAAAGCAGCTTCAGCATGAGGAGAAGCAACATCAGCATGAGCAGGAGGAGAAGGAGAAGCAGAGACAGCATGAACTGGAGCTGGCCAGGCTGAGGAACAGTGGGGGCCCCGGCTGCGGTGAGTGAGGGGAGACCCAAGACTGTAAGGAACTTTGATAAGTGCTTCCTGGCCCAGCGTAAGGAGGGGGAGGACATAGATAGCTTTCTGACAGTTTCTGAGAATGCCTGCGAGATGCACAGGGTTGACACTGCAGACAGGCTCCAGTTTCTCACCCCCTTATTCATGACCCCAAAGCCGTGGAGATGTACAGCCAAATGAAAGGGGCGGAGGCAGGGGACTATGAACTGTTCAAAAAGGCCCTGCTCCGTGAGTTTGGGCTGACCCCCGAGATGTACCAGAAAAGGTTCCGGAGTCAGCGTAAAACGCCTGAGGTCACATACCTACAACTGGTCAACCAAATGCAGGGATATGCCCACAAGTGGACAGCTGGGGCCCAAGCTAAAGAGGACCTGCTTGACCTAATTGTACTAGAGCAACTGTATGAACAGTGCCCTTCCGACCTGAGGCTATGGTTGGTGGACAAAAAGCTAGAGAACTCACAGCATGCAGGGCAGCTGGCTGACGAGTTTGTGAACAGTCAGTCAGCGGGTAGCAAGGAGGAATCCCAAAAGAACAGGCCCCCCACGATGCAGAGAGAGAGTCACCATGGGATCTCCCAGCGGGGAAATATTGAAAACCCCCTCCCAAGTGAAACGCCTGGTGTCAGGACCATCCGACCTGCTCGAGGGGACCAATGTGATATGAACTGCTATCACTGTGGCCAGAGAGGTCACGTACGGACCCAGTGCCCCAGGCTCAGGGACAGACTGAGCAGACCCAGCCTACCCAGGGTTAACTGGGTAGGGACCCAGCTGGACGAGAGGCAGACAGCCCAGAAAAGGGGGGCTGCCAGCTTACCACTTGCTCAGGGGGGAAGAGTACCCCAGGCCAGCTCCGCCAAAGGGCTGGATGCTCTGGACTCAGAGTTCTCGGTTTACAGGGTGGGGGCAGGGCTGTCCCTCCGGAGAGAGGGCCTTGTTCCCCTGGAGGTGGATGGGAGGAAGGTCAATGGATACTGGGATTCGGACGCGAAGGTGACGCTGGCCTGGCCCGAGGTGGTGGTCCCAGATCGGGTGGTGCCCAACACCTAACTGACCCTGATGGGGGTGGGTGGGACCCCATTCAAGGTGCCCGCGGCAAGGGTACACCTGAAATGGGGGTCCAAGGAGGGCCCCAAGGATGTGGGGGTGCACTACCATTTGCCCACTGAGGTTTTGATCGGAGGAGACCTAGAGGATGAGCCAAGCAACCCCCAGACCGCCCTCGTTGTGACCCGTAGCCAGAGCCAGCGAGGGGCACTGTGTCCTGACCTTGGGGAGGGTGCCACACCGGAGGCACAGGACCCTACCCTGGTGGGGAGGGAGCGCCGAGGGGCACGGCTCAGAGGCTGTGGCCTCAGACCCGGCCACTGAGAGGGAACTGGGCCTCATCCCTTCCCCAGCCGCTGAGTTCCAGGCCGAGTTGCAGAAAGATCCCTCCTTGCGGAAGCTCAGGGACCTGGCCGACCTCAGTGTGGTACAGACCATGAGGAGAGGTTGCCAGGAGAGGTTCCTGTGGGAAAAGGAGTTCCTGTACCGAGAATGGGCTCCCCCAAGGGAAGTGGAGTCCTGTGGGGTCAGGAAGCAGCTGGTGGTCCCCTGGAAGTATCGCTGCAAGTTACTATACATGTTCCATGACATCCCCCTCTCAGGGCACCAGGGAATCCGGGCACCCGGCAGAGGCTGCTACAGAACTTTTACTGGCCTGGGGTCTTTACCACTGTCCGGCAGTATTGCCGATCCTGTGACCCCTGTCAGAGGGTGGGGAAGGCCCAAGACAAAGGGAAAGTGGCTTTGAGACCTTTGCCCATCAGAGAGAAACCTTTCCAGAAGGTGGCCATGGACATAGTGGGAGCAGCAAGACTGACCCGATCGGGGAAGAAATACATTCTGGTGGTGGTAGATTTTGCCACCCGCTACCCCGAGGCAGTGCCCTGAGCTTCCACTGAAGCAGACACCGTGGCAGATGCGCTGCTGGCCATTTTCAGCCGAGTGGGGTTCCCCAAGGAAGTCTTGACAGACCAAGGATCCAACTTCATGTCGGCCCTGCTCCGGTGCTTGTGGGAGAAATGTGGGGTTCGGCACAACTGGGCCTCAGCTTATCACCCCCAGTCCAATGGGCTGGTGGAGAGGTTCAATGGGACGCTAAAGATGATGCTGAAAACCTTTATGAACCAGCACCTGCAGGATTGGGACAAGTACTTGTCTCACCTGCTGTTCGCGTACAGGGAGGTACCCCAGGAGTCTACCGGATTTTCACCTTTTGAACTGTTATATGGAAGGAGGGTAAGGGGCCCCCTGGACCTGATGAGAGACAAATGGGAGGGGAAGGCCACTCCCGATGGAGAGTCAGTGGTGGAGTATGTCCTGATCTTCTGAGAGAGACTTGCTGAACTCATGGGCCTGACCAGGGAGAATCTGGCCAGAGCCCAGAAGAAGCAGAAGGTCTGGTATGACCGCACGGCGCGGGCCCGCGCCTACGCCACCAGGGATCCAGTGATGGTTCTCATCCCCGTGAGAAAAGCAGCCTGTAATTTGTTCTGGGAGGGCCCTTTCAAGGTTGTTGAACAGCTAAATGAGGTAAACTATGTGGTGGAGCTGTCGAACCGGGCGCACCACCGCTGGGTGTACCATGTGAATATGATGAAGCCATATTATGCCAGGGGGAATGTGGTGTTGGCCATGTGTGGACATTTTTTAGTAGATCTATTCCCTGGGACCAGAGCTGGTTCACTCCTGGAAACAATTCCCCTCTTGGATCAGCTAACTTCTGCCCAGCAAGCTGAGATCGGGGGGTGCTGCATCTGTACCGACAGCTGTTTTCCAACCAGCCTGGACACACTAATCTGACTGTCCACCAGGTGCAGAAAGGGTCGCATCCACCGATAAGATGCACCCCCTTTCGAGTCGCAGGGAAAACTGCTCAGGACCTGGAAAGAGAGGGCAGGGACATGCTGGCTTTGGGAGTGATACAGCCATCTGCCAGCCCTTGGGCCTCACCGGTGGTGCTGATCTCCAAAAAGGACGGGTTGATCCAGTTCCTTGTGGACTATTGGAAGCTCAGTGCCATCACTGTATCTGATGCCTACTCCATGCCCAGGCCTGATGAGCTCCTAGACAAATTGGGAGGAGCTGGATCCCTTACCACCATGGACCTTACAAAGAGCTATTGGCAAGTGCCACTGGATGCAGATGCCCAGCTGAAATTGGCCTTTATCACCCCTCTGGGGCTCTATGAGTTCCTGACCCTGCCTTTCGGCCTCAAGGGAGTGCTGGCCACCTTCAGCTCCAGGTGGATCAGCTACTGAAGGGGATGGAGAGTTTTTGCCATGGCGTATATTGATGACATCTGTGTCTTTAGCCAGACCTGGGAGGACCATGTGTCCCAGGTTAAACAAGTGCTGGACCGACTCCAGGAGGCTGGGCTGACTGTAAAAGCGGAGAAGTGCAAGGTGGGGATGGCTGAAGTATCTTACCTGGGCCATTGGATGGGGAGCGGACCCCTAAAGCCGGAACCAGCTAAGGTGGAGGTGATCAGAGACTGGCCCGCTCCCCACACCAAAAAGCACGTCCAAGCCTTTATTGGTTTGGCAGGATACTACTGAAGGTTTGTGCCCTGCTTTAGCGCCATAGCCACCCCCATCACTGAGCTATGCAAGAAGAGGAAGCCAGACAAGGTGGTCTGGACTGAGCAGTGCCAGGAGGCTTTCCGGGCGCTGAAGGAGGCTCTGGTCAGTGGCCCAGTTCTGGCAAACCCAGACTTTGACAAGCCCTTTATGGTGTTCACCGATGCCTCAGACACGGGACTGGGGGCAGTGTTAATGCAGGAGGATGAAAAGGGGGAGAGACACCCCATCCTGTACCTGAGCAAGAAGTTGCTACCCCGGGAGCAACACTATGCGGCCATCGAGAAGGAGTGCCTGGCCATGGTGTGGGTCCTCAAGAAACTAGAGCCATATCTCTTCGGGCGACACTTCACTGTGTACACCGACCACTCTCCCCTGACCTGGCTGCACCAGATGAAAGGAGCCAACGCCAAACTCCTGAGGTGGAGCCTGCTCCTGCAGGATTATGACATGGACTTGGTCCATGTGAAGGGAACTGACAACATGATAGCGGACGCATTGTCCCGGAGAGGGGGCCCTGAACTTCCCCAGGTCACTGGTCAGAGTGACCCCGTTCAGTTCAGTCTCGAAGGGGGGAGAGATGTGATGCAGCAGGGAGCGGGGAGTGTTGACCTGGGAATGTGGCAGGGGAGTTTCACTGTGGATGGGAGACCTGAGGGCCAGTAACCTGAGCCAGGAGGGGAAGGGGGAGGTAACACCTCTGCCGAGGAATATGGACAAAGGCTGCAGGATAGGGCTTGCGGGGGGGGGGTGTTTGGTTTCAGTTTGGTGCTGGGTGATGGAACGCAGGGAACCCCAGGGCTGGGGTCTAAGCTCCCTGCTCCCCCAGAAGGACTTGACTGAAGGGTCCTGGTTCTACCCACAAGCTTTGTTTTAGACTGTGTTCCTATTGTCCAATAAACCCTCTGTTTTACAGGCTGGCTGGGAGTCACAGTGAATCCCAGGAAGAGGGGTGCAGGCCCCGGAATCCTCCACACTCAGTGACAGTGGGCAAGACCCATGAGCTAGCTACTTTGGGTAATGAGTGTGTTGAAGATGCACAGGGTGTACAAACCCCGCCTAATCCTTGGTAATTACTCAGGCAGCTGAATTCCACATTGCCATGGCTTCGCTGGTACCTGGGCTAGCTAGATCAAAGCTAATTCGGGATGTCCCCATGCTGCAATCACTCCTCGCGCCCCATTGCAATGTAGACATCTCCAGACTTCCCCTGGGGCTCAGAGCTGGGGATTGAACCCTGGTACCATATTTCCCAGCCCAGCCAATCCTCACCCACAAGACCATCCTATGCAGCTGGTTTGGTTACAGTGCAGGATACATCTGTTTGCTCAGGCTTCTGCTAAATGCATGTTGTATGTTATCTTTAGATCTAAGACCGGATTCTGCTAAAGCAGGCTGTGAGTGGCTGGACTGAAAAGAAAAGGGCTCTAGCTGTTGTCTGTAAGCTGCATTTTATATGAAGGTGAGCTGGCTTCCAGCTGAGCTTTTGAGTCATGGCTTTTGCATGTGGTCTCATGCCCAGTGTTTGCATACAGGTATCAGTTGCAAGCTGTGCTCTTATCTTTGTTCAGTGCAGAAGTCAATGAAAGGTGCTGAATGCGGTGCCAGGAGTCATTAGCAGCCTGGAGTTTCACACCTATTTACTGGATTTCAGATCGAGAGCAAGGCTTAACTATGCACCCCTTTGGCCACACACAGGGCTCATGTAAACCAGTGCAGAGTCCCTGACCCTACAAGAGCTGTGCCAGTTTAGGGCCAGATCCTTGGTTGATGTGAGGTTTGGCTCTGGAGAAGTGCTGATCAGCGGTAGCTCCTTTTAGAACCCATGGGAGTAGCTGACGCTTGGCAGCCTCTCAGAATCAGGCCCTACCCAGAGGAGATTGGGCATGTGTTTTGATGGGCACAAATGCAACTGCTGGGTACAAAGAACTGATCTGAGAAGAGGATCCAGCCAAGACACTCCCCTCATTGCTATCCTGGGGGAGAGGAGATCTGACTCCTCTTCTCATTCGGGGTGAAATTCACCCTGTGTGGAGAGTAAACGCAAGGCCCGTAGAAGTGCATAGACTTCATGCCAGCCTTCAGCAAAGGGGAGTCTCAGATAGCATGGAGCAAAGGGCTCCTCCCTCCAGGTACCTGGGAAAGAAAGGATTGCCCCAAGATGCATGTTTAAGTCCCAAGGAAACAAGCATGCGTCTCCCCCACCCCCAAACACTGACTCAGTGAATCGGGCCTGATATAACCCCACCAAAGCCAATGGTGTTTAGCCTGCGTCTGTAGATCAGGTAGTTTGTATGCAGTGTTATAGCTGCGTCAGTCCCAGGATATTGGAGACAAGGTGGGTGAGGTAATATCTTTTATTGGATCAAGTTCTGATGGTGAGAGATGCGCTTACACAGAGCTCTTCTGGTGAAGTTGTAATATCTCTTATTGGACCCCCTCTCACCTTGTGTCTCTGTGCATAGGGATGTTGCTAGGAAAGCGTAGTAAATGAGACACCAGGAGTTTGAAGCCCTTGTTAATCGTGTGAGTGTGAGTGAAGGGGTTTGCTGGGCTCCTGGCTGAACCTGAACTGATCTGGCATAGCACCAAGCTGGCCTACAAGCCCTACGCAGAAGGCGAGCACTGCTGGAGAAGGTGTGTGAGGTTTTTGCTGGGCTTGGGTTTAGTCACTGCCCCTCCCACAGGGCTGGATCGCTGATGACACAGATCCCCAGAGATTAGCATCTCCCTTTCATTAGGGCTCTCCCAGTCCCTTGTTGCTGAGGAAGGTGTGGTGCGAACTCCAGGCACAGACTCCGCCAGAAGCCTGGGAATGTCTCTGCGGGGCCAGCCCTGTGCAAACGCCTCCAGGGCTCTGGCATTTGTTGTTATCATTAGGTTCTTTTTTGAAATGCTGCCTTCCTCCTGGGAACACTCCTTAACCCAACAAGTCCAGGCTTGCTGACCTCTGCTCCCCTACAAAGGAGCGTTCCCCAGTCTCTCAACTGCACAGAAATATCAGGTCCTCATTGTACGTACGTGTGTGTGCACACAGCATGTACATGCACAAAATCAAACCAACCGCACTCAAAGACAGGAATGGAATACTTGTGGCACCTTAGAGACTAATTTGTTAGGTGCCACAAGTCCTCCTTTTCTTTTTGTGAATACAGACTAACACGGCTGCTACTCTGAAAGACAGGAATGTGCACTCTGTACACTCCCATACACACATGTACATTCCCATACACAGCTGGCCCTGGCATGGCACCGGATCTGCCAGCCACCAGATGTAATGGGCCCAAAGGGGCTGAAGTGCCAGCTGGAGATGGGGCATGCTATCCAAGTCCCCACAGCTTGTGACAGCCCCAGCTGATTTACAAAAAAAGAAAAGGAGTACTTGTGGCACCTTAGAGACTAACAAATTTATTAGAGCATAAGCTTTCGTGAGCTACAGCTCACAGCTCTTATAGAATTAATAAGATCCCGCACTGGCCCCTCCTATAACCCCTCCAGCCCTTCCCATGGGTGTGGTGCTAATTACCCTTCCCACAGGACCCAACAGCAATGCTGGACTGAAACTTTATTGGACAGGTTTTATTGTGTGATGCGAAGGAGGGGATGACACGCCAGGCCCAGGGAGGGGGAGGGAGCTAGCTGATTGAAAGTGCAGGGTGGTTGCCTCTGAGCCCCGCCCACGCCAACTTGCAGAGCAATGCTTGTTGCACATAATAATGCACATCTGTTGTTGCTTCAGAAGTTCTGGCACCAGCTCAGAGGCCTGGGTGCCTGTGAGGGCACCACCCTAATCGGCACTTCGACCCACTGTTGCCCAGGCTGTTGGTGTCTTGCTGAACGTGGACTGTACGGGCCAGGGACTAGAGACACGGGATGTACAAGCAAACGATGGGTGTCGGCAGGGTGATGCTGTGTGAGGGGAGTGTGTGCGCCTTTGGTGATAAGAAACGAGAGGCGGTGAGAAGCCGTGGTCTCTAATCTTTCCCAAGCATTTCAGCAGCATGGGTGGGTCGAGCAGCGTATGATGTAGCCTGAGCAGAGCGCAGGGAAGACGACTCTACCGTTTTTTAATACGTTCTTTTTAATTTGTTCATGTAGTTGTTTTCCTTCTGTCTTTCAGTGCCCAGCTCTGTGACCTGCAAACACGCTGGGTTTGGTCACATCAAGAACAACTCACTAGCTGGAATCCTGGCTTCGCTGAAGCTGATTGCAAAACTCCCATCAGTTTAACAGCACCCTGCCCCCCAGTGATTTTTAGGGCATGAAATTCACCCTCCCACGAGGCTTCGGCACCCTTTACATCTCAGTTAAGCTCTGTTTTGGGGCCCATTATAGTCAAAGGGTCTTAATACCTGCGTCAAGTTCAGCATGTGCTTAAGGACATTGCTGAATTGGGTCACTGGACCCAATCCAACCCCCGTTAAGTTCAGCGAGGAGGCCTCTATGGCTATGTCCACACTGCATTTGAGACTTCTTGCTGTGCCTGTTAAGAGCCCAGATCTACAGGCTTGTGCTACAGTGCTAAGAACAGCAGCATAAACACTGCAGCTCAGGCCAAAATCCTCGCCCGTCTCGGGGTTTCAGGGCCCGAGCCCAAATGTCTACCCAGCTTGTCTGTTAATGCTGTAGGGTGAGCTCGGATCTGTAGACCCAGGCTCTGGGACTCGCTGCTGCGGGTTTTAAATACAGTGTAGACAGACCGCAAGGGATTTGGATTGGACCCATAATGTGGAAGCTGTGCAGGAGGTCGGACTAGATGATCAGAATGGTCCCTTCTGACCTTAGTATCTATGAATCTATATTCTGGGCAGCCATCTGGTTGAAAGTGACCCTGGCGGCTCTGGTCAGCACCACCAACCAGGCTGTCAAAAGTCCGGCCGGGGGTGCAGTGGGGGCCCAGGGCTAAGGCAGGCTCTCTGCCTGCCCGAGCTTTGTGTGGCTCCTAGAAGTGGCCGCCAGGCCCCCACAGCCCCTAGATGCAGGGGTGGCCAGGGAGACTCCATGCACTGCCCCCACCCTGAGGGCTGGCTCCACAGCTCCCATTGGCTGGGAACCCCCATTCCGGGGGCCTACAGGTGTGAGAGCAACGTGCAGAGCCTCCCTGGCTGCCTGTGTGTCTAGGGGCTGCAGGGACCTGATGGCTACTTCCTGGGAGCTGCGGTAAGTGTCACTGGGACCCCACATCTCAACCCTCTCATCCCTAGCCCCACCCCAGATCCCACACCCCCAGCTGGAGCCCTCCCCCCACACTTCAACTCCCTGCCCCAGCCCAGATCCCTTTCCTTCACCCCAAACCTCTCATCCCTGGCCTCACCCCAGAGTCCACACCCCCAGCTGGAGCCCACACCCCTTGCCCCAGCCCGGAGTCCCCTCCTGCTCCCTGAACCCCTCATCCTTGGCCCCATCCTAGAGCCTGCACCCTCAACCGGAGCCCTCACCCCCCTCCCGTACGCCAACCCTCTGCCCCAGCCTGGTGAAAGAGATTGAGGGTGGGGGAGAGCGAGCGACGGAGGGAGGGGGATGGAGCAAGTGGGGGTGGGGCCTCAGAGTAACGGCAGGGCAGGGGTGTTTGGTTTTGTGCGATTAGAAAGTTGGCAACCCTAGTTCTGAGTTGTAGTAAAACTAGAATTTACTACATTATGCGGCTTTCCTAATGCCCCGTCGTCACTCCTGACTTCTTGTATATAACAAACAACTTAACACAACGCTATTGAATAGGAGAAAGGGAAGACGCCATTAGCTGAGGTTCCCGCATTCTCATCCTAACCCCAGCTTGTACTCAAGTGTTAACTTGACTAAGTCACTAAGGTGAGCATTTCCAAGAATGGCTTACTTACAAACCGGGGTGTCTAAAGCCAGCCACCCAAAATTAGAGGCTGCTTTTGAATATCCTGCCTTAACCTTTCTGCTTCAGTCTCCTCCTGCCTGTAATGGGAATAAGTTTCTTGTCCAGGTTGCTGTGGCAATTAGCTAAGCGGGTCATGTTTGTAAAGTACTTTTGACGATGAAAACTTCCACTTAATATATTAAAAAAAAAAAACCCTGGTCTTGACAATGCAAGACCTAGTAGGATTGGTAGATTCCCCAGTGGGCAATTATGGAATAAATTGCCCAAAGGGGGAAGTTTCTTCCCGACCCCAGGTAGAGAGTTGCTGGCTCATGTCTTGTAGCATGAGGATTTATACCCCATATAAATAAATATTTCTTCTCTCATATAAGTGTGGATGGCTTCATTATCCATATGCGTTACTTTTTTTTGTAATCCATGCTTACTCAGTGCAGTGTTCTATTCTCTTCTAGTGGTTGAGCCACACACAACTGATGAAAGAGCTGCTGTCTGGGCTGACAGAAGTAGGCTTTGTAGTGCAAATAGTAGAAGCTCGTGGGGATTTTTGATCCAGAGGTCTCCAGTTCAGTCCCAACTGCTGATGACCCAGCCTGGAGCACTGCGTGACACTTAACTTCTACTGAGTAATTAGGGTCCGATTCTGTCCTCTCTGAGCCCTTCTCTCTTGCTCCACCAGTATGTCACCTGGCATGAGCTGGTGTAGTTGGCACCTACAACTCCTTTTGGGGGAAAAGCCATCTTGCCCTTAGTGCCCATTGTGTCTTGTGGCAATGAGTTCCACAGGTGAAGAATTCATTGTGTAAGAACCTTTTTTCGGTATTAATTTTTCAGTAGTAATTTCCCCTTTTTCAAGTTTATTGCCACTGCACTGCACAGCTTTTAGCCTCTGAGATGGTCAAACGTAACTATATTGTGGTCACTGTTACTTAGTGGCTCAACTGCTTGAGCCAACTACTCAAGTTTGTCACTCAAGCATTAGTTAAGCATAGCCTTGCCTCTTGTGTGTGCTAGACTCCAAAAAACAGTCATCAAGGTGTCATGAAATTGCTTCTCTAACCCTTGTCCTGTTGGAATTTGACCGGTTTCATAGAATCATAGAAATATGGAACTGGAAGGGACCTCAAGGGATTGTCCAGTTCCTGTGCTGATTCAGAACTAGGTATATACAGGAAGCTAATTTCCACCACTTGATATAACTTTATCAGAGTTAGTCACCTCTGACTCGCATCATATTCTTTTCCCAGGCTAGAGGCCAAGTGATGCAGCCCTACTCGAAAATTTGTATTCCTAGCACTTGGGAATTGGTAGCCATACAGACTGTATTGTGTGGTCCTTGAACACCAGAACTCGAGGCTTGTTTCACTAGGGATTCTTTTATTCCCCCAACTGTATGACCTGAGCAGCTCTTCCTGTATGGGCTACAACTGGGCATCACAGTACCCCAGGGGTTTTAGCCATTCCTCCATGTCTTCAGTGTGCACCTTCCATGCCATGGACCCTTTCGCCACTGCTGTGAGCCTTGGACTCAGAAGCCAAATGTCTGTATAACAGGGTGTCCGGCCCCTTTAAGGGCTAGAGGCCTGGGGTCCAACTCTCTTTGGTTACTCAGGAGGCACAGCTGAGCATGGATCAGCTGATTCCCTATAAAGATCAGCAGAGGGGTGCGGGGTGCTCAGGGTGGAATACAGAGCATGTTGGGAGTGAGGAGATGCCAGCAGAGACTTAGAAGTGAGGCTTCAGGCAGGAAAGGCCTGGGAGCAAAGGGTAAATGGATGAACTTGAGAACTTTTTATTTTGAATTGCTTTTGTTAATAAACCAGACTCCTAGGAGGAGTGGTGTTGGATGGAAAGCTTGTGTATGAAGTTTAAGGAGGGGAAACCTGAGGCAGCGTGCTGCAGAGCCGCCCCTAGCCAGGAGGGGGTGCTCACAAGGCAGCTTGCCCTATGACACTGGCGTAGAGAGCAGGATCAGAGATCTCCTCCCAGCAAAGCGAGCAGTCTTGAGGGCCAAGAGGGACTAAAAAGGAGGCTGTAGTCAGTCTTCTGGCAGAGCAGCCGCAGACTCAAGCATTCCTTCTGCAGAGTCAGCCGGCAAGCCAAGCCGTGCGGCTTGAGGCCTGGCAGGGAGATCCGGCTACGTTTTAAATGTGGAAAGCCCGGACCCTAGTGGAGGGCTCCCATTGGTAGTTGAAGCGCTCTGGGACTGACATTACCTCCCTGAAGATCGGTCTTGTGTCGGAGACTGTCTTCAAGTGGTGTACCCAACAGAGGAGTTGTGCCCCACAGTTCTTTGGTGGGGCCTTGTGTCATGTGCGGCGAGAGGCTCAGGACTCGGGGATCTGCCACACATTTCAGATCCAGTGGACACTGGCCCAGATTGTCGCCCAGAATTCAGACCAACCCTATTCTGGGGTCTGAAACATCGAGATCAGTGTTTGTCGGTCTGTTTTCATTCTCCTTTGAGGTCTGGATGAGAGGGAAGGTCTCCTCCCACACCTTGCATCTTGTCTGGCGAAGAGGGTAAAGCCTGGAACTCTCATGCAAGCCCTGGCTTAAAGTCTGTGGGACAAGAGTCTCATCAGTGTAAAATCAGTTTGGCTCCACTGATGTCAAAGGCATCTGCACCATTTACATCAGCTGGACATGTGGCCTCACTTGGTCCATACTTCCTAAGTCCTCAATGGCCTGGGACCAGTGACTGCTCTCCATTCCCCACACATCAGAGCTCTACTCCCTCTTGGGATCCCTTCCTGCCACGTCTCTCTTGCACACTCTTTCCTTATGGTGCACCCATTGTGGTGGTATCTAAGCATCTCTTCTTTACTAGGGTGAGACAGTTGGCTCCAGCTTTGGAGGCTTGTTTGCTCCTGTGGCCCTGGGGGATATCGCAGCTCTGAGCCTCCATCTCTCCTCCCAGTCAGGTGTTGAGAGCAGAGTGTGTGCCATTGCCTATGTGAGCTGGAACTTCTCATCACAGAGCAATGCTGCTTTTGCCTGAAGAGAAAGACTGTGGCACCTTCAGAGGGTGCCCAGGTTACCTCTGTGGCAGGTGGGGGATGTCTCTCCATTGTTGTGACCAGAGCTGGTCCAATATGCAAAAAACAGATTTGCAAACACTGAGCTTCTCATCCAACCTGCAGGTCCAAGCTCCCAAGCCTCCAGCTGGTGCTGAAAGCTGTGGTCTGCCGTCTGCACATGTACAGGACAAAGAGAAATGACCATGTTACTCCATTCCCAGATAACCCCACTTGGAGCCAATTCATTTCAAGAGCCAATTTAAAATGATCCTGACTCCATTAACTTGCTCTTGGATCTTTCTCTCTACTCCCCTTCCCTAGCACCTGCCTGTTCTACAACCCTTCACGTGTTCGCAACACTCTGCATGCAAGAGTCTTCACTTCTGTCTTCTGCCATCTGCAACAACCTCCCTGCCTTGCTACCTATTTGTCCATTTTCTTATTGCAGCTGAAACCCTCCCGTTTCTGCCTCACTCCTTCTTGCTTCTTGTTCTTAAGGGTTTTTTTATCTGCTTAATGCGGGACATAGCTGATGTGATGGATTCTATACAAAAAAATCTGTGCTGTATTGCAGACCAGGTTTAAGGCAAATCAGCAGAGCTGTGAAGGGCTGTGTATATATGCGTGGCTGGTATAACAGCTGGGTGGCATTGTGGTACATTAGAAGTGCTGGGGTGAAGGGGCTCATGGCTGGAATAACAGCGGTTGCTTGCGATTGAGATACAACAGCAAATCTTGTTCAGTACCTGCCTGCACTCCATATGTCTGCAGTTAGTGCAATTCGCTTTCAGTCAACAGTGCTCCTGAATTCACCCAACCCTTGTAATGACAAAGAAACAGTTTAGTAAGTAAGTCTCAAATATCATTGTCTTTCTGTGGCTGCCACACAAGCCCCAAACATGAGCAACTAATTCCCCCTTGGAGGCACCCTGGCGTAACACTGGTACAAATTACCAGCTGCTTAAGGTCACAACTGAGATTGGGGCTCCATTGTGCTAGGTGCTGTATAAACACACAGGCCAGACTTTTCATGAGGGCCCAGCTCCCACTCTGGCACCTGAATATGTGGCTAGATTTTCAGGAGAACCCAGCAAGTTGCATACTGAGCTCTTGGAAATCTGGCTCTGAGCTCCCTTGAAAATTTGGCCTATAATTAGGGACATCCCCTGCCTCAAAGAATATACAAATTAGATAGACCTAGCCAGAGGAAGAACTATTATCCCCATCTTACAGTTGCAGGGAAGCGGAAGCCCAGAGATGAGGGGCCAGTTTCCCAAATAACTCAACATCACAATAGATGCCACAATGGGAGTTGAGCACTTCTGAAAACTTGAGGGCGTCGGGCATCTACATGGCAAGTGAAGGCGACTCTACAATGGGTATGCCGGCCTGCACTAGCTTTAATCGAGGTAGCATGGGTCACAGTGGTAGTGTAGAAATGGCAGCATGGATTGACAATCAGAGTACAGGCTAACAGGGGAGCCTGGGTAGGCACTTGAGTTGCTGGCCTCTGCTGAAGCCTTTGCTATCACATCTGTATTTCTGTGGTTACCCATGCTAGCTAGATTAAAGCAGGCACAGCTGGGCCTACCTGTGCTACAATTATCCCTTGATGTGGAGTGTAGCTGGACTCTGAGTAACTTGTCCAAAATTGCACAGTGAACCTGTGGCAGGGCTGAGGATTGATCCCACCTCCCTAGGCCAGTGGCACAACCCCGAGCCCATTGAGGTCGGAATAATCAGACAGCAGCAGGTGTGGGAATGGTACAGTTCTGGATACTGTGCCTGAAGAATGCCCTTTGGCAAAGAGAAATCAAAGGCTCAGCTCATGATATTGAGTGCAGCTCTGGGTGAAAATATCCCTGTCCCATGAGGGGAACTGGCTGCTAGTTGTACTTCTTCCACGGAGAAGACAGAACTCTTTGTGCAGAGCTGTTAAATTCAGCACTTTTCTCCAGCACAGAATTCAGTCAAAAAATGAATGAGTTTTGGACAATTCCATTCTGCGTGTGGCTCCCTGTAAGTCAGCTAAACAAAACATAAATGTGCCCAATTATATTCATACTTACACCACTGGTCTACTGTAAATTCATTAGGCCTGGTCCTCATTTACACTAAGCACCACTGTGGCAGAGTAAAGGGGACTTAAAATGAATGCACGTGTGATTTGTCACCACTGTGACTTCCATTTACCCTAAAGGGGTCTTAGCATACATAAGAATCAAGGCCGTTTACTTTAATGCAGTGACTCTTTTGATTTACCCTGGAGTGAATCAGAGAATTGAGTCCTAGGGGTCAGATTCTCAGGTTCAACAGTGGAACATCAGTTGAGAATCTAGCAGCTCTCAGGTATGTGTGAAATTAAATAGCCTGTTACTTAAAAAGTTATATATGACAGGCTGTTCGCCATTGTAGGAAAGGGATGGTTCTTGGGTGTCTGACATGTCTAAAGCTTCTAAGAAAAATCTAAAAATATCACTTTTAGTGAGACATTCATCAGACCAATGGTGAGATCGAAAGGACTGGCTATTTATCTATTATGCATTTTTAGTGTGCCCATCACTGTGTAATTTACTTGTTAAAATTTCCTTATTTAGATCAGTTGCTGTATAGCTAGGAAACACTTGAGATCTTGGTCTGAGCCATTGCAACCTGCTTGAAGGCATTTCAGCTGTTGATCTGTAGGATTACAGATATTTCTAGTCAACATTATTGAGTTACTAGGAATATAACTTTGCTTAGCCATTCATTTTGAGAGGAAGATGCTCGTTGCTCATGCAACAACCACCATCTTTGTTGCCACTGGGGATTGAACTGGTGGCTGCTTCTAGATATAAAGCCTGAGCCTATGCAGGTTAAACTAAAAGACTTTTTTTGGCATGGATTGCTTGCAGACGCCCATTCTCTGTGGATCGGGATGACAGGAACACAACACAGTGAGCAGTGGGTTATACTCACTCTTGTATGTCTGCAGGGTGTGGTCCCCCCTCCCAACCCATCCAAGTACAAATTGGAGAAGTGTCTAATGCCTATTTTTTCCTCCAGTGGGAACCGGTTTCCTTACTGCCTCTTGTGCACTTGAAACTGTCCCCAAAGTGATCACATTTAAACACTTAGGGCTCTCTGCTCTCCGGATTTTGAGGAGGATGCTGTGATCTGGAGTTTTGTTTTCTAGTGCATTCATGTGTGTGCATACACAGATGGTTCTGGAAGCCACTCGCTTCAGAATCATGGTCCTATTGGCTTGAAGAGCCAACCCACCCTGTGTAGAGTGGTGGATCCAGCAGGATCCAGTATTTTTCTCAGCCCTTGGAGGGGGGCTGTGTTATCCATGGACAGACATGATAGAGCTGTTAACAGAATCAACACTGGGTCAAGGAGCACTCTTTCCTGGGCCTTTGTATCACTTTTTACGGTGACACCCCCATGATCAGTCCTGTCCCAGGGATGAGAAGTCCCATGAAGTAATCTCCATTGCTCACACGGGTTTCTGTGATCATGGTCCTGATTCCAGCCCACCCTCCTCACCCATAGCTCAAGGTAACCCTAGTAACAGCCAGGCCTGGTCATGCTAGGGGTGAAATGAACCAGGTTATGAGCCCAGTTTTGGGAGTCTGCCTATCCACAATGCAGTGTTGTCAAGTCCTCCAAAAAACATAAGATTTTTAAAAATGATAAATTGGGGGAATTTTTATTTGCCTGCTGGCTTCTTAGCTTTTGAACTTCACATTTTAAGCTTCTCTCTGCAGCCAGGAGGGATAGAAATGTACTTTATATTCAGAATCTTGGCTATTTTTCTAATCACATGACTCCAGGTGCTCACACTTTTAAAAAGAGAAACACCAAATACCACAGGACTGTCAATAAAAGTACAAGAATTGGCAACACTATCGTGTTACAGGACCATCAGATCTTCCCAAGCTGGCTTCACCCAGTTCTTTGGTCCCTAACTTGTTTTGCTCAGATGTCAGGATTCCACTGAGCTGCAGGAAAAGGCCTCTTTTAGAATTCCATTGGTCTTTCCTCACATGTACAAGGGTGAGGTTATCAAAGGAAAGTCAGGTCCCAGAGATGTCCCGTGGCAGAAGTTTGTTCCTTGTGTGCATAATTGGGGGGCTGGGTTTTATTAATATGTATGCTCAGAACTTCATAGACACGGGCTGAGATCCTCAAAGGTATTAAGGCATCTCACTCCCATAGGAGTCCCTGGAGGCCCTACCCCAAAGACCTTATACAATAAACTATCTAGGTATTCACATCATATTTATTCGTATTGCAGTAACGCCTCTGGGCCCCAGCACCACTGCACTGGGTGCTGTATAAACATGTGACAAGTCTGTTCCTGGCATTAGAGTACATGAGCCCCTCACAAACGCTTCTTGATTTACACTCGTAGCCTCCCTGTGTGGTATAGTAAAACATTACCCCCATTTTACAGACTAGCACATCAGGGGTCAGATTTTTTTTTAAAGGTTTTTTTTAGGTGCTTAAAGATGCAGAGAGTTGCCTAGTGGGATTTTCAGCTGTGCTTAACTCCCATGGGAGTTAGGGACTAGCCAGCTGCATCTGCTGAAAATGTGTTCATTTTGCTCAGGTGATAGTGGCAACTGAAAATCCGGGTCTAGTCTGGGCTCTGCAAATGCGTGTGATTGACAACAGTTGTTACGCTCTTCAGGAGCACGTTAAATGATGGGTAAAAGGCGGTTTGTAGCAGGTGTGATCCAGAAACAGGCTGTCTCCATTGGCAGCAGTAAAAACCCCTCTGATCTCCTTTCAGTTTGGTGGCAGCTCAGAGCCCTGTCCCTCACTTCTCCAAGATGAGGAGTGTATAAGAAACCTGGAGTTCTCTGGGGCTCTGGGAGCATCCTCTTTATAATCTTCTAGGAAACATTTTAAACCTAAGGCCAAGATTTTCAAAAGTCAGTGTTGGCTTTGGGGACTCGACACGAGTTGCTTTCAAAGACTCCGATTCCCAGTGCGTGGGGTGCTCAGCATTTTCTGACAAAGGGGTCCCTTTAAGGCTTCTCATGTTGGGCGCTGAAGCACCCAAAACAATTACTCACTTGGCCCAGCAGCCTAAAAGTTAAGCACTTAAACCAATGGCCTGATTTTTCAGATGTCTGAGCTCCCCCTGAAGTCAGTGGGAGTAGTTGCTGTGCTGCATTTTTATTTAGGTGCCGAAACATGGTTTCAGGAGCTTAATTTTAGGTAGCTGTGTTTGAAAATTGTGGCCTCTGACATCATGGGCCAGATTCCCAAATGCTCAGCACCTAGCGGCTCCCACTATGACGTGGCCACATTTTTGAATTTTTATGGAGCTATTCTGAAAATCCAGTGTGTGTCTAAACAGGAGGTGGGCTTTTTCTGAAAATCTGACCCTATATGGGAAGTTTCACGCAGGGAGCTGACGGGATAAAACGATAAATCGCACTTCACCTTGTAACAGCCAACATGTTTACATCCAGCCCTTTGCTCTTCTGGGCAGGGCGTTTTCCTCCCTTTAGCTGAAGAACATGGAGTGCCAGACTCAGCTCCAAGGTGCACTGCGAGTTCCAACTCATTAGGAGCATAACCCAAATCAAAGCAATAAAACAAATGCCAGAGAGCTGAAACTTGCAGTTAAAAATAGTGTAGGATCACTTCGTGCTTTAGAGAGACCCTGCTGAGCTCCTGGAGATGGAACATGCAGGCTCTGGGACAACCCCATCCCTCCTAGCAGAGAAGCCCCTGGATTAGGGAAATTTTCCTGTGCAACTGGTTCTCAGCCAGGGATGCCACCGTTTTCATTCTGAATGGTAGAAAAGAACTAAGGGCTTCAGAAAGGATGAGTTTTATCTGTGTGAAAATATTGTTGTTCCATGAATTGAATATGAGCAGAGTCAATTGAACATTTGTATGAGAAGGCAAATGGGCCGCATAGCAGGGCCTGGGATGGGAGCCTGTTGGTAGCTTTCCCGATCAAATACATTGATATATGCATTCAGCAAAAGCTCATCAACTGCTTCCAAACGTGATCAATCAGACAGGGAATGATGGTCCGTCCCTGGGCTTAATGTCTTGCCTAACACTGAGTGCCCAACAGTGTAGCACCTCCCAACGATGTAGGGGGTGTTGGCACATGTCTGTCTTGCACAGAGTGGAATGCCCCTGTTTGAACCCTGGCACTCAAAAAGACTGACCTATTGAAGGCAGTGACAGGATTTCCATTAAGTTCAATGGGCACCAGACCAGAACTGTAACTGCTTATTGTGCAATGGGATCTGTAAAAGTGCAGCACCCCAGTGAAGGCATAGATGGGGGCCCTAGACTGGGAGTCAGACTTTGGGTGTCATTTCCAGCTTGCTGAATAGTATTGTCTGCCTCTTGGTGCCTTCCCCCCACCCCCATTAAACAAAGTTGGAAATGATCTCCCACATGAGTAAAGTGCTGGGAGATTTGCAGCTGTTACTTTCCAGAGGGACTTTGCTCCTGGTAGCACAACCGACTTGTGCTGTTTCCTGTTCTACTGCCATGGTGATGCACTCAGCAGTAGGAGGGCTAGGGCAGCAAAGCATGAGGTGAGAGCTAGCTTAACACTGCAGTACTGTTGTACATGGAGATGATCAGAACTCTTCTGAATGGGAATGGGAGACAGGGGATGGATCACTTGATGATTGCCCTGTTCTGTTCATTCCCTCTGGGGCACCTGGCACTGGCGACTGTCAGAAGTCAGGATACTGGGCTAGATGTGCCATTAGTCTGATCAAGTCTGGCCGTTCTTATGTTCTGACAAAACACAGCAATCTCAGAGGTGAAACTGACACGAACGTCAAGATCACTGGTCTGATCCCAGAGAGAAAATTTCCTCTTGAAAACACCATGTGTTGACGTTTCCAAAACACAATAATTTCAGAATTTCTGGTTCATGAGAAACTGAAAATTTGGTTTCACCCTGAATCAGAATAAAGCCAAATTTTGAAATGCTGAAACTTCTGGCAAACTAGAAATCTGGAGTTTCAGCCAGCGCTAGATGTGTCTAGGAATCTGATGCACAAATCCCTACTGTAACATTGGAGAACGTTTCTCCTTCCCACTGCTTCAAAACTCTGCCATACAAAGTGGCCTGTGATGGGATATTAGATGGATGGGATCTGAGTTACTACAGAGAATTCTTTCCTGGGTATCTGGCTGGTGAGTCTTGCCCACATGCTCAGGGTTTAGCTGATGGCCATATTTGGGGTCAGGAAGGAATTTTCCTCCAGGGCAGATTGGCAGAGGCCCGGGGGTTTTTTCGCCTTCCTCTGCAGCGTGGGACATGGGTCACTTGCTGGAGGATTCTCTGCACCTCGAAGTCTTCAAACCACGACTTGAGGACTTCAGTAGCTGAGACATAGGTGAGAGGTTTTTCGTAGGAGTGGGTGGGTGAGATTCTGTGGCCTGTGTTGTGCAGCAGATCAGACTAGATGATCAGAATGGTCCCTTCTGACCTTAAAGTCTATGATTCTATGATTGTTACATTCCTGGGGTGACACTGGTTAGCATCATTGTAGGAAACTGACTGTCCCCTAACTGCACCCCCATTGTCCTATCAATTTCCATGCCAATGAAATTGATGTATTTGCCCAGCTACACATATGATGAGCTCGTTGTCCCAGAGCTTTAATTAATGTAAACTGGTGCATCCTCACAGAGGTCTGTGGAGCTATGCTGATGAACAGCAGCTGAGAATCTGGCCGTGTGTGTGTCTGTGTGGCCCTCCCTTTTTCTCGTGAGCATGTTTGCTTCCTGCTCAGCTAGAGGAAGGTGGGGTTCTGACTCACTTTGCATCCATGTTTCTGCTGTACAGCTGGCATCTGAGTGCTCTCTCGACTGATTTTCCCATGATAGCTCACCCCAAGAGCTTGTGCTGGATGAGTTTTAGGAACAGAGCCACGCCTGTGCAGGTTTATCGCATCATGGAATCATCACTTTGAGTACCGTAAACAACCTAGTCTGTTCATCTTGGCCTTGTCTTTAGCCCTCTGGCCATTGGCCACCCCAGGCCTGCAGGAGGGAATCTTTTGACTTGGGGAATCATCGCTAGGAAAAGGCAAACTGGCCTGACCCTTCCCACAAAGCAAGTATCAAATGACCAGGGGCCATTTAGGAGAGGTTGGTTGGGGCACTGCTGTGGCACTCAGGAAACATGGGTTCTAGTCCTGGCTTTGCTGTTTCCCCTGCTGTGTGATACTGAGCAAGGGACTTCACTGCCCTGCTTCTTTCCCCTAATGTAAAGTGGGGATGATACTTGCCTCCTTCGTAAAGCACTGCAAGGTCTGTGCATGAAAAGTACTATATAGGAATGAGGTGAGATTGAGATAACCTTTAAACTTTCGGGTAGCCCTTTGCTTCCTGGTGTCATCTTGTCTTATGCTCTTTCCAGCCCTGCTGAAATCTGGGCCCAGTTCTTCTGCTTGAAGCCCATAAGAATCATAGAATATCAGGGTTGGAAGGGACCTCAGGAGGTCATCTAGTCCAACCCCCCTGCTCAAAGCAGGACCAATCCCCAACTAAATCACTCCTATGCCACAGCAGAAGTACTTGTATCCTGTGATGGAACAAGAGGGTTTCCTCAAAGAAGAAAGCAACGAGACATGCAAACCAAATAGGCTAAGAATGTGTTCAGCTAATGTAACCCACATACCTCCTGGGTGTGGTGTTCTGTCCCACCTAGTAGCACTGAGATCACTTGGAGAGAGATATTAATGAGTCTGCTACAGCCTTAGCTAACAGTCACGTGGCTTTTGGCTCATGCTACAGACGTTAATGCATTTGGCTCCGGAGGTCCCAAGTTCGATCCCACTCGCCAGGGACTGGGGTCTGTTGGTGTTACACTAAGCTCTGTGCAATGACACCATTGGCTGGTTTGTTTTCTGTGGACGAGCCTCGGCCGCTGGATTAACAGCAGCAACCTCTATTGCCTGAGTGGAGGCCCTGTGTCAATTAGCCCAGTGCTAGTGGCATATTTATAAAGCTTTGAGGTCATTCATAAAGGTCTAGCCACTAAAGAGAGAGAGTTCCTCAGTGTCGGGGCAGGTTACCTTTTGGAAAAGGATCTAAACTCTACATGGACAAAACCTGCAGTGGTTTTGGTTTTTCAAAAGCTTCCTCCCCCTGGCTTTTTGGAGTCATCATGCACACAAATGCAGAGTGGGTGTAGCACATGGCCATTCTGACCTGGTAGCATTATAACAAGCTTTGCTCTCCGTTTGTACAAGTGTAAGTGAATCCACAAGGTGCAAAGACACTAGAGAGCCAGGCCTCTTGTCTTTCCCTGGTGAGACTCGTTACGGACATGCCAACGTTTTATGGCAAAATAGGCCTGTTGAGCTGACTGACAACTGTGAAATGCCGTCGATGCCCTGTAGGCCCTGCAGTAAGCCTGGCTCATGCCTGCGGCTTGCAGAGGCTGCAGACTGTAAGACCTGCTTTTGGTTTAACGCCTGCTACCACCACGTTCTCTGCTCATGAAGACCTCCGGCTGCTAGCATGCTCCATTAGATGCCTGTGCTGCTTTCATATTCTCAACACAATCTGCCAATGTCGAGGGACCGCCCCTTCCTCCTTTGAGCTGCAGTGTCACCAGCTGGTCAGTGTCATGATATTTGGTGTCTGTCTTAAAGCCCCAGTTCCTGGAGTCCTGTGATTATATGAGAGGCAAAGAGTCCTGTGGCACCTTAAAGACTAACAGACGTATTGGAGCATAAGCTTTCATGGGTGAAAGCTTATGCTCCAATACATCTGTTAGTCTATAAGGTGCCACAGGACTCTTTGCTGCTTTTACAGATCCAGACTAACACGGCTACCCCCTGATACGTGATTATATGAGATGCTCAGCTTTCAGTTTAAAAAAAAAAAATTGCAGTGCAAAGATTGACCCAAATTCACCCTAAAGGCTCAAACCTTTAGTGAAAAGAATCCCAAATTCACTGGGTTTTTCAAATAAAATAACCTTTTAAGCCAGGTGTGTTTTGTTTTTTGTTTTTTTTTAACATAGAGATGGGGGGGCGGGGGAAGGTTGATACTGCAGGTTGTTATCAGAAACAGCTGTAGGACCATTTCCTCTTCCAGCTTCATTTGCACAGGTTGGCTGCCCCTGGAGCATAGTAATCTCACAATATGGCTGAGTCAGGGTTATAGGGATTGTAATAATGTTTGATATTGAGGAAGGGAAGTATTTGGTATTAAGTGTGAAGGCGGCTGAGAATACCAGTTCTGTGTGTACTGTTTGTACAGGTTTGCTCTGTATATAATTTCTGTCCAGATCCTCAGCTGGTATAAATTGACTTCAATGGAGCAGCACACAGTTACACCAGCTGAGGATCTGGTGGTGTGTGTGTACACACAATATGTGGATGCATGCCCTTTGTGCACACCCTTTGTGTGAGCATACCTGGTTAGTATATACTGTGTGTTAGAGGGTATGTGCGTATCTACCCAACATCTACTATGTGTGGGGATATGAATAGGTGTGTGCGCACGTGCACACAGTCATATGCCCTAGGCATGCATGCACACAGATTCTCAGTGTATACTGTGTTTATGCTTGTGTGCACATACGCCCTCTGTATTCAGCCTCTAATGCGATCCTGCTTGGCTGCTTTGTGAAGAGCAGGCTTAGGAAACTCACTAAAGTTTAAGGACCTTTTGTACAAACCAGAAGTTGCTGGGTATCCTTTCGATCTGCTCTCATTGTGGGCTTGGAGTCAGATCAGTAACAGGTTTCAGAGTAGCAGCCGTGTTAGTCTGTATTCGCAAAAAGAAAAGGAGTACTTGTGGCACCTTAGAGACTAACAAATTTATTAGAGCATAAGCTTTCGTGAGCTACAGCTCACTTCATCGGATGCATTTGGTGGAAAAAAATGCATCCGATGAAGTGAGCTGTAGCTCACGAAAGCTTATGCTCTAATAAATTTGTTAGTCTCTAAGGTGCCACAAGTACTCCTTTTCTTTTTGAGATCAGTAACAGACACCCCAGAGGCTGTTAATCTCCATGTCTAATCCAGCAAGGCGTCCTTTTCACCTCACCCAGCACCTGCCTTTCCCCTCCCTGATTGCTTCTCCCCACCTTACACTGTAGCAGCTGAGCATGCTCATGGAGATTTTGTTTCCATGTGTATCTAAGTATGATTCTCTCCAGGGTTATTTGTCAATGTCAGCCTGTAAGAATTTGATGACTCGCACCTGAGTGCTCCCAAATTAAGCTGGCACATTTGCCATTGTGCTAATCAGTGCCAGATGATCTGATGCCTTAATCTACTTGTCAACAAGTTTTTTTTAAATCCCAGCACAATCCCTATTTACATCGCAAAGAGAACTTCAGCCTGTCAGTGCTGGTCTTATGGAAAAATGTTCAGTTTCCCCCCACCCTTTTTTTGAGGCTCATCTGTTCTGCTTGGCTACAGATGCTTTGATCCCAAAAGCAGTTATGGGTTTACAGCTGTAGCTGACCCAGGTACACGCTGGGTCCAAAGGGAAGTATGCAGCAGCTGGACTGAGTGAAATGTGCAGGACAAGAGATTTATTTTTTTCTCCCCAAATTCATCAAACACTTCGTTCCAGCAGAAGACCCTCTGCATCTCAGAGCACTGGGAATGCGATATGGAGGCATGAGCTTCCAGCTCACATAGGGCCTGGTCTGATAACCTACAGTGTATTAGCATCTGATAGCTGGGCAATGTCTTTCGTGAGGTGGCTTGCTGGGTCTCATTCCTCCCTGCTGTGTTTTGGAACACTGTGAATTTTATGGTGGGTTCCCCATGTTTATTACAGTGACCTGTCAAAAGTGTGTCCACGTGGGTGTCTTCCTCAGGTTGAAGGTCTTGGGAAAACTTTGCAGAAACAGTTCAGCTGTTTGTCCACATGAAGCCAGAAGAAAGTAGGCTCTTGTTCATGTTAAAACAATTCTCAGCACCATTTAGTTGAGAGGTTCTAGTGAAACCACACTGTGGAGCAGGGCCTTGAAATTTGCCAGTTGCTGTCTGAAAATCTCTGGGATGAGGAGCTGGTGAGGCTGGGCTGGGCACTGACATGAGCAACCTTTAATTCTAGCAGCTCCTAACTTTTTTTTGGAGTGCTTGACTGAAACACGAATGTTCTGTTAATGTAGTTGAGAAGCTAGGGATGAGCTGGAGGCCCCTTCTGGCCTTAACCTCTCTGTACCATTTAACTCCATAAAGATCAGATGGAATTCTTAACATGAAATTGTGGCACTGTGGAGGCCCAGGGCTGTAGCTGTATGTTGCTGGGTCATTAATGATCCTGCTGTCAGGTGGAAGCACTTGGGGGCAATGGCTTGGCTGAAACCCAGAGAAACCAGTTTCTCTTCAGGAGATAGGAGTTGTCCCACTCTCCATTTTTCAAACAGCAGAATGAAGAAACTGGTGGTTGGTGGCAGGCCCTATAAATGCAAGGGACTCATAGAGCAAGAGACAGGAAGCTTTGGGTAGGAGAGAGGGGTGTGCTTTTATAGTGAGGGGTATTTAATTGCAGGAACAGCCAAGGGCAAGGAAATGCTAGATGACCTGCAGCAGGAGAGACACATTAGTATCTGAAGCATCTTGGGATATTTCATCTTGGGGTACGTGTATTAAAAAGTTTGAAACCGCAACCTGTTCACAAGGGGAAAGTGTTAATATCAGTGCAGTGTCTGGCTGACCAGTGAGGGTCATCCTACCTGCCTGTGGCCATTCATTGCTGCTTCCACAGTTGTGAACAAGACAGTATTTCTGTGCAGAAAGCCTGACCAGGTGAGAGCAAAGCTCTGCTGTGGGTTTACCCCACTGTGGGCTAAAGCATAGGAATTATTTCACTAGCAGGGAGAACATCTGCGGTGAACGCTTGAGACATCCCCAATGAACTAGCACCCCTGTGACCAATGTGCAGGTGAACTCCCCCACGTCAGCCTTCCACTGTGTTACCAACACCCAGGCTAGACTGAGAAGGACATTGGGGTAGAGGAGTGGTCAGGAATGGGCGCTTCCTTTAAGAAGAATCTCATATATCTTGACTTTAGCAAAAGCTTTTGAGACAGTCTCCCACAGTATTCTTGCCAGCAAGTTAAAAAAGTATGGATTGGATGAATGGACTATAAGGTGAATAGAAAGCTGGCTAGATCAGCAGGCTCAAAGGATAGAGATCAACAGCTCAATGTCTAGTTGGCAGCTGGAATCAAGCGGAGTGCCCCAGGGTTCAACATCTTCACTAATGATCTGGATGATGGGATGGATTGCACCCTCAGCAAGTTCGCAGATGCCACTAAGCTGGAGGGAGAGGTAGATATACTGGATGGTAGGGATAGGGTCCAGAGAGACGTAGACAAATTAGAGGATTGGGCCAAAAGAAATCTGATGAGGTTCAACAAGGACAAGTGCAGAGTCCTGCATTTAGGAAGGAAGAATCCCATTCACTGGTACAGACTAGGGACCGACAGGCTAAGCAGCAATTCTGCAGAAAAGGACCTGGGGATTACAGTGGATTGGAAGCTGGATATGAGTCAGCAGTGTGCCCTTGTTGCCAAGAAGGATAACAGCATATTGGGCAGTATTAGTAGGAGCATTGCCAGCAGGTTGAGGGAAGTGATTATTCCCCTCTATTCAACACTGGTGAAACCATACCTGGAATATTGCATCCAGTTTTGGGCCTCTTTCTACAGAAAGGATGTGGACAAATTGAAGAGACTCCAGCAGAGGGCAACGAAAATAATTGGGGGCTGGGGCACATGACTTATGAGGCGAGTCTGAAGGAACTGGTCTTATTTAGTCTGCAGAAGAGAAGAGTGAGGGGGGATTTGATAGCAGCCTTCAACTACCTGAAAGGGGGTTCCAAAGAGGATGGAGCTCGGCTGTTCTCAGTGGTGGCAGATGACAGAACAAGGTGCAATGGTCTCAAGGTGCAGTGGGGGAGGTCTCGGTTGGATGTTAGGAAAAACTATTTCACTAGGAGGAGGTGAAGCACTGGAATGGGTTACCTAGGGAGGTGGTGGACTCTCCCTCCTTAGAGGTTTTTAAGGCCTGGCTTGACAAAGGCCTGGCTGGGATGATTTAGTTGGGGTTGGTCCTGCTTTGAGCAGGGGGTTGGACTACATGACCTCCTGAGGTCTCTTCCAACCCTAATCTTCTATGATTCTATGACTCTATAATCCTGAAGAGAAGCCATGAGCTTGAGGAAAAGGATCTTGGACACCCCAGAGGGCTCTGGAGATTTCCTTGGGCTTGTGCAGAGTGATGAGGAAAGGAAATGTGTATGGTGTTTACAATTTTGTCTCACTCTGTGTCTTTCTCGTACTAACTAAATAAAGAATAACTTGTTTAGAGCTTGTGCAGAATTCTGTGTTTTGTGCAGCCCCCATCACATGCAAGGTAGAGGGGAACTGTAGACCCAGAGCACCCATGTTGCTGGAATTCTGCGTGAGGAGGTGCTTAAGTTGTGAAGGAGCCTGAGTGGTCAGGGCTGGGCAGTTGGATTGTGGGGGTCTCAACTCTAAGAAAGGGGTGCTAGACAAAGGATCTGCACCTCAAGGGCATGCCTAGAGACCCCAGAGGGGGAAGGTCCTCGACTCTATTCAGACTCTGGAGACTTAATGCCCATGGAGCCCAGTGCGATAGGCACCAAAGACAGCAGTCTGGGCATGCCCACAGGGAGGGAAATAGCTTCCTCTGTGTATGAGCCTACACAATAGTATAGTGCACGTGCCCTTCAATGGTGCATTCCAATTGTAGTGGTATTACTGAGTCCAGTGGCATTTTCTGTATACAATGGACACATTTAAAAACTTCCTTCCATCCTCATTTTATTTTGCTATCCTCCACCATTGTATTGTGTGTATGCGCATGCACCTTGTGTACATATACTTCCTACCTTCATGCATGCACGACGGACACAAACAGTTTCACGTACCCAGTAACGACTCTGAAAGTACCTCAGGTGACAGGTGTGTAATTACCAATGTAACAATCCTTTCAAGAATAGCTTGGCTGTGCCTGGCATAATAGTACTGCATGATGATACATTTTTATGATGAAACATCAGCCAGTCTTAGCGGTGCTGGAATGCGCAGGGTAGAAGCAGGTACCTGACCTACAGGAAGTTTGCACTGGCCTAATTTTATGTTAACTGAAATCATGAAGTGACTTCATTAGAAACTGGATGATGACAGAGATGAGATGATTCCTATCCCTTACAATAGAGTTGTAAAACCCAGTGGTGTCCTGCAGCCCCTAATGAAATAGACATTCAATGCCAGCAGCTTAAGTACCAAGTTTCACTGTGGCTCATAGAGTAGGTGCGTGTATTTCCAAAGGGCAGCATCCCTCCCTCTCCCCCCCCCCGCCCCACTCTTAGTAGCTTCCATGTGCTGCTAGCCCCAGGCTTCAGTCCAGAGATCCATTCATGCTAAGGGGTATTTTTTTTTCTCTCCTTCATGTTTTGTTACCATCCTGCACCCTCCACACCAATGGCATCTTTGGTGCCATTCAGGGCAGTTTATGGACAACAGTGTGGCATAAAGCAGCTACAGGTTGGTACCAAGCCCCATAGTAAGGTAGGGAGCTGTCTGATGGCCGTTCCCATAGGTGAATTTCATGTGGGCTTAACTAAGTACATTTTATTAGCACAGGAGAGATCCCCTGTCTGCTTGTTAGCCATTCAGAGGACCCAAACCAAGGCTGGGGATGGCAGAGAGAGGAATGGGGGCTTTAACTCCTAGAATCGTGCTGTGTGCAGGCCTGCAGTTGTGCGCACTCATGGCCTCTCACTGCAGAAGATGTGCAGCTGCAGGTTCCCAAGCTGCAGTCACGTCAGCCCAATTACCCCTCTGCTCCCTGAAGGAGAGCCTCTGGTTTCTCTACGGAGCAACTGAAATTGAGGACTCTTCATCTCTTACATCATTTGCTGTCACTTGCACATTCATTTCAGATAGTCATGTCTTGACAAGCAGTTGGTGTCACTGAGTCAGATGAGCAAGGAAGAGCTAATTCCAAAAGATGCCAACCCTAACCATTTCTTATCACAGTACATCTGTTCTCCTTTTCTCACTCCTTCCTAGGCTCAAAGATTGGCCAAGTCAAACAAAACAGATTTTAATGGAGCCAAATGCAAAGTTAGGGAGAATATAGGCCATACCTATAGACTGGGGTGGGGTCTGTATCCTGGAAAGCAGGAATTCTGAAAGGATTTAGGGGTCAACTGTGGATAAGCACTTGAACATGAGCTCCCAGGATGATGCTGTGGCAAAAAGGGCTTATGTGATCCTGGACTGTATAAATAGGGGAGGAGTGACCAGAATTTAGGACGTGATGGTACCTCTGTGGCTGGCTTTAGGGAGACATGTCCAGGGCTGGTGTTCATTCTTGGGAAAGGATGTTGGAAAATTTGTGTGTGCAGAAGAGAGTCACAAAAATTATTTAAGGTCTGGAGAACATGCCTGTCGGTGAGAGCCCAAGTGCTCAATCTATTTAGCTGATCAAAAAGATGAGTGAGGTCACTTGATGACCATATATAAGTATCTTCAAGGAGCGAAAATACAGCCTAGGACAGGGCTCTGTAATCCAGTAGAGACAGCCAGAAGAAGAACCAATAGCTGGAAGTCAGTCAGACAAATTCAATTTAGAAATTAAGCACAAATATTTAACAGTGTGATTAACTATTGGAACAAACTACCAAGGGACTGCCTTTCTGAAAGCCATACTTTGGCCAACCACAAGTTATGCTGTAGCCAAACATAAATTATTGAGTTTAATGCAGGTATAACTGGGTGAAATGTAATGTCCTGTGATATGCAGGAGGACTCAGTGTTCTAATGGTCACTTCTGGCCTTAAATCTATTCATGTATGAATCAATGCAGGATCAGATCCTATTAAATGCAAGAACTGAACAACAAACGTTGTGGATACCAACCTGCTACCTGTCTGATTCTTTGTGGGCTCTGTGTGGTGAGGAATGTAACCGGATAAGCTGTGTTTGATTGGCCAAATATTGCACATACACATTGTGAGGAACTGAACCCAGCTGAAACTGAGAACATCAATAGTCTTCCCTGTGACGTTGCACCCCATAATGCTTTATAGAAATATGCTGAGTGTAAATATGACATAACTGGAATATGTTTTATGCTAGATATGCCATGTAACATATCTTTGCAAAGGTTATGAGCTACTGAATATATTCATCCTATTGGTATGCATGTATCACTTTTATATCTGAAGTTATGAGCGTTGGCTCTATGCTTGTATTTAAAGTGTTTGCTATAGGAAGCACATAAGACAGATTTGATCAACATAGTGTGAAGGGGTTATTCAAATAATTGGGAATACTTAACTAACAATGGACTTTGGGAGACACCAATCCACATCTGAGCTTTCCTGGGAATGTTCAAACTAACAATGGCGGTGGCCTGCAAAAAGCTGAATCATTCATAGACATGTGACTTCCCAGGTGGCTAGAGACCCCCATCTTGTGGCTGTGATGTTGCACAGGAGAGAGGATATAAAAGGCCCTGAAAGCCCCTCCATTTTGTCTTCAGCCTCTCCACCCCAAAGAGATGCCTGAAAGAAACAGGAACAAAGGACAGTAACTATGGGGGGTGTGAGTGATTGCTGGACCCAGATTAGGAAGGAGTCTAGTCTGTAAAAGAAGCTTATTGGAACATCTCAGAGTGAGATTTACCTGCATTTCGTTTCCTACTGTATTAGGCTTAGACTTGCATGTTTTATTTTATTTTATTTTGCTTGGTAACTTACTTTGTTCTGTCTGGAACCATTTGGAATACTACTTTTTATATTTAATTACTTGGCACCACTTAAATCCTACTTTTTATATTTAATAAAATCACTTTTTACTTATTAACCCAGAGCAAGTAATTAATTCCTGGGAGAGCAAACAGCTGTGCATATCTCTATCAATGTTATAGAGGGCGAACAATTTATGAGATTACCCTGTATAAGTTTTATACAGAGTAAAATGGATTTATTTGGGGATTGGACGCCGTTCAGAACTGGATATCTGGGTGTTTTCAGTTAAGCCTGCAGCTTTTGGGGGACATGGTTCAGACTGGGGCTGTGTTTGTAGCAGGCTAGCTTGTGTGGCTCAACAAGGCAGGGTACTGAAGTCCCGAGCTGCCAGGGAAAACAGGCTTAGAGGTAGTCTCAGCACATCAGGTAGTAGTCCCAAGGGGGTCTCTGGGACCCAATCCGTCACATTCCCAGTTTAGTCTTTTGCTTCAGAGGTCCTGAGCACTGACTTTGGAGGCGCTACTTGTGCTCAACACATCTGAAATTCTGGCCATTAAAGATATATAAAGTATGGGGCTTACAAAGTGAGGGTGCAGCTTGCTCATCTAACATGAAAGAAGAATTACCAGAGGCCCCCCAGTACTCCTGGTTGGTGAAATGAGGCCTCTGGAAGCCCTGTACAAAAGCAGTTGGAGACTTAGGATTTGACTCTTTGTAGCTAGTGTTCTCCATGTATAGTCCACTCTGCAGTTTGCTGTCAATATCACAGCAGTCATCTTCCTCCTAAGTCTCCCCACCCTTTGCATCTACACCAACTCAGCCAAGAGCAGGATAAAGGATGGAACTGAACTATAATTAGTGTCAATTGAGGTGATCCCTTCCTCTACTAATTCCATATGCAAACGTGTGAACATGGTCCAAAAATACATTCCAGCTTTAATCAAGCTGGTCCATCGTGTCCTATCCTACTCCTCTAGCTGTTGCTATCTCTGATGCTTCAGAGGAAGGGGGCAGGAGAGGTATACAGAACAATACATTGGGCAGAGGGATTCCTTCCTGACTGCTGCAGTGTAAGATTTGGGAACATAAAATATAGGACCAGAAAGGAGCCCCATGGGCCACTTGGCCACAGCCCCCACCGTCCCGGAAATCTTGTCATAGCATTCCACTTGTAAATGTGTCAGGATCTTATCTTACAACTAGTTTGGTTGGTTGTCCCCACTCCTCCTAGCCTCACTCCTTTGATGCCTAGAAGCCTTCTACTCATTTTCAGCCTAAATCAATGCCTGGGCTGTGACATCTTGTGCAAATGTGTCCGTTATCTTAAATAGCTCTTCTCCCTCATTGGTGTTTACTCTCTAAATACATTGGCAGGTAATCTGACCACCTCTCAGCCCACATTTTGCTAGACCAAACAAGCCAAGCATTTTTCAGTCCCCTCTCTGAGGATCAGTTCTCCATTGGATGGGATGGGAACCTGGGATGCAGTGACCATGAGATGGTCGAGTTCAGGATCCTGACACAGGGAAGAAAGGAGAGCAGCAGAATACTGGACTTCAGAAAAGCAGACTTTGACAACCTCAGGGAACTGATGGGCAGGATCCCCTGGGAGAATAACATGAGGGGGAAAGGAGTCCAGGAGAGTTGGCTGTATTATAAAGAATGCTTATTGAGGTTACAGGGACAAACCATCCCGATGTGTAGAAAGAATAGTAAATATGGCAAATGACCAGCTTGGCTTAACAGTGAAATCCTTGCTGATCTTAAACACAAAAAAGAAGCTTACGAGAAGTGGAAGATTGGACAAATGACCAGGGAAGAGTATAAAAATATTGCTTGGGCATGCAGGAGTGAAATCAGGAAGCCAAATCACACCTGGAGTTGCAGCTATCAAGAGATGTTAAGAGTAACAAGAAGGGTTTCTACAGGTATGTTAGCAACAAGAAGAAAGTCAAGGAAAGTGTGGGCCCCTTACTGAATGAGGGAGGCAACCTAGTGACAGAGGATGTGGAAAAAGCTAATGTATTCAGTGCTTTTTTTGCCTCTGTCTTCACGAACAAGGTCAGCTCCCAGCTCCCAGACTACTTCTCTGTGGAGAAAGAAGTGGTTCGGGATTATTTAGAAAAGCTGGACGAGCACAAGTCCATGGGGCCGGATGTGCTGCATCCAAGAGTGCTAAATGAGTTGGCAGACATGATTGTAGAGCCATTGGCCATTATCTTTGAAAACTCATGGCGATCAGGGGAAGTCCCAGACGACTGGAAAAAGGCTAATGTAGTGCCCATCTTTAAAAAAGGGAAGAAGGAGGATCCTGAGAACTACAGGCCAGTCAGCCTCACTTCAGTTCCTGGAAAAATCATGGAGCAGTCCTCAAAGAATCAATTCTGAAGCACTTAGAGGAGAGGAAAGTGATCAGGAACAGTCAGCATGGATTTACCAAGGGCAAGTCATGCCTGACTAATCTAATTGCCTTCTATGACAAGATAACTGGCTCTGTGGATGAGGGGAAAACAGTGGATATGTTGTTCCTTGACTTTAGCAAAGCTTTTGACACAGTCTCCCACAGTATTCTTGCCAGCAAGTTAAAGAAGTATGGGCTGGATGAATGGACTATAAGGTGTATAGAAAGTTGGATAGATTGTTGGGCTCAACGGGTAGTGATCAATGGCTCCATGTCTAGTTGGCAGCCAGTATCAAGTGGAGTGCCCCAAGGGTCGGTCCTCGGGCTGGTTTTGTTCAATATCTTCATAAATGATCTGGAGGATGGCGTGGATTGCACCCTCAACAAGTCTGCAGGTGACACTAAACTGGGAGGAGAGGTAGATACGCTGGAGGGTAGGGATAGGATACAGAGGGCCCTAGACAAATTAGAGGATTGGGCCAAAAGAAATCTGATGAGGTTCAACAAGGACAAGTGCAGAGTCCTGCACTTAGGACGGAAGAATCCTGTGCACCGCTACAGACTAGGGACCGAATGGCTCGGCAGCAGTTCTGCAGAAAAGGACCTAGGGGTTACAGTGGACGAGAAGCTGGATATGAGTCAACAGTGTGCTCTTGTTGCCAAGAAGGCCAATGGCATTTTGGGATGTATAAGTAGGGGCATTACCAGCAGATCCAGGGATGTGATCGTTCCCCTCTATTCGACATTGGTGAGGCCTCATCTGGAGTACTATGTCCAGATTTTGGCCCCACACTACAAGAAAGATGTGGAAAAATTGGAAAGCGTCCAACGGAGGGCAACAAAAATGATTAGGGGACTGGAACACGTGACTTATGAGGAGAGGCTGAGGGAACTGGGATTGTTTAGTCTGCGGAAGAGAAGAATGAGGGGGGATTTGATAGCTGCTTTCAACTACCTGAAAGAGGGTTCCAAAAAGGATGGATCTAGACTGTTCTCAGTGGTAGCAGATGACAAAACGAGGAGTAATGGTCTCAAGTTCTAGTGGGAGATGTTTAGATTGAATATTAGGAAAAACTTTTTCACTAGGAGGATGGTGAAACACTGGAATGCGTTACCTAGGGAGGTGGTGGAATCTCCTTCCTTAGAAGTTTTTAAGGTCAGGCTTGACAAAGCCCTGGCTGGGATGATTTAATTGGGGATTGGTCCTGCTTTGAGCAGGGGGTGGACTAGATGACCTCCCTGAGGTCCCTTCCAACCCTGACATTCTATGATTCTATGATCACCCTAGCAGCCCTTTCCTGCACCTGGTCTGGTGCCTTCATCTTTCTTGAACACGGGGGACCCATGTTGTGCACAATAATCCAGGTGAGAAGGTCTGACCCGTTTCAAATGGGCGTTTTACTCTTCAGTAGTTCCACCAGCAGGGAAAGCAAAACCACCACCCTCCAGAGAGAAAAATTCAAAGACATTTCAGCCATTTTTATTGGATTTCAGATTTTTTCAGTGAAGCAAATACATATGGTGCAGCCAAAACAACTGACATTATTCTCACATCTCTACAGCATAGACCATACAGCTATGGATGGGTCAGTTACAAAGATAGATGATGATCTGACACTTCCCTTTTCTAGGAATTTACAATACATAAAACAAAGCACATGTGGGGACCCCCCCCCCAATCCACAGAGCTCACCTCAGCCTAAGTTAAGGGAGTTATTTACATGACTAGTGTCCTCTGGAAATATCAGGCCCAAACATGTGTGGCAGGGCCAGCATTGGTGCTGGGTATGTTCCCTCCCTGGTAATTCTCTATCCTCTTCCCACCCACCCACTACAAACAGGAGCACATGCTATGTACACTGGGCTTGTTCTCATTAGTATTGCTTTGGATGTATGCTAAGACCAATTTTGGCATTTAAACACCAACAAACAAAATATCCTTGGCTCAAAATATACTTAGAATGAAGGGGGAGAATATACTGTCGAAGAGGATGTCACAGTTAAAGATATGCATTTACAAACAAGCGTCTCTCTAAACAGTATGGCGTTACTACTGGGAAGTGAGATTTATGCCCTTGCCACATGTCAGGTGTTTTGCTGAACTCTGTTCTCTGGCAAATAAGCTGCTTTGAGGGGACACACCCAGCCAATTGGTTGCAGTGACCTCTGTTATCCCAGTGGGCTGATTTTCCTTACAACCGTTCTATACCAGCATCATTCCATTGACTTCAGTAGAGTTACCCCAGATTCACACAATGGTGAGAGAGGAGAATAGAGTCTAATATCACCAATTTTTACAGGGAATAGTAGCTGTAAAATAGCTCTGGGGGCACAGAGATGGCTGATAATGTGTGATTTGCCATATCAGCTTCATGGGCTTTCTTATGTGATTCAATAACTAACCCCACACTAAAGGGACAATGTTTTTGAAGAAAGAAGGAGAAGTACTTGTGGCACCTTAGAGACTAACAAATTTATTTGAGCATAAGCTTTCATGGGCTAACAGCCACTTCATCAGATGCATGTAGTGGAAAAAATGCTTTTGAAGCTATTTGCTAGCTTTAGCTAAAGCGCTCTATGGAAGTAATGGAATTTATACCACGTATGGATCTGGCCCTTTGAGTGCAGTAATTACTAATGAAATCCTATCATATTTGTAAAATATCCAATTACAGAGATTTGTGCCTTAACTAAAGTGATATACGACATTCAGCTACTCTAAAACTGACAGTGGTGGTGCCTTAAAATAAAGGCACTGTATGTCAATTAACTGTAAAATTACACTGGAAGTCCCTCAGTATGCCACTGATGCATTTAACTGTTCATCAGGTTGTCCCTATTAACTTTACAGCTATGGACATTCAGCTCCAGAATTTCAAAGGAGTGTCCCATTTACACGTACCACTCCATGCATAAACTACAAGCGGACAATTGTTGAGAATGCACCTACAACCACCAGTAATGAGAAATGTGATGCCTGCCAAAAATATGCACAATGCACTTTAAAACAGAAAAGATATCTTGCACAAGCAAAGTTTGATGTTCTCCTAAGAACATTTTGAACAACATAAATGGAGTGGTTACGTATTTGAAAGGTATGATGTCATCATGTCCCAGGGCCAAATTCCCTCTTGAGACTGGGACTATGATTTTGTTTAGCCTGCCAAGTCCACAAATCCATCCTAGGGAGGTGTTGTTCTCCGTCTATTTCACTTGGCTGACATCCTTGCACAGAAAGCTCAGAAATAAACAAGTATGGGTACAAGCAAAGAGATATTGTTCATCAAGGTGCAAAGGGTTAAAAATAACTTTTGCATACCAAGTGAAAAAGCAACTGGCTAACAGCTTCCACCCTACCATTTCCTTCTTGCCTTTTTACCCGGGCTGGAGACACCCTCTCCATTCTACTGCAAAAGGGTGCAAGTTCTGCCCCTTTGCTCAGACCTAGAAAATAGCCATAGCAGGACCAACCTAAACTCGGTGAGCCAGATCCCAGCTTGTGTAAACTGGCAAAACTCCACTGACGATAACAGAGCTGTGCTGCATTACCCCAGCTGAAGAGCTGACCCTAGACTTTTGCCTCCCAACAAAAGACTTGCATTATTTTCCTTCTCTCACTCACTTCCTTAATGACTTCTTTCCAGGAGCGCCATGGAGCCCTCGAATCTGTAGAATGACTTGTTTGCACTAAGCAATGGTGTCACATGCAGGACAACTAGCACAGGTCTTCTGCAAACATGTTCCATTCACATAGCTGATCCTATCTCTTTCCCCAAACAACACATGTTCACTCAACAGCACTGGAGTTAGTGTGGACTTTTTCAAAAGAGCAAGACAGAGCCATCGGTTTCATCCTGTTAATGTCATAGAAGAAACTGATTAAGAAGAAATGTACTGGTATGTCTTTTCTACCCCATACAGGATGAACTGGATAGCATCTGGGACCAGAAAGTATTCTTGACTGTCCTTCCTTAAAGAGCTCTCTTTAACTTCCTTAACCACTCAAATACTAATATTTTATTTTGGTTTCTACCAATAGTAATAAAACAGCTGTTTGTCTTTGCCTTTTATCCCCATTTAGTGTGCACAATGTCCCTGGGAAACAATGTCATGTCCCATTGTCAAGCTGAGCCTATCTAATGCCAAGCTTTGCCAAGCTTTGCATTATTAGGAAAGCAATGGCGGTATTTAGTAAGATACATGTATTTTATGTTTGCTGTTGTGTTTTAAATGGTTTGTGGCCTCAGCAGCTTCCATGCTCTAGACTATCGGTGACTAATGTACAGTAACATACAGCTTATGAGAAGATTTTCCAAGGCCCTGCTTCCAGTGATATTTCTCAGATGTGTTTCAGAGTAGCAGCCATGTTAGTCTGTATCCGCAAAAAGAACAGGAGTACTTGTGGCACCTTAGAGACTAACAAATTTATTTGAGCATAAGCTTTCATGGGCTACAGCCCACTTCATCGGATGCATAGAATGGAACATATAGTAAGAAGATATATATATATATATAGATATATATAGATATATACACACACATACAGAGAACATGAAAAGGTCGAGTAAGAGACTAATTAATTAAGATGAGCTATTATCAGCAGGAGAAAAAAACTTTTGTAGTGATAATCAAGATGGCCCATTTAGACAGTTGACAAGAAGGTGTGAGGATACTTAACATGGGGAAATAGATTCAATATGTGTAATGACCCAGCCACTCCCAGTCTCTATTCAAACCCAAATTAATAGTATCTAGTTTGCATATTAATTCAAGCTCAGCAGTTTCTCACTGGAGTCTGTTTTTGAACCTTTTCTGTTGCAAAATTGCTACCTTTAAGTCTGTTACTGAGTGGCCAGAGAGGTTGAAGTGTTCTCCTACCAGTTTTTGAATGTCCTGATGTCAGATTTGTGTCCATTTATTCTTTTGTGTAGAGACTGTCTGGTTTGGCCAATGTTTTTTTCTCCTGCTGATAATAGCTCATCTTAATTAATTAGCCTCTTACTCCACCTTTTCATGTTCTCTGTATGTATATATATATATATATATATATATATATATCTCCTTACTATATATTCCATTTATGCATCTGATGAAGTGATTTGTAGCCCACAAAAGCTTACACTCAAATAAATTTGTTAGTCTCTAAGGTGCCACAAGTACTCCTGTTCTATTTCTCAGACATGAATTTGCTTCTTGAGATTTAGAAATCATGTAACCTATGAGAGAAAATACTTATCTCTGAATATGAAAGCGGACTTGACAAAGAGTCGAAAGCAGAAAGAAGCCCATGTCACCAAGTTTAGAAATAACCAGCCATCTAAAACATTATGGTTTTTATCTGTCTACAGTGGCCATCTACAATGGAATAAACACATAGCATATAGTTAGTAGTTTTACATATTTGCATAAGAATGAGTTGTGACATGGGTTGGTACAGTTGTGTTTAGTGCATATATACATATACACACACACACACACACACACACACACCCCCATATGGTGGAATTTTCATAAGGTACACAACGCCCATTGGCTTTCAGTGGAAATTGCGGAATTAACTGTTTTAAGTATCTCTTTGAAAAATCCCACTCTGTGTGTATCTGTGTGTCTATATACACACACACACACACACAATTTGAAAAAAAGAGTTATTGACATCAGAAAACTTTAAACTCAAATTCCTCCTCCCTCCGCCCTCCCCCCAAAATGCTTTAAAATATCTGTATCAACCACAAAAAAAACTTGCATACTTAGTTTGCTTTACAGTTGGATTAACTCTATAAACACTGTATATCTGTAATGTCCTAACTGATCCCTGGAGGATTAAGTCATTCCAGACACGAACCAATGACAAACTCTGCAAGGGAAAGACAAACAAACACCTTGATTACTCATTTCAAAATGTCTTTTTCAAATTCAGAAATGTCCTCACCCTTTGACTCTCCGTAATCCTCACATCCTTTCTCTGTGCTGTTCCCCTCCCCTCCCTGAATCTGTGGTAAAGTTACAAGTATCTATCAGACCATGATTCTCAGCGGAGATGGTGAAGTTATTCGTCACAGCTGAAATTCACCCCGTGCAGAGGGACTTGATTCCATCATTTTTGCCCCACCACAGGGACGTTTTGGGGGGCCCACAGCGTTTGACCACACAGGACATACCGCAGAAGTAGGCCAATTACTAATTTTGGATACCCCAATTTCTGGGGTGCCTAAACTCCAGATGTGAAAGATGTGTTAGAGATGCTGAGATCTCTGATGTGTTAGAGATGCTGAGCATCCCCAACTCCTGTTCGCTTCAGTTGGAGTTATGAGCAATCAACACCTCTGAAAATGAGGTCCTCCCAGTGGCATACGATTGTGCATTTGCATCCAAAATGGTGTCTTCCACACAGCGTGACATCACGCACACCACGCGTGTGAGGCCACGCTGTGCAGTGGATGCCATTTTGTCCTACAAAATGGTGTCCTCCTTGTGGTGTGACCTCATACGTGGTGCATGTAGAAGACGCCATTTTGTTTGCATGTTTGGGGACTGGACAGAATCATCCAATGGGCCCAGCCGGTCCTGGGGTATGCAATACATGCATTGCATAAAATGACGGCATGCCACTGGACCCTACATGCCTCAGATTGCTTGACCAAAAATTGAAGCAATGAAATTTAGTGAGTACTTCAAAATCCTGGTGGCTTTAACCTCTCAGCCTTAGCTTCCCTACCTGGAATATGCAGACCTAGTACACTTCTTAGCTATTTCAATGGGCTTTTCTGAGTACTAATGAGGCTCATAAAGTGCCTAGAAGCTGTTAAGTGCCATATTAAATTTGGGAATCATTCCACGCTAATCACAAGGTCTGATTAATGTGACTCGTGGTTCAAGAACTGACATGTTCTTGGAGAGAGCTGAAACAGAAGCTGCATTGCCCAGTAACTGCATTCTGCAAACTGCTGTTGAACAGTTCATATTCTAGCTTGGGAAGAAAGGTCAAAGCCACTGAAGGGCTGTCCTGCTCGTAGAGAGGAGGTTTCATGGTCTCATCACATGCTGTGTTCAATGTGCTAGGCCCTGTACAAACATAGAGAAGGTACAGTTTCTGTCCTGCCGACCTCATCTGTGTAGCTGTTACACCATGTGAGTTGGAAAGAAATGGCTTCCCTACATCTTAGACCAATGAGGCAATTTCTGCATTAGAAACAGCTAGGGCTGATGATTGGAATTTTTTCCTCCCCTATTGAAAATTTGGACTGTTTATTGAAAAACCAAAAACTGGAAATTTTTGTTGGCCTAAAACTAAGTTTTTGGCCGAAAAGGTTTTCGATGGAAAGTCAAAGGTTTCTTTAAAAAGCACTTTTTTAGTGAAAAATTTCACTGACTCAAAAAACCCCGTTTTCTGGTGAAACAGGGTTTTCATGGAATATTTGCAAAGGGCCCTAGAAACAGCCTCACATGCTTACCAAATGTAAGTGAGCAGAGCAGCATTTACATGACATGACACTGCTGCTGGTTTGTCCTTGAACACCCATGTTTTTTCCAACAGTGACAATCCCCTTCTCACCTGCAGGCTGAACTTGTGCTGAAGGTCGCTGCTTAGAATCTGGAAGACAGGGTCCTGAAAGCGCTCCCGGTTACGGACCCCAACATGTTCTTATCGAATCCTTGCTGCAGCATGAGATGTGAAAGTTATTGGAAAGCAGTTAATGCAGGTAACTTGCAAATCAATAATTATCTAATGTCATTACCCATGAGTCAAATTCCTCAGTCCTACCTCAAAGACCACCTGCATCCAGCAAGTTGGCTGCGTGCACTCACTATGTCCTTTGCAGAAATGTTAATGTTGCATGCACCTTGTGCAATCTTTTGCCTGCACAAAGCATGCAATGTGCATGCAAACAGTCAGTTATTGAGGTATCAGAGTAGCAGCCGTGTTAGTCTGTATTCGCAAAAAGAAAAGGAGTACTTGTGGCACCTTAGAGACTAACAAATTTATTAGAGCATAAGCTTTCGTGAGCTACAGCTCCACCAAATGCATCTGATGAAGTGAGCTGTAGCTCACGAAAGCTTATGCTCTAATAAATTTGTTAGTCTCTAAGGTGCCACAAGTACTCCTTTTCTTTTTAGTTATTGAGGTAATGAGTCTTTCCTGCATTGTCTTCCCTCTATAGATAGCAGGATCTCAACACACCTTGCTGAGGAAATATCATTGCCTATACTGGAAAGTCAGTAAGGATCAGGTATGTATGATGCATATTTGTGCAACGACCATGTGTAAAATATGCTAGAGTGACTCTGTCTTGTCAAATTGGAGGTGGAATTGGTGTCTTAAGGAAGGCTGCTGTAAGGTTAACAACAGAAAAAAAAAACCCTCACCATCAACCTTTGTGTGGATTTGAGGCCCACAAGTTGCCCCCATTTTCCACACTTGCCCCTTCCCCTCAGTCAATCCTTTTACTCCCTGATGCTGTTGGCTTTCCATGGTGTGGGGAGGAGAACCCCAGTTTGGCGAAAGAAACCAGTCTGGAACAAAGAGGCTAGTTCCGACTCTGCCAGTTTGAGGATTCTGCTGGGGAAGGAGAGGGGACCTGACAAATGCTGGCTGCTTCTCTTGTTGGACTAATGGATTATTTTCAGAGTAGCAGCCATGTTAGTCTGTATTCGCAAAAAGAAAAGGAGGACTTGTGGCACCTTAGAGACTATTCTGTCCCTGAAGTAGGGGAGGTGACCACAGGGCAGGTCTGGGGACAAAAGAGGAAGTGTGGGACTAGAGAAAAGGAACCCGTGTTGGGGACTGTCGCAATCACTTCTCCTCTAGCCACACGAGTTAGGGATTGCGTGGAGCTGCTTCTTCCACTCGCGCTGGCTTTGCACCAGTGGATCTGCATGGGCGTCAATGGAGTTATTTACACCAGTGTAAAGGAGAGGTGAATGGGGACCGTATGATGGTGGGCAGCTCCAAGGGCACTCTCAAAGCCCCTGGCTTTTCTCATAGACACTGGCAATATTCAACACTGACTTACATCCCTAGCAAATTGACCTTGGGGGTGAATCCAGCCAGCTGCTATTCAGTTAGCTGAGAATCAGGAAAAGGCTAACACTTAGCTTCCTCACCTGTTTGAGAATGCCCTGGAACTCCTTGTGTGACCACAGATCACCCAGCAGGAGGCGAGCGGCTTCAGCTGCTTTTGGACAGGAGCTGGAAGGATGAAAGAAATCCAATGAATCTTAGCTGGCCACAGCCCACCACTTCAAACAACCCAGCTCCTGTCAGCATGGTGTGAACCAGCTCCACCATTGCAAAGGGTTGGCCAGCCACAATGGAGATCATTCATCTACATGCTCACAGGATGCCTTGAAGACATCATTTGGGCAAATGCCAAGGAGAGAGGGGGATTTCTGGGATGGTCCAAAGGGGAGTAACTCAGAGGAATGGGAGGAAGCTGAGCTAAAGAGACACTTCTGAACTGTAGAATCTAAACAGCTGCAAGACAGGAGGGAAATGGCACAAGCCCCATTGCGGGACTCCTTTGGAACTAGATAGCACAGATCACTCAGTAATACAATAAAAGGAACAACCTTGCGCTGCTTTGTGGGGACAGCTGAGATGCGACAGAAGAAATAACAACAATACAGGTTGAACCTCTCTAGTCCGGCACTCTCTGGTCTGGCAACATCCATGGTCTGGCATGATTTTATTTTGTTTTTTATGCTTTATCTACTTATTTCCTTGTGCCAATACAGTAAAATTGTGTAACAACACTAACACTTTGTTACGAAGAGAGCCGGTAAGCCTTGGCTAGGCAGCGTTGCAAGCGTTGTTCTGTTTATTCGCCTCGGCGAGATAAAAATAAAAAGAGACCAATTTGCTACAATATTGTTCAGCAAATTCTCTGGTTTGGGGCCGGTCAGGTCCCAAGGGTGCTGGACCTGTACTAGTACCACCCCATAAATACTTACTCAGCAAAAATTAATGGGAATTTGCCCAAGTAACAACGTTGTGAACAAGACTCAAGCCTTCAGGGGTTTGCTTCAGGTCTTCTAAGATTTTGGAACACTTCAGACCCAGAACTGGATCCAAACTTCACGGCTGACTCTGAGTGCTATAACTAGCCTGATATAAACCCTGACCACCCCAGACTTTCAGATAGTTCTGACACAGTTCATACTCTGCAACTTGGCCCCAGCTCTAGCCAAAACCTGGACAATGAAGTGCTAGAAAGCAACTCACGCAGTGGTGTGGCCAGCTCTGGGTGTGATGCAGCTGTGTCCACATGGCCACACAAGTAGCAGCAGCAGATGCTGGTCAGACTATGTGAAATGAAGTCGACTGACTATTGGTAAAAACAAACTGACCCTTCCAAACACTTTAAAACAAGTGTGAAAATTATAGGCAATAATTTCTGCTGAGAGAGAAGGTCAGTTTATATTAGGGCTGACGTACACAGTGGCTGGGTTTTTGACTCTGGAAATCTTTCGGTCCAAGATAGAGGCTCTACCCAGTTAACTCCCAAAGGAATGCTGTAAACCTGTAGCAGATTAAGGGTCTGATCCAATTCCTAATGAATCTTTCCATTGACTAATGGAAAGCTGGATTGGTCCTTATTCACCAGAGGTTGCAACAGTCCCTGGGAGGTAGGAGATCCCTGTTCTAGTCCCTTTACAGAGGGGGGATTGGAACTGGAACTGTGATCTCCCACAGCTTGGGCAGGTAGCCAGTCACAGGGGACAAAAGAGTGATTCGCACTTTATTAAAAGGGCCCAGAGATGGCGAATCCCTGTTCAAAATCCTTTCCCTCAGCAGGCACAGAGGGGAATTGACCAAGGAGATCCAACATTCCAGGTGAGCACCCTAACCAATATACTATAGAATATATTTAATTTCACATGCTTAGCAGTTGCTTGAACTAATCAATGGTTAATTAAAATGGAACAACTTCAACAGGAAAGCCTGAGAGTGTTTGCTGTTTAACCTCTCCTCAGGCCCAAGCAAGACTTGAACTCAAGTCTATACTAACCTAGGGGCTTACCCTAGCAAGTGGGCTACAGAGGACTTCTAATGCTTAGGCCCAATTAATAGTTAATTAAAGTGGAACAGTGTCAACAGGAAAGCCAGGGCAGCTCTCTGTTCAAATCCTTTCATGACAGTAGGTAGCTGGAGGACTCAAACCCTTGTCTTCAGCAGCCTGGGCAAGCCCCCACACCACTGTACCACAGAAGGCTGCTTACAGCAGTTTTTTGCCCAATTCATATTTAATTAAAGAAGACCAGCTTCAGCAGGCAAGACAGAAGGAAAATGTTGTTTAAATCCCTTCTTTGGATTAGGAACAGGGAAGAATTGAGCCAAAGTCACTACCATTTCAGGTGAGTCCATAACCACTGGGCTACAGAGGACTTCCTGTTGCTGTGTCTTGCTTTGGCCCAATTAATAGTTAATTAAAGTGGAACAGCTTCAGCAGAAATGACTAACGGAGCCCCACCTCACCATACCTCTAAGTCCAGCAGTTGGGACGTTCACTTGAGATATAGGAGAACGCTGCTTATATCCCGTCTCAGCAAACAGCAGGTGATTGAACCATACCCTCCCATAGTCTAGGTGAGCACCCAAATGCTGGACTAGAGAGTGATTCTTAGGCTTTCTGTGGCCCAAGTAATGGTTAATTATTTAATTAAAGTGAAACCGCTTCAAGAAGAGATGGAGAACAACCCACGTCAGAGAACCTCTGGGGTCAGTGATCAGGGCACTCACCTAGAAGAGGGTATACCCCTGTTCCCAACCCTTCCCATCAAGTACAAGGGGAACTGAAGCACATCCCAGCTGAGGGCCCTAGCCACTGAGGTAAGGGTTAGACAGGAGACAGCTACCTTCTTCCCCATCTCCCCTAGTTGTGCTCTGTGGTGCTGGGCAAGTACTTGACAATCACCCATAAATGGTGCAGATACCTAAGTCACCTGACTCCAGGAGAGGGGTTCCTGGCTGTGGATCACAAGCAGAGATAGGGACCAAACTCTATGACAGGCTGGGCTTAGCATTGTCCTCCACCCCCTCAGCAGCATCCCGCAGTGGCTGGCTTAGGTAGCTCCCTGCCTAGCATGCTGGCTTTTGTGGATCCCATGCTGAGGTGCCTGTCTCTTCCCATTCACTGATGAGGGAGCCTAAGCACCTAACTCAGGCTTAGGGAGTCCCATTGTTCTTCCAATGGTTTTCTAGGCATTTAAAAGTGAGAGCTAGTAATACTGAATATTGCCACACCCAAGTCTCGGTGCGCTGAGACAGAGGGGAGCTGAGTCTACTTGGCCCGTATTACAGGCAAGCAGCTTGGCGACTGTACGGGGGCTGAGAATGGACATGACTCAGGCAAACAGCTCTGAGACCAAAGAGGGGTTGTTGGGTTCATACCACAGACTCACCGCCGAGCCCCAGGAGCTGAGAGTGGGCCTGCTTTGTGAATGCCACAAGCACGGAGATCATTGGGGAATGGAGAATAGGCCCCATCAGTGCGCACCAGAGCCTCACACCCGCAAACCAGGGTGGGGAACTGAGAACAAGCAGTCTCACTGCATGCCCTAGACACAGAACCCTGAGCCGAGGGTGCCCCAATGGGTAAGAGAGACATTCTGGAGCTCCCCTTTCCCCTGTGCTCCTGTGGGGGAAGGGGAGGCGCAGGGTGAGAAGAGCGCTATACAAGCTCTAGCAAGTAACGGTGCAGTGACTGGGCGCTGCTCATGAAGTCTGCCTGCCCATTCTGTGTTTCCATTCGCTTTTCTCTGTTCACCTTCTCCACAGCTCCAAATGCTTCTCTGAATGTCAGAGCTTTCTCCAAGACAAGTCTCATCTCATCTTCTGGGAGAACCTCATTGCTCATGCCAGCTCCAAGTGCCAGCCAGTTCAAGCAATTCTCTGCCTCATTTATAAGTTTGTGGATTCTACTGCCATGGTTATTGCTTTTCCTCAGAGCCTGGCTGATGACTGAAGCACCAAGTGAATAGTGCACTGGACTGTGACTCAGGTGACCTGGGTTTGATGCCTGACTCTAGCATTGGACTGCATGTTGACCTTGCCTCAGTTTCCCCATCTGTAAAATTAGGATAATGAGCCTGGCTTTCGTTGTCAAGCACTTTCTAGGAGTATCGTTAATAATAATAACGCTGGGAACCCAGAGCTATAGCAACTGATTGAATAAGAGGTACATGGGATTCATAACAACATCACTGATATTTAGGGCTGGGATTTTCAATGGAAGTTAGGTGCCCAAATTCCTATCAAATTTCAATGGGATGTAGGTTCCTAACTCCCTTAGGATATGTCTACACTGCAGCGGGGAGGTGTGACTCCCAGCATGGGTAGATAGACTCACGCACAAAATAGCAGTGCGGAGGTTGCAGCATGGGCGAGCTGCCAGAGTCCAAGCCTGCCTGAGCCCTGGATCCAAGCTCAGTTGGCTTGCCTGAGCCTTGGCCCCTGCCACAACATCCACACTGCTACCATTAACAGCTCAAGCAGAGCTATACGTGTCTGCCTACCTGCGCAGGGAATCACACCACCCCACTGCAGTGCATAGCTCCCATGCAAGCCCCAGCCTAGATAGAGAGGGGTCCTCACTGAGAAGTTAGCACTTCCCATTTGTCACCACAAGATGGTATCTGAGATTCTGCAGGTTTCAGAGTAGCAGCCGTGTTAGTCTGTATTCGCAAAAAGAAAAGGAGTACTTGTGGCACCTTAGAGACTAACAAATTTATTAGAGCATAAGCTTTCGTGATGAAGTGAGCTGTAGCTCACGAAAGCTTATGCTCTAATAAATTTGTTAGTCTCTAAGGTGCCACAAGTACTCCTTTTCTTTTTGAGATTCTGCAGTAATCTCCCATAACAAACATCACGGCCTTCTCAGCCCCTACTGTGATAGTACCTGGTGACCGCTGGGTCTTTAACAGTGGTCACTGAACAGCATTGCATCAAGCATGCAGTTGCTCTGGGCCCAATGGGCATATGCACACGTTGGCTGCATAATCTCTTAACATGCTTGCACATGGCCCTCCAGCCACCTCCTTGCCATCACTCACCCATTTCGGCACAGGGTTACTACATTATTTAGCATGCTGCTCGTCAAGTAAGGCTTGGCCATCTGTGGGTTGGACATGATTAGGTTCCGCATGGTGTAGCAAGCGGAGGACATGATATCTCCCAAATTGCTGCTGTTCCCGGACTGGAAGGCCAGGAGACGGGACACATCTGGAAGCACCTGGGGAGCTAAAGAGGAGGAATATTCCAGTCAGGACTGAAATAAAAACCAGTGCAGATAAATCAGATACTTGAGTAAGTCCTATACAACATAAGGGCTGCAGAATCAGGCCCTAAGTGAGGCATTAATAGTCGTGCAATAGCTGCTATGGCCTAGATCTCATAGGAATCTATATGCCTAACTCAGTGGGAGTTACACACCTAAATACCTTTGAGGATCTGGTGCTATTTGATCTAAGCAATAACAATGGACATGGCTTGGTTATGCTCGGGAAACCGTACACACCACCCCAAAAAGCCAAGTCCAGCCCAACCAGGAGAAACACTCCCTCTCCCAGAAAGAGGCCCAGAGAAACCAGCTGATCTCTCTTATCCATGAAGCATGCCAGGGATCAAGTGAGAGGCCCACTAATGGGGTGAGGTAGCATTTGTTAACCAGACTATGCACTACTCCAAAAGATGTCAACTGAGGGTTCCTTATGGTGGCTACAGGCCAGGACAAATAGCATCTCTTGGCCAGCGTCACAGCCCTGATGCTCACCAGCCATGGGGAGGGGACGTGTGACATCAGTGCATTTGTTTGGCGAATCTATGTCCGGTGGTGATGCTTGGCATAGTTCAGCTGATGGGTTTACAACAGAAGATGGGCTTGTGAAAGAAGGGGAGAGGCTCGACAGCCCCTCAGAAACTGCTTTTGTGGAAACTCCTTACCCATGGTTTTGTGGAGAATAGGATGTCGGGACATGTTGCTAAGCAAGGAAGCCCCAGATCGGACAACTTCACTGTTACTGGATTGGAGGAGCCGTGCTATACGAGGCAAACCCTTCTCCTTTAAGCCAATCAGCTGGCTCATTGCATTGGACATCTAGGGGACAAATTAGAATTTGTTAGTGATGGCCAACCCATGCAGGACAGGTTTACCTGAACAAAAAAACTTCAGAAACAGACTTCAAAGAGAAACTGCAGAACTAAAATTCATTTGCAAATTTAACACCATTAATTTGGGCTTGAATAAGGACTGGGAATCGCTGGCTCTCTACAAAAGCAGCTTTACCTCTCCTGGAATTGACACCTCCTCATCAATTATTGGGAGTGGACTACATCGCCCCTGATTGAATTGGCCCTGTCAACATTGGGTCTCCACTTGTGAGGTAACTCCCTTCTCTTCATGTGTCAGTATATAATGCCAGCATCTGTAATTTTCACTCACGCATCTGAAGAAGTGTTTTTTTACCCATGAAAGCTTATGACCAAATAAATCTGTTAGTCTTTAAGGTGCCACCGGACTCCTTGTTGTATTCTATACAGTATTTCTTCGTATACACACTATAATATAGCTAGGTCATAAAATAATCATCAATATCATACTTTATTCTTCTGTAGCCTCTTTAGGTGCCTAACTCCCATTTATTTCAATAAGAATTAGGTGCCTAAACACCTTTCAGGATCTGGATCTCTCCTATGCATCCCTCTCTGACAATGAACAACTTATATTAGGGGCTGGGGAGCTAGTTCTCGCCTCAGCCTTAGTGGGGTGGGAGGGTGCGGGGACAAGGTGTTGAGGTTTATGAGCTTCAAATCCCATCAGCATTAATTGGAGGGTTTTGAGTTTCATGCACAAACTGTCCCTTCCCCTGCCACCCCTCGCACACCAGGAGGAACAAACCACTTCTTGTAGAGCTAAATGATACTTTTTAAAAGACAGGCACTTGCATGAAGCTCTGTCCTTATTTTCCCCGGTGTAAATCCAGAGTGACTCCGGTGGCTTGACGCATGCCCAGCAACTCAGCAAATCAGTCCATTTAGTTAGGTGCCTACATATGGACACAGGAGCCTGACTTTATGCCTTGTTTTTTGAATTCTTGGCCTCAGAGACCAACACTGAACAAGTTGCTGAACAATTTTATTATGTTGCCAGACAGCTGCATTCTTTCTTCCAATAGGGGCATGTATTATTGGCACAGGATCTTTTCTCCTCTCGGGTGATCAGCTGCGTTCTACCACTAGCACTTCATCGGATGCATCCGATGAAGTGAGCTGTAGTTCACGAAAGCTTATGCTCAAATAAATTTGTTAGTCTCTAAGGTGCCAAAAGTACTCCTTTTCTTTTTGCGAATACAGACTAACACGGCTGCTACTCTGAAACCATGTACTTCCATGTCATTTATGTGCTGCTTTTGTTTTGTGCTCTGAAGTTCATCTCATGGCAAACCTGCAGTACTCTAGAAAATTTTGGGAGGGCAAACAGAGATCAATATAAGGAAAAATGCTGTAAATATTAGTTGAAAGGAATGTGGATCTAACACCGCAAGGCATTGTGTGTCCCAGATTTCAGCCAAAAGACTCAACTTAACAAAATGAAGTTTATTAATTGCATACAAATACCACATTTCAACAAATCTCTATAGAAGAGACCTGGAATCTTCATGGCAGGAAATCTGAGTAGTGTGATTTTTCCGGTAATAGAATGCTGAACAGTATAACACAGTTTAGCATTCCATTCCATCTCCCCTTTTAAGTTCTACATACCTACCATTTCCAAAACTCTACCTTCCTGAGTCAGTAACTCACCTCACCAATCTCCCTTTTCCTTTGTTGACAAGTCTTTTCCTCAGATATATAATCAATCCCAGCTTGAGCCTAGGATATTCAAAGGTGTCTGAGAGAATTAGACACTCAACTCTAAAGGAGGGGAAAAATTCGTTTTGGAAAGGATTCTGAAAATTGGCTCTATTTTGAATCGGAAATTCTCTGTGAAGGAAAATACTAAAAAAAAAAAGGGTTTCAGGGTAGGAATGTTCTTTTCAACAAAACCATTTCTTCTCAATGCTGACTTGTAAAAAATGTAGTATAATCTAATGTTTTTAAAAATGGAAACAAAACGTCGTTTCAAAATGAAACATTAAAATGTTTTGTTCCAAAAAACATCAAAACCAGATGTTTCAACATTGTTTTGGAGGAAAACCTCAAAAATAAAGTACTGCCAAAGTTCTAGTGCAATCAACCTGATGTCATGAAGCGTTTGGATTTAGGCAGAGTTGCATATCCCAGAGGCATATGGTTCCATCAAAGTTTCCCAAACCAGCTCTACCCAACTCCCATTGAAAGTCAAATTCTCTATGCCCCTTTGAGAAGCCTCACCCCACTGACAAAAGGGATAATTTTCTCAAATTTGAAAGAAATCAAAGCTTTTCATGTCCAAAGACTGAGCAAATCAAGGCTGACAAGTTAGTGTTATCCTTTCACCAGCTAGACATGAAGCAGAAGACTTCCCCTGTGTCATCATCAGGTGACCTTTGGGTGGGATGCTGTAACACACAACACTTCTCTGCACTGTGTGCCCATGGGACCCCAGTAACAAGCAAGCGCTGAGAGAATGCGGAATCAGTCAACGCTACATTCAGCTAATGGAGCAACTCATGGGGTCAGACTCCATTAGATGGTCGAGGGATACCTGCATAGAACACATCCCCGGACATCGGCAATACCAGGAGGGATGAGCTGGAGTGCCGATGAGAAGCGCAGTCAGGAAAGTAACAAATACTTTCTTCATGGATTATATTTTCTGAAAGGACAACCAATCTCATTCTCATTTACTGAGGGACAATCTCCATTCGTTGATATACTTTGCTTTCCACAATCAGCTCTCTGTACAACTTTTCATGAGTTATGTACCCAAGTATTCGGATTCTAATATCTAAACTGTATTGTTAAATCTATTCACCTAAATTTGGGTTATTGCTGATAATGTACTCTGTGTAACATATGATTTTTAAAAAACTAACTTTGTATTTGTGGATAATCTAAACACTATACCCAGATGTACAGACGCTCTTTTCCCAACCTATGTATTATCGGTCTATATATATATTTTAACATTAGCTTTAATAAAATTTTAAAACCCATTCATTTATCTACTTTGCCATCTCACTTACATTAAAATCAATGAAGTTTAGGCAAGAACAAGACCAGATATTCACCATGCCCAACCCCTATTTTGCACACATGCAGACAGTGTCTTAGGCCCAATCCTTCCTACCTTGGCACACAGACCTCAAAAGGCAACACAACCAGGGTACTTCTGCTGGGTGAAAGCCATGAAGAGTGTGTGCTGTGCAGCTGTGTCCATCATTGCTAGTATGGAGGAAAGTTGGCAGTGTCAGCCCTAGCCAGAGGAGTGTCGAGGGCGTGTCCAAAGGATCAATGGACTAAATCCTCAGTGCACTCTGTGTCGGATGTGTGCGTGCAATGGCATTAGAGTTTAATGCTGTAGTAGAAACTGTGGAGCAATTCTATGGGTGCTCTGCAGTTTAGAAGAGGTGTTTTCCCCCTGCAGAGCCCATTGGGCTGTGTTTGTAAGTTTGTGTGTGAGAGAGAGAGAGAGAGAGAGAGAGAGAGAGAGAGAGAGAGAGAGAGAGAGAGAGCAAGCGCACTCACCAGTCCTCTGCTTGCAGTGAGGTTCTGCAGGGCTCCAGCACAGGCCTCTAGGGTGGCATCTTTCTTGCTCTGGTCCATCAGGTTCAGGTATGTGCGGATGGCATCAGAATGGTAGAGCCAGCTGGGCCCTCTGGGTTTGTACTCCTCATCGGGAATGGGTAGAACATACTCATCATTCTAAGGGGAAGTAATAGATTGACATCCAGGAGCTTGGCGTTTTCTACATGAATCACACGTCATTATCCCTGGTTGCTTGGGCGGTCACATACAAATATCTGCATGCACCAATGCACCTATCACATACAGACAACATATCTAGTGTGGCCTGGCATATGCTGCCACCCTCTCAACTCTCCCCAGTGTACCAACTGGAGGACATGTTGCTCTATGTAACTCCTCATACCCCCTTTCTGGTCCTGATAATGCAGGGACAGGGCAGCTCTTCACTTGAACCCAGTGACAGGGCTGAGTGAATGGTGCATTTTGCAAGCACTCAGAATCAGGAGCATGTCTTACCTCCAGCTTCCCACTCCTGCTGTTGAAGCAGCCTGTGAGGGTTTTGTCCACATAGGCATTCCTGGCCATGTGATTGAGCTGGGTGTATTTATTGGGCACCTCGGCATCCAGGCGGTAGGACAGATTGTGCAGGATACAGATGCAGTTCTCCACGGACTGAAATTAGCCCCCAAAAAACACAACAGTTTTAAAGTCAGACAGGAACATGGAACAGTATGCGCATTGTAACAATATTTAGTGACTGTCAATGATGTGTTGAGGTATAAGGCGGATAAACCCTGCTGCCTGAACATAAATATAATACACCAAACTCTGAGGTCCTTACTCTGATTTTATTTACGGCTTGTCTATATAGGGACATTCTGGAAAATTAATCTGAATTACCTTTTAATGTGGATTAGTTAAACCACATTAAATCCTTGTGCGGACACTCTTATTTGGAATTAGAGTAGCCTTAATCTGATTTAGTTTAATTCACTTTCAATTCACTTCTAAATCAGAGCCAGATTTTCAGAAGTGTTCAGCACACAGCAGCGACCATTGTGACATGTAGGCCAGAATTTTCAAAAGAGCTCTGCACCATTTGCGCACCAAAATCAATAGCCGGACTATCAAAAGAGCTGTGCACGGTCAGTGCTCAGGGTGTACTACTAAGAGGCTAGGGCTAGGCACAGGCTGGTGAACTGTGTGTAAGTGGGAAGCTCATATGTCTAGTACCTTGTCATCAGGCCGGCTGGCAGCCACACAATTCTGGGTATAAGTCATGACTGAGTCAATCAGGCCAGGGTAGTTTCTCATGGTGTGACGTCCAGCATCTGCAGAACTCAGGTTTCTGAAGGAAGACATTTTATAAAATGTAGGGAGATAAAGCAAGATAGATAAGCAGCTCCATTAGCTGGGTATTTTCCATCAGCCACTGAGCTCCCTACATAATTCTGTTTGAATTCAACCCACTTGGAAGGATTGCCTTTATAGGGTGAAATTCAACTCTCTGCAGGGGGGGCGGAACAAGGCCAGTGCACCACTTAAGTCCCACTTCAACTCTGATGACTGAAGTGGGACCTAGATGGTGTATAGGCCTTGTCACGTTCCTTTCCAGAGGGATGAATTTCATCCATGGAGATTTTCCTTTTAGGGTGAGTCCAGAGGGAAGATCCCCTTAGAGAGAACAATCTAAGATTTTTCCTTAGAGACAATGTAGGTACAGTGGGGACACGCAAGATATCAACTTAGAGTTATTTCCAGAGAGAGGGTAGAATAATGAGTAGCTGGAGATCGCCATAGAGAACCAGGAGCCCACTTTCTACTGGCGTAGGTCAGCGTAGCAACATTGACTTCAATACCACCATTACCACACAGCTCTTTCTAAACAAGCACATTTATTCTTAAAGTGAAAACATTACAGAGAAAACATATTAAATCAATACAACAATGTACACACATGCTAATAAGCTTACCAGAGATCACCCCAAACTCCAGCAGGGGCTCGTGATGGTGACCAGTCCTTCAAACCTCACACAGAGGGTTTTCTGTGGTTATCAGTTCATAACACCTTTTTCTAAGAACAAGAACCCCCATGTCTCTCTGAGTCCCTCCTTTCTACTGTTTGGGCCTCTGATCTTGTCCTCACGTGACAGGTGACCACCATGACTAGCACACAAAGATCCCCTCCTCAAGGCGAAGCTTTAAAAAGTACTTTGTTTAAAAGAGTCCTTTGAAGCCCCTAACATTTCCCAGGGTTTACATGAGTCATGTCTCTCCTCTAGAGATATTACATACGATCTCACAATATGCATCCGATGAAGTGAGCTGTAGCTCACGAAAGCTTATGCTCTAATAAATTTGTTAGTCTCTAAGGTGCCACAAGTACTCCTTTTCTTTTTGCGATCTCACAATATGAACTCCTAAAATACTTTAATTGAATTCAGTAAGGTTTAGCTTAATCCAATAAGGTTTGTCCAGGATATTGCCGGATTAGTCATCTCTCTCACACGGGGACACCAGGTTTTAAGAAAAAGGGGAAAAAAACTTAGATTTAAGTAGTGATGGTTTCGTTGCGCTATACTCTGGATCAGGTGTCGGCTAAGACAGCAGAGTTTTAGCAGTGGCATGATATGATCTTGTTTTAATGCACTGGGAGCTCACAAATGAGTGGTTTTCAATAGCTCACAGACGTCTGCCAGTCAGAAATTCTTAAGAAACCTGTGTGGCTAGGCTTTTGTCAATGAGCAGATGTCCATGTCCCTCATTATTACAGACCCATTTGAAGCCCAAACTGACCTCAAGTTTGGAATTATCTCCATGTCATTGCTATGCATTATGGGCACAAGAAGTGACAAACCAGTGCACAGAAGACTGACCCTGCCCCCGGATGGCTATTTTTGCAGTATCCCCCAATACTGCCATTTCTCATGTATTTCTCATGTATTCGCATATTTGAGCTCCAGTGCCTTTAGAGGGATGGAGCAGATGACAGCCCTGCTTACAAGAACCATCCTGCTGCATAACTGCACATGGAAAGTTCTCCTCCAAGAGAGGGATGGAGGCAGGAGTGCACTGTCTTTCAGAAGTGATCTCCAGCCTCAGAGGGCTGAGACCTCTGGGGGCTGATAGTGACAGCCAGAGAAAGCTGCAGTCCCTGCTGCAGTCTGCTTCGCCAGTTTCACAAGCGAATGTAGCTCCCATTAGCTGGTAAGGGCGCGGTCTGTTGCTACATTCCCTAAGGCAGAGCTTTAGTTCATTAAAGTACCTAATTATACAGCTTTTTCATCTTCCTACTGAGTTATTCCCAACATGATGGGGGAGTTGGAAGCTGGTAGAAGAAACTGCAAGTCAGGATGAAGATCTTCATGCCAAGAAGTTCTCTGGCTTTTCCAAGAAAGAAATAAAACCATCCCATGCCCATATACAAGCCTCTCACTTTGACACCGACACTTACACTGGGATGGGCCAACACCCAGTGACTGTAACTGGAATGAAAGGATCCAGTATGAAAAAAGAGAATCAGCTGGAATTTGCTGGCAAGAGATAGTCACTAGAGCTGGATTGAAAATGTGGGGGTTTAGCCCCACACAGAAAATTTTGACTTTTCGTCAAATAATGGAAAACAATTTTTGTTTTTTTGGCAATCAAAATTTAAAAAAAATTCAGCTGAAACCTGAACATTTTTGGCCCAAAACCACTAGCTTCATCCCCCACCGCAAATTCCTTGTGTTAGCTAAAAAATTTCAAAAAGTTTTCTAATGAAAAATCAAAACTTTTCAAAGAAACAGGACACTTTCTGTGAAAATTTTTTGTTTTATCAAAAACCCAATTTTCTGTTGAAAAACAAGTTCAGTGGAAAATATTCATTTAGCTCTAGACACCATGAAAACTTTATGAATAGGCTTGGCAGAATTTCACTTGTATTTTTTTTTTAAATCATGACTGGTGTGGAGAAAGTGAATAGGGAAGTGCTATTTACCCCTTCACATAACACAAGAACTAGGGGTCACCCAATTAAATTAAAAGGCAGAAGGTTTAAAACAAACATAAGGAAATACTTCTTCACAACACACAGTCAGCCTTTGGAACTCATTGCCAGAGAATGTTGTGAAGGCCAAAAGTATAGCTGGGTTCAAAAAAGAACTAGATAAGTTCATGGAGGATAGTTCATCAACAGCTGTTAGCCAAGATGGTCAAGGATGCAACCCAATGCTCTGGGTGTCCCTAAACCTCTGACTGCCAGAATCTGAGACTGAACAATGGGAGATGGATCACTTGACAATTGCCCTGTTTTGTTCATTCCCTCTGAAGCATCTGGAACTGACCACTGTAGGAAGACAGGATACTGGACTAGATGGACCATTGGTCTGACCCAGTATGGCCGTTCTTATAATTTTGATGGATAATATCAATCATGCTTATTTTTAAGCTTTTTTTTTCTTTTTTAATCAATTTAAATGTTCACAGTTGCAGGAAATTTTGGGAGATCAGACAATAATTAATGACAGTAGATGTTGAGATTCAAAAAGTTAAAGGTTTATAACTGTTAAAATAAGGGGCCCGTTTTAAGCATAGCCACAAAGCGTGTGAGCGATGCTTATCTGCTGACCTACCTCAAACAGCCTGTAGCATTGAAGAATACCTCAGGATCAACAATTTCTCTTGTTGCATTACTGACACCATCAGACCACCCCGAGAAAGGGATGATAACACAATCTGTCAAGACAGGGAGGGCTTCGTGTATCAAATCTTCTTTCAGCTCATCAGTGGAGGACAGATTCCACAGCAGCCCTAGAAAGAAAATGCAAGACAAACATTACCTTAAGGTCTTGATGCAGTAAAGGCCTGAATCTTCCATCACTAACATTGCAACTAGGGAATAACTCCATGAAAGTTACATCCATGCAAAACTGGTGCAAGGAAGAAGATAATCAAGCTCTAGGTCTACAATCGAGGCATTCAAGATAGCCTCCAGGTTTGGAGAGAGATGCTCTGTTCCAATCTTCCCGTCCAATCCCAGCTCTAACAGAAAAGGTAGTTTAATCTGAAACTAACCAATATGCCACTCCTTGATCAACCTGTGTGGTGCTGTGTGTACTGTTCAAACCAAGCTTCCCAGTACAAACCCAGAATGTCTCCACCTCTTCTACCTAGTCCATGTTATCTTGAGAAGGGTCTTGAAACTAGTTCTCCCATAATACATTGTACTAGCTCAGTGGTCTCCATCCTTTCCAGGCAACAAAAACCTCTGGTATTTCAAGCAGTGTTCACTGCTTCCATGTGCCCTCTAACCCACCATGGGACTTGGGCATACTCTAAATTCTAGTTTCAGAGTATATACAGTTAAATGGGAGATAGTAGAGGCATCATACCGGCCTGGGACAGAGCCCCCCTATTACAGTACATAATGGAGACTGGTGTCCCAGCCTCAAAGATCATATTTCTGTATACATTTCAGTCTGGGGCAGTGAGGGGAGTGGATCATCTACCCAAGGCTCAAGTACACTATAATCAAATACAACTTGAGCTGACCCAGTGTTAGCATATACACTTGATCACAGTAGAACCCAACTCTTCAGGATAAGCCTGGGACACTAAATAGACTGTATAATACTCTCTGACACAAACCCCCAAATCTCCTGTCAGACCAGGAAGGGGAACTAAGTGCCAGAGGATGGGACCCTCCCCTGAGAATGCCCTAGACCCAGCTCTCAGGTGATCACATGTAGGCCCTGATAGCTCAAAAGCCCTTGATGGTCACAGCTGTGGTGGTAAACCTGGTTGCATAGGTGTGATCTCTAAGTCTCAGACCTGATTCACAGGCCAGTGGTTGGGAACCCCTAACACTGTATGCAAGAGCCACAAAGCTGATAAATTGGGCAATCCAGGGGCCTGATCCTGCACAGCTTCGCACTTTGTGTTGTCATTTGCACATGGGGAAAGCGAGTGCAAAGTGTCATGCTGGTCTGATAGTGTTGTACTTTGCACAGGTGCATATGGCAATGCAAGGTGGCAGGCGGGTGAGTCTCAGGCCCCAGTGTCTAGGAGCCAGATCCCCAGGTGTTATAAGCTGGTGTGGAAGTCAATGAAGTTATCCTAAGTTACACGAACTGAGGATCTCTCCTTTGCTTGCATGTACCTGTCAGCTGTTTCTGTATTTCAGTGTTCGGAGTTCTCCTCAGGAGGCTCACACACTCCCTTATCCCATTCTGCCGTCGGGTTTCTAACTTGTTGGCAGGATTTCTGAAGACCAGATTTCTAAGAGCCCCAGCTGCAGCCTGCTGGACATTTTGGTTTGGGCTGCGGAGGAGTTCAATTAGCTTGCCAATTCCACCTAGCCGGTAGACCTGCAAGAGGAGGAGAAGACAGACAAAGATCAGCATCCCATGAAAAGCAAATCTATTTGCTCTGATGTATTAAAAGATTACGGCAACAGAAGTTAATGCAAGAAGACAGCATAGTGCGTACTAATTGGAACTGAAAGGATACCCTGACCATTACAGGATGGCTAGACACAAAATACCCCATTTTTTACAAGGCTTGATAGCTATAGTCAAGAGCATCTGTGCTGATTGCCTTGATGACTAGGGTATAAGATTAGTGGACAGAGCACTGGACTGAGATCAACTGGGTTCTATTCCTGGCTCTGTTATTGACCTGCTGGGTGATGTTGGACAAATCACTTCATAGCTCTGTGCCTCAATTTCCAAATCTGTAAACACAGGGATAATGAATTATACCAATTTTGTAAAGCACTCTACACTCTACCTATGAAAAGAACTGTTATTATTACTAACAGATATCAACAATTAAGACTTGCAAGTAATGACCTCAGCTGGAGTAAATTAGTGTTTGCTCCCACTGACTTCAGCAGTGCTACCCTGATTTCTGTCACCTGAGGATATGGCCTCATGAGTCTTATTACTGAAGTGAAGAACTACCTAGAGACCACATTATAATTGTAATATAGCAAAATTTCATAGTGCTTTACCTGCACCCAGAAACCATGGGCCATATTCAGAGGCAACATGTATGTTGGTGTAACATACACTCAGAATCAAGGGGCCAAATTCTGGGCTGATGTGTAAGGGGACGGGGGTGTGAATCTAAGTCTAAGGCAGCCTACAGTTGATGTAACATATATGTTGATGAGACTGGGAGAAGGTAACAGTCACACAAGCTTAGACTCTCTGTAGACTAGTAGACTTAATTAGTCTCAGCACTGAATTGGTCCTACTTCTCTGAAGTAACCAGAGCTCCTGTGAAAGGAATTCATTGCTGTGAGCCTAGGGGTTAGTGAAACCACCTGTTCATGAATGAATGAATGAAACTGTCGTCTGGGGAAAAATGCCTTGATATTTGGAAGCCTCACTTAATGAGCCTTGGGGCACATTTTCAGAAAGTGCTCAGCACCCACAATTCCAATTGAAGGCAATGGAAAATAAAGACGTTTGGCACTGCTTGAAAATCAGGCCCCAGATGTCTCACGTGGACCTTCTAAAATGAAGGCACCCAGACCCAGAGCCCACTTCTGAAAATGCAGCCATGAACAAGTTAGTTTACCTCTTGCTTGGCAGATTCATCCTGGAAGCAGGTGTGCTGGAGGTAGTACGCACCCATGGCTTGAGATTTCTCATCTGAGGAGCACAGGAGCTGTATAGCTTTCTGGATGGTCATTGCCACACTGTCCAACTCATCATTGCATATTCTAAACAGAAAGAAGGGAAAGGAATGGATCAATCACTACGTGGCAAGTGCAAGATGCTTTAGAGGCTGATGACTTCTTTGAAAGATGCCACCAGATTCAAGTAAGCAACAGCCCCTCAGCCTACTACTGTTAGATCTTATGAGTTTGTTTATCTAGATAGATCTATCAATATTGCAATATGGTCCATGCAAAGACAGCTGCAACCACCATGAACTCAAGAACCTGGTGGGCTAAGTATTCAGGTCATGACTCAGTTTTTACCCAGTCCTTACACCCATTGACATCCATAATAATGGAATGATGTTGTTTGTTTACAGAAAGAAGGCTGGGAAACTGTATGTGACCTCTTGTAGATTTCAGAATGATACCCATGATCATACGCATCTACTTTAACATTCAGGGTGCTAAATCACAGTCTTGTTTCAAGGAAAGCCATTGTTGTTTGTGGCCATGTTATTGTCAGAAAAAGAACCTAGAGAGGGAGGTTTAAGTTGAGTTAAGTTGAGTCAGCTGAACACTGACAATGGAATGATTGCAGATGTCTTTAGAATCCCGAGGTGAGTTACACGAGAGTATGGACTTGGTGTGGGGTGGGGGGGATGGAAAGCTTGGGAAAAAACCCACCCAGACCTTTGAAAATGCACCTCTTTGCTGTGGAAATGAGGGGCCTGATTATCTCCTGCCTTGCACCTATGCAGAGTGGGTAGAAAGTGCTCCCAATTCACAATGCTAATGACAACACAAGGTACAACGCAAGGAAAAATCAAGCACTAGCAGACCAATTGTTTGTTTAATTTTATTTAAACAATTAACTGAATGCAAGTGAAAAATGGTAGGTCACAGGATGGGTGAGACTAAAATGTTCAGGGGATTTGGTGGAACAGAGCATCCAAAAGTTCAGCTTCTGCCATGATGTTTTCCCTTCTCTGAGCTCCCATTGACATCAGTGGGGTTTTACTATTGACTTCAGTGAGGTCACGATCAGGTCCTATCAGGACATTATGTCTTTGGGAACTGGATGTTTCTTGGTTTCAGCATATGGAGGGAATATCCCTGATGGGGAAATCCAGCAGACTCTAAAAGAGAATAATATCTTTTCTATGGGGTTTTTAAATTAACCTATGAAATTCTATATAGAGATATAATCCTCTATTAAATTCTATTAAGCAATCCACAGAAAGGTGTCATTCTCTATTAAGTTGTATAGACTATCCAGAATAATTTCCATGGTATTCTAATGGTTTCATCTCTACTAAGTTCTATAGGCAAAAAGAAAAGGAGTACTTGTGACACCTTAGAGACTAACAAATTTATATGAGCATAAGCTTTCATGAGCTATAGCTCACTTCATCAGATGCATCACTGAATGCATCCAGTGAAGTGAGCTGTAGCTCACGAAAGCTTATGCTCACATAAATTTGTTAGTTTCTAAGGTGCCACAAGTCCTCCTCTTCTTTTTGCGAAAACAGATTAACACGGCTGCTACTCTAAGTTCTATAGGGTTTCCCCATAAAGGATAACCCCTCTTGCTGAGATTTTGTTATTAAGCCAGAAACCAAGAAGTGCAGAGTCATGTAAAATGGGGGCAGAAAAGGCTGACTTTGAACCTTCGGAACCTCAGAAGATGTTTGGTTTGGGCCATGTTTTGGTGAAGGATAGTGTCATTTTATCTAAACCTTTCTGACCATCTCTACCAGGCTGATGGTAGCTTTGGAACCAAAGCGCTCTCTCCACAAACAGAAAAGGCACAGCATGAGCTGTGACAGGAGAAGTTTCTCCCTCCACTGTATTCATGCTGTCTGGGAGAGGAAAGTAGGGAAGTTCTATCTCCAGGGATCATTCAATCTTTAGCCATTCTGCTGAGAATACCAGCCGATGACTGCCAACTGTGATGGCGGCTCTGATGATGGCATCCAGTTCTAGAAGTTCTCAAAGCAGGGGCAATTTTTATAGGCAAGTTCCCCACCAGGGTCAGTTTTTCAAGGACAACCACACAGGCATTTCTACAGGGTGACAAATCCATTCCCAACCAGAACCATAGGGGGAAATCTCTGCAACCAGGTCCAGTTCCACAGTGGAAAGGGTCAGTAACCAGAATCCATTTTCTTCAGGGGAATTCATCCAGGGGAACAATTCCTCACTCAGGTTAAGTTCTACAACCAGAGCAACTAAACAGAATGGAAACTTTTCTTTTTTGTTATTGAGAGTCTAGCGGCCCAGGGGACAAAGGAGCAAGGAGGAGCTAAGAAAGCCACTGCTCATTGTTTATTAAAAACATTACAGAGAAGGTAATATTCACAAGCCCAATGATTCCTAACATATGACTCAAACCCTCTTGCACTGAACACCTTTCCACAACCATTAGGAACTCAAATATGACTCAGAATATTGTCACGCATCTTTGATCCACCCAAATAATTACTGTTGAAGCTTTGGCACCATAGGCAGCTAGCTAGGAGGATTCCCTTACATTCTTCATAGACTGATAAATTTCAAAGGCCAGTTTGGCCCACAGTGATCATCCTGTCTGACCTCCTGTGTAACACAGGCCATAGAATTTCCCCAAAATAATACATGTTTTGAATCAGAGCAGCTCTTTAAGAAAAATATCCCATCTTGATTTAAAAAATTGCCGGTGATGGGGAATCCACCAAGATGGGACATTTTTCTAAAGGATCTGCTCTGGGAATTATTTTGGGGGAAGTTCTATGGCTTGTGTCATACAGGAGGTCAGACTGGATGATCATAATGGTCCCTTCTGGTCTTAGAATCTCACCCTTGGCAAGTTGCTTTAATGGTTTGAAAGCTAAAGACCTGAGAGCTGAATCCCTATGTGCTATTCACAAGACACTGAAAGGAGGCAGTTTTCTTTCTATCGTGAACGATTGCAGTATGAACCCCCGCCATGCCAACTGTGATGGATGTCTTAACAAAGAGATGCATCACTCTAACTTTGGGAAACAGATACACACTTCAGGGGACTCTTTCTGGCCTCTAGCTTATGCTCTAATAAATTTGTTAGTCTCTAAGGTGCCACAAGTACTCCTTTTCTTTTTTCTGGCCTCTAGTGGACCAGGCTGTGATTACTTGTGCTGATAGTCATTTGCAGAGGCAGTTTACAGCAGGGAAGAACCACTCAGGGCTAGGTTCCACATTTGGGATTGCCTCATGGTTCCATCAGCAGGGACAGGAAGAATACACTCCCTGCTATTGACCTCTCTTCAGTCTCCCATTTATCTCCAGAAAGGAGCTATATCAGGCATCACGACCTCCATCAGAGACTAGTCTGCAGTGGCTGGATATAGCAGATCAATGAGGTGTTGCGCTCTTACTTTTCAGAATAATTGGTATTGCTGTGGTTACGGCAGCAGCACACCCAGTGCTTCAGGCACAGCTCATGCAGGCCAGGCTAGCATAGCACTGCCCTGGTAGTGTTGCCAGGATGTCTTGTGTTAGCGACACATGGACAGTGATCAACTTATCAGGCTTTGTATTGCATTCCGGCCAGGCAACAAGTCCAGAGGATCCCAATCGAGTCAACAGCTTTGCTCTTGTTCCATAGCATCCAGTCGGATACCTGTGGCCCTTTTCTTTAGCCAGCCCCGGTTTCTCTCAGGTTTTTAGTGCTCCTGTGTCAGTTATTCTCTATATGACTTACGGTCATGTCCACACCTGCTGTCACTTCTGAGGTGATGAAGCATTTACTCCATGAGATGTTTACCAATGGTGGGTCACTACATACCATTGCCACCGACAGCCACAGTTCACAGCCACACATTTGAAGGTGTACCCAGCGGATGTATCTGAGCCTCTTTCTTCCGCCTACAGCTGAATTGTGAAGGTAAAGCAAACATGCCAACCACGTCTTGAAAGATGATCGCAGTGCACATCTGGCATTATGGCTGACGCTGTTCCCCTTCCGAAATTCAGGGCATGCTACAGATCAGTTTCAGCAGTCCTCATGCTAGGGAGGGTCTGCAGGCACCAGAACACACCTTTTCCTCCTTACAGAAAAGAGCACTCTGGCAGGCTATCATGGAGCAGATATAACTGGACTAGCATGGTGGGATTTGAATCTGGGACTTGAAATGCTAAAGGCGAGAGCCTCTACAGCTTCAGCTAAAAGTAGGACCCCCCTAGCTGGTGGCAGTAGTAGTTTCCTGTCCTCCTATGTGTACCAGCTGGAGAGGAACAAAAGATGCCCTTGCTCCTAGTGTGCTTTATATATAGCATGCCCTTCACTAATTGCTCATAGAGTTCAGTTTGAATCTGGTGGCCCTGGAGCAAAGGGAGCTTTCTCCTAACTGGGCAGAATCACTACAGATCATTTAGCCAACATGGCCAGCAACGAGTGACCGAGTGCTGGCTCCAGATGACACATCATACGACTGAAAGAGGAACTGACTGCAGAGAGTTCCACTTTAGGGACAATCAAATGGCACTACTTGGGAACTGAGCAGCTGCAGCAGACATTGGAATAAGCACAACAAAAGACATGTTCTGAGCCCTCAAAGACTTTGAGCTGGGATGTGTGGTTCTCAGTGAGTCCCACCATGCCCCAGGGTGTGGAACAGGAATATCATGCTTTACCTCCAGGCGAAGGGGGAAGCAGAGGTGAGCAAAGAGGTGATTGTCTGCTGTGAGTTAAACAAGCTGAATATGTTATTCACATAACCACTGTGTCTGCTTGATAACTGTTCAGAGTAAACTCTCCAGCCAGGACCTGGTGTACTGGGGGGAAGCTACAGGTCTTCAAGAGGGAAAATTCTCAAATCAGACCAAGATCTACAAGCAGATCTGAACAAGTTCTACAAGGGGTCAACTCTCCCAACAGAACCAGTTCTACAAGGCAGGGGAAAACCCACAACAAGGTTTTGTTTTACAAGAACAACAATTCCACAATCCAAATCTACTAGAGACAATACGCTTCCATCATAGCCAGATAGGGAAGGGAAGCAATTCCCCAACCAGAACCAGTGGTACATGACTGGAGTCCTTCCCATACAGAAAGTACTGCACAAGAGAGAGGTTATTTCTAGAAGAGGAAGATTTGTTGCCTAAATAACTCAGAGAAAACACACAACCAAGAATAGTTCTAGAAGTACAATAATGCCCTGACCAGATCCAGTTCTGTACGAGGCATTATTCAGTAGAACTATCTTTACAATTCTAATGCACTTAGCATCCTGGTACCAGATAAATAATACCATAGCCATACCAAAAAGTTAAATAGATGGTATTTTCCATCTTCTCTTGCTAAGAGCCACTGTGATATGTGCTTGTAGTTCTTTTTTAATTCCACTCTCATCCCCTTCTTCCTTTTACTTCTTACTACTTCTCCTCCTCCTCTTCTTTTCTCAGTATCATTTACTTGTCCCCACTGAGGTAGCTTCAGAATTATTGAAGAAAAGCCAGGGTAAAAGGATGGGTTTACATTTTCCCAGCCTGACCCTGTTCCACAGCAAGACCTCTCCAACCTCAGCCAGTTCTACAACAGAGTGATGCAGCAGATGGAACTAGGACCAGATTGGCTAGAGGGATCATTCAGAACAAGACCAGCTCTATATTAGGGGTAATTCTCTGTCAAGGAATGGTTTTACAGCAGGGAGAGCACCCATATCAGAATCAGTTCCACAAGGAGGACCACTTGCGATTGTAAACAGTTCTCCAAAAGAGAAAACACCCCAATCCAGCTCAATTTTGCAGGGGTACAATGCCTGCCTATGCACTGCATCAACCTGGATCGGTTCTAAAAAGGAGAATTTACCCAAAACAAGACCAGTAGTGAAGTAGTGTAGTGTGGTCAACCCCAAAACCCGGGCTCTCTCTGGAGAGGACCATCACCTTAAGAACCACTATTACACAGTGAACAATGCCACAATGAGGGAAAGTTCTTCAAGAGTAACCATTACTCAGCCAAGCCCAGTTTCTCAAGGACAACTCCTCTCAATGATGGGGACAGATGCCCAAGAAAGACCAGTACTTCCAAAAGAACAAAACACTGTCTAGGTCTCCAAGGGGCAGAACTCTCCAACTAGATCTAGTTCTACAACAAACTGCACCCAGCCCAGAAGCAGTTCTATAAAGACTGCATGTCCCCAGTGAGAACACTTCTACAGAACCTAAAAAATGCACAGGTGGCAACTCCTCAACCAGACCCAGGTTAATAACAACCCCCATCAGAACTAGTTTTCTTCTCCCCAGCCTCCAAGAAAGAGTGGCTTTTCAAAGGGAACAGCTCCCTAACCTGATCTACACAGAGGAAGTGTTCTTAATCTCAGTTCGCTCTAGAGGGCAACACTCACTAGGCAGAGCCACTTTTACCAGACAGACCACTCCCCAAACTAAACTAGTTCTCCGGTGGGGGACAACTCCCCTGCCAGGTTCAATTTTAAAAAGGACTAAACTCCCCTTCCAGAACCAGTTCTACCAGGATGACACCTCCCCAGCCAGGTCTAAAGCTTCATGATAGACAACTCCTAAATCAGAACCAGTTCTACAGGGTGAGCCACACCCCAAGCTGGGAGGGTTCTACAAAGGGGACCACTCCCTAACCAGGGGATGTTTGGCATTGGAGAGCATTTCTGACACAAGGGCAGCTCTCCATGGAGTAAACCTTCAGAAAACCACAGCCATTTTTCAAGACAGCATATCATTCCATAATTATGAGTAACTCTACATATGAGAAAAGTCCCGTGTATACCAGCTCTTTCGGTAGGGAAACAGCGACCCAGCTGGGACCAATTACTTAAAGGCAACGTTCACCTTATGCAGAAAACATCTTCATTGTTGCAACTGTTCACTGGGTGTATTTCTTCACCCTACAGCCTCTCAGCCTACTGCCCGTAACTCCTCGGTCAGAAATTCCTAGAGTAAATTGCTTCTAGTTATGGAAATGGCGACCTTCCATCCCAAAACAATTACAGGGTTTATGAAATGAGCCAATGGTCAACATCATGCTCTGAGTAGTGTGCCATCCAGCCACAAGGCAAGCCGTGGCTAAACTGAGTAACATTTTGCACATGTAAAAGAAGCAAAGACTGCGCATACATAAAGCCAAATCGCCAAAAGATAATGCATCAACAGGCCAGCTCATGGAGTCTCAGACCCTGCTAAATACCTGTGGACAATTTTCAATGATGGAGATTTACAAGTGGTGTGTAAAGCTAAGAGCCAAAACTCAACGATGATCAAAGGGCATGAACTGGTCCCCCAAATGGAATTTTCACAACCTCTGCTTCGTGCTCTCAGGCTGAATTAGGCAAGGCTTTCATGCAGATCCTGTTGCGATCGCTATTTTTATTGTAATTATTCATTCTATGCAGTGAAGCAGCACCTCATAAACCAGGGCCCTATTGTGCTGATGCTGTGCAGAGAAATGGCTAGTGAGACAACGCAGGTTTGAACACCATGGCTCAGAGCATCACCTCCTGAGCACAAGCCAGGCTCCTCAATCTCTGAATGCAGATGTTTGAGAGAAAGTGACGTTTGGGACACGACGCATCTCTGCCATCCCTCTTATACCTCCCACACTTGTAAGTAAGTATCTGATGGGATTGCGTACTGTGTATAGGGAAGGGAATGAGCAGAGTAGAATAGATCACAGCATAATTTGGGATCTGATTTTGAAGTACTTTCACTCTGTCCTTTTTCTGGACAAACTCCCAGCTGGACTAAATCCCAAGGCCCTTACTGAGCGTCTGCTCGTCCTTACTTGCCTCCTGCAGAAATCAGCCAGTGCTGTCTAAGCAAAGGCTTGATTTGGGAGTGCAGTGGGACTCAGTGGCACTCAGCAGGTACTCAGCACCTCTCAGGATCAGACTCTTGGGAAGGACTCCAGGAGCTGATCATTTGGAAATTGGACTTGCAATATGAAAACCGGTGCTTTTTTGTAGGGAAATGAACGCCAACCCAAAGTGGCATGGTGAGCAGGAGAGGCACACAACCGAGATCCCTGCCATTCCAGCGATAGCACCCTGCAGAGAAGTCCTAGGCTAATCTACTGAGCTCACAGGCATGTGGGAACTCACCTGGAGCTGGACATAGAATGCCCATACACCCCGTCCTGCCTGCCACCCATCACGGGCTGGGCGTACAACGCATCTGGCTTGTTGCAGGAGAGGCTGCGATCCGGGATGGGTTTCCTAGCGGTCCCATGGTGGGTGCTGCAGCTGCTGTACATGCTCTGGCGGTTCAGGGTTGCCTTTTGCACTGCCTGGCTTCCCACCTGGTTTCTCCTGAGCGTGCCCCGGGGAGGCTCACAGCACAGGTCAGGCTCACTCCGGCTGCTCTTGAGGCAGTAGTTGCCACCGGGACTGGTGGGGCTGCAGACGGCTTTGCTGTGGTGCCGGCTGCCCCAGCCCTCCATATGACTGTAAGAGCTGAAGCGTCGATTGTCTGTCTCTCTTTTAAGGGTCCCATTGTACATCTGAAGGGGGAGGAAACAGGAAACAAAACAATTTAAAAGGGGCTTTGAAGTGACTCCGAGGAGTTCACCAAATGGGGCCAAATCCTGAGGGGCACTGAGCCCTGGCTTTAATGGGAGCTGTGGGCACACCATCCATTAACTACAATAGGACCTGCTCATGGTACTTTGATGGTCCCCATTATCCTAGTATCTGAGCACCTCACAATCTCTCTCCTCACAGGTAGTAATATTCCCATTGTACAGCTAGAAAACTGAGGCTAGAGAGACTAAGTGACTCACCCAGGGAGTTTGGGGCACAGCAGGGAATTGAACCCTGGTCTCCTTGCATCAGGTTAGCACTCTAGCCCCTGAACTACCCCACCTCCTTGTAGTTTTACTTAATATTGTGCATTAATGTTCATCCCAAAGGCTTCTAAGCCTCTTACCAACTCTAGATACACCTCACCTACCTCGCCTAACACCAATGTGAAGCCACCTCTGGACTGGAATGTGGCAGCCTTTGAACAGAGTGCAGCAACACTGCCACCCAACAGAATTTGGCAGGGCATCAGGGCAAATGTTCCATTTCTCACAGAATGGGATCTTATATGAACTCCAGGGATCTGGAGCTCAGGTGTATATGTCATGTGAAAGGCATCACGCCCCTCCTGTTACAGACGCTGACTCTAACACGATTCTATCCTTCCCATTGCTTACTTTGTCCTTATTAACTCTTCTTATCCATCTTCTACCCTGACAGACACACTAACCCGTAGGTGAGAATTCCCCAGTAGAGGCCCAAAATGGGGGCCCATGTGGGGAAAAGAGGATGGATTTATGCATTAAAGGAGTGAATGAATAGCTCATGCCAAAAATAACGTTTGAAGTTTTGAAAACAATAAGGTGGAATTTCTTAAGAAATGCCAGGGCTAAGCCAGCAAAAAGCCACCATATTTAGTTAAAAGAAATGGGCCCAATTCTGACCTGATACACTGGTGTACATCCACAGTGACTTCAGTGGAGTTACTCCAGATTTACCCCATTGTAACTGGCCTGAGATTCTGTTGAAACAACACTTCTGGATGCTAATTTTGGCATCTGCCTCTCAGAGGGCTGCACTTGGCAGAGGCTTGGGAACGTTGCCAGCTAGGAAAAGGGGTGCTAAGGTGTTTTACCCCATGTAAAAAAAAAAACCAAACAAACCCAGGCGGTTATGGCAGCTTGCCTGATAGACACCTAGCAACACTGGAAATCCTGGCCCATTCCTCTTACAACGCAGTGGAATCTGCGTCGTCAGGATACCCATGCGGACACAGCCTTCGGTCCCAGTTACACGGCTCTCCTGATCAGCAGAAGATGCCCGTGGGATACGAATGCTGCTGTGTTGTGAGGAGGCCCTGCGGCCATGCTGCAGGCCAGAAAAAAACGGAGCCTTTGTCCGCTGCCTGCTCAGTGCTATTCTAATGTGCTCAGGTTCTTCTGCCATGCCCATCACCACTGTGTCTGAGCCCCTAGGCAGGGAGAGCTGGAGACACTGTGCCCCGTTGCCCATGGCCAGTGCCTGTCTTTGACACTGAAGGAGCCAGGCACAGAGAGCGCGGAAGGGAAATAAAACACACTTCTTAAATCCCCATCAACAGCAGTTACAGGGCCAGGCCCTGAGCTCCTTGCTCAGCCCTACAAATGCTCATGGACGTTGGGAAGCTACACCCTGAGATCCTGCCATGGGACTAAAGCTGCTCTCAGTTCCAGCAGCATAAATCTGGAGTGACTCCGGTGTGACTCAGCATCACTGAGGACAGAATCTAGTTTTCATGTTCATTCAGTCCTAACCCAGGCAAACTCCCATAAAAGATTAATCATAGAATCACAGAATATCAGGGTTGGAAGGGACCTCAGGAGGTCATCTAGTCCAATCCCCTGCTCAAAGCAGGACCAATCCCCAACTAAATCATCCCAGCCAGGGCTTTGTCAAGCTGGGCCTTAAAGACCTCTAAGGATGGAGATTCTACCATCTCCCTAGGTAACCCATTCCAGTGCTTTACCACCCTCCTAGTGAAAAAGTTTTTCCTAATATCCAACCTAAACCTCCCCCACTGCAACTTGAGACCATTACTCCTCGTTCTGTCATCTGCTACCACTGAGAACAGTCTAGATCCATCCTCTTTGGAACCCCCTTTCAGGTAGTTGAAAGCAGCTATCAAATCCCCCCTCATTCTTCTCTTCCGCAGACTAAACAATCCCAGTTCCCTCAGCCTCTCCTCATAAGTCGTGTGTTCCAGTCCCCTAATAATTTTTCTTGCCAACAAAATGATTAACAGAAGTCTTCAAAATTTGGCCCACCAGCATTGAGTGGCATTAGGGTTAAACTGGTTCCTCACAGGACCCCCCATTAGGCAGGGTTCCTAATTCTACACATCCCAGTTGAGTGGAGTGAACCGCACTCTACTAAACAAGGGAAGGCTCCCTTTTTCTGCCTCCTCCAGCTAAGCCAAGCTGTGGCCCAATTTGCCCTGAGAGAAAAGGGTAGGGGAAGAGATGACTTGGTAACTTACTGGTCAGCTACAGCGAAGAGGAACTGGAGAATGATGAATCACTGTCCTGGGCCCCCATCCAAACCCTTCCTATGAATTCCGGGAAGGGATAAGCCACAGCCCCATACAAATTAGGGCTCCCTTGGAAATTCAGACCTCAAACTCAGTGTCCGTGGTTGAGAGTGGGGCTATAACGTTGCCCTCCAGCTTTGAACAGGGCAGCTGCAGATTTTTACCTTATGAACTCCCTGCCTACCCTACACATAGGTGCTGAGTGGATTTGTTGAGAGACTCACTTCTCTGCTTTGGCCTCTGCTCTATCTGCACATAAGGCCTGATCCATAGGCAGTGGGAATCTTTCCACTGACCTCTCCGGGCTTTGCATCAGGCCCATACCGTACACAGCAACCCTCAGATAACAACTAGGGCCATGACACTTGAAAGAGTTCTAGAATGGGAACAGCCCAGCAGCTGGCAGCATCCACAGTAAAACTCATGCGCTGGCTTCGGTAATGAGCTTCTCACCACACAGCAGCTGTTTTCCCAGGAGTTTGCAAGAGGTTTCCCAACTACCCTGCCCCACCCAGATAGGAGCTGTGCTGACTTGCTGGTGAGGGCTCACTGTCTACCAGACAAGAGTCTTCCCAAAAAAGGCAATAAGCTGGAATTTGCCATTCCAAGAACAGTGGGGAGGAGAGACAGTTTATCAGCTAAACAACAACCGCCTGCCTGCCGTGTTAAAATGCAGAATGAAATAATTCCCCCACTGCATACACGCCAAGACAAACAGTGTGCACACGCCACCATCCACACACCTTCCCATATCTGCTCTCCCGGCAGACCCCCAATGTGAACACACAGAAAAGAAAAACAGCAGCTTCACATCAATAATATATTAAGTCCTTAATGGAAACATAATAGATAGTTGAATGGCTGCAGCAAAGGCCCCAGGGGCTCAATATCTCTGCCAAATTGCTGACAGCTCCTCAAAATAATCCTATCAGAGTGAAACACTGCACTGACTCATAAAGGGAAGCCATAGAAAGGGGGGGTGCTCAGTCTAACAACCTGCTGCTTCTTTATTCCACCCAGCCCGTAGAGATCATGTACCCTTGAGAGCTTGCAGAGAGCAAAGGTGATGATGGGCAGGCAGGAGAGAATGAGCCCAGCCACTCCTGAGATGTCAGAGCCTCACCCCACCCTAACTGTATCCTCACCACTACTAAAAGCTTCCCAAGGGTCACTGTGGAGGTTCCCATCTCTAAATATGACGTATCCATGTAAAATGTAATACTGAGATGGCTTTGGTCAAAGGCCATCTCCCTGGGGCCACTAATCATTGGTGCAAGGGTGGCATTAGCCACTGGATACAGCCAAGTCTTCCCCACACAGCCACGACTGGTTGATGGAAGTTGTCACAGGGCTGTTACTCAGCGAGGCTCTCTGGTGTGACACTAACCCGATACACCTGACTGAAACTGTTACCAGAGTTCATCTTATACACCCACCTGCCTCCCTCATGTGTATAGCCCTTTCCTCATTGCACAAAGAGTCCTCCTCTGAGCTACTGGGGGTCCTGTGCTGTGAATTCAAGTAGCATGTCCACAGTGGGTTTGTGGTTGTTCAAAGGCAGAGGACATTTGGTCCTGCCAACTATTCACCAGCTTGAATTCAAACCTCTGCTGACTAGCATACATGAGATGATGAGAACACCTGCTGCAGGCAGCTGGTTCAGACCTCCAGAGTAGCTAAGAGAGCCCACTTATTATCAGGAACCTTTAGTCTAGACCCCTTAGCCCATCAGTACTGATCCTGTAAGAGGCTGGTATTGAATCATATGATCGAGACCCTCCACCTTTCCCTAGGTCCTACTATTTCTCCTTCCTGGAAGGCACCAGTGCAAAGAGTACATTACACCCAGTATTCTAACTCTGACTGAGGAATGAGCACGTCCACCAGAAAGGCAACAGGGTCCCCTCCAAACCGAGGAATTGCTCTGGCTTCCCTGATAAGCTCATAAGCTAACCAGCCCTGCCTTTGAACTGCTCTAAAAAGCAACAGGGGAAGGTCCTCTTGCCTCTGTCAGTCAACTCAAGTTGCAGGGATGGAGGAGATATTTCCCCTGCTTGGATGCAGTGTGACATCCTGCTGGGGCGTCCCTTCCTCCCCTCTCAGGATGAGCACAGGGGCCAAATCCCAGCTAAGTAGGCTCCAGCATGCCTCCTTCTCTCTCAGCTGAACCGAGTTTCCTAACCACGCGGAATGTCCTCTGCTGTCACACTGATCTGGGGCTTAGGCCAGGTGGGGAGGATATCCAAAAATCAACAGCTGGCACAAGTGAGGGAGGGAACGCTGCTGAATACAAGGCCTGCTTTTCTACTCCCCATCACCAGATTTATGGAGAGGAGAGGACAATTGGGCCAACAGACTGGGTCAAATCCCCTCTTATTTACACGGGACTCTGGATCTGCCCTAGGTAGAGCTGAGCAAAGAACTACTTTTTCGGTTTGGTGGCTGAACTGAAAAATACAAAAATTGTTCATTTAATTCGACCCAAAATAGTTTCCCCCCCCCATTTTGTTTTTTGGGGTTTTTATTTTACCCTTGGTTTGTTTTAAACAAAGGTAGCTTTCAAAATGAAAGAGTTGAAACATTTCATTTAGAAAATGTCAAAACAAAACATTTTGACTTGTTCAATTTTTTCCCCCAGACAAAAGTATTTGCTGAATTAGAGCCAAATACATGAATAGTTTCACTTGAACCAAAGCTTGATTTTTTCAGCAAATAAACAATTCATCTGAAAATTTCTGGCTGGCTCTCGCACTAGGGTCACAGAGCAGCCTGGATCCCTATCTAAAATACACAGTGGTTATATACCTATCTGAGCACAGTGCCACCAGCTGTTTCCCCACCTATGCCAGTTTCCTGGTCATAGCAAAGAGTGGACCAAAATATATTCGTGAATTACAGCAGACGTTGATTGCTCAAAGGAGATGTACAACGTAATGAATGTAATGAACATTCAGGGAGTCCCCTGGAACCAGACCCAATAGTATGGGGTGGGAGAAAAGGAGCAGGAGAGGGGACACAGAGAGAGAATGTGCTGATTATAATTACCCTTGTTCTCCTTTATCATGTGGTGTTTCTTGGTTGGGAATTCCACTGGTCTGTACAGCCATCCAAGAGGATTGCTCATGTGCACACAGACACATACTCACATTGGATCAGACAGGGTACAGGTCACCAAAGAATTTGTCCAAATCACTTATTTTCTCTAAAATGTAGCTAAATTGATCACTTAATTAACTCCAAGTCTGGGCTTGGTGCCTCACCTGCAGTGCTCTCGACCTAATATCTAGCCATCCATCCATCAAATCCAGGGTGATCATAATGTATAATAAGAAAATCTGAGCACCAAAGGTAGCTCTGAGTAATGGCATTCAACTACTCTGCTTCACCTTGACCAGAAACTGGGGGCTGCCCCGTGGGATCTTTTGGGGAGAAAGGAATGAGCAGCAGGGTAAAATTGATTAAGGATGCCTTGTTCACCATCTGGACTAAGGGGAACCAACTCTGGAGCAGGAGGCGAACATGTGACTAAGCAGTTTATGCACCCAAGACTCTTCTCCACTTTGCAAGAATCATGTTATTTTTCCTTTCCATTACGTGGACGAGTATCACTTGGGTGAAGCCAGATGGTCCAGTATTTACTATGGGGAACAGGCTTATTTGAGGATTAACAAAGGGGAATAAATCACTACATCCCATACACACCTACCATAGACCCCAAATCCATAATACAGGGATCTGAACTTCTCATGGGTGTTTGTTCAGGGTTTTGGTTCAGCCTCGCATCTAGCTTTATTATTTTTTTCAGAGTGCAGAGCAGGGCTGGCAAAGCCCAGAAATTGCCCCTGAAAATGGGAAATGAGGCAGAAAATCATGACTTATTCCCCACTGCAAGTTTTGCAAATCTCCATACAAAAGCGCAATCAGAGTCCCCACACAGAGATCTCACTGTGAGACTTTCTGCTCTTCCTACAGCAGCTCTGCACAGCCCTGAGCAGTATGGATTCACTTGGTGAGTTCAAAATTTCGTATAGTCCCTACCAGCAGAGCAGAAGATCTACTGCAATACGGCCTAAACTTGTAGCTCTGGAAAGCTGAGGTCCTCCTAGTCCCATTGACTCCATGGAAGTCACATGTATCCTGCTAGGGCCCTGAGTTTGAGTCTGAAATTCTCATCACACCTGTAAAACGACCTTAGAAATCCAAGCCTAGTCCCTAGGGGTCATTGATCCATATAAAAATACAATGAGGAAAGGGGCTGAGGGGCAATGGCAGAGTTGCGAAGGTAGAAGAGCTCTAAGAGTCAGAACTTCTCTGACCAAATATCAATCCATTTCCTTCACGAGCAGTAAAATTCACCCATGTCTAAATTAACAAGCATATCTAGGACACCATTCCTCAGCCCAGGATTTCAAAGCACTTTGGGATCATTAATTAAGTCACATAACACCCACAGGGGGTAAGTAAAAATGTATCATTATCCCCATTTTACAGATGGGGAAACTGAGTTATGGCAAGTCACATAACAATATTCATTAGTATTATGGTTAACAACACTTAGCCCTGATATGGTGCTTTTCATGCACAGACCACAAAGCACTTTACTAAGAGAGAAGAGTCATTATCATGATCCCCATTGATCAGATGGGGAAACGGAGGCACAGAGAGGCGAGATGACTTGACAAGGTTGCACAGCACGTCAGTGCCAGCACCAGGAATTGAACCCAGATCTCCTGATTTTTTTTGCAACTCCATGACACCCCCACAGACTCCAGTGGCTGGATGTTTCTGAATTCTGCATGTAAGAATGCAATCTTTTTATTACCCAGCTCTCTCTCTTTTTTTTTTTTAACTCATTACCAGTTTTAGTTGCATTTCTAGAGCAGCAGACAGCAAAAAAAGGAAATGATGCCATATAAACATGTTGAGACCGAGTCTCTCCCAGGCCGCAGGGAAAAGCTACAGCAATGAAATATGACTGGGTCCCACCCTGAGTGATGGGTGGAGAACACCCTTGATCTTGCTTGTGAAATGGAGTGGCTGCTGCACAGCACGGCACAGCAAGAGCAACACTTGCAAAAGCAGCAAAAATACATTGCTCCTCCAGAGACGCTTATCCCCTCCCATCCACTTCTGGAAGCTGCTTCTCTGTCGCAGGCAGCGAGGCAACTTTGATCTAGTTCTGTGATGGATCAACTTGCATTGGCCAGGGAAGCACATGTTAAGCTTGTGGCTTCTGAAGGATGCAAACCCTTGGATCGGGACTCACGGATTTAGGAACCTGGGCTTGTGGCCGTATGAAACAAACAAAATTCCTTTTTCTTTAAGAAATATGCCCCAAACTTCCCCTTTTCTCCACAGATGTTTCAGTAGCAACAAATAATGACCCTGATCCTGAAACCCTAACTCAGGCAAAACTCCTGTTGAAGTCGGTGGGAATTTTGCCTGAAGAGAGAGTGCAGGATTGGGGATAACAAAGCCATATTCCATGGTCTGCTAAAGCCCATTCTGCACTGCAGCTGGTGGAGAACTCAGTCTGAGCAGGTGGACTCTGCTGGAAGAAAGCAGGTAGCTGGAGCTCTGCCACCTCCTGCACCAGCTGCTTCCACGAATGTCATGAGTTTGAGGATAGTTCCTAGTGGAGAAGTGTCACAAAAGGGCACTTACTCATTAATGTAATAACAGGCACTAATTTACCTCCTTGTTAGCATCATCATCAGACAGACCAAAGAGTTAAAGGGTCATGGACACCGATTTATGGCCTCCTTGGTAGGATGGCCAGCTGTCTGCCTCGTTCGCAGAGACAGAGCACTCTGCTGCCTAGTATGTACCATTCATGGGTAAGCGGAGCACTCCAGCCTCTAGGGCTGCCAATCCAGCACTTTGCATTCCCTACAACATTAACATAAAAGAAAAAACTAGGGGGCAGGGCAACATCAGCAGGGAAAGGCAACCATGGGCCTAAAGGGTCTTTTGCTCTGCTAATTATATGGGGCTTCTGCTCCAAGCATTCCTTCCCCTTTCAGAACTCTCTGGGTCAGACGCTGGTATGCTGGCCACTTCGGTACAACAGCTGCAGCCTGGATGAGTCCCTGGCTGTCAATAGGTCGTGGTCACCAAGATGGGGAAGTGATGGCAACTTCTAAGTTCAGGACTGACATGCAAGCTGCCTGCAGGTGCGTACAGTACCTGCAAGGGCCTCTCGCAGGCTCCCAGTGCATGACTCAGACCCCACTGCATGGTGTGGCTCCATGCAGCCATCAGCAAAATGAGATCACACAATCCACCATGCCCATGGCATGATGATGTAAAATTCAGAAGGGCCCACATTTACCTAAACACAGGTCCTCTTTCTGTCAGAACAATCCAACATAAGGCTGTTGTACCATGGGTCACCAGCAGTGACAGAACCCAGGACTTTCATCATCAAAAGCCTCTACCAAGGGAACACCAAAGGAGAGCACCCATAGGGCCAAGTTCTGATGCCCTCACTCGGGTTGAATACTACCTTATTCCATGAGCAGTCCAACCGATTTCAGTGGTGCCAAGTGCAGAGTAAAGTACTACGCAGCAGGAGTGAGGATATCAAAATCTGGTCTTTATTAATAAGTAATTTGCAGGCTTTTATCTATTTGTGCCAGCCACTAATGGGAGACATGATCACACACACTTACCAAGAGTGCATCACATAGTAAAATGAGATACAAGGGAAAACCCAGGTGTGACAATGCAGATTCTCCAGGTAAAGAAAACTACAGAGGAAAGAGAATAAACCAGTAACACGCAAACCACGGGCCAACCAGCAACTCCATGTACTTCCTAGATAACTTCTCTTATCACCAAAGAGACATTGGGTAGAATCAATGATTCAAGGTCACCTACCAAAAAGAACAATATTTAGAGTGCAAATTCTTCAGGGCAGGGACCATATCTTACTGTAGGGGACAGAGAAGGATTTCCTTTAGTACTTTTCATCTGGGGATAGACAATCAAAGCTTGCAAGGATTATAATGGATCACTGTCCCAACGTTTTGTCTGGTCTCAGTACAAAACCATAAGTGATGTCACGTTCTTATCACTGCCCTGCTAGCTCAAAAACCGTTAGGACTTCACAGAAATGATAATTCTAATCAAGACATCATGAAAGGTGTTAAGGAAATTGCCCCTCTTATTATTGCCACCTTTTCCATTTTTTAAAGTAGAGGAAATGCAAATGGGAGACATACCTGCATAACAGAGTTTAGACATTTTATGAGTTTCAAGCAAACTTGAAGACAGAGCTCAAAGTTAGCTGAAAACAGGTGGTGGTGGTGGTTGGGTGGTGGTAGTGGTTGCATTCCTTTAATACCTCTAGGGAGGAAGCAGAGTGGAGAAAGAAGTTCCCCTGTCTGGATGTAGTGTGTAATCTCACAGGCCCAAGCAGATTTAGGCCTGGGGTTACATTTTCAAAAGCACCAATGTAACCAAAGACTCAGCACCGTTTTCAAAAGTGACCAAGGAACTTAGGACCCTCACTGACAGTCTATTGGACTCAGGCACTTTGAGAAACTGTACCCCTGGTCCGTAACTGGAGAAGAGACCTTCAGGGAACAGCCAGGTGCGGCACAAGTCAATAGTGAAGTAGTGCCCAGCTGCAATGCTAGGGGGCACTGTACTATTGCTGGTGCCATCTTTGGGATAAGATGTAAAACAGAAGCCCTGATCATTCCCAGTCATCTCATCTGCCTTTTTCCAAGAGGACTCTGTGACCCTGAACCCTAAGTCCTAACTCTAACCAGCTCTGAGTTTGGGGATAGGTTTGCATTTGGATCTGACCTGTGAGTTCGTTGCTAATTGCCATTCAGGTCAGATACACACTCTCTGCCAGCTGCTCATACAACACCGGGCGCTCATGGTGGCCACATCTGTTGTTGTTCAGCTGGTGCTGGCTAGGGGATATGGAGGATCATTCAACAAAGCAAATCACAGAAGATATGAACTGGTATCTAAATTGTAACCAGCCTTTGGCTTTCACCAGCCAACAAAGACACAGCATTTATAGCAAACAGGCGGGAACTAGAGAAGGAGCAAGAACAAAGATAAATAAGGGGAGACTTAAATCCCCAAACTGCCAGCTGCACCCCCAGGGTGTTTTTACACAATGGCCAAATCACTGAAAAGTATCACCGGGCTTTGTAGAGTGCTGCAAATACCACTCAGGTTATGCTGGATTCAGTGCCATCAGCTTGGCTAAATAGAGGGCTCTGAAATGCAGCATTTCCTCCTCAGACAGAGCAATTAGGTGGGGCAACAGCTTAAGTGAGACCTTCCTACTATCCCGCACACTCCTGTCACTGAATCTTTCCCTTATTTGCAGAGATGAGCCTGAAGCAAAATACTGGATCCAGTTTCAGAAACAAGTTTCCTTGAACCTATCCTGTAATGGCCCCAAACCATCCACCCAGAAGTAGAGGAGAGTTCTGATCCAGACTGTGGACTATTGAGATCCAGGCTTGTTGTGCTGCCCAAACAAATTTGTTACCTCCGTTCTCAGGGAACAAGAAAACTTCCTCCCCTGCCTGCCTAGAACATCTGGAGGTTGTTGATGTCCATCTTACTCTTGTCTCCACGGCACAGTTGGCTCCCCATATTGACCAGCAGTCCACTCCTATGGACTCTCATGCTATGAGTTGCTCTCTGTACCCCCCAATAGCAAGGCACAGAGAAAAGAACACCTTACCGGATACCCCCAGTTGCTGTTTCCTGTCTGGGCTTTGGCATAATAGCTGCCCCGGATCGTCCCATAGTTAATGCCATCAGCCAAACCATCATACATGGAACCTGCAAGCAGAAGAACAACATTAGGAATGGAAAGCTAAGCTCTTATGTGGTTTGCATGTGGGACAAGGAGTTCTTTGTTATCTCATGGTCAAGGTCTTCCCCACTGTCCACCAGAGAAGGACAATGGATGTATCATAGATCAGGGGGAAGAGAAGCCCTCTCTCAATGGACATGGCTGCATAAGGCTAGAAGTCCCTTCTGAGTAGTCATTGGGAAAGGAATAAAGGGCAGGAGAGGGGTGATCCGACCTTCTAGTCACCTCTCAGGACCAGAGTCTTCCACCTTTTCTTGTGTTGGATAGTGCCTTGCTCTGAGAGCAGTCCCACGAATTTCAATTACTCATTGTGAATCAAGGCGACAGACTCTGGCCCTTAGCTAATGGTGGCAGAAATGGAATTTAGAGGTTAAGTTCTGTCCTTATCCAAATCTCTTAGATCAAGAAGAAACCCTGCACGTTTTCTAATCAGCTACCAGCATAACTCAGCCCAGAAACATGAACTTCTCAACAGCCTACAACTGACCAGCCCTGCTGTGTAAAGCCTCTTTCTATCTACCTCCCACTGGCAAACTCTATGAATCCTTGCTTCATTTCGCCAATTTCCCTTTCCTTCCAAAAGCCTTTTATACGAGGTCACTTTGATCATTAAGACCAAAGATTAGAAGAAGTGTTAACTGTCCTCCAAGCTGGAACTCCATTGTACCTTGTGACAGCACAATATAGTGTGAGTTAATAAGACCTACATTTTTGAAAGTGCCCACTAATTTTGGGTGCCCAAAATGAGACATCCGAGGCCTGGTTTAAGGAAATGTAAAGACCCACTGGCTCCAAATGATGGAATTCCACTGGAGCGCTAGGCACTCAACACCTCTGAAAACCAAGCCCAAAGCATCTCAATTTGAGCACCCAAATTAACGGGCACTTTTGAAAATCTAGCCCCTTCATCTCTTAGTAGAAATGGTCCTAAACTGGAATTTCCGTTCAACATGAAAGTCTGGAAAAGAATTTGTTCCATTTCAGAATAAAAAAGCAGAATTTCAAAATTTCACCCGGAAAGGAAATCTGAAAAAAATAATCAAAAATACTTCATTTTGAAAATTCCAAAAGAAAGTTGAGCCTGGAAGCCCAAGCTCCATGGTCGCTGGCCCAGCCATGGCTGCCAGAGCTTCCAGGCTCTCTATCAGTCTAGCTCACAGAGAACCAGAAGCCAAGAAACCCTGGCTGAGGCACTCCCAGGCTCCCAGCTCTGGGGCAGACAGCCTGGAAGCCTTGGTGCCCACAGCCCCAGGCCAGTCTGCATGCCTGGCTGTCCCAGAGTTGCAGACTCTGAAAGGCCTTGGCTCAGCATCCCACCAGGTGAGCTTGCAGGAAACCTGGCAGATTTCTGATGAACACCTGCCTATGGGTCATCCAAAGTTTCCATGAAATATTTTGTGTTCTAGAAACAGGCATTTGTTGATAAAACCTTGTTTCATCAGAAAATTCCTCACCAGCTCTCTTTCTCCCTCTTACATCTTTGACTGTTTGGTGTGCCAGCTCTGAGACACCCTGCAGTCATTCACACTGAGCTGTTCGTCTTCAAAGTGCCTTACAGCCACTAATGCCAAGATCCTCAAAGGTATTTAGGCTCCTAACTTCTAACTCATTAATAATGCCCACATTGGGTCATGAACAAACATGGCGCAGGTGAGCGCTCCAGCCCAGCCAGCCTCTGGAGGGTGGCACATTCTAGTTATCACTCTAGGCCAGAGTAATAGCATGGACAATGACCATGTGAACATTCTAGGCTGGAGCAATATACCAGAGGGGGAGAAACACTGATCCAGAAGAGGTAGGAGAAATTACCCAGAATGGGCATCTGCAGGGAAATTTTCCCCTGACCCCTCAAGGCCCATGTCTAGACCGAAGATTCCATTGTCCATTAAACTCAAGAGGTTCGGAGAGTAATTTCTCTAGAACCAATTCTTAATTTGGGCCAGGGCTTGCCAGGGCTGAGCACCAGCATCTCTAGGCTTGGTAGTTCGCAGCCCTGTCATGTCCGAGCTTGCCACATCAGTTATGAAAGTGAAAACAGTTTCTTGAGCCCTGGTAAATAATTGCTTGAGCCCCAGCACCTCTTTCATTACAAATTAAGCACTGTTCAGAACCCTATTAATTTCTCTATCACCCTACTCATTTAATCCGTATTCTCTTCCAAAGAACTTTCCAATAAGGGCTGTATTGGCAAAGGGAATGGCAAGACATGTGTGGATGGATGTACGGCACACTCGCACCTCTCCAGTTTGAGTACTTCCCCACTCTATGCATTCCCCTGGCACAATTCTCCGTGTTGATTTCAATAGGGCAGGTTGGTACACTGCTGCTGGGGTGGGGAAGGAGTAAGGTGGGACATGAATCTATGGGTTTAACCCATGCAATTCTTCCCAGTGATATGTGTTAACTAACAAAGCTGGCACTAGGGACAGATCCTTTGGCCCCAATTGCCTGGAAATAATTTCTTAGCTAACACTCTCCTGATCTGTTCTCACGTCCAATAACACCCAGAGAGGAGCTTCTATGCCTTCCTCCCTTGCCCACTTCCCATGCAATTCAACAGCTTTCCTTTTTGTAAAAGGGCCACTCTCTGCAGCAAAGATCAGTCAACTTACAGCACTGCAGGCTGGGAACTTGCTGCTTTATTCAACTTCATCACAAGAGTCAGGAGAAAACTCCGTTAACTAAAAGTAAGGGAGCATCCCATAATGCTCTCTGTAACCCAGCTAACCATATCACAACTACTTCACAACACACTTCACTACACACTCCTGAGTACAGGAAGGGTTTGGTGCTCAGGGCAGGTCATGGGCTTATCTGACCCTCACTGTTTTGGGACTAATTTTTCCCCTCCCCTCCTTTTTCATAAGGACCTTCCCAATTTGCCCTGAGCTGCAGCAAGACAGTTTCTTTCCCTAGCTGAGCATCACCCTGAGTCATTCACGATTGATGCTCGTCAATGGACAGAGTGCTAAATGCTTATTGAATTGGGTCACCAGCCAGCAGAGTTGCACGGTCACCGCCTGCCAGGCTGACAGATACCGTCTCACTGTTTCTTTGTACTCCCCCATCTGTCTGTAATACTTAGACTGTAAGCTGTTTGGGGCAGGGGCTGTCTTTTTGTTCTGTGTTTGTACAATGCCTACACAATGGGGTCCTGTGTACTCCAACAATACAAATAATAAATAAGCCCCTTTGATACACATCTTTGCTTTTATTGTGTAGCTTCATTACTATGGGCTGGTCTCTCAAGGAATTTTGCATCATGGACAGTTCGCCCCCCCGTGAGATTTAACGATTGGCTTTATTACTGAGAATTTCTGTTGTATATATAGCACCAAATGTGCTATGCTCTTTAAAGCATGGGGTATGAAATCTGCATTCTCTACTGTCATGGAATCGTGGCCCTCAGCTGCTAGAATTGGACAGGAAATTCAGACTCCATGCAAGAGAGCATCAGGGGTGTGGGGAAATCAATGTAAAACATCAGCCTCATATTGTCCTGTCCTACTTAAATAGATGATGCTTCGGTTTATCATAAGCAGGGGGCTTTGATACTGGCAATCAGCTGATAGGAGAGGAGGACAATGTAGGTCTCCCATAATCTGCCTTTCCAAGTGGAGGTGGCTGTTGTGTATCCCAGATCTTGAGGCTCTGGAATTGAAAGCCAAAGTCTCCTGGAAAATGGCATGGCGAAGGGTGGAAAAGGGAGAGTACCAAGGAAAATTCCCAGAGGAGGAGCATTTATGGAACTCTTAATTACGGCTGGGAAATCCACTGGTCCTGCTCACGGGGGAAGAGCCTACACTTGCCACCAGAAGTATTATGACCTAATGGTTCAATGTGTACTGTACACCATTTATTTTAGTCCGGCAGTTTAGATCTTTAAAATGCATGCACTTGGACTAAGCTGGAGTCTGTGTAAGCCAGAGAGTTCCTAGGGGCAGGAAGAGACACAACATGAAGGACCACACCCTCAGCAGGTGTAAATCAGCATAGCTGCACCAGGAGTACTGGAACCATTTGTATAGTGGGGGTGCTGAGAGCCATTGAACCAACTGTAAACCCTGTATACAATGAGAACAGGAGTACTTGTGGCACCTTAGAGACTAACAAATTTATCTGAGCATAAGTTTTCGTGGGCTACAGCCCACTTCATCGGATGCAGAGAATGGAACATATAGTAAGAAAAAAAAATTATATATATATATATATATATATATATATATATATATATACACACACACACATACATACAGAAAACATGAAAAGGTAGGGTAAGAGCCTACTTCATTAAGATGAGCTATTACCAGCAGGAGAAAAAAAGAAACTTTTGTAGTGATAATCACGATGGCCCATTTAGACAGTTGACAAAAAGGTGTGAGGATACTTAACATGGGGAAATAGATTCAATATGTGTAATGACTCAGCCACTCCCAGTCTCTATTCAAACCCAAGTTAATAGTATCTAGTTTGCATATTAATTCAAGCTCAGCAGTTTCTCGCTGGAGTCTGTTTCTGAAGCTTTTCTGTTGCAAAATTGCCACCTTTAAATCTGTTACGGAGTGTATACAATGGAATCCATTTCAAGCCAGGGGGTGTGGCAGCATGCTTAGTTCCAGCGCCTATGAGCTGCACTGAAGTCAACAGCAGCTATGCTGATTTACACCAACTGAGATCTGGGCCACAGCATTATAGTTTGCAGCTGTACACACTAAAGGTGACATTGAACAGAGAGATGCTGGCAGGAGCAGGCTCGGGGCTGGTTAGACTGCTGTATGGATCTCTATCGTTCCTTAGAAATACCTTTTCTTTTACAAAGAAAGAAAAGGAGTACTTGTGGCACCTTAGAGACTAACAAATAAATTTGTTAGTCTCTAAGGTGCCACAAGTACTCCTTTTCTTTTTGCGAATACAGACTAACAGGGCTGCTACTCTGAAACCTTTACAAAGAAAGTAAGTCTTTTGGGTCTGCCCCTGCAAACCTTGTGTCCTGCTGATAGGGTCTTCAGTGAGGCTGCCCATGTGACTAAGGGCTAGTTGCAGTGAGTGAGTTGCAGGAATGCCATTAGTCAATGGAAGTTAATCAGATTCCTCACAGGCAACCTTACCTTAAGCAGAGCTAAAAGGACTGATGGAGGGATAGGGGAGGAGATAAGCTATATCAATGGAGCAGTTTTTTCCATTTTCTTTGCAAATTCAGAAGGTTGTTTTTTTCCCGAAGCCTATCTATTTAAAAAATGCAAAGTGACACCACAGGAATAAACCACAGCCACACAGTAAACAACTAACAACCCAGGAACCCACAGCACAGCGAGGGAATGGGTGTATATTAATCTCTTTCATTTAGCGGAGAGCAGCACAACAAGAACCAATGGCTTGAAGTTGAAGCCAGACAAGTTCAAATTAGAAATAAGGAGGGTGATTAACCATTGGAACAAAGTAGCAATGGGTAGTGATGCATTCTCCAGCTCTTGAAGTCTTCATCTCAAGACTGGATACCTCTCTAGAAGACATGTCTTAGCCAAACACAAGTTACTGTGCTCAATGAAGGCCTAATGGGATGAAATTTTATGGCCCATGTTATGGCTTTAAAAAAATATCAACGTATGTTTATTCTAACAGTTCTCGAGTACGCAAAGTCCTCTATCCAGCCACAACAGAGATCGGCCTGGGGTGGCAACAGAGTAAGCTTCCCACACTCGCTACCATAGCAGTGGAGCTGTAGGGACTCATCCCAGGATGAGAGAGTTCATTTTCCATGGCCCACTCATTCACTGGCCTCTCTGCACAAGGAGGTCACTGAGTCGCTGTTGATGAAGACACCTGCTCACTCAGAATCAGCCTGATTTGGGGTGGAATTTTCAAAAAGCACCTCATTTAGGACCACAAGTCCCATTGACTTTCTACAAGCTCCTGGGTCACATAGGATCTTTTGAAAAATCCCACACTAATCCAATTCCTTTCAAGTGACTTTGCTTTGAGATTCCACCCTTGCCTGACTCTCTAGGGAACTTTGGGATATCTGCTCTGTCTTCTGGGACCTTGTGCAATTTATATATCATGTGACGAACACAGCACAATGTTGGGTGCCATAACATGAAATGCTATTTAGTCCCTGAGTACACATGGAAGAATTAAAAAGCAGAAAATGTCCCAGACTTGATGTTTCCTAAATATCTTGGCCAAGAATGTCCAAGGTGATTACCAACAATTAGCCAAATTTTCAACAGCAGCAGCCAAGTGTGAAGCATGGATTTAGGAGCCTACCTACCTAAACAAGGGGCCTAGTTTTCTAAAGCACTGAGTGCTCTGCAGTTCCCATTGAGATCCATGGGAGTGGTGGGTGCTCAGCACTTTGGAAAATCGGGGTGTTTATTGGATCAAATCCTCAAGGGCGATTCTGTTTCAGAATGTAAATATCTGCCCAATTTATCCACAAATTGTTTTAATGGCACCCACTCTTGCCCATCAGCCGTACGCTGAATCCCCAGCAGAGCTGTGGCAAAGGTGGGGGGCAGAATCATCACAGACACCTTCTAAGATTTCTGCCTACAGTTGAGGTGTTCGTGGTGAACAGTGACCATAGCATCACTAACTGGCAAAGTTGTCTGAGTCCCTGCCTCTTCATCCGGCACTTACTGTCAGCCTGGTTTGTTTCTTATTCCACCAGATCCTGAGACCACAAAGCCTTAATCAATAAAAGTGAGAGGAGCTAGGAACAGATTTACACATGACCACATCTTCCAGTTACCTCTGTGATTAGCGCCTTCAGCTGCCACAGATAAGCTTGTTTCTGCCCTCTTCAACACACCTCCTGGCTCCCACAATCACAGCGGTCACAGATTCATACACTACCATCCTGGCATAGTATGGAGTACTGCCTACACACACTCCTCCACAGAGCTGCTACATCCCCCATGCAGTGGGCTTGGCATGCAAAGGAAATAGTTCAAGGGGGCTTAGGAAGCCAGCTGGAACTGTATAAACATTTGGTCCCTACCCCAAACTCCATAATGCAGCCCCGCTTCTCCTCGGAAGCCAGCCCCACATTCGAAGTCAAGTGCCGCTGTTACCTAGACCATTTGGAAGAGGCACAAGGATATTTGACCCTTCTCATATTTGAGTCATCTATACATATCTGCCTTGAGACTCTTACAACCTTGCAAAGCCAGCCAAGCTCCTCAAGGGTTGAGCAGAGACCTTTGCATGTCTCATTCAGCATCAGTATCACTCATCCTTCCTGCTAACACTTCTCACTATCCTTCCATCACAGCTGGACATCTTCTCCCCAGGAGGACATGTCCCAGCTTTGCCGCTCTTACAGTAGGAGTGAAATCCAGATCACAAAGCCACTGGAAATCACAAGCACAACTGAGACCGGAAAACTCGGTGTAATGGATGGTGAGAGCGGCTCAGCTGTAGGTGACCCAATCACAAAGCCCTTCCCGACACACGGACCACTCTGCACGGGGAGGAGGAGAGGGTGGGGACGCGGTTTGGCTCTGAGGGTTTTTTTCCCTTTCGGCTGGAGAATTTCTACAGTTCCCCAAAGGAAGAACAATGAAGCCAACTCTAAAGAGAAAGGATGGTCCTGGGGTTAAGGCTCTGCCTTAAGAGACGGGGCTCTTCAGTTCTTTTTCCATCTCTGCCACAGAATTGCTGTGTAACCACGGATGAGTTGCTTTGCTTCTTGTACCTCACTAACCCTGTCTGTAAAATGTGAGCAACGCTGCTGACCTGCTTTTCAGTCGGGTTCATAAAAGCACTTTGAGCTCAGGTGCAAAGTTATAGTAATGAGCAGGGGGAGAGATGATCGTCACCTTTCAAATGTGATGGGGATTCCTCATCCTCCTGCATCTCCTCTTTAGGTGCTAACAAATCGACAGAGCAGCGATTGCTAGAGCAAACCAGCCATATGCCCAGAATGTATCCTGTGATTTACAAAGCGCTGGCTCTCCACCACTCTAAACTCCTTCGCACGCCTGAGCTGCCACACTGTCCCTGTATAAAGACAGCACATGTCTAGCTGGCTGCACTGAGCCTAGCAGGGCCATTACAGGAAACCATGCGTTGGGCTGCTCATGGTCAGTGTTCCTAAGCCTAGACTAGAGGGGGAGGAAGCCACCCAAAGGGCACAAAGCTGTGAGCCCAGATACAGAGCAGGTCATAAGACATTTGGCAAATAATCCAAACGGCAGGGAAATACGCAGAGGAAAGCTGGGAAAATAGATCACTGACTGGGAAGCGAAACACTATTTAGAGTCAGGGAACAAGCAGTTAATAACGCTTTGCACCTTCCATCTGCTGCTGCCAAAGCACATCATGAAGATACATTAACTATGCCCCAAAGCAAGCCATGAGAAGGGGATGATTGCCACTTTCCACATGGGGAAACAGAGGCACGGGCGGTTAAAGTCACTTACTGAGAATCACACAGCAACAGAGGCAGGGATTGAACCAAGAGGTCCTGACTCCTAGTCCTGGGCTAGCCCTTCCAGAGGCTGTAAGATTTCCTGCCATTTCCTCTGGACAGAGAAATCCCAGCAGGCAACTCCAGAGAAACGGGCCAGCTTGTCTCTTTTCGACAAAACCCAGCAGCACCAAATAGCCTAGATTACCAAGACCCCAAATACAAACCCACTGTGGGTTCTGAGTTGGCTCAGGGAGGGGGAACGTGAGACCCTTGCTACTTGTAGCGTGGCAGCGTGGAGCAACCCTTCCCTTGTTTACCTCGGTTGGAGTGCCCAAGGCTTGATGACTGAGAGGATTTTTGCTTCTGCCGTTTCACCGTCATCATCACCTGCTCCTGGACTCTCTGTTTTCCCGTGCCCCTAGTTTTCAGCTTGTGATCCGAGGGCAAGGCCAATGTAGAACTGGCCTGGTCTTGGAAACACTCATAAGCCAGGGCTGTTTTCAGCGGAGAGTGAAGCATGGCTGCAGAGAGAGCGAGTAGAGTGGAACTTCACCTGACTGCACTTCAGAAAACACAATGGTAACAATTCTTGAGCTGGGGTTAAACCTCAAGAATCCCTCCTTGCCATACGGCCCTCTGCTGCTGGCTTCTCCACGCTCCTTCCCCTGGCTCTCCGGCTGGGCTGTGAGCGGGCACACCCTCCGTCAGACTGGATATACAGCCCCCTGCCTGCACACACCCACTCCAAGAGCACAGTGCGCTCAGCTCAGGTGCTGCAGGGCAGGCAGTTTATTGCTGACCTGGATGCGATTGCGCTTTTTACACTCATTACATAAATGCACCAGGCAGCAGAGAAGCGAGAGCAGGCAGATGGAGTGGGAGGGGAACAGACTCAGGAAACTTCATCCTCGGAGTGATGGCTTCCAGTTCCCCTTTGCAGATTCATTGCCAGCTGTGTGTCTAGGTAGAAAACTCTATCCTGCATGACCGCCCTCCTCCCCGGCAATTGATCACTGCATCCCCATGCAGCTTGCTCCCGCTCTTCTTTGCTTTGAGGTTTTTTCTTTTCCCTAGTATGAACTGGATCAGCATCCAGCACCAATAGTCTAGGGGACAGGTGGCTTCTCTGTGGGCATCTCTGCGCTGCAGGGTAAATCCAGGTCTGCTAGAGCAGCCACATAAGTGTAAGCCTGGGTTTCAATTGCTGGACCCAGGTCTCTCAGCCGTACCAACGCGTCCGTACTGCGCTATGCTGAACTTCTGACTTGGATCTGCAGCTTGAGCTGCAAAATGACCGGGCTTGCAGCCCAGTTTCAGCAGGACTCAGGCTCTGACCCACCCCCACAGCAGGGTCCATGGGCACAAGTCCAGAGGGGTTCCTGGCCCAAGTCAGACAGATTTCTGCACGGACTGTAGTGGGGTTTGAGCTCAATCCAGAGTTTGAGCTGCCTGGGTTGACAGCACAGCACAGACGTACCTGATGGGGCAAGAGACGATTTCAGACGTGGTGTTTGCTCAGAGGATGGGTGTGGGGGCGATGCACTACACAGAGCTCAGGGGGGCTGGGTTCAGATCCTGGATCTTCAACAGACACCCTGTGTGACCCTTGGCAAGTCAATCTCTCTTTGACTCCGTTCCCCTTCTTTCAAAGGATAACCCTTCCTTTGTCCACTCAGCCTGAAAGCTTTGGGGGGGCAGGGAACTTCTCCCACCATGTGTATGGACAGTGCCTAGCACAATAAGGGTCTGTGCTCAGTTAAGGCCTCTAGACCCTGTTCTAGTCCACAATATAACTCCTTCAGCGCCCCCCCCCCATTTAAGACAGCACTCAGTGATTTCAGCTTTTAGTAATTTTAGCTCTTTAGTGATTTCAGCTTATAGTAGGGGAGCCTCAGTGCTGGTACACCATTGACCCAAAGTGAATTCAGCTCAGCAGCCTGCAACTAGACTCCTAATGGAAACAAAACTAGCTCTGATATTCCACAGTGGAGAGAGAAGATGCAATTGGCATCTAAGGTCCTCATCAAGGAGCCCATACCCCCAGTATTAATACCTATCTCCAGCCTCTCTCTCAAGTCACTGGGTTTTGGAACCTATGACCCTTGCCTAGCGCGTGCTGCTTAGTTGATGGCGAATCTCTCCATCATAACAAAAGGCCAAGTACAGTTCCACTGTCCTTGATTACATAATCAAGATAATAACAGTTTATTCTTCCTGCCCCAATAACAGAGAAACTGGGGCTCCTACAGCAGACAAAGTGACCACGGGGGGGTGTGTGCCTATGCAAATGAGATCAGCCCCTGAAGTTCTTTTCCACAACCCTCCACAACTCGCCACCAGATGTCAGGGTAGAGCTCATCCTGACTCTGCTCACACATGCATAAGAAGCAGAGCTGGTCAGAAAATTTCGGGGGGGGGGGGGAATTTCGGGGGTTGACATTAAAAAATAGAAAATTTCAACCCAAAACTACCAAAACCCATTTCCCCTTCAAATTTTTCAGCTTTTGAGTCAGTTTTCCAACCAAAAATATAAACATTCTTGGGGAACCAGACACTTCCTGCAACCATTTTTGTTTGGTCAAAAGCCCAATTTTCCAGCCCTAACAAACAGGTGCATCAGTAGGAAAGGGAGTGTGAAACAGACAAATTCAGATGCAGAAGCAGGCTGAGGCACTAATTAGGATAGGTGTACACACAGGTACGGCTGAGTACAGGTGCAGGGCTCAGACATGCTTCAGGAGGAACAAGCTCCTCTGCATTTCTGTACAGAGATCCTTATAATGCAGAGACTTCGCATGCTTCATGCTGAGGCTTCTCCTTACTGGACCTCACTGACACAGAGGGTCAGTGATCTGGCTTTGCATGGCTGGAGGGCTAACTTGAAGTGCTGGCTGGGGTCACACATAAGGTTGATGGGCTTTGTACAGAGATGTGAGGAAAACATGGAGGGGACTTGGTTACCATTTTGTTCTGCCCTTTTTCACACCTCCCTGAAACATTTTGAGAAAACAGTAATTTGACTAGGGTGACCCTTTTTCAGCTCTATCCCAGCCATCCCTCCATTTTTGCCAAAACTGGGCATTTGTCCCAGCTGCAAGGCAGAGTGGGGGGGATCAGCTGAAGGCAGCACCGCTTGCAGAGCTGACCTCTCCAGGTGGCACGGAGCTCAGGGGGTCAGCCCCAGCCATGGGCGGCACGGTGGGGTGGTCAGCCCCGGCCGTGAGCAGCACAGGGAGGGCAGCTCTGGCAAGCCCTGCGGGGGGGAGGGGGCATGGCTTGGGAGAGCTCCAGCCATCCTGTTTTTACTTTAAGAAATATGGTCGACCTTAATTTGACTGCAAAAGTGCCACAAATTTCAGGCTTTCGTGATGACAGGATCACTGTCAAAATAGCGAGAAAACACGGCAACATTCACACAAAGAGCAATTCAGGTGTAGCTACGAGTATCTCACCCACTTTTCTTCTCACTTTAGTCCCTGCTCACTCACTTGTCCACTGCACCACAAAGTTAATTACCATTCTTTGCTAAAGAGAGGCTCAAGTCAGAACAGTAAGAGGCTGCTGCAGCAGGTTAAAATCGAGATGGCTCGGCAGAGCTGTGTATGGTCCCAGGGCTGGACTAGCAGATAGCTACGCATCAGGACTAGCAAGAGGACTGGCAGAGCTGGAAGTGGGAACAGAAGAAGGATAGCAGGGGGCTGTGCAGTCCAGGACTGGGGTGCATTACATTACTGTCTGGAGGAAGATTTCATGTCTCATTTCCGTATAGTGCTATATCAGTCTGTGAGCTTGCACATCCTGCTACAAAATGAAAGTGAAATAGGCTGAAGCTCTTTTCCTGTGCCACCCTCTTTATTGTACCAATGGAGAAGTGACAAGCAATGCCAGATACTTCTGCAATTATTATATTGATGAGAAGCTGTCGACATCAGACAGCTCCCATACGATGCTTTACGCTGCAAACCAATAATCCCAGTTCCGTGCAAGCATGGTACTCTGTGTGCTTGTCACAGCGCATGTTTATCAGATCAACCCGGTCCCAATCATCTGCTGCAGAGTAATGCAAATGTTACTACACTTAGGCCTCTGCCTTATTTCATAACTTCAGCAAAACTGCCAACTGGGGCTGTCGAATGTAAATAGGGAAGATTTCAAAAAGTAATGGACCAGATCCTGATATGGGATAACCTACACCGGTGGAGCATCCGCCAACCAAACCAAAGAGTGCGGTTTTTAGGAATCTTACTGGAAAGAACCAAGGCCATCAAAATCATCATAAACAAAGGAGCGTCCTTGCAGCTCAGTGAGAATGGCAGGTCTGGCTGGTATTAGAGGTGCCATCTGCACCGTGACACAGGAGTGACAATGCTGAAGGTGTGGAGACTCAACCCCAGACCTGCTGCAGTGTCTTATCAACAAGCAGGGTGCAAATCCATGCATCTACAACTATCATTAAGCAAAATGCCCATCTGCTGTCCTGGGGTGGAGCACACGATTCTCTAAGGCAGCAAAGGAGCTTAAGATGTGAGCGATGGAAGTGTGGCGGGCAAAAGCAGCCACTGGCCAGCTCCGAACGAGGTGCCTAGCACTGATGGATGCTTTCATACACCGGAGCAGAACATAATAATGCCATGAGTCACCTCTCCACACCTCGCAGACACCGCTCCACACCTCGCAGACTAAGGGCGACACACCTTGTGCATCTGGCCTCTTCAAAGCATTTTTGTTCTGAGTTTCTGGGACTCTTGCCAATCCGCTGATTACAATCAAAGGGCTCGCTGGCTCCCAGAATGCTGCAGACCTCTGTGTTGGAACTTGTCAAGCGCTCCCGAATTGACAGTGCCTACAGAGCTCGCTCTCAGGTATCTTCCCGGAGAAAGAACAGCTGACTAGAAATCTAGCCCTCCACCAGATTTCCAGCGTCAGTCCCTGACCACATGTAATGTTTCACAAAAGGCCCTTTCCTCCCCAGCAATAGGACCCACGCGATGCTGCCGTGGCATGTGGACCTGCAGAAGGAGCTGGCTGGATGGCCTCGCAGCCAAGTGCAGGCCAGCAGGGTGGGATTTTGACTCCTAATTACATGCCACAGCACTGAAGCACATAACATTAGAATGGCCCCTTCTATGGCACTGAGAAGGAGAAGGCTTGGAAGGGGGGGCACTGGGAGTGTCTGGGACAGCCTCCCCAACATTGCTCCTGCTTCCAATGAGCCCCCTTGAATCTCTCACCACCAATGTTCCCTCTAATTTTTGACAGGCCGTGTGCGCAAAAAAATTTTCTATGCAAATTGTTATGCTTCTGTGCAAATTTTTGTGCACGCTGTGTTTTGCCGTGTGCGTGCACACACGTGCACAACTTAGAGGGAACAGTGTCCACCACCCCAGCCTGTTCCCTTTTGCCCTCCTGTCAGCAAGACCCTGAAGGAGCCAGCTGCTGCATCCTCCTTTCCCTGGCAACTCCAATCCTGAGCAGGGCCATTGAGAGCAGAGCAGAGCCAGGTCCTCTGCCCTCCGAGCTGGTGCTATCATGTCTGGGAGGAGTCACCGCAGGATAAACCCTGCTCAGGCCCTACAGCCTGGTTGGGTGAGTGAGACAGGTGCTACATGGCATGCCTAGAGCAGGGCCCAGTGTGCTGGATTCGGTACAGACACCAAGTCCTTGCCCCAAGGAGCTCACACTCCAAACAAGGCAGAGAGAAATGTTCTGATCCCCATTTTGCAGCTGGAGAGGTGAGGCCTGGGAAGATTAAGTGACTTGACCAAGGTCACACAGAAAGTATGTGGCAGAGCAGGGAATTGAACCAAGGTGACCTGAGTCCCGGGCTAGTCACAAGGGCCAGCTCCTCCATCTGCCACTGGTATTTACAAGCTATAACAGCCCAGAGATCTTCCTGTGGCTCTTAGGTTTTGCAAAGCTTGGGTTAGTTTTTACAAAGATCAAATTTGGAGCCAAATTTGCACCTTAGAAATATCAATTTTATGCCAGCAGTCTCTCTGTAAGCCTGAGAAAAAAGTGAATGTTAACATTTTCCATAGTTTATCGCACTCTGCTGGCTGCAATTAGCCAACTGGCTACAAGCACAACAGGTGTTTATTGCCACTGGGACAGAGACTTCAGGCCTCTCAGAGGCCAGCTCCTGCCTAAATCCAGCTCAGCGCTGGCAAGAGACACCATTTCTTTGTGAGTGACGGGATCTCAGCCGGGCTGCGGCCCGTCCCGCAATGACGTGAGACACTGCAGCCCTCTGTGAATTCCATCCCTGCCTGGGGAAACCCCTCTCATGGGCCACTTCCCCCACTGTCCCACCGCCTGGTGCAGAGCAGCCAATCGGGGCTCCTGCAGGAAGCAAGCAAGACTCCCACCTCCTTCCCACCCCATCCCCAGGGACTGACGCCGTTCTCACAGGAGAGGGGGAGCAGAAAGCACTCAGCAGTTTAAGGCAATTCCTCCATCCTATGACCCCAACACCACCCAGCTGGGAAAGGGGCCCCATTGCAGCCTGAGAGACCTCAGAGAGGGGACAATGAACACCCAGAGGAACAGAGATGAAGCTGGGAGTGGGGGAGATAACAGAACCGATGAGAGGACAGGACTGATTTACCATCCACCATGGTAGGACACTTTACCACTCCAGGCCAGTAGCACGTACTCGGGGATCATTGTAGAACAAAGCACTGCAGTGTATGTTTGCTGGCATTCAAACAACATCCGTTCTTTATCTCTCTGTGTTATCCTCAGGAGAGTGATATCATTCATGGTCACCTGGTTGAAATAGGGTGCTTTTCTTAAGGGGACATTCAGAGGTGTCCATTCCTGCTGGGCTGTTTTCCTATGGCTGAACAGAAATGTTCCCCGCTGTTAGCCACGCAGTGGGGGGAGGCAAAATGCGACCTTGTAACGAAAGCACATGTGCTATGTATGTAATGTTAACAGCAAGGTTTACCGTGAAAGAGTGTACCCATTGTTCTATAAAATGTGTCTTTTTAAATACCACTGTCCCTTTTTTTTTCCTCCATCAGCTGCATGTGTTTCAAGGATCATAGGATCTTCTCCTTCCCAGAGGCTAGCGAAGATTAGAAGGTGAAAAAAACGCACTCGTGATGAAATGTTCTCTGAGCTCGTGCTGTCTTCCCACACTGACAGAGCACAGACGAATGCATGGAGGCAGACAATGTCAGAGTGCAGGAAAGCACAAAATGACTGGGAGGAGAGGTGGCAGGCAGAAGAGAGTAAGTGGCGGGCTGAAGAGAAGACTGAAGCTGAAAGGTGGCGGCAGCATGATGAGAGGAGGCAGGATTCAATGCTGAGGCTGCTGGAGGAACAAACTAATATGCTCTAGCATATGGTTGAGCTGCAGGAAAGGCAGCAGGAGCACAGACCGCCGCTACAGCCCCTGTGTAACCAACCGCCCTCCTCCCCAAGTTCCATAACCTCCTCACCCAGATGCCCAAGAACGCAGTGGGGGGGTCTCCGGCCACCCAGCCACTCCATCCCAGGGGATTGCCCAAGTAACAGAAGGCTGGCATTCAGTAAGTTTTAAAGTTTTAAACTTTTAAAGTACTGTGTGGCCTTGTCCTTCCCTCCTCCACCACCCCTCCTGGGCTACCTTGGAAATTATCCCCCTATTTGTGTGATGCATTAATAAAGAATGCATGAATGTGAAGCAACAATGACTTTATTGTTTCTGCAAGTGGTGATCGAAGGGAGATGGGGAGGGTGTTTAGCTTACAGGGAAGTAGAGTGAACCAAGAGACGGGAGGTTTCATCAAGGAGAAACAAATAGAACTTTCACACCGTAGCCTGGCCAGTCATGAAACTGGTTTTCAAAGCTTCTCTGATGCGTACCGCACCCTCCTGTGCTCTTCTAACCATCCTGGTGTCTGGCTGTGCATAACCAGCAGCCAGGCGATTTGCCTCAACTTCCCATCCCACCATAAATGTCTCCCCCTTACTCTCACAGATATTGTGAAGCACACAGCAAGCAGTAATAACAGTGGGAATATTGGTTTTGCTGAGGTCTAACCGAGTCAGTAAACTGCACCAGCGCGCTTTTAAACATTCAAATGCACATTCTACCACCATTCTGCACTTGCTCAGCCTGTAATTGAACAGCTCCTGACTACTCTCCAGGCTGTCTATCTATGGCTTTATGAGCAATGGCATTAAGGGGTAAGCTGGGTCCCCAAGGATAACTATAGGCATTTCAACATCCCCAACGGTTATTTTCTGATCTGGGAAGAAAGTCCCTTCCTGCAGCTTTTGAAACAGACCAGAGTTCCTGAAGATGCGAGCATCATGTACCTTTCCCGGCCATCCCATGCTGATGTTGGTGAAACGTCCCTCGTGATCCACCAGTGCTTGCAGCACTATTGAAAAGTACCCCTTGTGGTTTATGTACTCGCTGGCTTGGTGCTCCAGTGCCAAGATAGGGATATGGGTTCCGTCTATGGCCCCATCACAGTTAGGGAATCCCATTGCAGCAAAGCCATCCACTATGACCTGCACATTTCCCATGGTCACTACCCTTGATATCAGCAGATCTTTGATTGCTTTGGCTACTTGCATCACAGCAGCCCCCACAGAAGATTTGCCCACTCCAAATTGATTCCCAACTGACCAGTAGCTGTCTGGCGTTGCAAGCTTCCACAGGGCTATTGCCACTCGCTTCTCAACTGTGAGGGCTCCTCTCATCTTGGTATTCTTGCGCCTCAGGGCAGAGGAAAGCAAGTCACAAAGTTCCATGAAAGTGTCCTTACGCATGCGAAAGTTTCACAGCCACTGGGAATCATCCCAGACCTGCAACACTATCTGGTCCCACCAGTCTGTGCTTGTTTCCTGAGCCCAGAATCGGCATTCCACCGCATGAGCCTGCCCCATTAGCACCATGATGCCCACATTGCCAGGGCACGTGCTTTGAGAGAAGTCTGTGTCCATGTCATCATCACTCTCTTAACCGCGCTGACACTGCCTACTCACCCGGTTTCGCTTCGCCAGGTTCTGGTGCTGCATATACTGCTGGATAATGCGTGTGGTGTTTAATGTGCTCCTAATTGCCAAAGCGATCTGAACGGGCTCCATGCTTACCGTGGTATGGCGTCTGCACAGAAAAAAGGAGCGGAACAATTGTCTGCTGTTGCCCTGATGGAGGGAGGGGCGACTGACGACATGGCTTATAGGGTTGGCTTACAGGGAATTGAAATAAAAAAAGGGGGTGGCTTTGCGAGAAACTGAATGGCCACCTCAAGGCTAGAACTCAAAACCTCAAGGATAGAACTCAAAACTGGGTTTAGCAGGCCATTGATTTCACAGAGGGAAGGAGGGAGGAGAAAATGAATACAAAACAAATCTGGTCTATTTCTTGTTTTGAGCCACTTCATCTATCTTTATACATCTTGCTGGCAGCAGACTGTGCAGTACGACCGCTAGCCATCGCCACCTCCTGGGTGCTTGGCAGAAGATGGTGCAGTATGACTGCTGGCCATCATCTTCTGCTGGCTGCAGATTAAAAGACAGTGCACTGCTGGTAGGACTCAATCAGCATGAGACAAAACTTAAAGGGAAATGACCTGGCTGAGTCACTCCCATGTTTGCCCAGGTGCCCGGTTAAAAGAGCACCCAGGACTAAGTCGACGACAGCTACCAGTCATACTGCACTGTCTACTGCCAAAAGGCAATAAACTGTTGCTGTGTAGCAATGCAGAACCACGTCTGCCAGCACCCAGGAGACATACGGTGACTGTTAGCTGAGTGGGCTCCATGCTTTCCGTGGTATGGCGTCTGCACAGGTAACTCAAGAAAAAAGGCGCAAAACGATTGTCTGCCCTTGCTTTTATGGAGGGAGGGAGGGAATGGGGACCTGAAGATATGTATCCAGAACCACCCGCGACAATGTTTTAGCCCCATCAGACACTGGGATTTCTACCCAGAATTCAAATGGGCGGTGGAGACTGCGGGAACTGTGGGATAGCTACCCATAGTGCAAAGCTCCGAAAGTCAACGGTTGCCTCGGTACTGTGGACACAGTCCGCCGACTATATGCACTTAGAGCATTTGTGTGGGGGGACACACACTTGACTGTATAAAAACGCTTTCTACAAAACCAACTTCTATAAATTCGACCTAATTTCTTAGTGTAGACATACCCATACTGACCCAACTTGGGAGCTGTGGCTCAAGTCATAGCAGCTCATGCTTTTAGCTCTGGAGGTCCCCACTTCGGCCCCTGGTGTGTCAGCTTCCTGAGTGTCTGAGGCCAACCACAGCTTGAATCCCAAATGACACCCCCTCCCACCCCAATTTATGTGATAGCCCCCATCATGGCCAACACGCTAGAGAATGAACCAAGGATTTCCAGAGCTAAGAGCACAAGCTTTTAAAACTCCCTCCCTGGGCCTGTAACATATACACCTGAAGGTAACCCCAGCTCTCTCCACAGCTGAGCAGGGCCACCTATCTTAAAAGAGGCAAAACTGCCTTTTCATCTGATAAAGCTTTTGACATGGCACAACAATCTGCTTGAATTATTTACTAGTTCATTGTACCAGTTCATTGTGTTAACAGCAGTAAGTCTCTTGCTGTGAGGCACCTAGAATGCACCAGGTGCCAGGCAGCACAATGTTCTGTTATCCTTAGATCTACCTACTGTGCTTGATGCTCTAAGGATGCTAGGAAGGCAAACCTGTCCCCAGGAGCCAGCCCCCAAGAAGGTTCCATAGTGAGGAATCAGGCCTGGGATGTGGACAGCTTAGATACAGAGAACAGGATGACACGTTGCCTTCCTGGTCCTTGGCTAACACAAGGGCGCCAGACATCCTGAAGAGTTCCCACTGATTGTAATCCAGGTAGGAACAAATTGACATCAGAAAGAGAGATCAGATAGAAACAAGGATCACAGTGGGCACCTGGGAAGAGAACTGAAGCCAAGGTTGAATTAGATGATCTTGGAGAATCTTCCAGTGAAGAAGATAGAAGACTGCTACTAAAGGACCAAGTCACGAGGGTGCTGAAGTCATGGAGCACTGGAGGCAGGCGTGATGAGACGCTGCAGATTTAGGTGCTCTCCGGCAGGAATACCAAACAGAACTGACTGGGCATTTTCCATCAGAAATTGCAGATTGGACAAAACCAAGACTATTCATGGGAATGTATTAGTATCAATGAAGTTTCTGTGAAACTAGAAACATTTTGCTAGTAAAAGTATGTAAGAGAACACTGAAAAGAGAAAATTAGTAATAGTACTCACATATATCACTTTTTATCCATAGATCTCCAATTGCTTTATAAAAGTGGATAAGACAATTATCTCCTCTTTCCGGATAGGGAAAACTGAGGCACTGAAGGCAAGTGACTTGCCCAAAATTACACAGTGAGTCTTCTTCAAAGTTTGGAACAGCAGTTGCCAGGCCTGGATCCCAACTCCCCACTCCAGCAACTGAACCGTGTTAAAGAAATAACTCCCACTGCACATGTGAACACCAAGCAGGCATTCTCAGAACCATAGAAATGAAGGGCTGGAAGAGACCTTGTGGGGTCATCTAGTCCAGCACATTGCACTGAGGTAGGACCAAGTAAAACTGGACCACCCTGACACGTGTTTATCCAAGCTTGTCTCAACCCCCCCACCCCCTCCCAATGATGGGGGTTATTATTCCAAGGATTCTTCCTGCTTGTGTTAACCTATCGATCAACAGACCATGAGGTCACATACGAATATTTTTGACACACAACTCCACCTCTTCGTCCAGCCTCATCAATCCGTCAGGGATTCCTCTGACATTCCAGCCATCATGCTGGGTTTCATTCCATGTTGGGCTACATCATAATCTCCATCATTTACTATCACCTCTAGATCATCTCACCTTTTCTCCAGGCTCCTGTGCACAGCCTCTTGAATATTCTCCTTCCTCTTCATTTCAGAGAAAATCCATCTTCTCCCTTGAGCTGTTGGAAACACCTGCCAGAGAGAGAGAGAGGGGAGTCCCCAGGATAATGACACAGGTATACGCTCAGTCAACAGCAGCACGTCTCTTTGCTACTGGAAAAGGGGATGAGGGCAGCTCCCCTCCTACTGCAGGTGCAATTTCCCTCTCTTTCCGAGGCAAGCGACTGTCTGGGAGGAGCCACACACTTTAGCGGCTCAGTGTGGATGTGCCATATCCCCTCCCTCCCAGAACAGTAACTCTGTTATATTTACCAGGCTGCAACACTACAGACAGACAATGAAGAGCACAGAGGTGAAGTTCCTTGGTTAGAATAAACTGAATGGAAAACAAAGAAATGACAGTCGCTCAAAGGGGACTAAGCTACAGCAACCTACAGCTGCTTTACTTCTGAATGAGAGCCTCCGCACAGGTGTTTAATGCACTTTAACTTTACACCTTTAGTTAATTCAGCTTAATTTGCCTGACTATGCCATAACAGCAGTGTCAGTGTAAGACACAGGAGGTAACTGTCCTGCTCTACTCAGCACTGGGGAGGCCTCAGCTGGAGTACCAAGTCCACTTTTGGGTGCCACACTTTAGGAAAGATGTGTGCAAATTGGAGAGAATCCAGGGGGAGATCAACAACATTGATAAAAGGTTCCAAAACCCTGACCTGTGAGAAAAATTTAAAAAAATGGGCATGTTTAATACAAAAAGGCAGCTGTGGGAGGACCTGATAAGTGTTCCGGGGTCTTATACGGAGGACAGGGATCAATTTTTCTCCGTGTCCACTGAAGGTAGGACAAAAAATAATGGGCTTATTCTGAAACAAAGGAGATTTAGGTTAGATATTAGGAAAAACTTTGCAACTCTAAGGGTTGTTGAGGTCTGCGATAGGCTTTCCAAAAGAGGTTGCAGAATCCCCATCACTGCCTCAGCACAGGTGGCTGGACTATATGACCCCTCAGGGTCTCTTCCAGCCTGGCATTTTTATGATTCTGTGAATGCCTGCTTGGCATTCACATGTGCGGTGGGTGCTATTAATTTAATATGGTTCAGTGGACAGAACAGAGGGTTGGGAACTAGGACTGGTGGATTCTATTCCAAGCTTTGAAGTGGACTAGCTGTGTAATCTTGGGCAAATCACTTGACTTTAGTTCCTCGGTTTTCCCCATCTGGAAAGAAGAGATCTTATCTACCTCTGTAAAGTAATTTGAGTTCTATGGATAAGTGATATGTGTTGAGTATTACTAATTTTCTCTTTTTGGTATTCTGTTATATACTTTTACTAGCAAAATTTTTCCATCTGTTTTGACAGACAACTGAGTTTTTCCACTATATGAAGTTTTTCAGGAAAAGGGTCTGCTTTCTACAGAACATTTCAGCTTTCGGGGGGGGGGGGGGAAGGAACAGCCAAAACAGGCCCTAGTGCCTCATGGGAGTTGAAGTTTGACGTCCTTGCATTCCCATTCTCCTGTATGGAGGGACTTCCCCAGCCAGACTACGTCTTCCATGATGCACCATCACTTCTCAGTAGAGGGGAGATCTATCATGGGATATGTAGTTCATGCAGGGACCCCAGCCTATGCAGAAGAATAGGAGCACAAGGAACTTTAACTACAGCTCTCATGAAGCACCCTGGCAATGTTTCCAAAATAAAAATTTCAGTCAAAAGTTCTCAAGTTTTAATTTTTTGCCCCCCAAAATGGAAATTTTCCAGGGGGAGGGGATGTTTTCTGACCAGATCTAACTTTTAGCTTGCAATCCTTCATGCCACCCTCTGTCTTTGTATGTAACGGACACACAGTATCAATACCCATTAATCCCATTTACCTGTTCTCCTTCCCGGGTTGTAAGTGACTAGTAACTACGATTTGCTTGTAAGTGCCAAGCCGGGGGAGCCCAAAGAGGCAGGATGCAGAAGTACAGGTGCGTGTCACAGAACGCTGCCAATTCTATTGGTGCGCCTGCGTCACTGTGGCTTGACGTGAAGAAGATCCCAGTGCATGTGTGCGTGATAGGGAACATTTCACAGAAATCCCACTGAAAATATTTGTCCCTGCACAGCTGAAGGCAGGTGGACCGCAAAAGCCAAATACAGCCTGGGCATAAGCAGGCACAACTCCAGTAGAGTCACCTATGCCAGGACCAAATTTGATGGTGTGGCTTTAGGAAATCCCAGCCTACTTTCAGCCATGCAGAGAGGGAGGGGGAATCTCGGGGGAGCTGTTATGTAATGGTTTAGCAACATATACCCCCATCTGACACAACTTGGCAAAGTGATGCAAAGAGAGTGTGAGTTATGGAGCACTAACCTAATAAGGGGTGGTGCCCAGCATGTGCTGAAGTGCATGTTATGCTTGACTCACAAGAGTGTAGGTGCTTACGTGATGACACCTGCTGCATGCCAGGGCTCCAGATCACGTGGGGCAGTTGGATACTAGGTACAGCTTGTACAGGTACACGCCTAGTCACTCCATACCTGCATGCAACCTGGAACCATGTAGTCTCGGGAGTGGAAAGGGCCCCACAAAAACTCACCTCTCCACAAGGGGGAAGTCACTCCTCTTAGAACTCTCCCTGTGGCAATTTTCATTTGGGGCCTAGGGACTGTTGTATTAAATTTAGATGGACCAAAGGTGTTAACATTAAACAGTGTTAGACAAAGTGCAGGGTTTTGTATACAGAGACCGCAGTCTACTTAGTACCATAGGAAACAGACCATCAAAAATCCTCTTACCTTTTATTAAAGATACAGAAAAGAAAAACAATTAAAGCATTTGAAATGTAAAGTATTAAGTAAGGCTCATCTGAACAGCTTGAGATTTTTCAAGAGGATAAATCCCTGGCGTGACAGTCTCTTAGATGGCAATAACTGTCCATTTTGGAGAAAAAAAAAAGATTGGTTGAGATGGGATGGAGCTGTTGCTGCTAGAGTCGGATCCTGTTTCATCTTAGGTGGTGGTTGGAATTCAGCTGGAGCTGGTAGGAGTGGCGATGCCACCTAGGTTCGTCTCTCTGGCCCAGTCTGGTCAGGATTAGGACAAAGGAGGTCTGGAGGCTCAGGAGACAGTGAGGGGTGGCAACTATGAAGGTGAAGCTTGCTCCAGTAGCCTCCTTCTGTTATTCCATATTCTCATCCCTAAGCCTCTTCCTTTTGGGGTCCTTAAAGAGAGCACTGGGTGGAATAGCCCATCCTAATTATTTTATCCACTAATTAGGCCTAATATCCAAGACAGGAATTTTGGTTCATGAATTTTCAGTTGCACATTTTCTGTTTTTACCATGCATGATTTCAACACAGTCCTTAAGCCATATGAGCAAGCCCCCCTTTTGTTTAGGCTAAGTTAGGGTTTTGTGTGTCTCCTTTTTGTACCCTCTCCCGAGCAACAGTATAGGTTTTGTGACATTTTATGAACTTAAATGAAAAACCATGACAAAAAAAAAAAAAAAAAAAAAAGCACAACGCAATTGAAGGCAAGTTGTTAGGCCTAGTGATCACAGGAGGACTTAGATCCATTACTTGTAACCTGCACCACTGGAGCTCTATCACGGCATTACCCCAGAACCTACCACAGACACATCTACACACCCAGTAGAAACACCCCAGAGCAGTGCAATATGCTGGCTACTGTGAGGGCTACTGCCCTCTATTGGATGGAATCAGATCTGGCTGGGTATTTACATCATCACTTAGCAGCTGGAGGTCCCATAAGAGCCATCCATACTAAGCCTACTGACAGCCAATGGGAATTGTCCACTAGCCTGAGTAGAAACAGCAGGGGGTTTTGGACCTCTATGAAGACCTTACATTTTCTTCACCATGCTGGGTAAGCTCATGACTGGATCTTACAATGCCGCCACTAACGACGTATTCACCAGCTTAATTATGGGCTAGAACCGAAGTCCCTTGAAGTCAATGCAAAGAGTCCCATCGATCAGGCCCTTGGTGGGTACCTGGGTGCCAGTCCTCACTCCACTATCAATGGTAAAATTCCCACTGACTTTGCTGATTGTTAAAAGGTATTTCGGCATCTCACTCTCCATTGAAATTAACAGAAGTTCGGCACCTAAATACCTTTAAAAGTCATACCATCAGTAAGTAGGGGCTAGTCAGTATCCAACGTCAGTCTGGGTTTCAAGGGCAGGATCTCTGCAGCAGAAGTAGTGTATTGTTAGCAGGCTTTAGACAATGCATTCACTACTAGGCTTGGGGATTATCTGTTACAAAATGAGCCAGTGAAACCTGTATGGACCTGCTTCAGTTGTCTCTTTCTCCGTTTATAGGAAAGCGTGAGGCTGAGAGGCTTGAGGATGGGCTCTAAAGCCTTTCTCCTCCAGGTCACTGGGTCTAAATCAGCCCAGTTCACTGCTAATCGGAAGTTATTGTCTGATGGCAAGTGATTTTGATGGGTTTCAATCTAGTTCCTTGTGGACAAACATCCACATCCCACTGGCGTCGGCACTAATCTGCCATCTTGTGAACAGTCTCAGCAGAGGCCAAAATATGAACGGACTTAAGGCCTCCACTTCTCTTCCACCCTGAGAGCTGCCTTCGGAGTTAGAGCAGTGTGTGGGAGCACTCCCTGCCACTGCTCAGGCCATAGTGTTTGGTGAGACTCAGACCTTCTATTTCTCAAGAGGCTTCGGTGTTCCATGAGCACTAACATCCGCATGCAGAGCGACTGTGAAACACGCAGCACAGAGAAAAATAAAATCTCCCTGCTAGCGAAGTTCCCAGAGCTCTTACAACACCCGGAGACAGATTCTCGGCCCATCTCCACTCCCTTCATCTTGCTCTGGTTCCTGTACCACTCTCCCACCCCAGCGTCTCGTGACTGAGACACGATGGGGGCAGGAAGGGAGAGAGAGGGGCAACTGCCAAAGTAGAATGTGCTCCAGCTATCACCAGCTGGTGGACAGTCCCTTAGGGTGAACCTACCCTGCACTAAAAAACCCACGGCACCAAGTCTCAGAGCCCAGGTCAGTGGTCGAGAAGCTAAAAAATTGCAGTGTAGGCATTTGGGCTCGGAGACCCTCCTCCCTCGCAAGCCATGCAGTGTAGACATAGCCCAAGAGACCAGAGTCAGAGGCACAAGTCAGAGCAGCGCTCAGGCCCAGAATCAGAAAGCTGTACCTGGCTCCTCTCTGGCGTCAGCTGGACATGAATTAAACACTGAATACAGCCCACCGTACACGTACCAGCACAAACCATCCGCAGAAAGTCTCTACTCATGTCACACTCTGGCTGTGCTTCTATAGCAATGTGTACAATGCCCAGGGACAGAGCCTCAAGCCCCAGCTCTCCCACACTGACATGTCAGTACAATGTCTTGGCTTTCCAATGCACAAGAGCAGGTGAGACTTGTATTGGCAGTTCTCTCGTGAAGTGCAATCAGACCCTACAGTTTTCTCTTCCCATCAGAACCCCTCTCCCCCTGACCCAACAGGGGAAGGGATAGCTCAGTGGTTTGAGCACTGGCCTGATAAACCCAGGGTTGTGAGTTCAATCCTTGAAGGGGCCATTTAGGGATCTGGGGCAAAAGTTGGGGACTGGTCCTGCTTTGAGCAGGGGGGTTGGACTAGATGACCTCCTGAGGTCCCTTCCAACCCTCATATTCTATGACATAACACTTCTCTTGGAGCACCCAGACTTTTAGGGCCAGCCCTTGCCAACGAGGGAGAGGAATGGTTTCAGATGGTCCAGAGGAGGTGGATGGAGCGAGGTCTGTCTAGCTGGAATGAAACTGAGCACAGGAAACGTTTCCTGTTGTAGCAGCAAGATCTACAGAGCAAGGAACAGACTCGCACATGATGTGCTGGAAGCTCCATTGCTTCAGCGAACGTGTAGGAGAACATGCTATAGGAAACCTTCTTGCACTGGCCCCTAGGGCAGTCGTTCACTAACCGGTCCATAGAACCCTTGCTGGTGATCTGCAGAGAGCTGGCTAGTCCCACAGAGCTGTCTCCGCCTTGCCTCCAGCTGCTTTCATTGCATCAAAGACCCTTCAGATACATTAAATCCTCTCCAAGCTTCACTTATCCATGTCAGCAATTGCTGTTTTTGCCAGAGGGATAGTACGGGACTGTAGGTGGGAAGGGAGAGGATCACTTGAAGCGAGTTGTAGCTCACGAAAGCTTATGCTCAAATAAATTTGTTCGTCTCTAAGGTGCCACAAGTCCTCCTTTTCTTTTTGCGGATATAGACTAACACAGCTGCTACTCTGAAAACTCTCCTCAGTGATCCTTTTTACAGCAACTCTGATAACCAGTTGAAAGTCAGGGAGTTTTATAGAGGGCTTCCTTACCCAGAACCCTTTACAAGGGCATCAGCCCATCATACACAGCAAAATCCTCCAAAATAAGAGATGAATCGTAGCCTTGGGTATGTGAAAAGACTCTCATAAACCTGACCTTAAGTGTTCAGTGAGTGTTGGGGATGGCTGGTTCTGCTGATGACGGAAGAACTCAACTGGGGTTCAGCGTTAGGAATAAGTTAAGGAAACACCAAAAAAAAAAAAAAAACCTGTTGAATTTTCTTCAACCAGTTCCCTTCATTGCTGAAGGCCTGGGTAGGATGGGAAGGTTAGTCCCATGTACACCCCTTACCTCATATCCTGGGGACTTGCAGCTGTAGAGGACTTGAAGCTGAATCACAGAAATGAGCAACGAAAAAGGCCTATTAGCTTCCCTTTCCCAGAGTTCCCTGCAGTGCATTAGCCAGAGTTGTAAGGCCAGAGAGAAGGGGTGGTGGGAGTCCACTCATGGGAATTAAACCCAGCTCTGCTGTGGAATAGAGCACTGGCTTGCCCTACATAACACTTCATGAGAGGCAGGGGGTATACTTAAAGGTGGCCAAAGCCATGTTACTGGGCTATTTTCTGAACACTGGGAAGTAACAGGTGAGATTTCAAGGCCACAGAAGCTCTGGCTAAAGGGAACGTACCCCACTGTCTGACCCTTCTGAAGGGCTCCCATGGCTAGCCACCAGCATGGCAGCTAAGATAACCAACCCCCCTGGTCCCTGAGCAGCTCACATGGTGGGATATGGCTTGACAGGTGGAGGCTCCAGCATGGGCCACTCCTGCTGGTCCAAAGTACCCTAGGCTCCTAACAACCCTCCCCTGCATTCAGAAGAGTCTGACCATCTGCAACCACTGTCCTGGAACAGCCGTCTGGGGTGCCATCCAGCCTCCATTGCATAGAAAATGCAAGCAACTTCTTGGGGTCTCAACACAGACCTGGCCCACTCAGTCTCCCCCTAGGACAGCAGGAGGCAATCCCCTCCCTGATCTCTTCCCGCTGAGTACAGGGGACAGAAAGGACTTTCCCTTGAGAGGCCATCGCTGTTCCTGCTTTGCTCACACCAGAGAGGTTATGCAATCAGCAGAGGGGCACTTGGCACATTAGCCAGAGCTGAGCTCCCTTGGTAGCTAGAGTCGGCGAGTGCCATTGCTTTTCAGGATGCTCCCCATGTTCAGCAGAGCTGAGCCTGCGCTGTGTCTGCACTTGATGGTGTGATCAGTACAGGCCGGCATGCTGAGCTTGCCTTGTGCATGGAGTTTTGCAGTTGGTACAATCAGCTCCGCATTGTTTCCGTCGTGCCTGAAGATTGCCATGCAATAGGTCTAGGAATACACTGGACATTAGTCAGAACTGGGTTTTTGTGGTGCCTGGAAGTAGCTGCGGAATCAATCTCAGGCTGTCCTGCACCTTCATCACAGTGGAGATTCCCTGGGGTGTGCCTTATGTGTCACATTCTCCGCTGGCATTCCTGGAGGAGTAACATCCCACCCTTGTCTCTCTCTCAGGTGCCCTGGCACAGGAACCCAAGCACTGCCTCATCCATGCCCCTCCTCATTTCTGAACACAGGTGCCCAGCTCCGTGATTTGCTTGGTTTGCTACAAAATTAATAGAAAAGCTCCCTGCCCACAAATGTGTATCCCTACCTTAAAGGCAGCTTCGTCCCATGCTGATGTTATTAAGCCAGCAAGTTGCTGCAGCTTCCAGGCATCACTAGATAAGCCGTGTGAAAGCAGCTCTCTGAACATTGCCCCATCTGTGCCAACATGTTTTGTTCTGCCCCAATTGCATTCTGAGCTGCCTGTAAATTAGGCTTCACTGCTAACTTTGGCCCTGTGGCCATGCCAACAGCAGGAACAAAGGCCGCTTATCACCTCTTGTCCAGGAAGCGGCTACCGGACCGTGAATTCCTCATACAGGCAACCCTGGGATAAGTAACAAGGGCTTTTGCTCCTGTTTTCACCCTGTTGTCTAGCAGAGGACTCAGAAGACCGACCACCACCAACTTCGCCAGCTATGCCCAGCTGAAAGAGGGGTCGTAACCCCAGCTGAGGCTCCCCTGCATGATCTACAGTCCCTTCCCTCATTCCTCGCCGTGAGAAGAAAACTAGTCCCTAGAGTCCACACCATTGCACAAATGAATTATCAGTCATTTGGCCCAAGAGCTAGCGGAGCCATCACAGATTAGGATGTGCTCCAATGTCACATGGATGCAAATGATCACCACGCCAAGGCAGGCCAGAATGAAATGGCAGCAGGTTCTCGGATGGGTGGCCAGATCAGCCTAGCAAGGTGCCACACTGTTTTGCAGTAAGCCCAGTAGCCAGGTGCCCATAAGGAGCATCTCAGAAGGACGAATCCTGCCAGCTCCCAGAGCAGGAAGATGAAGGGATCAGTCATGCCAGGGAGCGCAGGAATTTTGGCAGGTAAATGCCTGGAGAGGGCAACAGAGGGAGCATCTGTAGCACAAGGGATGGAATGAAGGCATCTCTGTGGAGGGAGAAAAGGAGCCAGGAAGAGCATAAGGGGATGGAGGGGAGATTGCAAAACCCAAACTACCGTTTGCCAAAACCGGTGGGTTTGGCTTTGACTTTGGTTCAACAGAGGCCTAGTCTGCATCTAGCTCCCACTTACCCGAAACTCTCAAACTCAGGGCATTTGGGACATGGTTCTGGGCCCTCTGCCCATCTCCCACAGAGCCTGTGATTCAGCAGGGAGGCAGAGGAGAGGGTAAAAAGAGCAGATACATGGATTTGTCCACAGAGCAGCCCACGTTCCCATGTGGGACACCAGTGTGGTCTCACTGCTTCCTGCTGTCAACTGAAAGATGGATGGAGAGTGTCCTAGGCCGGTGCACAGACCCTAGGAGTAGGGGTAAGCCAGGACTCCATGATGCCCCAGAAAACCCAGCAATCCAGTGGGGGAGGTGACCTGGCTATTCCTCCAGTTCATCTCTAAGGAGCAGTTCACAGTGGGTGCAGAGAGAGGACTTGGCAGAGGAAGGCTGGAAAGCTGTAGTTGCTCAGAGCCCAGGGGAAAAGACAAGCATCTCTTGCTCTGAAGGCCTACAGCCCCCTCCAATCAGAAACACCCTCCAGCTTGGCTGTCAGGACCCTCATTAACCCAGCAATGGACTGGGCCTCACAAGATGTGGCTTTTAGTTCCAGCTCTGCTCCTGGGTGACCTGGGGGAAAATCACTGCCTCTCTGTGCCTGCCTCACATCCCACCCTTTGGGTTAGCTCCTCAGAGCAGGGAGTGGCTCTCCCCAGCTGTATGTACAGCCCCTGGCACCATGGGGTGCTGATCTCCATGGACAGTAGGTTGGAAGGGGTGGAAACTTTTGAAGATGATAATGTATGGGAGGCGAGGGATAGGCACGATTGGGGTCCTTCACTGCAAAGAAGGGAACTCTAAGTCCCCAGCTCTTGACTGCTGGTACCCCTGGCAATTCCAGCCGCCTGGTTTTGGATGCCACCAGGCCCCTCGTCTCTATGTTCTTGAAATTCACATCCCTTATTAAACAGGCAGAGGCAGTTACATGCTATAGGCCAACCAGGCACGTGGCTCTGTTCCTAGAATTCACACCTTCCATTAAGGACTCCTGGGACATGGCAGGGCTTTGCTTGGAATGGGACTATGTCTGGGGCCTTCCAGCAGAGCTGCAGTTCCCTCCAGACATTGAGACCCACGCTGGGAGCTGCCCGTACACTGTGCGAGGTGCTCGTTGAGATTTATTCATTTACAAACACAGCCTTCCCCTGTCATGTCCGGCAGAGAAAGACCTTACCCCAGATCCACCAAGAGGCAACACTAATCCTTGGTGTATGGGACGTGTATATGGCTAGCAGAGATGGGGGCGGGGGGTTCGGTTTCCTCAGGGGGCAGCTTGGGCAGCAGGTGCTGGGTTGCCACTTTGAACACTAACAGCATCAACTCCCAGCACAGCAGGCTTAAGGAGACATCACACTTCCAGCTTCCCCCAGCAGAAAGCTAGGGCCTGTCAGCACTCACCAGCTACAGGGGTACAGGGATGCTAATCTGCATTGCTACTTCTCCCAATTTCCTGCTTGCGGGGCAGGTCAGGCTTTAGCTGGCTGCTTGTTTATCACCTCAGCACCATCCGCTCTTCTCCCTGGAAGCGACCAGAGCCTGGGGCTGCCAGAACTGGCACAGCTCATGTCCAGGAAGCAGCTACCTGACCGTGAATTCCTCATACAGTCAACCCTGGGATAAGTAACAAGGGCTTTTGCTCCTGTTTTCAGACGTTCATAATGCACCTATCACCCTGTTGTCTAGCAGAGGACTCAGGAGATTGTGAGCAACACCAACTTTGCCAGCTATGCCCAGCTGAAGAAGGGGTTGCAACTCCAGCTGAGGCTCCCCCGCATGATCTACAGTCCCTTCCCTCATTCCTCACAGTGAGAAGAAAACTAGTCCCTAGAGTCCACACCATTGCACAAACAAATCAGTCAGTCATTTGGCCCAAGAGCTAGATGAGCCATCACAGATTAGGGTGTGCTCCAATGTCGCATGGATGCAAATCAATAAAAACCCAGCACGAGATGCTCTTTGTTAGTTCCACTTGACAGCTGTCATCTAGCTTCCCTTCTCTATAGCACAGTGCCTAGTCACCCCTTATTTTAAAGGGGATGATAGCCTGACAACAGATCTCACCCCCAGATCCATTGAAAAGCAGGCACACGGCCTGTTCACATGTGGGCACAGATTAGAGAAGTGCTACAGTACTGGCACTGGTATCAGTTTAAAACTGGCTTATAGGGGTTCTGCTTGCACCTGTACATTAGTTATTACTGACCTAGGCTAAATGGAAATGGGTCACAATCCAAAAACCAGAGTGTCTCCACATCCAGCCTGACACAAGAACCACCACCCATTTAGTTTTTTGGGTGCCTAGGAGAGCAGGGTTTTAAAGCTACACCAGACTTACCAAATAAAAAACAGGAAAGCCAAGAGTGGGGTATCTGCAGAAAAGCTTCAGCAAAGGGCTTTGCTGGCCTTGACAGCATGAGAGGAGCAAGGGGTCCAATCAGAGCCTGGCTACATACGTGGATAATGTAAAGCTAGTCAGAATTAACATTAGGCCAGATTCCACGTTCCCCAGAAACAGGAAAACTCCATGTCTTCTGAATGGGAGAGTTGTTTTGTTACAGACTCAAGTACTTCATCCTCAGGCAGGGGAACCCTATGGCAGGATGGGCAGTATGCCAAGGAGGGCGGCTGTGGCCCCAGAGGCTCCCAAGAGCAGGAGAGGGGCTCAGGGAAGGATCAATGGTTTGCATACAGCACTCCCTGTTCTGACCCACCATGGTTTTTTCTCCTCCATCCCACAAAGCAGCCAACAGGACCTTGAAATTGGAAGGTGTCTTACTTTGCACTCTGCCATTTCAGGGAAAGCACTTGCATTTCGCATGAAGCCATGCAAGCCCACACCTGAGCAGAAAACTGGTTTAGAGCAAGGCATGCTAGGGATGAGGCCAAATATTGCACTGCCAACAGAGATCCACCCGGGGCAGGTTTTGGTTTGTGCCCTTTGCTTGGTTTCTAAAACAGCTTTGGCAATTCAGCTCTTGCAGCCTCCTGAACTGGCAGCCAGCTCCATGCCAGAGGCTGAAGCACACGGCCCACAAACCTCGAGGCCTCCATGGGGCTGAGTCAGACAATTCCTACAGCTCAGGCACGAACGAACAGCAGCAGCTCCTTTGGCTGTGGACAGCCAGAGAGCAGTAGCTTCCCCCGGACAGGGGAAAGGCTGGAGCTGCTTTAGGCACATGGTAGCAACTGGGGGAAAAACCCATCATTTCCTATAGGACTCTAGAGGCATTAGATAGTTTGCACAGAATCCCACCTCTCCCCTTGGGGTCCTCAGGCACGGTCAACAGATCTTCTGCTGAGGAGGGCTGAATACACGCATGATCAGCATGAGTGTGAAGCAGCAGCAGGCACTGCTCAAGAGACACTTACTTAGTTTCATGGGGCTCAGGCTCCCAGATCCCATTGCCAGAATCTTAGTTGTGTCCTGTTGCCTGTCCTCTGGATGTCCCTCTCTCGCTCTGAGCGGATCATGCTGCTTTGGCACCTTTCTCTGCCCTCCGACAGGCTGAAGATCCATTTTGCCATCCCTGCACATCATACGACTCCTACCTCCTTTTCTGCACCCAGCGTCTTGGTGAGCCAGAGGTAGCAGGAGTCTTGTCAGCCCAGTTCAGATGATGAGACAACGCTGGAATGTTCTGGATCCCCGCAGGCCACCTCAGGCATTTTGGGAAGGCATCTGCCGTGTGTCCGAGCTGATAGCATCCAGTGAGCTTAGAAACAATAACTGGCGCTAGAGATGGTAGTTGGAAAATAAATACACACACACAGTTTTCATTTTTCCCCCACCAAAAATAGACCCAAACCTCAAAATAATTTGACTGGTAAATGCAGCTTCATATTCCCTCTCTTTTATAGGCTCCGCTCCCCATACAAAACTGTAATTTACCAGAGTGCATCATGGGAAACAGTTCCAGCAGTCTATAGAGGAGAATGGGAACAGACATCTGAACTACAGCTCCCATGGGGCAGGGCAGCACCATTTCCAAATCAGTGTCTCAGTTTGTAGAATTTGCTTGGGGGGGGGGGGGGGAGGGAAGAATCTCTACGGTTTTCTGCAGACAGCGGGCATCGCTTGATACTTTACACAGTCCAGGCGCAGAGGGAAAGCCACCTGCCAACATGTGGCAGAGCTAGGAACAGAGCATGGATTTCCAACTTTCTACTTCTGTGCTTTAACAAGATTGTCCTTCCTCCTTTCAGTCAGTGCAGAGTGAACGTGTGGAGGAGAAGACGACAATTTAGGCAGATCGTCTCCTCTGAGACTCTAGAGCGAAGCTATCCGAGCACCCAACTGAAGTCATTCCAAACCCCCACTCCCACATCAGCTGGCAATCTGGGGAACACTCCCCCATTTTTTTTCTGACAAGAAGAAGCCCCTGTGTTCTGACCTTCAGCCAGAGAAGGCATTATGCTCAACCCCAACCCTGCCAATTTGAGGCCCACAAATCTCCATGGGGTACATATGTAGCACCAGCTGAGAATCTCTGTACTCACCACCACAGGACACAAAACCTCCAAACTGGGACTATGGGGGTGGAATTGCACACACCTCCCATCTTTGCAAGGTGTCTCATGGTGGACCCATAACCTGCTTTGTAGACCCCTCTCCCACCCTGGAGCCTGCTGTGTTGAGAGCTCCAGTACATCTTCCAGGGATGGGCAGGGGAAGGAAGGAGAAGAGAAAGAGAGAAAGTAGAGGAGCAGGTGTATTGTGCATAGGTCAGAAGGCTGGACAAGCCATTAGCAGCCCCCAAAACCGCCTTCTGAGAGAGTTGTATACATTAAAATAAAGCTACTTCCCTTCCGCAGAATTAGACAGAAAAGCAAGCACACCTGAAGCAGTCTGAACGCACTGGTATTTCACTTCGGGAGATCAGAGGTCCAGAGAAGGCTTAGTCCACCTTGCAATGCTACAAGAAAGCTTAGCATGACTGTCCATCTCTTCCAGGATAAAGCTCAGAGTAGAAGAAGCCATAGCTCTGCGAGGAATGAGCAGCCCTGACTAGCAATGCCCTCTGCCATATAGGCAAGCTCACACTGTGCCAGAAGCAACTGGCTCAGCCAGGAAATTTCAACTGGCAACACACACAAAGAGGTAGTCCCACATCTTTGGTAGTTTGGCTGCATCCAGCCATTAACATCATCCCTGAATAAGTTTTAACACTTCTGACATGCAAAGCACTGTGTAGAATCCTACATGGGCAGCAGCAGAACATTCCAACTGTTGCTACTGAAAATAAAACCCCAAAAATCCCTAAATAAAGATGTTTACAGGCCAACTCTACAGACTCGGGTGCTAAACTTCCCTCACAATCAGCCTTGTGGTGCATCTTTTTGTGGGAGCAAGCCACACATCTGTGGATGCAGAGTGGCTAAATGCACACACACACAGTTGCACATGTGCATATAGTTGGTGGTTCAGTTTAGGCGCTTATGTTTGAAAGTTTAAGACAGATCTTGTCAGTTGCACTTTCCAGGAGCCTTCAGCAAGGCCTGGGGCTGTTCAGCCTGCCATTCCATGGGGGTACACAGCTCCCAAGAGAGGGACTATTAATTGGAATCCCATCTACACAGACTCCCCGTAAGGTATAATTACAGTAAAGAAAAACAAAGCAAACCACAGTTGTGTCCAAGTAAAGCAGATGCCACCAGCTCAGTAACCACTGCTTCCAATGCCCCAGCTGCTTGCTCCAAGGACTGCATAACAGTTTCCGTCTAGGCACACAGCATCCAAGAGACCCTCACGCTGGACAGGCTCTGATTGCCCATGTTGGCAATGTGTATTTTGAAGCCAGAGTCTGTGACGTCCACAGCTCTCACCGAGATGCCCACGGAGCCGCGAGCGCTCAGCCCCACCAGCCCCAGCACAATCGCGGGCTGGGTCGGGACATGGTGCGGGAAGCTGACCTCGCGGACATGCGGCCACACACAGCTGCCCTCATTCTCACAGCGGGTTTGTACTTCTCCTGAGAGACCTGGTGGGGGCGGGGGAGAGAAGGGAAGCAAGAGGTTAGTTTCCTTCCCCTTCTGTTGAGGGCATCAAGCCAGTCTTCCCACTGTCCCATTGCAGGCTCCATTTCTGTATATCCTCCATCACCATGAGAGGCAACCCATAACTGCAGAGCCAGAGTTAGGTAGCTCAGGGACCAAGCTATTTACACGAGCACAGCTGTACGATGTCCTGGAGGAAGGTGTATCGGAGATACACAGTCCTGTAGCTTTAAATTCCCACCAGGCCTCCATGAAAGGAATCCACATTAGTCAATGGCATTCTCCTGCAGCGGAGAGAGAAACTTTAGGGTAGCAGGACTGTATCATGCTCTCTGGTACGGGGCATAAGCATTGCAAAGCACAGTGTGCGCCACTCTCAGGAGATGTCCCATATTTACAGGGACAGGAGATGGCCACTGCACAGATCATAGTCAATTTCAGTGCCCTCCAGACAGTCTCAGCGAGCCTATAGGGTGAAGAGCCAGCTGGCAGAGATCTACCATGAGACTGCAGAGACAGGAGTCATTTAGCCTGGAGAAGCACCACAAGGGGTTGGAAGGAGACAGCCCTGAGCAGAGATCTGGTATCACAACACAAGATCAAGGGAACGCTTGGCACACCACAGGGAAAGGAACATGTCATCACTAGAGATGAATACCCACTCCTCCAGGAAAAACAATCAGTGCTGTGACAAGTAGAGGGGTTCCTAATTAATGCACAGTGACACGTTCTCACCGACTAGTGTTCCACGGGGAATGGGAACCACACCTGGAGGGGAGAGGGGATAGGACAGGGGATGGAATCCCAAAGAGCCAAAAACTGGGGAGAGGTGTAAGGAACCCAAAGCAATTCAAATCAGCTCTAACCCAGGGGTCTGGAGTCGCAAGCTCTAGCTAGATCTGAATGGAGCCAAACCCAGAGCCCTAGCCATAGGCACCACAGCCACTCCCCACTGCTCTAGTGGGGCAGGGAGTCCTAGTGAGCCTGCAGTTAGGGTCTTATCTCAGTCCCTGGCTGGGTGCCTGGGAGAGAAACATTCAGCCCTGAGGGAGGAGGGAAAGCAGGCAGACAGCAGCTCTGCAGGGAGCCATGTCCAGCTCTCCTCAGGTGAAAGGACCCTACAGGGCGAGGAAGCCCTGGGCTCGGGGGAGAGCCTGCCTCAGGAGGGCAGAGACCTGCTTTTGCTCACCCTGACATGCCTCCCTTTGGGAGCGAAGAGGAAAAAACACCTGCATGCCAGTTCCCAGAGGCTCTGTGGTACAGAGGGGGGCACTTCCCCTCCACTGAAAACCCCTTACCCCCACCAGGTATCTGAAGAAGCCCCCTAAGGACTCACCCTTCCTCCCCCCATCAGGGTTTCCAGGGACTGAGATCAGATTTGATTTGGTAAAGAAACCCCAGTGCTGCCTTCCCATGCACAGAGCTTCGGGCACTTGCAGTCCCACAGCGCCCCCCTGTGGATATTACTGGATACAAAAATTTAGCTGCAAATTTGGATTAAGACTATGGAATGTCACCGGTCTCAGATTGTTCAAACTCTTACCACATCCTGCCACACCCAAACACGCTGTCCCTGCAGGCTTAGTCATGTGTTGCTCACCACAGCTGCTCATTGGCTCATAGCCTGAAACAAATTTATCCCAGTTGTTTAACCGCAGCTGCTGCTCTATTGCTGCCAGCGTCTAATCCTTTGGGGGAAGTGCATTCAGCCCATGCTGTCCTGCAGCAGTGGGTTCCAAGGGTTAGTTACACTCTCCATGAAAATTTCCTGTTAGCTATTTTAACGTGCGCCGCTTCTGAAATTCACTGGGGAGACCCTTGTTCTCTTATTATGCTACTGGGTAACTAGGAGGCCGACGGACTTGCTAGCTCAATTATTATTTATTTACCACTGTCATCAATTCTCCTTCCCAAAGGAAACAGTCCTATGGATGGATGCATCCCAGGTGTGACCCCACCGACCATGGACTTACACCAGGCCAGGCTGCTCTCTGGTCTCCAAAGCCTCTGTGCAGAGACACACTAGGTTTCCAGTTACTTTGTTCCCTTCATGCCAGTCCCACACAGAGGCCTTTCACCCCACGTAGGGTGAGAGGTCTACTATGCTTCCTACTGTCACCCGCAGCCACCACGTTGAGGTGCCTGGAACCCTGCTAAGGGCTGAAGCAGCAGCAGCAGTCAGCCCACAGTCCTTCCTCACACTCAAAGCCACTGATGGTGTTACCAGTCAGCTCTGTGCTCTTGGGGGATCAGGGCACAGTACCCAACCTGTCTGACTCACTAAAGACTCTTCCCCCCCCCCCGCAGCCTCTGCTTGAACTGAAGCCATTCAGAAGAAAGACTTACAAAAAGCAATGAAAAGTCGGTGGGAGACATATCTAAACCTCTGGGACACGGGTGACAGGATTAAGGAAACTCCCCTAGCCTTAGTTGCATTGAAGATGGAACAGGGAGGCATCTCCATTAGCATACAGAATGGAGAACAGAGATTCCAAGGCAAGAACCGCACTGAACTCTGGGACCAGAAAAGCAGGGAAGCACTGCATTCTGCAGGATCTCTGAGCCAGATGTTAATGAACCCATGCCTGCACACACCCAGCTCAGTAGTTATCAGACCAATTCTAGTAATAAATCCTTTACTAGTATCCAAGATACTGAAGCTGCCTAATTGCATTGTGAGCTCCCTCCAAGGAACGCTGCCCTTTGCCAGGAATGATCAGCTCCCATTGTCTAGCCTGAACAAAAACAAAAAACAAAAACCACACACACTCTTGTATATTCCCTTGAGTCATCAGTTTACCCATAAACAAATCTAGTGTTCTCCCTTGAACCATTGTTGTTTCCCTACAAAAACCCCTACTTATGCTCAAGTAAGTGTTCTGATGCCTGGATCCAAAATCTGCATCAGCTCCATTGGGACTTCATCTTCTCCTGACTGATCATGCTGGGTGCTCTGCCCATCTTCAGCACTCTGGACTCTCAGCTACCACCACCACCTGGGACCCCCAATCAATTCAAGCTTCACGGAGTAGTGAGAACCCAGCCCTCTCTCTTGGTATAGCCTTCTAAGCCCGACTTGTGTGATCAGTTATAGGTTTCTAAACCTGACTTTTATAATCAAATTTAAGTTAGATATAATATTATAAGTGGTTTGTTTGGCTCCCTTTGTATTGTTATTACCTGGCAATAAATAACTTTCATGATTAAGCTGGTTGCTTCTCTCTCTCCCCCCAACATGGATATTTTTTGGCTTCCCCATTTGCTCTGCAGCAACGCTCCCTGCAGCGCCCAAAAATCCTGTGGGGTTTGCTCATCAAATGGGTTACTACCAGAACAACTGTAACATGAAAGTGGGGATAGGGACATGCTGAACCTGGGGCATATGAAAGTGGCAGCTTGGAAGTGCTGCTTGACCCAGCCTGCTGAGTCCGGGACATAAAAGGGGTCAGCTTGGGAGTGCCGATTAACCTGGCCCTCTCAGACGTGCTCTGTTAACGTGTATGTGTTCTTGTCGGATTCTGGGGCTGGAAAGAACCCAGTCCAGGGGAACCTAGGTCCTGCAGGACAGCTCCCCGAGTGGGGGGGGGGGGACAACAACTTGCAGCAGGGAGAAGTAGAGCTCCATATGAGAACAAGTGTGACACAAGCAGTACACTGATAGAAGTACAGACCCTAACCCCCCACCCCCCGAAGGAGTAACCCTAATAAACGAGCGTACCACAAAGTAATGATCAAATCTGGTAACAATGGACATGTGAAACGGGGACCTGCTCCACAAACGCCCTGTTAGACAGACAATGGCGGGAGCAGGAACTGGGACCCCAGCATGAGCTTAGACAGCTCTCAGCCTCTCCTCCGCTCACTCCAAATGGGTGTTTTGAGGGCAGGTGGTGGGGAGAAGAACTTTCGGTTAAACGGAGCCTGTGCGAGGACAGCCAGAGGGGCCTGCTGGGCTGGCATCAAAGCTCACAGACAACACGACTGCCGCAATAACAGTGCGCTCAATCGTCTATGAACTTGCTTCCCCTCCCCCCCAGAGCAAAACTACGCCAATCACTTGAGCCACTGAAGTCTGCACAAGGTTGAGCCACTAAGCACTGGAAGAGAAGAGACCCAACTGGCTTCCATCTCTGGCTCCCAAGAAGCATGCAGAGGGGCCCATCTGATGAGCAAGCAGAACACACGGCAGGGATGGCTCCTAACACCACAACCAGTAGTTCAGTCTGTGGGTCTCCCCAACCCCACCACCACGGTCCAGGAAGGGATTTTGCTCTTACATTGCTGCAAGCTGGTGCCCAGGCTGCTCTCCAGATTGGCCATCCCAAGCTTTAGACCCTGCAGCTGCTGCTCCACGGCAGCGGAGAGCTGTGTGTTCAGACTGACCATGCCCAGCTCCACCTGAAGAAAGAGAGGAAATCCAGGGCATGAGACAGGCACAGGCTTCCTCAGAGAGCAGTGCATGGTGAGAGTCATGGCCACATGCCATGGCCTCCCCTGTGGGGCTGGGAGCTATCCCAGCTTCCTACCCAAGGACACACCCCCTCACTTTGCAAGAGGCTGTCACACACACAGGCAACCACATACATGGAGATTCCCCGCTTGCACAGAGTTCCACTTCCACAGGTTCCAGGGAGGTGCCCGCTACTGCCAGGTGAAGGGCTCTGTAGCAAAGGTCTGTGTGCAAGCATGTGGGGAGAGACTGATCAATGCAGACAAGAGGCACTGGAGACTGAAATCCCCTGCTTTTGGTTCTGAGACCTGCACATCCTCCTGCACCGCAGGAAGCAGCACTGCCCACATCTGCACTCTTAGGGCTCCTAAAGCCCAGTTCCGGCGTTCCTCCTTCCTGCAGGTATTCGCTTTGGTGGGTTTAGGCCCAACCCAGAACCTCATGTGACCAACCGTACTGCAAAACCCTCTTCCCAAAGGATATCCAAGTACTGAGCTGTAACACTCCTCCCCCCCCCCCCCCCCCAACAGCTGAGAAATTCTGATGGGAAGTAAATCCGGGGGATTCTGCTACCAAAATAACGTCACATTCCATGAGCCCAGCCAGCTCGCTACAAGCCGACAACCCTCCAGGGCCCAGAGCCCAACGTGGAGCTATGATGCAGAAGCCCTCACTTGTGCATTTTGCAGGACACGTACCTTCAAGACCCACCTCTGTGGATGCAGACTGCCCTACGCTGCTTGAAGTGACAGCATTTTAGAGTGATCACAGCACGTCAGTTCCGTTTGTTTTTAAAATCTGCAATTCCATGTCTGTCCCCGGCATACGTGTGGAAAAAAGTTAGCGGGTACTTTGCACCCACCAGCAGGCAGCTCCCTCTTCCTCCTCCCCAGTGCCTCCTGCCAGCTCTGCCGATCAACTCCTCCCCCATCCTGCCTGCCTGCCACAGTCAGCTGTTTTGCAGTGTGCAGGAGGCTCTGGGAGAAAGGGGGAGGGGCAGGGATGAGGCATGCTCAGTGGAGGGGATGGAACTGGGTGGGAAGAGGCAAAAGAGAGACGGGGCGGGGATGGGGACTTAGGAGCAGGGGGCAGAGTGGGGGATTGAGCACCCCCTAGGCCTGGAGAAAGCCAGCACCTGTGTGTGTGTCCCCCCATATCCTCCAGCCCTTCTGAGATCAACAGCCAGGCCTGGCCTGTTCTCATGGGTAGCTCCGTTTCTTCTCACCCTTCGTCATGTAAAGCGAATCACTCATTCCTCCAACCCCTTAGCCAGCTTTGTATCTCATCTCTGAATTCTTTTGACACCCAGCCAGCATCTCCCCTGGGCTCTAACAAGACAGTAGAGCATCAGAGTTACGAACCGACCCGTCAGCCACACCCCTCATTTGGAACCACAAGTACACAGACAGCAGAGACCAAAAAAAAAAAAAAAAAAAAAGCAAATACTGTATTTAACACAGGACTGTGCTATATAAAGTTAAAAAAAAATTTGACAGAGTAAGGAAACTTTCTGTGCTTGTTTCATTTAAATTAAGATGGTTAAAAGCAGTATTTTTCTGCTGCACAGTAAAGTTCCAAAGCCGTATGAAGTCAGTGTTCAGCTATAAACTTTTGAAAGAACAACCTCCATTCCCGCGGTGCTCGTACCTCTGAGGTTCTACTGTATTGCTTTCTTCCTCTCCCTAGGCAACACTGGAATAACCATAGCATGGTGGCCCTGAGTCCTCACCTGAGTCACATGGCCCTGAAGAGCATGAACAGCAGTTTCCAGCTCCAAGATCCTGCCCTGCAGCTCTCTCCTCTGGTCAGCAATGCTGTGCAGCGCCTCGTTCACCTGCTCCTGCATGGCTGATCTCTCCATCTGCAGCTGCTGGATCTGCACCCTGGAAGGTCCAGAGAGCAGAGTCAAGACCTGCGGGTCCCCATGGAGCTGCCAACACTGGCTCTCACATGCCACTAGGCATTTGCATGCTGAGTGGCAGTCTGAGATACAAGCCTGCAGCGAGTGCAGAGAGGTGCCAGAGGAGAGGGCAGACTGCTTCCTAATGGCCTCTGAAGAAGGTTACATTTCACTCCGGCTCTTCATTCAGCTGCCCAGGCTTCGGAGTGGGCTAGCAGACAGAGGACGTATCCAGAGCCCCTGCAGCTTGTAGTCTGGTTGCTAGGCTGTGCTGAAGCCTATGTCACTGGATCTTCACTATCGTTACCCATGCTCACTAGATTAAGCTAGTGCCAGCATGCTTACCCACGGCTGCTAGCCTGCACCACCCCATCTACACTGCTGTTACCCATGCCAGCTAGATTAAAGCTTGCGTGGGTATGCCTACCCATGCTGCCATCAGACCTTCACTCGCAGTGTGGACTTTCCCTCACCACTAGCTGGTGGGGAGCAGGGAGCTACTACTACAGGAGGAGAGAGAGGAGTCCTATAGGGAAACACTGCTATACAGCCCAGCCCAAAGCAACACCCCTTGCCACCAGGACTCTAGGCCATGGACACTGGAGACAGGCAATGGGCTACCAGAGCTTCCTATCACAGCTGCCCACTGCCCTGTATCCACACAGGCTTTGCCCAGTTTATTTGCGTGTGTCCCAAGCGATGGAGCAAACATTTCTCCAGGTAGGTCTCACTATCGGGAAGCTTCCCTTGTATTCAGGGCAAACGCTCCTGCTCTGAATTGCATCCCCTTGATTTTAGCCACATCCCCTCAATAACTATACCCCACTTTGGTGTTAAACCCTTCAGACATGGCACGTTGCTCTGCTCTCCGTAACAAGGGCTCTGCAGGGCTCCGCTTGGGTAGAGGTGGTCAAATCTCTGCGGCAGGGACCATTTGTACTGCACCTAGCACAATGGGGCCCTGGCCTCTCAGCGCTACCGCAATACATGTAACCAACATCAGCCTTGAGTGGCCATCATACCAGAGGTTCTCCAGCTGCTGAGGCTCAGAGCTGTCACTCCCTCTCTGATTTGCTACCACTTCCTGCAGCCCAGCCAGAGCCTTGCTGTTCTCCTTCAGCTGCAGCTGCAGGGCGTGTGTCAGCAGTGTGGTGCGCTTGAGGCTTCCCTCCAGGATGAAGGTCTGGGCTGACAGGGAGCCAATGCTGTTCTCCAATCTCTCGCCAGCCACCTTAGTGTGCTCCATTTCCTGCTGCATGGCTTGCAGGCTGTGGGCATTCTCTTCCAGGCTCCTCTGGGCACTGGTGAGGGAGCTGGTCAATGAGGCCACGCTCTGCTCCAGCCTGGAACCCGACGCCAAGAGCCCGGCCACCTCTTGCCTCAGCATCTCCAGCTCGGTGGTTCTCAGCTGCTCCAGCTGGCTCTGCAGCGCAGCCAGCTCTGTCCCGGAGGAGAGCTCTCCTCTCAGCTCACTGATGGCCTGCTTCACTTCTGCCTGGAAGGCGGCAAGCTTGCCGATGGGGTCAGAGGCCACGATGCGCTCAGCAGCGGAAGAGGCTCGCTCCAGTTTCTGCCTAGACAGCATCTGGGCCAGCTCCAGGTCAGAGAGTCGCCGCTCCAGCTCGACCATGTTAGACAGCTTGGAAGGAAAGAGACAGTGTGAGGAGGGTGTTCTGAGACCTGGGGACAGCCAGAGAGACGAGGCCATGCCTGGGACGCCTGGAAATGGCCACCAGTAGGGAAGGCATGGGGTAAAGCATGCCACATCCTCCTCAGTGGGAAGCCTGGGTTGAAAGAGAGCAGGGCCAGGAGGAGAGGATACCCCCACCCCGCAACAGCAGCCAAGTCCTGAGAGGAGGAGGAGGAGTAATAGAGTCAAATGTGAAGCATTTGGCCCAGGACTAGCCTGGTCCTAACTACAAGGGTAGTAAGGGTTAATCACAGGCACTTGTGTGGGTCTTCCAACAGCACAGTATCTGAGCACCTCACAATCTGTAACGGATTTGCTGTCTCACACACCTGGGGTGGGGGCAGGTGTGGCACAGCGAGGAACTGAGATACAGAGACTAAGGGCAGATCTGCACTAGTATTAGGTACCTAAAGGTGCAGAGACACACCTTGTGGGGTTTACAAACTCCAGGCGGGCACCTTGCCTGCTTCAGGAGCTTTTGCCAATCCCACAAGGGGCCTATCTGCCCCTATAGGCGTCTATGTACTTTTGCCGAGCAGGTCCTGGGATGTGTCCAAGATCAAACAAGAAGATGGTGGCAAAGCAGCGAATTGAACCAGGTCATCCAAGTCCCAGGCTAGTGCCTGAACCACTGGCAAAACCAGCAAGGCAAGCTTCACTAAGAACCAGAAATTTCAAGAGCAACTTTGGCTGCCCATCTCGACTGCAATGGCCACTTTACTGCTGCCAGGGTCACGTCCCTGGTTACTGGGACTCCTTAAAAATTCTATATAGCTTGCTATGAGGATATGGAACTGTGTGTATGTCTAGACAGCAAAGCACCAAGATGCAGTAAGGGCCACTTCTAGGAGCTTTATTAACCCTGTCTGCACAGCATGGGGATCCACTGAGCACACACTAACTCTGGCAGCCTAAACTCTCTTTGACCTGCTATCATTACCAACAGCCAGGAGAACCAGAACCAGGGGAATTCCAGCTTTAAGTGGGCTGACTTTGGCTATAGATAAAATGCTGTCAGCTGCATAGCATCTCCATCTTGTTTGGGTGGGTACCCCCCAAAAAGAAGAGTCCATGCTTGTTAAGCTGAAAAATGAAGACTTCAGTAACTGGCAGGGAGCACAGGGGCAAGTACAGGCCTGGAGAACAGAGTCCTTTAGCTAAGCAGTGGAAGTACATTTTCCCCCCCACTAATATATCTCAGTCCTCCCCTGCAGGAACCTCCTCTGGGGGGTCTTTTGAGTTTTCAGCCTCCATGCAGAAATTGTCAGCAAAGAGGCCAGTTTAGGGAGTCTATATTGGTAACATCATGGTGGTCTCCCAAGGCCCTGCTGGATTCTATTGGGCAGATCTGCCCAGCAGGTCCTGGTCCGGCCCCCTCCCACATTTCACATATGTGAAAGCTGAGAGCTGGCAACCACTTCCGGTCACCACTGATTGAGAATGGAAGGTTCTGTATCCCATCATGGGCGGCGAGTTCTGTGGGCCCGTGGTACCTGGGAACCAGGAATATTCCTGGCCCAGGGCCAGCAATGTTTGAGACCGGGTCTCTCCCTCAGCCCGGCCTTCCGCTCCTGGGCGCTCCCCCCAACGTGTCCCCCAGGCGATTTAAAAACAGCCCCGGGGCCCCCCACCCACCACCGCGGAGCTGAGCAGCTAAATGCCGGCTTGATCCACTTGGCTGCTGGCTCCTCCCTGCGGCACCTGGGTGGGGTGGGTCTGTGTCCACATGCGCTGCTCCTGCCCCAAGAGCCCCTGCTGTCAATGGGAAGCTGCAGTACCTGGGGGTAGCAGAGCATGGAGGCCCCCTAGCCCACCTGGCCTAGGAGCCCCAGGTAAGCACCAATCCCCGCCCCTCCTCCCAGAACCTGCACCCCCACCCCTTTCCCACACTCCCAACCTCCCTCCCAGAGCCTGCACCCCATACGCCCTCCCCCACCCAACCTCCCTCCCAGAGCCTGCACCCCATACGCCCTCCCCCACCCAACCTCCCTCCCAGAGCCTGCACCCCTATCCCCTACCCCAGCCTAGGGCCTGCACCCTAGACCTCCTCCCCCCACCCAAACTCCCTCCCAGAGCCTTAGGCAGGAGCGGGCTCTGGGCACCACCAAAATTTCTACAAACCTGCCACCCCTGTATCCCATTACCAAACTGGCTCGTCCTTTCTGCCAAACGGATAATCTTTCTGTCTTTGGGTCAGAGAGATCTCTCATCCCATTGTAACACTGACTATCAAACTGCTTCTGGTTATACTACAGAGTGCCAGTGACCAGACAACAGGCTTCAGATTAACAGTTCCCGACAGCTGGCCCACTTCTCCTTAGTATCGAGCCCCCTCAGAAAGGAATTGAAGAGGGGGCTGCTGGAGCAGTGTTCAGTCAGCAACCAATGAGTTATCTGCTAACCAGGATCAATGTATAAAGGGTTATTACCCCAACCTTACCTACAGCAGGACAAGCTGCCTTATTAGTTGGGGTTTGGTCCTGCTTTGAGCAGGGGGTTGGACTAGATGACCTCCTGAGGTCCCTTCCAACCCTGATAGTCTATGATTAAGTATTTAACTAGCAAAGTGAGTGAGTAACCGTGCTGGGACTGTCAAGGTTCCTTCCCCACTCTGAACTCTAGGGTACAGATGTGGGGACCTGCATGAAAGACCCCCTAAGCTTATTCTTACCAGCTTAGGTTAAAAACTTCCTCAAGACAAGCTTTGCCTTGTCCTTGAACCCTATGCTGCCACCACCAAGCATGTTAAACAAAGAACAGGGAAAGAGCCCACTTGGAGATGTCTTCCCCCCCCCCCCCAAATATCCCCCCAAGCCCTACACCCCCTTTCCTGGGGAAGGCTTGATAAAAAGCCTCACCAATTTGCATAGGTGAACACAGACCCAAGCCCTTGGATCTTAAGAACAATGAAAAAGCAATCAGGTTCTTAAAAGAAGAATTTTAATTAAAGAAAAGATAAAAATCACCTCTGTAAAATCAGGATGGTAAATACCTTACAGGGTAATCAGATTCAAAACAGAATCCCTCTAGGCAAAACCTTAAGTTACAAAAAGATACAAAAACAGGAATATAAATTCCATTCAGCACAGCCTATTTTACCAGTCATTTAACAAAAGGAAATCTAACGCATTTCTAGCCAGATTACTTACTAATTTAAACAGAAGTTCTGAGAGCATTTCTGATCTCTTCCCAGCAAAAGCATCACACAGACAGAGCCTTTGTCCCACCCCCCCCCCAGCTTTGAAAGTAACTTGTCTCCTCATTTTTCAGAGTAGCAGCCGTGTTAGTCTGTATTCGCAAAAAGAAAAGGAGTACTTGTGGCACCTTAGAGACTAACAAATTTATTAGAGCATAAGCTTTCGTGAGCTACAGCTCACTTCATCGGATGCATTTGGTGGAAAAAGCCGAGGAGAGATTTATATACACACACACAGAGAACATGAAACAATGGGTTTATCATACACACTGTAAGGAGAGTGATCACTTAAGATAAGCCATCACCAGCAGCAGGGGGGGGAAAAAAGGAGGAAAACCTTTCATGGTGACAAGCAAGGTAGGCTAATTCCAGCAGTTAACAAGAATATCAGAGGAACAGTGGGGGATGGGTGGGGGGGGAGAAATACCATGGGGAAATAGTTTTACTTTGTGTAATGACTCATCCATTCCCAGTCTCTATTCAAGCCTAAGTTAATTGTATCCAGTTTGCAAATTAATTCCAATTCAGCAGTCTCTCGTTGGACTTACAGAGAGCCCCCCCCCAATCTGAAGCAAATACTCACCAGCAACGACACACCACACAACAGAACCACTAACCCAGGAACCTATCCTTGCAACAAAGCCCGTTGCCAACTCCGTCCACATATCTATTCAGGGGATACCATCATAGGGCCTAATCACATCAGCCACACTATCAGAGGCTCCTTCACCTGCGCATCTACCAATGTGATATATGCCATCATGTGCCAGCAATGCCCCTCTGCCATGTACATTGGCCAAACTGGACAGTCTCTACGTAAAAGAATGAATGGACACAAATCAGTCGTCAAGAATTATAACATTCAAAAAGCAGTTGGAGAACACTTCAATCTCTCTGGTCACTCGATCACAGACCTAAGAGTGGCTATTCTTCAACAAAAAAGCTTCAAAAACAGACTCCAACGAGAGACTGCTGAATTGGAATTAATTTGCAAACTGGATACAATTAACTTAGGCGTGAATAGAGACTGGGAATGGATGAGTCATTACACAAAGTAAAACTATTTCCCCATGGTATTTCTCCCCCCCACCCCACCCCCCACTGTTCCTCTGATATTCTTGTTAACTGCTGGAATTAGCCTACCTTGCTTGTCACCATGAAAGGTTTTCCTCCTTCCCCCCCCCCCCCTGCTGCTGGTGATGGCTTATCTTAAGTGATCACTCTCCTTACAGTGTGTATGATAAACCCATTGTTTCATGTTCTCTGTGTGTGTATATCAATCTCCCCTCTGTTTTTTCCACCAAATGCATCCAATGACGTGAGCTGTAGCTCTCGAAAGCTTATGCTCTAATAATTTGTTAGTCTCTAAGGTGCCACAAGTACTCCTTGTCTCCTCATTGGTCATTTTGGTCAGGTGCCAGTGAGGTTATCTTAGCTTCTTAACCCTTTACAGGTGAAAGGATTTTGCCTCTGGCCAGGAGGGATTTTATAGCACTGTATACAGAAAGGTGGTTACCCTTCCCTTTATATTTATGACAGGGACAAAAGACTGAATCAACAGAAAGAACCAGACAGCAAGTGAAAGCCGCATGGACAGGTAAGAAGTCAGTTGGCTTGCCTGTTCCCCCGCCTTCCCCCAGTATGCTACTGTCACAGTGATAAGATTGCAGGGATGGAACATAGGGTTATGTAAGGGAATGGCAGCAGAAGTAGCACATCTGGAGTTGATTTAGGACACTTTTGTGCAATGCGCGTTTCTAAACAAACAGGAACTCTTATAAAGTGACAGGAAATTCCTCCAAGCACCTGCATAGCCTTTAAAGAAAGGCCTCAACAAATTTAAACAGCTGAAGGCAAATGCTTTCAGTGTTCAGACCAGAGAACTTAGTGCAGCTGGCTGGAAAGTTCCTCTCCAACCACAGAGAGGGGTCAAACCACCACCATACAGAAGAGTCTCTAATAGTTTAACTAGGGAGAGCACAAGTCAGGATTGCAGATCCCAGGGGTCTCAAGTTGGGCACCAAAAATCAGTGACCACTTGTGAACACATTGTTCTAGCAGGTTTCAGAGTAGCAGCCGTGTTCGTCTGTATTTGCAAAAAGAAAAGGAGTACTTGTGGCACCTTAGAGACTAACCCCTCAGACAGAGACAAACACCTACAAGATCTCTATCATGCATTCCTACAACTACAATACCCACCTGCTGAAGTGAAGAAACAGATTGACAGAGCCAGAAGAGTACCCAGAAGTCACCTACTACAGGACAGGCCCAACAAAGAAAACAACAGAACGCCACTAGCCATCACCTTCAGCCCCCAACTAAAACCTCTCCAACGCATCATCAAGGATCTACAACCTATCCTGAAGGATGAGCCATCACTCTCACAGATCTTGGGAGACAGACCAGTCCTTGCTTACAGACAGCCCCCCAATCTGAAGCAAATACTCACCAGCAACCACACACCACACAACAGAACCACTAACCCAGGAACCTATCCTTGCAACAAAGCCCGTTGCCAACTCTGTCCACATATCTATTCAGGGGATACCATCATAGGGCCTAATCACATCAGCCACACTATCAGAGGCTCGTTCACCTGCGCATCTACCAATGTGATATATGCCATCATGTGCCAGCAATGCCCCTCTGCCATGTACATTGGCCAAACTGGACAGTCTCTACGTAAAAGAATGAATGGACACAAATCAGACGTCAAGAATTATAACATTCAAAAACCAGTTGGAGAACACTTCAATCTCTCTGGTCACTCGATCACAGACCTAAGAGTGGCTATACTTCAACAAAAAAGCTTCAAAAACAGACTCCAACGAGAGACTGCTGAATTGGAATTAATTTGCAAACTGGATACAATTAACTTAGGCTTGAACAGAGACTGGGAATGGATAAGTCATTACACAAAGTAAAACTATTTCCCCATGGTATTTCTCCCTCCCACCCCACCCCCCACTGTTCCTCTGATATTCTTGTTAACTGCTGGAATTAGCCTACCTTGCTTGTCACCATGAAAGGTTTTCCTCCTTTCCCCCCCCCCCCCCGCTGCTGGTGATGGCTTATCTTAAGTGATCACTCTCCTTACAGTGTGTATGATAAACCCATTGTTTCATGTTCTCTGTGTGTGTGTGTATATAAATCTCTCCTCTGTTTTTTCCACCAAATGCATCCAATGAAGTGAGCTGTAGCTCACGAAAGCTTATGCTCTAATAAATTTGTTAGTCTCTAAGGTGCCACAAGTACTCCTTTTCTTATTGTTCTAGCAGTTTCCCCATCTGTAAAACAGGTATAATATGCTACGACAACAGCTCAGAAGCATGTTGAGCTGTGCTACAGGGGAAGGATACCAGGAAAAGTGAATGGTAAATGGAGAATTGTAGGTGCTTACTTAAAAATGATGGACCACTTTGGAACTGATTACGTGCCAAGTATATTCATTTTAATTCTGTGTACGCATTGACTGGATACGCATATAAACCTATGCAGTCACTGCTGGATTGCTTTACATTCCAGAGTTTTGGTGAAACTGAGCAAGCCGATGGATATTACTAGTAACCAAGAGCCACTAAATGGCAGGAGGTGGAAAACATACTTCTCTCCTGGGTGTGAGTGGGGCTTTCCCACGCAAGTTTAGGAAGAAGGGGAAGAGGTTACATTCTGTTGTCCCAATGCTAGGATTTGGAGTCTGTGGCCAGCATACCCCATTGCCTTCTCAAGCCAGGAGGGATGGCTCTGAAGTCTCAGATTCAGCTGTGACGCAACTTCACTTCTGGAGCTATAGGTTCACATCCCAGCAGGGTCAACTCTGACCCGTCAAGATGGATAAATACCGTTCTTAGTAGTTCACTCAAAGCCCAGTACGCAGTAGAGACCAAAGCCCTGCCTGAGAGCAGGAGTTTGCCCCACTGGTCACTGGATAATATTCCTCCCACCATCTCAGCTGTGTGGTTGGCTGTACACTAGTCAACTGCTACCCTCTACGCAGGCGGTGCTGCATTCTGGCAGTGTTAGATGCAGGTAGTTCACTTTGGATTAAGGGAGACCTATAAATGCAAGAGAACAGCATGGTTACATTCACTGAAGAGTCTCCGCAGCTGCTGGTGAGCGCGCACAGTGCTGGGCTTTTCGAAAGCTCCGCACCCAGCAGCTCCCACTGTGATATTTATAGTTAAAGTTTCACGAGATCTCAGCTCCCAATATGCCAAGCTTGCCTGAAAATCTGGCTCCAGTTGCGAGTGCTTCTGCCCTTCTGAAAATTCTAGCCACATGGCCTAACAGCGAGGGAGAGCGCTGCCCACAGCCTCACACAGGCATAGACCCCTAGTAATGCAGAGTCACTCCACAGGGATTAGACCTGCACACTGCTGTGGATTCATCAGGCACACAAGCAGTCACAGAGCTAATGAGAACAGGTTCATGTTCAGGTGCCTGCCACTTGTTAGAAAACAACATGCCACAGCTCCCAAGGGCTGCATCCCTCCTTCCAGCACATTCAGAGTCTTGGATAGACAGCACTGAACAACAGCCCAGAGGTGAATTTTCTCACAGCATGGTGCATTCATGCACACACGTCTGATCACACATGGGCTTGGGGGGGGGGGGAAGGGTCTGGCACAATGACACCCCCAATATGGCAACTAGCACCAGAAACACACATCCATTTTGGAGGAGAGGAAAAGGTGCATCTGTTGTCTCCTCTATTGTTAGATATTAGCTGCACCACCGAGTGTCTGGGAGTCCCAGTCATGGACAGGGACCCCTCATCCTACTAGGTACTGTAGGAAACAGAACAAAAAAGATGGTCTCTGCCCCAAGGAGAGACAGAGAAAGGCAAGCTGATGGGGGGAGTGCGGGGGAGGGCTGGTAGCACAAGGAAACAATATCAGTCAGCAGGTCATTCCCTGGTCTCCATTCCCATTTTCCTCCCAACAGCAACTGTGGGCCAGTCCATAACAACCTTCTGACAGAGGACAACTAGCAGGGACAACCCCCAGTCCCCCCATCACTCAGCTACTCTGCTCACAGCTTAGCAAGGGGAATCATTACCAACCAGCTGTAGCTCTTCCTTCCCTGGCCCCTGCCCTGAACCATCTAGCCCAGCCTCCATTTCCCACCAACTGTAAATATACTGCAGGACTAAAAAGAAAAAAATTGATAAGGAATTAATTCCACCTCGCCCATTGTGCTACCAAACCCAAAATACTGTGTTTTTAAAAGGTGTACAATTGGGGGAAAGGGGGGGCGGGAAATAGGCCTATGGGACTCACGGTGCAGCATTAAAAAAATAACATGCTTTATACATGAGCCAGCAACCTGTAAAGTCTTCATAGCTGGGGGCCAGGGAGTTGCAGGGACTGTTCTTGAGTCGCTAACGGAATCCTTCCCATTACATAAAGTGAGGTTTTAAAGAGATAAGACATCACTCCTAGGATAAGAAGCCAAAATGGCAAAGTCTACCAGTACGTTATACCTGTAACTACTATAAAGCAGTAGCCTACATCCAAGCAGGAAGTCGAGAGAGGATCTGAGTCTTCATTTTGTAGCCAACAAAGCTCGCTTCAACACCAACACAACCAACAAAGCAAGTCATGGGTTTCTCCAGCACTGTCCTCTGAAGCATAAAGGCATTGGACACTTTCAAAAGCAGGGCAGAGGACCGGTCTTATTCAATCAGACCACTGGCCTGTCAATGCCTTCCTATCAAGAATGAAACTCATTTCCTGTGCTGAGGGACGGACGGACAGACAGACACTATACCTAGGTACCACCTAAGCCCTCTTTTGAGACTATTTTAAAGACCCACTCATTCACCCCAGATTAATACCAAGGACAATGGCTCTCAACCTTTCCAGACTACTGTACCCCTATCAAGAGTCTGACTTGTCATGTGTACCCCCCAAGTTTCACCTCACTTAAAAACTTAAATCATCAGATATAAAAATACAAGTGTCACAGCACACTGTTACTGAATAATTGCTGACTTTCTCATTTTTATCATACAATTATAAAATAAGTCAATTGGGATATAGTGTATTTACATTTCAGCGGACAGTACACAGAGCACTATAAACACGTCATTGTCTATGACATTTTAGTCTGTACTGACTTTGCTAGTGCTTTTTACATAGCCTGTTGTAAAACTAGGCAAATATCTAGATGCGTTGATGTACCCCTGGAAAACTTCTGAGTACCCCCAGAGGTACACTCACCCCTGGTTGAGAACCACTGACCTAGGACACTGCACTTGAAATAATTTCTGGTGCATACACCAAGCATGTCTGAAGCTTATGTCATAAAGACATCATCCATCCTTACATGCAGCTCAAGCACATGATAAACTGCAATAGATTCTGCTACTACTGACCCTCAAACACGTGATGGTCTCAGTAACTTCAGAAGGAATGTAGGGCTGGACCACAATTACAGAGCCCAGAACAAGGGACTGTGGGGAGCTGTGCTGCCCCAGAGGGAGAACCACGAGAAGAATGTGTCCCAGATGGGTAGAGGCTCTGCTCCAAGAGGTTTCAGAGTAGCAGCCGTGTTAGTCTACATTCGCAGAAAAGAAAAAGGAGTACTTGTGGCACCTTAGAGACTAACAAATTTATTTGAGCATAAGCTTTCGTGAGCTACAGCTCACTTCATCGGATGCATTCATTTCCACTGAATGTAGCTCACGAAAGCTTATGCTCAAATAAATTTGTTAGTCTCTCAGGTGCCACAAGTACTCCTTTTCTTTTTTGCTCCAAGAGGCACACTCCTTTAGTGTGTCATTACCACACAGCCACAAATGAATTTCAAAGCCAGCAAGAACTGGATAAAACCAGTAACAGTACAGGCACGTCCCAAGAAGCTTCCTCCATATCGTAATGCCAGCTCCCCATAACCCAATACCATTCCAGCCCTACTACCCACTGCATCTCATCCTGGACTTGGCAGTCCAGCCTACAACTTGAACTCTGGCCTGGTTGTCAGTGTCTTTATTACCTTTGTTCATGCCACTAAATTCACTCACCCAGGATCTTGATACACAGACTGAGATCATTTCCACCCTAATATGGAAATCAGTTCTATTAACCCATGCAGGGCAAGAGAAGAAGCCATTCTAAGGTCTCAACTCACACAATATGCATTCCTGCCCCACTAATCCATGGATAGATACGATTTGAGAAACCACAGCTGTGAATTTCTGGGGGAAGCGTGGGGGTTGTTTGGAGATGCTACCTATGTTGTGTTCATTATCATTCTCAAGTATCTCCTTGATTTTGGACCAAAAATAACAGTCGTACTTTCTTTCACAAGCCTCCCTCCCTTACCCTGCACACAGCTGGGAGAGCCTCTAGAACGGCTGTTCCCCATTTCTCTGACCATGGGGTGTAGACAGGATACCCAGAGTGCAGAGATGGAAGAGGACATTGATTTAGAACAGCCCCAGAGAGCCAGGAGGGTACACAAGGGGCTCAGAGGTGAAGAATACAAACTACAGCTGAGGAGAGCAAACTCCATGGAACCCCCCTGCCCAGCTGGGAGTTAGTAGATCTCTAGAGCCTGGAAAAAATGTCTTGTGGTGTTGCATGGAACCCCCCCAGGCAACGAGGCTGTTCTCTGCCCTCTGTGCGTGCCCCCACTCAATACCAGCCCTCACCCGAGGCAGGCAGCTGCGGCTCTCCAATAACAGCCAATGCATGTGAGAACTGGAGACCCCTCAACAGCCGCCCCCACCCGAGATACTCTAACATAAGGCATGTAAAGACAACAGCCCCCTGCTCCCAAATCACTCAGCCCCCCTCCCCAAGATATCAGGGTCGTTTCTCCCCCCCCCCTTGCCGGAGCTACCCCCGAACACCCCGCTACCTGCTCTCTCGTCCTCTGCTCTTGCTCCTTCAGCACCTCCAGCTCCGCCAGGCGGCCCCGCAGCTTCCCCACCGTCTCTCCCAGCTGCTCCAGGGACTGCAGCTGGTGCACTAGCAGCCAGCCCAGCACGGCCACCCCGGCGGCGGCCACCCCGAGCAGCAGCAGCCCCAGCGCGGCTCGGCACCTCCAAGCCCAGGCTTCCCTGTGTCTGGGACCTCCGGCCGCCCTCTCTTCCGTCCAGCCCGGAGCAACGAGAGCCCCAGCATTGTTCTCATTCCGCCCTTTGCCTCCTTTGCGCTGCTTGACAGTCATGCTGCACCCGTGCCATTAACCCCAGGGCAGAGATTAATGCAACCGGGACAGGGCACGCAACGGGTGCAATCAATACAGCTGGTGCGAGGCATGCGACAAATGCAATTAATGATTGCAAAGCGAGCAAGTTTTCGAAGCAGTGCAATGCATGCGAAAGCAGCTAATGCAATCACGGCCACTGCGGGCTGTCAGGCTTGCAACTACTCCAACGACAGCAATGCCTGAAGAGAATGCAGTTGATGCAATCGGTGCATTGCCTCCAGCTGTTGCAATAAGTGCAATACTGCATTGCAATAAATTCCTCGGTGCGTTTGGGGGCTTCACGGAGACCGCACTTCGACGGTCTCCTCTGAACTGACTAAAAAGTTGAAGCCGAAAGCCAAACTTTTTTCCTCCTCCTCCGCCAGAGAGCAGGCAGAAAACTAGGGGAGGTGAAAGGGATTGTGATTGGTTCCAAGGTAGAGCCCTGAACCACTGAGAAAAATGGAAAGCCCAGGAGCGGAGCTGGGCGGGCAGGTAAACTGAGAGCAGCCAATAGCACAGGGCGAAGGGGCTGGAGTGCAGCAAGCGGAGTGTAGCAGGGCAGGTGTAGGCTGCAGGAGGATGGGCCCGACTGGCAAAACTGATGAGTGGCTTCAAAGCCCACCAAGGAGGAGTGAGATTGTCAGCGGCTGGTTGGGTTGCAGTGCAGATTCCAACGCCCTGCAAAGCGAACCCCCTATCCTGCAGTGACAGCCACAGGGGCTTAACTTGGCACTCGAAGGGTATGTCTACACTGCATGTCAGCCTGGGGTTTGAACTCTGGCTCAGGTCTAACCCTTCTTTCACCCCTACCAGTCTACACACAAATCACCCTAACCTAAGGCTTGGGCCCAGGGTTCCAGGACCTCCTGGGAGGTGGAGGGGCTGAACTCAAACTACAACCCAAGATTCAAGGCCTATTTATTGCTTTGCTGTGTAGATGCAAACCTACTGGACTTATGCTGTGGCAGTTAACCAAAAGTATCCCATAATCCTATGGGCCAAGGATCTGTGTCCTCTGGACAGTCTAGTTTGGTGAACGGTCAAGTTTTCCCACACTGTGCCATGAACCAAGGGCTAGAGTGGGTGCATTTCAGGAGGGCACTAGGAAGTCTGGGATATGGTTGGCTGGACTCGGATCTGCATACTGCAGCATAGATACTGGAGACCCGGGAAAAATTCTTTTCCTAGGATTGACAATCAGTGTAGATGCTCAAGCCCTGGGTTCTCTAACACAGAATCCACTAACTCAATTTCCACTAATCATAGGTGCCTAACGAAAAAAATTAGCAGGTGCACAGCACCCACTGGCAGCCAAACCTAAAATCTTTTGTTTGTTTTATATTTTCCCAATTTGTTATTTTAGCTTAGAAATATTAGGCCTTGTGTGCATGGAGAAGTTGCACCATTTTCATTTTACTTAGTTTTTGACTTTTCAGTTTAATTTAAATCTCTTCCCAAGCAATAAACTAAACCAAAAGAAGCTGCTCTTAGACCAAAATAAGAGCACCTGGTGAGGGATTTGAACCGGTTTAACTAATCTTTTTAAATCACACCTTAACTAAACTGGCAAAACTTTTTCATGTAGACAAGCCCTCACATAATTCAAATCTGGTTTTGATCTGAAGGATGTTCATTATGAGCTCTTAAACTTTAATTGAAGGGAGATGGAGATGATTTTTATGAAAGGCTTCCTTTATCCAAAATGTTAATTGGTCATTGAATGCAAGCAGGAAGTTAAATAACACAAATAACCAAAAAGTTTTAAACAGTCTGATTAAAAATCTTCTCTTTTCTTAACAGCTCAACTTTCTCTCTTTTTTCTCATTTTATTACCAGGTATGCTTTTTTTTTCAGTCATAGAACTTTCAAGCCTGGACAGCGTGTGAATTTCTTATGTAAAAATGAACAGGAAATGAGAACCCACCCCTTTCAGGCCTTCTTTGTGCACCATAAAGCAACAAAAAATGGGCTCAATGCCAATTTTTCCCCTTCACAGATCATCTTCAAAAGTTGCCTTAGTTAACCTGCAATATTACTTAGCCTTTTAATTAGACTTTTATAATGCAGCTCTCAGACTGTTTCATTAAGAAAGATCAGTAGTATCTTATCCCAGTTTTATAGACTTCGACTGGATAATGACAGAAATAGTGTGTTTATTATTATTATTTCTTCTGAACATTACGTTGTGGTTCCAAGAAACAGATTAAAGGGTCTGAAAGTCAGGATTCCTGGGTTCTTGTCCTATCTGTGCTACTGACTCAGTGTGTGAATTTGGGCCAGTCACATCTCAGTTTCATCCTCTGTGAAATGGAGATGAGCATAATACCCACCTTTCCAAAATGTTCTGAAGTCCAAGTCAGATGAACAGTGCTATGTAAGTGTAGGGTATTAGCATTATGCAGTTTAGTATTCCTTCAGGAGCATGTTAAAGCTTGTCTGGTAACTAAGCCTGTTTTACAGTTCACTGGTCTGGAAAGGGTCATGCTCAAGCTTTCCTCCCATCTGGTCTGTTCATGTAAGAAATGAAGCATTGAAGGTGCTGCTCATGCTGGACGCGGCACGGGCCAATGATTACTCTATAAAGAATGTGCATGCTATATTTAATACAAAGATGCAAGCCCTTGTACAAATGGACCAAACATATCCCCTAAAAGTTTGAGGTTTTCATAGGACGGAGGGTAGTTTGGGAACCTCAGTGTCAAAGAGGAAGGATGGCCCAGTGATTAGGACACTAGCTGGAAACTTGGGTTCAAGTCCTTGTTCTGCCACAGACTTCCTGTGTGACCATGAGCAAGTCACTTAGCTTCTCTGTGCCTCAGTTGCCCATCTGTACAATGGGGATAATAGCACTGTTCTCCCTCACAGGGATGTTGTGTGGTTAATTACATTAAAGGTTGTGTGAGGGAGGAGAGACCTTTCTCTCTCTGGTCACTAGGTATCAACTGTGAGGATTACGCCTGAAGAGAGAAGGGGAACTTCATTGGTGTTTACATTAGGACGTTTAAATGCATTTTCTGATTCGATGCTAATGGAGCTAAAAGACATTTCCAGCCTAATCTTTTTCATGCAGTCTAACAACTGCAACCTGTTTTTTTTTCTACCTTGTTTGAGGTCAGACCTGCTAGAATCTCACAGGTTCTGCTTATTAGGATATTAGGAAAAACTTTTTCACTAGGAGGGTGGTGAAGCACTGGAATGGGTTACCTAGGGAGATGGTAGAATCTCCATCCTTAGAGGTCTTTAAGGCCCAGCTTGACAAAGCCCTGGCTGGGATGATTTAGTTGGGATTGGTCCTGCTTTGAGCAGGGGGTTAGACTAGATGACCTCCTCAGGTCCCTTCCAATCTTAGTATTCTATGATTCCTCTAAGCCACCCTTATTTTACCAGGATACTTCAACCATCAGTACTTTTACAAGTGCTGTTGCTTAAGCTCTGTGGCTGCTTAACTGAGGTCTTTGTTCTGTGCCTGCACACATTGGTAGACATGCACCAAGCCCAAGCAGACTGTCCTTCCCCTGGCAAAGAAGAAACCATGAAGGCAATTTGGAGACCATTCTAATGATCTCTCAATTCTCTGTCTATGAGAACAAATACAGGAATTTAGGGATTGGCAGACTGGATCAAATATGAGGCCCTCCTAATCCAATATTTTGTCTCTGACAGTGGCTAGTACCAGCCACTTCAAAGAAAGGTACAAGGATTCCCATAGTAGAGAAGTATGGAATAACATGCCTATAGGGGACATTTCTTCCTGACTGCATCAGTTGGTGGCTGGTTTATGCCTAGAAGCATGAGGGTATGTATCCCTTATATTTTCTCTGTATCTAATTTGCATAAACATATGTAAATTAGACTTTCCAATCCATCATTCTCCCAGTGCCTCATAGGTAGTCAGATACTACAGTTATAGGCAACCTTATAGAAACCTAGATGGATCTGTTATTCCATCAAAGTTTGGCAGGAATCTCAGCAGGTATGATAGAATGAGGAGGTAGCAATTCATACACAAAAAGGTGGTTGTAGAGTATGTGAAATCAACATTCAGGAGCTAGCTGCTATTTTTATTTTGAAGAGAGAATCCCACTTACTCAATGTGGTTTTTATTATTTAATTTCACTTTGACCCACTGTTGCCATTTCTGTACATCGTTAGCACAAGGAAAGCCCTAACAGGAGGGGAAACACTTCAGTAACATGAGCCCCATGCAAGCATTTGGCTGGCTGAGGATCCAATGGCCACCAGTTTCCGATTCTTGGCTCGGCCCTGCTTCCTATGAATCTATCACCCAGCAACAGCTTTAGCAGAGTCTATGATGCTCTTTCTGGGCTTTCATCAGAAACTGTTGCTTTCAGTCCTTCATCATCCATTCAATGACCAAACCATTCAACCAGTGCAGACTGAATGGACTCAGGTGGATTCTCATGCAAGGTTTTAACCATTTAACTGCACTGTATCAAAGGTAGTGTAGAGATGGTGGGAGCCAGGGAGCAATTATATTTTCAACATTAATTTGTTGGATTAAATATACTACATCCTGGTTAGTGGCACTGAGGACAGGAGCATAGTTCTGAGAAGTGCAGCATAGCTCTACCCATGTACCCTGATCCTTGCTACTCGTGTCTTGGTCTCTCACTTACCTCTGCCAGTGCACTTTAATGCTGACGTACAGCACCCCCTGCTATTATTTGCCTGTAGAGACTGCCAACTTTGTGGCTGTTTTGTTTTTATGTAGACAGATACTGTTTTCGGCCTGGAGGGTAAAGAGCATAATACACTTAACTTCTAAAGACAATGAGATAAATGCAGAATTGCTGTTAGCTGAATGGGGACTTTTGGAAGCCTGGTGTAGCTTGTTACATACCAGGCTAAAAAAATATATCTATCTACATCTTAGATGTTTGCCAGGAGACAAAGGATTACATTAAAATCTCAATATTTCATCCTGGTTTTAATGACTGCTTTTCCATGCTGGATGGGATGACTGGCGTTAATCTAAATTGAAATCTGTCCCAGTCCTGCTGCTTTGCATCGAAAGCATCTGCTGATCTCCTTCAGCCTTCTTTCTCGCACCTCAGCCCTCCAGAGGCCAAATGTGGGACCAGTGTGCCCCCTCAGGGAGGAACAGAACTTACTGGGCAACTCCCACCAGGTTGGAAGCCCTTCCTCTGGGGACCCAGGAAGATGCCACCTTTTCACCCCACCATGACCTTTACAGTCATGTTCCCCAGTTCTTTGGAGGTTTTAAAACAAAGGGAACAGAACAATGCCAAACCATGTGAGACAAGAGATCAGAAATCCAGATCCAAGCAGGTCGGCTTCAAGGAGCTTCCCCAGCAAATTTTCTGCTTTCAAGAGATTTCTCAGCCCTGGTTCATGAGTAAATGGAAGTGGCCTCTTGGCATTGCAGGATGATGTCTCATGCCTGTGGTGTCCATGGAAAGTTCACTCTTGGCCAACTCTGCCTACCTACAGTTCTCCTTCCACATTCACCTTCTGCATCCTTTGTTTCTCCTTGCTTTGGAAGGCCACCATTCTCCCCTTTGGAGGGCTGTTGTACAGAATCATACATCCATTCTGAAAAGACTTTGCTGTTCTAAAAGCTTTTGTTTTCTCCCACACACATGCAGCACAATGCTCAAGATACAGCCAACAGATCAGAAAACAAGAGACAACCTGAGACTGTCAGCTGGTTATCAAACTAGATTTGTAGCTTTTTGGTACTGTGTCAGTTCTACATAAAAAGCTTTATAATTCAGATGGCTGTGCAGAGCTGTCCTCAGGCAGGTCACATTAGAAGGAGGGATCTAGGAGAGAGAGATAACATGAGTGTCTTCAATATTAGAATGGAGACAGTTTGGAAGGCATACAGAGAAGACCAACTGAAAGCGTTAAGGGGCTGGACAGAGTGATTTATGAGGAAAGATTACATTATCAAATAAGCCCAATTCTTCCCTGGTGTAATCTCACTGAGATGTTTTGAATTGCACCAGGCATTAATTTAACCCAATACATATAGATTGGCTAAACTATGACTAAAGGGAAACATGATGATGAGAAGATACAAGCTCCTCAGTGTATGTCTACTCTGCAAGCAGGAGGTGTGACTGCATCACACATAGGCATACCCGAGCTGGCTTTGATCTTCTCCAGCCTTCTTTCTGGTACCTCTCAACTGTGATCAAGCTAGCTCGCTGAAGATAGCAGGGTAGTTGCAACAGCCTGGCTGCTGGTACAGGCTAGCTGCTCACGTACAGACCCAGGCTCTGGGACAGGTTTGTATTTGGGCAGCCAGTCTGGGCTTCTCTGAGTGCCACCCTGACTTCACTGCTATTTTTAGTGAGCTAGCTGCATCAAAGCTAGCACAGTGTAGACATACCCAAAGAGGAAGAGGCATTACTTAGGGTGTCACAAAGGCATGTAAGTAGAAATAACGGGATGAAATCAACAAAGGGAACATTTAGGCTGCATATAGATTCATAGATACTAAGGTCAGAAGGGACCATCCTGATCATCTAGTCCGACCTCCTGCACAACGCAGGCCACAGAATCTCACCCACCCACTCCTACGAAAAACCTCACCTATGTCTGAGCTATTGAAGTCCTTAAATCATGGTTTAAAGACTTCAAGGAGCAGAGAAGCCTCCCTCAAGTCACCCATGCCCCATGTTACAGAGGAAGGCGAAAAACCTCCAGGGCCTCTCCAATCTGCCCTAGAGGAAAATTCCTTCCCGACCCCAAATATGGCAATCAGCTAAACCCTAAGCATATGGGCAAGATTCACCAGCCAGATGCTACAGAAAATTCTTTCTTGGGTAACTCAGATCCCATCCATCTAATATCCCATCTCAGGGGATTAGGCCTATTTACCCCAAATATTTAAAGATCAATTACTTACCAAAATCACTTTATCCCATCATACCATCTCCTCCATAAACTTATCAAGTAGAATCTTAAAACCAGATAGATCTTTTGCCCCCACTGCTTCCCTTGGAAGGCTATTCCAAAACTTCACTCCTCTGATGGTTAAAAACTTTCGTCTAATTTCAAGTCTAAACTTCCTGGTGGCCAGTTTATACCCATTTGTTCTTGTATCCACATTGGTGCTGAGCTGAAATAATTCCTCTCCCTCTCCTGTATTTATCCCTCTGATATATTTATAGAGAGCAATCATATCTCCCCTCAACCTTCTTTTAGTTAGGCTAAACAAGCCAAGCTCCTTAAGTCTCCTTTCATAAGACAAGTTTTCCATTCCTCGGATCATCCTAGTAGCCCTTCTCTGTACCTGCTCCAGTTTGAATTCATCCTTTTTAAACATGGGAGACCAGAACTGCACACAGTATTCTAGGTGAGGTCTCACCAGTGCCTTGTATAATGGTACTAAAACCTCCTTATCCCTACTGGAAATGCCTCTCCTGATGCATCCCAAAACCGCATTAGGTTTTTTCACAGCCATATCACATTGGCAGCTCATAGTCATCCTATGATCAACCAATACTCCAAGGTCCTTCTCCTCTTCTGTTACTTCTAATTGATCCGTCCCCAATTTATAACTAAAATTCTTGTTATTAATCCCTAAATGCATAACCTTACACTTCTCACTATTAAATTTCATCCTATTACTATTACTCCAATTTACAAGGTCATCCAAATCCTCCTGTATAATATCCCGATCCTTCTCTGCATTGGCAATACCTCCCAGCTTTGTGTCATCTGCAAACTTTATTAGCACACTCCCACTTTTTGTGCCGAGGTCAGTAATAAAAAGATTAAATAAGATTGGCCCCAAAACCGATCCCTGAGGACCTCCACTGGTAACCTCCCTCCAACTTGACAGTTCGCCTTTTAGTAGGACCCATTGCAGTCTCCCCTTTAACCAATTCCTTATCCACCTTTTGATGTTCATATTGATCCCCATCTTCTCCAATTTAACTAATAATTCCCCATGTGGGACGGTATCAAATGCCTTACTGAAATCTAGGTAAATTAGATCCACTGCATTTCCTTTATCTAAAAAATCTGTTGCTTTTTCAAAAACGGAGATTAGGTTGGTTTGGCACGATCTACCTTTTGTAAAACCATGTTGTATTTTGTCCCATTTACCATTAACTTCAATGTCCTTAACTAATTTCTCCTTCAAAATTTTTTCCAGGACCTTGCATACTACAGATGTCAAACTAACTGGCCTGTAGTTACCCGGATCACTTTTTTTTCCTTTCTTAAAAATAGGAACTATATTAGCAATTCTCCAATCATTCGGTACAACTCCTGAGTTTACAGATTCATTAAAAATTCTTGCTAATGGACTTGCAATTTCAGGTGCCAATTCCTTTAATATTCTTGGATGAAGATTATCTGGGTCCCCCGATTTAGTCCCATTAAGCTGTTTGAGTTTTGCTTCTACCTCAGATATGGTAATATCTACCTCCATATCCTCATTCCCATTTGTCGTGCTACCATTATCCCTAAGATCCTCTTTAGCCTTATTAAAGACTGAGGCAAAGTATTTGTTTAGATAATGGGCCATGCCTAGATTATCTTTAACCTCCACTCCATCCTCAGTGTTTAGCGGCCCCACTTCTTCTTTTTTAGTTTTCTTCTTATTTATATGGCTATAGAACCTTTTACTATTGATCCACTTGAGGGAGGATTCTCTGCTCCTTGAAGTCTTTAAATCACGATTTGAGGACTTCAATAGCTCAGACATAGGTGAGGTTTTTCGTAGGAGTGGGTGGGTGAGATTCTGTGGCCTGCGTTGTGCAGGACGTCGGACTAGATGATCAGAATGGTCCCTTCTGACCTTAGTATCTATGAATCTATATGAAAATGGGAGGAAACTGTGATTGTGAGGGTATGGCATTGTTTGAAGGGGAGGATATATGTTTAAGTTTTGTCAGGGATGCCTAGCACATACAAGTTAGGCTCCCTTTATATGCATTTAACTAAATGAGTAAATAAGAAAAGCTCGGTGGGTAAAATAATTGAAACAAAACTCTGTAAACTACCATTTCATTCTGAAATTTACAAAATGGAGCTGCAAAAGTTGCACTGTCTTTCACATCAGCTTTAAGTCCCTTTTTGGAGTGAGAACAGACCCATTTCTACTTAAAACGTTGGTTTTTGTCTGAGAAACATAAAATTCTGACTGAAACTTCCATTGGAAATATGCAAGATTTTGAGTTTTATATATTCTGGGTGTGAAAATGTCCTCTATGCAAAAAAATAAATTTCTGTATTGTGAAATGTCCTGGAATGAAATCATAAAAATCGTAATGCAAAATTGAATGCTCTCATTTTCATCCCTTACATACATTTCTCATTACAATGGCATGATATTTCATTTGGTAGCTGCAGTGTTATGTGAGATTTTTATTCACTGTTTTCCTATTGCTTTTGTCTTTTCTTTCCTGTGAATGGCTTCCTCTCCAATCAACGAACAATGTGTCTACAATGCAGCTGCCAAAGGAAAGAGCAGACAAACTGAAGGAGATGGAACAGATAAAACTGGATGGCAGACAGATAAGTCTGTTTTGCCAGATGAAGAAGGTGCTAAGGAAATTCTACAGGGAGAAGGCCTTGGGAATCAAAATCACCTTAAAAGCACCAGAATGGGCAAAGCTGGCCAGTATGGAAGTAACCAAGATGGTAGTCGAGAACTCTATGGCTCCTCAATGGATGTTGATTGGCAACATGGATCTTTGGTATTGGACTAGATGGTGCTGGAGGCATGGGTTCACCTGGTGGCAGATCTGCTATACTAGGTGTATTTGATGGTGGTGGTGGTGCTGGCTCAGGTGGTACAGGGGGCATGGGCTCCCTCTGTGGTAAGGATGGTATGAAAGGTGGAACCAGTGCTGAATTAACAGGTGCAGGATGCATAAGGTCTTTTTATGATAAGGATGATATGCTTGCTGGGGCTGGGGCTCGTGATGCTGGTCTAGGTGATGCATGTGGTATGAAGTCTCTATATGGTAAGGATGGTATGATAGGTGCAGTTGGGGCTGTGGCTGGTGGAGATGAGGCTGAGATTGGTCGTGCTAGTGCTGGTTTAGGTGGTGCAGGAGGAATGAGGTCTCCCTATGGTAAGGATGGTAGGCTAGGTGGAGATGGGACTGGTACTGGTGTTGGTGGTGATGATTTAGGTAGTCCAGGGGCCATAGAGTCTCTCTATGGTAATGATGGTATGGTAGGTGGAGCTGGTGCTGGGGCTGGTAGTGGTTTTGGTGGTGCAGGGGGCATGGTGTCTCTCTATGGTAAGAATGGAATGATAGATGGAGCTGGCTCTGGGGCTGTTGGTTTTGGTGCTGGTGTAAATAGCCCAGGGAGGATGGGAACTCTTTCTGGAAAGGATGCTATATCTGGTGGAGCTGATGCTGGATTAGGAGGAGCAGGGGGTCTGATGGGTTCTCTCTATGGCAAGAATGGTATGCACAGTGCTGGTTTAGGTGATTCAAGGGGTGAGGGCTATCTCTGTGGTAAGGATACTATGCTAGGTGGAGCTGGTACTGGTTTAGATAGTGCAGGAAGGATAGGCTGTCTCTATGGTAAGGATCCTATTTTAGGTGGACATGGTGTTGGTGGTGCTGGTGCTGGATTAGCAGGTACAGGAACCATGAGTTCTCTCTTTGGCAAGGATGCTATGCTAGGGAGAGCTGGTGCTGGATGTGGACTAGATGGTGCTGGGGTCAGAGATGCTATGCTAGGGGGAGCTGGCACTGGTAGTGCTGGGATTGTCCTGGCTTAGGTGGTGCAGGTTCTTGCTATGGCAAAGATGGTATGCCAGGTGGAGCTGGTGCTGGTGTTGCAGGTGGAATGGGTGCTCTTGATGGCAAGGATTCTATGCTAAGTGGAGCCGGTGCTGGATCAGCAGGTGCAGGAGACATAGGGTCTCTCTATATTAAGGATGGTAAGGTAAGTGGAGCAGGCCCTGGTGCTGGTATAAGTGGTGCAGAGGGCATGGAGTCTTTCTTTGATAAGGATGGTATGTTTGGCACCAGTGCTGGTGCTGGAGTAGGTGGGGCAGGTGTGTTGGATTCTATACATAGCAAAGGTTTAGTGCTGGGTGGGGCAGGCCCTGGTACTGGTGATGAATTCATAGGAGCTTGGGGCATGGGTTCACTTGACAGCAGAGATTCTATCTTAGATGGAGCAGTTGCCAGTGGTGGTAATGGTGGTTTAGGACACTTGGGTTCCCTTTATGGCAGGGATCCTGCCCTTGGTGGAGCAGCTGTTGGTGCAGGAGTTAAATTACAGGATGGCTCCATTGATGGGAAAATGCCAGGTGTTCATGGTGAAGAGTCACTGGGTTATGATCAGATGTCAGGCCATCATGGTGGAGTCCAGGCTGATGCCAGAAGAGGACAGATGTCAGGCCTTAATGCCAGGGGACTAAGTGCAGAAGAAACCTTGAAAAACAGAGACTGGAAAAGAAAAGGTTTTCTCCAAGACAAAGCAAGAGGTATTCACTTTTCACTGATAGCTTTTATGGTGCTATTGTTCTAGTATTTTAGAGAAGAAGGATAATCTTGTGGTTGAGACCTAGGCCTGAAAACTTGGAGGCTTTCTGTTCTATCTGTGACTATGCCATAAATTTCCTTTGTGATCTTAAGTAAATCACAGGCCCAGATTTTTAAAAGTGGTCACTGATTTTGGGTTTCTCCTGTTTTGGGTGCCTAACTTGGATCTGATTTATAGAAGTGCTGATGCTCCCAACTTGTAGCTGAAGTCGATGGGAGCTCCATGTGTTCAACACCTCTGGAAGGGGAGACTTGAAAATGTTTGTCTCAGCTTCCACATCTTTAAATGGAGATAGTAACTTCACCACTTCCAGGAGGTTGGGAAGAGATTTATAATTGTCTGTTAAAGTGCCTTGAGATCCTTGCGATAGAACTGGTATATATTAATGATAGCTGTTTAGAATTATTGTGAGATCTCTCTGGAACCCCCCTCTAAGCCCTTCTAACTCCTTCCTATGAAATAAACAGACTCAAAGCACACAAGGAACAGGCATTATCTAGTTCACAAAAAAATTAGTTTCCATATCTTTTCAAATGAAGTGTCCATACTTCTTTGCCATCTCCCAGTAGTTCAAAACAGACCCTTTTACTTTATTGTTTCTAATGATGTCCAGTGCAAAGATCTCCGTTTTTCCACAACCCTGAGACCCATTCAGTGCCAATTTTTCTGTTATATGAAAATGCACATAAAATCCAACCCAGAAAATTCTTACTCATGTTAGTTGGCCTTATCTGACTAAAACCACTGAAGTCAATGAGGCTACTCATGAGAATAAGGACTACTTAACTGAGTATGGATCAGGTCTATAATGCCAGATATTTCTGGTTTTGTGCTGAGTTTCTTATGGGAATGAGGGATTGGGATATGTGTGCCCACTTAAATACAACACACTATAAGCTTGATTTCAAGTGTATCTACTTGTCCATTATATTGACTTGACTTGCATGCAGAACATTGGCAGATCTTCAGTTGACGTATATCAGCACGACCCCAATTAAATCAGTGTCAGTTTACACCATCTGAGGATCTGGCCCAATAGTATTTTGGGATTATTACTGTAGAACTTCTTTTTATAAGAGTGGTGCCTGTTCTTCCCATCTGCACGGGCATTTTTGTGCTCAGATGTTACTCCCCCAGTATGTTCTCTTGGGTAACAAATGGTCAGTGCATTTCCAATGTGGGCTCTTTTCCTCTCTGTATGTTCAGAATCACATTGCCATTTCAACAAAGGGTTGTCTGACGTCAGTGCCCAGAAAGGGAAACCCGCTGTGCTGTCTTGCAGTCTCAATAACGATCAGGTGGAGGGAATCTGGTTTAAAGATGAATTCAAGGTAAGGGTGCAATAGCTCACTGTTTTCTTGGGACACCAAGGACTTATTTTACTCGCTGGCTACAACTTTCATGCGATATTATGGCAAGATGTTTCCTTTGCCCTGCTTTCATGTGGCTGAGAGTCAGGGTCCTGTGCCCCAGTTTCCACTGTAAGGGAAGGCAGCAGACTAGTCTCCCTGGCCACTGAAGCTGACCTGTGTGGGATTGCTCCCAAGCCTGTTTGGCTCAAGCCTCCCAAGGGGAATTGGGCAGGGTTCCTCCCCAATCCCACCATAGGGCCATTTGCATTCTCACGTCTACACTAGGAGGGTATTGTAAGGTTTTTTTCCCATCTCATTTTCCTTGACATTGGCAGGGAAGGGAAGAGTCTCCTTTCTTCTGCCCACTACTGATTACTTAGAGTGCATATACATACTAGGTGCATTCAGAAATGCAAAGAAAAACAAGGTGCCTTCTCCAAGGAACTTCAGGTTGAAGATATGATTGTGACAGGTGTGGACCATCCACAGTGCTCATTGAAATCAATGCTCAGCACCACGTAAGATAAGACAAATTAGATACAATGTCTCATTACAATGCAGGAGAATGGTTTGGGTCACAAGATCACTGAGGATGAGATTGCAGAAGCCCAGATGAGAAATGACCCAGGCATGGAACCAGGTTTTAGGAATAGGGATGGAGAGGAATGGAGACAGCTTAGATATATTAGGACCTGATCCAAAGCCCACTGAGGTCAATGGAAAGACTCACATTGACTTTAATGGACTTTGGATCAGGCCCTTAGTAAGGAATATATTGATCCATCAGTAGTTACATGAAGAGTTACCAATTAAATAATCAAGGAATATCATAGTAATTAAGCAACAGTGACCAAAACATAGGATCTTACCGGGGGATTAATGATGAGCTATGGTGGACACAGCTGAGGAACCCTAGACAGTCACTGATTCCTATGAAATACCCTGTTTTGAGCTGCTTGTTGCTACAGAGGATCTGTGTTACACCCCAGCTTTTAGACTAGAGGTTCTCAAACTGGGGGTTGGGACCCCTCAGGGGGTCGCGAGCTGTCAGCCTCCACCCCAAACCCTGCTTTGCCTCCAGCATTTATAATGGTGTTAAATATATAAAAAAGTGTTTTTAATTTATAAGAGGGGTCACACTCAGAGGCTTGATATGTGAAAGGGATCACCAGTACAAAAGTTTGAGAACCACTGTTTTAGACCATCTTTTGGAGTAAGCCAGTCAGTGTGGCAGACCCCCAAGGAGTCCCACTTGTCCTTTGGGGTAGGCCCTGCTGCCTCACCGCCTCCTAGATTGGAGCCTCTGGGTTTCAGCACTCCTGTTTCGTACCATGAGCTCTCCTCAGCGAGTCCCACTGAAGTGGACTCCTGGTTAGAGACTTGTACACCCTTCAGGAACTAATGCACCCCAGCAAGTATTTGTAGTGACACCCAAGCAGAGTTTTCAAAACAGAGCAGGATATTTTAGTCAGCTGGAACACAGCACTGGAAGTCCTTAGGTTAGCATAGAGAAACGAAGGTTAAAGCATAGTCCATTTTAGTCAAGCCAGAGTAATTCACTAGCCAAGCTGTAGTCAACGCCCTTTTCAAGTTCTGTTGACTTCCTTAGTCAGTCCCAGTAGAGAGCTCCTAGCCACTTCCAGAAACCAATTCTTTACTGCCTTTTGGTCACCTCCCAGGCCTTTGTTTTCCAGGTAGGTCCATGCTGAGTTCAAACCCAGGGGGGAGCGGTGGGGGAAAGCTACTTCCTCTGGGTGTTGATTGCTAGGTGTCAATGATATGGCCTTTGGGGTTTTCTATGTTCTTCTCAGATTTTCCATTGATAAGGGTTGACCTTGGCCAGTCCTTCTAATGACCCATTCAGTCCTCTCAGACAGCTAAGTGGCATACCTCCCCCACATGTCTCTTTGCCCCAAGAGCAAACTTAATAATTTTTCTCCCACTGGGTAGAAAAGTTACGTATGGGGAAAATTGAGGCTTCATAAAAATATTACAGGAAATTCCCACTTTGTCACACCTGGATTTTGTATTCAGTTTCATTTGGCACATCGAGCATTCTTATTTCCCAAGTCCAATTCCTTTTGTCTCCCAATAAAAAAAAAAGCAAGTGTTTCCCTGTATCTTTTTTGTTAATATTTTGAACTGCACTTGATCATCCAAATAGTTTAAAATTTTGCACTTCCATTGTATTTGGCTGATATGTATGGTGCGCTACCCGGCTGCCAGAAAAGATTGCAAGCAAGCCAAGAAGACCACAATATTTGCTTTGGCCAGACAGAAAAATTGTCAGGTTTGTGATATCTGTGGGGGTATTTTATAGGGATGGTCAAAATTTTTCCATTCAAATTTTTTTTTTGAGGGAAAATGACAGTTCAACTGAAGGGAAATTTTCACCAAAAAACCCCCCCAAAACAATGTTCATCAAAAATGTTTGCATTTTCAGTTTTCTAAGGAAAAGAAAATGTGTTCAACATTTTTAATGGAAAATGATTTTTTTATTAAAAATGTTGAACACATTTTCTTTTCCTCGCCCCCCCCGCAAAAAAAATCCAAAAAATGTTTGTGAAAATTGAAGTTAAACAGTCATTTACCAATCTGCTCTAGTGTGTTATCTTCTTGGTTGGCCAGTCTTCCTTTTGAATAGCCATATTAATAAACCAGAAAGTCCCATCTGACATTTGTCCTGCCAAAATATTGGATAGTTCCTGTAAAGAAAAAATGTGTCTCTGTCCTTTACACAGCAGCGAACAGGCCTGGATGAACTCTCTTCTGAAAAATATGGGCTGGTCCACAAACTGATTGACACAGTAGAAGATAATCATGCTGGAAAGTACAAATTTGAAGCTGAAGGTGTCAAAACTGAAGCATCTATTTTTGTTGAAGGCAAGTCTGTTCAAATTGCTTCATTACCTAGATGTTAAAAAGGCAGTTGGAATGCTCATGTTCCTAATACAAGGTATTAGCCTGCATGTGCTTGAAATGTAATGCAAAATTTCTCAAATTAGGGTCCATGGACCCCTGGGGGTCCATAAGGGTACTCCAGAGGGTCCACAAGTCATGTCCAGGGCGGCCAGCCCTGCTGATCAACTCCTCCCCCTCCCTCACATTCCTCCTGCATGCCATGGAACAGGTATTCAGCAGTGTGCAGGAAGCGTTGGGAAGGAGGGGGAGGAGCAGGGACGGGGCAAGCTCGGGGGAGGCCATGGAAAGAGGGGGGGAAAAGGAGGGGTGGGGGTGGGGTGAGGTGGGTCCTTGGGGGGGAAGGGGTGGAGTGTGGGCAGAGCCTGAGGCTAAGCGGGGGAGTTGGGGTCAACGAAAAATTTTAAATCAAAATGGGGGTCCTCAGGTTGCTAAAGTTTGAGAACCGCTGATGTAATGCTTTATCTTATAAAGCAGTATTTTGATTAGAAGGCTGGCCTTGTGATTAAAGAAATGGAGTGGAATGTAAGAGATGTGAGTTTGATTCTTAGCTCTAACGCCAATTTTGGGAAGGAGATTGTGCATTTCCTAATTAATTGCAAATTTATAGTGGAGCCTTAATCTTGCATGAACAAAGTTTATTACATTTAATATCCCAGGTTTTAGTTTGTAAAGAAATGAGAAGGTGGGTGAAAAAAAGCAGAAAATATAAAGAAAAACAGGGAAATTTAAAGAAAAAAACAGCTGACAGGCACTGGCTAGCAGTAGATTTAGCCATTGCAAAGTGAACAATTTTATACCTAAAAGACTTAAAGAAAATGTCACTCTTAAACCAGCAAATACATCTCTATAATATATGCATCTCTAAGTGTGCTGTATCATTATCTCAAAGGTTTGACCACCTGATTTAATAAAAAACTGTCTCTTAGTTCACATGCATGCTTACTGAATTCCAAATGAATTAATGCATGTCAGATGAAATTTACCTCAGTGCAGGGGCAAGAACAAAGTCTAGGCCTCACTTATGTTATATTTTGAGGGCATAAGTGGGGCCTGGTGCTGTCGTTCTGTACAGGATGAATTACCCTGCAGTGCATGTATGGATACAGAGCATACGGTAAGTATGCAACTAAAACTGAAGATCTAGATCCTGTGAGATCCTGAGCCCCACCTGCCACATGATAAATTCCAGTGATTTTTGTTGGGATTGGACCCAATAGTACCAGGTTAAATAATGTTGAAAATATTTAGCAGCAGTTAATTCAGAGCAGCTCTGCCCTCAAAATAAGCGTTTTCTCTTTCAGTTCTATTTATGAATGGCTTAGTTTTTATGTTTAGATCCTCCAAATGTTGACAAGGCTCTTCTGGAAAAGCTGATGAAGGAGCCTGTTATAGTCAAGGCAGGGCAGAATGCCATGGTTAAAATCCCATTCGAGGGCCGGAAGCCAGTCAGAGCAACATGGATAAGGGACGGGGATGAGCTCCTGAATGATGCCAGGATCCATATTGACAAGGCAGACAGCTTCACCCGGCTTTCCATCTCCAGCACTAACAGGAAGGACTGTGGGGATTACAAAGTGAAGCTGAAGAATGAGAGTGGAACCCTGGAGACCAGCCTAAAGCTGGAGGTGATAGGTGAGAGTCTCATGATATCAGTCGACCACCTTGGGCACAGAGGGAAGTCCTTGTAAGTTTTTTTGGTATCTCTCTTCCTGATTTTCCAGAGATAATTAGTTTAGAGTCATGGCACACACAGAAGGAGCTCTTCATTGGTGCTTTTACAGAACACTGCTTGTAAGAATATCTGAGCGCTGGCTGGGCTCACTCTTTTTCCTTCTCATCCACAATAAATCAAAAGGAGGCAAGATGCTGAGCAACTCCCAGAAGTGCTGAATGCCTGCAGCTCCCATGGATTTTAATGAGACTTGAGCCACTTGGCACCTTCAGGAGCTGCTCAGTGACTTCCAGGCTCAAATGCAAAAGGATCCACATGGTTGTAAATCTACCTGTCCTATCCTTGCTCCTTTATTAGCTCACCCTGGCCTGTCTCCTGATTTACCTATTTGGGGTCTGAAACCTGAAGACCATGCATGGCAGATTTGCACTCCTTTAGCTTCAACTGGAATTCTCTGCAGCTGTGAAAAGGGCAGGATTAGTTCCCAACTGAGCAACAGTTCGATGAGACCAGAAGTGTGGTCTGCTGGGGAAGGACGATGCTACATCACTTGACTTAGCTTTGTCATTTCTAGTAATTAACAGAAGATTAAAGACTTCCAGGTGGAGTAGCCAAATAAAGATAATCTCCCTCATTTTCTAAATTAAACAGTTTACTTATGCATCCATCTTTTTGCATTGAAACACAGCCCCTTGAGAGCTGCAGGAGTTTAAATATAAAAGTCAAATGAAGAACAAACATTTCTCCAAGAAGAAAAATACTAATTAAAGATGCAAACTAGCTCAAATGCACCTATTAAAGTCCAAATAATTACACTAGGGTAATAAATCATTAAGATAAATAATCAGTTTCTCTCATATTCCTTCCCCTGTCCTTCTCCTCTGGTTTTGTGATTCTGATTTGTAGTGATCACTTGGCTCGTTATAGAGTAAATTATTCTGCAAAAGCCATTTCCTTCTGAGCTGATGGAGCTCAATATCTGACTTGTACAACCTGCTTTATTGATCAGAAAAGCAATTTAATGTTAAAGTTGTCAGGGGAATCTTGCCATTCTATTCACAATAATAACAGGCCCAAGTTAACTTCCCAGCTGTAATATGATGCTATATGGTATATCTGTGTAAGATAGAGGTGTACAGAAAGTAGAATAGATTCCCAAACAAAGATGGAGAAACCCAAAATTCAGAATCGGGTTAGTTTAGATTTGGATCCCATTTAATCTATACTATCTACATTTAGGGTGGAGGAGAGGTTGTAGTTGTAGAGGTTGTAGACTACCTGGTTCTGGGTTTCATCCATTTGTATTTGATTCAAAAATGGGACTCAACGAGGGTGTGTTTGGCTTTGGTTTGGAAGAGTCTCTGTTGGATTTTGTTTTTTTGCAAACCAAAAGTGGAAGTAAATCGGGTCCAGGTCTCGTCTTACCTGAGCACCCCAGGTTTGGGGTGAAGTTGGTAAATGGTTACAGTTTGGAACCATCTGTACTCCTAAAGGAGATGGGAAGTCAATGAGAGTTTCACCCAGCTCTGACTTTGATGCAGTATTCATGAGAATGATCAACTATAGCAGGCGTGGCCAAACCACGGCTCATGAGCCACATGTGGCTCTTTAAAAGTTAGTGTGCCTTGTGGTGACCCCCATATCCTCCCTTTCTCGGCCTACCAGACTGAGGGTGGGGGGAGAGCTTGGGGTGGTGGGACTAGCAGCTTCTGCCCTGAGGGAAGGGGAGGGTCTCGGGGCTTTAGGCCTACAGGGATGCATTGAGGCAAAAGCTCTGTGCGTGCCCCAGCAGGCACCACTATGCGGGGCAGGTTGTGTGTGTCTTGTGGCTCTAGAATGTCTGAAGATTATCATATGTAGCTTGGAGGGTCAGTAAATTTGACCATCCTGGAACTATAGATTGGATGAGCCAAGTGTTTTCCTCTTGCCACACTCTCCTAGATCAGTAGAGGAATGGATGTTTACTTAAGAAATCTTGCTAGCGTTAATTCTGCTGCTTTACCCTGTAAGTACTATACAAACTGAGACTGAGTTGCCTAGTTTGAATAAAAAGAAAAGGAGTACTTGTGGCACCTTAGTTAGTCTCTAAGGTGCCACAAGTACTCCTTTTCTTTTTGCGAATACAGACTAACACGGCTGCTACTCTGAAACTAGTTTGAGTAGTGAGAGATAGTGACCCCTCTGATATCACGAACAGATGAGGGACCTTTTGCTCCCTGTTTTTCTCCTCCTTTCAGACAAGCCACAGAAACCCATTGGACCCATAGAGGTGGTGGATAGTTCCACAACTGGAATAACCATTCGATGGAAGCCCCCAAAGGATGATGGGGGCAGACCAGTGCAGAACTACATCATAGAGAGGCAGCAGGTGGGCAGAAAAACCTGGGTAACATTGGGAGAAACCAGCAGGAACAACAGCACTTTCATGACCAACAAAGTGGGGCAAGACAAAAGCTATCGCTTCAGGGTGCGAGCAGTGAACGCTGAGGGAAGAGCAAGGCACTGGAATCAGATGAGGTGATGGCTGCAGCCAAAGGTAAGTGGAAGAGCTTTGTGTAAACACATCTTATAGCCATGTGAGACTTATGAAAGCCGAAATCAAGTGAAACTCACATTTTGAGTTTTGTTACAAATCTGTACTTTCGTCCAGTTTGAACAGAAGGTTTGCAAGCCTGGCTCAATTGTCAAGTGACTGTGAACATGATGTCATATGAATCTGGGGCCAATTTAAGATTTCAGATCGAGACCATAAGTTTCTTGCAAGTTTTGGTCATTCAGAGTGAGATCTGTTTTGAGGTTTTTGGGTACAATCCAATCTAAACCTTGAAGCAACATCCACGGTGGAAACCATGCATGGACTGAAGCCAAAGAAAGGTTCCCACATGACACTGCAAAGAGAACCTGCTAAGCTTTTACCTTAATTTACTCCATAGGTAAACGAGTCTCCCAAGGGGACATTCATTGGTTGTATCTTTATTCAGTAGTATCACTTCATTTCCTTAAGTACAGAGCAGCCATTCTACTCTATAACGTCGCCGGTGGACTCAAATACTAGAGAGAGCTTTTAGCACAAACATGGAAGTACAACAGGGAAAACATTTAATTAATTTTGTCTGCCTTCCTCACATCCAGCCAGGCTGCCCTCTCTCTATCCTTCCTTTTTATTCACCTCTTTAATCACATTTTGTGCCAAGATACTTTTAAAACAATTTTGTTGTATTAATGGCTGGTTGTTTTGCTGTCTGTCATGGGGTAGTACCCTGAGAGTCTTTTATAGCCATAGTAGCTGATCCCCATATCTCCCAGCATTCTTAACCACCACTGTGGGCACAGCCTGCAATGTTATTTATACAGTGTACAGTCAATAGTCAGCTTCCCCCACTTGCTTCTGGGGAAAAGACAGGGTATTAGTAGCACTCAGTCCTGCTTTTCTTCAGCCTCTCTACTCTTCTCCTTAGCACTTCCTTCCTGTCTGCTTATATAGATAGGCCCAGCTGCTGGGGTTACTTCCACCCAATTAGCCCTTCAGTTGTATCTCTACTCAAGAAATTGGCACCGGCCTGTCTTTCAGTCAGGTCCCAATTAATGTACTGATGGGCATTGGAGTGACAGGGTGTTGAGTCAGCTCCTGACTCAGCACACACCTTGTTACACCCTCCAATAATGGGTGGAGCAGAGGGAAGTAGAAGCCAATCAAGACTCCTGTTTCCACCCTCAGGAACAATAATATCACAGTGGCCTTCCCTCCCTGTAAGATTGGGCACATGCCTCCCTTTGGAGACTGTCAATGTCATTCTCAGCACTGGCAAGAGGGGTTCATTCATGAAAGACACATAATATCTTGACCCTTAGGAGTCTGGACATGCTCCCCCTCCAGGCTCCCAGCATGTAGCTGTGCTGGAGAGTAGAAGACTGAGTCATAGCTCTCCCCTCTACCTTCAAAAGGTGTCTCATCTGAATACACATTTGGGGAATCCTGGAAGAAACAACCCTTGAGAACCCATTATTGTCATGTGATGGAAAAGAAATACCTGCTAATAACAAAGGGCTAATCTTTTCCTAGCTTTCCTTGGCCCCCCTGCTCCTCCTCAGATTGTCAGTGCCAACAAAGACACCATAACACTGTCCTGGGCAGCACCTTCCAAAACAGGCAATTCCAGAATCCTGGGGTATATCGTTGAGAAACACAAGAAAGGCAGCAACATCTGGACACCTATCTCTGACCTGCCAATAACAGGTAAGCAGCTGAAAGCTTGGAACAGACTGAAAGACTCTAAGAAGGCAAGAAGACTAGATGGCTCAAGGCATAATGAGATGCTGACTCTTTCGTTTCTAGGTCAGTGCTTCAAATATGATTTAGATTGGTAGTGACCAAAAGTTTTTACTGTCTGATGGATGTTGGGTGACTTCTGTGTGGTGACACAAATCAGTGATCTCAGTCCAGGTCCGAGTTGATAGTACAGAAATCACAGTTGGCACCATTGTTGGCTATCTCAGCAGAATGCCAAAATATTGAATAAACCACTGAGATGGGACTCTCTTCTTACCTCCAGAGGTGGTTCCTTTCCAGGTTATGAATAAAAATCTGCTGCAGAAGAATGGAAAAATTTGCATTGTTGCTGCCTGGCTGTGCCATTCTGTGCATAAACTGAGGGCCAGCAATCTGGCACCTTGCACTTCAGTTGTGGAAGTGCTTTCTTAGCTTATGGAGCTGGGACGTGGGCAAATGGGGGGGGGACATTCCAGGGACAAGGAAGGAAAGGAGATGGAACTGATATCTCTGAAGGCTTCAAAATCATGTTCACCTATAGATGGCAATGATCTTTTCAGATCCACACAAGTTCTTCTTATCTCCTGTATTAGAAGGGCTGCCATTGCAAGGAAAGCATTATTTACTCTTTCTCTTACTTCCTCAGTATCTCAAATGGCATTTAATTTGAAAGGGAGGATGGAGTACAATGGGAGAGACTTATGCTAATGGTGGGGAAGGACAGGAGAAAAAGGGACAGCATTTGGGTACTCCATATGTGTTCCTCTGTGCAGGAGAGTGGTATATTCTGCAATTCCATATGGTATAATTCATGTACAGAACTATTGTCCCAATATATCCTAGTGAGGGGACTGCAGATCTGAGCCTGAGCTCACTGAGGAACCTTATCTTTTCCTTCCACAGTCAGGAAGTGGATGGTGACAGATCTAAAGGAGAGACTGCAGTATGAATTCCGCGTCGCTGCTATCAATGCCACAGGGACAGGCGAGGCCAGTGCGCCGTCCAATCCTGTCTTTGATCGAGATCCCATGAGTAAGTGGGTTGTCCACTTGTCCCATTGGGTGTGGGATGCAGAGAGAGGGATGAATCTGGGGAAGTATGTGAATTCAGGAAGCAATGTGTATTAAGTATTTTAAAATGTATGTGTGGGAGAATAAAATACTTGAATAAAATTAAAAATTCACTGCAGGAATTCACTGCAGGGAGTGGGGTGGTATTCTCAATATGCTGGGGAGGGTGATGTGGTGCTGGCCCCACAAGGTGCTGCAAGGGTTGTGGGTGAGATTCCCCTGTGCTGCATGGAACACGGAGTGGGCTTCCCAATGTGTTGCAGAGGGGCTGGGAGCAGGATTCCAAGTACAATTTAGACGGATGGGGACAAACTCCCAGTATGCTGCAGGGAGCCTGACTGAATGGATACCCAGTGCAAGCGTGTTGAGGATGGATTATCCAGTGCACTGAATGAGGGGTGGGGGCAGGAATCCTAGGACAATGAAGTCTAAATAAACTTTCCCTTCCCAGAGCCTCCTGGTAGAATGAGGGACCTTAAGGTGACCAATACTGACTACACCAGCATCACTCTGGCATGGGTGAAACCCGATTCAAAGGAAGGGGGGCCTGCCAAGGGCTACAAGGTGGAGAAACAATCCTCTGACAGCCTCAAGTGGATCCATTGTAACACTGTCCCCATAGGGTTGACAACCTGTACAGTTACAGGTTTGCAAGCCAGAGAGATGTATGTCCTCTGCGTGAGGGCCATCAATGAGGGAGGCCTAGGGGAAGCCATAGCACTGGACACTTGCATCCAAGCCATGCCTTCCATTGGTGAGTCAAATGTGCTGCCCCTGAAAAGATGTCATAGTCCTACAGGTACAAATCATGGGCTCTCCATCCAAAGGCAGCTTTGACTGTTGGAGATTCAAATTGAACCTTGAGCTGGAACCACTCAATCTGTGGATTGTGGGGCACAGGAGCCTGTTGTAAATGATTATCTCAGGCTGTAGATGGAGGACACAGATAATTTAGCTCCTATATTCCTTATTGAATCAGGAAAATTGAGGGTTCAGTTTGAGATGACTACAGTTCACGTTGGAGGCTCACTGTGATTCTAGCATCTCAAATTTCAGAGTAGCAGCTGTGTTAGTCTGTATTCGCAAAAAGAAAAGGAGTACTTGTGGCACCTTAGAGACTAACAAATTTATTAGAGCATAAGCTTTCGTGAGCTACAGCTCACTTCATCGGAGAATGCATCCGATGAAGTGAGCTGTAACTCACGAAAGCTTATGCTCTAATAAATTTGTTAGTCTCTAAGGTGCCACAAGTACTCCTTTTCTTTTAGCATCTCAAATGTTATCCCTTTTCAGATACATAGGATATGTCTATAGTAGAAATTCTACAGCAGCACAGATGCAGAACTACAGCTGCACCACCATAGTGTAGACAAGTGGTTCTCAAATTAGGGCCGCCGCTTGTTCAGGGAAAGCCCCTGGCGGGCCGGGCCAGTTTGTTTACCTGCTGCGTCCGCAGGTTCGGCTGATTGCGACTCCCACTGGCCGCAGTTCGCCGCTCCAGGCGTATGGGGGCTGCAGGATGGGCGGCCAGCACATCACTCGGCCCGCGCCACTTCCCACTGCCCCCATTGGCCTGGAGCGGTGAACCACAGCCACTTCGAGCCGCGATCGGCCGAACCTGAGGACGCAGCAGGTAAACAAACCAGCCTGGCCCACCAGGGGCTTTCCGAACTGAACCCCCCTTTCTGAACAAGCGGGGCCCTAGTTTGAGAACCACTGGTGTAGACTACAGTGATAGAAGGGGTTCTTCCATTGCTGTAGTAAACCAATCTCTCCAAGAGGTGGACAGAAGAATTCTCCCATTGACCTAGCAGTGTCTACACCGGAGCTTAGGTTGGCTTGATTACATTGCACAGGGAGTGACATTTTTCACCTTGTGTTCGGCATTGGTCAAACGTATTATGGAGGTTTTTCACCTTTATCTGAGGCATCAACCATTGGCCACTGCCAAAGCAGGGATATCAAATCAGATGGACCAGTGACTTGATGTCATGTGCCAGATCCCATGTTCATTCCAGTTTTTAGCCTGGTGCTGGGAAACTTTCAATAAAAGGGTCACATTTTTTGTAACATCCTTGCCAGTCAGCCAGATATAGGTTGCACTTTCAGTTATCTGTTACTAAGAGGCTGGATCTGCCATACACTCAGAGCCTTTAAAAGAAAAAAACCCAAACAAATGGAGAAGTTTTTATATATATTTTTAATGAGGGAGCGTGATCTGATCCAGGACACTGAGCTGGGAGCCAGAAGACACGGGTTCTTTTTCCATCTGTGCAATTGACCTGCTGTAAATCATTTCAGTTCTTTGTGCCTCTCTTTCCCCTCCCACCCTTTGTCTGACTTGTCTCTACAGCAAGCTCTTAGGGGCAGGGTCTATGTGTATGTGCAGCACCTGGCACAATGAAGCCCCGGTCTCAGTTGTACCTCTACAATATAAACAAAAAAACGGAAAAATAAGATAAAAAGGGAGGTGAGGGGTTTCACTCTTGACATAATGGTGTAAAACTCTTCAAAATGATTCTGTGACTCAGCCTAATATCCTAATGCATGTTGTTGGTTAGAGAGCAGGCTCTTGTGCCACACACTAGGAGATAGGGGAAAAGTGGGTCTATACTTGAGTAGCTATTTCTCTCCCTCCTGCTGCAGAGACAGCAATGGGGTTTCACGCTCAGGAGGGTAGCAAACAATATAAACAGTGAATTTCACTCTTTTTCTGTTCATAAATTATCGGCAAACGGGCTTTGATTTTGTATGAACTTGTTTGCTGTTTGAAATTATTCAACAGTGGTTTCTGTGAAAATGCTTCAGCCCATGGGTCACTCAGAACTTGGTTGCTGTGGCTGTCGCTTTGACTATTCACTGTTTCTAGTGCACTATGTGCACTGTGTTCTAGGATATCCAGGTTGCATGATATCATTTTAGCTGACTGGATGACTCCCAAGCCCTCAAAGAGATATCCAGATGAATATTCCTGAAGTCAATGCTCTTGTGAACAGACATAGAAACAAGTGTTCACACCACTTTCCTTTTCCACAAACATTACTATGAACAAAAGTTCATTTGCATGATTACGAAAACGAGTCAGAGGGGTCACAGATGCTGTTGAGGAGATTTTATGGTTTCTATTCAAACATTTGTGAATACCTTTTTTGCAGTATTTCCCTCTTAGAATATCATAGAATATCAGGGTTGGAAGGGACCCAGGAGGTCATCTAGTCCAACCCCCAGCTCAAAGCAGGACCAATCCCCAACTAAATCATCCCAGCCAGGACTTTGTCAAGCCTGACCTTAAAAACTTCTAAGGAAGGAGATTCCACCACCTCCCTAGGTAACACATTCCAGTATTTCACCACCCTCCTAGTGAAATTTTTTTTCCTAATATCCAACCTAAACTTCCCCCCCTGCAACTTGAAACCATTGCTCCTCGTTCTGTCATCTGCTACCACTGAGAACAGTCTAGATCTATCCTCTTTGGAACCTTTCAGGTAGTTGAAAGCAGCTATCAAATCCCCCCTCATTCTTCTCTTCCTCAGACTAAACAATCCCAGTTCCCTCAGCCTCTCCTCATAAGTCATGTGTTCCAGTCCCCTAATCATTTTTGTTACCCTCCGCTGGACATTTCCAATTTTTCCACATCCTTCTTGTATGTGGGGCCCAAAACTGGACACAGTACTCTAGATGAGGCCTCATCAATGTCAAATAGAGGGGAACGATCACGTTCCTCGATCTGCTGGCAATGCCCCTACTTATACAGCCCAAAATGCCATTGGCCTTCTTGGCAACAAGGGCACACTGTTGACTCATATCCAGCTTCTCGTCCACTGTAACCCCTAGGTCCTTTTCCGCAGAACTTCTGCCTAGCCATTCAGTCCCTAGTCTGTAGCAGTGCATGGGATTCTTCCGTCCTAAGTGCAGGACTCTGCACTTGTCTTTGTTGAACCTCATCAGATTTCTTTTGGCCCAGTCCTCTAATTTGTCTAGGGCCCTCTGTATCCTATCCCTACCCTCCAGTGTATCTACTTTTCCTCCCAGTTTAGTGTCATCTGCAAACTTGCTGAGGGTGCAATCCACACCATCCTCCAGATCATTAATGAAGATATTGAACAAAACCAGCCTGAGGACCGACCCTTGGGGCACTCCACTTGATACCGGCTGCCAACTAGACATGGAGCCATTGATCGTTACCTGTTGAGCCCGGCAATCTAGCCAGCTTTCTATCCACCTTATAGTCCATTCATCCAGCCCATACTTCTTTAACTTGCTGGCAATATCCTAATCTTAAGTCATCAACACTATGTAAATACAGAAAGATGATGCTCAGCGAGTGCTCTGGCACCTTTTCACTTGGTGAAAGAGCTCCATTGACTTAATGCTGCCAGAGATATGTCAGGCAGCCAGCCGGAGGAGAGAACTTTAGAACACTGGACATGCTATTTTGAGTGTATGTGAGTTAAAATCTGTCAGCGACCTTGTAACAAGATGCGGCTTTCAATTGTGTTCAGTGTTTTTTGCATTCCAGTTAGTTCCAAGTTCCTAAGAGACGACACTATGAAAAACTTTGATTATAAAAGCGGGAAGTTGTATCCGAGTGCACACACCCTTTGAAGTAAGCATTGACGCATGTTTGTAAGGAGTCCTCCATACGATTTCATGTTGTAAAAATAACTACAATAACTGAGGTGCTGTTCTTCATTCCTCTGCAGAATTTTCACATGACCTTGGGCAAGTCATCTAATTGGTTTGCACCTCATATACATTCCCCATTTGTACAATCAGGATAGTAATGGTTCCTTTCATGGGAGAGGGGAGTTGTGAAGTTCAGATCATTCATTAAGGTGTGTAAAGTAAAGCACTTTAAACTCTTGATGATGGAAGGCACCAAAGAAGTGTAAAATATTAGCACCAACTTCTCAGATTTTGATGTATACTAATCACTCCCCGCACCCATCCCTTGCTTTCCTTGTGAGGACTGAAGGTAGGAGAATTGACAATGTTCTGCTGAGTATGTTCATCCAACTAAAGAGTAAGAGCAGTGGTGCACATGGTTGTATCATGTGAAAGGCACAGGTTTGATTCAAAGATATAGCCTCTTACTCTTGCAGGTTGGCAAAGGCTGGGAGCACTATGGGTGAGATCTGGTGTTTGGTCCCTACTGAAGAGAAGGGGAGAAAAACTTCTGGCTGATCTCAAGGTGGCATTGATGAGCTATACAGGGAGCCACATCCAGCTCCCCTAGGCTGAAAGAAAGTCACTGCAATGTGACATCAGGAGGGAGGGGACCGGAAGGAAAAATGGAACGATCATCCAGGCAGGAGTCTTCTTCCCTCCAAAAAGCAGCAGATGCTTTTAATAGGGCTACTCTTGCTTATCTGTCAACTAATAACTTCTGAGCTAATAAATATTTTCTGACTTAGTTATACTGAAACAGCTTAGGGCAACACACCCTTTGTTGGCCATGGTTCCAGGGCAAAGAAATAAGTTAGAGCTAAGGAAACACTTGAGGACAAAGCAAGGAAGCTTATAGGTACACAAGATATAAATACAAAAGAAAAGCAGATTGACATATAACTGGTGTTTATCTTTAATTGGCATCCCCAACTCCAGAGGTGATTTGGCTAAAGGATGGGCTTTCTCTACCCAGCAGGGCCATAGTGAGCACCAGAGATGGCTTCAGCCAACTCTTGATTCCATCAGCTGAGTTTTCTGACAGTGGGCTCTATACCATCGTACTCCAAAATGAGTGGGGAAAAAAAGAATCCTTCATCTTCCAAGTCCAAGTCGCAGGTAACATGCATAGCAGGTTTGGTGGAAAATAAAATCCTAAAGGGAGAGGATCCAGTCCATGACTGAGTAGAAGACTGTGTGTTTTGATGGGGTTAAGCACTGTGGACAAAGAAAGGGCTAGGTAATACGGTCTTTCATGAGATGACAGTCCAAAAACCAGGTGGTTTAGCCTAGGGCAGGGCTACAGAATACTGTCATCCATTGATTAAATTACAATCCAAGACCCAGCCAGGTACCACCAACAGAGACATAGCCGTATTCTGTGAGAGGACTAGGATAGTACAAGCTATCATAGGGCCAACTTACACAGTCCATAATATAGCCAGGTGTCTCAGTCCATGACAGGGCTCGTGAATGTCAGCAATTAGAACAAAGTACCTGTGTCCAACCATAAGAATTCTATAGCCCTGTCAGCTCCTTCACTTGCAGTTTATAAAAACACAGCTGTATCAGCTATCTAATAGAAGGGAAAGAGATGTGTCTCTAATACCAGTCCAGTAATGCTGAATTTCCCTTAATCCAAATGGGAGGACCTGTATATTTGGAGCAAAGGGATCAGAGTTTATTTCTCACTAATGACCATCAAGTTTAGCTGGCCACAGTTCAAAATATCTGACCTCCATGAAGTTTATGGGGTTGCAGAATTGTTATAACATCTTAAACCTACCACTTTCTCTTCTCCCTCCATACTATTTGTCTTCACTTTGCAGCTATCCCACAGTCCCCTGGCCCTATTCTTCTGCAAGAGAAAGTCCTTAATACAGTGACAGTGATCTGGGAGCCCTCGCCAACAGAGAAGTGGGAAAGTAACCTGTACTATGTGGTCATGAAACGTGACTCCAACAAGGGCTCATGGCAAGTGGTGGCTGACCTGATCTACAACAACAAGTTTACCATCACCAAACTTATCCCTGTCTGGGGGTATTATTTTAGGGTTGTGGCCAAAAATTACATGGGAACCAGTGATCCATCTGAAACTGTGCAGCCCTGGATCATGCAAAAGGAAAAGGGTAAAAAGGCTTTTTAAAAAAATCTATCAGTGCACCTGTGTTGTTGGGTCTCAGTCAAACTATCCCATTTATAAATCTTTGTCAGTGTGTCCCAGTCCCCATATGTATGCTGTCTGCCCAGATGAGAGCCCATTGACATATCCCCAAGAAATACTGTTGGGCAAGGAAAGATGTCCCCTGCTGGACATGAATGTTTACAGATCAGTGGGAACAGTGAAGCTGGGCTTCTCCATTCCCACCAATATACTGGCTCATATTACTCATATAGGTAAGAGCTTCCAAGAGAATTAATTCCTAGCAAACTCTGAAATTAGATGAGTTCTACAGAAGCCAAGGGCTATGACCTGAATAGTGAGGACTTGGTAATTTTAAGAAGGAATCACAGAATCCAACCTGCAGGAGTTGAGGACCCAACCCCATTTGGGAAGGATCAGGTGACCTGCAGGAGCTAGACTGGTAATGTATAATCCTCATGACCTGTAGAAGGAGCCATGGCCTTGTCCATATGCCAAAGACCTAGTGATCCCCTCCAGATTCCTGACTGGGACTTTGGAAAACTTAAGAGGAAACTACCTGTAGAGAATACAGCTCAGGCTTTTTATTGAGCCTACTGCATTCTAGACGAGGACTTTTGGGTACTGCATGCAGCACAGCACAACAAAGCTTTTAGTTCTGTCCCCTTTTATTGAGTCTCAATGCTTGGATTAAAGGAACTTCCAGTAACAGTAACAGGGGTCATAATACGCAGAGAGAGCCAGGGCCTTAAACATATGGCCACTGCATGGCAACTCACAGAAGGAGCCATGAACCCTCTCCTGACCTAGGGAGCCAGGCCCTGTCAATTTTGCAGGGTGGATGCCAAATGCAATTATTAAGTGCTATGGATGAAGGCTGCTTCTGCACCAAGCCTTTAAGTCCCCTGGAGGAGTCGCTGAGTGTGTATTTATGTCTCTTATAGATGAGTTTAAAGTCAGGACTACCCAAATACAGGAGGGTGAATCAAAATATGCCTCCAAGATTCCTCCTCCAATTGAAGCCCCATGTAGTGACCACAGCATTTGATTGTCACATGAGCTGTGCAGTGAGTGGCTACCCAAAACCTAAGATCACCTGGTACAAGGATGGCAGGGATCTCTCAGAAGACCACACCTGCTTCAGTACAAATGACTTTGGTGTTTGCTGCCTGGTGGTCCCAGGTGTCACGAAGAGAGATGAAGGAGAGTACAAGGTGGAAGCCACCAATGAATTGGGCCATGTGGTCAGCAAAGCCATGCTTATCATAAAAGGTAAAGTGATCTTGGTCAAGTCTTAGTCCCCCTGCCTCAGTCTGCATCTGTCAAATTGGAGATAATGCCTCACAGAGAGGTTGTGAGGATAAACACATTACAGATTGGGAAGAACTCAGATACTGTGGTGATAGGGCCAAATAAGTGCTATAGAAAGGCAAATTTGGAATCCACTGAAGGATGGTCCGTATTCAGATGGGAGACTCCGAGAAAAAACAAGGTGCCATAGGGAGCAGACTGGTGGGCTCAGTAGGGTGCACACTCACTCTGTGCTGATCCCAATGCCCCAGTGCAGTGCTAGAGAGCTTGTGATGCTGGAGATGCAGCCATCAGATGAGAGAGAAAACCAAGGTCCTGACTGCTCATGGTTATTAGAGATCCCAGAGCACTTATTGGGTCTAGTGCGTGGATGCTGGTAGCAGGCTGTGATATGCCGGAGGTCAGACTAGATGATCTGTTGGTCCCTTCTGACCCTATGGATGGCTCCTGGCACATCATCTTCTGTGTGCCACCCATGTGTGTGATGTAAGATAGCATTTCATTGCCACCAGGGCAACTTGCAAATGGCTACCATGGGCTGAACATTTGCCAGTTCAGTACAACTTTATATCGGGTAGCGTTTACCCAGAATGATTTACTGAGTTCAATAATAAATCTACAAAGACCAAGAGTGACAGAGGGGAATAGAAATTAAGAAGCAGAGGCAGAGGAGAGAGGCGTTGACAGGAAAATAGATGGCGAGTCATAGATTTCAAGGCTAGAAATGGCCATCATGATTATCTAATCTGATCTATTGCATAACACAGCTCATTACACGGTCGCTGATGTCTGTATTGAGCCCACAACTTCTGCCTGGGCTAGAGCATATCTTTTTAGAAAGAGACATATAGTGTTGATCTAATGAGGTAGAGTCACAGAGAAGCTCTGCCAGATCATAGAATCATAGACTTTAAGGTCAGAAGGGACCATTATGATCATCTAGTCTGATCTGCTGCACAACACAGACACGGAATCTCACCCACAAACTCCTGTAACAAACCCCTAACTTATGTCTGAGCTATAAAGTCCTCAAATCGTGGTTTAAAGACTTCAAGGTACAGAGAATCCTCCAGCAAGTGACCCATGCCCCACGCTGCAGAGGAAGGCAAAAAACCCCCAGGGCCTCTGCCAATCTGCCCTGGGGGAAAATTCCTTCCCAACCCCAAATATGGCGATCAGCTAAATATTGAGCATGTGGGCAAGACTCACCAGCCAGACACCCAGGAAAGAATTCTCTGTAGTAACTCAGATCCCACCCCATCTAACATCCCATCACAGGCCATTGGGCATATCTACCGCTAGTAGTTGAAGATTAATTAATTGCCAAAATTAGGCTATCCCATCATATCATCTCCTCCATAAACTTATCAAGCTTTGTCTTGAAGCCAGATATGTCTTTTCCCCCACTGCTTCCCTTGGAAGGCTGTTCCAGAACTTTACTCCTCTGATGGTTAGAAACCTTCATCTAATTTCAAGTCTAAATTTCCTGAGGGCCAGTTTATATCCATTTGTTCTTGTGTCCACATTGGTACTGAGCTCAAATAATTCTTTTCCCTTCACGGTATTTATCCCTCTGATATATTTATAGATAGCAGTCATATCTCCTCTCAGCCTTCTTTTAGTTAGTCTAAACAAGCCAAGCTCATTGAGTCTCCTTTCATAAGACAGGTTTTCCATTCCTCAGGTCATCCTAGTAGCCCTTCTCTGTACCTGTTCCAGTTTGAATTCATCCTTCTTAAACATGGGAGACCAGAACTGCACACAATATTCCAGATAAGGTCTCACCAGTGCCTTGTATAACAGTACTAACACCTCCTTATCTTTACTGGAAATACCTCGCCTGATGCATCCCAAGACCGCATTAGCTTTTTTCATGGCCATATCACATTGGCGGTTCATAGTCATCCTGTGATCAACCAATACTCCGAAGTCCTTCTCCTCCTCTGTTACTTCCAAGTAATGCGTCCCCAGTTTATAACAGAAATTCTTGTTATTAATCCCTAAATGCATGACCTTGCACTTTTCATTGTTAAATTTCCTATTACTATTACTCCAGTTTACATGGTCATCCAGATCTTCCTGTATGATATCCCGGTCCTTCTCTGCATTGGCAATACCTCCCAGCTTTGTGTCATCTGCAAACTTTATTAGCACATTCCTGCCCTTTGTGCCAAGATCAGCAATAAAAAGATTAAATAAGATTGGTCCCAAAACTGATCCCTGAGGAACTCCACTAGTAACCTCCTCCCAGTCTGACAGTTCACCTGTCAGTGTGACCCGCTGTAGTCTCCCTTTTAACTAGTTCCTTATCCACCTTTCAATTTTCATATTGACCCCCATCTTTTCCAATTTATCTAATAATTTTCCATGTGGAAATGCCTTACTGAAATCGAGGTAAATTAGATCCACTGTGTTCCCTTTGTCTAAAAAATCTGTTACCTTCTGAAAGAAGGAATCACGTTGGTTTAACATGATCTACCTTTTGTAAAGCCATGTTGTATTTTGTCCCAATTATCATTGACGTCAATGTCCTTAACTACTTTCTCCTTCAAAAATTTTTTCCAAGACCTTGCATACTACAGATGTCAAACTAACAGGCCTGAGTTACCTGGATCGCTTTTTTTACCTTCCTTAAAAATAGGAACTATGTGAGCAATTCTCCAGTCATATGGTACAACCCCTGAGTTTACAGATAGATTAAAAATTCTTGCTAACAGTTGCTAACGGGCTTGCAATTTCATGTGCCAGTTCCTTTAATATTCTTGGATGAAGATTATCCCGGCCCCCCAATTTAGTCCCATTAAACTGTTGGAGTTTGGCTTCTACCTCGTATGTGGTAATATCTACCTCCATATCCTCATTCCCATTTGTTGTCCTGCCATTATCCCTAAGCTCCTCATTATTCTCATTAAAGACTGAGGCAAAGTATTTGTTTAGATATTGGGCTGTGCCCAGATTATCTTTAACCTCCACTCCATCCTCAGCGTTAAGCGGTCCCACTTCTTCTTTCTTTGTTTTCTTCTTATTTATATGGCTATAGAACCTTTTACTATTGATTTTAATTCCCTTTGCAAGGTCCAACTATACATGGCTTTTGGCCTTTCTCACTTTATCCCTACATGTTCTGACCTCAGTAAGGTAGCTAATCCCTCCCATCTTCCATTCCTTGTAGGCTTTCTGCTTTTTTTTAATCACCTCTCTGAGATGCTTGCTCATCCAGCTTGATCTACAACGCCTGACTGTGAATTTTTTCCCCCTTTCTTGGGATGCAGGCTTCTGATAGTTTCTGCAACTTTGACTTGAAGTAATTCAAAGCCTCCTCCAACTTTAGATCCACAAGGTTTTCAATCCAATCCACTTCCCTAACTAATTTCCTTAATTTTTGAAAGTTAGCCTTTTTGAAATCAAAAACCCTAGTCACATCTATTTTTGTTAATCCTTCCATTTAGTTTGAACTGAATTAGCTCATGATCGCTTGAACCAAGGTTGTCCCCTATAATCATTTCTTCTATGAGGTCCTCACTGCTCATCAAAACCAAATCTAAAATGGCATCCCCTCTTCTCGGTTCAGCAACTACTTGGTGAAGGAATCCATCAGCTATCATATCCAGGAAAATCTGAGTCCTATTATTATTATTACTAGCACTTGTCCTCCAGTCTATATCTGGGAAGTTAAAGGTTTCAGAGTAGCAGCCCTGTTAGTCTGTATTTGCAAAAAGAAAAGGACTACTTGTGGCACCTTAGAGACTAACAAATTTATTTGAGCATAAGCTTTCGTGAGCTACAGCTCAAATAAATTTATTAGTCTCTAAGGTGCCACAAGTAGTCCTTTTCTTTTTGGGAAGTTAAAGTCTCCCATGATCACACAATTCCTATTAGTATATACATTTAACTAATTTAACTAATTAAAACATTTAACTAATGTTTTAATTAGTTAAAAACATTAAAGAGGTCTCTATCCATATCCACATCGGATCCTGGCGATCTATAGCACACCCCAAGCACTGTCCCAGGGGAGGCTCTAGTAGCTTTCTTCCTCAACGGGATTTTTATCCATTCCATCACTTCTTTTTTCTTTACAGTCTATGTCATCATTGATATACAATGCTACTCCACCACCTTTGCCTTCATTTCTGTCTTTCCTAAACAGCACATACCCTTCAATACCCGTACTCCAGTCATGACTATTATTCCACCATGTTTCTGTTATCCCTATAATATCTGGTTTCACTTCCTGCACCAGTAGTTCTAGTTCCTCCATTTTGTTACCTAGGCTCCTCGCATTATTGTACAAACATCTTAATTTTTGCTGTTTGGCTTCGCTCACGTTCTTTAACCGATTGGGCACAAGCATTCTACCGCCAATATCACCTATTAGATTGGTATGTACACTGCCCTTCCTCCTTATGTCCATTCTTCTACCCAAGGCTGTATCCTTTCTTACTTCATTTTCTTCCCTCTCAAAGAAAAAAACTGGCGTGGAGATTACCTGGACATCTCCCAACCATCTCCTCTGAATTCCTAGTTTAAAGCTCTCTTGATCAGTTGTGCCATCCTCCATCCTAGAAGTCTATTTCCCTCCTTACTAAGGTGAAGTCATCCCGAGAGAACAGTCCTCCGTCCATGAATGCTTCCCAGTGGCCATACATCCCAAAGCCCTCCTTATAGCACCACTGCCTGAGCCATCTGTTGAGCATCATAATCTTGTCACACCTTTATTGCCCTTCTCTAGGAACAGGCAGAATCCCACTGAAGATCACCTGAGCCTCGATTTCCTTTAGCGTCTTCCCCAGCCTGGCACAATCTCCCTTGATACGTTCCAGTAAGAATCTAGCCGTATCATATGTTCCCACATGAAGGATAATCAATAGATTCTTTCCCACTCCCATTAGGATCCTCTTCAGCCTCAGGTCCATATCCCGTATCTTAGCACCCGGCAGACAGCACACCCTTCTGTTCTCTGGATCAGCTCTTGTTACAGGCCTGTCTATTCTTCTCAGTAATGAGTCCCCAGTCACATAGACCTGCCTTTTCCTGGCGATGGTGCGATTCTCCAGTCTATCCCCTGTTCCATCTGGCCACAAGTCCTCTCGATTCCTATTGTCCCTTGCAATCCTCTGCAACCCATCCCGTATCCTTCTGGGGCTCATATTTGGTGGTATCTCCAATGACTGTTGCCCTCTTCCAATAGGACTATCTGCTTTTCTCTTCTTCCTTGCCCTCTCACCTTTAGTGACCACCTGCTGTGCTCCTTCTTCATTTTCCAACTCCGTAAACCTGTTCCTGAGCTCTTTCTCCTTCACTGCCCCATCTTTTCCTCTGCCTGGTTCTCTTAGTTACATGCTTCCACTGTCCACTTTCCTCACCCAGCAGTATCCCCTCAGAGTTCTTCGGTCCTGCTTCCATCTGCAAATCTGAGCTTTTCCCTTCAGCCTCATGTCTTTGCTCCATCATCCGCTCGAACCCCCTTCTAAACTCAACCAGTCTCCCCACCTGCATCTCCAGTCCTCAGATCTTTTCTTTCATCAGCTCTATCAGGCAGCACTTCATGCAGACAAAATTCTTTTCAGGATCATGTTCATGCTGCAGCTTCTACATCCAGTCATCTTCAATGTGACTTCCACTAGTTGGGTCACTACCACCGCTACCTCTGTATTTGTTAGTCCAGGAAACACAAACCAAACCAAAACACTGCCACCCACAGCAACACAAGCCCCCAGAGAGCACCAAAACACTGCCAGAACACCACACCACATACCCCCTTCACTAGCCTGTCTGTTCCTTTGCCTGGCTCTTAGTCTTCTCCTCTCAAACTCCTCTGTTTCCAGCTCTGTTTGCTGGCTCCAGTGCTGCTGCTGCTGCAGCTGTCTGTGCTGCTGCAGGACTGGCTGGCTACCTTTATAGGACCCCTAGCCAGAGAAGCCCTGCCCCCTAATCAGGGCTCAGCTTCTCTCACAGCACACTGCCCCTACAAGCCTCTATAAATACCAATACAAATACAAATACAGCTGGCAGAAGCTGCAGGAGAGAAGACTCTTGTACCAGCCATAATGAGAGTGGCTGAAGCAATAGGGAGAAAGCTGGGTCTAGATGGACAAAGAAAATGAGAAGGTGAGTACAGAGAGGGAAGGACATGAGCTAGACTGGAGTGAGTTTCTCATGGGGATAATTCAGGATCCAGATCAGAAATGAAAGAAAGCCCGTGGAGTTGTTTGAGAATGAGTGTGACGGAGCAGGAATTATGTATGGGTAAGAAAAGGAAAGCTGATCCCTCCCATCTTCCACTCCCTGTATGTTTTCTACTTCTTCTTAATCACCTCCCTAAGATGCTTGCTCATCCAGCTTGATCTACAACTCCTGCCTATGGATTTTTTCCCCTTTCTTGGGATACAGGCTTCTGATAGCTTCTGCAGCTTTGATTTACAGTAATCCCAGGCCTCCTCTACCTTTAGATCCATAAGTTCTTCAGTCCAATCCACTTCCCTAACTAATTTCCTTAATTTTTGAAAGTCAGCCCTTTTGAAATCAAAAACCCTAGTTGCAGATTTATTTTTGTTAATCCTTCCGTTCAGTTTGAACTGAATTAGCTCATGATCACTTAAACCAAGATTATCCCCTACAACCATTTCTTCTATGAGGTCCTCGCTACTCACCAAAACCAAATCTAAAATGGCATCCCCTCTAGTCGGTTCAGCAACTACTTGATGAAGGAAAAGGAGTACTTGTGGCACCTCTAAGGTGCCACAAGTACTCCTTCTCTTTTTGCGAATACAGACTAACACGGCTGCTACTCTGATACTTGATGAAGGAATCCATCAGCTATCGCATCTAGGAAAATCTGAGCCCTATTATTATAACTAGCACTGGTCCTCCAGTCTATATCTGGGAAGTTAGTCTCCCATGATCACGCAGTTTCCATTAGTATTTACTTTATTAAAAACATTAAAAAGGGCTCTATCCATATCCAAATTAGATCCCGGCAGTCTATAGCACACCCCAAGCACTATTGTAGGAGAGGCTCTACTAGTTATCTTCCCCAATGTAATTTTTGCCCAGATGGACTCTGTCTTATCCATTGCATCGCTTCTTATTTCTTTACATTCTACCTCATCATTGATGTACAATGCTACTCCACCACCTTTGCCTTTACTTCTGTCTTTCCTAAACAGCACATACCCTTCAATACCTGTAGTCCAGTCATGACTACTATTCCACCATGTTTCTGTTATCCCTATAATACCTGATTTCACTTCCTGCACCAGTAGCTCTAGTTCCTCCATTTTGTTACCTAGGCTCCTCTCATTGGTGTACAAACATCTTAATTTTTGCTGTTTGGCCTCGCTCACATTTTGTACCCTATTAGGCACAGTCATTCTACAGCCAGTATAACCTATTAGACTGGTATCCACACTCCCTTTCCTCCTTATATACATTCTCCTACCCACAGCTGTATCCTTTCTTACTTCATCTTCTTCCCTCTCAATGCTAAAATCTGGCGTGGAGATTACCTGGACATCTCCCAACCATCTCCCCCAAATTCCTAGTTTAAAGCTCTCTTAATCAGTTGTGCCAGCCTCCATCCTAGAAGTCTATTTCCTTCCCTACTCAGATGAAGTCCATCCTGAGAGAACTGTCCTCTGTCCATGAATGCCTCCCAGTGGCCATACATCCCAAAGCCCTCCCTATAGCACCACTGCCTAAGCCATCTGTTGACAGTCATCATCCTGTTACACCTTTGTTGCCCTTCTCTAGGAACAGGCAGAATCCCACTAAAGATCACCTGAGCCTCGATTTCCTTAAGTGTCTTCCCCAGCCTAGCATAGTCTCCCTTAATACTTTCCAGCGAGACTCTAGCCGTATCATTTGTTCCCACATGAAGGATCATTAGGGGATTCTTTCCTGCTCCCTTTAGGAGCCTTTTCAACCTCAGGTCTACATCCCGTATCTTAGCACCCGGAAGACAGCACACCCTTCTATTCTCTGGATCAGCTCTAGTTACAGGCCTGTCTATTCTTCTCAATAAAGAGTCCCCGATCACATAGACCTGCCTTTTCCTGGTGACGGTGCTATTCTCCAGTCTGTCCCCTGTTCCCTCTGGCTGCAAGTTCTTTCCATTCCTATTTTCCCTTATAATCCTCTTCAACCCATCCTGTATCCTCCTGGATATGTGCCCTGATGCTCATCAGATTTAGGTTAGTTTGCACCACGGGAAGAGTGGAAGGGCCCTGAGAGAGAGAGAGTCTCTCAACATTTTATTTTGGGGGTGAAGCAGTGTTTAGCCTGAGGATGGACAGACCCAAAGCCACAGCTAGCTTTTCATCTGCTGGGGCGTGCTGTGGTTTTCAGAGATAGAGAGGTAGCTGTTGCTGAGAGGGAAAGGGGCCCGTTGGAAGTAAACAAGAAAGTCCATTATGGCAGTTGGAGACGAAGATTCCATGCTCCTCCCAACTCTCCTCTGCTGAGCAGCAGAGACCTCCTCAGGGAACTTACACAGGGGAGTCTAAACACACCAGTGGGACAGCCAGTAAATGGAGACAATCAGAGTCCGCTTAGAGCAGTTTGCATGGAGCCAGCAGTGACTGGCAGCAGCCAGCAGCCAAAGGTAGTGGGCCAGCACAGACTCACAGAGATCAGTGTTGGCCAAGAGACACCCAGAGGATACCAGCAATAGCTAGCAGCCATCTTAGGCCATCTGGGAGTTGATAGCAAACCTGATTGATCCTAAAGCGATTTTAGGGAGGCCCCGTCTCAGTAGCTCCAGCCTAGAGGTGTAGTGGGGCTGGAGCGAAAGGCCACTTCTGGCTGAATATGTATCTATGGCACGTTTAACAGGAAGCCTTCCCTGCAGACTAACCCCTGGCTCTCTGTTGGAGGGGTTTGTCCATCATCACTCAACAAGAGGAGCTGCTTTGAGGGAGGTCTAAGTAAAATAGCTGAAAACACTATCCAGGTATCCTGAGGTAGCCTTAAACCTTGAAGATGCCTGGCTCTTACTAGGTAATGGAGCCTATCAGATTAGGAAAGATCAGTCATCAGTCAACCCCACAGTTCCTGTCATGAGAGGTTGAGGGAATACCATGGATGCAAAGGCAACTTCTCTCTTGTACCCATCCCTCTCCTGCATTCACCAAAAAGTTCACGTATGCAGTGGCTAACAATCCCCACCATACTCCAAGTACAGGGCCTACAAGTTGAACTGCAGGTTTAGGGCCCTGCCCCTCTAAATTTCCCACCCAAGAAGTAAAGACTCCAGCTCTATATATAGGTTAATATTTACCTAAAGTTTAGTTGTTCCTTAGATAAGTTAAATAAGCATGTACACTACCAATTGTAAATATGGTTAACAGGCCAGAGGTCTGGGGGTTCAACTTTCCTTATCTGGTCCCAGTTGGGTTGAAGGTCAGCAACTTAATGAGGACAACAGATAGTTGATTTGGATAGCCTAATTAAGAGGATCCTACTTTAGAAACAGCAGCACTTGAATAGGAATAGTAGATTTTCAGGTCAGAAAGGATATTTGTGATCATCTTGTCTGATCTATTGTGTAACACAGGCCAAAGATTTTCACCCTGTAATTTCTTCATCAAGTTCCTATATTGTGGTGGAGTTGGGGTGTATTTTTAAGAGAGATCCAGTCTTGATCTAAAGTCTCCAAGTGATGGAGAATCCATCTTATGGCAATAAAGGAAATGAGAGCTTGCAGGTTTTGTCAGTGTTCATAAGGAGGGGAGTTATTGTCTGATTGTCATGGTCCTACTGAAGAGGAAGGCTGAAGTTACTTTCTAACCTGCTTCCCACTTTCCCAGGTAGCACTCCAGAGCCACCAGCCTAACAATCAACTCCTGACAGCAATCCGTGTCTAACAGGAGGCCACCTGGTGACAAAGTTAGGTCCACCATAAGAAAGCAAAACTGAAGCTAAGGGAAGAATAGAGTGTTACTCACGTTCCACCTCCAGCCATGAACTAGAGGAGCAGATTCTGATATCGAGGGTGTAAGTCCCTTTGTCAGTGAGCTGTGTGTTTTTAATCACCAGCTGGTGGGTCAGGCCATCAGGAGAGATGGAGATTTTGTACTTGTCACTCTCCTCAATAGGATGTTTTCTATACAGCCACACGGCATCATAGCAGGAGCTATATAGGCTGCATTCAAAGATAGCATTTCCTTGCTCATGGCAGTGCACTTCACTAAGCAAGCGTCGGAATCCCACAGGAATGACTGCAATGGCAAACCAAGGGCTATTAGTCATGTAACAGATTCTCCGTGATAGGCAGCTCAGGTCTTTCAGGGAGAAAAGCTATGCTGGAGCCTAGGAAAGTCTCCTACACTCTGGGAGGCTGTGAGAAGAGTGTGTTACATGCCCCCTAAAATGACCCTCCCTTCTATTATATTTTATACAAGAGATATACAAAAACATATCTTGAAGCAAAGTAATGTTGTTTCCCTCCTATTGGAGACCACTATGGAAAGTTACAGTGGGATAGCTGCCATTTCCAGTCCTTCTGCAAGTCTTGGATGGGATGGCTCATTTCCCTACAAGGACCAAAAAAGGAACAGCCCACTTCTATATCCAATGACCAGGGTGGGATAGCGCCCATTCCCTTATAATGGAACGTGGTCTCTCCAAGTTTAGGATTGAGACCCATTGTTAGGAAAGTGTGGGTGAAGGGGTTGCTTGACTCACTAGGACTAAATGTGGATGGATGGATGAAAGAAAATTTGAAGTCAGCAAGCTTTTGCGCAGTCAGAAAGAACAGCTACCCTGAGATGTACACCTTAGGCTACTTCTGAGTGGTTCAGGAATATATTTGGTTTTTTTTATTTAACTAGGTAGCTATACCTCATCACTGTGGTGTATGAGCAGTTCACAATCATTCATGGACATTTAGCCTCACAACATCCCTTTGACAAAGAGGATTATTATCCCCATTTTACAGAAGGGGAACTGAGGCACAGAGTAAATTAAGTGTCAAGCCCAAAGTCATACAAGCAGTCTGTGCTGAACTGAGAATTGAACCCATTCATCCTAAAACCTAATCCAGTGTCCCGTCCACATGACCACCTTTCCTACCCTTTCTCTCTTTGTCACAAGTGTATTATTAGAGAGTAAGAGCCTTTGCCTGCATAGACTTCAGTGGCTATTGGTTTCCACTGCTGAGTTTGAAATTTAGTCCCAGATTAGATTTCCCATCTGCAATGGGTTCTTATCACATCCTGACAAAGTGCATGTTTATAAAGCGCAGGTCCCTACAGTCAGCTTCTAACTCAGTTGAGAAGACATCCACATCTTCCACTTTGATCTGGTACACACCGGCATCTTCCAGCTGCAGGTGGTTGATGGTGAAGTTGTACTTTTTCCCAGCCTGCCTCAGACAGTGCTTTACTTTGTCATTGTTGAATCCATAATTGATCAGCTGGCCATCCTAAAGAGAGAAAAGAGGCAATTTGCTGAGTTACAGCAATGCACTTGTTTAAATGGAAAGACATTAAATGGGTTTAAAGCACCAACCCAAGACTACCTGAATTCCTAAATGCAATATGTTAAGTGTGCAACACTTGGTTTCTAGCATACAGAAGCCCCAGAGGTCCAAATCCCTTCAAACACATTATGCCAAGTTCATCCCTGGTACAACTCCATTTATGTCAATGAGTTATACCAGAGATGGCTGAGAACATAAGAATGGCCATATTGGGTCAGAGCAATAGTTCATCTAGCACAGTATCCTGTCTTCCAAAAGTGGCTAATGTTTCAAAGGGATGAACAGAAGAGGGCAATTGTCAAATGATCCATCCTCTGTTGGATCTGGCAGTCAGAGGTTTATGGACATCAAGAGCATGGTGTTGCATCCCTGATCATCTTGGCTAATAGCCACTGATGGACCTATCTTCCAGGAACTTATCTCTTTTTTTAATCCAGTTATAGTTCTGGCTTTCACACATCCCTTGGCAACGAGTTCCACCAGTTGACTGTGCCTAGTGTGAAGAAATACTTCCTTTTGTTTATTTTAAACTGGCTGCCTATTAATTTCATTGGGTGACCCCTGGTTCTTGTGTTATATGAAGGGGCAAATAATACTTCCCTGGTCACTTTCTACACATAAGTCATGATTGTATAGACCTCTCTCATATCCCCCCATAGTCGTCTCTTTTCCAAACTGACTAGTCCCAGTCGTATTAATCTCTTCTCGTATGGAAGCTGTTCATCCATTAATCATTAATTATTTAATGATTTTTGTTGACCTTTTCTGTACCTTTTCCATTTCTAATAAATCTTTTTTGAGATGGGGTAAGCAGAACTGCTCACAGTCTCAAGGTGTGGGTGTACCATGAATTTATATAGTGGCATTATGATATTTACTGTTTTATTATCTAGCCCTTTCCTAACAGTTCCTAACATTCTGTTCACTTTTTGACTGCCGCTGCACATTGAATGGATATTTTCAGATAATTATCCAAAATGACTCCAAGATCTCTTTCTTGACTGGTAATTACTAATTTAGACCCCCATCATTTTATATGTATACTTCAGATTATGTTTTACAATATGTATTACTTTAAGTTTGCATTTATCAACATTGAATTTCATCTGCCATTTTGTTGCCCAGTCACCCAGTTTAGTGAGATCCCTTTGTAACTCTTTACAGTCAGCTTTGGACTTGACGATCTTGAGTAATTTTGTATCATCTGCAAATTTTGCCATCTCACTGTTTATCCCTTTTCCAGATCATTTATGAATATGTTGAACAGCACTGGTCCCAGTACATATCCCTAGGGGACATAGCTATTTACCTCCCTTCATTCTGAAAACTGACCATTTATTCCTACCCTTTCCTCCCCACCAACTTTTAACCAGTTACTGATCTATGAGAGGACCTTCCGTCTTATCCCAGGACTGCTTGGTTTGCTTAAGAGTATTTGGTGAAGTACCTTGTCAAAGTTTTTTCAGAAAGTCCAAGTACACTGTATCCACTGGATCACCTTTGTCCACATATTTGTTGGCCCTATAGCCTATTATTGCTGATAATGGGCAGTTGCTGCTCATTGCTTATGAAAACTGACTTCACAATGAGCCTTGTACAGAACTCTCTTAAACATAGGGTGACTAGACAGCAAATGTGAAAAATTGGGATGGGGTGGGGGGAGGTGGGGGTAATAGGAGCCCATATAAGAAAAACACCCAAAAAACGGGACTGTCCCTATAAAATCAGGACATCTGGTCACCCTACTTAAATGAGGAAAAAACATTTATTTGCCTAATTCACATGGCATTTTGAGGCTTAATTAGTTTCTTTTTGTAGCTTTGAAGATGTAAATGCTCAGGGTGCTTAGACTCTCTCCTAATGTGGATGGAATAGCTTGTGATCAAACTGCCCTCCAATCTGTGATTTTACTCACCATCTCCACTACCACTTGTAGCTGCACGGACTACTTCCCCATCCATTTGTTTCATAGCTTCACAGAGTTTAAGGGTAGAAGGGACCATTAGTTCATCTAGTCCGACTTCTTCTATAACATAGGCCAGAGAATTTCCCCCAGTTATTGCTGTGTTGAGTCCAGTAACTTGTGTTTGGCTAAAGCATATCTTCCAGAAAGACATGCAGTCTTGATCTGAAGACTTCAAGAAATGAAGAATCCACCACTTCCTTTGGTAGATTGTTCCAATTGTTAATCACGCTTGCTGTTAAAAATGTGCGCAGTATACAGAGGTAAACCCACCTCGCTACTGCTGTTCACCCACTCTTTGCTCATACAGCCAAAGATCCCATTAGCTCTTTTTAATGCACTGAGAGTTCATTTGGCACTGCATACATGTCTCTAAAACAGCTATAAAAACTGCTTACACAGGAAAGGCATATTAGGAAAATACTTAATGTATTTTAGCTGTTTCGGAATGCAATGGAGCAGCAGGAAATGAGGAAGAGGACTCAGCACCATGTGATCATCCTGCTGTTCATAAATCACCTGCACCACCAGCGATCTATTGACCATGTCTGTGAAATTCTGTAACTAGGTATATTTTTAATTTCCTTCAGAGTCCTCTTTGAAAGAAGACAAATTAGACAGGGACACAATGCCCATCAAAATGAATGAGACTAGTCTGAATTTGCTGATTTGAGACTGCAGGGATCAATTTATTGCCTGTGGGGCTCTTGGATTTCCATGGAGGACCCTGATGGACTTGAATATTCCATCTTTATTGTAACCCCTTCATCTTCTGCACTTCAGGTCTGATGCCACATCCACCAGCAGAGGACAACTGGATGGGACTCCCATTTCAATTATGCTCCTTAATCAATCAAAGGAGTTGCTATTGAGAGACACATTATAAAGCAATTCTTACACACTCACTTGCTGCACAGTGAATCAGGCATATTATGAGTAAGATCTAAGTGACCATTGTAATCTCAGAATGGCTTGATCTAGCCACTCCTTCTCCCACCTTACCTTGTACAGGTAAATTCTGCTCTCAGGATTTTTCAGGTCCATCTCTAGATGGAATGTAGCATTTCCCTCCTTATTGACCTTGATGTGTTTGAGGTTTGTGACACTGTAGATATACTGTGAAGGACAGACACAAGCACATGATATATGATAGGGCTGGCTTTGGTAGATCTTCCATTAGATTGTCAAAATGGTGTGGAACCTACTTTACCCATCACTATATCAGCGTAGCAAAAGGAACAGCACTAGCCCTCCACTTTTTGCTGCTTTAGGCAAGCTGGATAGTACCCAGCAGGCCCCTGGTCACTCATACACAAAGCAAACACTATTGGTCCAATTCTGAAATATGGTTGTCTGTATTGGTTGACCTAATTCTACATTTGTGTGTGTAAATCAGCACAAGGTGCACAGGTACCCAAATACAAAATTCAGCACCGAGGTTTTAAAAAATGGGCTCCCTGGTACCAATTCCACCAATACCTTGCAAAGTGAAATCCACTGAAATTATAGGAGTTATACCCAGGTCAGGCTGGAATCGAGCCTTCTTTGTTGTATTGCCACTAATGTTTTGCTGCCCTTGGGTAAAATGTTGAAAAGCATGTAAGTGACTTAGGAGCTTAAATCCCATTTTCTAAAGTGGTTTAGAATCATAGAATCATAGAATATCAGGGTTGGAAGGGACCCCAGAAGGTCATCTAGTCCAACCCCCTGCTCAAAGCAGGACCAAAGTCCCAGTTAAATCATCCTAGCCAGGGCTTTGTCAAGCCTGACCTTAAAAACCTCTAAGGAAGGAGATTCTACCACCTCCCTAGGTAACGCATTCCAGTGTTTCACCACCCTCTTAGTGAAAAAGTTTTTCCTAATATCCAATCTAAACCTCCCCCATTGCAACTTGAGACCATTACTCCTCGTTCTGTCATCTGCTACCATTGAGAACAGTCTAGAGCCATCCTCTTTGAAACCCCCTTTCAGGTAGTTGAAAGCAGCTATCAAATCCCCCCTCATTCTTCTCTTCTGCAGACTAAACAATCCCAGCTCCCTCAGCCTCTCCTCATAAGTCATGTGCTCTAGACCCCTAATCATTTTTGTTGCCCTTCGCTGTACTCTTTCCAATTTATCCACATCCTTCTTGTAGTGTGGGGCCCAAAACTGGACACAGTACTCCAGATGAGGCCTCACCAGTGTCGAATAGAGGGGAACGATCACGTCCCTCGATCTGCTCGCTATGCCCCTACTTATACATCCCAAAATGCCATTGGCCTTCTTGGCAACAAGGGCACACTGCTGACTCATATCCAGCTTCTCGTCCACTGTCACCCCTAGGTCCTTTTCCGCAGAACTGCTGCCGAGCCATTCGGTCCCTAGTCTGTAGCGGTGCATTGGATTCTTCCATCCTAAGTGCAGGACCCTGCACTTATCCTTATTGAACCTCATTAGATTTCTTTTGGCCCAATCTTCCAATTTGTCTAGGTCCTTCTGTATCCTATCCCTCCCCTCCAGCGTATCTACCACTCCTCCCAGTTTAGTATCATCCGCAAATTTGCTGAGAGTGCAATCCACACCATCCTCCAGATCATTTATGAAGATATTGAACAAAACGGGCCCCAGGACCGACCCCTGGGGCACTCCACTTGACACCGGCTGCCAACTAGACATGGAGCCATTGATCACTACCCGTTGAGCCCGACAATCTAGCCAGCTTTCTACCCACCTTATAGTGCATTCATCCAGCCCATACTTCCTTAACTTGCTGACAAGAATGCTGTGGGAGACCGTGTCAAAAGCTTTGCTAAAGTCAAGAAACAATACATCCACTGCTTTCCCTTCATCCACAGAACCAGTAATCTCATCATAAAAGGCGATTAGATTAGTCAGGCATGACCTTCCCTTGGTGAATCCATGCTGACTGTTCCTGATCACTTTCCTCTCCTCTAAGTGCTTCAGGATTGATTCTTTGAGGACCTGCTCCATGATTTTTCCAGGGACTGAGGTGAGGCTGACCGGCCTGTAGTTCCCAGGATCCTCCTTCTTCCCTTTTTTAAAGATGGGCACTACATTAGCCTTTTTCCAGTCATCCGGGACTTCCCCCGTTCGCCACGAGTTTTCAAAGATAATGGCCAAGGGCTCTGCAATCACAGCCGCCAATTCCCTCAGCACTCTCGGATGCAATTCGTCCGGCCCCATGGACTTGTGCACGTCCAGCTTTTCTAAATAGTCCCTAACCACCTCTATCTCTACAGAGGGCTGGCCATCTCTTCCCCATTTTGTGATGCCCAGCACAGCAGTCTGGGAGCTGACCTTGTTAGTGAAAACAGAGGCAAAAAAAGCATTGAGTACATTAGCTTTTTCCACATCCTCTGTCACTAGCTTGCCTCCCTCATTCAGTAAGGGGCCCACACTTTCCTTGGCTTTCTTCTTGTTGCCAACATACCTGAAGAAACCCTTCTTGTTACTCTTGACATCTCTTGCTAGCTGCAGCTCCAGGTGCGATTTGGCCCTCCTGATATCTTTCCTACATGCCCGAGCAATATTTTTATACTCTTCCCTGGTCATATGTCCAACCTTCCACTTCTTGTAAGCTTCTTTTTTATGTTTAAGATCCGCTAGGATTTCACCATTAAGCCAAGCTGGTCGCCTGCCATATTTACTATTCTTTCGACTCATCGGGATGGTTTGTCCCTGTAACCTCAACAGGGATTCCTTGAAATACAGCCAGCTCTCCTGGACTCTCTTCCCTTTCATGTTAGTCCCCCAGGGGATCCTGGCCATCTGTTCCCTGAGGGAGTCAAAGTCTGCTTTCCTGAAGTCCAGGGTCCGTATCCTGCTGCTTACCTTTCTTCCCTGCGTCAGGATCCTGAACTCAACCAACTCATGGTCACTGCCTCCCAGATTCCCATCCACTTTTGCTTCCCCCACTAATTCTACCCGGTTTGTGAGCAGCAGGTCAAGAAAAGCGCTCCCCCTAGTTGGCTCCCCTAGCACTTGCACCAGGAAATTGTCCCCTACGCTTTCCAAAAACTTCCTGGATTGTCTATGCACCGCTGTATTGCTCTCCCAGCAGATATCAGGAAAATTAAAGTCACCCATGAGAATCAGGGCATGCGATCTAGTAGCTTCCGTGAGTTGCCGGCCTCGGCCTCTCCGCACAAAGAGAGGCCATCACAGCGGCCAGACAGTGATCTGAAAAAGGGGCCAGCCAGACGTTGGAGGAGTGGGCCCATGAAAAGTGGAAGTGTGACAAATGGATGCGGTCCAACCGGGAGTAGCACGACTGATGGACCTCCACCCGGACATAGGTAAACGTCAAGACATCGTCCAGGTGGTGGTCACACCAGACGTCCACCAGGGATTGATGTTGGACAATCTCCTGGAGGACGTCCATGGCAGCCAGGCACTGCTCAGTCCCCAAGCGGTCCCGCTCCTCGAGGGTGGCGTTAAAGTCACCGCCCAGGACCAGGCACTCACGAGGATCCAAGGAGCCGAGGAAGGCGGATGCCTGCTTATAAAAAAGCAGCCACTCCGGGCCCAATGTCAGGGCATAGACGTTAACGAGGTTGACCACAAGCCCCTCCATGCGGACCCGGAGGTGCAGCAGGCAGCCCGGCACAACCTCGGCGACCCCCAGCACCTCGGGCCATAGTTGGGAGAGAACAGGGTCGCCAGCAATACAAACTGTGAGATGGCTAAAGTAGACCCTGTCCCCCCACTCCAGCCGCCAGCTGTCTTCGGCAGCCGTAGCCGTATGGGTCTCCTGCAGGAAAACCACAGAGTACCCCCACTCCCGAAGGAAGGAGAGCACCTGGCACCTGGCCATCCTACAGCCTCGGATGTTCAGTGTTGCAAAGGTGATAGGTGCCAGGAGGGCTGGGGGGGATCCTCGCCGGCAGGGATGCTCCTGGCCCCCAGTGGGCTGCGCAGCAAACCGTGACCTACCCTGAAGGTGAGCAAGGAGTCACGGAAGCCACGGGCCCAGTGGTAAGCCACAGCGCCCTGCTTCCTGGTCCTTTTACCCTCCCCCATGAGGGCCCTCATGGCCTGGAGGATTTGATGAAAATCCCCCCATTGCTGGAGAGCAAGCTGCACCTTATTACGGGAGCCACAGACGTCTTCTAGAAACTCCCACAGCTCTTATCGCAGCCGATGGGGGGGTGGGGTCACTGGCCCCCAGTCGTCCTCTGGTGCGGCCCCTGGCACAGCCCCGTGGCCCATCGAGGTGGACAGGCAAGGGGCAGACCCTTGACGTGGCATCTGATGGGCCGGCACCACATGGCCTGCCTCAGATGCTGGCTCAATGGGGGGCAGCGGAGGGAAGATAGCAGGTCCTAGTGGGTCGGGACAGGGAAACACAAAGGCCGCTCCCTGGGGGTCACCCTCTGGAAAAGGGAAGGAGACGGCCCCAGGGGTGGCAATGGCATCGCAGGAGGTGGAGGGGATAGGGACGGGGTCAGGAGTAGGGGCAGGGGTCAGAAGTAGGGGCAGGGAGAGGGACAGAGGCGGGATCCTGGGCCCCAGGACTCCCCTCGGTCTGACTCAGGGGTCTGAGGGACAGGGAGGGGGTCCCCAGTGATGCCGGGCCCAGGCTCAATAGCAGGTGCAATAGCCACGGCATCAGGAGGTGGGCAAGTTTCAGTGGGGCCCCCATCTGGGAAGGAAGTCGGTTGCCCCACGCCAACGGGGGATACCCCTGGTAACACTGGTCATTGCCTCAACAGGCTTGGCAGCCATCAGCGGAGCACCACCTGCGACCGGGCATGTCAAAGAGTCCAGGGGACCCTTGGAGGTGGGAGTAGAAGCAGTGGTTATGGGGAGGGGGCATGGAGAAGGGGGGGGCCGGGGTGAGGTCACTCAGGTTGAGGCCTGTTGGCAGAGGGTCATCCTTCCCCTGGGTGACCGGGGTCAGACCCAGGGCCTCGATCTCCTCATAGATGGAGGGGAGATCGCCTCCCGCCACCCCGTGGCCCTCCCCGCCAGCGCCCAGGGTGACGCTCGCTTCGGAGCTCGCAGGGGTTTCAGATGTTAAGGGGGCAGAGGCCTCTGTGGGGAGGGACCCCGACGGAGGGGCGGTGTTCCCCTCCGGTGCTGCCATGTCTTCCACAGCTGGCACCGGTGGATGGAACATGGCCGTGGGCAGGGTGGAAGGCTTGGCATCGGTGCCCCCCCTTCCTGGTTTTCCGGGGGGCCTCCGCATCAGATCGCAAGAGCAGAGCTCGAGCCTTCCACTTGCCCTCCTTTCTCTGTACTAGGGTCCAGCCCTCTGTGGCATCGTCTGTGGGCTGAGTAACAGGGGTTGGGTCTGGGGGAAAGGATGATGACTTGGGGACCTGGGAAGGCAACGGTGGGGCAGATTCCCCCTGGGGTGGGATCTCTCCCATGCCCGGCGATACTCCCACTGCACCCTCCTCTATGGGCCCCGCCAGATTGCATGCAGCAGCGGCAGGGCTCTCCCGCTTGTCTGGGCACACTGTGGGAAGTACCCCTTGGGCCTGAGCGGGAGAAATGGTGGACCGAGAAGGAGGGCGGCTCCGGGCACTGGGCAGCCAGGGGTGCCAGCGATGATGGGGCTGGTGCCCTGCCAGGGCTTGGGGGTCCCGGGTGCTTCTCCGTGCCGGGCCAAGGGGCAGTCCCTCCGGACGTGCCCCATCGCCCAGCAGAGGTAGCACTTGGCCTCCCCCATGGAATAATGCACCCGGTAGTGGACCCCCTGGTAGGGGACCAGGAAAGACCCCTCAAGCGCCTCTCCGCCATGTGCCACCAGCAGCACTTGTATCTGCACCTGCCGGCAGAACGAGAGGATGTGATGGGGGGGCGGGGTCTTTGCAGCCCAGCGGGAGAGGGCTGATAATGGAGATTGGTTTCCCCAGGTAGAGAGGGCAGGCAGCAGGGCAGCACTGGGGAGGAAGGGAGGAACGGAGGTCAGAACTACATGGGCACTGAGATCCTCCAGCGGCTCCAGGGGGACGAACATGCCCCCACCGCCAGGCCCTTCTCCAACACCTCCTGGGCGGTGGCCTCTGAGGCAAGGAAGACGACGACCTTGCCATACATTTTGGAGGCCGCCACGATGGCTGTGGGCCCCACCACCCTCACCAACGCCCGCACATAGGTCTCCACGTGTGGAGAGGCAGGCACAAGGAGGCAACGGACGCTGTGCTTCCTGGTCAAGGTGGGGAAGGGGCCCCGGCCGCTAGGGATGGTAACAGTGGTTGTGGCTGAGAAAGATGACATAGTAGTTGGCGGGGCAGGGCCGCCACCTGGGCATAGGCTCTGGGGGCTGGAGGGGGGGCGCCCGCGGTGCTGATGGAGGGAACATCGGGGAGGGATGCTGCGGCCAGTGGTGGGGCCGCGGCAGTGGGAGCAGCCCCTGCCATGGAGGGCCTGGTCTTTTTAGCGGGGCTCTTTCCCTTCTTTTTTCCCCAGCCCTTCCCACCAGCTCCAGAATCAGAGAGGGCGAGGGACGTGGCAGCCGTGGAGGTCACCCCATTGCCTGCTACTGCCGGCTCCCCTGCAGGGGCGATAGCAGGTGGTTCAGCAATGGGACAGTTGAGGTACAGGCTTGAGGGGGCATGGGGAGGGCAGGCGGGGGAGGGTGGCAGGGTCTGCCCCAGGAATCCCACCCGCCGTGTCTCCCGCCACGATGAGCTGTGAGGGAGGGGAAGAAGGGGAAAACACGGGAGAAAGGGGTGGGGAAGGGGAAGCAGGTCAATCACTCCTCCCCACTTGGCTGCGGGCAGGGGAGGAGGGTGCCTAAATGGGGGGAGGGGTAGATAGGGGGAGATTGCCTGTGAGGAGATCATTATGAGTTATGGTAGGGATTCTACTTGAACTACCAGGGGACTCTTTCATTTAGTCAGACAGTTGGTCATAAGAAGTGTCAATTTCCAGCCTTCCTTTTGGGGGAAGGAATGGAGACATCTTCTGCAGATGGACTGATAATTTAAAACCATCTGTGATGCAGCAAAACCCTCCAAGAGACTGACCTTCCATTTCACAGCTTGTTTTCCACCCCCCCACCATAGTCTTGTTAACCGTTACAGCTGAGCTGCTGGCATGCCACTGAAATGCTACTAAATGTCAGGGTGGTGTCTGGCACATTCAGCGGTGGTCAGGGATTTAAAGGAGGAGAGGATGCATTCTCCATAGGAGCAAGTGCCCCCACCACAGCAAGAAGTGAATGAAAGAGGACAAGGGAAACAACTGCCCCAAGAGAGCATCTCATCCCCTGCATCATCTCAGGATTCCATTTAATGGGACATTTTAATTGAAGGTGAGATTCTTCTGCATCCTCTATTTAGCCTTTAACTCCTTTCCCTTTCAAGAGCGCATCTTGAATCCATCAGCTGTGGCTGATGAGGGCTGGACCGGATTCCTTCTGGAACATTGCAACAGCACACCTGGACTGCCCAGAGAGGGTTGCTAGAAGTGATGCATAGAAGCTAGGAACTGACACTTCTGCCAGGCTCACAGCCCTGTCCATCGAACATGAGGCTAGGTGCATGACCTTCTCTCATGACCCCTGCCTTGGCTGAGTAGGACCAAATATTTGGGCTGTGCTTCTCTGGTGACAGACAGGGCCATATTCATCTCTGGATTACTGTGCTAGAAGACAACGTTACACCAGGAAGGACTGAAAAAAACATTTAGGGTGGGATCTACAAAGCCACCCAAGACATTTGGACAAACAATGAATAGGAACTGGGTGTCCAAATCCCCTAGATCACTTTCAATATCCCACCCTCAAAATCTACCCAGACACTATAGTGATTAAAACCCCATAAATACAATAGATAGAAATGTATATTTAAGGACTATATGGAATGGATGTTTGCTAGATGCTCCTATTTACACAGAACCCTCCATCATAAGAATGGCCATATGGGGTCAGACCAATGGTCCATCTAGCCCAGTATCCAGACTTCTGACAGTGACCAATGCCAGATGCATCAGAGGGAATGAACAGAACAGGGCAACTATCAAGTGATCCCTTCCCTGTCATCCAGTCCCAGCATCTGGCAGTCAGAGGCTTAGGGACACCCAGAGCATGGGGTTGCATCCCTGCTCATCTTGGCTAATAGCTATGGATGAACCTTTCCTCCATGAAATTCTCATTCTTTGTTGATCAGTTAGTTACAGTTTTGGCCTTAACATTACTCCATGGCAACAATTTCCACAGGTTGAGTGTGGGTTCCACTATGGTGACTAGGGGTCACCCAATGACATTAATAGGCATCAGGTTTAAAACAAACACAAGGAAGTGTTTCTTCACACACTCAAACTGTGGAACTCCTTGCCAGAGGATGTTGTGAAGGCCAAGACTATAACAGTGTTCAAAAATAACTAGATAAATTCATGGAAGATAGATCCATCAATGGCTATGTCATAAATATAAAAGGAAGGGTAAATACCTTTAAATCCCTCCTGGCCAGAGGAAAAACCCTTTTGCCTGTAAAGGATTAAGAAGCTAGGATAACCTCGCTGGCACCTGACCAAAATGACCAACGAGGAGACAAGATACTTTCAAAGCTGGAGGGTGGGGAGAAACAAAGGGTTCTCTCTGTCTGTGTGATGCTTTTGCTGGGAACAGAAAAGGAATGGAGTCTTAGAACTTAGTAAGTAATCTAGCTAGATATGCGTTAGATTCTGTTTTGTTTAAATAGCTGATAAAAATAGGCTGTGCTAAATGGAATGTATATTCCTGTTTGTGTCTTTTTGTAACTTAAGGTTTTGCCTAGAGGGATTCTCTGTGGTTTGAATCTGATTACCCTGTAAGATATTTACCATCCTGATTTTACAGAGGTGATTTTTACTTTTTCTTCAATTAAAATTCTTCTTTTAAGAACCCGATTGCTTTTTCATTGTTCTTAAGATCCAAAGGTTTGGGTCTGTGTTCACCTATGCAAATTGAGGATTGTTATCAAGCCTTCCCCAGGAAAGGGGGTGTAGGGTTTGGGAGGATTTTGCGGGGAAAAGATGTTTATAACTGGGAAAAAGCCCGCCTGGATTTTTGTTAGACACTTGGTGGTAGCAGCAATAAAAGTCCAAGGGCAAAAGGTAAAATGTTTGTACCTTGGGGAAGTTTTAGCCTAAGCTGATAAAAATAAGCTTGGGGGGTTTTCCATGCAGATCCCCACATCTGTACCCTAAAGTTCAGAGTGGGAAAGGAACCTTGATGGCTATTAGCCAGGATGGGCAGGGATGGTGTCCTTAGCCTCAAGCTGAGAATGGGCAACAGGGGATGGATCACTTGATTCCCTGTTCTGTTCATTCCCCGAGGCACCTGGCATTAGCCACAGTCAGAAGACAGGATACTAGGTTAGATAGACCTTTAGTTTGACCCATTATGGCTATTCTTACATGTTTGTGAAGTACTTCCTTTTGTTTGTTTTAAACCAGATGACTATTTCATTAAGTGACCCCTGGTTCTTGTGTTATGTGAAGGGGTAAATAACACTTCCCTATTCACCTTCTCCACACCAGTCATGATTTTGTAGACCTCAATCATATTTCCCTCCTTAGTTGTCTCTTTTCCAAACTGAATAGTCCCAGTTTACACTCTCTCCTCATAGTTCCATACCATAAATCATTCTGACCTCATCATAGTGCCATGATTAGTCCGGCTGCCATCAACTGGGTAAGCTGCTGCTCAGCATGAGAAGGTTAGAATCAGGCCTAGCGACTGCAAGGAGTAGCGGTACTCAGTGCTCACGCTGTAAATTAGCCTTGTCCTTTCTATGATGTATAGAATCCCTGATATTCTCTCGTTCAACACTAATTTGTTTTCTTCTATAACTGACTGGGGATGTTTGTCAACTCCATCCATGGATTTAGATGGGGCACTGGCTGCTTATCAATCTGGCACTCATACCTTTGTGATTGCTGCCCTTTGACCAATGCCCAGTACCTGACCACTCCTGGCTGGCCAGCATTGGATCATGCATCTGATGAAGTGAGCTGCAACTCACAAAAGCTTATGCTCAAATAAATTTGTTAGTCTCTAAGGTGCCAAAAGTACTCCTTTTCTTCTTCCTTAAGGATGTAATTAATGAAACCCTGATTCACTGTCAGCCACCCTCCCCTTTCTCCCAGGCATGGTAAAGAAAGTGACATTTTAACCCAACCTGCACCTTAATGGGCATGGAAAATGCACCCAGCACCACTGGTCCTGTATGGCCCTATATGGTCCTTGCTCTTTGCCCTTCTCACTCTAGCTAAAATTAGCATCAGGGCAATAGGCAGTCCTAGCCACGCTGCATGCACTACTGCCAGGCACCCATGGGGTTAATAAAACACTGCTGTTTATATTAAAATAATGTGGCATAAAATCCAGGTGCAATACAGAATTCCTGATTTCAAGGACTGTGCTTTTCCCCCATATTTTTCAATGCATTAACAGAAACCTTTACAACTACCATCACACCTCCCTTATCTACCCCCCAGTTTAGCATATCAAAAACTCCTCCAGCTAAGGATCTTTCCCAACAACAAAATATGCAATAATTCTTCACTCTCTCCAATGGAAGCGTTTTACGGCTCCTTTGCACAGGAGCAAATCACTGCACAAGGTGCAAATCTATCGAGAAGTCGACCCAGTAGGTGGCTCCCTTCATGCGGAGTCAGGACTGAACCAGAATCCTTATACCGTACAATGTTAAGGAGCTCTAAGCTGCTAGGGGTGCCTCCTTCAGACAAGGTGTAAATCTGAGAGGTCCTGACCATTTGTAGTCAGATTCCATGCTATTCTTTACATAAATAGGGGTGCTAACCATCCACAGGGCATGTATTATGCCTCACTTTCTTAAATATCCCCTTGCAATTTCCAATATTAACTTTTCCTATCCTAGATTTGGTGTAGGTAGGAAGATAGGGAACAGCTGTATTTCACCCTGGAGGTGGCTGCATTACACCCTTTGTTCAGTTCATTAAGTTCTGCAAATGCTTTGGGATACTTCACAAAAAAGCATCTATATAAAAAGGTATTATTATTATTACTAAATTACATGATTTACATATGCAAGCTTAAAAATTGCAGATAGAGGAGGGACTGGTTTGCAGCTATTTACCTGACAAGACCTGACAGTTCTGCATTTCTCCGAGATCATTCACACCTAAAAACAGTGGAAGGCTATAGTTCTTCCAGGAGGCCCAGCTGCAAGGTGCCATAGGACAGGCCTTAGCAGGTACATATGCATTTTCTTGCTTTACAGTCTCAAGCATTTGTTTATTTTGTTGCCCTTGAGACTGTATCATTTATTCATAGGGAGCTTCAGTGCAGACAGAAAAGATTCTGTTGAACAGAGCAGATACAAACTTTACACAAACCCCATGATGCTCTAGGAAGCTGGAAAATTTGCTTCCCTGAGTCCCTCAGGATCCCGTGTGTGTAAGAGATTCCTGGGTTATTCTCACCCTCTGCTCTCCTTCTGATCCATAGGACTGGGATTGAGGGGGTGTGACCAGAGCACCTCTACTGTTGGAACAGCCCCTCATAGCTGTGGGTAGCTAGGTGCAACTTAGAGCAGACCCAAGGCTGCTCTACAATGTACTGAGAGACCAGTCTGACACCATGATGGTCCAGGACTGGGGGAATGAACAGGCTATTTAAAACTATTTTTGGGTCCCCCTTTCTTGAGCTGTGGAGAGTGCAAGCCTAGGATCTGGCCCTTTGACAAAACAAACTGTTCACAGGAAGAGCTAGTGACAACAAATCTCCCAATCAAAAACAAACAAGTTTCCAAATTGTCAAAATGCCCCCATTTGACATTTGCAAAGTGAAAAGTTTCATTTTCTCGGTCAAAACAACTTTTTGTTTCAAAGTTTTAGTTAACTGATAGCAAACAAGACATTGGTTATTTGTTTTCTTTTAAATGTCAAATGGGACACAAAACGTTTGGCTTGACCCAATCCAAATCACTGCTTGGTGAAAAGTTTTGAGATTTCAACTTTTTGTCCCAGTTCAGGACTGGAAAAAACTTCTGAACTCTTGGAAACACTTGTGCATGGGAAACACCTTTCCTGTCCAGCTCTACTCATGATGCCCCACCACTGGGGTAAGAGATGCTGGCTACCTGTTATTCAGGGAGGCATGGGGTACTACGTACCTTCGTAACGGAGAGCCCGGTCAGACACAGCCCTCAAAGGGCCTTGCTCCTGGCAGAGCATGCTGGTGATCCTGAGGCCATGACATTTGCCTTCGCTTTGAAATGCCCAAAGAAACTGGAATCAGGAAGAAGAGGTTGGTTATTAAAGTGAAGCCAGTTCAACCTGGGCTTGCCCTTCTCTGTGGCTTCAGGGGGCTTTTAGTCCCACACCCTCCTCAGGGAGATGCTACACTGAGGGGAAGTGTTAGGGGGCTTATTCCTTCACCCACTTACTTCCCTGGTCCTTCTCGCATGAAGAGAGCAACAATACCCGAAGTCCAAAGGTGCAAACAATTGGATGTTTATTGGGGTGAACTTCCAGCAAGCATGATTCCAGTTTCTGTCCTTAGTGTCCCCCTTCCCAGCTCTGACACCAGAGCCTTACCCGTGTCCCTGTTCCCATTCCTGCCCTTAGCTAAACATGATTCCAATTCCCCACCCCCCATTCCCTGTTCCCTTTCCCTCCCACCCATCTGATTGACTGCAGACTATCTAGTAAGACGAGTTCTGCTTAGTTATACCTTAACCAATCATTTTACTGAAATTTAACTAACGAATCCCAACATACTGTAACATGATTAGCTAACCAATTATGTCCCACCACCTTAATTAGTTTACACCCAGCAAAATTAATTATACAGCAGACAGGGACAATCACAGAATCAGACAGATTATGCAGACAAACCATAGGGAAATGGGGACTACAGTGATAGAACAAACTCAGAAATGAGGATTTCACATCCCAGCTATTGATAAGTGAGTTCTTGCAAGACAGGATGCTACCAAACTAAGTTTCCTTTTACATCTTCTAGGCACTTCCCTTTCTCTGGAGGTGACAGGCATCATCAGGACAGGACTGTATTCCTAACGGCCCAATAGCACCTTCTTTCAATATGACTAGGCTGGAATGTGAGGTGGTGACCGGTCACTTCCCAGCTTAGGGCTGCCTCTACTGCTTAGCCAAAGGCCTTAGCCTAAGCACAGGCCCTGGTCTAGACTAGACGTTGAGGTCAAATTTAGCAGCGTTAAATCTATGTAACCCTGCACCCATCCACATGACGAAGCCCTTTTTTTCCCCCCAACTTAAAGGGCTCTTAAAATTGATTTCCTTACTCCATCCCTGACAAGGGGATTAGCACTGAAATTGGTTTTGCTGGATTGAATTTGGGGTACTGTGGATGCAATTAGATGGTATTGGCCTCTGGGAGCTATCCCAGAGTGCTCCATTGTGACCACTCTGGACAGCACTCTCAACTCAGATGCACTGAGCAGGTAGACAGGAAAAGGCCTGCGAACTTGTGAATTTCAATTTCCCGTTTGGCCAGTGTGGCAACTTGTAGGTGACCATGCAGAGCTCATCAGCAGAGGTGACCATGATCAAGTCCCAGAATTGTAAAAGAGCTCCAGCATGGACCGAACGGGAGGTACGGGATCTGATCGCTGAATGGGGAGAGGAATCCGTACTATCAGAACTATGTTCCAGTTTTCAAAATGCCAAAACATTTGTGAAAATCTCCCAGGGCATGAAGGACAGAGGCCATAACAGGGACCTAAAGCAGTGCCATGTGAAACTTAAGGAGCTGAGGCAAGCCTACCAGAAAACCAGAGAGGCAAACGGCCGCTCCGGGTCAGAGCCCCAAACATGCCGCTTCTATGATGAGCTGCATGCCATTTTAGGGGGTTCAGCCACCACTACCCAAGTGGTGGTATTTGACTCCTTCAATGGAGATGGAGGCAACATGGAAGCAGGTTTTGGGGGATGAGGAAGACAATGATAAGGAGTTTGTAGATAGCTCACAGAAAACAAGCGAAGAAACTGGTTTTCCCGACAGCCAGGAACTGTATCTCACCCTGGACCTGGAGCCAGTACCCCCCGGCAGAGAAGGGACCTCTGGTGAGTGTACCTTTTAAAATACTATACAAGATTTAAAAACCAGCATGTTTAATGATTAATTTGCCCTGGCATTTGTGGCTCTCCTGGACATACTCCCAAAGCCTTTGCAAAAGGTTTCTGGGGAGGGCAGCCTTATTCCACCATGGTAGGACACTACCACTCCAGGCCAGTAGCACATACTTGGAAATCATTGTAGAACAAAGCATTGCAGTGCATGTTTGCTGATGTTCAAACAACATCAGTTCTTTATCTCTCTGTATTATCCTCAGGAGAGTGATCTCATTCATGGTCACCTGGTTGAAATAGGGTGCTTTTCTTAAGGGGACATTCAGAGGTGCCCATTCCTGCTGGGCTGTTTGCCTGCGGCTGAACAGAAATGTTCCCCGCTGTTAGCCACGCGGTGGGGGGAGGCAAAATGCAACCTTGTAACGAAAGCACATGTGCTATGTATGTAATGTTAACAGCAAGGTTTACTGTGAAAGAGTGTACCCATTGTTCTATAAAGTGTCTTTTCAAATACCACTGTCCCTTTTTTCCCCCCTCCACCAGCTGCATGTGTTTCAAGGATCACAGGATCTTTGCCTTCCCAGAGGCTAGGAAAGATTAGAAGGCAAAAAAAAAAAAAAAAAAAAAAAAAAACATGCACTCGTGCTGAAATGTTCTGAGCTCATGCTGTCCTCCCACACTGACAGAGCACAGACGAATGCATGGAGGCAGACAATGGAGTGCAGGAAAGCACAAAATGACCAGGAGGAGAGGTGTTGGGCTGAAGAGAGGGCTGAAGCTGAAAGGTGGTGGCAGCATGATGAGAGGAGGCAGGATTCAATGCTGAGGCTGCTGGAGGATCAAACTAAATATCCTCCAGCGTATGGTTGGGCTGCAGGAAAGGCAGCAGGAGCACAGACTGCTGCTACAGCCCCTGTGTAACCAACTGCCCTCCTCTCCAAGTTCCATAACCTCCTCCCCCACCTTCTTGGGCATCTGGGTGGGGTCTCCGGCCACCCAGCCACTCCACCTCAGAGGATTGTCCAAGTAACAGAAGGCTGACATTCAATAAAGTTTTAAAAGTGCTGTGCGGCCTTGTCCTTCCCTCCTCCACCACCCCTCCTGGGCTACCTGGGTAATTATCCCCCTATTTGTGTGATGAATTAATAAAGACTGCAAGAATGTGAAGCAAGAATGACTATTGCCTCTGCAAGTGGTGATCAGAGGGAGGTGGGGAGGGTGATTAGCTTACAGGGAAGTAGAGTGAACCAAGGGATGGGAGGGTTTCATCAAGGAGAAACAAAACAGAACTTTCACACTGTAACCTGGCCAGTCATGAAACTGGTTTTCAAAGCTTCTCTGATGCCCACCGCACCCTCCTGTGCTTTTCTAACCACCCTGGTGTCTGGCTGTGGCGTAACCCGCAGCCAGGCAATTTGCCTCAACCTCCCACCCCACCATAAACGTCTCCCCCTTACTCTCACAGATATTGTGGAGTGCACAGCAAGCAGTAACAGTGGGAATATTGGTTTTGCTGAGGTCTAACCAAGTCAGTAAACCGCGCCAGCATGCTTTTAAACATCCAAATGCACATTCTACCACCATTCTGCACTTGCTCAGCCTGTAATTGAACAGCTCCTGACTACTCTCCAGGCTGTCTATCTATGGCTTGATGAGCCATGGCATTAAGGGGCAGGCTGGGTCCCCAAGGATAACTATAGGCATTTCAACATTCCCAACGGTTATTTTCTGGTCTGGGAAGAAAGTCCCTTCCTGCAGCTTTTGAAACAGACCAGAGATCCTGAAGATGCGAGTGTCATGTACCTTTCCCAGCCATCCCACACTGATGTTGGTGAAACGTCCTTTGTGATCCACCAGTGCTTGCAGCACTATTGAAAAGTACCCCTTGCGGTTTATGTACTCACTGGCTTGGTGCTCCAGTGGCAAGATAGGAATATGGGTTCTGTCTATGGCCCCACCACAGTTAGTGGATGGCTTTGCTGCAATGGGATTCCCTATGACCTGCACATTTCCCAGGGTCACTACCCTTGATATCAACAGATCTTTGATTGCATTGGCTACTTGCATCACAGCAGCCCCCCCCCCCCCAGTAGATTTGCCCACTCCAAATTGATTCCCAACTGACCGGTAGCTGTCTGACATTGCAAGCTTCCACAGGGCTATTGCCACTCGCTTCTCAACTGTGAGGGCAGCTCTCATCTTGGTATTCTTGCGCCTCAGGAAAGGGGAAAGCAAGTCAAAGTTCCATGAAAGTGCCCTTATGCATGTGAAAGTTTCACAGCCACTGGGAATCATCCCAGACCTGCAACACTATCTGGTCCCACCAGTCTGTGCTTGTTTCCCCAGCCCAGAATCAGCGTTCCACCACATAAACCTGTCCCATTAGCACCATAATGCCCACATTGGCAGGGCCCGTGCTTTGAGAGAAGGACCTGTGTCCACGTCCTCATCACTCTTGTCACTGTGCTGATGTTGCCTACCTGCCTAGTTTTGCTTTGCCAGGTTCTGGTGCTACATATACTGCTGGATAATGCGTGTGGTGTTTAATGTGCTCCTAATTGCCAAAGTGATCTGAACGGGCTCCATGCTTGCCGTGGTATGGCATCTGCACAGAAAAAAGGCGCGGAATGATTGTCTGCTGTTGCCCTGACAGAGGGAGGGGTAACTGATGATATGGCTTACAGGGAATTAAAAATCAATAAAGGGGGTGGTTTTGTGAGAAACTGAATGGTCGCTTCAAGGCTAGAACTCAAAACCTCAAGGATAGAACTCAAAACTGGGTTTAGCAGACCATTGATTTCACAGAGGGAGAGAGGAGAAAATGAATACAAAACAAATCTGATCTATTTCTTGTTTTGAGCCACTTCATCTATCTTTATACATCATGCTGGCAGCAGACTGTGCAGTAAGACCGCTAGCCATCACCAACCTCCTGGGTGCTTGGCAGAAGATGGTGCAGTATGACTGCTCGCCATAGTCTTCTGCTAGCTGCAGATTAAAAGACAGTGCACTGCCGGTAGGACTCAATCAGCATGAGATGAAACAAGGGAAATGACCTGGCTGAGTCACTCCCATGTTTGCCCAGGCACCCAGCTAAAAGCACTCAGGACTACATCGACCACAGCTACCAGTCATACTGCACTGTCTACTGCCAAAAGGCAATAAACTGCTGCTGCGTAGCAATGCAATACCATGTCTGCCAGCACCCAGGAGACATATGGTGACTGTTAGCTGAGCGGGCTCCATGCTTGCCATGGTATGGCATCTGCACAGGTAACTCAAGAAAAAAGGCACAAAACAATTGTCTGTCCTTGCTTTTATGGAGGGAGGGAACGGGGGCCTGATGATATGTACCCAGAACCACCTGTGACAATGTTTTAGCCCTATCAGGCACTGGGATTTCTACCCAGAATTCAAATGGGTGGTGGAGACTGTGGGAACTGTGGGATAGCTACCCACAGTGCAAAGCTCCAGAAGTCGACGGTTGCCTCGTTACTGTGGACACAGTCCACCGACTACATGCACTTAGAGCATTTGTGTGGGGACACACACTTGACTGTATAAAAATAGTCTACAAAACCGACTTCTATAAATTTGGCCTATTTTGTAGTGTAGACATACCCTAAGAGAAGGCCCTGACACTGGCAGACAGTGATTTTGATTTTTTCTTTTATGCTCTTGAACTAGCCAAGTGATAAGAATACACCTACATTCTTAGAGTCTACGCCTTTACAGACAGGCCTGAATATCTATATCCTAACAGGAAGATGCCAGGGTGAATTCAATTTCCATTCCTCACATGCTTCCCTATTGCCTCAGCAGGAAACCTGCCTCACTCCCAGCTCCTGCTCTCTTCCCAGAGCCCTGCCCATTTCCCTACATTCCTCTGTTCCCCCACATGAGCACCAAAGGAGGCCTTTCCCTTGCTCACATCCCCATATCTGGGTGCCCTCCCTAGTCCAGCTGGCCATGGTTTCTTCCCTTTCTTGTCATGCCAATCTATCCCTGCCTTCCCCATACACACCTCCTGCCGGTTACTGGCTTGAGAGTGGACAGGACACAGCCATGGCAGGAGGCAATGGGGCAGCAGGAAGATAGCCACATGATTTTGGAGTCAATGTCTCAGGCCTCAGCGTGGAGATTAATGCAAGAGCTGGAACTGGTGTCTCCTCAGGAAGAATTTCAGGGCACAGATGTTTGATTTCCACAACCTTTACCACCTCTTAAGCCTCGAGATTTCAGCTCCTACCATGCCATTCTTCATGTTGCAAGTGACAAAGCCTACAGCAAAAATCCCAAGGGATTGTTAATATAATATCACTGGCTGAGTTTGGGTGTTACAGTGCCTCCGATGACACCAGCGTAGCCAGAGGACAGACACCGAGGGCAGCATGTGAGAACACACTCTGGGATGACCAGTCACAGACAGCCAGGAGGCAGAAAGACTGGCCAAGTCTGTTACAAAGACACTTATAGGGTGAGCAAAGCACTGGGCTACAAACCCACAATAGGATGACAACCATGGCTCCATCTAGTCTGTTGGCAAGGGCAACCCCTGGACAGCTACCACGATTACAAATTAAATATTCACACTTAGTGGGGATACAAGCCAGGTCAAAGACTGGTTACAAACCTGCCTAAATATTATTGTGCAGCTTGTGCCTGTACATCTAGTATCAGAGACACACCAGGCCAGGGGTGTGACTGGGACCAGCAAAGACACTCAGAGGCTCCTGGCCCCTAGGATCCCAGGGGTTTAAAATGAATTAGACCTATTGCCTCTCACAGACCTTTACTCAGCACAGGTTTCTACCTAACAAAGAGCTGGGAAAGGTGGCTATTAAGTTGGAGCCCCATGCGACTGTCCGACCATCTCCATGGACACACCTTATTACCATATGACCCATTTCCATCTGGACCAAACCTTTAGATGTCACACAGACACAAGCTCCCTTTGGTTACAGTCAGACAGACAGGCTGTTGCAGGACAAAGGGCTGGAGGGAACACAATAGGCTGACTGATAGATGCTGCAGGTGGATGCAGTAGAGGGATATAGATGGGTGGATGCATGATTGGATGGATCCATGGAAGGAAGATCAAGTGAGATGGGATGGATGGATGCATGGGACGGTGAGATAAATACTGTGGGTAGAAACTATGATGTTATCTACTGGGAAACAGGGGCCCACAGGTAGCTGCTGTGGTGGGGCCGATGATGTATATACAAGTGGACAGGCTGATGAATAGAACTTGCAGTATAAATCCAGCAGTGACTGAAGCAGAGCAGGGGAGACAAGCCTGGTTTTCTTTTCTGTAACTTTGAGGCAAAGATGATGTCCAGCAAATAGTTTTCCATCTGGGGCATTAATGAAGCCCAGCAGGCTCCTATCAATCTCCTTTACTTGCATATCAGGTGTCCCCAGATGGTCTGGGGACATCTCTAACTCATTGACATTCATGACAGAATGGCGAATCCCTCTTCCCCTTTGGCCAGTCAGTCATGTGTCATTTTCAGGCATGTCTTGTTTTGTGCTCCATATCTTTTTGCTTCTCTTTCACCCCAAACAGCTGTTTCTGTTTTGAAAGGAACTTAACCAATTTGTGTTCCAAAGGGGTCCTTCTCCCAGAGATACTGCTCTGTGGAGAAAATTGGGCAGCATTATGGTGGGGGCAGCCAGTCAGGTTTTATCAGCTGTGGGCCTGTCCTGAATCCAGCAGCTCCCCCAGGAGCTTGGGCACTGCCTTTCCCTCCCCCAGGGCCCGTAGGATCATGGAAACAGCTTTGGGCATGGTTGTTGGGAGGAATATTTTTGCATCATTAAAGAGAGACCACTCCTGCATGTTCTCATTAGCAGTGGGCAGGCAAGAAACTTCAATCCAGACTCAAACTGGTGGCAACAGCAAAGTGGGATCATTTAGGGAATATTAATAATTCTGTATCTATTGCTTATATAGCACTTTTTATCAGTAGATTCCCAAGCAGTTCATGTCTTTAATGTATTTATCCTCAACACCTGTCAGGCAGGGCAGGTTGGTGATCCCCATTGTGCAGATGGAGACCTGAGGCACAGAGAATTTAAGTGATTTGCCCAGGGTCACATAGAAAGTCTGATGGAGCAGGGAATTGAACCTGAGTCTCCCAAGTCCTAGGCTAGCGCCCTAACCACTGAGAGAGACTCATACTGGGTGGAGGGGGGAAGTGAGGGTGCTTCCCAAAATGCCAGGAGCCCAAAGTGCCAAAATAAAGAACTCTGAAGAGCCTGGATCATGTAAACAGCTGCCCTTCTTCAGCAAGGGACAAGATGGTTATTAAAGATCCCATTGTGACGGCTCCAGCAAGATCAGGGGTGCCCTGTGTCCTAAGTTCCTGCCCAGCTTCCAACAGAACTATTTCATTCCCATATCCCTAAATCCCCCACTGGGATTTCCCTGGATACAGCATCTTCTTTCTTTTCCTTTCTACTGCATTGACCTAACTTGGCCATCTTTCTATTTCTCTGTCTCACCGTCTATGCATCTTCCTTCTTTCCTCCGCTCTCTCGGTGCTTATCTTAGTATAAGAATGAGAGTGCTTCTTTACAGCTCAAAGCACATGCATGTCATTAAACAAAAAGACCAACATCTACAGTCCCTCTTTGCAGATGAGCTTTGGCCTCTTTCCTATCTCTCAATGTGCATGTACAAAAATGGAACAACTTGACCATTGCTAACATGAGACAATATCACTTACAAAGAAACCTCCCTGAACCAGGCCAGAATTCAGCAGCCTTGCCACATGACATGAAGGTCAACAAACCAAATAGGGGAAAGTGAATGTCAGGGTCAACGGCCCTCTGCTAACATTGCTCTGTCCCCAGCATGCAGTCATATAGATCCAGAGGCTGTCAACGTAGTTATCTCAGCTGATCTCAAGTGCTGGGCTGGAGCCTGAAGAGAGAAGATGTGTCTGAGGAAGCCAGGACCCTATTGATACATGGATCTAAGTGTCTTAGCAACAAACTGGAAGCCAAAGCAGACCACAGGGCACTAGGATAATATGTTCCCCATAAGCAACGCTTACTCACGAAAAAAGAAGAGTACTTGTGAGCTGTAGCTCACGAAAGCTTATGCTCAAATAAATTTGTTAGTCTAAGGTACCACAAGTCCTCCTCTTCTTTTTGTGAATAGAGACTAACGACTGCTACTCTGAAACTTGCTCATGAAACAATCAGCTGCATTCTGCACCAGACAAAGCTCCCAAGCGCCATTCTGGGGTAGCCCCAAGGAAAGCCTGTCAGATTAATCCAGTCTGGAGGTAAAAGAAACCAGGATTCCCGAGGTGGAGTCTAATTGCAAATAAAAATATTTGCCACTGCTGTGACCAGGACCCAGGAGCAGCTAAGGATCCCAAAGGGCCCTTTGAATATTAGCTTTAACAAGAGATGGACAGACCCCCAAGTCAAAGATGCTGGTATTATCTGCCCCATCACCTGTCTCCGACAACCGGCAAGAGGCCGCAACTCTGATCCATGACTATCGTGGCTAGATGGCAGGAGAGCCATGAAGACACCATCTGAGGCAGATGGAACAGAGCTGTAGGGCTGAGTGTTTTCCACATGGTGATGGAAGTTCAGCCCAGACCATGCCACTCTCTCCCTTCAGATATGCACTGAGCAGGTGAGGGTAAGAGTAGAACCGTGAAGTACCCTACGCAAGCAAACAGAAGAGTAATTACCCAACCCCATTCCCTGGGATCGCTCTGAGAGGAAAGGAAAGAGGCAGTGCCACTCCATTTACCTCTGCCAGGGTCCACAGCCTTCACTTCCTGTCCTAATCTGTGGTGCAGTGTCATTGTGCCTGAGACACAGCTGCTGTGTTCTACCCCAGATGTGGCTGCAGCTGTGTTTCTGTGGTGAAATAAGCTGTGACATTTTGTACCTTGGGGGAGCACCCTGTAACCTGCATATTCCTCATTTATATATGATTGTGACCTTGCATATAAAGCATGCCTTGTAAGGTATCAGGGGAAAGGTTATGATTTGCCAAGTTATTTCTCTATCTGTATATGTATATCATTAATTCATATAAAGTCACGAAAATTGTGTTGTATGGTTATCACTAAAACATACTGTAAGTTGGAGAATCAGCCAGACATTAGCTCCCCAGAGGCAACAGCAAGGAAGGTAACCTATGCCCGGGCCGGGTGTCAAAAAGCCCATCCACAGCCATTGTCCAGCAAGGGAGCTACAATGCAATGACTCACCTGCATGAGGCCCCACCAGGGGAATTCCTCAACCTTGCTTGGAGACTCAGCAATGACCACCAGACATGCCTGGACTTGTGTTTCCAAACACATGAACTGAGGGTGTAAAACAGACACAGTGGTCACATGCGGGGCCTTTCTCCCTCACCCTCCTATGCTACAAGCAACGAGGACCCTCTGAAAACTCCAGCTGAGGGAACTGCCCCAGATTTCAAGGGTGAGATCTGTATACTATGGACTGCAATATCTAGTGGGGTGAGAAAAACTGCTGTGGAGGAAAAATCCACTAGATCCAAGGAGGCCTAAACTTCCCAAGTAGGCCAAAAACTGGTCAAGCTAACTGTATATGTAGAGCATAAGAAGAGAGTCAGGAAAATTCCATTGTAAGCACAGCTTAAGAAATGTAACCCCAACAGCTATAAATTAGGAAAGACCTATTAATTGCAAAGAACAACCTGTTAATAACAGGAAAACTTGTTTTGCTATATTCCAAATAAGGAAAGCTGCTGTTAAAGCTTGTACTATGAGCCAAATAAGGGAAAATGCTGTTAAAGGAAATGTGCTTAACAAATTCTGGTTTTCAGCTATATAAACCTGTGTATTTTCTGTTTATGCAGAGCAGCTTCAGCTGACTCTCCTTGTATGCACATACTTGAATAAATGGACCTCAGGCTTGGTTCTGTTCCAAACACAACACATGGTTAATTTTCCACCACACTGCTTAATCTAGATGTTGCCTAGTCTAATAGGGTAGAGAGTTAGACTGCATAGTTATATTTTACTTTCTTTTGGTAACTAACTGACTTTTTGCCTATCACTTAAAATAAACTTTTTACAGTTTATCTTTACCAGAGAGTTTGCCTGAAAGATGTGGCAAATTGCTCAGGTTTGCAAAGGCTCGTGTATGTTCACTTTCCATTGATGAAGTGGTGAACTGAACCAATTAATAATCTGCATTGCTCGTCTTGAGCAGTGCTAAACGGTATGTTCCTGAAGTACAAGGCTGGGAACGGGAGGGGGGGGATTTGGCTCTGGTGCCTTTCTCTGTGTGATTCATGAGTGGCTCTGGGACCATTCATGCCAGCCAGCTGGGTGTGGGGCTCCACATGTGGTAGTGCTGAGTAATCACAGCACCTGGAGGGATTTGCTGCAGGTCACTAGCAAGGCCTGTGAGAGACAGCCCAGGCTGGAGAGAGTTCAGGGGGCCCTGTGGTCCCACAGTCCCAGGCTGCACCCTGGGGATCCTGTCACATAAGCAATTAAATAAAATGTAATGACTGTGGCCTCCTCATGCTAAGATCCCCTGCCAAAATGATCCTGGTGGGTGGGGCCAGGACTTGGTCAGATTACCAGACCACATCAGTCACCTGGCCCATGGGAGGGCACCTGGGCAGATGCTTCCTGGATCCTACATAGGTTCAGCCCTGTGGTCCGGCCCTATTTGTGTAAGGACATCCCACCAGACACATGAGCAATCCTCAGTCTTCACTTTCATGAGTGTCTGACAAGGCTGGGGCTCCAGGCAGTAGCACATGCAGGGAAGGGCTCTCAGCCATGGAGATGGAGGAGCAGGTGGTATTACTGAGAAAGCTGGGGTAGGATATAGCAACTTGGCATTGCAGGTGATGTGAAAGCCAGGAGCAGGCCCAGACAGGAGCTCACAGAAGCAGCTCAGTAGGCCTAAGTGGAGCAGAGAGCCAGAGAGTCCAATCTAGGGAATGGAAAGTGGCAGGCAGGTGGTTGCACAAGCTACCAAAGGGAATCTGGAAAGCGGGGCCTCAAATCCAGAAGAGCAGACTAATAAAGTCAGGCTGAAGCAAGGAGCCAGAAGAGCAGGGCTGACTGCAGAGTAATGCAATAGAACTTGGGCTATAGGCAGCTGGAGGCTTAGTGGAGGGGGAACTAGGGGAGGCAAATTCAGTAAGCATCAGGACCAACATCCAATTGTGGCCGCCTCTTATCTCAAGTTGAACCCCTTAAAGTCAGTGGCTGCTTTGGAAAACGCAGCTGTGATTGCTCAACAAGTCAGGCATTGAGACAACGACTGAGCTCTGCTCTCCAATTCCCAGCCTTGCCCTTTATCCAATACCTCATGCTTCCTGCCCTTTAGGTCACCCTCTGAAGAATTCAGCACCTACAAGTGAGAATGACTTGAATCTAAAGCATATCATGGCGCCCCAGCTGCTCTGACACAGAGCTGTCCTTAAAAAACAATACAAATTTCAACAGGCGAACTCTACACATTCATAGTTTTTAAAGCCACCAAGAGTATTTCCTTCAAATCCGATTTTGTAGATTTCAGTGAATCTGAAAAAAAAAAAAAAAAGCCAAGTCTGAAGAATACATGTACCATCATTTTATAACTTCTTGATCCTGATTTGCAACTACACTAGGGCCCCTTTGCACCATTCTGGAAGTATACAGAGGCCTGAAAGTGTGAGTATGTTACATTTATACCACCAGAACGGTGTGGCAGGGCTGTAGTTTAAATGGAAATCAGACTCAATGTATATAAAACATTATATTGCATTAGAAATTATAGATTGCACTATATCCCCTATGGTGCTAACTGGCAAGTCATTTATAATGAACTAAACAGAAATTGCATTTTAAAGTGTAATCACAAGGGACCAAAGTTAAGACATGTTACACCAGGCAGAGTTGGTTGCAATGTTGAAAGTTAAGGTGGGCCATTATTTCCATTATTGGACTGTATTTTCAAAGGCTTATAAGTGCCAAATTTAAACTGTTCAGGCTGAAATTTTCTATGCCAGATGTCTGTCAGGCTGTGATTTTTTTGTCTGGAAAACTTCAGAGAAACAGTTCAGCCATTTCCAAAAAACAAGAATGGCTGGGAACGACAAACCTCGGCCACTGGGAACTGTGGGGGCTGTGCCTGTGGACAGTCAACATCAGCAAAATGTCTTGGAGCCTGCAGTCAGATTACCCTGATGAGCTGCATGTGGCCTGCAGGCTGCCCACCACTGTTCTAAAACCTTTGTGCTTTGGAGCAGGGACTTTAAATTTTGCAGGCAATTGACCCTGGTATCAGGGATGTGCCTTCTGCTGACCTCCTCTTGAAAATCTGCCCAAATTTGACCAACACTCAGTTTACACATGCTCAATGGAGACAGAGTTTGGCAGCTAAATTCTTTGAAGTTTCCTTCAGCACTGAGCATGCTCCACCCTGAGTTGAGCGGGATTTTTTCTGCAATTGCTCATCCACTTGCCAAGGAGATAGTTTCTCCTATGCCCTGAATACTTTACACTGCCTAGTCTCTAGCAGGGCTGGGGGAGGAGGAACAGCACAACTGGAATGCAGAGGGGTGAGGAGCAGAGGAGAGGACAAGGTTAGACTAAGAGGTATAGGAATGGGAAACAGGAGAAGAGGAGGACAGCGGATAAGGTGTGGGAGGAAGGGGGAGACAGGAGCAGTGTGGAACAGGTGAGAGGCGAATGGAGTCAGAGGCAGAGATGACAGCAGGAGGAACAGGGGTAAGAGGGTCTGTAACCACTACATACACCCACCCCCAGAATCTGGAATTAAACTCAGGAGACTTGGGTCTCACCATTCCTCTGCTGTCGGCAAATAGCTGTGAAATCCACTGGTAAAGCATGTGGACCATGCCTATGATACTCACATGGTCCAATAGCGGCCTACTTCTGCTGGTACCCGTTCGCGCAAGTGGGAGAGGGCTGTGTGGTGGATCTAAAGGTTCCAACCCTGCTGAAGACCTGTGGGTGTCAATATGATGCCACATGATTGAATTTCTGTTTTTGGGGGGGGGTATACTCAGGAAATTACATGAATAAAAACTACATCAAAAGAACATTAAGGTTACAAAGTCATGCACAAAGAAGGTAGGAAATGCCAAAATTAAGGTTGCCTGTGCAATCTTAACTGGGCCCCCTTGTACATATGCACTATGAGATAATCATGTACTTAAAGACTACATACTGTATGCAGTGTTGTTGAAGCCTTGTTGGTCCCAAGACATCACTGTGCAAGCTTGAAAGCTTGTCACTTTCACCAACAGAAGTTGGTCCAATACAGAATATTACCTCACCCACTTTGTCTCTCTAATGATCACATACTCCAAAGGACCTCTGCCTCATTCAGTGCACAGATGGTCCATTGTTTGGGAATGAATCAGGTTTATGTAGTGAAGGAGACTTGTCTGCAAGATCCCTGCCTCATTCATTGCAGAAGTTGGGAGATATGTAGTGAATGAGGCAGGGAACTGCAAGGAGAGAAAGTATGGGTGTATGGTTGAGCTAGTAGAATCAGATTCTATCCCTGCTGGACAAATCATAGTCAGACTTTTCAAAGGTGGTCACTAATGGTGTTCCTCATTTTCTGGATGCCCAACATGAGACCCTGGGGCAAGATTATTAAAGGTCTTTAGGCATCTAAATGTCTTTATAAATATGCCCCCTGGGGTCTGATTTGTAGAAGGGTTGGGTGCTCACAACTGTAACTGAAGTCAATTAGAGCTGTAATTCTGAACATATGATGTGCTATAAAAATGCTAAGCACCCCCAAATATTTGGCTGGGGGCAGCTCCAGTTGGACACTTGACAATTTTGGCTTTAATCTCTCTATACCACTGTTCCCAGTCTGAAAAATAGGGCTAATCTCTCTACATCTCAGAGGGGTGTTGTGAAGAGAAATTCATTAATGTTTGTGCCGCACTGAAGTACTGTAGTGATGAGCACCATAGAAAAGCCCATATAATTAAAGACTGTATCAAAAGGCATATGCACAAGGAAGCTGAATTAAGCTTACAGTGTTAGCCAACACAGGTATGGTAGACATAATATACATCACATTAGGTAGGTATAATGCACATGGTATTAATATAATATACATTATAGATAGAAGGGTTGGGAAGTTGTATTAACGGAATGTATTAGGCTCTTTTCACATTCTGTTCACCCATGTCAAGTATCCCACAACATTTTGCAAACCTGAAGTCAGCTTTGGCTTGGAAAATAGGAAGCCTGTTAAAGCCCAGATACATGAATGGTGTTTCCTAGCACAGGTTGGGATATACTTCTACACCCAACTGGTCCGGAATGTAGAAAGGTACTGAACAACAAGTTAAGGCATTGGTGGGTTGCTCTTAGATATCAAATTTTTAAATGGGAAAAGTCATGATATAAATATAAGTGGTTTTTGGGGGACTGGATCTTTGAAGCACATCTTCTGTGAAAAGGAAACATGCTGCGAGATAAGAATTGCTTCTCAGGAGGGCATGTACGTCTCCTTTTCATATTGTATATTTTGTCTTTAGACAAAAATGGTGGCTGAGTTTATTTTGTCTCTTGAACATTCTTCATAATGACCCACAAGCATAGTCAATCAACAGGCAATGTAATTTCTGGCTTTTCCTTACTTCTGAGAGCTTGACTTTGCAAACTTAATATTCTTTTAATGTAAGCTAGGGGGCTGTCACATAAATGTAAGATAATTATCACTTCCTAGTGGTTATGAACAAAGGGGAAAAATTGTTTGTTCCTTTGTAACGTATACAATTTTTGCTCCTTTGTAATGTATAAAGATGGTCTGAACATTCTTCTAGTTTTTCCGCTTGCTTTTTACATTAGAAATTCAGGTCTATACTTACCTGGCTTTTCCCTGGACAGTTGGGAACCAATAGGATGATGACTTCACAGACAGCAACAAAGTAAGGCCTGATACCTGAGAGGGGAATGGATTTATTCAGATTTTTTAAGCACTTTGTTTTGGTTTTTTCTCAGTGGCACCTATTTAACTCAAATGCCTGAGAAACAGCTGGGACAAAAAAAATCTGAGTTAAAGATCAACCACTTTCAGTTGAGGGCTGACAGAGCTGCTATTCTGCATATCTGGGTCCTCCAGTGAAAGCTCCAGCAAGACAGAGAAGACCAGAATGGACACTCCTGATATTCACAGGGTGAGAAACAATCCAGGTTCCCCCCCCCCAAATACAAGCCCCTTTCAGGCCTTCTTCATAAATTATAAAGAAAGAAGAAAGCTTAAAAATCCAGATTTCCTTCCCTCCACCCCTTGATCCCTTTTAAAAGGATGTGGACCCCAAGGCTGATCCATCTTTAAAAAGACAGGGCTCCCATTATTGCTTCTAGGATCCAGTTCCTGGTGCAGGGGTGGGGGATGCACATGAAAGGGTGGAGAGCCAAGATTATAGGGAAGAAAAGCTCAGAGATGCCACATATAGGACCCCTTGGCAGCAAGCTAGGGGCTGGGAATGGCTTGTCTTGCCGTTATTTCTGCAGTGCAGTACCCATAATAGCATCCTCCCACACTATCCATACTATAGCAGAGGGGAGAACTTGGAGCATGGCACAGCAAGAGGACAAGACAGGGGCTTCAGTAAAACAGCACCAAACCTGACATGAGAGATGGTCCTGCCTGCAAACAACTCTGATGAACAAGGGGATCCATCTCTTCTACCAACCAGCCCTGATATCCTTTAACTCAGGGGTGGGCAAACTTTTTTTTGGTGAGGGCCACATCTGGATATGCAAATTGTATGGCAGGCCATGAATGTTCATGAAATTGGGGGTTGGGGTGTGGGAGGGTGAGGGCTCCAGCTGGGGGTGCAGGCTCTGGGGTGGGGCCAGAAATGAGGAGTTCAGGGTGCAAGATGGGGCTCTGGGCTGGGGCTGGAGATGAGGGGTTGGGGGTGCAGGAGGGTGCTGTGGGCTGGGACCAAGGGGTTTGGAGAGCAGGAGAGGGATCAGAGCTGGGGCAAGTAGTTGGGGCCTGGGAGGGGGACAGGGGTGTAGGCTCTGGGCAGCACTTACCTCAAGCAGCTCCCAGAAGCAGTGGCATGTCCCCACTCCGGCTCCTACGCAGAGGCATGGCCAGGCGACTCTGCGTGTTGCCCTGTCCCTGCCAATGGGAGCTGCAGGGGCCACATTTGGGGTGGGGGCAGCACGGAGAGCACTCTGGCTGCCCCTACATGTAGGAGTTGGAGGGGGGACATGCCACTGCTTATGGCAACCACATGGAGTGGCACCAACCCCTGTCCCTGTTCCCTGCTAGAGTGCTGAGTGGGGCAAGCCTCAGACCCTGCTCCCCGCCGGGAGCTCGAGGACCAGATTAAAACGTCTGAAGGGCCAGATGCGACTCCTGGGCCGTAGTTTGCCCACCCCTGCTTTAGCTAGGCATCTCACAAACTACCCTCTCCTATAGCTTATATCCATTGCCTTTCCCCTCTGCCAGCCCTAGTAAAGATTCCTTTACCAAGAGACATGGATGCATGAGCATTTTGTAGGGTGCGATAGGGCCTAGTGTCTATGATGCTTGCCTTAGGGCTCATGGCACTGCAGAAGGTCCTGATCCGACAGGGAGCAGGGGATCCAGCCTCCCTCCCTATGCAATTGGAGGCATACCAGGGTTAGGAGAGTTAAAGCAGCTGTGAAGTAGGCAGAGAGTGTAAATTACTGCTAGTGAGTTTTAACACCTCTTTATATAGTAACTTATAAAAGACCCAGTCCCTCTGGGGTTTCTGCTTTCTAGCAGTTTGGTATGCTTGGCTGTGCAGAAAGATGTTAGTAATAGAGGGTTTGTCTACACTGGCAATTTACAGCACTGCAGCTTTCTCGCTTGGGGTGTGAACCCCTCCCTCTCCGAGTGCAGCAAGTGTCAGCGCTGAAAAGTGCCAGTGTAGACAGTGCACCAGCGCTGGGAGCTGCACTCCCAGTGCTGGTAGCTATGCCCCTCATGGAGGTGGGCTTTTTTTTTTTTTTTTTTTTAGAGCACTGGGAGAGCGCTCCCAGTGCTCTGCCATGACCACACAAGCCAAGTTAAAGCACTTCTGCAGAAGCGCTTTAGCGTTGCCAGTGTAGACTAGTCCAGAGATATAAACTGACAGGAGACAGAAGCTGCAATTGTCCCTCGTGCTTAAGAAAGGCTGCAACATGCAGAGAATGCAATGAGTGACCCTGCACATGCTCTGCCACCCACACATGGTTGCCTCTGTGGCAGGGCCCTGCTGACATGACAGAGGGGCCTTTACTAAGCATCGTTGCCATGGTTATTGAAAATATTTTCACAGAAGTTTTCATAGGAGAAGCTCATCGTACTTTGCAGTGAGTGAATTACGCCTCAAAATACTCTGAGGTCAATATTATTCCCATTTGAAAGGTGGGGAAACTGAGGCAATGACAGGAACAAAGTAAGGATTAGAATCCAGGAGTCTCGATTCCCAGGACTCTTCTCCAACCACTAGACAACACTGCCACCCAGAGGTGGCAATAGAAGCAGGGGCCAACACACAACACCCTTGCTCTACTCACTAGAACACACTTCCTCCCAGAACCACAAATAGAACCCAAGGATCCCGAGTGCTGGGGCCTTCCTTTAACCACTAGGTTGCACTCCCTTCTAAAAGTTATAGGTAACAGCTAACTTCATTAACCAGTCAAATGACAGGCACTGTCATGGCACAGGAAAAAAAATCTATAATGAAAAGCTTAGCTGGAAAAAAATAAAAGGGAAATAAAGTTCTCTCATGGGACACCCTTCTCTGAGATTCCCAGTTCATCTTTCTGAAACTTACAGGAATTGGCTCTACCAAGATGAACACCTTTACATCAGTCTAAATGCACCAAGCCTACAAGAGGCTGATTTAACCAATATGGATAAGTTGGCATGGCCCAGGACTCAGGATTGCCAAAACTCATTAGTCAGGCCTTCAAAATCATGAGATTGCTTTTCTATGGATTTCCTGATTTTAAGCCTTTTCCTTTGCTGTTTGATTTCTGAACTTTAGTGCACTTGGGCCCCATTTTCAACCTTTTCTATACAACCACAAGGGACAGAAATTCACTTTTTAACCAAAAGCAGAGATTCTCACATCACCACATGATACCAGGAGCTGGGTTTTTAAGAAAAAACTGTCAAAAAGCAAAGACTTGTGGTAAAATTATGAGCATCAGCAACACTAAGGCCCATGTCTGTCTTCTGGATAGTAAGTGCTTCGGAGCAGGACCCATTGTGCACAGCTCTAAGCATATTATTGGTTGCCCAACCAATAAATAATAATATTGCCTTACTGGAAAACTACCCTAGAAAGAGATGGAAATGCTGCTCTGTGAGACTAGAAGGATGTAGCATGATATGGTCTCTGCCTTCAAGCACTTGCAGTCTAAATAGACAAAGCAGACAAAAGGTGGGAGAAAGGAGGTGGTATCATTCCCAGTTCCCACTAGAAAAGGAAACTGAGGTACAGCAAGATTTAGTGACTTACCCAAAGGTCACACAAGAAGCCACTTGTTGGCTGAGCCTGGAAATGAACCTGTAAGTCCCAATCCAGGACCTTACCCACCAGTATATTTCACAGTAGCCTCAAAGCTGCTCTAATATTACCGCAGGGCCATGGCAGAACCAGCTCCGAGAGTCACAAATGGCTCCACAGGGCCTCCACTACCTCCAATGGACCCGGTATCCACTGGACAATTGCAAATCTAGCCCATGAATTCTAGAAACAGTGGATTAGGAGGATGCATTAAGTGGATGCATATAGGACAAGGAGCCAAGAAATCCTGGGTTCTTAACACGTCTTTGCCACCAACTCCCTTTGTGGCAAATGGACCAGGGATGATGTTGCTTAATTCATTAGAGCCAGATTTCAAGAACAGTTCAGCATCCAGGACCTCTCATTAAGATCAATGGAAAATCCCAAAAGAATACGACATGCTGGAGAATAATGGAGAATTCACACACAATGCGGATGGCAGACTTGCAAATTTGATCATTAATATTGGAAGACACTAGGCTAGAGATGTGCAAAGTGTATTCTTATTATCTATTAAAGCAGTAAGAGCCAGAGCACAACACATTTGCTGAAGGATGAAAATCCCAAGAACAATTTTAGGAACATCAGAATCATCCTAAAGAAACAGCCCAATGGTTCATCTAGACTGTTATCCTGCTCCCAAACATGGACAGCCTTGGATGCTTCAGCCAAACCCCTATAAAACAGCTGATCAATTGTGTATTATGTAGTGCAGCAGGAAGTATTGGTTCCTGATCCCAGCTGCTGATTAGCATATGACCTGAAGCATGATGATTAGCAGTCCTTGAGGTTCTTATCCAAGCCAGTGTGCCTGTAGATGGGGCAGCAGTTTGGTACAGCACAGCAATGCATCATGACAGGACTGGGGAAGAAATGAGGAAAAATCCTGTACACAACTGAAACACACAGGGATTGTAAGGAGGCAGAATGCAACTGCCCAAGGTGGAATCTGGCCAGGACACCTGTCTGACACCCTTACTCCTGCCAAAAGTGCCAAGGGATCTGTAATGACCACCAGGGCTTTGGTTTTACAGTGCATCCAAAGGGCAGCACCCCTGGGGCATTGCTCCAATCTTGGAATAAAAGGAACGCCCCCTACTGACTCACCAGCACATTGGATTTTCTTTGGTGGCCTCCCATCCAAGTCCTAACCCAGCCCATCCCTACACAGTTTGCAAGGTTTCTGGATTGCAGCTTGAGGCAAAATGGCTGCAAGCCACTAAAAATGTGGCCCTAGAATGTTCAGACCAAGATACACCTGGCCCATTTGCTCAATTTATTCACTTCAACCCAGTTCCTCAGTGTGCAGTGCCCATGCCATCCTGTGATGAGTCTGCCAGACATCTGGCTGGGAGGGCCTGGCATCCTCCCAGAGGCAGCTGCAGAATTTAGTCACTTCTGGCACTTCCCTCCCACTTGTGCCAAGTCAAAAAGGAACATGCTGGGTCCAGGGAGATCATAGAAGAAGCGGAATAGTAAGAAGGCCAGGGTGAGGGGGTATGGGCAGGCTAGATCCCACTCAGTCCCACTAATTCCTCAACCCAGCATGCCCAGTGTGAGGAGATGCCCACACCAACACACATGGTGTGCCAATAGCAGGATGGTAGGCAAGTGCCCTGAGCCATTGGCTGCCAGCAGCACACAGGGGAGCATCCAACCTATGGCAGTGCAGTAGATGCTGTTGCGTGAGCGGTCACCCTCCCAGTAACCCAGAGATAAGCCGATCTGACAAGCCTGGGTATGCCAGGGTCCAAGCACCCTTCTAGCCCTGATATCAAGGTGACTGACAACCATCAGGCAGAGATGGATCTCCTCCCTCATGCCTGCCTTGCAGCATTGCATTGGCAGCTATCTGGCATTGGGCAAGGGGTGCCATCTTCCCCTGGAACATCAGATACTGGCAGCTTGTGAGCCAGCTTCCCAGAGCAGGGGGCTAGCTGACCAGGGCAGGATACAGAGCTAAATATTGTTTCAGAGTAGCAGCCGTGTTAGTCTGTATCTGCAAAAAGAACAGAAGTACTGGTGGCACCTTAGAGACTAACAAATTTATTACAGCATAAGCTTTTGTGGGTTGCAGTTACTGGGTGACTTACTGATAGCTAGGCTGGCTAGACTCCTGGGCCCATCTACTATGACAGGGGCTTTGCAATGTCTACCTTTGCATTAGTGCCACAAGAGCATATTGTCTTTGGTGAGAACACCGAGCAGAACTGGATGTTGCGTTCAGCGTATTGAGACTGCATCACCAGGATTTGTCTGGAGGCTGCTGCTATCACAGAGGTAACAGTGGGCAGACACTGCTGGCTATGGCAAAGTTGCCCAATCACAGCACCCAGTTCTCTACCATTTAAGGCTTGCCTATACAAACTTACTTCATGGCAAGCTTGGGCTCGCTCCATCCCACTGCTCCACTGATGCCCCTCAACCTTGACTGTGATGTCTAGATTCCCACCTCCAAGCCTCTTTTCACACAGCTTGTTATTCTTGGAACAGCCTCCCTCATCCAAAAATCCCCTTCCTTTGTCCCCAAGTCTCCTTATAACTAATTTTATGCCCATCCCTCCCCTTCCACTGTCTGCTCCTAACCTCAGGTCCCATCCGAAGCTCCTTAGACCTGAGAGACCCACACCACAGTGACCTCACTCAGAGTATGTCTACACTGCACACCAAGTCCCAGCTCTGGTTCACGGTAGAACCCCAGTCACCCTTCCGTCCACACACAGATTAGTCCGACTCAGGTCAGCAAGCACTCAGGACCCTGATCCTAGAAGCTTGCTGCAGGGGGTGGTCAGAGTGTGAATCCCGCTGTCACTCAGGGTCATTTTGCAGTGTGGACATTGGTCAAACCACAGACCCGAGTCACAAGATCCGCGTAGTGCAGTGTGGGTGTGTTAGCTCAGCAACTGTAAGCCCAGGTTTACAATGCAGTGTGGATGCTTGGAAACACTCCACAAGCCTGGTCCTGCAGACCCTGGGTTTACAATGAAGTGTGGATGCTTGGATACCCAGTATGGCCATTGTGGTGGTTAGACCAAAGGTCCATCTAGCCCAGTGTCCTGTTTTCCAACAGCGGCCAATGCCAGGTGCCCCAGAGGGAATGAACAGAACAGGGAATCAAGTGATCCATTCGCTGTCGTCCATTCTCAGATTCTGGCAAACAGAGGCTAGGGACACCATCCCTGCCATTATGTACAAACAACTTAAGATGGCACCACTAAAGTCTCATCACTAACGACCCAAAGCAAAACAAATTTGAACCCAGGCCTCAAGACAGAAGGCCACTTTATTAATTCAATGTATTGTCTGGTCTTCTGATACTAGAGTTTTGGTTTGGTTGGTTTGTTTTGAATGTAAACATGCTGATTTTCTTGGTCAGTATTTTAAAATATGTGTACTCTCTCTATTGGCTATTGTCATTATAATAAGGAAGGCGTGTGTTTATTTTCAATTTCTTATTCTGTAGTCTAGCAAAGCTGGAAGCACTACAGGGCTATGGTGCCACATAACTAACCCCTCTTGCCAGTGAAGCAAGATTGACTCCAAAGTCCTCTGGAGCGGATTTTTGGCGAGATTGTGCTTTAAATTCTGGGAGGAATGTAAAGCAAAGAAGGTAATTCAGAAGGGAGTGGGAGACAGGTTTCAGGGCTCTGAATGGCAAATCATGACCCCCACTCCATAGAAACTAAGATAAAGTTAAAAATCTCTAACAGATACAGTCATAGCACATGCTCCAATAAAATAAGGCAAAGTGTCTAGTAGTTAGACGTGGGACAAGAAATCAGGACTCTTCGGTTCTATACACAACTCTATACAGAATGAGGAGTAATGGTCTCAAGTTGCAGTGGGGGAAATTTAGGTTGGATGTTAGGAAAAACTTTCACTAGGAGAGTGAAGCAGCACTGGAAGGGGTTACCTAGGGAGGTGGTGGAATCTGCTTCCTTAGAAGTTTAAGATCAGGCTTGACAAAGCCCTGGCTGGGATGATTTAGTTAGGGAGTGGTCCTGCTTTGAGCAGGGGGTTGGACTAGATGACCTCCTGAGGTCTCTTCCAACCCTGTAGCCCACGAAAGGGTATGCTCAAATAAATTTGTTAGTCTCTAAGGTGCCACAAGTCCTCCTGTTCTTTTTGCGGCTACAGACCAACAGGGCCGCTACTCTGAAACCTGATATTGTATGATTCTTACATGGAGACACGTGTAGTGGAGTATAGACACCTGCCTCCCAGGGGACTGCAGTGAGCTTGACCAAGGAACAGAGACACTTTGCTCCTCTAGGGGGTCTCATGTCTCACCATCCCAGGTGTCCCTGGGATCAGCAATGGGGAGCCCCCTGCAGCCCCCGTGTCCTTGAGACAGACTCGTTCCCTGTCTCGAATCTGTGCTGGGCTGAGCTCGTTGGGGTTTGTGCCTTGGGATGGGTGAGAACGGGGCCTGACTGGGCCAGGCGAGCTCCCTGGACCCCAGTGGGGCCCCCTCCAACCCTGCTCCATGCAGCACAATGCAGCTCCCGCAGCAGCCATCCCCCCCACCCCACCAGCTGCCCCACCCCACCCACAGCCACTCCCATCCCCACCCTCCCCCTGCCCCCCCAGCTGGGTGACATCACTTCCTAGCACCATTAACCCTTCACGTGCCCCCAGCAGGCAGCTCGCCCACAGTGCGGAGAATCTGCCTCCCCCCGGGCTGGGTCCCCCTTCGCACTCCCTGGGCCAGGGGCTCTGGGCACCTTCCCTTCTAGGCAACTAATACAGACTGGGCCTCGTTGGGTGCTGATGACTGCTGGTCCCACCCCAGAGCTGTTCCCTGGCCACAGGGTGACAAGGAGTTTGGTGGGACTCAGTCCCATTCTTGGGAGAGGGGGGCGTTTCCTACCCCCTCACTTAGTGCCCTGGTTTAGCTACAGCGGAGAGGCCAGGAGCACTGTAGAGAGTGGGATTTCCAAAGACAAGAGTTAACACAGCGAGCCCAACTCCCTGTGACTTTCCCTAGGATGGTGGGGGCTAACTCCCTTTGACTCCTTCGAAACTGCCAGCCATCTCTCCCCTCCTGCCAGGCTAGGGCTGAAGTTAACTGGTGGGGTGGGAAGGGGGCTCTGCTAGTCCCTGTTCTGTGCAAGTGGTGGGAGGTGTCAGTCTCTGCAAATGTCAGGCAGCCCTGGCTCAAGCACTAAGGCCCAGCTCCTCAAAAGGTATTTAGGCACCTAACTCCCATTGATGTGAGGCACCTAAATACCTTTGAGGAGCTGGGCTGAAAACTCCATTGCCACAGAAGGAAGCCGATTCCGCACCCATTTAAAGCAGGTGCACAGATCACTTCACACACTGCCCCTAAGGGGTAGCTCGGGATCAGTCTCCTCTTGTGCAGAGAGGGAAGTGAGGGGCAGTGACTTGCCTAAGGTCACATGCAGAGTCTGTAGCGGAGCTGGGAGTAGAAGCCAGATGCTCAAACAAGAATTAATCCAGGGAAGTTCCCTGGCCTCTGTTGCATGCAAGACGATCACACAGTCCCTTGAGCTTTAGAATCTATGAGTCACGACTAGACTTGCCACCTCTGAGATACAAAATGCTGGGGCAGCAGGAACGACCCTGAATCCACAGAACTGGCCAGGGGACTGTGTATTGAGCAACCCGACCAAGTTCCCAGGACAGCTACCTCAAAAAAAGGGATGAGGGGAAAACCTGGACAGATGGCGAGCATCATCCTGACTCTCATGCTGGTGCTTTAACAAGACCATCCCTTCACCCTTACTTCATGCAATGATTCCCTGATGATTGGTCCCCCCGCCCCCCTTGTGGCATTTGGGCATCACATTCACACTGCGCTTTTGCACTGGTGCTTCACATTTTGCAGCTATTCCTTTTCTTGCCACACGAGGGTTGAGAAATGATCCATGGTCCCTTAGTTCAGCCCTAGGCCGGGACTTCTGGCTGGTAGCAGATGATGTCTGTTATGACAGACCAGAGAGTATCAGTGCAGGGAGCCAATCAGTGGTAAGGGAGCGAGGCTTCCATCATTGCTAGGAGCAGCTGCTGGGGTGGGTATCAATTCGGTTGCAAGGTGAGTCTCATGATTCTAATTTAAAAAAAAAAAATGCAAACGAGACCTGTGTACTGCAGTTGGCATTTTGGTTTGCAATCCGTAATGCTGACTGCTGTTTAGGGTAACCAAGTGCCTGCGCCGTGGGCGGTGCTGAGCCATCTGCATACTGTCTGGTGGGATTGTACAGAAGGATGTAATGGATTCAAGTAGAATTTTAATCTGCACATTAATTGCAAGCTTATTAGCTGGAGTTGCTGCCTTTGTTAGGCATTGCACTTCCCCGCCAGAAGTACAGCAGGGTAGATCCTTGCTTAGCAGGGGAATCATGAGTCAAAGGCACAAGGATTGATAGCAGTTTGATACCTGTCTAATGGCTCTAGAGCAGGTTCTGCAACGGGGGTCTGTGGATCAGGCTGTACACTGTGGTCATTGCTCAGGTGAGTTTGTTAGCTGTCACGTGGACTGGATTCTCAGGGCCTGTGAGCGTGCCAGCCTTCCTGACAGCACACGCAGCCTAGACAGTCTTCAGAGATGCAACGCCACCCGGCTTGGAGATTTTTTCCAGAGCCGATTAGTGCTTTTTAGGATGAAGGCCACAATTTCTGTAGTGTGAGAGGCGCCCCTTTTGTTACTGGTGACCAGATAGCAACTGTGAAAACACAGGACCGGGGGGGAGGGGGGGAAGAATAGACACCTATACAAGAAAGAGTCCCAAAAAACAGGACTGTCTCTTTAAAAATGGGACATCTGGTCTCCCTACCTTTTATTAAATGGGGGAGAAGGGGCATAGTAGCCCCGCAGCACCAAGCGAGGGAGAGTGACTTACATTTGAACAAGGAACAAAGGGTTCAGTTTCTAGGCTTTGGGCTTGCATTGCAGCACCCTGTGGCTCTCTGCAGGGAGGTGCTCAGCTGCCAGTCTGTTTTATACCTCATTGCTTCGGGAGGGCTATTCATTCGGCTGCAAGCAGTGGGCTCCCTACTCTGACCCAGGCTATGCAAGAAGTCAGACTGGATGATCACAAGGGTCCCTTCTGGCCTTGGAAGCAATGGCTTCCCTACTTCTGCTGTCTGATAAGGCTGGGGCAACGCCTCACTTTATACAGTGGAGAAAGGGCGAGGGGGGACTGGTTTCCTGTCTGAGTAGGTGCAACCACATGGATGCTCACCCCTTCCCTTGGGAGGTCTTGCAGCATTTTATCAGGATGCTGTGCATCTGCTAATCAAAGGGACAGAAGACTAAACTTAATTCCTCTATCCCTGGCATCTGCTTATCCCTAGCACAGACAGGCAGGGCCAAAGGCTGCTTCCAGCTGCCCCACATTCTGCTGTAAGCCAGAGCACACACAGGGGTGCAGCCCCCAGGTTCCCATCTGGCAGGCTGCATCTAAAGAGGCAAGCGAGTCTGTGCTGGGACCCCCCCCCCCCCAAGGTCACAGCCATTGGCTCTTCCTGCTATGCTTCACAGCCTCCTCCTGTGTGTGTTAATGTTTCTAACTTGGCCATTTTGGGTCCACATCATCCCTTCTAGATGAATCCTCTCCAGCAATAAGCAAGCACTGTGTGGTCCATCCACGCTGGTTGGTGGGATCCATCTCCCCTACTTAATGGCCAGGGAGTTTGAGGTTCTAGGAAACACCAATGGACCTTAAAGGAGAAACCAGAGACTAAGGAAGGTCAGGGCTGGTCATTACGTGGATGTAAAACCTCCCAAGAAAACTCAGCCATGTACTAAGCAGTGCAGGTAACTTAGCATCAAGCTCATCTCGGCATGGAGCTGGGAGGGTTGCCGTGCTGCTGCCTCATGCCCTGGGGAAAGGACTAACTTTCATAGGGACACAAGACTTTTAGTGTTACTTAAGCAGAGACGCAAACACTAGCTGCATTGTGCAGTGACTATTGCAAAAAGTCTGGAAGCTAAAGGAGGAAGGGAAGTTGGTGGGTGATGGATCAGGGCTGTGGCACTAATTCACAGGGCTGTGAATCTCATGCATTTAACATGGTCTGACATGTTGTTCTGTGCTGCCGGGGGCCCTGATCCAAAGTCCAACACCACCAACGGAAAGACTCCCCGTGGCTGTAATAGGGATAGATCAGGCCCACATCGCTCACGTGGTCTGCTTGGCTAGCGTGCGTGCGGGGGGGCTGTTGTGTTATAAACTGTCCTGCTAAGCTATGCTATAGACATCACTAGTGAGGAGAGCAACTGGAATAGAGAGTCACGAGAAACAAGATGGCAAATTAAACCAATATAGAATCATGGCAAAAGATCCAAGTGTCAGCTCTGGGGTATGAATGATCACAGGACCTTGATGTAAGCAGAATATGTTCAGCTCTAGCTCTTCATTGATCATATGATCAATACAGTACGACAGTAGGTCTCCCTCCTGCGATTGGATCTGCAGTCAAGGAGCCCAGTAGCAGGATTGGGGCCATATTTAACACTTCTGTTGCAGTAGCCTACCAGTATCCTGGTAGGAGCCCCATTGAACTAGCTTATTTTATTCTGATTTCTTGGTCTTCCTAGTCCAGTTCTTATGTCTGTGGGAAAGTCTCTACTTGTGAAGCCACTGGTGACTGGTCATCACTGGGTTGATAATGCAAACTCCGCAGGGTTGCATTGTTTTTACAGCCCTAAAACAAACCCCACAGACCACTCCCATCAGGAAACTATGGAGGGAGATTTTTGGAAGCAAGAACCCTCCTTGCCACAGGGAGTTGGGAGACACTTTGCAAATCCACAGTGATGTTAGAGTGCCAAGAAGAGCAAGTCTTTAGACAGAAAGGAGTTCTTAGCCTTAACTACAGCAGAGCTAGGACTCTGCTAGAGTTTACTAGCAACTAGGTCCAAATGGTCCCCAAGCCTGTGGCAGTTCAGATGCGGGGCTTGGATTCAGAGCTAGTTCTGGGTTCCTGAACATCTCCTAGAGATAGCATGGCTCAGGGGAGGCAGTGTAATCTAGTGGGAGACCAAAGACCCTGGGTTCTATTCCTCACCCTGCCAGTGGCCAGCAGGGCAACCTGGTCTGGTACAGTCACTTTCAGTACCACTAGTCCCATGGTGAACAATTTCCCCCACATCCCAGAGCACTGCCTAGCAACTGGGCACCCCAACACCAGGGTTACCATTCCACCCCCATTCTCAAGCCCCAGAGGGCTCCACTACAATAAATATCCCTCTTTGGGACCAGTTTATTACTGAACTACAGTGCACGTTATCTATAACTAAAGTCCCCAAACACAGTCCAGTCATCATCTCCAGTGCATATAGCCCTTAGAAACCCCACACCATCTTCCCTCAGCATAGCACTTACCATGCTCCAGTGTCTTTCACCACACGTGGATTCAGCAACAGTCCTTCTAGCTAGAATGTGCCCCATTCTTCCCAGCAGGAACTCACCCAAGCCTCTCTGTTGGGAGTTTAGTCTCCCTAGGAGATCATCCCTTACTGCCCCTGTTCTATTAAGATCTCACCTCCAACAGGAGACCCTACCACTATCCCTCTAGCCTTCAGCCTCCTCTAGCACAGAGACATCACTAGGTAACAAATCTGCTACTAGTCTACTGTCAGGTCAGGTCCTCTTACTGCTCTTCAACCTCCTCCCTCCCTGCTGCTCCTTGATCCTTTATAGCCCAGGTGCTGCCCCACCTTCTTAACTGGCTAAACTGGGAGCACCTGTCCAGGTACAGGAGCACTGTACCTGCATCATTTAAAGGAACTAACCAGCCTGTGACAAAAGTGTTCAGAAATCACAAGTCAGGTCCCCCTGCCCCCACTCTCCCAAATGAGGTTGGCTTAAAATCATGATGTTTTTTAAATGATTTTTTGTTTTGTTTCTAGAGTTGGAGACTTTAGGGGTGTCATAAATATAAAGGAAAGGGTAAACACCTTTAAAAATCTCTCCTGGCCAGAGGAAAAGCCCTTTCACCTGTAAAGGGTTAAGAAGCTAGGATAACCTCGCTGGCACCTGACCACAATGACCAATGAGGAGACAAGATACTTTCAAAGCTGGAGGGGGGAGAAACAAAGGGTCTGGGTCTGTCTGTGTGATGCTTTTGCCGGGGACAGAACAGGAATGGAGTCTTAGAACTTAGTAAGTATCTAGCTAGAGATGTGTTAGATTATGATTTCTTTAAATGGCTGAGAAAATAAGCTGTGCTGAATGGAATAGATATTCCTGTTTTTGTGTCTTTTTGTAACTTAAGGTTTTGAGGGATTCTCTATGTTTTGAACCTAATTACCCTGTAAGGTATTTACCATCCTGATTTTACAGAGGTGATGCTTCTATTAAAATTCTTCTTGTAAGAAACTGAATGCTTTTTTTCATTGTTCTTATGATCCAAGGGTTTGGGTCTGTGGTCACCTATGCAAATTGGAGAGGATTTTTATCAAACCTTCCCCAGGAGGGGGGTGCAAGGTTTTGGTGAGGATTTTGGGGGGGAAAGACATTTCCAAACGACTCTTTCCCAATAATAAACCCGGTTAGACGTTTGTTGGTGGCAGCAAAAGTCCAAGGGCAAAAGGTAAAATAGTTTGTACCTTGGGGAACTTTTAACCTAAGTTGGTAAAAGTAAGCTTAGGAGGTTTTCATGCAGGTCCCCACATCTGTACCCTAGAGTTCAGAGTGGGGAAGGAACCTTGACGAGGGGGGTCACATTTTTGAGTTTTCCTCTACGAGCCCAAGGGCTAGGAACTTCCCTTTATAATAAAGGCAAACTGAGAGCCCCTCATCATCCCAGGACTACAGGAGCTGGGACTGTAAGAAAAGCACCAAATATTGCAAGGCTTGCCACAGAGTCACAAAAGTTAGACACCCTGCCCTGCCTCAGTTTTCCCTCCCATCCTTAGCCTCTCTTGTCTATTTGACATTGTAAAAGCTCTTCATGACAGCACCTGTCTCGATGTGTATGTACAGCACCTAGCACAACGAGGCCCTGATCTGGGTGTTACTGTAATTTAAATACTAATCTAGGGACATCCTGCAGTCTGGGAGGAGGGTGAAGAGATTGGAGAAGATGAGGGAGCTAAATACTACAGCGTGGCTGTCCCCTTTAAGATGGGAATCCTTCCCCCAACACACTCTTTTATTTCCTTGTTTCAGGCTTTTGGGATGTTGACACGGCACAGGTGGAAAAATATGAAGATCTTGTGGCTGGCAATGGTGGCGTGGTGTGTCCTAGCACCTCCGGTCCAGACCAGCAAGGTGAGGGGTGGAGAGTGGGGAACAGCTACGGATGCAGTCACCAGCCTAAGGTGCCACATGCAACTGAAACAGGGACCATAGGGAGTGTGCTTTTTTTATGGAAGTTTGCAAAGGTGGTGGGTATTGTAACAAATTGGCTTGTGTGGGGGTGGGGGGAGGGGTGTATGGCACTGCCTTCTTCAGGATGGAATTTGAGCTGGTCACCTTTTGTGTCATGTGCCCTATACCACAAACAGCTAGTGGAGATTCTCCTTCAGCCTGTGCTTTTGGAGCTGGAGGATTTGAGTTCTAGCCCCACTCTCACTGAAGCTCTGAACGGCCAGGGTAGTGGGCGATTCAGTCCCTAGAACAATCTGTTTGGAGAGCTCCTGGCATCTGGCTGAACGATGTCATTGCTATGAAACATGCAGAGCAGGAAGAAGAGATGTGAAGGAAAGTTAACCCCCATTGGGGAACATCTCGCCCTTCTCACACCATGTGGGGGGACTCATTGAACAGCTGTTCATGTGCCAGTCACTAATGCCAACTCCTCTCCCCATGCAGAGCTCAGAGGATATCCGCTGCAAGTGCATCTGTCCCCCGTACCGGAACATCAGTGGACACATTTACAACAAGAATGTGTCACAGAAAGACTGGTGAGTTACCCTCTTCTGGAAGGCTTGTGGGGTTCCCCTGTCAAAATACTGAAGGACTTGACCCAGGAACCCCGGACCTGGATCTGACACCCCGAGGTTCTGTCCTTCTTCAATGGAAATAGGTCAGAGATCGTGTGTAACAGCTCGTTCTGGGTGGAGCTGCTTAGCTGAGCCCTTGCTAGCTATTTACGTCTCTGCACCACATAGTGATGGGCACTCTGCTCATTTAGAGAGAGATAGGAGTCTGGCAGATAGGAGTCTGGTCCTGCACCCTCTGGAGAGTCTAGTAACCTGTTGTCTTTGTGCTCTGCAGCTCTGTCTACTCCCTGCTGAGGATGACAACGGAAAGGCTTTAGTACCTTTTTAACCTCCTCCCCTGGAACAGCTGAGCTGTTAGTGTAGTTCTCAAAGCACTTTACAAAGTATCATTAGCCAGATATTGCAGATAGGGAAACAGAGGCATTAAGCTGGGAAGTGACTTGCCAATATCACATAGCGAGTCGGTGGCAGAGCTGGGAATAGAACCCAGGAGTCCTGAGTCTTAATCCCCTGGATTGACCACTCGACTACCTTGCATACTAAAGAATGAGAGAAGAAAGAACCTAAACATGTGTGATGCATCCACCTGATTGTTTTAAAATACCCACAATGCACCACTACAATAAGTGTATCTATGCCATACCCTAAGGCCACAGGGCCTTTCCTTCTCTGGGTTGCTCTTTGGTTACTGAAGTTGGAAGCCTGGCCATTTCCCCAGCATCTCTGTCTTACACAGCTGCAGGGCATTGTCCTGGGCACAGGGTGCCCTCTACAACAGGAGAAGAATCACCTCCCACTTGAAGTCATCAGCTTTCTGTTGCAAACGGGAGGTGAAGTAAGGAAGCAAAGAACCAACTTCAGCTTCTTCATGGCATTGTGATAAAGGCACTAGATTGTGTGGTGGTTGAGGCTGTGCCTCTAAGGGCTGGGAACTGGATGCTGAACAAAGTACAGCTCTTGTAAACACTTTAACCACTGGTGATCCCCAAACACCCTACACGGGCGGGTCAGGAAACCAGGGTTCCAGTCTCTGTTCTGCCACGGACTCTCCTAGTGACCTTGAGCAAGTCACTTATCTCTCTGGGCCTTGGTTCCCCATCTGTACAATGGGGATAATATTTTCCTACCTCCCAGGTGACAGTGGGGTTACATTCACCCTGCGGGACAGATGCTGCAGTTGTGAGGATCCCATAAGTAGAGAGAGGGATAAATTCATGGCTTTCAGGAGCAATTCACACTTTGCCTCAAGCCTGCCTCTCTGCTCTGTAATACAGGGGTAACTCCACTGACTTCAGTAACCCTGAGCAGAGAATCAGATCTGCTCCCTTGCTTATGTTCAGAATTAGTCATTTTCCCTGCAGTCCATTTGTTCGGATCATGCACACCTGTGGGTTTTGCAGTCTTGCAATGGCCCATGATTGGCATATTGGGGGGTTGTGGGCTGGGACACTGGCGGAGCTGGGGGTGGAAGAGGAAAAACCAGCTGAGAACCTAACCAACCCATACCTGCACTCTCAGCAAATCTGTAATTGGCTCATTCCTGAGTGCTAAGGCCACTTGCCAAATCCCAGGGCTATGAAGAAATTGTCCATGCTGCGGGGGTGTCCTCTGTGAGTGTCTGCACAGGGCCTTGATCACTTTGAAGCTGCAACCTGGATTCAACAAAGGTCCTTGAGCATCAGTGAGCAGTCTGTTCCTTATCTAATGACCTCTTTGTGCTTATATTCAGACTGGTTTACATAGCAGTGTATATTTCATGCCTTGGGGCATGGGGTGAGATTTTATTCTGTTAAAATATGGGGCATTTTGCTGAATCATTTACAGGGAGGCATTTTGCTGAATCATTTCCATTTCCTTGTCAGGCCGTCTCCTTTGATTTCCAGCTTTACAACACGTTTTATACACATTCAGAAGGCAGGACTTTAATCTGTTCTCAAGGGCCATTTTTCTTACTTTGCTTATCTGTAAATGTCATTTCTTCTCAGTAAATGTAAGTAAACATCAGTTTCACCAGACGCACACGCACCAAGGACAAAATATTTCCATCAATAGTAATTGAAATGTACAGGCAGGCAAAGCAAGAAAAATGCTCCTAGAGCGCTCATTAGAGTCCCACCTTACAATGTGTTGTGAATCTGGAGTTAGAGCGGGGCACCAATTAGCTAGCTTTAACTTTTTGAATCTCAACATCTATGGTCATTAAAAAATTGTCTGCCTCCCTCAAGGATTTCCCACAACTGTGAACATTTACATCACTAAAATTGAAAAAAGTGCTTCAGAATCAACATCGATATTATCTGTCAAGGTTACAAAAAAATAAACATTAAATGGTGCCAAGCCTAGGCACAGAGATCTGTTAGTTTATCTCAGGAGAGCGACAGGACGGAGGGGCTGAAAATTAAAATGATGGGCCATTAACTGAGTAAGTTAGAGGTACTTAGCCTCATCATTTCTACTCATCGGTTCAGTGAAGCTAGTTTCTCACCAGGATCCTGTCTGTCTGCACCAGTTTTCTCTTGGCATAGGCCCCATCTACAGGTTTTTTTCCACTGATTTGACTATTTCCACAAGGGGGAAGAGGGTGTTTTTCTCCAGAACTAGTTAAATCGGAGCAACCCCTAGTGTAGACCCAGCTATACAGGTGCCTTTTACTTGGGTAGCTTCTTCCTTTTCTTGTAGGGACATAACTATACCAATACAAGCACCTGGATACTGAGAGGGCTGCAGCCACACCGGGTGCACTGAAAAAAATAGGAAGAAGCACAAGAGACCAGAACAAATGGTTCTGGACCAGAGCCTCAACTGGTGTAAATCATCATAGCTCTGTGGCAATCACCAGAGCTCTACTGATTTACACCCGCTGAGGGTCTGTCCCATGACTCTCCTCCAGGCAATGGGATGCTAATTTGTATGATACTATCCAGCCACTAGGTGGCGCAGTGTGTAACATGCCTTATGTAACCTAACCTCAGCAAGGCTGGTGTGGCAGGGAATTAAGGACCCTTGCACTGAACACAGCTGGTGGGGCTCTCTGTGAGAAGGAAGCTCTGTAGCCAGTTCATATCTGACACCTGCTAGTAGCAGCCCTGCAGCCCACCATGTACAAGAAGTACATGCTCTTCCCCAAATGCCAGACTGCAGTGACTTTACACTGTCAAGACTATTTCCTTGTGTGCGTGCACTTATTGGTTCATGGGAATCAGCGGAAAGTGACGCGCCAGGCTGTCTGCCCCCACTTTGTGCTGCTAACATGATAATCTGGGGCCACAGCTAGGCTTCAACGTTTGTTTGCGAGGGAGCCTTGCCAAAGCTGCTTCTCTCTTCCTACAGTGCACTGGAATTTAATGCTTTTGACAGGGATGGGGAATTAAAGGCCCTTGCACTGACGAGAGCAAGGCACAGTGCATCTGTCTGCATTGTGCCATACAACTCTGCCAGTGTCCTTCAATCCTGACCCACAACCCCCCTGCTAGCCCAGCCCTGGACTCCACCCCACTCCCCACAAACATTACTCTGCCAATGCCCCTCAGTCCTCACATAAGCTACAGTGCCAGGCCTTGTTCTCCCCCAAAAGACTGTCATGTCATGGTGCTGTGACATGTGACCATACATCATTCATTGACTAGGCTGAGGCCAGAAAACTCATTGCACTTGTGACCTAACCCAGGGTTTGCACCTGTGTGCTCCTAGAGGTGCCTAGAAGCTGGAGCAGGCTAGATCTCTGAGCAAGTGGAGTCAGTCATGTGACTGGCCTGACTGGAGCCTGAGGGATCTATTTAACCCCAGAGCAGAGACAGGAGCAGGGCAAGTTTCCCCCCCAAGCTACCCCTACGCCTCAGCCCAGCCCCTCTCTGGGGGAGATCAGCCTCCAGGGCCCATTCAGTCCTTGGCCTCTTTCCTCAGAGAGCTAATTAGCATGGGGTGGCTTTAGAGGCACAGCCACCTGACTCCAAGGCACTGGCTGAGGCCATCCTCCTCCAGCCCCAACTCTGGGGGTGAGTATTTGGAGCACCCAGAGCTTTAGCCAGCCAGTGGCCACCTCCCACACTCCCATGTAAACTGATCTGAGCAACTGTTGAGCTCTCCCAGGTGGACTGAGCACAAAGGGGGCTGCTGGATGCAGACAGGCCTGGTGGTTCTCCACCAAGCTATCGGCGCTGCCTAGCATCACCCCTAGGGTTCTCCATGACCGATGACTGTGCTTTGGGCCCCAGAATACAGGCACCTGCCCAGAGCTCAGCCACCTGCCCCACCCCACCATTGACACCAGCTCCTTTGTGATGCAGCAACTGCCTGCACGTGGTGGAGCCGATGCCGGTGCCGGGGAATGACGTGGAAGCCTACTGCCTGCTGTGTGAGTGCAAGTACGAGGAGCGCAGCACCACCACCATCAAGGTAAAGCTGGGCCACTCCCACCCCTGCACCACCCGGTCCTGGGGCAGAACCGCAGGGGCGGGACATGGGACAAAGGAGATTGCTCTGGGGGCCTGGTGCCAGTTCTCCATACTATGGGGGAGGAAGGGATTCCTCACTTGGATTCTTTCTTGTCGGCCAGCTTGGGGAGGGGCATAGCAAAGACTTTCCACACCCCTTCCCTTTGTTGGCTCTGGTCTGGGGATGATGACACTGACCCCCTCCCCTATGTGAAGGGTGTCGACATTGGGAGATGGAGCAGGTAGCTCAGCTGTGGGGCGGCTTGGGAGGTTGGCCAGGCTCCTCCCATGGCCCTCTTCCCCAAACACTGCGCCAATCTCCTCCTCCTTCCCAAGCCCTCCATGCACAGCCCCCTGCCCTCCTCGCTCCCCTTTTCTCCCCACAGAAATCAGCCCAGCCTCACTCCCCTCCACTCTTAGCACCAGCCTGCTCCAGGCCATCTCCAGATGCCTGCTTTCAGGCCTGCCAGCCACCCTGCTGGGTCCTCCCCTGCTTCTCCCATTGCCACGCCCCAGCTGGGCAGACAGGGTCAGATTTGTACAGAGAGGCAGCCCAGCCCCATGGAGCTGTCTGGGAGGGAGCCCAGGATGGAGCCCCAATCCACCTCCCTGAGGCACTGCCAGACTGCAGCACAGCAGGGGCCCCTCTAGCCTGGTATCTTGGCTCCGACAGTGCCCCTGCCCTCCATCCTGTGGATAGTTATGGACTGAGCTGCCCATGGGGGGGGGGATGTTTCCTCCTGAGCCCATCATTCGGCAGGTCGGCTTGGCTTGGGGAGGAGGCTGGGTGGCCCCCAACCCTGCAATCACTCCAGACGGCTCAGAGTCCCTTTTGATGAGCCCACAGATCATCATCATCATCTACCTCTCGGTGGTGGGGGCGCTGCTGCTGTACATGGCCTTCCTCATGCTGGTTGACCCCTTGATCCGGAAGCCAGATGCCTACACCCAGCCCCTGCACAATGAAGAGGAGAACGAGGTAAGGGGGCTGCGGTGGGTGATATGGAGGGTGGTGGGCATGGTAGGAAAACCTAGAGGAGGAGAGAGAGCAGGGTTAACACCTGGGAACTAGGGCAGGCAGGCAGGCACCAGGGATCATTATGGCTGATGTTTCTCATCTCCCATCCCACCTGGGTCCTGCTGGGCTGGCCCTTTTTACATGCCAACTAGAAATGTAGAATTTTTAATTCTGTTTTATTTTTTAAATCCCTGATCTTGGTCCACGTGACGTTCTGAAATGTGAAGCCTGCGGCTGCAGGTTTCCCGGGACCCAGAGTTGGCCTGCCCGGGGCGGTTAGCAGGGGAATTTTGTGGTCCTGATAGGACTGATTTTCATTTGCTGAATTGTGGATCGGATCCAAACAAAATGCAAACTGTTCCCTTCTGTGTGCAGCCCTGGCAGCCCCCGCCTGGCAACACCCATCTAGAGGGGTGCAGGAGGATGGTCTTTTGGTGAAGGCCCAGACAGTGCTGGGAGGCAGGAGAGCTGCATAGAGGAGCTGACTTAAAGCTAGAGATGGTGCCTTTTGACTCTGCAAGGGTGCAAAGGGCTACACCCCAGACCCCCTACTCCATGGACCCCTCTGGACCAGGAGCTGCACTCAGACTACACCCACCTTTGACAACCTTTGTTGCATTTTAGGGGTCAGCAGTTGATTGGGCCTTTGTGCTGATAGGCCTCGATTGGCCATTGACTCCCCCTTAACATCCAGTCACACCTGCTCACTTTCACTCACACCTCAACTTGTCTCATGCCGGGGAGAGGGTTGGTGGTTTTTTACTCTGTACCCATGGCCAAGTCCTGTATTTTTTAATCTTTCCCCTGCCAGATCCCTGTATCCATACAGTGCCCTGAGCTCCGGGGTGAGAAGATGCGTGTGCCCCATTAATACAATTGTTTTTCCTTTTGGAGGTGACTCTCTAAGCCAGGGAACGCCCATCCCTCAGCAACTCTGACTGCTGCCCGGTCTTGCTAGCCCTAAACACGGGCTTGGTTTTCAAATCGGCTTTGGGTGTTTCCTGCGGTAACGTCCTAGCTTTGTGTATGAGCTAGGGAGTGATGTGAGGATAAAGGATCTGCTACTGCTAGCAGCTTCAAGGAGGCCTCCTTTAGCTCAGGTGGATTTTGGAGAATGACAAACAGCTATCGGGTCACACATGGTCTTGCTGCCACACCTCTGTCTAAAAGCCACTGATCCTCTTCTGAGCCTCAGTTCCGGACTCAGGCAACACTTGCATGGACTTCCGTGGGGATTTCAGGGCAAAGGCACCAGGATTAGGCCCTATCTATCCTGCCTTGTCTGTCCCCCTCAGCTCCCATCGCTTGAGCAGGGGGCTGGGGCGTGGTGGCCTCCCAGAGGAAACGCAGATGAAGCTGGTTAGTGTGCGGTAATGGTATTCCAGGAGGCGGGGTAGTGGAGCTGATGCACACACAGTGATGAGCTAATTGTAGCCCTGGCTCATGCTATAATTGAGAGATGCAGGGGGCTGATTATGGAAGGTGGAACATGCAGCTCTGGGACCCAGCATTTCCTTTAGGTGTTGGTTGTTTGGACCTGCTCTGTGAGCTCGGACCATGGTGCTGGACAAGCTGGAGTTGTGTTGATCGCTAGATGATCCCTTCCCAATCAGTGGAGCTTCTGGGCTGAGGTCATCATTGCCTCTAGGAGCCACCTGTCTGCAGTCTCCAGGCCAGCTGAGTTCTGAGCAGACTAACCAAACAAGGGCTGGCCCAGGAGCCTAGTGGCTCGTCATTTCACTGCCATGGTGCATGCCCAGGTTCTAAGGTCGGGCCTTGGCTCCCAGGAGAAAGATGAGGCAGAGAAGTGGGGTGAGGCAGCCCCCTTGGCAGGGGGAGCCATCTCAGTCCCTTCCAGACAACCCCTTCTGGGTTCCCTAGGCAGCCACCCTCCTCAGCCAATGGCCTGGTTACTACCAGCAGGGGCACAAGGAGGATAGGGAGGGGACGCTGACAGGCAAGAGAGAACAGCCATTGAAGGGATGGTGCCGAGGCCTTGAGAGGTGGCAGAACTTGCTGTGCCCCAGGCGCTGAAAGCTCCCAGCTGCCCTCAGCCAGAGGTGAGTCTCTGCCCCCAGGCCAGCGGAAGCTGGATCTGCCCAGCCATGGTGTGAGACGCTGCATGTCACTGGTGGTACTGGGCTTTCGGCATTCACCAGTCACTCTCGCAGCCCTGTAGCGGGAACGGCCCTAGGGATGGATTGCATGCAGCATGTCCAGGACTCTTGCCTCAGTGTTAACAGGCCCTGGAGAAGCCCACCCTAGGTCAGCCAGAGGATTACCAGGATATGGGGCCTTAAGGAGTCAGGAGGGAGTAGGAAGAGTTTCGAACCCAGGCTGTATCACTGATAGCTGAAGGCAGGACACAAGCCCAGCTCCCCGTGATGCCAGTTGTGTCCTTAGAGCACAGCCTGGTCTTCAGTGGGGCAGGGGAACTTTGGGGAGAGCCCCCTTCCCTGTCCCAGCCAGAGATGGTTCTACAGGACAGGATGTGCCCCAAGCACTCAGTAGAGCTCATGGGCCCTTGCCCAGGTGTCCCTGTAGCTGTTTGCTTTGAGGGGACCTTCCTCGCTGTGCCTGCCCTTGTGCGCTAGGAGGGCACCTCTCAGGAGCAAGATTAAAGACACCTGCCTTCCTTTCAACCACCTTGCAGGCTGGGCAGGGCCCCAGCCTAGCTGCTGGGCACATCACCACCCCAGGGATTAGCTGTAATCCAGATGCTCAGACACGCTTTGAAGAGAGGAAGCCAGTGTGTTTGCGGAGATAGGGTGTGATGAAGGGAGCCCTGAGCTCGGCCTGGACATGTTCAGAAACACTCCCCCATTCCTGGGGCTGATCACGGGGCACTCACAGGGTGACTGACTGACGCACTAATGGGGGAAGATTTGGTCTATGCAGAACCCATAGATCTATTCATCTATTCAGTGCTGCGACAGAACCACAGGGCCCCAGTCTTCTCATTTACACACTGGTGTAACTGGTTTCAGAGTAGCAGCCGGTGTTAGTCTGTATTCACAAAAAGAAAAGGAGGACTTGTGGCACCTTAGAGACTAACAAATGTATTTGAGCATAAGTGAGCTACAGCTCACTTCATCGGATAGCCCCGCTGCCTTTCCAGATCACCCCCCTAGCAGCATTTCACAGTGCAACAGCCACTCCACCTCCCTTTCCCAGCTTCTCATCCAGCTGCTCTACCTCCAAAGCCTTCTGGCTTCCAGAGGGTTAGCCCTCCCCCTGGCTCCTATGTGGTTTACTTCTCCCAGGGGTCTCAAAGTCCAAAACAAGTGTGAAACAACACGTACTTGTCCCAGGAGATCTGCAAAGCATCAGCCTATCCCAGCCCTGACCCTTCGCTAGCCTCCTCTCCAGCTGCTCACAGCTCTTCTTTTTATTCAGCCCCTCCCTGGATGCCGCCCTGCTGCTCTAGGTGACTGTGTTTGAGCTAATTGGGCTGCCAGGAGTTCATTAACCCCTTCCTGCCTTGCATGGAGCCTTCTGTGTCCTGTTCCACACTCCATGGGGCCTGATTCCCTTCTCACTCACCCAGTGTAAATAAGGAGTAACTTTGCTGACCTCACTGTAATCACATAAGTGTGATTCTGGTGTGAGAGGAGAATCAGGCCAATATCACCAGTGGAAAACCTATTAGTCACCGGCTCCCCACCCCAGAATCAGGCTAGTGGCAGCCGTAGGACACAAACCTCGATCTGCAGGAAAGCACTGTCACCGGAACTGGGTGTCTGAGGCCAGAGTTGTCAAATAAATGGCCTGTAGGCCAGATCCAACTTGTATCCTGCAGTTACGTGGCCAGCATGACCTATGCAACTGTTCCAGAATCCTTCATTTTAAAACCGGTACGTGTCTAGGATTCATGGCTGCCTGAACCTTTCATATGAGCCCCAAGTGTAACCAGTGCAGTGATATCTGCCTGAGTCTGCAGACAGCCAAAAACAACTCTCTGTCCCAGGTTCCCAACCCAGAGGACTTCACGCCCATCCCCTAGCCCCTTTCCAGCTCTGCTTTGTCCCTGCATTCTCCCAGCGCTGTTTTTTGCACCTAAACTCTGAAACTGCCTTTCACCCACAAAAAACAGACACATGCTTCCTTCTAACAGAGGAATGACAAGCACCAGACCTGAGAGAGGGAGAGCGCAGTGTGTGCGTCTCCTCTGTAACATGCTGCGCTTGCACTGAACCCACAATGGCAGCAGACTCAGTGCTGTGGTTCAGAAGGCCCGTGGTCACTTGTACTGCTTTCCAGCTGCTTACACCTGGGAGGAGTTTAGCCCAGCTCCTGTTGGCTGGGGAAGGGCCCAGCTTGGAGAGCAACTGCTGCAAAGCATGAGGGGTCTGGCTAGCAAGTGTGCAGCTGGACACATGCTCAGAGGGCATCTGGATCTGCTGGTGGCATAGCCCTGGTTGGGGATCCACCCCTCCTTCCTGCTAACACGACATCCTCCAGAGTCATGAGCAACACACTGAGCATGGAGCAATGCTTGGTCCCATTAGCGCAAATGAGAGTTGGATCACTGACTTAATTGGGAGCAAAGCCGGGACAAACAGCCAGGCACTTCAACCCCTTCAGTGCTGGTCCGGCAGTTCCTGCGCTGGTGTGAGCTCAGTGGACCATGGGCTGGATCTGACAGTGGGCTGAAGCCAAGGAGTTAATCACTGACTGGTTCCCCACACACCCCTGCTCTGCTCCCTGCTAAGCATGGCAGCTCTGTGGCCTTAGAAGCCTGCCAGCTCAGGGCACTGCAAAGGAAGGTGCATTTAGCAGGCGGCTCTCAGCGAGGCGAACGCGGCATAGTAATCCCTTCGAGGTATGTGGCAGCAGAGGAGAGGGGCCCGGAGCCCTTCAGAAGTCCCTCCAGGAACGGGGGAGCCAGGCTGAGCTTCAGCACAGAGCCAGCCCCAGCATCTCCCTGCTGTTACAGGAAGTAATGCTCCCTTTTGATGGAGAGATGTGGCTGGGAAGGACTGAAATGCAGCAGTCCCAAGACAGAGGGCAGGGGGAGATTCCTGGGAGGGGAAGGGGAGCAAGGGTAGTGGAATGGGGACGAGGGAGTGGAAAGCGAGGAGTTTGAGGCGAGGGAAATCGGCTCCATCTCCCTCCACTGCTCTCCCAGCTAGTCCTCAGGCTGTTCCTTCTCCTGGTGCCTGGTCTGAGGGACAGCTGTTCCCTGTGGGTATTTTTATTGGGGTTTCTCCTAACTCTGCTCTCTCTCTGTTGTGTCCAGCAGAGATGGGAGGGGCTCGGGTGGACGGTAGCTCAGTAACAGTATTGCTCTCTCACTCGCTCTGCCGGTCCGTTCCTGGGCAGATTCAGTATCGGAAACGGGCTGGACTGAGGGGGCTGTTTGGTTTGGTGTTTGCAAAACCTCATCAGGGATCTTCATTGATTATACTGGAGTTACTCCTGGGTGAGTGAGGGGGGATCAGGGCCGGGGGAGTTACTCCTGATTTACCCCAGGGTGAGTGAGAGGGGATCAGGGCCAGGGGAGTTACTCACTAACCCTGGGGTAAATCAGGAGTAACTCCCCTGGCCCTGATCCCCTCTCACTCACCCTGGGGTAAATCAGGAGTAACTCCCCTGGCCTTGATCCCCCCTCATTCACCCAGGAGTAACTCCCCTGGCCCTGATCCCCTCTCACTCACCCTGGGGTAAATCAGGAGTGAGGGATCAGGGCCAATGGAGTTACTCCTGGTTTACACCCAGGATGAGTGAGAGGGAATCAGGTTCTGCATGTAGTTCACTAATACAGATTTGCATAATTCTTTAAGGCACTTTGCTAACCCTGTGATGAGCATGATATAAATACCAGGACATTAGCGTGTAAGCTTTTTATCTTCCCCCACGGTCATACAGCACCTAGCACAATAGGGCCTTTGAGCACCACTGCAGTATAAATACTAAATGACAAGGGCACATGGTTAGAACAGCCCCAATAGCTCAGCTGGGAATTGGTGCAGGATAAACACTGAGAGTCAGAGCCTCTGGGCTACACCAGTTTACACCAGCTGAGGATCTGACCCTGTGCTTTGGCATAAGGAGCTCTTGCTCCAGCCCTTTCTCATGCTCTCCCTCTCAGTAGGACCCAAACCCAATAATGATTGCCTTTTGGTTTGAAATTTCACCCCGCAGATGTATGAGTGGGTCCCCCCACGCACAAGTGGTAAGCATGGGCCAAATTTTTAGCGGTGCTGATGCAATTCACATTAGCAGTGTGGAGCACTGGCCCTTCTAGTTGCTGGTATACAGGAGAGGATAAGAGCCTACTGCAGCTACCTCCTAGGGGAGCTGCTCCTTTAGCTCCAGTGCTGGAGGTCTGTGCTTTTAGCACGGATGGTCCCAGCTTCAAGCCCAGTTACACTGAGGACCCACCCCTCCAGTTTGAGTCAGTGGGAGCTGGGCATCTCCGAAAACCAGGCCCTCTCTCTGCAAGGAAAACTCAGTCCCGAAATATCTCTTCATGTAAGAGTGTCTCCCAATGCTGAGCAGTCTTTTTCTGTATTAGAGATATCACTCCTCCACCCCACTCACCCCTTTGACCTCCTGATTCCTTCTCTTTGCATTGCAGGAGGCCCGCTCATTGGCAGCAGCTCCTGCTCCCGCCGGCGCCAAAGCCAACACGGTGTTGGAGAGGGTGGAAGGAGCCCAGCAGCGGTGGAAGCGCCAGGTGCAGGAGCAAAGGAAGACTGTTTTTGACAGGCACAAGATGCTGAGCTAGAGCAAGCCAGGCATGCAGTGACGGTCTGCTGGGGACAGGCAGCTGCAGCATAGCGGGGATAGGCAATGTCTGTCTCACCCAATAGGATCCCCACAGTGTTTGGTTTGAGCCCCCAATCCCATCCTCCCCGGTGTATTGGCTTTCATAGAGCAAACAAGGCCAAAGTGCCTGCCCATGACTGTGCCCCCTGCCCCCTTTGCAGCCTAAGCCAGAGGCACCCTGAGCTTTGCCCAGCTGAGGGCCCCACTGACAACTGCTCTCAAATGGCCCCAAAGGAATCCCGGTGCAGCCGCTGCCATCCTTAATAAGGAGACTAGCAGAGACTACAGCTCCTGGCTTGCACTGCTCTATCTTGACAGCGGTCATGACACAGTGCTGCATGCTGGGGCCTGTCGTTTCTGCTGGCTGCAAGATGTGGCAAATGTGGGACCCGGTTTTCGAACACCCTTGTCTGCATTTGACGCTTTGCATGCCCCTCTCCTGAAGCATGTCACGTGGCATGAAATAGCCTTGAGCGAGGGCATTGTAATCACTGGGGAATCCTTGTCCCTTGTCTCTTTGTTTGAGCTATCATGTAACAATCTGCAGCCTGGAGAATTCAAAGAAAACTATTTAATGAAACAAAGCTGGTTTCAGCCCATTCCTGCCTTACACAGATATCTCGGCACATGTCTTCTGCCAAACCTGTTCGGCCACTGTGCTGTCAAGACACAGAGCCCACTGGCCTCAGCTGAGGGGCTGCGAACCCAGAGAAACCAACAAGGGAAGAAAGTTTGTGTTTGTGCTGTATGAAATAAGCCAGTTCTGTACATGTGGGAAGTAGGATGCAGCTTGTCCTCCCGTAGAGCTCATTTTCAATAGGAGATGGGATTATATATTATTTATACTGTCTCATGGTTCTACTCCATGGCAGGGTACCAAAAGTTCTACCATGTACTACAGGGAGCCAGACTCTCACCTGGTGTAAGTTGGCATCATTCCACTAAGCTCAGTAGAGCTACCTTCATTGACATCAGTGGAAGATCTGGTCCCAGAGCCTTTTCTGTAGGGACGCTGCTCTGGACACAAAAGGCCTGGTTCTCCTCTCATTGGCACCAGTGTCAGGATTTGCACTGGTGTGGATGAGAGGAAAATCCAGGCCTTGGGATTCAGCTGCTGCTCTCATTTACTCTGGTGTAAATCTACCGTAACTCCACTGACGTCAGTGGGGTCTCTCCAGATCTACACCCACATTACTGAGATCACAGTCTGGCACCTGAGCCTTCTGTCTAACTGAGCATTGTGAAATTGAGGAGTGTTGGGTACTAACAACCCAAGAAGCCCTGGAGGGGTGGACGGGGGAAAAAAGGCCTGATTCTCATTTACACTTTAGCCCTGCCCCTGCATAGTGGGAGTAAGTTACACTTAGATCCACTTTCAGGCCCGTTTACACTGGCAGAGCGAGGCATAGGGCCATTAGTATCAATGAGACTTTAGAACAAAGATTTCACTATGTTTAGCAGGTCTGGAACTTAAGCCCCTCCTGCTTTCTAGATCACAGAGCCCTGAACATTTACTAAAGATGCACTTTAGTTTCTGTAATGCATAAAAAAACTGTTCGAGATCTTTGACTATGGTAAATATTTCTGCTGAGTGTGAGAAAGCAAAGTAATTCATTAGTGTATTTATTCATCTGTTATTCCGGTTTGTTTTCCCATCAAGAGAGTTTGCTAAGTGCTTGAGTTTTGTTATCATGTAGCATCCCTTCTTTAAACAGAAACAAGGGAGTGTGTCACTTGAGTGGCTTTTTTTTAACTGGATACTTTTGCTATGTAAGAATTAAAATATTCTATGCTGGGCTTTGCTCTAAGCTCCAGGATGAGCACCTGGTTTTCAGAGCAAAATTAATTGCAGCTGGGCGGGAGGGGAAGAGGAGAAAGGGGGGCAATGGGTGGAATTGGCAGCTGGGGGAAGGGAATATAAATATCACCCAAAATTTCCCTGTGTTCTCCCAGCCTTACGTTAAACGTCTGCCCAGGCTCAGCTGATGTGCAGGGTTTACCCAGTCAGATAATGGGATTCTCTGATCTGTGCTATGCAGGAGGTGAGACTCAATAATCAGAATAGCGCCTTCTGACCTCAGCTTCTAGGCTGTTGGCTAAAGGCCTAATCCCGAAAGGTGCTGAGAAACTGCTTTGACTTCAGTGGTATTGGGAGGGTGGGAGAATACCTCACAGGGGTACTTAGGACTGGATCCTGCAGAGGGCTAACAAAATATACACTGTCACTCAAAATATAAAGAGCCCTCCTGGTTTATTTTGGGCCTGCATGCCTGGATCCCACAAAAAAACAGCAAAGGTCTCATCAGCGCTTTTCTGGGGACCATGGGCGACAGGCAGCCACAGCTTGGCGTTACACCAGGGATAAATATGGCCCCATCCTTCGAACAGGCTTTCATATTGTCCTACTCGCAGGCTCAGGTGCACCTGTGTTTTACAAGCCAAATTTCTTTCCTGTAGTTGCATCTGCCTCCTCAACGTGAAATTCACCACCGCTGCCCTGTGGCTGTTCCCTGAGGCTAGCCTGTCACTGCAGCAAAATAAATCTATTTAAAATTTATGGAGAGTCATGAACAAATATCCTGGATCAGAACTCCCCTGGGTTTAATGGCATAATTCCATCTAATGTTGGGGATCCAGCTAGTGGCCAGATAGAACCTGCTGCTATCAGCTAATTGAGTTACGCCTATGGTTCACGTGTAGAAACGTGCTTTAGTGCTGAAGCTGCAGGGTTCACGGCGCACTGCCAGTCCGGGCTAGGTGTTTACTTCACTGCAGACAGCTGGGTGGCAAAACATGCAGGAGACCCTCAAATCTCCTGGCATCCCTTCTGGATGGGGAGCGATGCTTTCCGTGAACACCCCGTTCTCCTAACATGCTTTGTGAGCATCCCAACAGCCGGACACTTCCTGCCCTCCCCACGGAGGCCGCAATGCGGAGGACAATCCAAGGTGAATGCTGCCTCTGAAATGAAGGCTTCAAACAGTGGCACAACCTGGCTCAGACCTGGGGTGCAGCAGGATCCGGAGCCTGAGAGAGTCCCTGAGCCTAGAGACAAGCAGCTGGAGAACCCGAAGGTTACAACCCAGCAGGTGCAGCTGTGAAAATAAACAGGGGCCTGTGGTAATTGTGCTTCTTGGCTTTACCTGTAACCACAGCTGTATTCGCAGCCAGGCGCCGCCTGAGAACACTTCGGTTCTGGTCTCAGGAGAAATCTGCTTTTGGCCAGAAGACCCCAGTCCCATGGAGGTCTTGCAACTGTGAATGTTCAGAAGTTTTCCCCCCTCCCTGTCTTCAGGCAGCCTCAGCAGCTGGGTGGAATAAAAAGCACCGTGGGGGATGGGTTGGGCTTGGAACCTGGGACAGGTAGGCGGGGAGGATGAGGACTTGGTTTAACCAAGGGAGAGAGACGCTCTGCAAGCTAATACCCAGGAGAACACCGAGTAACTGTATACGCTCCAGCTAACCAGAACCCTGTGTTAACTGTCCCACAGGGGTGTAATGGGTGAGTTAATGCCAGCCTACCCCAGGTTATGCAGTAGGTCAGTGGCACTGACAGGGTCTCCCAATTCCCACTCCAGAGGTCTAGTCACTGGACCATCACACCACTCATCTGGCCAGCGCTCTCTACCCTGCTCGCCATAGAACAAGTCAATGTCATGGGCTCAGTCCTTCCCTTCAAGGCGCTCAACAGCCTGGGCCCAAGCTCCCGCGTAAAGCTCCAGGATGAGCACAAAGGTCGATAGCTCTGCTCATCCAACCATCCACCACAAGGGACCATCACAAGCTCATTGGTGGAGGAGGCAGAGCTTCCTTAGGGCCTCTCAGAGACTGTGGAACCCCCTGTCGAGGAGCTAAGGACCATCACAGGCCTCCCCAGCTCCTGCTTCCAGTGCCAGGCACACATCTGCAGCCGGCCTCCTTGAACATCAGTACAGAGCAGTGCAGTTGTTCAAGAACTCAACCACCAACCAGCCCTACCAAAACAAACCACTACACTGCACACCCAATCCTCCCCCTGGGGAAGATGCTGAGAGAACAAAACACATGGGATTCACGTCGCTTAATGCACAGCTGCACAGTGCTCCAGCACCACCAGGATGAGGGTGGGATAAGACACCAAGTAGACTCCCACAAAGCTGGGATGCCTGCAGATGACTGAGGTTGTCCCCGCTTGCAGGTTAACCTCTGCACATCGGTACACAGCTCTGCCAGCAGTACGAGGAAGAGGTCCTTGGAGCAGCTGTTGCTGGACAGAGATGGTGAGGACTTGACCCCACGATAAGGACAAATGTTGAGCTCAGCATCTTATGGCTGCCAAACACATGCCAGCCAGTCGCACCTTTTGCTGTGGCTTGGCTACAATGACTAAGTAGCTCAGGATAACAAGACGCCATGCAGGCCAGTGGAGAGGGTGGAGTCTGGAGAGCTGGGTTCTGTTTCCAGTCCTCTTTAACTCCAGGCCGATACAAGACGCTTGGAAGCAATCGACAGGAGTACCATCTAGCTGTTCACACTCAGGGAGCTGGGATTGCTGCTGGAGGTCGGTTACTGCTCGGGATCACTCAGCCAAATTGAGAAGCGAGATTTGTTTAGCCAACCATGAGCAGTAGCTGCTGCAGAGCACTGGTCAACAGGAGGACAATGGCTACCCACAGCTGCATGCAACTGGTAATTTCCCCTTCTCATGGCCATTCTCATCTTCCTTCAGCAGACATTTTGACCCAATATCCCTGTCTGGTTCCACCTCATCAATTCTGACCCAGCCTATTATGACACTTATGGCAGTAGGTTATCTTGGGTCCCTTTCTACAGGCATTTTGGGGTCTGCGACTACACCTTTGAACTTGCCTTCATGCAGAAGAGGAAAGAGAGGGAGAGCTGGAGGGTGAAGTGCATTAATGAAGGCTATGCCTGGCTCCAAGGCCACCTTCCATAGCAGAGAAACACCTCAGCAAAGTCAAAACCTTATGAGCTGCATCAGGTACATCAAATATCTCCAGGACCTTCTCAGCAGAACCCCCAAGGGGGCAGCTCCCAACGCTGATAGCAGCCTCGCAGACCCATGTGTCCAGGTTCCTTCCCCACTCTGAACACTGGGGTACAGCTGTGGGGACCTGCATGAAAACCCCCTAAGCTTATTCTTACCAGCTTAGGTTAAAACTTCCCCAAGGTACAAACTATTTTATCTTTGGCCCTTGGACTTTATCACTACCACCACCAACCATCTAACCGGGTTTATTATTATTAGGAAAGAGCCCGTTTGGAAACGTCTTTCCCCCCAAAATCCTCCCTTACCTTTACACCCTCTTTCCTGGGGAAGGCTTGATAAAAATCCTCACCAATTTGCATAGGTGACCACAGACCCAAACCCTTGGATCTTAAGAACAATGAAAAAGCAATCAGGTTCTTAAAAGAAGAATTTTAATTGAAGAAAAAAAGTAAAAGAATCACCTCTGTAAAATCAGGATGGTAAATACCTTACAGGGTAATTAGATTCAAAACACAGAGAATCCCTCTAGGCAAAACCTTAAGTTACAAAAAGACACAAAAACAGGAATATACATTCCATTCAGCACAGCCTATTTTCTCAGCCATTTAAAGAAATCATAATCTAACGCATATCTAGCTAGATTACTTTCTAAATTCTAAGACTCCATTCCTGTTCTGTCCCCCGCAAAAGCATCACACAGCCAGAGTTAGGCTTTGTTTCTCCCTCCCCCCAGCTTTTGAAAGTATCTTGTCTCCTCCTTGGTCATTTTGGTCAGGTGCCAGTGAGGTTATCCTAGCTTCTTAATCCTTTACAGGTGAAAGGGTTTTTCCTCTGGCTAGGAGGGATTTTAAAGGTGTTTACCCTTCCCTTTATATTTATGACACCCCCCCCCCAAATCACAGATAGGGTGAAACGTTGGGTGGGATTTCTTCCTGGAGCTCTAGGAAAAAACAGAGTTAATAAGACACATGCACCTCTAAATATACTACCAAGTATATAAAGACTAACAATATTTTCCACATTTCAAGGACGATTTTAACCAGTTGATTCTGGGAAACTTTCATGGGAGAGTGCATCAGCCACTTTGTTAGACGCTCCTGAGATGTGTTGGATGTCGAAATCAAAATCTTGGAGAGCTAAACTCCACCGAATAAGTATTTTTTTTTATTTCCTGTGGCGGTATGAAGCCACTGTAGCGCAGCATGGTCGGTTTGCAAGTGGAAACGCCGTCCCCAAACATATGGGCGTAGTTTTTCCAGAGCGTAGACAATGGCGTAACATTCTTTTTCACTGACTGACCAGTTGCTTTCCCTCTCAGACAGTTTTTTTCTGAGAAACACTACAGGGTGGAATTCTTGATCTGGTCCTTCCTGCATTAAAACTGCTCCCACACCACGCTCGGACGCATCTGTGGTTACTAGGAACGGTTTGTCAAAGTCTGGGGCCCTTCGTGCAGGGTCAGACATGAGTATTGCTTTAAGCTGGTTAAAGGCTTTCTGACACTCTTCGGTCCACTGAACGGCATTTGGCTGTTTCTTTTTGGTTAGGTCTGTCAGTGGGGCAGTGATTTGGCTGTATTGTACAAATTGTCTTGATTGAACCTGTTTCTTTGACTTTGGGACAGGCCACTTTTGGATAGCATCCACTTTGGCCTGTAGGGGGTTGATAGTTCCTTGACCCACCTGGTGGCCAAGGTAAGTCACTCTGTTTAGGCCTATTTGACACTTCTTAGACTTAATAGTTAGTCCTGCCTCCCTTATGCGCACAAAGACTTTTTCTAGATGCTCCAGGTGTTCTGCCCAGGAATCCGAAAATATGGCTACATCATCAAGGTAGGCGATTGCATATTCTCCTAATCCTGCTAGGAGACCATCTACAAGTCTTTGGAAGGTGGCGGGTGCATTCCGCAGCCCGAAAGAGAGTACATTAAATTCATACAGCCCGACATGTGTGATGAAGGCTGACCTTTCCTTGGCGGATTCATCTAGTGGTACCTGCCAGTACCCCTTGGTTAAGTCCAAGGTAGAGATGAACTGGGCCCATCCCAGTTTCTCTAATAGTTCATCTGTGCGTAGGTAGTTGTCTGGGCGAGTTACAGCATTTAGCTTACAGTAGTCCACGCAAAAACATCCCTCTCCATCTGGTTTGGGAACTAGAACCACTGGAGATGCCCATGCACTGCCAGAGGGGCGGATTACCCCCATCTGTAACATATCCTGGATCTCCCATTCTATAGCAGTTTTAGCTTGACAAGACACCCGGTAAGGTTGGACTTTAATCGGGTGAGCATTACCTGTGTCAATGGAGTGGTATGCCCGTTCAGTCAGTCCTGGGGTGGCTGAAAACGTCGGGTGCATAGCTAGTGCACGGCTCCTTGATCTGCTGTCACTGCATACGCTCAAGGGTCATGGAGAGGTTCACCTCTTCCACGCCACCAGCACTTTTCCCTTCGTAGTAGACACCTTCAGGCCACTCAGCATCATCTCCTCCCTGGGCTGTAAACTGACAAACCTTTACTTCTCTGGAATAAAAGGGCTTTAGAGAATTAATATGGTATACCTTAGGCTTTCGGTTGGAGGTGGGGAATGCTATGAGATAATTAACAGCTCCCAGGCGCTCCTGGACCATGAATGACCCTTCCCACAAACACTTCCATTTTATGGGCCTGGAGCGCCTTTAAGACCATGACCTGGTCCCCTACTTTGAAGGAACGCTCTCTGGCATGTTTATCATACCAGGCTTTTTGCTCTTTTTGAGCATCCTGTAGGTATTCTTTAGCAAGGGCTAGAGAGGTTCGGAGGGTGTTTTGTAGGTTGGTTACAAAGTCCAGAATGTTAGTTCCTGGAAAAGGTGTAAATCCTTCCCATTGCTGCTTCACCAACTGTAATGGCCCCTTAACCTCACGGCCACATACAAGTTCAAATGATGAAAACCCTAAACTGGGACGTGGTACAGCTCTGTAGGCAAAGAGCAACTGCTGCCACACTAGGTCCCAATCATTGGAGTGCTCATTTACGAATTTACATATCATGGCCCCCAAAGTTCCATTAAACTTCTCCACTATGCTATTTGTTTGATGTTGGTAAGGAGTGGCAACTAAGTGATTTACCCCATGAGCTTCCCAAAGGCTTTACATAGTTCCTGCCAGGAAATTAGTTCCTGCATCTGTGAGGATGTCGGAGGGCCAACCTACCCTGGCAAAAATGTCTGCTAGTGCCTGGCACACACTTTTAGCCCTGGTGTTGCTTAGAGCTACTGCTTCCGGCCATTGGGTGGCAAAATCCATGAAAGTCAGTATGTACTGCTTTCCTCTGGGAGTCTTTTTCGGAAAAGGACCCAGAATATCCACAGCTACTCGCTGAAATGGAACTTCAATGATGGGGAGTGGCTGGAGAGGGGCTTTGACCTGGTCTTGGGGTTTTCCTACTTTTTGGCATATCTCACAAGACCAGACATAGGAAGAAACATCCTTGCCCATTCCCTCCCATTGCAATGACCTCCCCAACTGGTCTTTGGTCCTGTTCACCCCAGCATGGCCACTAGGATGATCGTGGGCTAAGCTCAAGAGCTTGATCCGGTACTTAGTTGGAACTACCAACTGTCTCTGAGGATGCCAATCTTCCTGGTGTCCACCAGAAAGAGTTTCCTTGTATAAAAGTCCTCTTTCTACAACAAACCTGGATCAATTAGAAGAGCTGAGAGACGGTGGGTTGCTCCATGCCACCATCCAAGCTCTCTGGAGGCTTCCATCTACTTCCTGGTCTGGAACTGTTCCCTTGATGCTGGAGACATCAGTTTCTCATTGGATTGTGGACCTATGCTTGGTCCCTCTGGAAGCGATGTAGGGGTTGGGGCTGTTTCCGCTGACTGTGAACCGCTCTCCGCTGGTGCACTATGTTGGGGTCCAGGCTCCGGCTGAGCCTCTTGTGTAGGGTTATTGGCTGCTGCCAATTCAGATTCGGTGGGACCCTCTGGTGTTGGGGTTGCAAGTACTGGATTCAGTTCTGGCAATGGGTCTGGTGCTGGTTGTTCCTCCGGTTCCAGTTCTGGGACTGGCTCTGTCTGGGTCTCTGGGACTGGATCCACTACTGCTGTTGCAGACATTGGCCTGGGGTCTGGGTCCATCACCTCTGACCGGGTCCTGGTAGAAGCTTCCGGAACAGAGCTAGGCATCACGGCTTATTTAGCCTGGCTGCGGGTGACCATTCCCACCCTCTTGACTCGCTTCACATGATTGGCCAAGTCTTCCCCCAACAGCATGGGGTTGGGATAATCCATCATAGACTGCAAAAGTCCACGTTCCTGACCAGCCCTTCTACTGGACAGGCAACTTGGCTGTAGGCAAATTAAAAGAGTTTGACTTGAACGGTTGAATCGTCAGTTGGATCTCTGGGTTGATTAAATTGGGGTTCACTAAGGAAGCGTGGATAGCCGACACTTGTGCTCCGGTGTCCCTCCACGCGGTGACCTTCTTCCCGCCCACACTCACAGTTTCCCTCCGTTCCGAGGGTATCTGGGAGGTATCTGGGCCTGAGGACCTCTGGTGTGATTCCAGTGCAATGAACAGTAATCTGTTGGGGTTCTTGGGGCAGTTGGCCTTCACATGTCCCGGCTCGTTACATTTAAAACATCGTCTAGCTGTTGGGTCACTGGGGCAAGGAGGGTTGCTGGAGAATGGTGTGGCGGGACGATAAGGTGTCTGGAGGGTTCCTTGGGGAGTAGGTGGGGCCTTGGGCTGCCCCCGGTAGCAGGGTGTGTTCTGAGGTTGTCCCTTCTGGTATCCACTCCCACTGCGACCAGTTTTTTTTCTTCTCTGCCACCTCCACCCATTTGGCTCCAATCTTCCCCACCTTGATTACAGTTTTGGGCTTCCAATCGAAGATGTATCTTTCTATTTCCTCAGGAACACCCTCTAAGAATTGTTCCATTTGCATTAGGAAGGGCAAATCTTCTGGAGATTTAACACTTGCTCCTGATATCCAGGCATCTCAATGTTTCACAATGTGGTAGGCATGTCGGGTAAATGACATGTCTGGTTTCCACCTTAGGCTCTGAACCGTCGATGGGAATGCTCGGTGGTTAGCCCCATTCTGACTCTCACCTTGGTTTTAAACAATTCATACTGGTTCATTTGCTCCTTAGGCACTTCAGCCACCACCTCAGCTAAGGGTCCACTGAGCTGTGGCCTCAGCTCTACCATGTATTGGTTTGTAGAGATGCTGTACCCAAGGCAGGCCCTTTCGAAGTTTTCTAAGAAGGCCTTGGTATCATCGCCTGCCTTGTAGGTGGGGAACTTTCTGGGATGGGAAGTGGTACTTGGAGAAGTACTGCTAGGGTTTGTTGGTATATTCTTTGCCTTCTCCATCTCCAGTGCATACTTCCTCTCTTTTTCTTTCTCCTCCATTTCTTTGTCCCTTGCCTCCATTTCCCTCCTGTGGGCAGCCTCACTTTCTTTTTCCCTTGCCTCCATTTCTTTCCGTACGAGTTCTATCTGTCTTTCATATTTCTTTTGTTTTTCCTCAGCCTCAAATCTGGCTAATTCCAGCTGTTGTTGAACCGTGGAGTCTGTCATCCTAACCTCTCTGTTTTTAACTAACTTTACACCCGAGCGTTAGAAAGAAAACAAAAACAAAAAAACTTGGCTTGTAAAATTTCGTTGTGCTGTCCAGATACCTATGTTCTCTGATAGTGATTGTCAGCTTACAGATTTCAGAGTAGCAGCAAGTACTCCTTTTCTTTCAGCTTACAGAGAAATCCTAAAAAAAAAACCCCACCCAACACCTTTGTCTCTAGGCAGAAAACCCCTCTAGTTGCTTTTAAGAGAAGAAAAAAAAAAAAAAAAAACTTCAGGTCTGTGAAGACTTGTGAATTTCCCTGCAGGAGGTTAACTACCCTGCCTTTAGGTAGAGAAAACTCCAGCTCACAAAAGACAATCCCCTTTTTTCTTTCCTCTGGTCTCAAATCAGAGGGGAAAAAAAAACCTCTAACTGCTTTCAGCCAGAAACCTGCTTTTCAGCAGCCCAAAGGGAAAAAAAATCCCTTTTAAAATCTGTATTTCTGGTTCAAAAAAATCTCAATTTGATCTCAAAATGATTTCAAGTTAATCCCACTGCTCTGCAACCATGTCAAGATTCCTTCCCCACTCTGAACGCTAGGGTACAGGTGTGGGGACCTGCATGAAAACCTCCTAAGCTTACTTTTACCAGCTTAGGTTAAAACTTCCCCAAGGTACAAACTGTTTTACCCTTTGCCCTTGGACTTTCGCTGGCACCACCAAACATCTAATTATTAGGAAAGAGCCCGTTTGGAAACGTCTTTCCCCCCAAAATCCTCCCTTACCTTTACACCCTCTTTCCTGGGGAAGGCTTGATAAAAATCCTCACCAATTTGCATAGGTGACCACAGACCCAAACCCTTGGATCTTAAGAACAATGAAAAAGCAATCAGTTTCTTACAAGAAGAATTTTAATAGAAGAAAAAGTAAAAAGAATCACCTCTGTAAAATCAGGATGGTAAATACCCTACAGGGTAATTAGATTCAAAACATAGAGAATCCCTCTAGGCAAAACCTTAAATTACAAAAGACACAAAACCAGGAATATCCATTCCATTTAGCACAGCTTATTTTCTCAGCCATTTAAAAAAATCATAATCTAACGCATATCTAGCTAGATACTTACTAAGTTCTAAAACTCCTTTCCTGTTCTGTCCCTGGCAAAAGCATTACACAGACCAACAGAGAGGCTTTGTTTCTCCCTCCCCCCCAGCTTTTGAAAGTATCTTGTCTCCTCCTTGGTCATTTTGGTCAGGTGCCAGCGAGATTATCCTAGCTTCTTAACTCTTTACAGGTGAAAGGGTTTTTCCTCTGGCCAGGAGGGATTTTAAAGGTGTTTACCCTTCCCTTTATATTTATGACACCATTCAACTCTGAACTTCTCCTCCACACCGGACTGCAGCAGCAATGGGGAATCTAAGGGGAGCTCTTCTTCATACTCAGTACCTACAACCTCCTCTTCATCACCCCTATGCTGTGAGCCTGAAGGATCTAGCCAGGACTGTGTTGCTCCCTTGGAGGAGCATGATTATCCACAGTGTTTCCTAAGAACCTGTTAACCTGAGTGTTAAACAGTCCTAGGGTTTCTGGGCAACCTCAGTTTCTGCCAAACTGCACTAGCTGGGAGTCAAAAGACCCTTGCCCTGTTCTCCCCCTGCAGTTTTCTTCATGGGGGTGTTCGGGCATGAAAATAAATGAATGGCTGCACAGGGCCAGCTGTGGTTAAGTTACTTTAGCACCTGGCCAAGGGTAAACAGATGCTGGGAACTGGCAGCAGAAACTCCCAGCCACCTCTTGGTGTTTCTGTAGAGCAGGTGGGAGTATTCAGAGCACCATGGCTCAGGGGCCCATCGTGCGAGGCGGATGGGGATATTTCAGATGAAAAAGGGGCACAAGCCCCTTCCCCAGCCCCAGTGCAGAACTGCTAGCTGTCTGGGATATCGTGACACATGCCACGTGCCCCCAGCCCCTCCTTGTGTCCCAGAGGCAAACACTGACTACACAATAGTGGATGTAATTCAACCCCCACCCCGACCTTGGGATCTGTTTTGTCAAGTCAAAACAATGAAACATTCGCACTTTGCTCTGGCTACCCAAAGCAAACTCTGCTCCTGCCTCTAGCGCCAGAGCTCCACGGATCAGTGCAGCTCCCTTCCCAGTGCTCACACAGCCCTGGCCATCCCCAGAGAGTCTCCCAGAACAGCCTGCTCCTTGCAGTCCTCTCTTAGAGGCCTTCCCCTGGCTGGTGTGGGGACACCCCTCCCGGACCTTCCCTGACCCCCAGGGTCTCTCCTGGTTTGACAACAGCAAACCCCTTTCCTAGCAGGCTCCAATTCCAGCTGAGCCTACTTCTGTGAGCCTACTTCTGTCAGGGCTTCACCAAGGCCCAGGAGAAGCTGAGCCCAGACTCCCTTAAAAGTCCCAGAGGGTGCTGTGACAGATGTAAGCTCAATCCCCTTTACTTTCCCCACATCATGGATGGAAGTTGTAATAGCCAAAGTGACTCCTCTCTGTTCATAGGTGATGGTTAGAGGGGGTCGAGCTCAAATGTTTCCAATTTTGGGATGAGCCCCTCAATGTCTGAGAGGCTTATTCTACCCTTATTAGAGCCTTTGAACCTCTTGACTCTCTTTCTCCAGTGTAACTCCAGTGATCATAACAGCACGACCCTGGTGTAAAATGGGTGTAACGTAGTGGAGATTCAGGCCCCCTGTCTGCAAATTAAGCCAATGCTTATCCATGGGCAGGTTTCCAAAGCAGGCTGGGTCCCATTCTGGCATCAAGCGTGGAATTTCCATTAACATCAAAGTGACTTGTGTTGCGAGCATGAGTTCCATTGACTCGTCCTTTCTGAAAGTCTTGGCCTATGTCTCTCAAGGTACGTCTGCAGAGCAGTGAGCGGGCGCTTCCCAGCACGGGGAGACAGACGCGCTAGGTCTGCACAAGCTTTGTTCAATCTCCCCTCTGTTTTTTCCACCAAATGCATCCGATGAAGTGAGCTGTAGCTCACGAAAGCTTATGCTCTAATAAATTTGTTAGTCTCTAAGGTGCCACAAGTACTCCTTTTCTTTTTGCGAATACAGACTAACACGGCTGCTACTCTGACACCCTCCTAGTGAAATAGGGTTTCCTAATATCCAACCTAGACCTCCCCAACTGCAACTTGAGACCATTGCTCCTTGTTCTGTCATCTGCCACCACTGAGAACAGTCTAGATCCATCCTCTTTGGAACCCACTTTCAGGTAGTTGAAAGCAGCTATCAAATCCCCCCTCATTCTTCTCTTCTGTCTACCCAAGGGGTCAGGCAGGTTTGTATGCAGGTGGCTCACCTGAGCTGCCAGCCACGCTAGCTTGAGTGGAACAGGCGTGTCTGTCCACCCACACTGGGAAGCGCCCTTCTCACTGCTCTGCCAACACTTCTGAAATCCCTATCCTGCAGCAGTTGGCTGATTTCCAGAAGTGCCCAGCAGGTTGGCAGCTGAATTCTGGAATATCTGGCCCCATCTACGTAAGCTAAGGGTAGATCAATCCACAGAAGCAGTCACTTACTCTTAAACCTACAAGATTTCTGTGCTCTCTGGATGTGTGAGAAACTTTGGAGTAAGGGTGCAGAGGATTGTGGGACATGGAATCCTCACTATTGGATGGTTCTGGGATCACACATGGGGACAGTTTGGGAACCCCTGCTCTACCCTTGCAAAAGATGGAGGAATGTGAATCAATAGGATCCTCTGACAGTCCTACTAACCCTGTCAGCAGCACTGCAAATGGGAACCAGAGAAACCGTTGGGAATAAAAGGGCTTTCTGTGACCCCTGAAGGTCTTAGAAGGCTGCCCTAGGTAGGACAGGATCTGACAGTGGTACTGGAACATTTTTTATAGTGTGGATGCTGAGAGTCATTGAACCAAACTGTAAACCCTGTATATATAATGGAAACCACTTCAAATCAAGGGGTGCTGCAGCACCCCCAGAACCCCTACTTCCAACACCTATGGGATTTGAACCCTCCAGTAAAATTCAGTATTAGGGAAACTTGATTTATCCCAAACACGGTCAATTATTCTCCCTTGGGAGAATCATTAGCTAGTTTTCAGGTCAGCTGTAGCAAGCCGTCTATTACAATACGACCCACTACAGGGGCTTCGTGTGGCAACAATGTCTGTGTCAGGTTTGACTCTGACAGAGCAGGGGGCTTGGATTTGTCTCTGGAGGAAGCTGAGCCAAGGAATTGAGTCCTAGAGAGCTTGGCGAGAACTAAATACCTTCAAGTCTGCAGAGTTTTAGAGTCTGAGCAGAGTTAGTATCTTAGCTCTAGAGTTTGGAATAGGAAGCTCACTGCCATCTATGGAACCCGGACTCCAGGTCAAAGATCCTTGGCTTTGGAGATTGTACTATTTGATTTCCTTCCCTGATACAATAGAAGCACCCTTTGGGTGAAAGTTCAAGTTCTCCAGTGTTCCCCTGGCTCTTGGTTTTATAGTTGTTGTTGTTCTCAGTACCCTTCCACTCCTTGCCTTGGAAATCCTGGGTCAGGGCAGAAGGGTGCACGAGGATGTGGGGTTTTTTACCACTTCCCCAGAAGGGTTTCTAGTGTAGGGATTGTCCAGTGGGCAGGATCAGACCCGTGAGCCATCTGAGCCAGTGTTCTGTCTGTGACGCTAGCCAACACCAGACATTTCAGAGCAAAGGGGACAGAATCCTGAGCTGAGCAGTTCTGGAACTGCTCTAGAGGCAGTTTCTCCTTCCTAAACTCCCTCTGTCAGAGGATGGTCTGTGCCTGGAAGCAGGAGGTAGTCACCCTTTGTAATGTAACTGTGGATGTTCTCACTATCCACAAAAATGGATAATCCTGGTCTGGGTCCTTCTGCAGTCTTGGCCTCAATTGCACATTGTGGCAATGAGTTGCATAGTTTCATTATGCACAGTGTAAAAAGACTATTTCCTTCACTCAGTTTTACATTTCATGCCTTTCAATAATAATTTTAAAAAAGTGTGCGGGGTAGGAGTTTTAGGCAGAAAGTCGGGAGGGGGAATGAGATTTTAAAACCCTGGAAGGAGAGTATTAGGGAAACCTGTATTATTTTATATGTAGTTGCCACTGGGGCAAATTTGATTATTGTGACATCTTCCGCTGTTGGCTGGCTAGGGCAAACACCAGTGTTGGGGCTTAGCTGATATAGCAAGGCCTTAAATTTCTCACTGCAGAAACCGAGCCAACGCCAAACAGTTGAAGTTCTAACTCAGGAAGGGGTAAGCAGGGGTCCCCTTCATTCATCCACGTCCACAGAGAGTCCAGGCTCCACGTCAAATACCCTTGGATTTTCTACATGTTCTGTCTCCATTTCATTTAAAGCAGAAAAAAGCCTCTTCTGGCCCTGGCCCAGAGGCTGCATGTTCTTCCATGCATCCCTGGCTAAAGGACTGTGTTGATAAATGCAAAGTAAGGTACGTTGGAAACCGTAATCCCAACGATACATATAAAATGACGGGGTCTAAATTAGCTGTTACCATGCAAGAAAGAGATCTTGGAGTCATTGTGGATAGTTCTCTGAAAACACCCAGTCAGTGTGCAGCAGCAGTCCAAAAAGCTAACACGATGTCGGGAACCATTCGGAAAGGGATAGATAATAAAACAGAAAATATCATAATGCCTCTATATAAATCCATGGTGCGCCCACACCTTCAATATGGACCCAACAGAAATGAACAAGTAAAGTAACAAAAAGCCCCTCTCAGGGGCTCCAGACCACCATTTCCCTTCAACGGCTACACTAAGGCCCTTTTCAGCAGGAGGTAAGGACCGAGTGCCTGCGGTGCCCCCTCTTCTCTGGTCCCAGTCTCACCACTGTCCTCCTATCTGCGACAGGAAAGGGGACAGTGGTTATGGATGCCAGAGCCACCTCCAGTGCCTCCTGGGGCTCTATTTTCTGCACCCAGCTGAGCTGAGCAAAGCTACTGCCCAAAGCTGGATGGGCAGGGTGTGAATGAAGGGGCCGAGGTGACCAGGGAAGAAAGAGTCAGTCACACCAGATCAGAGTCCTGCCAAGTCAACCCCTCCCCCACAACACACACACTGCCCCACTCACCCCCCGGACGCGATGGAGAGAGCGTCATCCTGCTGCAGGGAGCTCCGCAGGTTGGCCAGCATCAGGACATAACACTGCAAGGAGCCGCCAGCTCAGCAACCAGCTAAATTAACCCCAGCCCCCCAGAGATAGTGGGGGGTCGGTCCCCCCCGGGGGGCAGGGAGCTTGGGGGGGCCAGGGAAGGGGTCTGGGGGGCTGCCCGGAGTGCAGTCAGCCAGGGCAGGGTTAACAGGGGATCCGCAGGATTCAGGATCCGCCCCCAGCGACCGGCTGGGGCTTGGGAAAGCGAGTTTGGCAGGACGGGCAAGTAACCGGGTTCCGGGGCTGGACTCGGATCCCCGCCCCCGCAGCCCCACCCGAGCGCAACGCGTCCAGGCAGCCGCGGCGGGAGCGGAGCAGGGGCAGCATGGGGGTCACGCTGGGGTACTGGGACATCCGCGGGGTGAGTGCGGGCAGCTCCCAGCCATGCGGAGGGGCGCGGGTGCAGGAGTGGGGCAGGCGGCCCCAGCTGTGGGAGGGGCGGGGTTGCAGGAGTGGGGCGGGCAGCCCCCCAGCTATGGGGGGGAGGGGCTGCAGGAGTGGGGGCAAGCAGTCCCAGCTATGGGGGAGAAGCGGGGGTGCCGGAGCGGGACAAGTAGTTCCCCAGCTATGGGGGAAGGGTAAAGGAGTGGGGCAGGTAGCCCTAGCTATGGGGGAGTGGTGAGGGTGCAGGAGTGGGTCGGGCAGCCCCCCAGCTATGGGGGAGGGGTAAAGGAGTGGGTCGGGCAGCCCCTCAGCTATGGGGGAGGAGTGGGGTGGGCAGCCCCCCAACTATGGGGGAGGGGAGTTGAGGGGCTGCAGGAGTGGGGCAGGCAGTCCTAGCTATGGGGGAGAAGCAGGGGTGCCGGAGCGGGGCAAGTAGCCCCCCAGCTATGGGGGAGGGGTAAAGGAGAGGGGCAGGCAGCCCCCCAGCTATGGGGGAGGTCTCTGTAGGAGAATGTATGGGTTGGCTCTATCAGGTTTGCTTGGGGTCACATGTCATGGTAGCCAAGATTTGCCTGGGACAGGGGGATGAGCTCTGGCAAGCAGGTCAGTTGACTTTTTGCTGTGAGCCCTAGCAGAGCAGGGCTCCATCACATAAACATGTCCCTCCTCCACCCTCATCCCCTCCCCAAGGGTGGGACTGGGGGAGAGTTGTCCCTGCAGGGCAGCCAGTGCTAGGGTGACCAGATGTCCCGATTTTTGGGTCTTTATCTTACATAGGCTCCTATTACCCCCCACCCCCGTCCCGATTTTTCACATTTGCTGTCTCGTCACCCTAGCCCAGGGGTTCCCAATGCGGTCGCTGGGGCAGTTGTGTGCGCCACCAGGACTCCGCGCCGCCGCAATGTGTTGCTGTTTCTCGGCGGCGGGGTGAATATGCTATTCCCACAGAAAGGCTGGGGACACTGCGCTAGCCAGTGCCCATGTGTGTCCCTGTAGAAAGCCCTCCACATTCCTGCCCCCTGCCACTCTCTGCAGTGAAACTCTGATGGACCCGTCCCACTGCCAGGCCCTGACTGCACACTTCATTTGTAACCCTCTTTAAAAAGTTTCAGAGTAGCAGCCGTATTAGTCTGTTTTCGCAAAAAAGAAAAGGAGGACTTGTGGCACCTTAGAGACTAACACATTTATTTGAGCATAAGTTTTTGTGAGCTACAGCTCACTTCATCGGATGCATTCGGTGGAAAATACAGTGGATGCATTTGGTGGAAATCTCCCCACTGTATTTTCCACTGAATGCATCCGATGAAGTGAGCTGTAGCTCACGAAAGCTTATGCTCAAATAAATGTGTTAGTCTCTAAGGTGCCACAAGTCCTCCTTTTTCAAAAAAGTTTTGTTTCCCAATAGCAGGTGTCTTGGGGGAGGGGAGGAACGTCATTGGTGGGTGTAGTCCCCCCAGGGGCTTGAGGTAAGGAGCCCCATCGCAATTTTGCATTACTTGCCGCATGGTCTTATCAAAAAAGTCCCCCTTGGGGTCCACAGTGCAATGCAAGGTTCCAAGCTTGGCAGCACCTAACTCAGGCTCCTGAAACCCCAGAGCCAATGAATAGAAACAAATTCAGGCTACTGAAACTCCCACTAGCATGTGTAACATCGTGGGGAAGGTGTGTTGTCAGTCTCACACATACGGTATGTGCTCCACGGTGGATTTGAGTCTGATAGAGCTTTAGCTCAAGCTACAGCAGCTTGTGCTTTTACAGTTCCACATGGGAAAATTATTCATTAAATTGGAGAAGATGGGAATTAATTGAAAGGTGGATAAAGAACTGGTTAAAGGGGAGTTTAGAACCGACCATACTGAAAGGTGAACTGCCAGGAGGTTACTAGGGGTGTTCCACTCAGGGATCGGTCTTGGGACTGATCTTACTTAACATTTTCCTTCATGACCTTGGCACAAAAAGCGGGAGTGTGCTAATAAAATGTGTGAGCGACACAAAGCTGGGGAGGTATTGCCAATATGGAGGAGGATTGGAATATCGCACAAGAAGATCTGGAGGACCTTGAAAACTGAAGGAATAGAAATGGGATGAAATTTAATAAGGCAAAGTGCAAGGTCATGAATTTAGGGACTAACAACAAGAATATTTGCTATAAGCTGGGGATGTATCTGTTGGAAGCAACAGAGGAACTAAAAGACCAAAATATATTGCTTGATCACAGGATGACTATGAGCCCCCGATGTGAAAAAGGCTAATGCGGTCCTAGGATGCATCAGGCAAGGTATTTCCAGTAGAGACAGGGAAGTGTCAGTGCCATTATACAAGGCACTGGTGAGATCTCATCTGGAATACTGTGTGCAGTTCTGGTCTCCCACGGTTAAGAAAGATGAATTCAAACTGAAATGGGACAGAGAAGGTTCTACTAGGATAATCAGAGAAATGGAAAACTTACTGTACAAGAGGCGACTCAAGGACCGTGGCTTGTTTAGACTAACCAAACGAAGGTTGAGGGGAGATATGATCGTTCTCTATTAATACATATGGGGAGGGAGAGGAGTTATTTAAGTTAAGCACCAATGTGGACACAAGAACAAATGGCTATAAATTGCCCAACAAGTTGAGCCTTGAAACTAGATGAAGATTTCTGACCATCAGAGGAGTGAAGTTCTTGAGCAGCCTTCCAAGAGGAGCAGTGGGGTCAAAACATCTAACTGACTTCAAGACTGAGCCTGATGAGTTTATGGAGGGGATGATGTGATGAGACTGACTACAGTGGCCCATCTGAAACTGCTAGTAGCAAAAATCCACAATGGCTGGAGATGGGACACTAGATGGGGAGGGCTGTGAGTTACTCCAGATAATTCTTTCCCAGGTGACTGGCTGGTGGGTCTTACCCACATACTCAGGGTTCAACAGATGACCATATTTGGGGTCGGGAAGGAATTTCCCCCCAGGTCAGATTAGCAGAGACCCTGTGGTTCTTTTTACCTTCCTCTGCAGCGTGGGGCATGAGTCACTTGCAAGTTTAAACTAGTATCAATGGTGGATTCTCAGTAACTTGAAGTCTTTAAATCATGATTTGAGGACTTCAGTTACTCAGCCAGAGGTTAGGGGTCTGTTACAGGAGTGGGTGGGTGAGGTTCTAGGGCCTGCAATGTGCAGGAGGTCAGACTAGATAATCATGATGGTCCCTTCTGGTTTTCAAGTCTGAGCAATGGAGGTTCCCTGGTTCAATCCAGTTTGGTGCGTTGACTAAGATAGAAGCCATCACGCGTGAGCTGTGTATAGTTCTAGGCTCCAGCAGCTGTGAGCAGAATTGGGAGGAAGGTCCATTTACCTTGCTTTCTTGGAGAGGGGCAAGCTCTGGGCTCACCAAATGGAACTGGAGGGATCCTGGGATGTAAATGCTCTCTTGCTCCTCTTTGCAGCTTGCTCACGCCATCCGACTGCTTTTGGAATACACGAGCACTCCCTATGAGGACAAGCAATACTGCGCCAGCGGGGAAGGTAAGGTGTCATTGGTGGAGGTCACACCCCGAGCTACCGTGGCCTGTGGAGTGTGAGACAGGCACTTGCAATGTGCATTGTCTTTTGCAATCTTGGCAGGGAACCTGTGTGGAGATCAGAACTGATGTTGGGGAAGGATACAGAAGTGGTTGGGTCTGTACCAATGCACTGGAGATCACATTGTGAGAGAGCACTGTTATCGTTAGGGCTACGGAATGTTTTAAGATCCATGCTCAACAGTGTTAAATAGCAATAAGTGTCCGAGTCCTTTAACAGCACTGAATGATGCCCTTGTGGAGCTGGCATCTTGGATCCTGAGTCACCTTTGAGCAGGCCCTTCACTTGGGGTCTAAACTTGTTGAAGGCAATAGAGAGGCTGATGCTGGATCAAGCCCAGATCACTGCTGGAAATTGCAAGGAAATCATTGGTGCAGGCCAGATTTTTTCCACTGCAAAAATCAATCAAGTTGCAGTTTGCTGATCACACCAGGCAGGAGAATAGCAGCTTTTGCTGCCACCCCTGAAGTTAACCAGGAGAACTCTGCAGCGCTACGGGTAGAAACCAGTTCTGAGCAGGCTGTAACCTTAGACTTGCTGTTAGCAATGAGCTCCCTAGAGGTGCTCAGGTTTCAGTAGCTGTTAGAAACTGCCTTTTACTCTTTAGCTGGGAATGGGAGGTGAGGATTAGTCAGCTATCGAGGTCAGTTCTGGAGGGCCGTCTGTACAGCCCCTCTGGGATTACACCAGTGCCACTTTCACAGTCAGCACTGGTGGAACTGGGTGGAGTATTTGGCTCTTGGGCTGTTAGACTCAGGAAGGTGGCGTGTGTGTGTGCAGTGGGGGTGGGGGGAATGGTGCAGAGTGGGGCAGGATGGCTGGAAGGGAGGTGCATTAATGGGGAGGAGGGTCAGACCCTCTTCTCCCTCCTGCCTTAGGTTGTTCCTCCTCCAAAGTGTGGTTCTGCCTGGCCTGTATCGACTTCTATTTGCTGTTGCTTACAGGGCTCGGTCCTGCTCCTGTGGCAGTTGATAGCAGAACTCCCACTGCTTTCAGCGAGAGCAGGGATCTGACCTATATTAAGACAGTGCCCTCTATCCGAGCTGCCTTTTCTTCCGCTGTAAGGGATGGACTTTGAGGGGCCCAACACCAGCTGGAGTCAATGGGAGCTGGGAGTGTGGGGGTGTTGCTAAGCCCTCACCAGCCTGTTTCTAGAAGGCAGCTTCCTATCTCCGCTCTCCCATGGGCTTGGGTTAACTCTTCGGTGGCTGCAGAGAGATTCTGAGACTCTTGGCTTGGACTAATTTCCCACCTTGTTTTTTTTTGCTGAGTCACGCATCCCCAGATTTGGTTATATAATTCTGAAGGTCACAGGGCTGCTCTTTGTCACAGTGAGTGATAAGAAACCCCAGTTGTGTCAAAGCAACACGTTCTCCCTGAGCAGAACGTGCAGCTGGATTAGTGCAGGGGCAGGGAGTGGTGACGGGGGGAGTGATGAGGTCAGGTTGCTTTTGGGCACGGATGCTTTATTACAATGACATTACACATTTCTGACCCTTTAGAACCACGATAAAATTCCACCTCACAACTTCCCAGGGCACCATGAAAGTAAAATTCCCCTTTCAGCTGAGACTCAGAAAGGGCGAGTGAATTTGCATTGGTTTCAGAGTAGCAGCTGTGTTAGTCTGTATTCGCAAAAAGAAAACGAGGACTTGTGGCACCTTAGAGACTAACAAATTTATTAGAGCATAAGCTTTCGTGAGCTACAGCTCATTTCATCGGATGCGTAGGTACTTGGGCAGCTGGCCCGTGCTGACACAGCTTTTCCGCTATCGGTACCCGCACTATCCAGATCAAAGCTAGTTTGGGTGTGTCTACATGTGTTGCAGTTACACCCCTAGATTGCACTGCAGACGGACCCTATGTCCCAGTGGTTGGAGGACCCCCAGCTTATATCCCAGTTCAGGCTGCACTAGTGGGGATGGATTTGCTGCACATTTATTTCATAGCTAGCATGGCACCTGGTAAATAGACCTTTGAGCACTGATGAGCAAAGCTAGATTGCATGTGGCCAGTGATGCTTTGCTTATCGCCCTGTGTCAGACTAAGTGGTGAGGATTTCATATCATTCGGGCTTGCGGGCACCCTGCCTGATTTTAAAGGGGACCTGGGCCAGCAGGGAAGCAGTTAAATCCAGACACAGAGCAGAGCGCAGTGAGCTGGACTATTCATACTAGCTGCCAAGTCCTAGGAGGAAAGTGCAGTTTTAAGGTGGCCTAGAGCAAGGTTTCTATGGGATGCAAATATAGCTGAGGTTTCTGTAGGATCCATAGAAAATCCCTATTAATACCACCTATCCTAGGGGCCTATATGGCCCCCAGGATCATAGTATCTGAGTACCTCACAGTTTTGACCGTATTTAGCCTCACAATCCCCCAGTGTGGTAAGGAAGTGCGGTTAGTTTTGGATCTGTGTTTTACAGATGGGGAACTCGGGCTCTGAGCGGCTTTGTGATTTCCCCAAGGGAACCCGGGGAGCCTCGAGCAGAGCAGAGATTGAACTTCAGTCTCCCCAGGCTCATGCTATTAACTACTGGACCATCTTATTAGAGAAGGGCTTTGATTCTGTGTTTGTATGGAACCACCCCCCCACCCATTCTCAGCTGGCCTCAGACACTCAAGTAATAAGCACCATATTGTGATCATGGTGTCTAGCCTTGGCACTGAGCCGTTTCATTATGTTTCTGGAAGGTTGGTAAATGACACGGTCAGGGAATGAGAGGCCAGCGTGAGTGGGAGTGTTGGCCAAAAGGATCAGATGTGAGGTTTGATGTTAGGCATGTAAATGAGCAGCATAACTTTTCTCAGAGCAGCTGCAACTCCTAGGGATTTCAATGGGAGCAGGGGGTGCTCGGTACTTCTGAAAATTAGGTGCCTGTGGGTCAGGTTTGGCATCTAAAATCAGAGGCCAGTGGTGAAAATTGTGGCCATTAAGTATCTATTGCTGCAGCACTGCTCCTTCATGCTTAGATGTGCTGGGGCTTTTCCCTGTTTTTTCTACGCCCAGATGCCGAGCTGCATGTCTGGAATGGCACAGCTCAGGAATGGGAGGGGGAACACAGGTGACTTTCAAAGTAGCCTGGCCCACAGTGTTAGAGCAGCCCAGAGGGTGCTCTAAGCTACCACAGTCTTGAGTGTCTGCTCTGTTATGTCAGAACAGGCATGCCCCATGCCAGGAGCTGAGTAGAAGTGTGGTATAGGGCAGCGGTGATGAGTTGTATGGGCCCATGGTGCCCACGCTCCAGGAATATTCAGGGCCCATGGTGCCTGTGCTCCACCAATGTTTGGGGCTGGGTCTCTCCCCTGGCCCTGCCTGCTGCCCCCGGGCAATTTAAAAGGGCCTGGGGGACCCTGGCGGCTGCTGCCACCACCACCAGCAGTGCAGTGGGGCTAAGGTGGCTTCCTCTCCGGCCTCAATCCTTGCACTCCTGGAAGCGGCCAGCATGGCCCTATGACCCTGGGAGGGGAGAGATGGGGTCTCCATGCACTGCCCCGGCTCCGAGCGTAGACTCAGCACCTCCCATTGGCCAGACCCCTCACCCTCTCCTGTACCCTTGTCTCAGCCCAGAGCCTGTATCCAAACTCCCTCCCGGAGCCAGCACCTCTCCCGCACCCAAACTCCCTCCCAGAGCCTTAGGTAGGGGTGGGGTGAGGGTGGGACTTGGACCCATTCTGGGCATCACCAAAAATTATACAAACCTGCTGCCCCAAGTATAGGGCTATCCAACGGTTTCCCTGGTGGGAAGCTCTATCTGGGTTCTGGCCCTTTTCTGCTGCTCGAGTGGTGAAAAGGGGCCAGCTTGGGGACCTAAGTCTTTTTCTAGCCCTGGACTTGGAGAAGTGTTGGTTAGAGGTGAGTCATGGGCCAGGGCCTTCTCCCTCAGCTCCTGGGGTGTGGGGAGAGGGAGAGAGCAGGGGAGCTCTGCACTGGAAAAAGACTCAATCTCCTATTCTACCACTAGTCACTGCTGCCTACCTGACTAAAAGTGAGGACTCTTGGCCTACAGCCGCGGTAGGGGATGGGGAAGGAAGGAGACAAGGGGAAGGGAAGATGTAGGGTCGGGGGTGAAGAGGATGGGAGGGAAAGGAATACAGTGAGTGTGTGGGTGGCAGGGGAGAGATGCAATGGCATGGGTGTTTGTGGGGTGGCAGTGCTGGTTGGAAATGCAGTGAAGGGGTTGGGATGCAGTGAGTGGGTGTGGGGAGTGGGTGTGGGAGATGCAGTGGTGGGGAGGTGGTGATGATTAGGAGATGCAGTGGGGTGCGGGGTTGGTGGTGAGGGAGATGCAGTGGGGGGGGGGGCAGGTCTCCGTGCCATAGGACTTACCATCCTGTTCTTTACCTCCAGGTCCTGATTATGATATAAGCCAATGGACTAATGAGAAAGAGAAGCTGGGACTGGATTTCCCGAACGTATGTAGCAGCCTTCTTTGCCGTTACCCGTGTGTTGCCGGGGAGGACAGGGTCAGAGGGGGAAGTGATTGGAGACTAGCGCTTTCACTGCTGGCTCTGAGGTGGAGCCAGGCTGTTGGCTGGAGAAGAGCTCCCGGCTCTCCAGTGCCCCCTTGGCTGGTGCAGGAGTCTCAGGCCTTGCAGTCTTTGCAACAGTGAGCATGCAGCCGTGCCCCCCCAGCAGTGGTTGTGCATGGCCATAAGGTTAAATGCTAGGCACTGAACAGTGAATCTGGGGCCCTGGTGTCCACCTGCTCTCCCAAGCAGGGTAAAAAGGGGCAGGGAGAGGCTGTGTCTGAGCACAGGTGGACTCCAGCAATGTGCAGGGCCTGTTCATGAGACACTTAGCTCTGCTCTTTGACCTCCCGCCAACTATGCGGCACAAGTAGCTTGGTGGCTGCAGTGCCCTCCGAGAGTAGGATAAATGGGTGGGGAGAACTTATCCCCTGACATTCTCTCTTTGCCCTCCCAGCTCCCCTATCTCATTGATGGCCAGACAAAGCTCACGCAGAGCAATGCTATCCTCCGCTACATAGCGCGCAAACACAAGATGGGTGAGTATCCCTGTGAGTCGAAGGCTTGTCTGCACGGGGAAGTTGACAGGACCAGCTCTTCTGGAATAGGTTCCTAGTCCAGAGTAAAAGTGATGGGCCATTATTCTAGAAGACCTAGGTCCAGAATAGCTGTGCTGGTCAATTCCCTCTGGTGAAGACAAGCCCTTAGAGGCTAGTTGACATTTAAACCAGGGTTGCTGAGCCTCTCTGCCCCTGTGTGTTTTCTGACTCCCAGCTGGCGAGAGCGAGGAGGAAATACAGAGAGTGGACATGCTGGAGAACCAGGTGATGGATTTCCGCCTGGCCTTTGCAAGGATCTGCTACAACCCTGACTTTGTGAGTACATCCCTGCTCCCCTGGGGGTGTGCGTCAGAGCTGGAGTGTAACAAATGGCTCTGGAGGGTCACGTGGGGATAACAGGTGTAGATATAATCCAGATCTTTACAAGCCTCCATTAATACCTGGGAAGAAGTGTTGTTATCCCCATTTTACAGAGGTGGGGGAGAGAGAGAGGTGACGTGACTTGCCTGAGGTCCCACAGTAAACCACTAACAGAGGTAGGATTAGAATTTGAGACCTCCCTAGATTCAACACTGCCTGTTCCCCCAACTCACGGTGCCTCACAGACAAAGAGAGGTGGGATTGCTGGTCACAGGGATTGTGTCAAAGCAGACCAGTCTGTGAAGTCTATTATCCGCGGCCCATCTTTAGCCACAGGAAGGTGAATAATTTCTATCGTGCACCTGACTAGTTTCCCCAGTACTGACATGGGAGGGAGGAGAGTGTCTGGGATGGGAGATCCCGTCAGATGATCAGTTTATGCCCCAAAGCCTGGGACTGAATTACCCTCATCGCTGCCTTGGGCTGCACTAGAAAGCCGAAACTGAGTTGCTCCAGGGTGGTGGGGATTGTGAGGATTTGACCCACAGCTCCCTTGCTTCTATTTTCCCTTTTACAGGAGAAACTGAAGCTGGAGTACTTGGAGCAGCTGCCTGGGAAGCTGAAGCTGTTCTCCCAGTTCCTGGGGGACAGGAAGTGGTTTGCTGGGGAGAAGGTATGTGGCTACAGAGGGACTGAGGACATAGCTGCTCCGTGTTAGAGAGAGGCCAGAGATGGGAAGTGCAGATCTGGATGGTTCTGATCTGACGCTCTGCTTATTTTCATTCTAATTTCCCAGCTCACCTATGTCGACTTCCTCGCATACGACGTCCTGGATCAGCACCGCATGTTCACGCCCAAGTGCCTGGATCAGCTGAAGAACCTGAAGGATTTTCTTGACCGATTTGAGGTGAGCTTGGCCCTGGCTCCCCTGTAACATGCTGCTCTCTGGATCTCCAGGGCTGGCCAAGCTAGTTCCAGTTCTGCAGTGTCTGCAGCATGTGACCTTTGGTCAAGTTACTTTTCCCAATTAAGGTTAATAGATGGTTTCCATTCTAAGCCTTCTGCACCCTTTGTCTTGTCAAAACAATAACCCACCTATTGGTCCTTTTCACACTATATGGAATCGCAGTTCACCTTAAAAAGAAGGTGTTCACTATAGAAGACAATCATACACTAAAGATACACAAACAAGTTTCCACACGGCTCAAGTTCCAGCATTGTCTCCCTTGTGAAGAGCTCCAGACAGGGAACTGGTGAACAGCACATAGTCACCTAGTAGCTGAATAATATATTGCAAGTGCACATCATTTACAGTCCTGAATTTCTCAAGGTTGAATCTTGGGGAGAGGAGATTTTGAAGAGCAGAGTGAGTTTGGAACCAGACAAACTGTTTTAGAGAAATGGAGCTTTGAGAAGTTACAGGACTGCCTGCTTTTAGAAAGTGCTTTTTCTGCTTCTAAACCTAGAGCAGCTCAGCAACATAAGGGCCTGGCTTTTAGAAGTGCTGAGTGAAATCAATCGGAGATGTGAATGGTCAACGGCTTTGAAAAATCACATCCTCGGGACCTGATCCAAAGCCTTTTGAAGTCTGTGTCAAGACTCCCATTGATTTCAGCACACTTTGGATCAGGCCCTTGGTCCTCCAGAAGAACTGGGCCATAGGACATGTCTGACAAGACGTGGCTGCAGGCCTTTCTGGTTTGCCAAGGGGAGTGATTCCCAAGCAGCTGTTTGGCTGCGGCCCATGCTGAATTTCTGGCTGTGATGATGGGTAGGGGGCATGTGAGGAGCTGATGATGTCTCTTTACGTTGATGGATCTTCTTTTGCTTTTCCTGTAGGCCCTGGAGAAGATCACTGCCTACATGAGTTCTGGCCGCTACATGAAGGTTCCCATTTTTTGGAGAACTGCCCAGTGGAGCAACAAAAAGGAGTAGGCTCAACTGGAGCTCAGCAAACTTCAAACAATTCTCTTGGCATTGACCCACTGCAGCATCTGAGAAGAAGATGGAGACCCCTGGGACCCCTCTAACTTGCAAAGTCCCCTTAAACAGCAAATCAGTAATAGCTGAAATCCCCAAGCCCTGTCATAATCCTTCCCACTAAGCTAGCTGTGCGATTTCCCAGTTACTGGCTAATGAAAACATTTTGGTGACTGTATAGTCATCTCAGCTTATTGACTTTCCTGGTTTCTATTTTTTAAAAACAAATAGCTCTCTAGGCAGTTCTGATTAGCAGGTACTCATCAAGCCTTAGTTCTACTTTTAAACCTCTTCTGAGTTTCAGCATTTATCCCAGTATGCAGGCCAATTCCTGCTTCCACTGGTGCTCTCCAGCTGGCCAAGTGGCTCTCTGACAAAGGGCTTTGAATTTCAGAGGTGTTGAACATCCGTCACTCCTTTGAGCCTATGAGCATTTGAAAATATAAACAGAAGGATAATTCTTCCCTCGCCTTACACCTGCTCTCTCCTGGAGCTACCCTACACACACTGGCTTGTGATCACATACGCAGAAAGAACATGATGTTCCAAAGGGGAAATCTTCAGTCCCTTTTGTAACTAGATACTTATAAGAAGTTGGCTAATTTCTGGGGGCCATCGTGAGAAAGCCCTGTTGTCATATCCAATGCATAATCAAGGTACTAATTAAATCATGATCCTCCCCTCTGACAGGACAGCTCAGCCAGGTAGAGGGGAGAGAAAGCGGGACGCACCCAATCACGTTTCTAAGTGTGCTGCACCCTGCAGCCCCTGTTCTGACACAGAGGGCCAGATCCCCAAGAGAACTCAGTCTGGGCCCTCCTTTAGGTGCCTGCAGCAGAGCTGAGCTGTCTGGAAGCTGGGGCCCAAAGCACTGAACTGCTGCCGGGTTGCACACAGCTGTGAGAACGAGTAATGCAATGCTTGTATGTACTGGGAGCCACAGTTGTGAGCAGGGTTAGGGAGAAGTCTGGATTTGTGCAACTGCAAAGAACCCACAGGGAGTTTGTGGAGAATAGCAGAGAGGGACCCAGTCATTTCAATCAGGTGGAGGGTTTGAGGCTTATGTAAATCCTTGGCCTTTCAACTTCCAAAGCCACAGGCTTCCGCTGCTTAAGCTAAAGGAGATCTCCCTTGGCGGGCAGATGTAATAGGTCCTTTATCTTCCTTTGGGTTCAGCTACTCGAGGATACCATCACACACTTGCTCCTGTGTACACAGAGCCAGTACATTACACAGTGAGCGCCAGTGTTCATGGCAACGTCTGAGACTATATCTCCCTTGCTGAGCAACACGTGAGCTGGGAGGTCCCTGTGTTTCTTCCTCCAATCTCTAGCAAACTAGGAGTGTACACCCTTTGTTCCCCACAACGATCACACAACATGGCTCTCCCCTGTGCCTAAACACAAGGGCCAGCTACCCTGACATTAGCATAGAGAAATGGTGACCCCGGGGGGCAGAGGGTGAGGTGCTGATGGGGAGCAGCAGGGAAGAAGTGATGCTGGTGGGAGGAGGAGAAAACCTTGGGGGATGTAAATGGGGGCCTGGGCCTTTTGGAAACCCCTGCGTGGGGATGGGGAAGTATTGATTGCCTACCCAGAGTACTGTTCCTGGAGTACTGCATTGGAAGGATGCCTGCTCAGCCCAATCCCCTCTTTGCCGTGGCAGTTGATGCTCAGTGCAACCATGGCTGATGCCCGCTGGTGCCATGGGCAGTGCCCCTCTCAATTTCAGGAGCGCTTATTTTCTTCATCTTCTCGTGTTTGCAGCCCATGGTAGAGACATCTCCCTAGCTGGGAAGCAGGGGCCTGATTCTGATCATACCCTGGTGTAAATCAGGAGTAACCCCGCTGCGCCCAATTCTCTCAGTCATCCAGGTGTAAGTCAGGAGTAACTCCACTGAGCCCCATTCCCCTCTCACTCACCCAGGGGTAAATCAGGAGTAACTCCATTTAGGTCAGGGGAGCTGCCTTGGTGCTAAACTGGGTGAACAAGAGGAGACTCGGGCCCCTGGTTTTCTGGGAGGCTGAGCGCGAGCTTTGCTTCGGATTAAATCTCCGCGCAGGCCCCTCGCTTCGAGCCACATCTCCTGTGCGAGCGGCTCTAGCCATTTTCCAGCCGCTCCCTCCTCCTCTCTTTCTGCTCAGGCTCCCCCCTCGCCGGGAGCTGCTTCATTTAAAAAGGCACCGCCCCGTGTAAAACAAAACCTGGGCTAGAACGATTCGGGCGGCGCGTGCCCTTTCACCGCCCAATTCGGTTTTGCTCCGCAGCCGCGCCCCTTGCTGGGCGGGTTATAAACTCTGCCGCCGCGCTCGGGGGAGCGGTTCCCCGCTGGGTGTAGCCGCCGGAGCAGCGCAATATGCCGCTGGTTCTCGGGTACTGGGACATCCGCGGGGTGAGTCAGGCCGTGCCGCAGCCCCAGGCTCAGGGGGGTGGCGGGCTGGGGGCTGTCCAGCAACAGCTGCTGTTTTCACTTCTCCCTGCTCTGGGCAATCCTGGCCCTGACTCTCGGGGTCCTGTGTCTTGAGGCCGCTAAGCCTTGCTGCGTGGGGCCCCACCGAATTCACCGCCACCACGGACGCGTCCCCGACCGTGAAACCCGGTGCGTGTGCCTGTGCTTGCTTTTACCCTCCTCTCTGCAGGCCTCCCTGGGAGACCAGCCTTCCTCAAATCGGGGCCCTGACCCAAAAGGGAGTCGTGGTGGGATCGCAAGGTAACTTTCGGGGTTTGTGGTATGGCCACCCTTACTTCTGAGCTGCCTTCAGAGCTGGGCGGCCGGAGAGCGGCTGCTGCTGGCCGGGCACCCAGCTTTGAAGGCAGCACCCCCTGGGCCCCAGCGCAGAAGTACGGGTGGCAATACCATACTGGGCCATGCTTGCTTCTGGGCTGCTGTCCAGCTCTGAAGAAGTAGTACCACAACACCCCCCCCCCCGCACCCCGATAACCTTATGACTGCTGCCTTCCGCCCCCTACTCCTTGTTGGGTCAGGACCCCTAGACATTGTGACATTTCAAATTTAAATAGCTGAAATCATGAAATCTGCAGTTTTTAAAAATCCTAGGACTGTGAAATTGACCAAAATGGGCCATGAATTTGGTTGGGCCCTATTGATGGAGCTGATGCTCCCCCTGCTTGTTAATTATGCCCTGAAGCCCACCTGCCCCTCCTTGCAGCAAACACAACCTGCGGGCCCTGCTGCTTTCCTGCATGGCTTTCAACAGAGCCCTCTGCTATTGCAAGAGTCTCTGTAGATGAGCGCCCAGAAAAACAAAATAAGGCTGCCCCTGTGCTTTTGTCCCAGGGGGTCTCTAGGGATCTATAGGAGGCTTCAGAGCTATGGGACAGGCATTGGGGAAGTGGTCTCTGTTCACTTGCCACAGAGAAGAGCGAGGAAAGGGCAGATAGAGGGCCAAAGCACCTGACTCAAGATTGGAGGTGGGGGAGATCTCGCTCCATTATCTATTTCCCTTCCCACCCCAAGGGGACAACTGGCTGCTCAGAACAGGGATGGTCTCAAACTGTTCCAAACCACTGGAAGGCAGAAACGGCCTTACCCCTGAGCATGCCATCTCCTGCTCCCATGCACATGGTGCTGTGCGCTGTAGCCCTCTTGCCTTGCGCGGTGTCCATGTGGGAAGGACTGGATTGCAAAACTGTTACACTTGCAAGCCCTGTGTGCAGCTAGGGGTGGTGGTTTTGTGCCCAGTGCTAACCAAGCCTCCCAGCTGCTCTGCCTGTGCTTGTTTGAGCCTGCCTTGTGTTGTCAGACACCACCGGTGTGATGTTCTGCTCTGTTCAGTGTTGATGACAGTGGGCTGCATGCATGTTCCCTCTGTGTGCTGCCCCGGCCCTGCAGAGAGCTGACACAGCAGACCCCAAGAGAACCCGCAATGACCACGGACTCCAATAAGGCACCTGGCCAGGCTTATTGTCAAATAAAGCACAGTACTAGTTTCCTGTAGACTCTACAGGGCATACTAAGAATATGTGCCCCCTGACAGTGGACCGGCTCAGTCAGTGGTGGGACTCTCCACTGCCCCCTAGGCCAGACAAAGACACCGCCCCAGGGATGCATCTTATACACAGGTACAAACAAGTTGTACATAATTCCTGACATATTGAGGTGCAACCCCTCTACGTAGCAAGGTGCCACCTCTCACCTTGTACATGTTGGTTCGAACAAAACAACTCTATCCATCATAGTATCCTTTTGCCCCTGTCTTTAGGATAGGTCAGCCTGTTGCTTCTTATGTGTGTGAAATGTGCAAGTATCTGAGTGTTCCGATATCTAGTGTCCAGTACCTTTTAGGTCTGTATCTTCTTGCAGCATCAGCCCTTTCCTTGCCAGCTTCTGTGAGCAGGCCTGTCTCTAGCTCACAGCTTAACTTTATGTTAGCAAAGTCTTGACCATTACTTTAACTCATGCTTTAGGCCTCATACTGGGCCTCTGATACCAAGGGTGTTATGTTTCAGGGCTTCATCTTACTACACCTTGGTGAGGATCTCCGCGAGTTATGCAGCCTCTTTGATATTAGTGGAACTGATGTAGCGTTTCTGGGCAGCTGACACGAGTGTGGAATTGCCCGTCTCTGCGGGCAGGGTACTGCTCTGGTGGTGTTGAGTTCTAATTTAGCTCCTCTCACTGACTACATGTCCTCAGGCAGGAATGTTGGCCTCGTGCAGGGTTTTTTCCATTGTTTGAGGACCCGATTTGAGACAGCTGGGGCCTGGTCTTCAGGTGATGCCCATTGGGCACCCAAAATTAGAGATCATTCTTTAGAAACTAGATCTTAATCTGTGCCTCAGTTTTCCTATCTGTAAAGGGTGTGTGAGACTGACCTGGTTTTTGTATGGGCTAAGATGTGTCTAAGGCACTTGAGGACAAGTGCTGTAGTGACTGTCACCAGCGAGGGTACTGACAGATGAAAGAGGAGAAGTCACTGCTCCCGTTCATTGCTGCAACCACAGTGACCAGGGTCCTGAAAGACAAACCAAGGGGTGACGTGAGTTCTGCCCTCTGTGATGGGTCCTCACCTTCTGTACCCCACCCCAAAAAAAGCCTGGAAATTCAACCCCAAGAGATTCCTTTGATGAAGGTGGTGGGATGTTATAAGCTGCAGAGATCCCAGCTCAGGGAGCCAGGTCTGAGCCTGTGGGGATGGTGGACTAGATGACCTCTTGAGATCTCTTCCAACCCTAATATTCTTCTAGTCTAATTACTTTAGACCACTAAGACTCGGACTCAGGCTTGCAGGCTGCCAATGACTTTTTATCATGTCTCCTGTGGCTCTTTGCAGCACATTATTAAAACACTGATTTAATTATTAACCAATCAGGATGCTTATGCTATGTTAGCCAATAGCAGTTGATAAATTAATACTTGCACCGTCATTTTGCTGTGAGACTAATATAGTCACTAGATATTTCCTGTCATACTGTCTAAATATGAATATCTAGTACTATAATAAATGAAATAATGCATTCACACCCCTGTGGCTCTTCTGGGTAAAGTTGATGGCTAACTTGACTCCTGTACCCCTGAGGTCAGAATCTCCCTGCTCTAACACGGATACATGCAGCCTCTCACGTTGCCATGGTCTTCTCCCTGCAGCTTGCTCACTCCATCCGATTGCTGCTGGAATACACGGGCACAGCATATGAGGACAAGATGTACAGCTGTGGGGAAGGTGAGTGCTGCAGGCAGGGAGCAAAGCTAGCCCTCCCCTAGCTCAACAAGTGGAAAGCATTCAAAGGGGCCAGGAACTGCTGGTTTGTGTAGGAGTTCTGTTCCTGATTCTACAGAGGCACCCCTTTCCCTTGCCTAGGCAAAAGGCTCTAGTGAGTCTGCTGGTAGCTTTGAGGGCTTTTTGCCTGGCTGACTTGGACTAGTCCCAGCTCTGTGCTGTCTGAGTTTCCAGAGAGTAAAGGTTACTGGTCCCACAAGCAATTCTTGGCACGCCACTGAAGGAGATTCATGCTATGCATTCCAGAGGGTTATGTGCTGCAACATGCTGACTTGGTGTTTGATGGGGTAATGTTTACACTAAGGAAGTAGGAAGTGGATCCCACAGTCCTTGGCTGTTGGATTGGTATCTGACAAACCATGTAATCAGGGCTGGATTAACCAACATACCAATGAGGCCTGAGCCAGCATAGGGCTGCTAATCCTCCGATATCTAGCCTGTTATATCCTAGTGGCTAGGTCTTTAGAGAGAACTCTTGATTCATTAATTTCAGGAATGTGTCCTGTTTTACCATTCTGCTCAAACACGTGCTCCTAGCTCTCAGCAAATCCCATTGCATTGGATTCTCTCAAATCCATCTTAGTGAGCGTGCTAATAGTCCGTCTTTAAAGACTGCTAGAAAACTACCTATTGCAAGGAATGCTTTCCTGTAACAAACTCACCAGAAAGTTGCATGCTCATTAGCTTGGATTTCTAATCCTCCATCCCTGGCATGAGCTCTGGAATCTCTTGGTGCCTGAGTGCTTTCAGCATAAAGGGTATTGCTCCAGATGACCTCCCCAAATATCTTCGCTGCTCTTGTTAGGCAGTTCAGCATCTAAAAACTTGTTAACAGTGGCTTAGGTTATTACTATGATGGAGAAGCCAGCATTTTATCCTGTACCAAAGGGTTAGGTGTGTATGTTTTGACAGCCTCCTTGCATACAGCTCTAATAGCATATGTCAGCTGTAGTCCATGCTACTGCTTAGCATCTGTTGCATGCAGCTATACAATCTTAGGTTGGGATCATGTAGGATCCGGGGAAGTGAAGTTGGGTTGGTTCTCTCTTCAGGGCTGGGGCAGAATTTGGTACTGCTGACCTCCAGGGTGAACAGTGAATCTGGGTCATTCCCCCCCCCAAGTGCTCCACTGAGTGCCTGTAGTAATTTGGGGCATGTCACCCTGCAAAAAGTGTTTGTCTGGGTTGGCTAACTCTAGTTGCCTTCACTTCCTAGTTAAGGCAGTTGTTCTAATGTAAGGCAGCAAATAGACGTAAACACCAGATTCCCCTCTAGTCTTTAACATTGGTCGACAGATTGAGTTAAAACTACAACTGCAACGTCTGTCGTCACTAGGATTTTAACTTGTGGTAAGTGCACTTTCTCTTGGTGTGAAAACACCTTTTGTGTTCTCCTCATGCCCTGGCCAAATTCTAACTTGTCCCCACATTCTACCAAGCTGAAACCGCAGAGGACGACCAACTAGATGGAGAATGCCCCGCTTTGTGCCCTAATGTGTTGCATAGGGTTGTGGTGAGCTCTTGGGGCTGCCCCATCTCGCGCTAGGGGCAGTAAATGTGCATGGATGAATGCTCTTATCTGCCAAATAAAGCCCCAGTTGGCTGTGAGGTTTTGTACTCAACATTGTCCTCTAGAAACCAAGACTGCTTATTTCCTCTTATCTGGTATAGGCTCTTTTAACCTGTATTCCCAGCAGGTGTAGTTCCACACTTGTTATCCAGGCCAGAGTTTTTGGACGCACTGCAAGTTGAATTGGCTGACAGTGGACTTTGAGTTTATTGTTTACAACTCTGTCAATAACTTAACAGGGTGGACTAAAGTTAATTGGCAGCCAGTTCAAATTACAACAGGTCCTGAAACTGTGCACTTGTTCTAAAGAAAACTGCATCTGTTTTAAGGTGCAATTTTTTTAAACGGGCTTAGCTAAACTGGTGCAAAGGGCTATGTAGACCTTTTGATTTCAGTTCAGACCAGGCTTATAGTTATGCTAAAATGAAATACACCTGACTTAAAACAAAGTAAAGGGGATCCACACAGCTTTTTGCACCAGTTTAACCTACACCAGGTTAGAAATTTCACCTTAATTTAAACCAAAGCAGCCTTCTTGTGTAGACATGGCTACTTGATGGCTGAGGGAGAGTTGGCCTGGAAGGATTCAGGCTCAGGCCTTCTTTGATTTAGGACCTGACTTTCAGGAGTGCTGAGCCCCTGGTATGCTCTCCGCCTTCAGTGAGCTGATGTTGCTCATCACCATGGAGAATCTGCACCACAAGTGTGTGGCATGCTGCCCTAAGATGCCAGGGGAAGGAATTGGGTGGTTATTTTGGCAGTGGCCTGTGATCTACCCTCTGTTCTCCTTCCAGCTCCAGACTATGACAAAAGCCATTGGATTAATGAGAAGGAGAAGCTGGGACTGGATTTCCCAAATGTATGTAGAATTGCTCTGGGTGGGTGGGCAGGCAGGCCCTTCCTTGGGGTGTGGTGGATTTGGGGGTTTCACTGATTCAGATGGATTCTGGGTGGGGACCAACGCTAGGGTATCGGTGGGGTTCTTGTGCAGCTGTAGCAGGGAGGTGATGAAGAGTCAGGGAGTGTGTCCAGATGGGGGAGTGTGGGAGCTGGAGAAGTGGGAAGAGATTGCTTACTAACCCTGCCTCTGACTGCCCTTCCAGCTGCCCTACCTTATTGATGGCAAGAACAAGCTTACGCAGAGCAATGCCATCCTCCGGTATATTGCCCGCAAGCACAAGTTGTGTGAGTATCTGTGGGGGAGGTCTGGACCTCACTAATGATCAAGGGGCTGGGATTTGGCTGGGTAGCTGCCAGTGAGCACTCTGACATTTGTTCTGTCTTGCAGGTGGCGAGACAGAGGAGGAGATGCTGCGAGTGGACATGCTGGAGAACCAGGCCATGGATTTCCGTATGAGCCTCGTAATGATCTGCTACAATCCCGACTTTGTGAGTTCATCCATGCTGTCCTGGGGGGCTGCAATAAGACTCTGTTGATGCCACGACAAATCCCACTCCAGCACAGTGCTATTGGCACCACAGGATTTTCCTTATTAGATTGGGTCCATTTAGCTGCTGTTCTGTTTCTGGTCCAATACTTAATCCTTCAGGGGCAGGTGAATAAGAGTCTCTGTCACTTGCATAATGCTGTACCTGGGGGAGTCCTTCCTGGCCGTCACAGGTGACCTGCCCTGAAGCATGATGCTGCTCACCCTTGGGGTACGTCTACACTAGCCGTCGGATCGGCAGGTCAAGCTATCGGGGGTCTATTTATCTTGTCTAGTTTAGACATGATAGATCAATCCCTGATCGGTCTGCCATCAACTCTACTTCCGCTCTCGCCGTGGTGGAGTATAGGAGTCGATGGGGGAGCGGCAGCAGTCAACCCCACGCCGTGAGGACATGAGGGAAGTCGACTTAAGATGCGTCAAGTTCAGCTACGCTATTCTCATAGCTGAAGTTGCGTATCTTAGGTCAATCTCCCCCCCCCCCCGTGTAGACCAGGCCTTGGATTCCTATTATGACAATGGGAAACTCTAGGTGCCCTTCCCACTAGAAGAATTTACTGTACATTGGGTGAGCACAGGGTTGCCTTGGTCTAATCCACAGCTGTCTCTGAAATCTTTCCCTCTTCCTCTCTGCAGGAGAAACTGAAGCCTGGCTACTTGGAGCAGTTGCCTGGGAAGCTGAAGCTGTTCTCCCAGTTCCTGGGGAAGAGGAAGTGGTTTGCTGGGGAGAAGGTACATGGTGGGGGTGTGATTGGGGGAGGGCATGGGAACAAACTCCTACTGCCCTATATCACCTCTGTCTCTCTGTCTCCAGATCACTTTTGTTGACTTTCTCATGTACGACGTCCTGGACCAGAACCGCATGCTTGAGCCCAAGTGCCTGGATCAGTTCCAAAACCTGAAGCATTTTCTTGACCGCTTTGAGGTGAGGTTTGCCCCGACTCCTGTAACACAGTACCCTGGTTACCCAGGGATAGCCCAGCTTGCTGTGGGGGCATGGGGCTGTGACCCATTCCACTTGATGTAACCAGTTTCTCCATTCCAGCTGCAAACATTAACTCCTTTGCCTGTTGCTAGAAGCTTGGGAGGCCAAGTTCTCTGCAAAGCGTTTATTCTCTAACAGATACAGCAGCAGCCGGAGCTATCGCTAACAAGTACTTGTTAGTGATTCCGGTGGTAATGGAAATCTCTGCCCTATTGGTGCCAGAGAGGGGCAGTCTGACAACTCTGGAGAGAGTGAAGTCCCCTTTGCTCTGTAGCCACATGGGTTTCTCCCCCTCCCCAGTGCCATATAGATGTGCTTCAGCCCCGACTCTGAGGCCTTCCTCTGAGAGAAAGGGAGTCTCTCTCCTTGGCCATGTATCTGATGGGCTCTCTGCTGGCCTCTGAGGACTGGCTACCCCCTTCTCTAATGGAGAGGTAGCCACTTGGTGCCCTGCTTGCTTGGTGATCTTGGCAGACACTCTTCAGGTGGCACTGGCAAGCTGGGATGGGACACTCCTATCCTCTGAGCTCTCCTAAGAAATGTCTTTTTGGGATTCCCGAAGCGCACTCGCTCCTGTTCTGCTTAGCCCTTGCTCTGTAGGTTGTTGATCATGAGCTGCTATAGAAATGGCTGAAGTGGCAGGCGCTGGCTCCAAGTGGAAATAGGTGCTGGGACAGAAAGGAAGCAAAGTCCATACCTGCCATTAGTAGTTTGCTATATTATCCCTGCCTGACTTCAGCCATAGCTTTGGTGAAGCAAGAGAGAGTCCTCGTATGTGGATCAGGAGCAATGGGCGAGTCTCCAGCCTGCTAAGGTACAAGGCAGTATCTGGGAGCTATGGATTCCTAACTTTGGCCTGGCCAGAGCAGAGAGCAGCATTGTGGCTTCTCTAACCTGTGGCAGGAGGCAACAGTCCCTAAAAGGTTATCTTAAAATGGACGATGTGCTCTGGCCACTCCTGCCCTGGTGACTGTAGGGAGGAAGTACAGGAGCCAACTTTGCACTGAGGGGATCACCACTCTTCAGTGCTGGGGGAAACCCTAGCTAGTTGGGGGTGTGGTCACTCTTTGAGCAGCACAAAGGGAGTAGGGCAGAAAATGTCCCACCATGCCATCAGGTATAACTGGTTCCTCAGGGGCTTGCTTGACAACACTGATCAGACTCCTCACCCGGGGGCATAGGGGACCTCCTTTGGTGTGGCCCAGAAAAGGCTCAGGCTTCATGTTCATGTTTCAGGGGGTTGAGGCTGTGTTGTGAGGTGGTCTGGGAAGCAGACTGTGTGTCTCCCCTCTGCTCAGGGCTCTTCCTCTGCTTTCTCCTCCCCGCCAGGCCCTGGAGAAGATTGCAGTCTATATGAGCTCTAGCCGCTTCATGAAGACTCCCATCAACAACAGGATGGCCAAATGGAGCAACCAGAAGAAGTAGATCTGTGTGGAGGGGAGGGGCTGGAGAGGAATAATCCAGAGCCCCCACTTGCAGTTTGTGTATGGACTCCCTCAGATCGGATGTTGAGGGGGTGAATGGTTGACTCCGTTAAGTGGCAGCTTTAGTGAATTGCTCTCAGTGGAACCATCACTAAACGTGTGTAGTAACCCTACTCTGAAATGACCAGCCAATAAATGTTTAGTAATTGCACAATGGCTCCCTCTTGCTGAATTGCCGTAGCCTCCCTGGGAGGAAACCAGCCTCTTCCCAGTGTCTGTTCAGTTAACACAGCTGGGAATAGCCATGTACCCAGCACCCCATCACGTCTCCTAAGGACAGTAAGACCAAATCCTGCCTTGGCGCTTACGCCTCTGCAGTTATCAGTGGAGTGGCACAGGTGGAACATGACCCTGTTTCCCCCAACCCCTGCTCATGGGGGAGTTGTGCTAGTGATGCACTTCCCTGGGTGGCCAGGGTGAACTTTAGGCTGAGGGTTGTCTGAACCAAACTAACAGCCCGAGACTCATTCGGTGCCAGTCCCTGTTGCTTAGTGGATTTAGAGGCTGCTGTTACTGTAGATCCTCTCCAAGGGAAGAGGCTCTGGCCTATTTCCTATTTCATCCTTGTTGGTGCTTAAAAGCCTTGTCTCCTGGCAACCAACCACTTTCCTGCAGTGCCCGACCCTGATGTCCCTGGCCTTAGAGGTTATGTGGGGGAGTGATGCTGCAGGCTGGGTTGCCATGGCTCTGGCAACTCAAGGACCGGCATCATCTGAACTTGTAGGGGAGGTTTCCTGTGCCCTATCAGTTCCTCTGCAGATGCTTAATGCTATTTAAACTAGGTAGTTTTAGTAAACTGGGGATTTGGGAAAGTCCAGCTGTTGGTGAAAGACTTAATGCTACATCAGTAAACAGGTTGTCAAGGCCCCAGTGATCTAGATCTGCTTTAGTGTTCTGGAAGAAGGGAAGCTATGTCTAGCCTGGATATAGATGGACTGGTCTAGAAACAGGGTGGATTTGATTTAAATCACTAGTCAGGAAGACTTGATTTAATCATGGTTTTCTACATAAAAGTGCATTCTTGTTGGTGGTTATAACCTTCATACATATTCTTCTACAATCCGAGTTGTGGTTCCATTTTTAGAAGATACACACTATACAATTTTTAAACAGTTACTTATTTTGAAAACTTTTCAGATTAGTTTTTTACAGCTATACTGGATCAGAAAATGAACAATTGTTTGGTGGTTTCCTTTACCAAAGGTAATTGAAGCAGATAGTTCACCTCCCCATGATTTCATAAATATCTTCAATTCAACAAGTTAATTATTAATATATGGAGGATTTTCTTGCCATGCTGTATTAGGAGGAGAACATCACCAGACAGACATTTAAATTGTTTTATTTAGCTAAAACAACATTAAGTATTCTGGATTTTTTTTCTTCAACAGCAGACATAATTTAACAAAACAAGCATAAGTCCCTTGCTTCTCACATTTATCTCCAGACTTCTTCTCCTTGTCCAGATCTATTCTGCCCCCCAAAAATCTTCTATTCATTGAACTTTTTGAAACTTTGCACCTTTTAGAGAGAGGTAAGGGACTGACTCTTTGTACACACATTTGCAGAGGGACAATAGAGTTGAGGTCTGTTATTTCTCACCTTTCTATTTATTTAAAAACATTTTTGCTATTAAAAAGCAAGTTACCTCTGGAGACACAAATCCACAGTTTGAGAACTGCAAAACTAAGCATCTCTGATGGTATCTTCTAGACTGAGCACTGAGTCCCATTGAATAGATAAATGATTTAGGTTAATCTTTCTATACAGAAGCATAAAATTGAGTCCCTAATCCATGAACTATTGTAACTCATTTACAAAACTTTTCTTAAACATTACATGAATATATTCTCATACTATAGAATTAGAATTTATAATCCCTATTCCATGATGAGATATGAGCTCTAATGTATCTTAGTTTTAACTATCTTGAGATAAGGTTTTTTCCCCAAAAGAGCATTTTATCAAAAAAAAAAAAGCTGATTTAAATCAAGTTTTTTTTTGTTTTTGTTTTTTTTTTTTAATCATTGATTTTTATCCACCCTGTCTAGGAAACATCAAGTGGTCTGATTACATAGCTTCACCCGAATTCTCTAGAATCATGCAGCTGGCTTAACAAGCAGCTAGAGATGGGGCATTGGGCGTGGCCTTGTTTTGCATCAAGGCTCTAAGCCCTGGTCTACACTAGGAGTTGAGGTTGAATTTAGCAGTGTTAGATCGATTTAACCCTGTACCCATCCACATGACACAGCCCTTTTTTTCGATTTAAAGGGCTCTTAAAATCGATTTCTTTACTCCACCCCCGACAAGGGGATTAGTGCTGAAATGGGCCTTGCCGGGTCGAATTTTGGGTAGTGTGGATGCAATTTGATAGTATTGGCCTCCGGGAGCTATCCCAGAGTGCTCCATTGTGACCGCTCTGGACAGCACTCTCAACTCAGGTGCACTGGCAGACAGGAAAAGGCCTGCAAAGTTTTGAATCTCATTTCTTGTTTGGCCAGCGTGGCAAGCTGCAGGTGAGTGCACAGTTCATCCGCAGAGGTGACCATGATGGAGTCCCAGAATCGCAAAAGAGCTCCAGCATGGACTGAACGGGAGGTACAGGATCTGATCTCTGTATGGGGAGAGGAATCCTTGCTATCAGAACTATGTTCCAGTTTTCAAAATGCCAAAACATTTGTCAAAATCTCCCAGGGCATGAAGGACAGAGGCCATAACAGGGACCCAAAGCAGTGCTGTGTGAAACTTAAGGCAAGCCTACCAGAGAGGCAAAGGGCCGCTCCGGGTCAAAGCCCCAAACAAGCCCCCACAGCCAGGCGATTTGCCTCAACCTCCCACCCCGCCCTAAACATCTCCCCTTTACTCTCACAGATATTGTGGAGTGCATAGCAAGCAATAATAACAATGGGAATATTGGTTTTGCTGAAGTCTAACCAAGTCAGGAAACTGCGCCAGCGTGCTTTTAAATGTCCAAATACACATTCTACCACCATTCTGCACTTGCTCAGCCTGTAGTTGAACAGCTCCTGACTACTCTCCAGGCTGTTTGTGTATGGCTTCATAAGCCATGGCATTAAGGGGTAGGCTGGGTCCCTAAGGATAACTATAGGCATTTCAACATCCCCAACGGTTATTTTCTAGTCTGGGAAGAAAGTCCCTTCCTGCAGCTTTTTGAAACAGACTAGAGTTCCTGAAGATGTGAGCATCATGTACCTTTCCCAGCCATCCCATGTTGATGTTGGTGAAACGTCCCTTGTGATCCACCAGTGCTTGCAGCACTATTGAAAAGTAGCCCTTGCGGTTTATGTACTCGCTGGCTTGATGCTCTGGTGCCAAGATAGGGATATGGGTTCCATCTATAGCCCCACCACAGTTAGGGAATCCCATTGCAGCAAAGCCATCCACTATAACCTGCACATTTCCCAGACTCAGTACCCTTGATATCAGCCGATCTTTGATTGCGTTGCCTACTTGCATCACAGCAGCCCCCACAATTGATTTGCCAACTCCAAATTGATTCCCGACTGACCGGTAGCTGTCTGGCGTTGCAAGCTTCTACAGTGCTATTGCTATTCACTTCTCAACTGTGGGGGCTGCTCTCATCTTGGTATAAGTTCCATGAAAGTGCCCTTACGCATGTGAAAGTTTTGCAGCCACTGGGAATTATCCTACAACCAGTCTGTGCTTGTTTCCCGGGCCCAGAATCGGCGTTCCACCACACGAGCCTGTCCCATTAGCACCGTGATGCCCACGTTGCCAGGGCTAGTGCTTTGAGAGAAGTCTGTGTCCATGTCCTCATCGCCGCACTGATGTCGCCTACTTGCCCGGTTTTGCTTTGGTAGCTTCTGGTGCTGTATCTACTACTGGATAATGCACGTGGTGTTCAATGTGCTCCTAATTGCCAAAGTGATCTGAATGGGCTCCATGCTTGCTGTGGTATGGTATCTGCACGGAAAAAAGGCGCAGAACAGTTGTCTGCCGTTGCTCTGACGGAGGGAGGGGTGACTGTCGACATGGCTTACAGGGTATTAAATCAACAAAGTGGGTGGCTTTAATCAAGGAGAAACAAAAACTGTCACGCTGAATGGCCCCCTCAAGGATTGAACTAAAAACCCTGGGTTTAGCAAGCCAATGCTCAACCCACTGAGCTATCCCTCCCTCTAGTAGTCAAGGTGGGACTGAATCACCATTAAACTTTTCAAGGTGCCCAATAGATCTCACCGAAACGATTGTCAGCCATTGATTTCACGGAGGGAGGGGGGGCAAATGAATACAAAACAAATCTCGTCTATTTCTGGTTTTGATCCACTTCATCTATCTTTTATATCTTTGGCTGGCAGCTGACGGTGCAGTAGGACTGCTAGCCATCCACATCTCCTGGCTGCTCATGAGAACACGGTGCTATATGACTGCCAGCAGGACTAAAGCAAATGACCAGGTCAAGTCCTATTTCAGTCCCTGCATCCATATCTGCGCAGGTGCTCCTTACCGAGGCAGCCAAGAGCATCTAGAACATGATGACGATGGTTATCAGGCCTATTGCACCGTCTGCTGCCACAAGGCAATGGGTTGCTGCTGCTGTGTAGCAATGCAGTACCACATCTGCCAGCATCCAGGAGACGAACGGTGACAGTGAGCTGAGCGGGCTCCATGCTTGCCGTGGAATGGCGTCTGCACAAGGTAACACAGGAAAAAAGGCACAAAATGCTTGTCTGCCGTTGCTTTCACGGAGGGAGGGAGGGCTGACGACACGTACCCAGAACCACCCTCAACAATGTTTTTGCCCCATCAGGCATTGGGATCTCAACCCAGAATTCCAATGGGCGGCAGAGACTGTGGGAACTGTGGGATAGCTACTCACAGTGCAACGCTCCGGAGTCGACACTAGCCTCGATACTGTGGAAGCACTCCGCTGAGTTAATGCACTTCATGTACTTGGAGCATTTTGTGTGGGGACACACAATCGACTATATAAAAACGATTTCTAAAAACCCCGACTTCTATAAATTTGACCTAATTTTGTAGTGTAGACATACCCTAAGTAGCCGCATGGATTAAGGTTGCACAGACAAATGCCCTCTTTAAAGAGGCTGCTGTCTACCAGTCACCATACACACAGAGCCCATGGGGAGGGAGGTCACTCATCCAATACAAAGTGCTTCACATACAATGTAGAGTGTAAGCTACCCAAGGCTTGAGGACTTCTGGTCCTGTGCAGTTCATAACCCAGTTCTTTAGTGGCTAGCTCAGTGTCAGTCACTTCACTAGGTTGTGAATTTTCCCCAAACTGAAATGTTCAGCTTGATGGGTGCCAAACAACTTGACACACATGTGCCCATCCCCCCTTCCTCAGCTTAATCTCCACTTCATCAAAACCATTTTACCATCCCCGGTGTCCGTGGAAGAGAGAGGTAAGAGGCTGTCCCCTATTCCCAAGACTCTTCCAAAGTCAGCTCCTAAAAGGGGTAGGAAAGAGCAGTTGATTCAATCACTTTATTTATAGTCTTATGGTTCTTTACAGACCATTAAACAAACTTTACCTAATAATTGCTTAAATTGCTCCTGGCTAGAAGAACCTGGGAGAACACTACATGCTTTTGGGAAGGATCTTGGTTCTGCAGGCTTGATCTTATTGCATCTAAAAGAAAAACTTTCTACGTGAGACTTACCCAGCTCTGCAAAGGGAGAATAGTAGGGAAAAAAGCCAAGCATGCTAGGGGTGTATCTTCTTGGGTGATATATATTAAACTGATGCTGATGCTGTACAACTGGGAGAATTGGACAAAGTCTGTTGGGGAGTTAAACTTATCTGCCTTTGACCAGAATGCTGAAGTCCATGTTTAGCTGGAGAGTATGTAGCTTTAAGAATAAATAGCATTATTTGTAATGCAGGAGTATCTAGCAGCCCCAGTCATGGACCAGGACCCCGTGTGAGGTGTTGTACAAACACTGAACAAAAACAGTCCATGACAGGTAGGTGATACATGGCTTTAGGGGATCACTGCACCCACTCTCTGCACTGGGTACAAGAGGCAGGGGAAGAGACTCAGAAGACTCCTAGAAGAGCAGTAGGGCTAATGCTGGAAGAGACTTGCTGTCCCTCTGATCAGTCTCTGGTCCTTGTGCTGCTTCTGCCAGACGGGAGATGGTGTGGAAGGGAGCCAGCTAAGCGTGAGGGTCAACCTGCAACAAGGAAGAGAAGTGCAGGGTGCTGAGGTTCCAGAGGCTGCTGGATGTACAAACCTTGGGGCTAGAGCTGTGCACTGCAGAGCCCAGGGGCCAGGCTAGCACTCTGTGCAGCGGGACTGTTCCCAGCATAGCTAGCAGAGTGGGAAGAAAAGTTAGTTGGTGCCACTCTCCAGTTTTCAAGGGAAACCTTTCATGGATGTGCCCCTCTCCTCCCGCGCATATTTTTGGAAACTTCCTTCACCCCACTCTGCAGTTTTGTGTGTTTTTTTGGTTTTCCCTCCCCCCACCAATTGCATTTTATCACTGGATTTCCCCCCTCCCCCATTTCAAACAACTGAAAAAGCTGCTCTGTTTTTTCCTAGTTTATCAAAATTAATTTTCTAAATGGCAATTTTTTCAGGGGTTTGAAAAGCCCTTTTCTGACAAATATTGTTTGAACATTTTTGCTCAGTTCCATGCTATTGATCTTCAGTAGCTTTCAGGCAGCTAGCTCTGGTACTTCCCTAGCCCCCCTATGCTAGGTGCTCCTCTGCCTGCCTTCCCCGGGTTTGCAGATGGCACCGGGGTGCAGGCAGGAGCTAGGCCAGCGCTTAGAGGGAGGCACCCTTGCGTATGCCAGAGGCAGAAACTTAAAGGCCTAGGGAACTTTTACAGCAAAAATTTAGGCTCTGAGTTAGGTGCCTATGGGGTTTGGTGGCTGCCAAGCAGGGTTTTGCAAAGTGCAGTGGTGCCTAAAACTGGGCAATAAGTACCTGTGTGGATCTGAGCTGAAGGGTCTCAAAAGGAACCCCAAAGCAACCAACCTTGGAAGACTGTGGCCTTCCCATAAGTCAGATATGAATACCTGAGCTAGGCCCCCCCATGCTCATCTCTCCCCCGCACTTGCACACCAGCCCCTTGTATGTTTGGGGAGACCCCTACAGAATGTTCAGTGATGGCCCAGGCAGGGCCCTGGGATGCTGGCTATGTATCTAGCAAGCCTGTAGCAAACTCACTCCCAGGGACGATCTAACAGTGGAGAGCTTGAAGAAGACACGTCTCCCCTCTTCCGGGCAGACAGCTTTCATCTCCTCCTGGCTCATCCCCAGCAGCTGGTTGCCATTGAGCACGCCAAGGCACTTCACAGTGCTGCAGGGAGACAGACAGACAGATGGTGAGGGAGGGGTAGATGGGTGCTCAGGGGAAGGAGTAACCCCTGGAGATCAGCTCCCTGGTGAAGGGCGGGATTGCAAAGAAAAACCATGGACTGAGGAAAAGGCAACTGCTCCCCAGTCAGACCATCAGCAGGGGAGACTGGCCTGGTGGGCACGGTCTCTGGTCTAGCAGCAGCTGGAGCTGGACACAGGCAGATCTGCAGCAGGGGAGAGGCCGATTGACGGTGCAGGGGGAGGGGGCGTTTGCTGAAATGTACTATCCAAGATGGGGCAAGCTGGTACCAGTACCATAGGGAAGCACTAATTGGGGCAAGAGGCACTAGTCAGTTTCATGCCTGTGAGTGGCCACCTGCCCCTTCTAGGGCATAAGGAGAGAATATTTTCTTTGATTGTGCTTTCTTCCCCTGGGTTGGGAGGGGGAGGTGTTCTCCCCCCACCGAGGTATCAGTGTCCTTGACCCACACAGCTCTGGGCCTAACCCCAAACTGCCCAATGGTGGCTTTACCAATTCTGTGCCATTGAAATCCGTGGGCACAGGATCAGCCCCCAGGGCTTCAGGATTGGGCCGATGTGACTCAGGGAGACCAGGGGATGAAGGGTGATGACAGGGAGGGGCCTTTCTCAGACAGAGGCCGGTTTCCAGGGTTAGCGACTAGGGTGACCTACATCTTGGAGAAGCCTTTGTCCCTCAGCCAGGCCGTCACCTCCGCTGGCGTGGAGTTCTGCTGGAGACCAGGGGAGCTGCTTGGTGCCTAGATCCAAAAGAGAGGAGGGAACTGAGGAGTTTCACGGCAAATGAGAGCACTAATCAAACCACCGATCCCCCAAACAGACAAGGGAACACGTCCCTCTTCCCCCTCACAGCCACCCTGCAAGCCACTGCCTGCAGGGGACAAGCTTTCATCTCAAAGCTGGTGTCTGGGAGATCGGGAGCCGTTAGCTCAGTGCAGGGGATAAGATCAGGAAACTTTTATTCTACAGCCAGCATGCACTGAACTGATAGTAAGCTAGTTCCCATAACCCCATCCCCCAAAGGGGGGTGGGGACAGCACCACAGCTCACAGGGGGCAAAGGCCCAGCCAGGTCAGTACGTTGCTGCATCTTGGAGTGGAACAGGGTGACCTACTTGGTTCATGCTGTTCTCTGCAGGCTTCTGAGCCACTGGTCCCACGATGTTGTTCGGGATATAGCCCCTCTCACCTGCTCTGTTTCTAGCAAGCCACCACTTCTTCCTCTGGTCTAGAATCTGAGCCAAGGGACACAGCATAATTCAAATCTGCCCCCAGGAGCCCAGATGGTGAATGTGTGAAAGCCGTCACCCCGGCTACCAGAGCAGGGGGTCACCCTCATGGCACAGGGACTGTCTAGGGCATCTCTTGGCAATTAGAGTCCTAGACAGGCCAGACAGGACCATTCTGATCACCCAATCTGATCTCCTGCAGAATACAGGCCAGAGAGGGTCACCCCATGATTCCTGGCTAACACCAGCTGAGGATCCAATTAAATAAATATCACAAAAGATTCTGGACTGATTGGACTGGGTTCCTGGGGAGACAACTCCCAGTGCCTGCTGTGTAATGCAGTGCTATCGTCCCACACATGACACTGTGTGCTATATAGATCCATCAATCCGAAGGCCAGAAAGGCCCCTTCTCACCATCGTCTGACCTCCTTCGTAGCCCAGCCCAGAGAACTGTGTACAGTGTCTAGTCCCTGCTGTAATGTGTCACGCTACTGGGCCATCAAGTCCAGTGTTCTGTTTCCAGATGAAAACAAACAGCCTCTCCCAAGATTGCATCTAGCCAGATGTGCCCAGGGAGGAGGCGACATTTCCTTCCTATCCCCTGCCTACCTCCCCAAAATCCATGACATCCAACTTTCACTCTCATGAGACCGGAGCATGCATCGTTATAGTATGGGCATTATTAGCGGGCTTCATTTTATTAGATGTCTGAAAACCCAACTCTTCTACTGGGCACAGTACCGTCGGTAGGAGCAACCCCCCCACAGGCTGATCCTGTGCATGATATTTAGTCCTTGTTCCCCAGCCGTGCCACTGCTGTGTTTTGATCACTGTGCAGCCTCTCGGCTGGTGGCATTTAGCCATAGTCAGCAATCAAAGGTCATTCTGTGCCTTGGTGCTTTAAGCCCTCTCTCCCTGTTGTCCAATCTCCATTCACCTTGATCCACCAGTCCCTAGTAGCCGCCCTCCCTCTATATCTGTAAGTAGTCCTAGGAGGAATGCACTGTGCTTTTTAGAGAGAATGGAGACCCCGTTTCCTCCTAAAGGTATCTAAGTTTTGGTGCTGAGACCGCCTAGCAGAGACTGTGAACAATTCCCTGGCTTCATAGGACAGTTCCTGCCTTACCTCCAGCAGTTCCCCTTTCATGATGGTCAGCTCCTTATTGTTCCTGGCCTGGAATTCATACATGGCTTGCATGAGCTGCGGGGGACTAGAAGGAGCTCTGGAAGGAGGAAAACATGTATGGAGTTAGAGCCCAGGAGAATGGAGATCTGTGACCATCTCAGTCCTAGATCCCTAGGGACCCAGCGAAGAGATCCAGCTGCTGCTTACAAAAAGAGAACCCCATCCTGATCTCTCTCACAAAGTTCTGCATGGCAGGTAATTGTTGATTTCAGTACTACTCCAATCACCAAGAGCAGGTCTAGTCCCACAGGATTTTTGTCTAGACACAGTGAGAGGGCCTGATCCTGAAGGGTGCTGAGCACCCTCAACTCTAGTCACTCTCACCATGGGAGTTGCGGGTGCTGCCCCCACCCGCCCCAGGAAGTGCTCAGCGCCTTGCAGGGTTAGGCCATATTCTGTTACTGTTGGGAGAACAGAGCCACTCGGCTACCCTGACACACTCAAGGGGAAAGAGCAACCAGATGGGGCCAGGTGGCCCAAAGGTGAACAGCAGGGGCTCGGGAGGGGCTGTGCCCACAGAGATGGCATAGACAGCAGTCAGGAGTGGCAGGCTGGCATGGAGAGAGCTCTCAGACCGTATCGGGGGGACAGGGTTAGGGTGACCCACTTTCAGAGGCAATAATGCAGCGAGCAATTAAGATACTCAACAAGGGAGCCAAATGAGCTACTCATGTGCTGTCTCCAGCAGGGTTGACCTTCCTGTCTCACACAGACCCCCTTTTGTTCCAGGGATGCTTCCCCCACTTCTGACACAGTGTGAACTGCTGAACCCAACGGTGGCCAAAGCCCCCACCTTGGGTTTCCCTCCCTGGCATCACTGCAGCCTGTGCCAGCAGGGCTGACAACAGGGCCCCTTTGTAATGAGCTGCCCTTGCCCCCACCCATGGGCTCAGAGACAGCCCAGGATAGAAGCCCAGCTCTGCTGGCAGGCTGAAACCAGTCAGCTGTGGCAGTTTCTTCTGCTGGTAGGTCAGAAAGAACCTTGTGTGTGTAGCAACAGCAGTGGGAGTATGTGTGTAGCGTGTGTAGGATTTGGGGAACAGGGACTGTGTTGAGCACGTGCGGTCTCAAGAGGGGATCCCAGCAAGTTCTGAGCAGGAGTTATTTGCCCCTCATAGCCAGGGGCCCATGTTCATTCATGCACGCTGAAGTCCAAGGGGCCTCCCTGCATACAGCACATTGGGACATTTCTCAGAACCCCAGCAGAAAGCCGGGCCAGCCTGGAGACAGGAGCACATACCTGGATGTGGCGTGGTTCTGGCTTCCCAGGGGCTGCTGCATGGAGAGAAGATAAACATGCTTTAGTTACATCTGAGGGGAAGCTGAGGGTGGCACAAGAGCCCTTCATGGCGCCCACTGAACAGACAGGTGATAACCCCCAGAGCCAGAGAGACATCCTGGAGAGGCTACGCAGCACATGTGACCCCAGCAGCTTCTGCTCTGCAAACATAAGCCTGTCTTTCCAAGCTATGGAAGAATCTTCCTCAGCTGTTAGCAATAGTAGGGCTTTTATCACTGCTAGACCCGGGGGGAGGCAGGAGGCAGCAGTCCACACACAGCAAAGTCTGCATGCACTAAATCCCCTGGTAGGGGATGTAATCCTTTCCCAGAGACTCACTCACTGCACAAGGGGCCAAGTCACGGCCTGGCTACAACCTACTGTTCAGTCTTTCAAGGGAAGGATGGATTACAGCAGTGCAAACCATCTTCCCCTCCCCTGAACTCGGAGTTCTGATGTCTCTCTATGGCACCCATGCCTATAACATCTGAGTGCCTGATAACCATTAATGAGGCTGTCCTAAGACTCCCATGGTGAGACAGAGCAGTGCTACTATCCCATTTTGCAGATGGGAAATGAAAACACAGGTCCTCAAAGGTATTTAGGCACCTAACACCTATGGAAGTTAAGTACCTGAATACCTTTGAGGCTCTGTGCCTAAGTGACTTGCCCAAGGTCGTATGGGCAGTCAATGGCAGAGCAGGAGCTTGAACCCGGGTCTCCCAGGGCCCAGGCTAGTGCTCTAATTACTAGACAACCTTCTCTCTCTTACAAGGGATCGGGGCCAAACTGCCTCATTAGCTTTGCTTCTGTGAGATGAGCCCATTAGATGTCCCTTGTGCTATTCCCCATTCCCAATCATAGTGCTTAAAGTGGTCTGAGTGATGTGAGGGGAATCAATCATAATCAGGGAGTAGCAGTTTTGGGAAGACATTACTTAAAGTGCACCCCTCGGTTACCCAGCTCAAATTTTAATTTGTGCCGCCATGAACAGCCTGGCAGTCAAGACTCACCCTCTCCACATGAGTGGCAGTCTCCCTCTGGGTTGGCGGGGGGGGCACCCACCCATCTGAGAAGATGGGGATGTAAGGAGGGATGAACTGTCCACCGTACTCTGCCCTAGGGTGGGAAAGAAAGAGAAGATTTTGCAATGCTGGTCTCCAGACAGGACCATAAACACGTCTCTCTAACCACCGGCAGCTGCACAGGGTGGGTAGAAGTGACTCGAAGGGGACCCCATAGCTCTGACAACAAGCAATGGCTGCAGCGAGCAAAGAACAGGTCAAGGGGCTCAGGCTGGGAAGGGAGGCACCAGTCATAGCCCTGCGGGAAGGTACACGTGGGGGTGGAGGGGATGATGGAAAGCTCAGTGAATTGGTAAGGGGAGAACAGTCTCTTACAACCCCAGTGGAGGCTGCTGGTTCAGATCCGGCTCGGGCTGGTAGAGACAGACACTATTCCTGGATGTCTGATGCCCGTCTGGGGGGAGCTGACATAGAAGCCCTCAGCACAGCTTCTCTCCCCATCTCAGGGCTGACTGGGCAATGGGGCTTGAGATCTCCTCTCAGATCCACACAGGGCTAGGTAATGCGGGGAAGCTGTTGCCTGGGGCTAAAGAGTGGACTTCAGACCAGCAACTACAATCTGGATTAACATTAAAGGGGAAGATGGCTCTACTGGATCCCAGTTCAAGTTCTTTCCACATTCGCCAGCTTAAGATCCTCCCCATTAACAGCAACGGACGGTGCACATTCCAAGTGGCTGCTCCATGCCCTGCCGGCTCGGCAGAGGGAATGGCCTGGATGGCCGAGGGATCCTCCTCACCTCGTTGTGTGCCAAGCCTTGCCCAGTCTCTTCCAGGTGTCATGATCCTTTTTCTCCAAAGACTCATCCAGCAGGTTGATGGCTGCCTCCGTCAGCAGAGGGGAAACAATGGAGGAGGCCAGGCTGGGCCAGGGACAGTTGGACAAAATCTGAATATTGGGCAGATGGGGAGGTATCAGTGATAAGTCAGGTCAGCCCAGTACCTCCCCGCTCTGGCGGTCATGTCCAAGGGCACCTGTGTTGTCAGGGTGCCCCGCTCACACCTGCTTTGGGTGCAGCTAGGGGTGATGAGTCACTGGTGGTCAGATGTTTGCAGGGAGATCTGTAATTGTGAAGTGCACAGCGCTGGGTGCAGGGGAACGATTCACACGATCACCGTGCAGCGGAGCTCCAAAGTGCTCTATGAACAGAGCCCATCCACACAGCCCTTGGGGGTGGCGGGCGGATGCCGGTTTTACAGATCAGGACATGGAATCACAGAGAGGGGAATTGACTTGCTCAAGGTCACAAAGTGAGACAGCGGCAAAGCCAGGAACAAAAGCCAGGAGTCCTGACTCCCAGGCCTGTGCTTTAATCACTAGCCCATGCCCTCTCTTGGTAGCCACAAGGCTATGTCCTGAGAATTTTACTGCCAGGGAAAATCTGGGGTCTCTCAGATTCTTGTGGTGGGGAAAAATCTGCCTGCAACCCATTGTCCACTGTGAGCCGGTCCCACTTTGTGCCCAATAGGACAAAGGGGCTTAGATCTGAAATTTCTGGCAGAAGCCACAATGGCAGCCGTTACACCTACCCCTGAAGAATCCAGCGTCACGCTGCTGCTTGCTAAAGGAGCTGATCATCCCCTAAGCTGGGCATTTGGCGCTCTGTCTCACAAGTTTCTCTTTGCTGCTGCAATGAGCATGTGGGATACAGCAAAGGTAAATGACAGAACCTTACAAGCACCAGTGAAACACAAGGACAGCGTTTCCTTCCCTTTGTGTAGGTTTGCAGCTGAGGAAAGCACTGTGCTTATGAGCTTTCCTTATTTTGTGAGGCTCAGAGACCTGGGCTTTGGGCTCAGTCAACAATCAGTTTTTCTAGAGCCCTCAATCCAACTCCCAGAGTACGAGTTTTGGGGGCAGTTCTTCACCTGGGATAAGCTGGTTTAGTGCCATTGAAGTCATGGAGATGGAGGCACCAAAGCTGATGGAGCTCTACCAATTGACACCAGTTGCGGATCTGGCCTGCATTCCCGCAAGCAATCCCCAAGGAGAGCAGGATCAATTTGGAATAATGGTGTCATTCGAAGACTACAATTCGCATTCTGGTATTTTCCAGCCTGCCAGCCCATTGGCTGCATGGATACAAGGGGAGTCAATGAAATGGATCCGAACAGTCTGGGATACTCACAAAGGAGAAGGTGGAGAAGATGAGTCGAACCAGTTCCGGGGCACTGGGCTGCTGCAGCTTAGGTTTCAGCTTCCCCTGGGCAGAGACAAAACACAGGCGAAGCTTTTCATCTCTCTGCCTTGGCCCCACCGCCAGGGAGGTAGCTGCACCCTGGGCGGCTAACGCAAGGAGGAGCAATGCAGAGGGGTTGCAAACTTGGCTGCAGCATGTGCTCTGTAACAAGTGTGGCTGGCCTTGGTAGAGCAGGGGAGTTGGCCGCAGAGCCCCTAGCACCCAGGAACTCCCTACTGCATGGATATGACAAACACGTACCTATGTCATATGTAGTGTTCTTGCTCTAGCTGTGTGACATCTGACCCCTGCAGGTGCAAAGTGTGGAGGAGGCTGCGATCTTGGCAGGGCAGAGCAGAGAGGCCTGGCCAGGACTGTGAGGAGGAAGAGGATGAGCACCCCAGCCATGGGGGAGTCCACCAATGGTCTGTCCCAGGTAGGAGCCATTCAGCAACCAGATGGTCTGCCCTACGGCTGGGGACTCTTCTTCCTCCTTGTAGGTCTGGCTGGGGATCTCTGCCCCTCCAGGCCAAGATGACTGCAGCCTCTCCAGTATCTTGCGCTCTGGCGTCTTGGGCCCCTTGGCCATGTGGGGAGCCCCCTGCAGCCCCACTGCCAGCACTACCCTAGCCCTAGCTCCAGCCAGTCCCCCCACTTAATTTACAGCAACCTTAACAATTAAAATAACTAAAAATAGAAAAAAAAATCATTATTAATCATTGAAATTAGAGACAATAAAACCTGAATTCTGCCAAGCCTACATACGCACCCCCCGACCATACCCCTGCCGCCCTGGCTTACGATCCCGCAGGAGGGACAGCCAGGGACATACAACACAGGCAGCTCCAGATACTCTTCTCTGTATTGGTTCTCATGCCACACTCATCACCAACGCTCCTGAGCACCTCAGCAGAGGAACCCCACGGAAACTGCCTTGCAAGACCAGACCAGTCCCCCGGCCCTCACTGCTTGTGCCAGGTCAGACCAATGACCCCGCTAGTCCCATGGCGGCTGAAGGAAACTTCTTCGGCTCAAGCGATAGGGCCCGAGCAGCACCAGGGGTTTCCTGGCTCTAGGAGGCTGCCAAGTAGCCATAGATTTATCCCGGCGTTATAGCCCTCTGACCCCACCCTCCACCCCCAGATCCCGCCATCCCAGATCCTCTTTTGTTTCAATAAGTAACGTGATTCCCTGGCAGTGCTGAGGGGAGTGGGCCACAGGGAGTTGGGTGCAGAGGGTCTCTGCATCCAAGCATTTATACCATGCTCATTTCCACTGTATCCCAGTGGTCAGCCTCTTGTGGGGAGGGGATAGTTTCCCCCACTGGCCTTGTGCTCTCTGCTAATTGGGCCAGGCGGTGTCAATGGGCCCTGTGTGGTGCTGCCATGGGCACCCCTCTTCGACCCCCAACCAGCTCTGCCAACCCAGCCGGTAGCCCTGACCTACCAGCAGATTTAAGGCGTATTTGATCTTCTGGAAGCAGGTCTCCCACTCAGGCTCCGGGGGCAGCACTGGGAGAGACGGGAGAGGCAGGAGAGAGCTGTCAGCCTGGTAGCTGGATGCTTCACCCACCTCTCCCACCCCGCAGCAAGCAGACAGCCAGATGCCCAGAGACAGATCAGCCTCCCCACCCACGCCTCTCAGGGCAGGCAGCTTCGCTCTCAGGAGTGGGCCCTGTCCATCCGTCCATCCATCCATCCACCGCCCCGCCTCCCTCCCCATCACACCTCCTAACAGCTGAGAACAGCAGGGAGCCTCAAGAGATGGGCCCCAGTCCCAGCTCTGGAACTGGCTCTCAGAGAGGCAGAACAGGCCTGGGGACTGAGCCGGGGCAGGAGCAGCCCAGGCCCCGGGACCCTGCCTAGCCATTTGGAAGGGGCAGAGGCTGCGCCAAAGGGCACGAAGCTCCGTTCATGGGGTAATTTCTCGCCCACCCCAACATCATGAAAGCCGCATGCTCTCCGCTGCCCATTGCAGGCTGGAGATATGGATATGTTAGCCAGGGGCACAGACCCTAGCCTCACGAGACACTTCCTTCCCCTGGGGGCCCCCACAGAGACCTGCCCCCCAGATCCACCTCTCTCCAGGGGCCCCCACAGAGACCTGCCCCCCAGATCCACCTCTCTCCAGGGGGCCCCCACAGAGACCTGCCCCCCAGATCCACCTCTCTCCAGGGGGCCCCCACAGAGATCCTCCTCTCCCATCACAGGGTGCGTCTACACTCACTGCAGCTGGGAGTGAGTGTCCCACCCTAGGTAGACTGACACATACCACATAAATAGCATTGTGGATGCTCAGCATGGGCAGGGACATGGAGTCCAAGCCTGCCCGAGCCCCTGGCTCCACGATAAGGTGAGCAACCTGTGCCATGCTCATGCCGCGACATGCACACAGCTACTCTGAAGTGCGTTCGCTGAAGCAGAGCTCAGGCTTCTGCCTACTGAGGCTGGGAGACTCACTCCACAGCTGTGGAGATGTCCCCTCAGAGACCTCCCCAGCCCACCTTTCCCCTGGCGGGACCACACAGAGACTGACCCTGCTTCTCCTAGGAGTCCAAGGCCCACTTCTTTCCACAGAACCTTTCCCCCTCCCTCCCTCACCTCCTCTCTCCTTGTCTTTTTTCTTCCACTTCTTCTTGTTGCTCACCGAGCCGCTCATCTCCTTCAGCTTCCACACAAAGAGCTCCATGTCACTCAGCACGTGGTTCAGGATTTCCTGCCGACACAGAAGCAGCCGGGATGTATCTGAGGCATGGCAGGGCCCCAGGCCAGCCTCTATCTCTGGGGAGAACACCCAGCCCTAACTGCAGCCAGAGCACAGAGCAAGGTGATACCAGTCAGCTCTGAGTTCTTGGGGAACCAGGGCACAGTATCCAGCCTGTCTGACTCATGAAAGGACACCCGCCCTCCCAAGCCTCTGCTAGAACCAAAACTGATCAGAGAAAAGACTTACAGAGAGCAGTGAAGGGCCGTGGGAGACACACCTACACCCCTCCTGACAAGGGTGACAAGATTAAGGCAACTCCCCCAGCCACATCTGCATCAAAGATGAGACAGGGAGGCATCCCCATTAGCATACAGAATGGAGAATGGAGATTCCAAGACAAGAACTGCACTGAACTCTGGGACCAGAAAAGCAGGGAAGCACTGCATCCTAAGGGATCTCTGCTCCAGATGTTAATGAACCCATGCCTGCACACATCCAGCTCAGCAGTTATCAGACCAATTCTAGTAATAAGTCCTTGATTGAGATCCAAAATACTGAAACAGCCTAATTGCATTGTGAACTCCCTGGAAGGAACACCGCCCATAGCCAAGAGTGATCAGCTTGTGACAGGATCAGGCCAGATGGCTACAGGAGAGTGATAGAGGGAGATATATTAGCTCCAGATTAAGCAGGTTCTTTTCCCCTGGGTAAGAAAACAGGGGCAGTTCCAGAACAATCAGGAACTTGCTAGAATCAATTAAGACAGGTAGACCAATCAGGGCATCTAGTTTAAAAAGGATCTCACTTCAGTCAGTGAGGGGCACACAAGGAGCTGAGAGTGAGAGGGTGTGCTGCTGGAGGACTGAGGAGTACAAATGCTATCTGGCATCAGGAGGAAGGTTCTGTGGTGAGGATACAAAAGGTGCTGGCGGAAAGGCAATGGGGAAGTAGCCCAGGGAGTTGTAGCTGTCACACAGCTGTTACAAGAAGCACTGTAGACATCTGTGGCCCTGGACTGGAACCTGGAGTAGAGGGTGGGCCTGGGTTCCCCCCATTCCCCCCAACTCCCTATTGGATACAGGAGGAGTTGTCCTGGACTGTGGGTCCCACCAGAGGGGAAGGTCCCTGGCCTGTCTCCCCAACCCACTAAGTGGATCAGCAGAGACTGTGGGGATTGTTCTCCTTCTGTTTCCCTATGCTGGCCAGTGATGAGGTTAGCTGAGTGAATGGCAGGTTTGAGCCACTAGCAAAAATGGCCAAACTGAGGGCTGCTGTGAACCTCTGAGGCAAGCAAACCTGATCTCCCCAGCTCCTCCTTTGGCTGAATCCCCACTTCCACTCACTGGCCGGCCCACAGCTCCTTCTGGGCAGGGCTGGGACACAACTTGTCCCCTAAGCCAGCTGGCAGAGCTGCAGAGGCTAAAAATCCACCCAGCTACCCCCTGGCTGCTACCTCCCCTCCCTCTTCTGCCAGCTGCTCTCTAGGCCTTTCTAAGGCAGAGGCCAATCTTCTCGGGTCTGGCAGGGCGCTTGGAGAGTTCCTTCCCATGCGGGTCCCAGCCCAACACCACAGCCCCCAAGAGGGTCAGAAGCATGTCAGTACCAAACCCAAACAAGCTCTGCCCTACTGCAAGTTTGCCTGGGGATGCACCAGGAGCCAAGCCTATCCTTTGGGGCAGGCTCCACCGGGCGATGAGGGGGGCTACAGCAGTTGCAGGAAAAGCTGGTGTCAGGGAAGCAGCTGGAGCAGTTCTGGGGCACTTACAGTGTCTTTTTCCAAGTCCTGCATTGCCTGCAAGCTGGGATCCGTCCACTCATCTCTCGGCTTTGGGGGCCACGGCTGGCTAGGCGCTGCAATACCCAGGAGGCTGGGGTCAGTCACAGCAGGCAGGGGTTTGTGGTGGGGTTTCCATTTCATGCCCCCCTCCGTCAGGGCTCAGACTTACAGCTCCTCCCCCAACCCTGTCCCCCCCTCCCACTGCCCTCTGCACCCTCCCACAGCACCTCCAGCGCTCTGCAGACATCAGTGAATGCATCCCGGCTAAGGGGAGTCAGTATCATGAGCCCATGTTACAGAGAGTCAGTGGCAGAGCTGGGAAGGGAATCCAGGAGTCCTGAGTCCAAATCCTGCTCCAAACCTATACCTCCCTGGCCTGCTCCTCCTCCCTGCCAACCCTCCCCTGCTCACCACCCCCTCCCTGCCACACCTGAGCCTGTTTACCATAATCCATGGAGGCTGGAGGATTCTGGGGCACCTGGTTTTGGCTCTGCCACCCTTGTGGTGTGGGAGGAATAAAGGGGTCTGGCTCTGACTGTCCAGCCCACCTATCCTGGTTGGTCCTATCCTGGTTGGGGCTGCTGTGGAAGGACCCTCGGCTCTGCTGGGACAGCATGGTCTCCAAACTGCTCCTGAGAAAGGGAACAAGGAGGGCGTCTTCTAGTCATGCAGCATTAAGTGCTATCCCTGCAGAAGGGATGGGGGATCAGGTCACGGGGGGCTGGGAGGAGGCTTCTTCTGCCATAGAGAAGAGACTGCATTCCACCCCCTGGGGACACTGAAGGAGAAATCCCTGGTGTCCCTCAGGAAGGGGGTGGGGGGGGGGACACATCCCATCCACGAGGGCTCTGTGTGGCTCAACCCTAGGAGCATCCCAACTCTATGGAAGGACTGAGGGCCCCTGTCTAGAGCTGGGGTGTTGGCTGTATCCCTTGGGGACCTCAGAAGGCGGGGAATTTTTTGTACCTTTTTGAGGGGATTCCTTACTGGAAATCCAGGGGGGTGTGGAGGGGGAGAGGGGGGCTCCTGGGAATCCAGGGTTGTGGGACTGTGTCAGACCTGGAAGTGCCCCATCAGGAGACAGTGGTTGGGGGGTTGCACCTAAGTTACCCTGCTGGAGACAGGCTCTCTGCACCCCATTACCTGAGCATGTCCTGACTCTCCCGTTCCCCTTTCCACTCCTTGACAGCCTTCTCCAGGTTGGCTTTCATCAGCTCTGCCTGACGGGAAGGGAAGAGGAAACAGCAGAACCATGAGTTCCCCTCCACAGCCCTGCAGTCGAGAGCAGCAGTCCCTACGCTGCACGCCACAGCCACGCAGAACTTTCCTGCCAATAGTAGGGATAGACCCCAGAGCATCCAGTTCTGAAAGCAACTGCTACTGGAGCTATAGGAGACTCTCCCTAGCAATGTGGGGACAATGAAACGCCATCCTGATTCCATCCAGTACAGGGCTGCAGTGACACATGCACCCCATGCTAACAAGTCTCCCATTCCCATGCTCTGCGGAGGGAGCCAAGCCGCTGGCTGAAGCCATCCTTAGACCTGCTGCCACCCCCCAAGGTAGTTCTGTGTAGCTGGCCTGTGCTGCTCACCCCCAGCTGCTCGCACTGGAAGAGGAGGATGCTGCTCCCGTGCTGGCTCTGCTCCCTCATGGTGATGGCCAGGATGGAATTGTAGACACAGTGGCTGAGGATGGCAGCACACTCCTGGACACTCTCAAGAGGGTAGCTCTCCAACTCCTCCTGCAGCAGAGGGCAAGGGGAGGAAACAGGAGCTGATCAGCAGGACAGTGGATGTCTCTGTTCTGCTAGGGATCCAAGCTCCTCTCCCATGAACATGGGGTGTGTGGGGAACCCAATGGGCCAGAGGCAGCAAATCCCCTCTCATAGGGCTTGCAGGAAAAGAGTAAGCCCCCCGATGCACTCTATCTCCCCAAGGACCGCAAAGAGAGTGCATGCTGTGGGGTGGGGCTGGGCCCTGCTGGGAGGAGGGGAGGTGGCTGAGATGGGCTGGTAGACCCCCATGCACCTTGGTCTCGATGTCGCTCAACAGCAGCTCAGGGCCCTTCACTTGCAGGATCATGTCCTGTCCCCAGACCCGTCCCTGCGCATCCATCATCTTCAGCAGTGCCACACAGTCGTCCATGCCACGGATGTCCTTGGAGTCCACGTGGGCGGTGAGCAGGTGCTGGGGACACACAATACAGAGTCCAGGCCTACCCCAGTGCCCCCGACACCAGCCCCTGACCACAGAAGAGGGGACCGCGTGACCGGCTGAGTAAGGTGGCGGTGGGTGGTACTGGCCAGTGCAGAGCACGAAGCCGGAATGTCTTGTCTGCAATCAGGGCTTTGCTGGGAAGTGGAGAACCTAGCCAAGGTGCAAGCCCAGAGGAAGCAGCATGCATCTGCATTGCCCATCCTGGCGCACTGGAGCATGCTGGGAAGGCCCCTCCCCACTGGGGTGAGATTACAGTGCGGGGGTAGCGGGTCGGGCTCTGAGCAGGGGTGCACAGGGCATTTTCTGCAGGGAGGGAAAACAAGCCACTTGGGCTTCTCCTACCTCCACGCGGTGCTGGAAGTTGCTTTGCTGCTTCAGTGTGGAGAGGGTGTAATTCTTGCGCTGGTCTGCAGGCGGAGAAGGGCAAGAGGAATGACAGAGTGAGGCAGAAATCTGGGGAGAAGAAGGGGCTGGCTGATTGGAGAAGGGGTGCAAGTAGAAATCATTTCTTGCACTCATGGGAGGGACACAACGGGGGTGTCATGTGACCTCCCCATGTAACCCTCCATGTGACTCTTCCCCACTCCAGCCCCAGCCCGGGGCCCCCACGCTCTCCCTGTCCCTTCCGACATCCCCTTATCTGTCTAAAATTTTACAACTTCGTTAAACAGATGTGATTGTAAAATGATGCTTTGGGCCCCTGGTGCCACCTGTACTTCCAGCAGCACCCCAAACTGAAAACTTTTTTAATGAAAGAAGGATAGGAAGGACAATCACCCACTTTCCCTTTAATGAAAAGAAAAGGAGTACTTGTGGCACCTTAGAGACTAACAAATTTATTTGAGCATAAGCTTTCGTGAGCTACAGCTCACTTCATCGCATGCATTCAGTGGAAAATACAGTGGGGAGATTTATATACATAGAGAACATGAAACAATGGGTGTTACCCTACACACTGTAACCAGAGTGATCACTTAAGGTGAGCTATTACCAGCAGGAGAGTGGGGGTGGGGGGGGACCTTTTGTAGTGATAATCAAGGTGGGCCATTTCCAGCAGTTGACAAGAACGTCTGAGGAACAGTGGGGGGTGGGGTGGGGATAAACATGGGGAAATAGTTTTACTTTGTGGAATGACCCATCCACTCCCAGTCTCTATTCAAGCCTAAGTTAATTGTATCCAGTTTGCAAATTAATTCCAATTCAGCAGTCTCTCGTTGGAGTCTGTTTTTGAAGTTTTTTTGTTGAAGTATTGCCACATTTAGGTCTGTAATCGAGTGACCAGAGAGATTGAAGTGTTCTCCGACTGGTTTTTGAATGTTATAATTCTTGACGTCTGATTTGTGTCCATTTATTCTGGGAGTGAATGGGTCATTACACAAAGTAAAACTATTTCCCCATGTTTATCCCCACCCCACCCCGCACTGTTCCTCAGACGTTCTTGTCAACTGCTGGAAATGGCCGACCTTGATTATCACTACAAAAGGTTCCCCCCACCCCCGCTCTCCTGCTGGTAATAGCTCACCTTAAGTGATCACTCTGGTTACAGTGTGTATGGTAACACCCATTGTTTCATGTTCTCTATGTATATAAATCTCCCCACTATATTTTCCACCAAATGCATCCGATGAAGTGAGCTGTAGCTCACGAAAGCTTATGCTCTAATAAATTTGTTAGTCTCTAAGTACTAGTCCTCCTTTTCTTTTTGCGAATACAGACTAACACGGCTGCTACTCTGAAACCTTTCCCTTTAATGTGACTTTAACCCACGCTTTAACGTGGCTGTGTAGTGCCGGCACCAGCGCTGGGAGAGAGCTCTCTCAGCGCTGTAAAAAAAAAAAAAAAAAAAAAAAAAAAAACCACCCCCACAAGGGGAGTAGCTTCTCAGCACTGGTGCACTGTCTACACTGGCACATTACAGCGCTGAAACTTGCATCGATTGCGGGGGGTGTTTTTTCACACTCCTGAGGGAGAAAGTTTCAGCGCTGTAAAGTGACAGTGTAGACAAGGCCTAAGTATTGCTCTCTGCCAGGCACTAGGCAAGCAAAGATGCTGCACCGTCTGGGTATGATGGAAAAGAGGCATAGAACTGTGTGTGCCGTGTACATCTTGATAGAACTACAGCCCAAATTGTTTTATTATTTTCCTCAGCATGACATACAGGACGGGCAATCAAAATCAGCCTGGCAGAACGTGCATGAGAACTATCTCTGGACAGATAAGCAATTGATCAAAATCACATTCTCTGATCTCTTGGGACCAAATCCTGTTCCAATTGAAATCAAAAGGAGTTTTGCTATTGAGTTCAATGGGAACAGGCTTTGACATTTGGACAGGAAAGAACAAAATCACTCAAGCAAGGGCTATGTTGCTTATGCCGCAGCTGTCAAAGGCTGCTGAATCATGTGAGAAAGTCAGCAGAGATCTGATCGTTGTCCAATGCAAGGGAGAAATCAGCAATCAATGAGGCTAGAACAGTCTCTGTATCCTATTGAACTCATAAGTCCATCTGCAAAGGATCAAGGAAATATGAAGGCTCCAGATTACCTTAAAGTCCTCAGTCCCTTGGTTAGAATGCTCCCATCAGTATATGTTCATAGTCCAGAGGCTGGAGCAGGAATCAAAAACACTGTCTAAACACTTTCCGTCCCCCCCCACCCTTCCCCTCTTGAGGTCTCCTGACCAACTTAACAGAACAATACATATGCTAACAAACTTAAACAAAGCTTTTGTTTAAGTTTGTTAGCATATGTATTGTGCTGTTAAACCCCTATAAAGAATGAATGCTCTCCCTAGCTGCGTTCTGCTCCTTTAAGGCTAGCCACCCAAAGTCTTTCCGGTACCACGTACTGCTAAAAATCTCTTGCTAGTGTACTGGAGTGTACCACCCTACTTGCACTCCTGGATGGGAGGTGTGGAGGCATGAGGGAGGGGAAGGGGATGGGTAGGCTGAAGGGAGGGGGAAGCTGTTCTTACAGTAAATGGCTTTGCTGCTGGGCCTGGACGTGCTGTTGGCTCTGATGAGGTCTGGGCTGCCATTGCTGAACTCATTGTAGAGAGGACAGACAAACATATACACACCTGGGTCATAAGATTTGCCACCATCCCAAGGACCCTCCTCCCTCCCACCCCCGACCTTGGGCCCTTGGTCCCCAGTGCAGGGACCTGCTGGCACATCCCAGGTTGTGCACCAGAGCTGGGTGAGTGGGGTTTGACGACAGTTGGCCTTTGCCTGGCCCCCATCGGCCCGTGAGGAATCTCAGAGGGTGCCTCCTCACCCAGATGGGGAGATGCAGAGAGAGCAGTGCGGGGGCCCTGTTTGGAAGATGCTCCCTGTCTCCCAGGTAGGCTGCTCTGCCCAAGAGCCCTGAGGATGGTCAGAGAAGCAGCTGTCAGATGGAGCATTGATTGTACTGTGTGCCCGTGGGGTGGGGGAGCACAGCCCCCAGAGCTCACCACAGCAGGGTAGGGGGCACCCTTAGAGCCCTAAGAGAGACGGGCACTCACTTGTACTCAGACTTGGTCCTGTGGCCAAAGGGATCCATCATCGTCGTCCCAGAGATGCCCTGCAAAACAGAAACATCAGAGCCCACACCAGGGGTGGGATCAGCTGCAGGAGGGCAGGGCAGAGGGAGCTGAAAGGAGGCAGAGCCACAGTAGTAGGATGATCATGTCCCGTTTTGACCAGGACAGTCCCTTTTTTAAGCCCTGTCCCGGCCATCTTGCCTTTGCTGGCCAGGGTGGGCATTTGTCTCGATTGCTCTTGCAAAGCTGATCAGTTGGCAAGAGCAAATGGGCCAAATGTCCACTTCTGTCCAAAGCGTGGGTGCGGCGGAACATGCCTGGTGGTGAGTGGTGATGCCAGCCCCACGCAGGGAGGGAGGCAGGGCTCGAGTGAGCAGCGACATCAGTCCCAGCCTCGGATGGGGGGCAGGCAGGGCTCCAGTGAGCAGTGACGCCAGCCCCATGCAGGGAGGGGGTCTCGGGCCACGAGAGGGCTGGGGCTAGCCCCACAGGGTGACCCATTTTGCCGTTGGGAAATATGGTTACCCTACACAGTAGCGGTGCTGGTTCCAGTGTCAGAGCCCTAATTGCACGGCTTTCCTCCCCCGCCTCCAACCTCTGCCCCCTTGGCTCCAATGCACACGAATCACTGTTCACCTCCCTCAGTACATGGGCACACCCTGATCCTTCCCAGCCATGCAGCCCTGCTGCAGGGAACAAGGGGCTTCCAAAGAGTGAAGTTTGGGGACTCCAGGAGGGTTGGGGGCTGGAACCACCATTTTCCAGTGGGGGTGTCCAGGGAGGCGAGCTTATGATTTAGCCTTTGCTAAAGGGCTTCAGCTAAACTCTCTCCCTGTCTTCTTCCCCAGCCTCCACGCCTCAAACCCTTACCTGCTGCATTGCAGGCTGGATCTGCCCCGCAGGGGCAGGGACAATGCTAGGCCAGCTCCCACAATTACCCCAAATGCCTCCCCTCCTGAAAATAGATCCCTTGGATGTTTGGAGGGACTATAAACTCTCCTGCTTCAGGGTATGAGCTACTCTTTAACGAATGGGGACAGGCTATTTCACAATTGTCCACTGGGGAGAGGGGTTTCTTGCACCTTCCTCTGAAGTAGCTGGCACGGGCAGGGCCAGAGCCAGGAGACTAGGCTAGATGGGCCCCTGCTCTGATCCCTGTGCTCCTGTGTCACAAATCTTGGTCTCTACTGAGCCCCGTGGCTAATCAGGCTTCCGTTCTCGCCTGTCCCGTCTCCTCACAGCCACCGATACCACTTATCAGACAAGCGCTGCCATCAATCCAAGCCCTTCCTGGCCAGCCGCCTCCCCACCGCCCTGGCTCTAGCAAAGAGCACCAGGAAGTTTGTGGTGTCACGGCCCTGCCAGCCATCTTGCTTTTAAGAAGCCCCAGATCAGGCATTTTCCCTGCAGGGCTTGAAATGCTGGAGGGAGGGCAACTCGCCTGGCTTGAGAGGGAGATCCCCCTTAGTAACCATGTGTCTGAGTTGCTGCTGGTTAACCCCAGCTCACATCGATCCCCTTCCAGAGCCACACGTCGCAGCACACCTTCATTGCCTGCAAGCCGGACTCGGAGAGCAGGGCCTTTCTCCGAGCAATTAGCTGCTCCTCAGAGTCTTCTCCCTAGGGAGCCATCATCACCTGGACCTGCCTGCTGCTTACTCCTCCCTCGCTAAGGTTTTGGAGCCGGAAGCTGGCGTCTAGGGAATACTGCAAGTTGGTTACCTGGCAGGTTGTCGGGCGATGGTTCCTACCAGTTCCCAGTGGGCGATCACAGGGGCATTCTCTCCTGGAGAAAGTCAGGGGAAGAGGAGGGGGCCAAGAGCTGCGGCTTGGACAATCTACAGCTCCGACTGCAGACTTTGATCTCCCCAGCTCTGGACTCACTCTCTTGGTAACTGGACCCAGAGGGAGTGAATCATAATAGTCTCATCTGGCTTCTGACGCAGGGACCACGCCTGCTGCTCTTTGCTCTCTCGCATAGGGAAATCATCAACCCTGCAGGTCCCTGCCGATGCACTGTAATCCTAGGCGACAGCAGCTTCAGAGCAGACCCTCACCCAGCTCTGTCCAGGCACCTCCACCCGCATTGTCAGCCCCCTGACTAACCCAGCTCTAGAGATCCCTGCACAGCAGACCCTCCCCTCCCACAATGCTATGACCCTCACACACAGCTCTGCCAGCTCCCCTCCTGTGAACATCCTGCCCTCCAGCACTTCCTCCTTGCCCAGAGCTGAGCTCCCGGCATCGCTCTGTCAATGCCCCTGAATCCTGACCCACTTTGCCACTCCAGCACTGGCTGTTTCCGGATCACATGCTGGTTTCGTGACGCCGCCGGGGATTCATTCACTAGACCCGTTTCACCTGTGGTTTATTCTGAATTCGGGCTCACAGCCCTCTCCCTGGCAAGCTATTAACCCATGCCGGAGGGGGCTTCTCCAAACCAAACCCAGCCCCACTGCCTGCTGGTTCTTCAGCACAGCTCCCTCCTCATTCTGCCTTTCACAGTCACTTCCCAGCAATCCGGTGTCTCCAGCGCTGTCCTCTCCAGTCCTGCATAGGACCCCTCCCTCTCTATTTACCCTCAGGCTCCTGGTCTCCACCCCTCAAGACACATCCAGGGCTGTTCCCTGGCCTTCGTTTCTCCACAGAGATGCCTTGTTGATAGTGTGGACCTTGGACAGACCTTCTTGGTTCAGTTGTGAGGACAGCACCTCCCTTGCTCTCCTGACAACCAGCAAATACAAATCCCAGCAACCCAGCCTCCCCCACACCCCAGCACAGGCAGGGGTAAAGCCTGGAGATTATACAGAAGCCTTGGCTTCTCCATCAGGGGTTTCGCAGCACTGCAGAGTGGGGGGAGGGCTGGTCTCAGACTGCAGACCGTGTCCCACCCCTTTCCTTCTCCTCCCACTGCCCCTCCCCATAACACTCACCCTCACCTCCCCCATCCCTGCCCCTTCCCACTCTTATTTGCCCCTCTATTCTTTCCCCCTCACTCTCCTGTGGCTAGAGTAGTCAGGACAGGGTTAAACTGATCACAAAAGGGAAGGGTAAAAAGAGTGAAGATATGAATGCTCAGCACAAAAATCAAGATGTTGAGAACAAAACGAATCAAGGCACCAAAGGGCAGAAGAGAATAAATTCTTGAATTGCCTATACACCGATGCTAGAAGCCTGGGTAACAAACAAGAGGAATTGGAACTGTTCATTTATTCCATCTAGTTAATATTACTGAAACCTGGTGGGATGATTCACATGACTGTAATGTTAAAACCAATTGTTATAACCTCTTTAGGAAGGATTAGGTGGGCAGAAGCGGAGGGGGAGTGGCACTCTATGTCAAAAATGGCATTATCTGTTTCCGAGTCACTGATCACTGGGAAGATAATGATCTTGAATGCTTATGGATCAATGTTCTAACAGAGAAAGCACAAAATGGGGTATTCGTTGGTGTCTGCTACAGATCATCAAATCACACCAGGAAACAGGATGACCACCTCTTTACACACCTATCTATAATGTGTAGGGAAAAAACCATGGGGACTTCAATTTGAGTGACATCTGCTGGAGGCCTCAGGCTGTTAGTATGAAAACATTCTTGGAATTTCTAAACATTATAGAGGACAATTTCCTAACTCAAAAAGTGTTGCAGCCAACACGGGGGAACTCTACATTAAACCTTGTCCTACCAGATAAAGAGGAACTGATCATAGAACTAAAAGTTAATGGTAGCTTAGGTACAAGTGATCAAGACTTGTTCATATTTATAATGTACAAGCAGAATAAAATCCAGACCAGCAATATATATATACTTGGTGCTTGAATAGGGTCAGTTTCACAAAGCTGAAAACAATTATGAGCTAAATCAGCTGGGAGGAAGGATTTAATCTGAAAAATGTGAATGATAATTGGGAATCATTTAAGGACACACTACTAGATGCTCGAAAAGCCACAATCCCACAATGAAGGAAGAAGGTTCTTCTGATGTGCTGATTAAAAACCCAACCTGGATGAAGTGAGCTGTAGCTCACGAAAGCTTATGCTCTAATAAATTTGTTAGTCTCTAAAGTGCCACAAGTACTCCTTTTCTTTCTGGTATAGAGGGTAAGTGACGGGAGCTGTAAAAAAAAACCCAACAACAAATGGAAGAAAGGGGAAGTTGATAGTAAAAAATCATAGAACTGGAAGGGACCTCAAGAGATCATCTAGTCCAGTCCCCTGCACTAATGGCAGGACCAAGTATTATCTAGACCATCCCTGACAGGTGTTTGTCCAACCTGCTCTTAAAAATCTCCAATGTTGGAGATTCCACAGCCTCCCTAGGCAATTTATTCCAGTGCTTAACCACCCTGACAGTTAGGAAGTTTTTCCTCATATCCAACCTAAACCTCCCTTGCTGCAATTTAAGCCCATTGCTTCTTGTTCTATCCTCAGCGGTTAAGAACAATTTTTCTCCCTCCTCCTTGTAACAACCTTTTATGTACTTGAAAACTGTTATCATGTCCCCTCTCAGTCTTCTCTTCTCCAGACTAAACAAACACAATTTTTTTAAATCTTCCCTTATAGGTCATGTTTTCTAGATCTTTCATCATTTTGGTTGCTTTTCTCTGGACTTTCTTCAATTTTTCCACATCTTTCCTGAAATGTGGCACCCAGAACTGGACACAATACTCCAGTTGAGGCCTAATCAGCGCAGAGTACAGTGGAAGAATTACTTCTCCTGTCTTACTTACAATACTCCTGCTAATACAGCCCAGAATGATGTTTGCTTTTTTTTTTTTTTGCAACAGTGTCACACTGTTGACTCATATTTAGCTTGTGGTCCACTTTGAGCCCCAGATTCCTTTCTGCAGTACTCCTTCCTAGGCAGTCATTTCCCATTTTGTATGTGTGCAACTGATTGTTCCTTCCTGAGTGGAGTACTTGGCATTTGTCCTTATTGAATTTCATCCTATTTATTTCAGACCATTTCTCCAGTTTGTCCAGATCATTTTGAATTATAATCCTATCCTCCAAAGCACTTGCAACCCCACCCAGCTTGGTATCATCTGCAAACTTTATAAATGTGCTCTCTATGCTATTATCTAAATCACTGATGAAGATATTGAACAGAACTGGACCCAGAACTGTTGCCTGCGGGATCCCACTCGTTATGCCCTTCCAGTATGACTGTGAACCACTGATAACTACTCTCTGGGAATGGTTTTCCAAATATAAATCAGAAGCTAGGAATTGTAGAAAATTGATAAGGGAAGCCAGGGGACACAAGAAGACCTCTATGGCCCACAGAGTTAAGGACAATAAGAAGTTTTTAAAATATATTAGGAAGAAACAAAATGTGGACAATGGTATTGGCCCATTACTAGATGGAAATGGTAAAATTATCAAGAATCAGAAAAGGCAAAAGTGTTCAATGAATATCATTGATGTTGTAGCAACTGTCTATGGAAAAAATCCCCAGGCTTGCCTTCTCCCTCCCCCCGTCAACATCAAACACTTGATTACAGGTGTGTTAGTCAGTGTGACAAAGTTCCTCCTCTACCTTGGTGGGTCATGCGCTTATTGGTGGATTTGCTCGCCTTGGAGCTTCACAGCAGCCCTCAGTTTGGCTGTTTTCATGAACCCACGGTCCAGGTCAACTCTTCCTGTGTCTGACCAGGAGTTGGGAGGTTTGGGGGGCACCCGGGTCCGCCCTCTACTCCGGGTTCCAGCCCAGGGCCCTGTGGCATGCAGCTGTTTAGAATGCCTCCTGGAACAGCTGTGCGACAGCCACAACTCCCTGGACTACTTCCCCATGGCCTCCTCCCAACACCTTCTTTATCCTCACCATAGGACCTTCCTCCTGGTGTCTGATAATGCTTGTACTCCTCAGTCCTCCAACAGTCCACGTTCTTACTCTCAGCTCCTATTGCCTCTTCCTCCCAGCTCCTCACATGCGCCACAAACTGAAGTGAGTTCCTTTTTAAACCCAGGTGCCCAGATTAGCCTGCCTTAATTGATTCTAGCAGCTTCTTGATTAGAACACCTGCAGCTAATCAGCCTGTCTGTCTTAATTGTCTCCAGAAGGTTGCCGATTGTTCTGGAACCTTCCCTGTTGCCTTACCCAGGGAAAAGGGACCTACTTAACCTGGGGCTAATATATCTGCCTTCTATTACTCTCCTGTAGCCATCTGGCCCAACCCTGTCACATATCCCCCTCCTCTGCTCAACACTACGGGGTTGGGCAACTTGGGACGTCAGGCAGTGTACTCATGACAAGCCATCTGCATTGTCATGGTGGCTTCCAGCCCGGTGTTGTACGGTGAATTGGAAAGGTTGTAGGAACAGGAACCATCTGGTCACCCTTACGTTCTTCTCTTTATTTTGCTGCATCCACTGAAGGGGTGCATGGTCAGTCACAAGGGTAAACCATCGTCCCAGAAGGTAATAACGTAGTGTTTCCATGGCCCATTTCACAGCTAGGCACTCTCTTTCAACCATGGCATACTTCTGGTCTCTCAGGAGGAGTTTCCTGCTGAGGTAGAGGATTAGGTGTTCTTCATCTCTGACCATCTGCGATAGGACTGCTCCCAATCCTACTTCAGATGCATCTGTTTGTAAAATGAATTCTTTGTTGAAGTCTGGGGCTATAAGCATGGGAGTTACTACAGAGGGCTGTCCGTAGATCTATGAATGCTTTCTCTGTGGTATCTGTCCACTTCACCATGTCTGGACTCTGGGCTTTTATCAGGTCTGTCAGGGGACTCGCTCTGGTAGCAAAATGGGGAATAAATAGTCGGTAGTACCCCACCACCCCCAGGAATGCCCGGACTTGCTTTTTCCGATTCGTCTGGGGCCAATTTTGGATAGCCTCTCATTTGTTTAGTTGGGGCTTGACCATGCCCCTTCCTAAAATGTAGCCAAGGTATTTAGCCTCGGCTAGACCTATAGCACACTTGGCGGGTTGGCTGTAAGGCCAGCCCGTCTTAGCGTGTCCAGAACCGCTTCCACCTTTTCTAAGTGGGTTTCCCATTCGGGGGTGTGAATAATCACATCATCCAGGTATGCAGCTGCATAACTGGTATGGAGCTGTAGGAGCTTCTCCATAAGACGCTGGAAGGTGGCAGGTGCCCCATGCAGTCCAAAAGGAAGAACAGTATATTGAAACAGACCCTCTGGGGTAGAGAATGCCGTCTTTTCTTTTGCATCTTTGGCAAGGGGAATCTGCCAGTATCCCTTCGTTAAATCAAGGGTGGTCAAAAATCGGGCATTGCCCAGGCAGTCAACTAACTCATCGATATGGGGTACGGGGTATGCATCGAATTTGGATGTCTCATTCAGCCGGCGAAAGTCATTACAAAACCTAGTGGTGCCATCGGGTTTGGGCACCAACACAATCGGGCTTGACCACTGACTGTGGGACTCTTCGATGACTCCCAGCTCCAACATCCTTTTTACCTCTGCCTTGATCTCCTCCCTTTTTGCCACTGGGACCCAGTAGGGCCTTAAAGTTACCTTGGCCCCAGGGTCTGTGCTAATATGGTGACATGCTTCGGTGGTCCGACCTAGTTTGCTTGAAAACACGTCCTGGTATCGGTTGATCATCTCAGTTACCTCCTTCTTCTGGTTTGGTGTCAGATCAGTGGATATCCTGATCTGCTCCTGCATGTTATTTCCATGGATCGGGGTCTCTTGGGCCACTACACATGCCTCTCGTTGGTGCCAAGGCTTTAAGAAGTTAATGTGATAAATTTGTTCTTGTTTCCGGCATCCTGGCTGCCGCACCTTGTAGGTTACTTCCTCCACGGGTTCAGCCACCTCATAGGGCCCCTGCCATTGGGCCAGAAGCTTGCTTTCTGCCATGGGTACCAACACTGTCACCCGATCCCCTGGCTGGGACTGTCGGACTTTTGCCTGGCGATTGTAATGGGTTCGCTGGGCCTCCTGTGCCTTTTCCAAATGTCCCCGACCAAGCGGGGTGGCCTGGGCTCTCTGTTCTCACATCTGCAACACGTGGTCAGTTATATTTCTCCCTTCACTGGGTTCCTCTTCCCAGATTTCTTTTGCGATATCTAGTATGCCACGGGGACGGCGTCCATATAATTCAAAGGGGGAAAACCCAGTTGAGGCTGAGGTACCTCCCAGATTGCAAACATAAGGTAGGGTAGTAGGGTGCCCCAATCCTTCCCGTCCCGACTTACCACTTTCCTTATCATTGCTTTGAGGGTTCGGTTAAACCTTTCTACCAGCCCATCGGTCTGCGGATGATAGACTGAAGTTCTCAGGGTATGTATATGGAGCAGCGTACAGAGGTCCTTCATTAGCTTTGACATAAATGGGGTACCTTGGTTTGTTAATATCTCCTTTGGTAGCCCCACTCAGGCAAAGATCCCCACCAACTCTTTAGCTATCGTTTTAGATGCTGTGTTCCGCAGGGGGACAGCTTCTGGGTAATGAGTAGCATAATCCAGAATGACAAGTATATATTGGTGGCCCCGGGCTGTCTTCTCCAGGGGTCCCACTAGGTCCATGGCTATTTGCTCGAAGGGGACCTCTATGATGGGAAGGGGTACTAAAGGTGCCCTCAAGTCGGGACGGGGAATGTGCAGCTGACATTCCGGACAGGGCACACAGTATCTCCGCACTTCTTCATGTACTCCGGGCCAGAAGAATTGTCACAGGACCCATGCCAGGGTCTTCTCTACTCCCAAATGCCCCCAAAAAAGATGACTATGGGCCAGATTTAATACAGCATTCTGGTGTTTTTGCGGTCCTAGGATCTGCTGTACCTTCTGCCCCTGTACTGGTGCAACCCGGTATAAGAGATTCTTCTTCATTATGAAGTAGGGTCCTGATCCCTGGGTTTTCCCTTCCACAGGGACCCCATCTATTTCGGTCCCCTCCTTCCTAATGTTGTACCTTGGGTTTTCAACCTGGTCCCGTCCAAAATTTCCTCTCCCAGGGCTAATCTGCCCGAGATCTAGGGGGCCAGTCTCTGTTGCCTCTCCTGGTTCAGAGGTGTTAGGGTGAGGGTCAGACTCGGGTGCTTCTCCCTCCTGGGTGGCCTCCTTTCCAGCTGCTCAGGTCTGCCTACCTACGAGAGCGACCCTCTGGCTTTGGGCCAGTATTCAGGTTCCCAAGGCCTTAGCTGCCCTTCTTTCCCTTTTCGTCTTTCTACCCTGTCTGGAAGGGGAGAACAAATCTGGGGATATTTCCGAGAAGGTTGGGGGTTGACAGTCTACTGTGGATGCCTCACTACTTTCAGGGCTTCCCCCTTTCTCCAATCCCCCTACCGGGAGTAAGTCTCCAAACCCTGGGAAGTCCCTCCCTATGAGCACTGGGTATGGGAGTTTAGGGACTACTCCTGCTGCTACCTCAGTAGTGTTCTCCTGAATCTTGATTTTTACTGGGATGGTGGGGTAATAACCAACTGTCCCATGGACACATGTTATCCCCGTACGCTTAGCCCACAGCAGCTGACTACGCTTCACGAGCTTCCCCGAGACAAGCGTGATAGCTTTCCCCGAATCAACCAGGGCTGTGGTCTCTACCCCATTTAGCTTCACTGGTCTGGTGTACATATGTGGGGTTAGTGAGCCCCCCACAAGGTGGATTAGGGGGCATGGGTCTGCCCAGTTCCCCAGGTTACACTGCATAGGCTCCTCGGCATTGGGACACTGTGCAGCTATGTGTCCCCACTCCCCGCAGGCATAACATCTGTATGGAGCCCTAGGCGTTCCCTGGTCTCTTGGTTTGGGCAGTTTAACATCACAATCCTCTTCCCCCTCAGTGCTCCGACTCTTGGTGGCTTCTGGTGGGCCTTCAGCCCCTCTCTTTTTCTACCTGGGCTCTCCTGGCAGCTCAGTCACCTGAGCTCTAGGGCTTGGTGCTGCTAGTTTAACCCAGGGTGCTTCTTCCTTAACTGGTTGGGTCAGCTCCCTCGCCGTCCTTCGCCTTTCTACCAGCGTGACAACTTCGCCACAGATGAAGGGTTCATTCTGGCTTACCCAGGCGCGAAGGTCTGGCGGTAGTCCTCTCATGTACCGGTCGATGACAAGAACTTCTAGTATCTCCTCTGGACTCCGGGACTCAGTTGTAACCTGTTTCGTGCGAAATGGATGAGGTCATGTAATTGGGACCACGGGGTTTTGTTTTCCTGGTACCTGCACTCATGATATTGCTGGGCCCGCACTGCGGTCGTTACCCCAGATCTGGCCAGGATCTCTGCTTTCAGCTGGGGGTAGTCTGCCACAGCCTCTTCAGGCAGATCATAGTAGGCCTTCTGGGCCTCCCCACACCAGGAATGGAGCGAGGATGCCAGACCACTGTTCTCAGGGACAAAGCCTCCCGCAGGGCTGTCCTCTCCAAGGCCAGGAGGTATGCCTCTACATCATCCTCCCGCGTCATTTTCTGCAGCCAATTGCTGGCCCGCATGATCTGCATCCCATCATGGCCACGGTTCAGCTCTGTAAGGGCCTTTACCTGGTTTACCAGTTCCTGCAACATAGTCCGGTCTTGAGCAGCCTGGTCCATCAGCAGGCGATTAGTCTCTTGCTGCAGCCGCACTGCCTCCTGTGTCTGACCAGGAGTTGGGAGGTTTGAGTGGAACCCGGGTCCGCCCTCTACGCTGGGTTCCAGCCCAGGGCCCTGTGGAATGCAGCTGTCTAGAGAGCTTCCTGGAACAGCTGTGCGACAGCTACAACTCCCTGGACTACTTCCCCATGGCCTCCTCCCAACACCTTCTTTATCCTCACCATAGGATCTTCCTCCTGGTGTCTGATAATGCTTGTATCCCTCAGTCCTCCAACAGTCCACGTTCTCACTCTGAGCTCCTAGCACCTCTTGCTCCCAGCTCCTCACACATGCCACAAACTGAAGTGAGTTCCTTTTTAAACCTAAAAAGAAAAGGAGTACTTGTGGCACCTTAGAGACTAACAAATTTATTAGAGCATAAGCTGTAGCTCACGAAAGCTTATGCTCTAATAAATTTGTTAGTCTCTAAGGTGCCACAAGTACTCCTTTTCTTTTTGCGAATACAGACTAACACGGCTGCTACTCTGAAACCTGTGATTATGCAAGGTTTTTAAACCCAGGTGCCCTGATTAGCCTGCCTTAATTGATTCTAGCAGCCTCTTGATTAGAACACCTGCAGCCAATCAGCCTGTCTGTCTTAATTGTCTCCAGAAGGTTGCCGATTGTTCTGGAACCTTCCCTGTTGCCTTACCCAGGGAAAAGGGACCTACTTAACCTGGGCTAATATATCTGCCTTCTATTACCCTCCTGTAGCCATCTGGCCCAACCCTGTCACATCAGAAACTAGATTTTTGATTTAAAAATGCTGATAAATTTTTCATTATTTGCTGTGGGGCAGGGCACTTTTCAACCTTCCTTGGAAATCATTTGAGAAACTCTGTTTGCCTTCTCTGAACAGCTCAGTGCTGCACTGCCCCCAGACCAGCCTATGTGCAGGGACCAGAGTGACCCAGCCCTGGCCAGAACCCAGACTGCTCTTGGCTTCATCACAGCATATCAAGGAGCAGGAACCAGTTGCCCTTAAGCTTCTACCTGTTATCCAGACCTCTTTGAAGTGTCCATAGCCACGTGGGAAGTGGATGCATTGTAAATGGGTGGCAGCAGGCAGATCTCCCCTCCAGGGGCACTGGAGGTTCAATGTGCCATAAGTTCACTCCCATCACTCCCCTGCATAAACATGCTCAGATCTGGCACCAGATCTCCTGCTCTGAACCTCATTTGCCAAGATGAGAGAGGGTTGTCATGGTGTTGAAGAGATGCTGGCAGCAGAACCTTGGATCCTTTTCTATTAGCTGCCTTTTCCTCCAAAACAGGTTCTCTTTCCTCCATCAATACTAAGTCTGCCAGGTTACTTGGCCACTGTGATTTATTGCTCAATGTTATGGGAGCCTGCTTAGTTTTCAACCGACTCTATGATGCAGTGTGTGTGGGAGAGATTTTATTGTAACAGCCTCAGAGATGCTGCTGAAGGGGATTAGCTGAGCAAGGACTTTGGGAGTGTGGGCCACTTTTGATGGATCCAGGCGCATTCAGTTCCCCATCATCTCTGGCAACATCATGATTCTTGCTGCCAGGGAGAATCAAGCTGGATTCAATTCTGCTTAGTGTGTTGGCAGAGTTACCAGCTAAAGGTCAACCCCAGTGTCTTCACTGCAGTGGATGCTTGAGGCAGCAAAGAGAGCTCAGTTTGGCGATACCAGACAGAAGCTAGAAACTGAGCTGGGGATGAGCTGAGGTGGGGGAATAAAACCAATTCAGGAAACTCATCTTTACAGTCACTGGTCTAATCACTATAACACCATAACAGGCAGCCGCCACCTGAGTGCCCCCTCAAGGCCAGGGCAGCTCACCAGCATCCTGCCTCAGTTTCCCTTCTATAGAGCTCCACCCATCCAAAGTCCTTAGAACATTTATCTTCAGAGTGTAGTTTATTTACATACAATTCAAAACCCTCAGTGCTTGTGCTCCCCTCCTCCCATGCCTCTGGGCCACTCCCAGCCCTACCTGGCTGGAGTCTTTTGGTCCCTGTGGTCTCAAACTCACCTGCAACCTCTTGCTCTGTACAGAGCATTCTTCCTCCCTGCAGCTTCACTATAGCACAGCTTCCTCTCAGCCATGCTGGCTGTTCCTACAGGGCAGCTGCCCTCTCTCAGGCCCTATTGAGAGGCTGTTCATGAGGCACAGATGAGCTGGACCAGTTTCCTATTAAAGGACCCAGTCCATTCTGTGACACCCTTTGATGGAAGATAGAGATTTTAAAGCCAGCAAACAGAAGTGTCTAGGGCAGGGAGCATATGCGATAAGCAGAGCCTAGCGTACCTCCAGCCAGAATAAGCTTCAGATGAAGCAGTGTAGATAGAGAAGGAGGCAGACAGCCAGAACAAGAGAGTGGCGATATTCAGATATGGAGGATGCGGTCTTCTTCTTCTATGTCAAGAGTAGTAGAGTGTATCGCTATGATGCTGCCTTCATATTTGCAAATTGGGCAGTGAGTTGTTATAGGTTCCACGGTCTGTTCTGGGTGGCCACAGCCACACTCTGGAGAATTTTTAATTTTCCATTTGTGCATCAAGGATCTGGGCCTGCCATGGTTTGAGCGGATGCAGTTTAGGGTTGCCCATAAGCTTCGCGGAAGATCGAAGCCAGGCACATACCTCAGCCCTTGCTATTTCCCGCAGCCCCCACTGACCTGGAACAGTGAACTGTGGCCAGTGGGAGCTGCAATCGGCCAAAACTGCGGATGCTGCAGGTAAACAAACTGTCCTAGCCCGCCAGTGGATTTCTCTGATGGGTCGCGTGCCGAAGGTTGCCGATCCCTGATCTAGATCATGGGACATCAAGGTAGATGAGAGCCTGGTAAATGGGACAATTTAAAGGTATTTCAGATGTCTCATTATGCTGCTTATGCCGCAAATGCTGTATTTTATTGCAAAATTATTCTAGCCCCAGCAGATTCCAGATCCTGTTATAATAAAATAAAATAATGGGCATATTAGATGGTCTCGCTCTCCTGGAGTCTGCCAGATTAGTCCTTGCCTGGGGGGCCCCCACACAGACTGTTTTACACTGAGATGGCCCAAAGACATACAAAAAGACACTATCACGATAAATCACATAACCCTTTTCTCTCAGTTCCTCACCTAGCTTACTATTAGAGTAAAATGGCCAAGAGTTCTCAAACATTCTGATTTACTTTCCACCAATTTTTGCTGTTTCCTTTTTTGCACCTTGCTTCCTGCAGACTAGTCCAATCGGTTTCACTTTGTTTCCAAAAGTTTTTAGTTTTTCTGATGCTACCAGAGATTCTTGAATCCCACTCTAGGGGTAAACTATTGTTACCAACTAGTGCAGGGGTGGGCAAACTACGGCCCGGGGGCCACACTTCAGATGTTTTAATCTGGCTTTCGAGCTCCCGCCATGGCTTTGCATGGCTCTCAGAAACAGCGGCATGTCCCCTGTCTGGCTCCTACACGTGGGGCAGCCAGGGAGTTCTGTACGCTGCCTCCACCCCAAGCACCGCCCCCACAGCTCCCATTGGCTAGGAACTGTGGCCAATGGGAGCTGCAGGGGTGGCATCTGCAGACCAGGCAGCGCGCAGAGACACTTGGCCGCACCTCCACATAGGAGCCAGAGTGGGGACATGCCACTGCTTCCAGCAGGTGCTTGAAGTAAGCGCCACCCAGAGCCTGCACCCCTGACACCCTCCCATGCCCCAACCCCAGCCCTGATCCCCCTCCCCTTCTCGAACCCCTCGGTCCCAGCCCGGAGCACCCTCCTGCACCCCCTCATCCCTAGCTCCACTCCAGAGCTTGCACCCACAGCCGGAGCCCTCACCCCCCCCACCCCAACCCCCTGCCCCAGCCCGGAGCACACTCCTGCACCCTGTTGAATTCAAATTGGAGCAGGTACAGAGAAGGGCTACTAGGATGATCCAAGGAATGGAAAACTTGTCTTATGAAAGGAGACTTAAGGAGCTTGGCTTGTTTAGCCTAACTAAAAGAAGGTTGAGGGGAGATATGATTGCTCTCTATAAATATATCAGAGGGATAAATACAGGAGAGGGAGAGGAATTATTTCAGCTCAGCACCACTGTGGACACAAGAACAAATGGGTATAAACTGGCCACCAGGAAGTTTAGACTTGAAATTAGACGAAGGTTTCTAACCATCAGAGGAATGAAGTTTTGGAATAGCCTTCCAAGGGAAGCAGTGGGGGCAAAAGATCTATCTGGCTTTAAGATTCTACTCGATAAGTTTATGGAGGAGATGGTATGATGGGATAATGGGATTTTGGTAAGTAATTGATCTTTAAATATTCAGGGTAAATAGGCCTAATCCCCTGAGATGGGATATTAGATGGATGGGATCTGAGTTACCCAGGAAAGAATTTTCTGTAGTATCTGGCTGGTGAATCTTGCCCATATGCTCAGGGTTTAGCTGGTCACCATATTTGGGGTCGGGAAGGAATTTTCCTCCAGGGCAGATTGGAAGAGGCCCTGGAGGTTTTTCACCTTCCTCTGTAGCCTGGGGCACGGGTCACTTGCTGGAGGATTCTCTGCTCCTTGAAGTCTTTAAACCACGATTTGAGGACTTCAATAGCTCAGACATAGGTGAGGTTTTTCATAGGAGTGGGTGGGTGAGATTCTGTGGCCTGCGTTGTGCAGGAGGTCGGATTAGATGATCAGAATGGTCCCTTCTGACCTTAGTATCTATAAATCTACCCTGAACTCCCCATTTCTGGCCCCACCCCAGAGCCCTCACCCCCTCCCGCACCCCAACCCCCAATTTCATGAGCATTCATGGCCCGCCCTACAATTTCCATAACCAGATGTGACCCTTGGGCCAAAAAGTTTGCCCACCCCTGAACTAGTGGAATTACTCCTTTAGCTCACAGAGGTGAGAAGTTGGTGTATCGCTTCCCTCCCTCCCCCCCGCCCATAGGGGTAATGTAAAGGGAAATAGCTTTCTCCTCTGATGATCTAATCTACCTCTGTGTGTCTGATCCAGCTCCTAGTGAAGACAGTGATAAAAGTCCCATTGGCTTCAGGAGAGCAGGATTGGGCTCTAAGTGCTTGAAATCTTTCAATGAACACAGGATGTGATTCAAAGCCTCATCTAAAACATGGCATCACTAGTAGCAGAGCGCTCCTAAAACAATGCTTGGGCATTGGTTCATTGCTGACTCAAAAGTAGATCTTGTGATCTTCAGTTTGGGAGACATATGGGGTTTTTTTGGAATCTGGGTTCACTCTGGAACAGAATGAAACCAAATTTGCCAACATTTCTTTGCAAATTAAAATAAATTCATTTCAGAAATACTGAAACAGGGTGTTTCTAAAATGAAATGAGAAACTGACGTTGTTGATTACAGAACTGCTATTTAATAAATACTAGCCATGAAAATGAGAAGAATGTCAGTTTCACCAAGCTGCTGCCTGGGCTCCCAGGGTCTGTGGCTTCAGGGCAGCCCTGCCATACATTCTATCCCTGGGCCAGAGACCCCAGGGCTTCTGGACTCCCAGCCTACCTGGCTCCCTGGGCTGCCCAACTTCTGAGCTGGTGTAACCTTTGGGTGGGCTAGAGTTCACTTCATTGCCCATCTCCAATGCCTTAAAAAAAACATCCAACTCCCACAGAAAGTAGCTGGAGACCCAGAGTTCAGTCTCTAAGGATTTTCAGCAAGGATTGCACCAGGTCAACCTCCCCACATTCAAGTCCCAACAGGAACTAAAAAAATAAATTTAATTTAATAACTTTATTATTTGTTTCTTTATTGTAAGATTTTATAATCTAATGTTTACAGCATGACATGGCTATTTTATAATCCACAGACATTACCTTCACAGGTTTCAGAGTAGCAGCCGTGTTAGTCTGTATTCGCAAAAAGAAAAGGAGTACTTGTGGCACCTTAGAGACTAAAATTTATTTGAGCATAAGCTTTTGTGAGCTACAGCTCACTTCATCGGATGCATTCAGTGGAAAATACAGTATTTTCCACTGAATGCATCCGATGAAGTGAGCTGTAGCTCACAAAAGCTTATGCTCAAATAAATTTGTTAGTCATTACCTTCACAGTTATACATAAACACGAAGAAAAATTAAAATTGAACAGTTCAATCCCCACAGAAATATAGTGAGAAGAAACAAAGTTCCCAAAAGCTAAGGTTTTGTTTACCTAAGTCTCCGTTAGAGTCTTTGATCACCAAATCTAGACAGTCTGCTGAGTCTAAAACAACATCTTCCCTCCACTTGCTTGTAGGAATCTTCAGTTGGATCCATGCTCTTCCTCTGCTGAAATCACTGCCAGCCAGTCAGCTGAATGATTAACCAACCACTCAGTTACCTGTCTAGAGTTAAAGAAAACGCTGTTACAAGAAAATACACCCCTTGATGCCTTTGAGGAGCAGTGGGCGCTGTCCGGGGTTCTCTGCTCGGTGTCCCCGTCCGGTTCCCTTCGTTTGACCCTTTGACCGCACTCCTGTCCCTTTTGTTCATTAGTTGTGCCCTGTAATTATTTGGTTTTCCAGGTCCTGTGGACCCCCCTCTTAGGCTGTGGGGGATCCTTTAGCAGTGGGCGGGCTTCCTGGATTCCAATAAGACAAGAAAATGCACAACTGAGAATAGCAAACTAGAAATGACTCCTTCCGCATTACTGCATTGAAAGAAAAGTGGGCAACTCAGACGAGTTGAGACAATGTAACTAGAACAGTTTGGCTAATATCAAAGCAACATTCAAAACATACAATTAAAATAGAAGTTATTTTCCCTCCCAATTTCCCCTGGCTATAATTAGCCTTTCCCAGGCTTCCCTGTTAGAGGGTTCACAATATCACTAACCTGCTGCAAAATCCTTCAGAGGTAGGGACAGCAGCCTGTTTCCTGCTCCTGGGCTCAGCTTCTCCCAACTCACCCAGGGCACGTGGCCTTCTGCAAACCAGCTGCCCTGACTGCTGGCCCTCCTGGAGTCTGACCCCAGCGACAGGGAACCTATTGGAGCAGACCCAAAACTACTGCCCCCAAGTCCAGAGGCTTCTGGATGTGGAGTGCTTAATCTGCCTACCAACAGCATCCATGGCCACCGCCTTGGATTGTGTTTAATAAGCTTTCCAAACACAGCTCAGCACACAGGCCCCGGAGCTTGCAGTTTATATCCATTGAAGTCCAAGTCACACAGTCATGGTGCCGCTGGCTTGGTGCATCCATGACACAGTCCTCACAATCTTCAAAAAGCTTTTCCCTAAGACAGTGATTAAGGACAGCATAAACAGCAACGCGTACAATAGTCCGCATGACTATTTTACGCTCACAACGTGGCAAGGGCTTAGTTAGTTCTATGCCAAGCCTCCTCCTATACTCCTCATAGCCGTCATCCTCGGCATCCTCTTCAACAATTTGTATTGGCGTTGAGCAAAAACACGGTTTGCTGTCACTGCAATAGCCACCTCAATGAACTCCATTCCAGGAAGTGCTATGTTTTTGTGTTTGTGTCTGCAGTCAATACACAGCTGCTGCTGTCTTGATCAGCATTTTTAGCCTTCTCAAATAAGTAGTTAGGAATAGAAGAATTTCCTAATGCTCTTTCCACTGCATCAGAGGACTGCTGGCTGTAACAGAGAAGTTGTGCCAGAGATGTGAATCGTGTGATTTAGCTTGCCTACTATGTGTGTTCTGGCTTAACTAAAACATTATTGTCTGGTGTTGTTTAACATCTTTATTAATGACCTGGATGTAGACAGAGAGAGCAGACTGGTCAAGTTTGCAGATGACATAAAGTTAGGAGGAGTTGCCAGTACTTTGGAGGATAGAACTAACATTCAGAGGGATCATGGTAAATTGGAGGACTGGGCTATAGACAACAAAATGAAATTCACCAAAGACAAATGTGAGGTGCTGCATTTAGAGAAGAAAAGCAAATGCACAGATACAGAATGGGGGATAACCGGCTTGGCAGCAGCACTGCTGAGAAGGATCTGGGAGCTGTGGTGGATCACAACCTCAGCAAGAGTCAGCAATGTGATGCTGTTGCAAAAAAAAAAAAAAAAAGCAAATGCAATTAACAGAGGTATAGCATGCAAGTCATGGGAGGCAATAGTACTGCTCTACTCAGTGCTGGTTAGGCCTCAGCTGGAGTATGGTGTCCAGTTTTGGCCACAATGTCTAGAAAGGATGTAAAGAAACTGGAAAGGATCCAGAGGCAAGTGACAAATATGATCAGAGGGATGGAACACAAGCCATATGAGCAAAGGCTGAAGGAACTGGCTATGTTTAGTTTGGAAAAGAGGCGATTAAGGGGGGACATGATAGCAATATTCAGATACTTGGAAGGCTGCCATAAAAAAAGACAGAGAAAAGTTGTTCTCTCTTGTCACAGAGGGCAGGATGAGACGCGATGGGGTCAAACTACAGCACAGCAGATGTAGATTAAACCTGAGGAAAATCTTCCTAACTGTCAGAACAGGAGGACAATGGGACAGACGCCTAGGGAGCTTGCGGAAGCTCCTTCGCTGGAGGTTTTCAGAAGGAGGCTAGAGCCGTCTGTCTGGGATGGGTTAGAAACAACAAGTCCTGCATGGTTGCAGGGGGCTGGATGACCTGACCTTGTGATCCCATCTCACCCTGTGGTTCTATGAGTGCTGCTGAATAGCACCAGGAGAGCATTCCGGTGTGTTCTGGCTTGACCATAGCACTGGCTAGAGTCACACTCTCTCTCTTCTCCCAATGACTATACCCAGTGGGAGACTGAGAGACACCCTCAGGCCGTGATGGGGACACATGACACTCCTTCTCTTGCTGCAGGGGCTGGTACTTGCGGCCAAGGGGGCGACGCCAGCCTCTTTCTGAGAGACGTCGTGATGCTGACGCAGAGGCTGCTCCTGCCAGGGCTGGCCCACAACATTTTGGCACCTGAGGCGGGGAGCTGAAATGATGCCCCCATGTCCCCTCACTTGGGCCAAAACTTTGAAAGCTCTCAATTCAGCCTTCTTCCTGTTCTACTCCTCTCATGGTACTGCTCTGCTAATTCTCCTTTACTGGGATAGGTAACAACTTAAAATGCCTTGTTCAAAAATTTTAAGTAACACTTAAACTTTCAAACGCCTGAACAGCAAATGTAACTTTTCTTGTCTGCATAGTAAACACTGGCATTTTTATCTGTTTGAATAATCAAAGTGGTGCTTTCTGTGCCTTCTTGGTTGCAAAGATTTGAACTGCTTCCTGCTGAAGGTCCACAGTCTGGGCCAGCTCATGCTCTATTGAGATGGTTGCAAGGCCAACCAGCCTCTCCTGTGTCATTGTGGAGCGTAGATGTGTTTTTATTAACTTCAGCTTGGAGAAGCTGCATTCTCCACTGGCAACCGTTACAGGAAGTGTTAGAAGTATGCGCAGAGCAACAAAAGCATTTGGAAAGAGGGTGGCCATCTTATTTGTGCACACATATTCCAGAACAGCCTTTGAAGTTGATCCTGCTGAAATGTATCTTGAAAGGACTTTCAGTTCATCACCTAAATCACTTGCATTAATATCGCGCATGTCATCATGTGTCAACACTGTCTCTAGTGCCCTGCATTGCTGGCGTAGGTCTTCTTCAGGTATAGTGAGGAGTTTTGGAATATCATACAACATCCCAGATATACTGCTGTGTTCCTTGAGCTGCATGAAACATTCAACTGACTGTATGCACAATCTAGCACCTGGTTAAAGAATTCAACTTTGAATTGTTGTTTGAGGTCTCTTATGGGATTATCCCATGCCTCGTAATCAAATGTCTTCTTCTTCGGTGACTTTTGTATTCTTGACTAGGTGGGAAAATAGCTTCAGTGTGAAGTTCCTCTGCCAACTTCTGTGCACTCTTTAGAACATTTTGAAATCCCTCATCTGACCGGCAAGACTGTAGGTATGACTTTACTTTGTCCAGTTGTTCCATTGCTCCAGATACATCAAGGTCAACACCTTGCAGTCTCTTGCTTACAACATTTATTTCAAACAGTATGTCATGCCACAACACTAAGCCACAGAGAAATTTGAAGTTATATATGTTTCTGGTGATTCTATTTCTCCCTCCCACTGTTCTCCCATGAAGAGTTCCTGTCATAGCATTATCCTCCATAATGGCAACTATGGCATCATCTATCTTCCCAATTTGGTGTTTGATAGGCTTTATTGCCTCCACTTGACTTTCCCCATCATGTGGCACTCTTACTTAGATTCATAGATTCATAGATACTTAGGTCAGAAGGGACCATTCTGATCATCTAGTCTGACCTCCTGCACAGCGCAGGCCACAGAATCTCACCCACCCACTCCTATGAAAAACCTCACCCATGTCTGAGCTATTGAAGTCCTTAAATCATGATTCAAAGACTTCAAGGAGCAGAGAAGCCTCCCTCAAGTCAACCATGCCCCATGCTACAGAAGAAGGCGAAAAACCTCCAGGGCCTCTCCAATCTGCCCTGGAGGAAAATTCCTTCCTGACCCCAAATATGGCAATCAGCTAAACCCTGAGCATATGGGCAAGATTCACCAGCCAGATACCCAGGAAAGAATTTTCTATAGTAACTCAGATCCCATCCATCTAATATCCCATCTCAGGGGATTTGGCCTATTTACCCTGAATATTTAAAGATCAATTACTTACCAAAATCCCATTATCCCATCATACCATCTCCTCCATAAACTTATCGAGTAGAATCTTAAAACCAGATAGATCTTTTGCCCCCACTGCTTCCCTTGGAAGGTTATTCCAAAACTTCACTCCTCTGATGGTTAAAAACCTTCGTCTGATTTCAAGTCTAAACTTCCTGGTGGCCAGTTTATACCCATTTGTTCTTGTGTCCACATTGGTGCTGAGCTTAAATAATTTCCTCTCCCTCTCCTATATTTATCCCTCTGATATATTTATAGAGAGCAATCATATCTCCCCTCAACCTTCTTTTAGTTAGGCTAAACAAGCCAAGCTCCTTAAGTCTCCTTTCATAAGACAAGTTTTCCATTCCTCAGATCATCCTAGTAGCCCTTCTCTGTACCTGCTCCAGTTTGAATTCATCCTTTTTAAACATGGGAGACCAGAACTGCACACAGTATTCTAGGTGAGGTCTCACCAGTGCCTTGTATAACGGTACTAAAACCTCCTTATCCCTACTGGAAATGCCTCTCCTGATGCATCCCAAAACCGCATTAGCTTTTTTCACAGCCATATCACATTGGCAGCTCATAGTCATCCTATGATCAACCAATACTCCAAGGTCCTTCTCCTCTTCCGTTACTTCTAATGGATGCGTCCCCAACTTATAACTAAAATTCTTGTTATTAATCCCTAAATGCATAACCTTACACTTCTCACTATTAAATTTCATCTTATTACTATTACTCCAGTTTACAAGGTCATCCAGATCCTCCTGTATAATATCCCGATCCTTCTCCGAATTGGCAATACCTCCCAGCTTTGTATCATCTGCAAACTTTATTAGCACACTCCCACTTTTTGTGCCAAGGTCAGTAATAAAAAGATTAAATAAGTTTGGTCCCAAAACCGATCCCTGAGGAACTCCACTGGTAACCTCCCTCCAACCTGACAGTTCGCCTTTCAGTAGGACCCATTGCAGTCTCCCCTTTAACCAATTCCTTATCCACCTTTTGATGTTCATATTGATCCCCATCTTCTCCAATTTAACTAATAATTCCCCATGTGGCACGGTATCAAATGCCTTACTGAAATCTAGGTAAATTAGATCCACTGCATTTCCTTTATCTAAAAAATCTGTTACTTTTTCAAAAAAGGAGATTAGGTTGGTTTGGCACGATCTACCTTTTGTAAAACCATGTTGTATTTTGTCTCATTTACCATTGACTTCAATGTCCTTAACTAATTTCTCCTTCAAAATTTTTTCCAGGACCTTGCATACTACAGATGTCAAACTAACTGACCTGTAGTTACCCGGATCACTTTTTTTTCCTTTCTTAAAAATAGGAACTATATTAGCAATTCTCCAATCATTCGGTACTATTCCTGAGTTTACAGATTCATTAAAAATTCTTGCTAATGGGCTTGCAATTTCAGGTGCCAATTCCTTTAATATTCTTGGATGAAGATTATCTGGGCCCCCCGATTTAGTCCCATTAAGCTGTTTCAGTTTCGCTTCTACCTCTGATATGGTAATATCTACCTCTATATCCTCCTTCCCATTTGTCATGCTACCATTATCCCCAAGATCCTCTTTAGCCTTATTAAAGACTGAGGCAAAGTATTTGTTTAGATATTGGGCCATGCCTAGATTATCTTTAACCTCCACTCCATCCTCAGTGTTAAGCGGCCCCACTTCTTCCTTCTTAGTTTTCTTCTTATTTATATGGCTATAGAAACCACTCAGTGGTTTCAGTGTCAGAGAGGATGTTCCCAGATGTTGCTTCAAAATTTGCCATCAATGAGTTGATGCAGAGAAAAATACATAGATGCTTTGAATTACATTAAAAAATTCAGCAACCTCACTAGAAGCAGATGCTGCATCACTGACCACCACGTTCAATGAATGAGAGCTGCATGGGACAAAAACAAGCTTGAGGGTTTAACTCTCGGATCTGTGTCTGCACTCCTCTGTTCTTTCCTCTCATGTTGGCACCATTATCATAGCCCTGACCTCTCATGTCAGCTATCACAATTCCCGTATCTTCCAGCTTTTTAAGAAGCACATTTGTCATATCAGCTCCTGTAGTATAATCATAGATCATAGAATCATAGAATCATAGAATATCAGGGTTGGAAGGGACCCCAGAAGGTCATCTAGTCCAACCCCCTGCTCAAAGCAGGACCAAGTCCCAGTTAAATCATCAATAATCAATGTCAATAAATTCTAGAAAATGCTCTCTGACAATCACCATTGCAGGGACATTTTCACTAGGTTCTGTTGTTGTTACAAAATGCACCATTAAAGTCATTTATTCCGTATGGCTGATGTCAGGTGTGCAGTCCAGAATAACAGAGTAATATCTTGCTGACTTCAGATCTGCCCCAATCTTCTGTTTGACTTTTGTTGCCAGTAACTGTATGATCTCATTTTGAATTGTTTTTCCAAGGTAGTGGTGTGTGTACATTTCTTGGGTGGTGACTCTTCTTAGATGATCCTGGAGTACAGCATCAAACTCAGCCATCAGCTCCACAATTTTAAGGAAGTTTCCATTGTTTGACACATACAGCTGATCTGAAGTGCCACACAATGCTTGGTTTTGGGTAGCAAGCATTATCACAATGACAATGAGCCTTTTCAGAACATTTTGCCAGTAAAGAGACACTGATGCAATCTTCTCTTGATGCTGATCATCTATGGTGGCCTTTAACCTTAGTCTCATCTCAAGCTCTTTCAACCTATGGAATGCTCTCTGGTGATTTGCTGCCTTCTCATGGCATGCCAGATTTCTAGCCAGATTTGTCCAGTCCTTTGTTCCTGTAGAACCCAATGTGGTTGGAACATTAGACTGGAAGAGTTTGCAACAAAAACAGTATGCAGCATTCTGGGGCTTTGAGTACAAAAGCCATGGCCTCTCCACTTTGTCACCATTGGGGATTTCATGCCAGTAATGTGTTAGATGGAAACTTCTATTTTCATTGTCTTTGGGAAACATGAAGTTTTTCACTTGCTGTGGCCCATGCAGTAGAAGGAAGTCCCTCAGGCTACTGCTCAAGTGGGTCCACAGTCCTGGATCATCTAGACTTAAGGAACTAAACTCAGCAGCAGCTGTTTCTTGCGCCTCCACCACACTCTTCTCTGATCTACATTTTTCTTCAGGAATGTGCATGGTTACATCCATTTGAGATGGAGATATGCATGCTGCAGTAGCTTCCAGGTCACCTGCACTCTGACTTACGGAAGATCAGGCATCTCCTCACCACTCACATCCTCACTGGGGCCGGAAGGCTCACCGTGAACATTTTTGTCTATGTAACTCAGGAGAGCTCCTTCCTACTTAGATAGAAAAGCTTCCTTTGCTTTCTTTCTTTTTCTGAATGCTGCCCCAAACGGGCATTTTCTTCTTTCACTCATGACTGCTGTTCTATGCAAGCTATAGCGGCTCTCAAAACTCAGTTGAAGGGGACAAATAAGCAGGCTGGTAGCAGGGCCTGAGTGAGGGAAGAGATCAGCGTCTTAAGGGCCTAACTGTCTCCTACTACTTCAGTTGACTGCCTGTTCTCCTCAAGTGGGTTCAGGGAAGCAGCAGAAAACAGGAAGCTCCCTGAGAAGCTGGTGTTAATCAGTCCAGGCTCCTGGAGGGGCTGGAGAGGTACATAAGAGGCTCCTCCTCCACTCTCTCCCTGCAGCTCCTGCTGCTTTCTGTTATTCCCTCTCACCTTTTCTCCTGCCTGCCTGTTCTGTCTCTTGTGCCTTCCTTCTTCCAGCACCGCACTCCACCATTTCTGTGCATCTAGAGCAGAGAGAATCCAGATGCACCAGCAGCAGACACAATTTTCTACACTATGAGTCCTAGTGGCACCTCCACACAGTCTGGTACCTGAGGCGGCCACCTCAGTTCGCCTCATGGTAAGGCCAGCCCTGGCTCCTGCAGCCTGTTGGCTAGCTCCCGAAGGGCCTTTCCTGTGGTCTTGGAGTGGGACGTCAGCATCCTCCACATCTCTGCAGCAACGCTGCAAAGGGAGAGAGCCAGTGTCACCTGGTCAGAGCCCTGCCAGCCTCCTGCACCCCCCCACCACCCCAGCACCGGCACACCTGGTGGGTCTCCCGCCACCAGCCGGCCCTTCGTTGCCCTCCTGCTGCAGCAAGGGCCCCCATTGGCTGGTGCAGCCTGCATGGGGGCCAGGTCTGAGTGTCAGCCCCAGGAGAGGCTGAGGGATGCCATACAGGGTTTTGCAGGCTGGTCTGCCTCCAGGGCAAGTCAGCCTGCAAAACCCTCCAGGAGAAGCAGCAGCTCTGAAGGAAGCAGGAGATCTCTGAAAGGTTCTGCAATCCCCTGTCCCCAGCAGCAGGACCAGTCCAGGGGACCCAGAGCACAAGTGGCGGCAGCCTCAGCCCTGTACCTGTCACATGACAGTGAGCAGCCCAGCAGGGTTATGACCACCTCCTCGCTGTACTGGTAGCCCAGCAGGAGAAGGGCCCTGAGCAGCTCCTGCTGGGCCAGTGGCTCGCTGATGGAGTCTAGGTTGTGGTACATGCTCCTCACTGCCTCCAACACCTGGAAGGGAAATGGGGAGATGGGGGGCTTGGGTTCCTTGCGCTGCTATTGATCTGGGGTGCCAGGGACCTGCCTCACCTGAGAGCCATCTACCCTTCCAGATGCTCTTCCCAGCCCCAGACCTAGAGCACAGGACCAGTTCCTGGCCTATCAATTCATGGACTGCAAGGCCACAAGTGGGCATGGAGATCACCTAGACTGACCCCCCCACCCCCGCATTGCACAGGCCAGAGACCTGCCCCCACAATAACACCTAGCTCCTGGAGATAGAGCCACCCACGGATGGGCTCCCCAGCAGGGTGTTCTCACTGCAGCTCTTACTCTCTCCAAGCTTGGGCTGGGGACCCCCAGGATCTCATGCAGCATGTGCCCGGCCACCACCGGGTCATGGACGCTGGTGTCTCTCATGCCGTTGATAGCAGTGAGGAGGAGGTCCATGGGCTTGGATGGGTGGAAGTACTTTCCAAATATCTGAAACAAACCTGCCAGTGAAACCCCTTTTGCTGCCCAGCGTGGTTCCAGTCAGTGGCCGAGCAGCCAGCACTGGCCCAGCCAGGAGTGCAGGCAAATCCCGCTCTGTCGGACAGGGCTGGGTTACTGCTCATGGACAGCACAGTACCCAGCCAGCAATCAGGAGCTGTCGTGCATGGCAGAGGCCAGCGTGGCAGTGCATGGGGGCACAATACTGCGCAGCACAGATACACTCTCTAGTGCTCAGCAGGGGCTAGTGCGCAGATGCAGTGATGCCTTTTATTGCATTAATCTCTGGGGAAGCTCCCAGCACACCTGACAAGGAGCTGGGATCAGGTTTGGATGAGCCCCAGTGCATTTTGGGATGTGGCACGTAGGGCAGCATATTGGGCTGCATTAGTAGAAGCACTGCCAGCAGATCGAGGGAAGTGATTATTACCCTCTATTTGGCAGTAGTAAGGTCACATCAGGAGTATTGCATCCAGTTTTGGGCCCCCCACAACAGAAAGGATGTGGACAAATCGGAGAGAGTCCAGCGGAGGGCAACTAAAAGGATTAGGGGGCTGGGGCACATGATTTATGAGGGGAGGCTGAGGGAAGTGGGCTTATTTAGTCTGCAGAAGAGAAGAGGGAGGGGGGATTTGATAGCAGCCTTCAACTACCTGTAGGGGTGTTCCAAAGAGGATGGAGCTAGGCTGTTCTCAGTGGTGGCAGATGATGGAACGAGGAGCAATGATCTCTAGTTGCAGTGGAGGAGAGGTCTAGTTTGGATGTTAGGAAAAACTATTTCATGAGGAGGGTGGTGAAGCACTGGAATGGGTTACCTAAGGAGGTGGTGGAATCTCCCTCCTTAGAGGTTTTTAAAGCCCAGCTTGACAATGCCCTGGCTGGGATGATTTAGTTGGTGTTGGTCCTGCTTTGAGCAGGGGGTTGGACTAGATGATTTCCTGAGGTCTCTTCCCACCCTAATCTTCTATGATTCTATGAGGTGGAGTGGGCCATAGGCAGGGCTCTGGCCCACCTGGATGGGGTCAGTCACATGCCTGGGTCTGTCTCTTCCCCCTGACTCCCAGGGTGTTAATTCCTGACACCTGCTAAATCTGGGCACAACAGTCATATGAAGCATTGACTGTAGTTACCATGGCGATATCACTGGTGTTGGTGAACCAGAAGATGTTCTCGGCTTGCCAGACCCTGAGGACCTGCAGGTGCTCTTCACTCTCCTTTGCCGGCATCGTGCCTGAACCGAGGCAGGCGAGGGGAAACAGACAGCAGGCAATATAAATCAGATGTTGGGATTTTGATGACGGGGAGAACCGCATGGTAAATTGCCTGTCTGGTGCAAAGGTTGCAGCTCTCACGAGACATCCAGACAGACTTATGTGCATTGCTGTGGTATGTAACCTAGCATTTAAATCGGCTTCTGTACGAGATAGCTAATGTGACAGTGAATTTTAAAAAAGTCTCCAGATGTGATCCCTGGTAAACTTCACTTCAGTACCAGGCAAACTGTTGAATGTATAGGAAAGAACAGAATTATCAGACACCAATCTGCTAGAATTCTTTGAGGGGGGTCAACAAGAATGTGGAGAAGGGTGATCCACATTTGGCAACAAACCTTGATGCCAACTCTGTCCACATATCTAAACCAGCGACACCATCACAGGACCTAACCAGATCAGCCACACCATCACCAATTCATTCACCTGCACATCCACTAATATAATATATGCCATCATGTGCCAGCAATGCCCCTCTGCTATGTACATCCGCCAAACTGGACAGTCCCTACATAAAAGGATAAATGGACACAAATCAGATATTAGGAATGGCAATATACAAAATCCTGTAGGAGAACACTTCAACCTCCCTGGATACACAATAGCAGATGTAAAGGTAGCCATCCTGCAGCAAAAAAAAAAAAAAAAAACTTCAGGACCAGACTTCAAAGACAAACTGCTGAGCTTCAGTTCATTTGCAAATTTGATACCATCAGCTCAGGATTAAACAAAGACTGTGAATGGCTCGCCAACTACAAAAGCCATTTCTCCTCCCTTGGTGTTCACACCTCAACTGCTAGAAGAGGGCCTCATCCTCCTTGATTGAACTAACCTCATTATCCCTAACCTGATTCTTGCTTGCATAGTTATACCTGCCTCTGGAAATTTCCACTACATGCATCTGACGAAGTGGGTATTCATCCACGAAAGCTTATGCTCCAATAGGTCTGTTAGTCTATAAGGTGCCACAGGACTCTTTGCCACTTTTACAGTGGCTATTGCTACCTCAAGGGGAATAAGGTAACGCTTCAAAAGGGAAAACTCTAGAAATGGTAGAGGAGGGGGAACTAGAAAAGGAAAACCCCTTTTCTCAGAAGGGCTGACTCGATTCTTTTCTGTGTCTGTCACCGGTTAGATTAGCTGACAATAAGTGTGTCCCTCCCTATGTGGTACAGTGAAAATAAAGAGAAAACAAGGTAATGTAGTACAAACAAAGGTAAGTGTATTAAGAGTAAAGGTACAGAAAATGGGAAAATAGGGGGAGAAACACAAGCAAAAACAAACAGTGAATCAGTGACTGGTTTACGAGCTTGAAGCTCAGACCCACAAAACATCCCTTGGTATTTGAGAAAATAACAAACGATACCCCAATACAGAAATCTTTCCCTAGTATTTCTAGATGCAGTGGACACAATATACGGATGCAAGGCCCAGGACCTTCTGGTTTTAATGAAATCCAACATGGAGTATATGAGCAGTGACCCTTGGTCTCCATCTTTGTAAGCTGACTAGTTTACAGTTAAGACACTGGATTCCCCTGACTCAGACCAGACAGAACCAGCTTTTCTCTCCAGAGCCAGCCCCCAACATTCTTTTCCCTCAGAATTCTCCCCGCCATAGAGAATATAAAAAGAAAAGGAGGACTTGTGGCACCTTAGAGACCAACAAATTTATTAGAGCATAAGCTTTCATGAGCTACAGCTCACTTCATCGGATGCATGTAGCTCACAAAAGCTTATGCTCTAATAAATTTGTTAGTCTCTAAGGTGCCACAAGTCCTCCTTTTCTTTTTGCGAATACAGACTAACACGGCAGCTACTCTGAAACCTGTCATAGAGAATATAGGAGATCTTGCTCAGCGCCTGCGCGAGGCTGTCCATTCCAGTGGCAGCACATGTACGGTTGGGTCTTCCCACTGCTCCAGAGCCAGTGAGAAGAACACCATCCATCCCGTAGCAAGACTGTGTCCTCCATCAGGCACCACAGGGGCAGCAGGAGCTATGTTTTTAACTGTCTCTAAGGCTTCTGGTTTAATTGGGTACTGCCTATGAGCCTTGTGAGTTGGTCCTCCTACCACTATAGGCTCCATATTTACTATCTCGCAATCTTGTTTATCTGTTGCCCAAACTTCAAGGTGAAGGGAACAGTGTGTCTCCACTGGACTTCCCCTCCCCTCCTCCCCCCGCACTCTGGTATTATTGCCTTACTACTGGTAATCATAGCTATATTTTCAGATGGTCTTTCCTGCTTGGACCCTCCGGCCCATTCAATGCTGCTGGCTCAGGGGTTGATTACTCCCCCCCCCCATGCCCCCCCCCAAGCTCCTTAAAGAGATCTATGTTGCAAATTGTGTCTCCCTGCTTGGGGCAAACCCAGATTTGGCTTACTGTAACCATATCTTCAAATTCTATTTCTACTGGCTGGCTTAGGGTGGCTTTTAGTCTTCCCCCTCCCATCCCTTTGATCCATATGGTTCAATGGGTAAGGGGGCAGGTCTTGGCTGGTTATCGATTCCAAGGCTCCTGTGTCTATTAACATACTGCACAGTCAGCCCCCCACTCGTGCGTTAAGAAACATCCTGGGGTTGCCTTCGGTCCCAGCCACGGAGGCTGCTATTACCTATTTGCTAGCCAGGAATTTGGGCAAAAAGAGGAGGGATTGAAGGGTAACCATGAGGGGATTCCTTCTGTGGCTCCGGCTGCCCCTGTGGTGCACGATGGAGGACTGTTTTTGCAGGACACGTGCAATAACCAATAAACCGGTCTGGCCAGAGGTGAAGGTAGAGCTATGGTTAGGACATGAACAGTCAGAACATAAAAAGATTCACATAAAATCATACACCGATGATTATGTCAATAGGGAGACTAGTAACATCACAGTTCTAATAACAGCTGACTGCCCAGTTGTTCGTTGGTGTCAAGTGCTAGAAACTATGGAATTTTATGGAAGCATTTGGAGGGACACATGGAATTGCATGGGATCCCCACTTATAATGAAAGACACTATCAAACCATGTTGTGGCCCTCTCAGAGGGACAGTGTCTAAATTAATGCAACCTGCATCCAGATTACCTTTAAAGGGGGACAGCTGCATACTAATAGTGAGGGGGAATACAAGGTCCTGGACTTTCCCTCATTTAAACATAACTACCTTGCATACTGCAACAATACAGGCATCGAACAAAACACACAGGCCTCTGTGCTGGAATTTGTGTAGGGCTATGTAGGGAAGAAACCAAATATTCATAAAAGGTCATGTGCCAATTATACCAGCACGGTGCCTGTGGAGGTTGGGCCTGTTGACTCCAGGTGGGGCCTTCCGCTTAAGGCATGGACAGAGGTAACCCCGGGAGCATGGCGGACATTTGTTGAACAATGGCCCAAACTAGAATGTCCACGGCTGGGAACAATTAACCTAGTTATCAAAGACAGGGTGGAACCACCCGACTGTGTGTTATGCCCTGAACAAATTCCTGTTCCAGAGCCAGGATTGATAATGATAGGACCAATGTTACCGTTTCTCACCTCAGTGGTATTTCACACCTCCAGGGTCGAGGTGCGCATCCCCTTAGAGAAAGTAAATAGACAACGTAAGGGTCAGGCTTCAAATGGGCTGGAACATTACTAGCCTGACAAACCAAATTGGTGAGCGCCTAACTAGACAGAGAAGGGGATTAGTAGATACTATTGCAGGGTGGTTTGGTGCAGGTAACTCTGTTGCCATAGCATACTAAGCTGAGAGGAGGAACCGACTTGAATCAAGGCTGGCAGATGCCGTAATATCTAATGCCCGGGGAGGATTGGATACTAATAGGGCCAGTCGACTGCTTCTAGACAGCTTAAAGGATCTGTCAAACTCTGTATCCACCTCACTGGATATAACAAAATACCTGGGGCAAGAATTCACCAGCCTGTTAATAAATGGTACCAAAATAAAGGAATTGGAGGAAAGTTGTTAGAGAGCAGGGCAAGCACTGGCCATCACCACACAGGGAATTGTCACCAATCTCCTGGATGGCTGGGTCCACCCAGCCCTTTTGGAAGTGGTGGGACCCCATCTCACCAGTACCCCTCCATGGGAACGGGGAAACAGAAAATCAATGAGAGTCCAAAGACTGGTTTGGACAGGTCACAGCATAATCTTCAGTCTCCTATTGCCTCTGGGAATCCCTCACTCACAACGAGCTAGAATGGTGACCTCCCTGCCAGTATGGAGGAGGGGTCATGTTACTAAAATAGAAGGCATTGCATATTCCGAGATCACCAGGAAAGCGCTGTACCCTAGTGAATGTTGCACCAACTCTGATAAGGAAATTTGGTGTATATGCCTTTATAATGTTCTAACAAATCTGTCTAGGTTTGAGGTGGCTGTCACTGAGAAACTGGTGCACAGGGAGCTGGTCCAGATGAATGGTACCTACCGGTGTGTGACTGCCCAGAACCACTCCATTGAGTTAAATCAATGACCTGCCCCTCGACACATCCATCCATGTGCATGACGAAGGGCAACCCTGACTGTTGATGGGACACAGTTCCACCGTACTCTGCCAATGACGGGTAACCTAATATGGGATCCAGAATGGCACTATGGCAGTAAGTATCTAGAGGAGGGTCTTCTGGCCCTGCAGGCGAAGATCGAGGAGTTGGTGGCCAAGGCCCAGAGACACATTGAGGAAGGCCGTCTGAGGTACACTCGGATAGGGGAGACCATGGACCAGGCCGCTGTTAAGTACTCTGAGGCACAGAATCAGGCAGTGGACGTTAAATCAATAGTTATGGGCAATGCCATCTCAGGTGGATCTGGGTGCTATTCTGCCAAATTATGTGGGGAGTGTCCATTCTGACATTCCTGCTGGTGTTGATACTTTACCGGCAACTCTGAAGTAAGCTGAAAACGTTAAAATTGTTATATTTGACCTGGCGGGTTAGGGAACCCTAGGGTCAAGAGGAGGGACTGAAGGGCCATAATCCATTTAATGTGGATGTAAAATCTTAACTACAGTTTCTGTTAAGAACTTTTCATATAGGCCCAGATGAGAGCTAGCTAACAGAGAACAATACATGGCTAAGAGAAAGCTGGGGTAAACAGACAACCTTGTGTGTTTCAACTCAGTGAGCGGAGTCAGCATAACTCCGAATGTAACTGGGCGTCCTTATCGCGAGTTATAGACACATGAAGTGCTGAGAAATGCCTCAAAGTTAACTCCCTACTGCAGGGAGAAGATAGTGGTACTATAGCCCTCAGATTGCAGACAGAGTTCAGGGAGAGGCCTAATATGATACGCCAGCGCTGTGCGTAATAAACTCCTGTGCTTGACTCTACACGGTGTCCATTTCTGTTCCTTCAAACGCCCTAATGAGTATTTTATTTAAAAAGTCATAGCTTTAAAACAAAATAATCCATTTCAGGCTGTACAACAAACGCAGGTTTTGAGTTTATTTCTACCACTTTAAAAAAAAACAAACAACAACAACCCCACAAACATTTTAAAAAAAACACATCTCATTTTGCAAAATAAAAACCAAACTGCTTTAAAACCAACTTTTAAAATGCATTTAAAAACGCATTTTGTACAGAAACCCGTTAGTTTGAAACACACCAAACCAATAGTTTGCAGCCATATACTTTTTTAAAAAAAACACAGCAATATACTTTTTAAAAAAATCACACCTATGTTTTGCGCGCACATACACACACACACACACACACACACACACACAGAGCAATTTAAAACACCAAACCAAGAGTTTTCAACAAAATACTTTTTTTAAACACCCACAATTATCTCTAGCTTAGGCCCCTGAATCACTAACAATTTATACATTAAAGCCAACTTTTTTAAAAAGACAAACAGCCCCATTTAAAAAAAACCAAAAAACACTCAATTTTTTTTCCAAAATAAAAATCAAACTGCTTTTAAAAACCATTTTAGGCCCCCCTCCCCTAACATTCCCTATTGTGATCTGGGAGGGGGAATTAAGTTGTCTGCACAACTGGGCTGCTTTTGGCTAACTTTTTTTTCCTTTTAGTTAAAATACATTTTTCTTTCGGGCCTTCTTACAGTATTAAACTTTAAATCACCACACACAACAATCCTTAACGTTACTGTACTCATTCCCAAGTGTGGGGCCCCTTCCAGATATCAATGAATGTCTTCGGGCTTGTTTATTTTTTAAACATGTTTCTTTCATGCTTGAAGTTTGGGGGCTGTTTTTGAAATAAAATGGGTGTAACACAACCCTAGTAAGCACCCTACAAATACCCAGATCTTTTAAATGTTTTATTGTCTTCAGAGCAAATGCTTGTTCTAAAGTATGGTGGAGTTTGTGAACCCTTGAAACATTTCAGTTTTGGGTTAAACCCTTGTTTATTTTTGTAAATATATTACATTAATGACTTTCAGTTGCTAGAAAGAGTGACCCATAGCGTTCAACCACTCCTGGGTTATATTTAAACTGCCCAATAGCATCTGCAAACTCATGAGGTTTTATTTCATTTCATATTAATTTTCATCTTCACCCACCCACCTCCCTTACTGTGGGTGTACACCCATCAAATTTAATTACTGATCACTAATATGATTAACCCTGATGGCAACAAGGGTGGGTAATCTCAGTCACCCTGGCTATTTAGTGGCGGTGTGGTTAAAACCATTCAGTTCGATAGCTCTATTGTACTCAAACACATGTCTGAACCATCCCTGTTTATTTTTTTAATTGTAAACAGATTTTTAGGGGTCCCCCCCATGATTCTACAACGTACATTTCAGCTTTTTGCTGTAAATGGGTCTCTTTTACACAAAGACAACAGATCACACTGCAATAAAGATAGATACAATTATTTAGTAAGGACAGCATGGCCAAAGAGTGACATTATATAATATATATTTTCAGAGTTAAAAACGGAGCATACCTCCTCTTGCAGTCCAGCAGCAATTCAATTCAAGATAGTTTCTGATGAAAGAGGACAGTCCCCAAAAAACTGAGATTTTTATACCATTCTAACTCTTTGTTTCAAACAGACTTCAAAAGTCTGTAGTTAGCAGGTTGATTCGATCACCACAACTCTGAATTAATAGATACTTAAGGACTTTAGACCCCTGTAGAGAAGTTAGCCAGGGCTCCCCTCTCTCTGGGACAGCGGGGAACCACACCACCTCACTAAACTGGGGAATAGGTCTTGCAGGGAATTAGTCCGGCCACAGGAGTTTTCCTCTGTGAAGGTAGAAATAAACACAGTAAGCCCAGGCCCCATGTTAAGGCCGGGGCAATGATGAGCCAGGCGCTCAGGCCCTCAGGCAGGGGCTCAGCAATAACCGTATATAAACAGGTTTCAGAGTAGCAGCCGTGTTAGTCTGTATTCGCAAAAAGAAAAGGAGGACTTGTGGCACCTTAGAGACTAACAAATTTATTTGAGCATAAGCTTTCGTGAGCTACAGCTCACTTCATCCGATGAAGTGAGCTGTAGCTCACGAAAGCTTATGCTCAAATAAATTTGTTAGTCTCTGAGGTGCCACAAGTCCTCCTTTTCTTTTTACTATACAAACAGTAAGCCCAGTCTCTTGGTTCTAAAGGGCCTGGGAGAGGGGGAGATGGCCACCTGCGAGTTGGGTGGCAGGGGGGACGCAGGCCCTCCCACTCCACTGCGTCCCAGCCCAGGGCCTTAGCAGCAGCAAAAGACCCACTGCTGCATCAGCTCTCTCAGTGAGCTCTGGGGTTGGGCCTTTATACTTCTGGTGCCACGCCTGACCCACTGGGGGGCGGGCTCAGAGCTCCCTGGCTCCACCCACTCTGGTGCCCGGAGGGACTTGTCTCTCTCCAGGGTGGCGGGGAACCACACCGCCTCACTACACACACAACCCCCCTCAAGTCTGGCTCCCGCTCGTCGGGGCCAGACTCTTCCATACCTCCTATGTGGGACAGAAAGTTGGCATTTGCGTGGTCTTTGCCGGCCCTATGTCAGGTGGTGAAAGCATAGGACTGTAACGCCAGGGGCCAGCACACTAATCTAGCGTTGTTGCTTTTCATTTTGGTTAACCACTGGCGTGGGGCATGGTCGGTCCCTAGTGTAAATGGGGTCCTGAGGCAGTAGTACCCCAGGGCATCATAGGCCCATTACACCACGAGTGCTTCTTTCTCTAGACCCACGTAGTTCTTCTCACGGGGTGTAACGAGGCTGGTTCTGGCGGGACCCAACTGAGCGTGCCAATTCAGGACAAATTGCTTCAAGCAGGGCAGTGACAGCCCAAGGCTGAAGTTCCTTTACTATTAAGGCAAACTAAACTAGCCCAACAGAGAAGACTTCATTTTTATCCCACTGGCTAACCACAAGTCACACAAGCAATTCCCTTAGACACCCGTTTCCCAGTATCACCACCCGTGCCACTCGTTATGCAGATGAACGGTTATGAAAACCAATACCCAGTAAAAGAAAAAAGGTTCTCTCGATCCCAAAGGACCAAGCCCCAGACCCAGGTCAATATACAAATCAGATCTTACCCACAAATCACGCTGTTGCCAATCCTTTAAAATCTAAAATCTAAAGGTTTATTCATAAAAGGAAAAAGATACAGATGAGAGCTAGAATTGGTGAAATGGAATAAATGACATACCATAATGGCAAAGTTCTTGGTTCAGGCTTGTAGCAGTGATGGAATAAACTGCAGATTTAAATCAACTCTCTGGAGTACATCCACAGCTGGGATGAGTCTTTCAGTCCTTTGTTTCAGAGCTTCAGTTTGTAGCAAAGACCCTCCAGAGGTCAGAAGCAGGATTGAAGACAAGGTGGAGGAGCTGCGGCAGCTTTTTATAGTCTCTTGCCATGTGGTCTCTGCTTTCTTTGTCCCAAAGACAAGCTGTCCCTCACATGGCCTGGAAAAACCTCAGAGTTCTGTCCATAGGCATGTCCCTGCATGCCTTGCTGAGTCACAAGGTGTATCTGCCTTCTCTCAATGGGTCAGTTCAATAGCTGATGGTCCTTAATGGGCCATCAAGCAAGCTAGGCAGAGCTGACACCAACTGGTCTGGGGTGTCACCCAGAAGCATAGCACAAGTTTGAAATACAGACAGTATAGAGCCAATACTTATAACTTTAAATACAAAAATGATGCATGTATACAGATAGCATAATCATAACCAGCAAACCATAGCCTTGTCCATAGACACCTTACATGACAACCTTTGTACAATATTTGCTGCAAATATATAACAGTGGTTGCAACAGCGATTTATACGGTTACAGATTATGTCAATAACATCACATGGGGGAATAATTTCTGACTAAGATCTAAGACGGGGTGGTCTTCTCCCTCGATTTCTTGGGACGGGACGGCCCCAAGCCCTACCTCCGAGGCATCTGTGTGGAGAATGAAGTCACGGTCGAAGTCCAGGCTATATAGGACTGGCTCCCAGCAGAGGCACTCCTTGAGTGTCCAGAAGGCGTCTTCGCATTCTTGGATCCATGGCACACGCCGGGGGCTGTCCTTAGTCAAAAGTCCGGTCCAGGGGACTGCAATGGACGCGAACTGGGGGATGAATCGTTGATAGTAGCCAGCAAGCCCCAGGAATTGTCGCACTTGGCGTTTCATGGTGGGTAGCGGGCAGGCCGCCAGTGCTTGAATCTTCCCCAGGAGGGGTTTCACCCATCCTCCCCCTATGGTGTATCTGAGGTATGTTGCCTCTTTCCATCCAGTGCAACACTTTTTTGGATTGGCCGTTAGTCCTGCCTTTCGCAGGGATCTCAGGTCTGCAGCTACACGTTCCAGGTGGTCCTCCCACTGGCGGCTGTAGACTATGATGTCATCCAAATACGCCACTGCATAGCCTTCATGGGGCCATAGAAGGCAATCCATTAGTCATTGGAATGTTGCTGGGGCCCCATGGAGACCAAAGGGCATCCAGGTAAATTGGCAAAGTCCCGTTGGGGTGGCAAATGCCATCTTCTCCTTAGAGATGAGGTTGAGCGGGATCTGTCAGTACCCCTTACTGAGGTCGAGGGTGGTGATGAAACGGGCCTCCCCTAGGCGACCAAGCAGTTCATCCACACGGGGCATAGGATATGCATCGAACCTTGAAATTGCATAGACCTGCTGGAAGTCTGTACAGAAGTGCCGTGTTCCTCTGGGCTTGGGTACCAAGACCACTGGACTGCGCCACTTACTCTGCGATGGCTCAATGACTCCTAGGCTGGCATGGCCTGTACTTCCTCCTTGACCTCCTGCCACATTTGGTGCAATGTGGGCTGGGTCATCTCCCGGATTACCTTCTCCGGTTTGGTCTGGATGGCATGATGGACCAGGGTCATGTAACCAGGTAGGACTGTAAAGGTTCTCCTGAAAGCCTGCAGGAGACGTTGGGCCTGCTTTTGCTGCTCCTCCGTGAGCATGTCGTCGAGCTGGGGGCCTGTGAGATCCTCTGTCAGGGGCGCGCAGGGACCCAATTCTGGTTCTGGTGGGTAAGCGTTAATTAATAGGCCCTCCCACTCCCGCCATGGTTTCAATAGATTCACATGATATCGATGGGTCTTCTTGTGCCGGTCGGGCTGGTGGACCTCATAGGTGACGGGCCCAACCTTCTGGGCCACCTCTTAGGGTCCCTGCCAATGGGCCAGCATTCGATTCGCTCAATGGTAGGAGGAGCAGGACCCAATCACCTGGCTCAAAGGCATGGACCCACGCTTCCTGGTTATAGGTTCATGCCTGGACTTACTGTGCGTCTTTTAAGTTCTCACGTGCTAGGGCTCCAGCCTGATCGAGGTGCTCCTGGAGCTGGAGAACATACTTCAGGAGGCCCTGGGTTGGAGACAGAAACTGCTCCCATGTCTCCCGCATTAAGTCTAATAGGCCCCATGGGCTGCGGCCATATAGTAGCTCGAATGGGGAACATTTTGTTGATTACTGGGGTACCTCACAGATTGCCAGCAGTAAGGGTGTGAGTAGCTGGTCCCACCGGCGTAGCTTCTCTGGGGGCAACTAGCACAGCATCTCCTTCAGGGTCCAATTGAATCGTTCCACCAGCCCATCAGTCTGTGGGTGGTAGACGAAGGTGTGTAACTGTTTAACTCCCAGGAGCTCACTTACTTTAAAAGGGTAGTGATCAATGGCTCCATGTCTAGTTGGCAGCAGGTATCAAGTGGAGTGCCCCAAGGGTCGGTCCTGGGGCCGGTTTTGTTCAATATCTTCATAAATGATCTGGAGGATGGTGTGGATTGCACCCTCAGCAAGTTTGCAGATGACACTAAACTGGGAGGAGAGGTAGATACACTGGAGGGTAATGATAGGATACAGAGGGCCCTGGACAAATTAGAGGACTGGGCCAAAAGAAATCTGATGAGGTTCAACAAGGACAAGTGCAGAGTCCTGCACTTAGGACGGAAGAATCCCATGCACCGCTACAGACTAGGGACCAAGTGGCTAGGCAGCAGTTCTGCAGAAAAGGACCTAGGGGTTACAGTGGACGAGAAGCTGGATATGAGTCAGTGTGCCCTTGTTGCCAAGAAGGCTAATGACATTTTGGAATGTATAAGTAGAGGCATTGTCAGCAGATCGAGGGACGTGTTCGTTCCCCTCTATTCGACATTGGTGAGGCCTCATCTGGAGTACTATGTCCAGTTTTGGGCCCCACACTACAAGAAGGATGTGGAAAAATTGGAAAGAGTCCAGCGGAGGGCAAAAAAAATGATTAGGGGACTGCAACACATGACTTATGAGGAGAGGCTGAGGGAACTGGGATTGTTTAGTCTGCGGAAGAGAAGAATGAGGAGGGATTTGATAGCTGCTTTCAACTACCTGAAAGGGGGTTCCAAAGAGGATGGATCTAGACTGTTCTCAGTGGTAGCAGATGACAGAACAAGGAGTAATGGTCTCAAGTTGCAGTGGGGGAGGTTTAGGTTGGATATTAGGAAAAACTTTTTCACTAGGAGGGTGGTGAAACACTGGAATGCGTGACCTAGGGAGGTGGTGGAATTTCCTTCCTTAGAAGTTTTTAAGGTCAGGCTTGACAAAGCCCTGGCTGGGATGATTTAGTTGGGGATTGGTCTTGCTTTGAGCAGGGGGTTGGACTAGATGACCTCCTGAGGTCTTTTCCAACTCTGAGATTCTATGATTCTATGATCTGTGTATTTAAGTCCCAAAGGTTTTCTCTGCCTTCACTATATTGTGTCTATCAACCTTGTTATGAGGTCTTAGCAGCAAAAGGCCCTTCTTGAGCTCTTCAGAGGAGCGAGTGCTACAAGACAGAGCCGTGACATCAACAGTTAAAACCTACAAAGCTTTAAAAGGGGATTTGTAGGAAAAAATGGTTCCTAATAGAAGCGAAACGGCTCTGTCCAGGCATCCCTGATTCCTTGTGTCGCCAGCATTCCCTGGGGGTCTAGAGTCCACAGCTCTGCTGCTACTCTAGTGCTAGGGTTCTTTGAATCACAGAAACCCCAGACACAATCAGGCCTGGCTGTGCCAGGTACTGCACACACCCAGAAACACACCCCACAGGAGTCAGGCCCTGCCCTGCAGAACAACAGACAAAAGCCAGGCAGGGACTTGCCCAAGGTCACCCAGCAGGTCAGTGGCAGAGCCAGGAATAGAAGCCAGGGATCCTGACTCCAGGCCAGGGCCATGCCTCCTGGGAAGGTTTCAATGACCCCAGCCCTGCAGCCGCTCCCTGCGGTTCTGGGTTTATCCCCCAGCCCTCCCTCCTCTCACCTTCTCTGGGTGAAGGGCTAGGTTGAGCAGGCCTTTGAGCGCCAACCAGCACACCACGGTGTTGGGGTGTCTCAGTTGCCTGCTCATCTGCTCCACGATGATGTCTTCCAGCTCATTGCCGAGGTCAGGGCACTGGAGGAGCTAACACCCCAACAGCGAAACAAGCTAGAGAATGGGTCTGGCCCCTTGTGTCTCATCTCCACTGCAGGGCCCTTAGGTCCACTGGCCATGGGCCCAGCATGGGCTACGCTGTACGCCGGGCACTGCCATCAGTCACCATGTGGGCCCCACTGAAACACTGCTAGCCCCTCGAGTCTCCAGCCGAGATAAAGGCCTGCACTGCTCCCTCACCCAAGGCTCATCTGCACACGGAGCGGGGCAGGGCTGCAGCCTTGTGCTCCAAAGAGCCGCCCGGTCTAAGGGAGGCAGGTGAATTGGCCACGGATGGGCAGGTGGCTGCCTGGCCTATGCGCGGCACACGGATGTCACAGGGAGCTTGAGGGCCGAGGTCACACAAAGGACCATTCTATGGAGCTGAGCCTGGGGGAACCAGAGACACCCGGCCCTGGGCTTTGCTCTAGCCCTGCAACACCAGCTGGGGCAGGTAACAATGTCCAGAGTGAGTGACTCCACCCCTAGGGCTGTAGGAGCTTTCCCTGCTCCTGCTCACCCGCCCACCCCCAGGGCCTTCAGAGCCACCCCTCTCCTGGCCGTAGGTCAGTCGCATGCCTCAGTCACCGCTGGGCCAGGGCTGTTCTCATGACCCTCACCCACCAGTGAGGTTCACCTGAATGAAGAAGGCCATGGCTGGGATGGGCTACTTATCGGCCCTGTGGTCAAGAATGGCCACCAGCTGGTGGAAGATCCAGGAACACTCCTGGAAATACTTCGTAATCATGGCCCTGGCACAGGAAACACAAACACCATGTCTAAAGGTTCCTTCCCCACTCTGAACTCTAGGGTACAGATGTAGGGACCTGCATGAAAAACCCCCTAAGCTTATTTTTACCAGCTTAGGTTAAAATTTCCCCAAGGTACAAACTATTTTACATTTTGCCATTGACTTTATTGTTGCCACCACCAAGCGTCTAACAAATGTATAACCGGGAAAGAGCCCGCTTGGAAATGTCTTTCCCCGCAAAATCCTCCCAAACCTTACTACCCCTTTCCTGGGGAAGGCTTGATAAAAATCCTCACCAATTTGCATAGGTGAACACAGACCCAAACTCTTGGATCTTAAGAACAATGAAAAAGCAATCAGGTTCTTAAAAGAAGAATTTTAATTGAAGAAAAAGTAAAAGAGTCACCTCTGTAAAATCAGGATGGTAAATACTTTACAGGGTAATCAGATTCAAAACATAGAGAATCCCTCTAGACAAAACCTTAAGTTACAAAAAGACACAAAAACAGGAATATACATTCCATTCAGCACAGCTTATTTTATCAGCCATTTAAACAAAACAGAATCTAACACATATCTAGCTAGATACTTACTAAGTTCTAAGACTCCATTCCTGTTCTGTTCCCGGCAAAAGCACCACATGGACAGGAAGAACCCTTTGTTTCCTGCCCCGCCCCCCGCTCCAGCTTTGAAAGTATCTTGTCTCCTCATTGGTCATTTTGGTCAGATGCCAGCGAGGTTATCTTTAGCTTCTTAACCCTTTACAGGTGAAAGGGGTTTTTCCTCTGGCCAGGAGGGATTTAAAGGTGGTTAGCCTTCCCTTTATATTTATGACACCATATCATTGAGGTGAGCAAGGAATGGTCCTCTATTTACAAATCTAACCAGTCCAGTGCCACAGGACAGGGGATCCCGGGCGACTAGTCACACGCAGCTGGCACGGACTAGTTCCTGCTGGCTTAAAATGCCCAGCTGCCTAAGTGCTAGAGACCCAAACTCTTAATCACTCTACAGGGAGCCCTTCCACGAAGCCAGCTCTGAGCATGCAGCGCTGGGGCTGCAAGAGAACTGCAGACAAAGAAGGGCATTGGTAGGGTTGGGGTGCTTGCTCATGTGCCCACATATTGGGTGATGAGAGACAGAAGGTTAGTGAGGGAATATCTTAGACTGGCCCAAGACAAGTGCTGGAGCTTTCTGTACTTGTGGCACCTTAGAGACTAACAAATTTATTTGAGCATAAGCTTTCATGAGCTACAGCTCACTTCATCGGATGCATCCAATGAAGTGAGCTGTAGCTCACGAAAACTTATGCTCAAATAAATTTGTTAGTCTCTAAGGTGCCACAAGTACTCCTTTTCTTTTTGCGAATACAGACTAACATGGCTGCTACTCTGAAACGGAGCTTTCTGTGTTAGCTTCTCTCTCTTGTCCCCGGATGCTGGGCCAACCAAAGACATTCCCTCCCCCACCTTGTCTCCCTCATGTGCTGGGCCTCACAGTGCTACACCAACACCGCAGACAGACATGACAGAGGCTGTCTTTGCCCAGCCATGCCTGCCAGAGCCACGCAGGAAGCGGTTTACACCAGGCAGTGCAGGGTGGAGAAGCAGCCGACTGACCCCTCGGCCAACAGCACAGAGGCTGCAGCCTGTTCCACACAGGCAATTGGGAGCCACATCTCACCCAGTGAGGAAGGCAATGTGGCCGTGTCCTGGGCCCAGGGAGGGGAGATGCTGCTGCTGCTGCGGTCAGTTCTGGGCAGCAGCCCCAGGAACAAGACACTCACCGGGCAAGCACGCAGATGCCTTTGTGGTGCGCGTCGGAGCTGACAAGCATGTCCCAGCTGCCCTGCTTCTGGATGAAGGTGACCTGGTCCCCGTGGCAAGCACATCGGAGCAAGGCTTTCATGGCCTTCATCGCGTACCTGCATGCAGAGCGAGCCTCTTGTTACCGTGCAAGCCCAGTCCAGGCCCTGCTGCATGCCTGCGGGCGACGGTGCAGAACCAAAATGGGGTGTCAGGCTGGCAGGGCTGAGGGTTATGGGTGTGTTCTCCTGGTTATGCACCATCTGGTGCAAAGCAATGTCCTGCAGGGACAGCTCCACCGTGTAGGTTATTGGAAGAGCAGGGCCATGTAGAGCCAAGGGAAGAGCTCCTTCACCTGCTGCCTGCAGGCCAGCTCCTGGAGGATCTCGTATAGGGCTCTGGTGGCCTGCAGTCAAGAACAGGAGACAGACGTCACTGCAGGGCGTTCGTCCTTCCCACGCTTCCCCAGGGCACCTAGAGAGGAGGAGTGCGCTGGGGGCTAAGGCCTGGGATGCTGAGTTCAATTCCTAGCCTGTGTGACCTTGGCTAGAGCCACAGAAGGGACTTTGACACAGTGTTGTCATGTCTAGCTTCACATGCCCTGCTGCCCAGTGGACTCACAGCCCTGAGTTAGGTGCCAAGGCTCCATATACGCTCCTGAGACTAAAAAGATAACAGGGTAGAATAACTTTTCTCATTACAGGCCTTGAGTTAAACTGGTGACCAAAAGGTGACAGTCTCCATCCACCATAGTCAAAGTCCTATACTTACTGCTTTCTAACAAGAGTAGATTTTGTTGTAAGATATGTTCCTTTTCCTGGAAACCAACTGCAAGTAAATTTAACATTGTAATGGTAAATGCAGGAAATATTCTCTGGTGTGCTTGGTGGAACTATGATCAGATAAAAAAAGAGAATTAAACTCAAAGACAAAAACATATAATTGAATATTGTACGGAAATAGTACGATCTCAGCCAGTCAGAAGGCTTAGTTTCATGGCAAATTTCAGTAAATTTACAATATGCATACCCCTGCTTTGACTCACTACTGCCCTTAGAACTCAAACAAATGTTTTTAGCCAAATTAATTCTCAAAAAATATATAACTAAGTATTCTGCTATAATAAAAAACAGCAGACTTGAAAGTTCTTTCAGTAGCAATCTTATCTTGGGCTAATAAACACATAGACCTTCAGTCTCAAAGTTTATTTTGCTCAGGATATATATTTGTGATTATCTCTCTAGTTAGAGATATACAGATAGATATAGATATATTACTTGCCTTGTAAATAAGATGCACACTCAAGTTTTCTATTATATTACAAAATCAAACTATAGAACCATGCCTGCATCTGTACCACCCCAATGAGCCCTGCCCCAGTCACCCTCCCCATTGAGCCCCAACTACCTACACCTGGACCCCCACCCAAATGAACCCCACCTCCCCGGCACCCAGACACACACATCCTGCCGCTGAGCTCCAACCACTTTCACTTGGTCTCCCCTGCAGACTCCCATTGCCCCTGCACCTGGAACCTCTCTGTGCATCCTGATCCCCCACTGAGCTGCCTGCATCCAGACTGCCCCACACAGAACCCTCTTACCCAGCACCTGGAGAAAACCCACAAACTGGGGTTTGAAGCAAAAGGCTTGCAGAGTGCTCAGGAGATACCCGTGATTCACCCTGTCGATGGCAGTGTGGGGTGTGTTCGTCCCCCTGGAGCTGCTGGATGACCTGGGTGCCTCATCCTGACCTCAGTCCCTCCCTTCCTTCCCAATGCCGCCCTATTACCTGCCCTCTCGACCCTGGGAAAGCCCCTTTCCGTTCTGAGCCCTCTCTCACTGGGCTGCAAGGATCCTGCCCTCCGTCACGTCCTCTCGTTCCGCCAGCAAGTGCAGCTTCAATTGCCGCCAGCGGTGCATGACGGAGAGGCGCCGGAGGGGTCCTTCCTAGTCCCCTACCAGGGGGGCCCATTACCGGGTGAATTACTCCACGGGGGAGGCCCGGTGCTCCCTCTGCCGGGCAATGGGGCACGTCCGGAGGGACTGCCCTGTCATCGCCAGCGCCCCAGGTTAACCGGCACCCGGAGCCGCCCCTCCTCCCACTCAGTCCACCACTGCTCCCGCTCGGGCCCCAGGGGCGCTCCCCCCAGCACACCCAGATGAGCGGGAGAGCCCCACCTCTGCTGCCTGCAGTCCGGCGGGGCATCTAGAGGAAGGTGCGGCAGGGATACCACCGAGCGTGGGAGAGGGCCTGCCCCAGGGGGATTCTTCTCTCCTACATGCTGCTCCACCGCTGCCTCCCACAGTTCCTGAGTCATCGCCCCTGCCTCCCGACCCGACCCCGGTTAGCCGGCCCCCTGATGATGCCATGGAGGGCTGGGCCCTAGTCCTAGGGAAGTGGGGCAAGCAGAAGGCTCGAGCTCTGCTCCCTTCCACCGATGTGGAAGCCCCCCGGAAGACCAAAAAAGGGGGCACCGATGCCGAGCCCTCTGCCTTGCCCACGGGTGCGTTCCATCCCCCAGTGCCGGCTGGGGAGGGCGTGGCAGCACGGGAGGGCAGTACCGTCCCTCCATTGGAGCCCCTTCCCTTCAAGCCCCCCAATGGAGCCCCTCCTGCCCCGTTACCATCCGGAGTCCCTGTGAGCCCCGAGGCAAGCGTCACTTCGGGCATTGGCGGGGAGACCTCCGGGGTGGTGGAAGGGGAGCTCCCCTTCATCTAAGAGGAGATCGAGGCCCTGGGTCTGACCCTGGCCACCCATGGGGAGGACGACCCTCTGCCAGCAGGCCTCAATCTGAGTGACCTCACCCCGGCCCCCCCTTCACCATGCTCCTCCTCCCTAACTGCTGCTTCTGCTCCCGCCCCCGAGGGTTGCCTGGGCTCCTCCATCTGCCCAGCCGCGGGTGGCACCCTGCTGTCGGCCGCCGAGCCCATTGAGGTGACGGCCGGTGCCGTGCGGTTGGGACCCGGGCCCCACGGGCTGTCCCTTGTGGGCGTGGGGCAATCGACCTCCTTCCCGGGCGGGGACCCCACTGGAGATGCTGTGGCTTCTCCGCCAGCCATGGTGCCAGAGTGGTGTCCCCGTCTGGTTCCCTTCTTTTGACCCTTTAACCACACCACTGCCCCCGTTGTTCATTAGTTGTCCCCTGTAATTATTTGGCTTTCCAGGTCCTGTGGACCCCCCTCTTAGGCTGGGGGGGGATTCTGTAGCAGTGGACAGGCTGGCCTGCCCACTTCCTGGATCCCAATATGGTGACTGCTGCTCCAGCTGCTCCTCTGGCTGGGCCAATCACCACCCCTCCCCCCGTTCCCTGCTACCTGGTTGCTGACCGGCTGCTGGACCCCCCCACCCCTGGGTGCTGCTACTGCTCCAACTGCAGCCCCTTGGGAGGGGGCTGCTGGCCCACTCCCCAGAAGGGAGGAGTGAGGGACCCCAGCCGTTGCTGTGGACACCACCACCACCTTCTTGCCTGCCTGGGCCACCTCCTGGAGTTCCTGGAGCTGCTGCTGCGGAGTCTGCAGCCTGGAGCTGCTGAAGCCCTGAGGAGGAGAAGAAGAGGACCATCTGCCAGTGGGGGACCACCTAGAGACGCTGCAAACCACCGTGGAGGGGGGCCTTAAGACTGAGTAATCTCCCCTCCATGGGAGTCCCACCCCTCCGAGGCCCCCGAGGGAGCCCGCCCTGCTCTGGCGCCATCTGAAACCCCAGTGTCTCCCAGGCGACCGTCGCATCAGGTGCCAGCGGGGAGAATCCCAGGGTGGCGGAAAATGAGTTCCCATCTATATATGAGGAGATCGAGGTCCTGGGTCTGACCCCAGCCACCCAGGGGGAGGACGACCCTATGCCAGCGGGCCTCGATCTGGGCAACTTCATTCCAGCCTCCCTTTCCCCATGCTCCCTCCCCCTAACCGTTGCTTCCGCTCCCATCTCCGAGGAGCCCCTGGACTCCTCCATCACCCCGGCTGCAGATGCCACCCTGCTGAGGGCTGCTGAGCCAGTTGAGGCGACGGCCAATGCCACTCAGCTGGGACCTGATCCACCAGGGGCACCCCTCGCTGGTGAGGAGCATTCGACCTCCTTCCCGGGAGGGGGCCCTACAGAAGAGAGTCCACCCCCTGATGCCGTGGCTGCCAAATCCACCATAGAGCCTGCGCCCGGCATCACTGAGAGCCCTCTCCCTGCCCAGAATCTCGCCTCTAACCCTGCCCCTGCCCCTGCCCCTATCCCGTCCACTTCCCGAGATGTTATTGCTGCCCCGGGGCTGTCTCCTTCCCCTTGCCAAAAGATGACCCCCAGGGAGCGGCCTATGTGTTTACCCGTCCCGACCCACCAGGAGCTGCTATCCTCCCTCCGCCGCCCCCTATCGCCCCAGGGTTCGAGGCAGGCCTAGTGACGCCAACCCATCAGGAACCCCAGCGGGGGTCCGCACCCTGTCTGTCCATCTCGGTGGGCCACGGGGCTGAACCAAGGGCCCCGTCGGGGAGTAACCAGGAGACCGTAACCCCAGCCCCCCATGTGCTGCGAGAGGAGTTGCGGGAGTTTTTAGAAGATGTCCGTGGCTCCCGCAACAAAGTACAGCTCGCTCTCCAGCGATGGGGGGACTTCCATCAAATCCTCCAGGCCGCAAGGGCCCTCATGGGGAAGGAAAAAAGGACCGGGAGGCAGGGCGCCATGGCCTACCAGCGGGTCCGCCTCTTCCGTGACTCCTTACTCACCTACGGAGTAGGTCATGGACTGTTGCGTGGCCCGTTGGGAGCTGCGAGCGTCCCTGCCGGGGAGGATCCCCCCCAGCTCTCCTCATGGCACCTCTTACCATCGCAACATTGAACACCCGCAGCTGTAGGATGGGTCTCCGCAGGTCCCAGGTGCTCTCCTTCCTTCTGGAGGAGGGGTACTCTGTGCTTTTCCTGCAGGAGACCCATATGGATCTGAGCGCTGAAGATAGCTGGTGGCTGGATTGGGGGGACAGGGTCTACTTTAGCCATCTCACAGTTCATACAGATAGAGTGGCGACCCTGTTCTCCCCCGACCTACGGCCCAAGGTGCTGGGAGTCGCCGAGGCTGTGCCTGGCCACCTGCTGCACCTCCGGGTCTGCATGGAGGGGCTCGTAGTCAATCTTGTCAACGTCTATGCCCTGACATTGGGCCCGGAGCGGCTGCATTTCTTTCAGCAGGCGTCTGCCTTCCTCGGCACCTTGGATCCTCGCGAATGCCTGGTGCTGGGCAGGGACTTTAATACGACCCTCGAGGAGCGGGACCGCTCGGGGACCAAGCAGTGCCCGGCCGCCGCGGATGTCCTCTGGGAGATAGTCGACCATCACTCCCTGGTGGACATCTGGCGCGACCACCACCCGGACGACGTCTCGACGTTCACCTTTGTCCGGGTGGACATCCATCGGTTGCGCCACTCCCGGTTGAACCGCATCTACTTATCACGTTTCCACCTTTCACGGGCCCACTCCTCCAGCATTCAGCTGGCCCCGTTCTCCGATTACCACCTAGCCACCGTGACAGTCTCTCTCTGCGCGGAGAGGCCGGGGCCAGCCTATTGGCACTTTAACAACAGCTTGTTGGAGGATGTGGGCTTTGTGGTGTCCTTCCAGGAGTTCTGGCTGGCATGGTGAGGGCAGCGGCATAGGGTGGGACCTAGGGAAGGTGCGCGCCCGGCTCTTCTGCCGTGACTACACCCAGCCAGCCAACGGAGGGATGCGGCGATAGAGCAGTTGGAACGGGAGGTCTTAGAGCTGGAGAGGCGTCTGGCCGCCAGCCCCGAGGATCCGCCCCTCTGCGGAGCATGCCGGGAGAAGCAGGAGGCGCTCCAGATCCTCGAGGACCATCGGGCCCGGGGTGCCTTTGTTCGATCCTGCATCCTTCTCCTTCGGAAGATGGATCGTGGCTCCCTCTTCATCTATGTCCTGGAGAAAAAGAGGGGGGCCAAGAAACATGTCATCTGCCTTCTGGCAGAAGACAGCACCCCCCTCACGGTTCCGGTGGAGATGTGCGGGAGGGCGAGAGCCTTCTATGCAAGCCTTTTCTCCCCGGATCCTACCGATCCTAACGCTTGCAGAGTGCTCTGGGAGGAGCTTCCTATGGTCAGTGTCGGCGACCGAGACCAGCTAGAGCTGCATCTCACTCTGGCCAAGTTCTCAGAAGCCCTCCGTCGCATGCCCACTAATAAATCTCTGAGTATGGACGGACTGACCGTGGAGTTCTACCGCGTGTTCTGGGACATCCTCGGCCCAGACCTAGTCACCGTCTGGGCCAAGTCTTTGCAGAACGGGGTCCTCCCTCTTTCGTGCAGGTGAGCCATGCTCACCTTATTGCCGAAGAAGGGGGACCGCCGCGATTTACGGAATTGGCATCCCATCTCGCTCCTCAGCACGGACTACAAAGTCGTGGCAAAAGCAATCTTGCTGCGGCTAGGGTCCGTGCTGGCGGACGTGGTCCACTCAGACTAGACCTACACCGTCCTGGGCCGCAGCATCTTCGACAACCTATATCTGGTCTGGGACCTTTTGGAACTCGGGTATAGGGATGGTCTGTCGTTCGCCCTCCTGTCCTTAGATCAGGAGAAGGCATTCGACAGGGTGGATCACGGATATCTCCTGAGCACTCTGCAGGCATTTGGCTTCGGACCCCAGTTTGTGGGTTTTCTCCGGGCGCTGTATGCCTCCGCAGAGTGTTTGGTCAGGCTCAACTGGACCCTGACCAAACCAGTCAGCTTCAGGAGAGGAGTACGGCAGGGGTGCCCCCTCTTGGGCCAGCTGTACGCTCTGGCGATCGAGCCCTTCCTCTGTCTCCTCTGAAGGAGGTTGACAGGGTTGGTGCTGTGGGAGCCGGAGCTGCGGCTGGTCCTGTCGGCGTAAGCTGATGACGTGCTCCTCGTGGTCCAGGACCCGGGCGACTTGGCACGGGTGGAGGCTTGCCAGGCCATCTATTCGGCAGCCTCCTCGACCCAGTTGACCCGCATGAAGAGCTCTGGGGACTGGCGGCAGGCGAGCTCCCTCCCACCCACGCTTCAGGCCATCCGGTGGAGCACGGGTTCGCTGCTTTATCTCGGCATTTACCTTTCTGCCACGCATCCCTCTCCACCTGAGAACTGGCAGAATTTAGAGGGCGGGGTGATAGAGCGGCTCCGGAAATGGACAGGACTACTCCGGTGCCTCTCCCTTCGAGGGAGAGCGCTGGTGCTGAATCAACTAGTCCTGTCCATGCTCTGGCACTGGCTCAACACCCTGGTCCCGGCCCCAGATTTCCTGGCCAACCTCCGGACATCGATTCTGAAGTTCTTTTGGTCAGGACTGCACTGGGTCCCTGTACGGGTTCTCCATCTACCCCTGGAGGAGGGAGGGCAGGGCCTGAAATTTCTGCTTACTCAGGTCCATGTCTTCCGCCTCCAGGCCCTGCAGAGGCTCCTTTATGGTGCAGGTAGTCCAGCGTGGTGCATACTGGCGCATGCCTTCCTGCGCCGCTTCCGAGGGCTCCAATACAACCGGCAGCTCCTTTATCTCCATCCAAGAGGTCTTCCGTGAGACCTCTCCGGGCTGCCGGTCTTCTACCAGGACCTCCTCTGGACCTGGAAACTCTTTTCAATGACCAGGTCCGTAGCGGCCACCAAGGGGACAGATCTGCTCGCGGAGCCCCTGCTACACAACCCCCAGTTCCGTGTGCAGGTGGCGGAGTACCGCTCGGTGCGCCAGAGGTTGGTCCTGGCAGAGGTCACAAGAGTCGGAGACCTCCTGGACTATGACCAAGAAGACTGGCTGGAGCCCCTGATGCTCGCTCAGCACATGGGGCTCTCCAGTCCTTGTACTCCCCGGCACGTACTTCAGAAGGTGAAGGCCGCTTTGCCGCCCACTGCTCCGGTTTTTCTCAACTGGGTCCTGCACGAGGACACACCCCGCCCACCCTCTACCCCAGGCCCGCCGGACCTTTTAATTGGACCCCTGCCCCGTGGACCCAACCGACCCCCTCACCCCTTCACTGTAAGCCGGCTGCATGAGATGCAGCCAGTCTGCTTTCAAACCACACCAAGAAAACATCTATACACGCTCGTGCTCCATACCCTTCACTCCCTCACCCTCCTGTCCTGCCCCGATACAAAATGGCGGGACCTCCTGCCACCTTTGGAAAGTGAGGAGCCCCAGTGGGCCAGCCTATATTCCACCTTAGTCCTGAGGCCTGCCAGGGATGTCAGTTGGTGGCTCCTTCATGGAGCCATGAGCACGGGCATGTTCTTGGCATGGGTCACCTCAATCCCAGACACCTGCCCCTTTTGCGGCGTGAGTGAAACCCTGGTATACACATACCTGGAGTGTGCCAGCTGCAGCCCCTATTCCGGCTCCTCACCAATATTTTATTACATTTTTGGTTGTACTTTTCCCCTTACCTTCTTATTTATGCACTCCCTATCCCTGGCCCCAAAAAGTCACAGGATCTCCTGGTCAGCTTCCTCCTGGCCCTTACTAAAATGGCCATCTATAAAACCAGAGTGAGGAGGTTGGCCGATGGAGTCTCCTGTGACTGTGGGGCCTATTTCCGATCCTCGGTCTGTTCACGTATCAGGGCAGAGTTCCTCTGGGCAGCATCCTCTGACTCCCTTGATACCTTTGAGGAGCAGTGGGCGCTGTCCGGGGTTCTCTGCTCAGTGTCCCCGTCCAGTTCCCTTCATTTGACCCTTTGACCACACTCCTGTCCCTGTTATTTCATTAGTTGTCCCCTGGAATTATTTGGTATCTAGGTCCTGTGGATCCCCTTTTTAGGCTGAGGGGGATCCTTTAGCAGTGGACGGGCTTCACCTGCCCACTTCCTGGATCCCAATAGGATTACTCTCCATCTGGCCCGACCCTGTCACAACACTTACATTAATATCACAGCTAACCAAAGTCAGAACTTGGCATAAACACAGATTTCCCACTTCTACATTGGAAATTCTATAAAACTGATTTACAACAAAATTACTACACTTACTTCAAATACAAAAACAATTGTTGTTTACTTGAACCACAGCAGAGGCAGAAGTGTTAGACCTGTGAAATACCTCATATGTGCATTTGCTTTTAGATGGGTTTAAACAAGAACCTTTTTCTTCCCAAACCTGGGTAGTACATACATATCCCAATTTAGGCTGTTGTAAGCATACTTGTAGGTTTATAGGAGTATAATTCCCATATTGCCCAATGTGCACCCACTTATGTTCATTAACAGACATGAACAATGTATCTCTGTAGAACATACCCAAGATAATTAAAGGGTGGATTGGTTCCACCTTAGCATTTACAAGAGTTAAGATGGTTGCCACAATGGTTTGATTGGAAACAAAGTAGTTAAATGTGAGCATCTCCCACCAATCAGAATATTTTTGTTCGAATTAGGAAACATGATTAGTCATGACCTTCTTAATTTCTAATGGAATCTTGTGATTAAAGCCATCCTTTATGATTTCCTTAGTTATTGTCAATAACCATTGCTGAGCCTGGATACATCCTATTGCCTCTTATACATTTGACTGCAACTCCTCGAGTGCATCTGCAATACAGAAGTGATCTTGCTGTTCAGTCTGAAACACATAGGTAAGCCTTTTGTAATATCCACTATCGTAGTGGAAACACTGTCAAAAGCAGTATTTAATGGTTCTAACATTCGATTGATATCATGACCTACTTTCCCCAATCTTTGGAATAGATGCCTTTGATCTATTAAATTAATGACTCCCAGACCTGTTCCCACCCTTCCTAGGAGTGTTGCTCCTATATCTCTCCTTTTTCTTTGGAGAATGGGCAACACTATGCCATGCAACCATTTATGCCATCCGTATACTATGGGTGCAATATAATAAGCACATGCATTTCTAACTCTCGTGATGGAAATTTGTAGAGGAACTATTACCTTCCTAATTACATACTGTGGCTCTATGATTAACATTCGGGTCACATCTTGTTTAACCATTATGGGCCCCACCCTATTCTTGGAGGGAGAAGGAACCACTTGGATTTCTCTTGTTATGCACCTTTCAAATGGTCCCCTAAACTTCCACACTCCTGAATGGTCAAGTGTCAAATTTAAGGCCATGCTTTCTGTGCAAGAAACATTAAAGGTATCTTCAGGGTGATTTAGTTTACAAAACCTGGAACTAGTATAACCGGGAAAACTATTACTAGTTGCATTTAGAAGCTTGCTGGGAATACATGCCAGGTTTATAACTTTCCTATCATTATTGTGAGATGGACATATATAGGTATCTTCTGCAAAGAAGAGTCTTGACAGTATATCCTCTCCTTTATGGGTATCTCTCCAGGGACTACTAGAGACAGGACCTCAATATCAAAGTTAACGCACTTTGATACTTCACCTAAAGTATGACTTAAGGTGCAATTAGTCTGCCACCACGTTCCATCCACATCCATGCGACAGCCTTTTTATGGGATCATTTTCTTGTTGATCCTTCTCTGAGGGTTGCAATCCTACCATGGATACTAACGATAGGTTGGACCTGAGCTCTGTAATAACCAGATAGCAAATGTCTATTAGCTGGTAAGTTAAAAGCGAAGCAGGTACCCACTCATCCCTTATTTGGGTAACCTCCCTTCTTCTTCGGTGCGTGTCGCCGATTCTTCATGGGCCCATCCCTTTTGCATGACTCCTGAGAAAATCCAAGATTTAATCTTTGGCATCCGTGGTTTTTCTGTCTTGGGAGCTGGCTGAGTGACTGTGGTGGTCAGACTGGTTGGAAATAAATCGTAGTCTTCACAATCTTCGTCCTTCAGCTCCTGCTGTGCAGCGAACATGCCCTCTATAATGTACAGATCTTCTTCCAAGCTATCCCATTTACTATCATACCCAAATCTGGGCAGACCTAAATGATTCATGATAGTTGGATTAATTTGGCATTCCCTTTGCTCATTCAGCTTAATTTCCATTAATTGTAGCCGTCCATGATCTTCTTTGCCTGGTGTTCCTTGCCCAAGAAGTGTAGTTATCAGGAAAAGGGTCAGGAAAAGTGGTGTCATCTTCTTCTCCATTTCTTCTCATTTCCTGTGGAAAAGAAGAAGACAGTCTAAGGAACGTCATCCTGTTTATGGTAAATGATTATTCTCAGCTCTGTTATTATCTGGCAGACCTCACCCTTCCAGGTCTTTATCTGTGAGCTATGAAACCACTTAAGGATCTTTTTCCTTTTTCCATTAGATATCTCGATCTGATATACAGTGCGGCCTGCCTTTTGGACAACCCTGGCAGGTCCATCCATCTCGGACTTAGTACATGTTCTCTTTCTATAAAGGACTTGTATAGAACAAGATCTCCTTGTTCCCATTCGGTGAAAGTTACATTACTCCTTCATGCTGTGGCAAAAATGTAAGAGCACTGGACACACTTTGTCCTTCCTAAATACACTGACATGGGGTTTCCAAAGACAGAAAACATATTAATTGAACACTTCTGCCTTTACTGCATCCTTTTAAACAGCCTCCATCTAGTAATGAGCCTACACCATTGCTAGGATTTCTTTTGTTCCTAATACACTTAAAAAAAACCCTCCGTATTATCCTTAGTCCGGCAAGCCATGGAGTTTCCCCTGGTGTCTTTAGCTTTCCTTATCTATATTCTACTCTTCATAACTTACATAAGAATGGACATACTGAGTCAGACCAATGGTTCATCTCGCCCAGTTCTGTGTCTTCTGATAGTGGCCAGTGCGCCTCATGCTTCAGAGGGAAAGAACTGAACAGGGAAATTGTGAATGATCCATCCCCTGTCATCCAGTCCCAGCTTCTCTTAGTCAGAGATTTAGGGACATGCAGAGTATGGGGTTGCATGCCCTGATCATCTTGGCTATATAAAACTTGGTAGCTGTAAATAAAAAAAAAAACTATTGAAAAAGGGCTTTGTGATTATCTGTGTTTCTGTTAGAAGGTCTCATTGGCCCTTAAGTGAGTTAAAAGTTTTAAAGGAGCATCTTGGTTTGTTTTCAAGGAGCTGTATGTCTTTTAAATAAAAAAAATAGTTTGTGAGACCCTAGCTCTTGTGTCTTTGTGTAAAAGAGACCCATTGACAGCAAAAAGCTGAGATTTATGTTGTAGCATCATGTGGGAGGAAAAAACCCCTAAAATCTGTTTACAATTTAAAAAACCAGGGATGATTCAGACATGTCTTTGAGTACAATAGAGCTGACCACCCTGTTGAACTGAATGGTTTTAATCACAACCCCGCAGAATAGCCAGGGTGACTGAGATTACCCAACCATGTTGCCATCAGGGTTAATCGTATTAGTGATCAGTAATTAAATTTGACGGGGGTACACCCACAGTAAGGGACGTGGGTGGGTGAGGATGGTGAGATTTGATTAATATGAAATTAAATAAAACCTCAGGAGTTCACAGACGCTATTGGACAGTTTAAATATGACCCCAGGAGTTGGTTGAACTCTATTGGACAGTTTAAATATGATCCCAGGAGTTGGTTGAACAATATTGGACAGTTTAAATATAACAGTGGAGTTGGTTGAACGCTATGGATCACTCTTTCTAGCAACTTAAAGTCATTAAAATAATATATTTACAAAACTAAAAAATGGGTTTAACCCCAAACTGAAATGTTTCAAGGCTTCACAAACCTCCACCATACTTTAGAACAAGCATTTGCTCTGAAGACAATAAAACATTTAAAAGATCAGGGTATTTGTAGGGTGCTTACTATGGTTGTGATACATCCATTTCATTTCAAAAACAACTCTGAGACATTAAGCATGAAAGAAACATGTTTAAAAAATAAACAAACAAGCCCCAAGACATTCATTGATATCTGCAAGGGGCCCCACACTTGGGAATGGGTACAGTAACATTAAGGATTGTTGTGTATGGTGATTTACTGTTTAATACTGTAAGAAGGCCCAAAAGAAAAATGTATTTTAACTAAAAGGAAAAAAAAGTTAGCCAAAAGCAGCCCAGTTGTGCAGACAACTTAATTCCCCCACCTCAGATCACAAAAGGGAATGTTAGGGGAGTGGGGCCTAAAATGGTTTTTAAAAGTTGGTTTTTAAAAGCAGTTGGTTTTATTCTGCAAAAATAAAATAAGGTGTTTTTTTTAAAAAATGGGGCTGTTTGTCTTCTTAAAAGAGTTGGCTTTAATGTATAAATTGTTAGTGATTCAGGGGCCTAAGCTAGAGATAAGTGTGGGTATTTAAAAAAGTATTTTGTGGCAAACTGTTGGTTTGGTGTTTTAAACTGATGGGGTGTGTGCGTATGTGTGTGAGTTTGTGCAAAACATAGGTGTGTTTTTTAAAAAAAGTACATTGCTGGCTTTTTTTAAAAAAGTATATGGCTGCAAACTATTGGTTTGGTGCGTTTCAAACTAACAGGTGCTTCTGAGAAAAATGTGTTTTAAAATGGATTTTAAAAGTTGGTTTTAAAGCAGTTTGGTTTTTATTTTGCAAAATGAGATGTGTTTTTAAAAATGTTTCTGGAGTTGTTATTTTTTTAAAGTGATAGAAATAAACTCAAAACCTGTGTTTGTTGTACAGCCTGAAATGGATTATTTTGTTCTAAAGCTATGACTTTTTAAATAGAAAAACACCCTAATGAGTATTTTATTTTTTAAGTTTACAAGACCGTTTCATAATAATAATGTTATTTGCTCCACTGTATGGTCAAAACACGAGAGATCCTTAGACCAGAGGGTAATCAAGCTCAAAAGAAAAAGGAAATAGCAGCTGAAAAGGAAAATTCACCAGCATCAACGGCTGATGGATGGATGAAGCCCAGTAAATATATTTTGTTTATGGTTTGGTTATTTTATGAGATTTTGTATTTTAAGTAAATACATAGGTGTGAGTGAGAAAGATAGCAAAGTGTAAGCATCCTGGTCTGAAGGCCAAGCTGTTACCTGTCTTCTGTTTAAAGTTTTACTATGCTTTTTGGCCACTTGAAAAAGAAGGTTCACCCCGCCGAAGCTCCCAATTTCCTCGGGAGTGTAATATATTTTCTTTAACAGAACCATCTGCGTAGACATGACTGTTACTGGTACCGTCTTTTACTAACACAGGTATGGAGGGGACACATTCATATTGACAAATTTAAACAAGTTTTATTACTCGCCTGGTTTAACATGACCTTTTACAGCCGCCTGTGAAAATTGATGCCATGACCCCTACCATTAGGGAGTCTGAGCTGGTTCATTCTTCCATTTTGTCCTTTACTGGATTTTCCTCTTGAGATCTGTGTCTCAGACATGAGCAAAAACAGCTGATGCATGATATATTTACTCCCACAGGGCTCCTGATGAGTAAAGTCTCAAAGGCCTCTAGAAAGGCATTGTCGAGCTGTTGAGAGATTTTCAGAAAATAAACAGTGTAAGCCCCCACTGCTTGTTTTTAGATTTACGCAACCCAGGTCGGTTCCTAACCCCATTACACCCCATCCTCGACCGTCCCTTCTTAATCATTCACTTACCTGACCAACATCTTTTTCATTCACCTTGTCCACCGATGACTCCCCCGAGCCGTGGTCGCCTTCCTCCATAGGGGCGGAGGACGAGAGGCCGTCATGCTCGTCAGTCTTTCTCACAAGCAGTTGGGTTTCAGGGTTAGGTTCTAGAATATCCATCAATGGTTGACTCAAACTGATGTAGCGCTTTCTCCACACAAGTCCAAAGGTGCTCAGGGCTAAAACAAAGTCCAAAGTTCTCACCAGGGTGGTGAAGGAGACCATGTTTCTGCTCAGCATTTCCACAATTTCTAAAACACGCGTTCTCAGTAAGAGATGGCCTCTTCTGCCCAGGGCTGGGACTTATGGGGTGGTGGTGTTGCACCTTGATTGGCAAAGGGTGGTGGGAGGAGTTTCTAGAGGGGTCACACTCCACCCCAGAACCTCCTTGGAGAACCTGCCCCAGAACCTATCCTATTTTCGTCAAATCTCCTCTCAGGGGTGGTCCCCAGCAGCTGAAACCCCTCCTGATTGGTAGAGGGCAGTGGGAGGAGTTCTTAGAGGGGTCACATGACACACCTTGCTTCTGGTCATGTGTCCAGCTAGATCCCCAGAAATAACCATCAATCAAATGTTAATCCTGTCCCTTGACCCCTTAAGCCCTCCCCACGGGGTGGGGCTTCTGGTGACAGGTGGGGAGGGCTTAAGGGGTCAAGGGACAGGATTAACATTTGATTGATGGTAGGGCCCTTACACTACTAGACTGCTGCCCATGGCTTGGGTGGCAGGGGGGATGCAGACCCACCCACTCCACTGCGTCCCGGCCCAGGGCTCTAGCAGTGGCAGAGCGGTCTGCCACTGGATCAGCAGGGATCCTGACCACAACACGCTGACTCACTCGCTGGCAGTGTCGCAGCCAGACGGGTCAGCCACCCTGGGCCACTTTCGAGGTCCCGCTCAGGGTGTACTTGGCTCTGGAGAGGGTCGTCCTGGTCATCGGGGAAGAAGGCCTCTGTGATGGGTTGGATCGCAGAAACTCCCCTGGGAGCTGCCACCTGATGTGCCAAGACTACTTCTGCTCCTGCTTTCCTGCCCTGCCAGTTTAGGACTTCAGTGCCCTGCCTGGTTTGAGCCAGACCCACTAGCCTGCTGTAAACCCAGATACAGGTCTGAACCACATCCCCTAACAGCTGCAGGCTTACCTGAAAGCAGCTTACAGAAGTGTTCCTGCCTTCGACACTCAGATGCCCAACTCCCAATGGGATCTAAACCCAAATAAATCCATTTTATCCTGTGTAAAGGTTACACATGGTAAACTCATAAATTGTTCGCCCTCTATAACACCGTTAGAGAGGTATGCACAGCTGTTTGCTCCCCCCAAATACTCTGGGTTAATTAATAAGTAAAAATGATTTTATTAAATACAGAAAGTAGGATTTCATAGAATCATAGAATCATAGAATCATAGAATATCAGGGTTGGAAGGGACCCCAGAAGGTCATCTAGTCCAACCCCCTGCTCAAAGCAGGACCAAGTCCCAGTTAAATCATCCTAGCCAGGGCTTTGTCAAGCCTGACCTTAAAAACCTCTAAGGAAGGAGATTCTACCACCTCCCTAGGTAACGCATTCCAGTGTTTCACCACCCTCTTAGTGAAAAAGTTTTTCCTAATATCCAATCTAAACCTCCCCCATTGCAACTTGAGACCATTACTCCTCGTTCTGTCATCTGCTACCATTGAGAACAGTCTAGAGCCATCCTCTTTGAAAGCCCCTTTCAGGTAGTTGAAAGCAGCTATCAAATCCCCCCTCATTCCTCTCTTCTGCAGACTAAACAATCCCAGCTCCCTCAGCCTCTCCTCATAAGTCATGTGCTCTAGACCCCTAATCATTTTTGTTGCCCTTCGCTGTACTCTTTCCAATTTATCCACATCCTTCTTGTAGTGTGGGGCCCAAAACTGGACACAGTACTCCAGATGAGGCCTCACCAGTGTCGAATAGAGGGGAACGATCACGTCCCTCGATCTGCTCGCTATGCCCCTACTTATACATCCCAAAATGCCATTGGCCTTCTTGGCAACAAGGGCACACTGCTGACTCATATCCAGCTTCTCGTCCACTGTCACCCCTAGGTCCTTTTCCGCAGAACTGCTGCCGAGCCATTCGGTCCCTAGTCTGTAGCGGTGCATTGGATTCTTCCATCCTAAGTGCAGGACCCTGCACTTATCCTTATTGAACCTCATTAGATTTCTTTTGGCCCAATCCTCCAAGTGATTTAAGTGGTTCCAAGTAGTAACAGACAGAACAAAGTGAATTACCAAGTAAAATAAAATAAAACATGCAAATCTAAACCTAATACAGTAATACAACTGAATACAGGTAAAATCTCAGCCTTCGAGATGTCTCAATAAGTTTCTTTTCTCAGACTGGACACCTTCCTAGTCTGGGCACAATCTTTTCCCCTGGTACAGCCCTTGTTCCAGCTCAGGTGGGAGCTAGGGGATTCCTCATGGTGGCCCCCTTGGTTCTCTTCCACTCACTTATATATCTTTTGCATAAAGCCAGAATTCTTTGTCCCTCTTTGGGTTCCCACCCCCTCCTTCTCAATGGAAAAGCACCAGATTAAAGATGGATTCCAGTTCAGGTGACATGATCACATGTCACTGTAAGACCCCAAGCCTTCATTCCTCCCAGCCTGACTCACAGGGAGGCCTGCCTGCAAACAGAGCCATCTGTAGTAAGATGAGGCCCTGAAACATAAACCCTTGGTATCAGAGGCCCGGTATGAGACCTAAGGCCTGAGCTAAAATAATGGTCAAGACTTTGCTAACATAAAGCAAAGTTAAGCTGCGAGCCAGAGGCAGGCCCTGCTCACAGAAGCTGGCAAGGAAAGGGCTGTTGTTGCACAAACATATATCTAAAGTGTATTGGATACCAGAGCCATACACAAATGGTACACGAACATTCTTATACCGTCCACATAGATAATAAAGACGGGGCAAAAGGCTAGTATAATGGACAGAGTTGTTTTGTTGAAACCAACATGTACAAGGTGAGAGGCGGCACCTTACTGTGTTGAAGGGTAGTGCATTGTTACGTAGAGGGGTTGCACCTCAATACGTCAGGAGTGTTATGTAACTTGTTTGTACCTGTGTATAAGAATGCATCCCTGGGATGGTGTCTCTGTCTGGCCTAGAGGGCAGTGGAGAGTCCCGCCACTGACTGAGCTGTGTCCATTGCCTGGGGCACATATTCGTAGTATGCCCTGTAGAGTCTATAGGGAACTAGTACTGTGCTTCGTTGGACAATAAACCTGACTGGGTGCCTTCATACCTTACCAGAGTCTGTGGTCATTGGGGGTTCTCTCGGGGTCTGCTGTGTTACCTATCTGCGCAGAGCTGGGACAGCACACAGAGGGAACACGCACGTAGAGGACTGTTATCATCATCCAACAAGAGCAGAGCACCACACCAGTAGCTACTGACAACACCATCCACAGTCGATTGTCCTGGTTGATGGGAGCCATCAAGATTCCAAACCATCATTAATTGCCCACACTTTGCATAATTACAATAGGCCCTTAGAGTTCAGAGTAGCAGCCGTGTTAGTCTGTATCTGCAAAAAGAAAAGGAGTACTTGTGGCCTAATAAATTTGTTAGTCTCTAAGGTGCCACAAGTATTCCTTCCCTCAGAGTTATATTTCATATTTCTACTTTCAGATACAAGAGTGATACATTTATACAAATAGGATGACCACACTCAGTAAATTATAAGCTTTATAATGATACCTTACAGGAGCCCGTTTGCATGAAGCATATTCCAGTTATATTATAGTCACTCATTAGCATATTTTTATAAAATCATAGAGAGTGTGTCACAGCCTCTGTCAGCACTTGCAGCTCCTCCCTGCTCAAGCCTGTCAATGGCCCTGGCCAGTCCTTGGCTCCTTCGGGGTCTGCAGCAGCCTCCCGGCTCAGGAGCTCACAGGAGTCATCTCTGTCCCTTTCTGCAGCTTCCCATTGTCTCCTCTCTGCTTCTTCAGGCTAGTGTGGGGTTATTTTCATGCCTGTCTGCTGCCGAGCCACAGGGAAACTGCGCAGCTGCATGGTCTAGTGGTTGACACTCAGGGGCAGGGAGTTGAGACTTTGGGGTTCTGATCCCAGCTCTGCTGTTGTGTGACCTGGGGGAGTCCCTGGCCTCCTCAGTTTCCCTGCTAGTTAGTTGGGGATAATGCTCCAGACCCTGCTTTTGAACTCTGGGGATGAAAGACCTTTTATAGGGATCAATATCATTGGAGCTTCAGCCACCAGGAACCTGGGATTTCTTCTCCCTCCTCTTCCTCACACTGTGCTTCCTCATCCCTTGCCAGCTCCATGGCCAGAAAGAGACCCTGCCCCTCCACCCCCGTACATAGCACCTGCTGGCTCTGCCAAGCTCTCTCCCACCATCACTGCCAGCCAGGACTCTGGGGGGGGACAAGACTGTGGTGCTGGCCACAAGGATTGACCAGGACCTACAGGAGCTCTTCCCCCATCTGACTTTCAACTGCCAGGACCTCCTGCCTGGATTGGGCTTCCAGCTCCTGTGCTCTGTGCTGGGGCTGGCAGGCAGAGCAGCACCGCCGAGGAGCTGGTTTCCCACACCTTCCACACGCTGTTCTGTGCAACTACTTCTGCCTCAGGCCACAGCTGGGCGGCTGCTGGTCTGGGTGAAAATGGCGCACGAGGGGAAGCCGATCTGGCTGCAGGCATGCTGGGAGAAGGGCATCTCCTTTGACCTCCCGGGGAGTGGAGCGGAGCCTAGTAGAACCCACATGTCCTGCAGGAGACCTGGCTCTGTCTTCAGATAGGAGAATCCGCACAGCTGTGCCAGGGACGGCCCAGAGTGCACAGGTAAGGGGCTGGGATGCGGGGGGAGCCCAGGGAGATAGTGGCTGGGGTGGGAGCACAGCAGGTAGTTGAGAGAAGGGTCCCATGGGCTCCTTTCTTCTCCCTCCCCCTCGCCCCCCGCATCCCCATTCTCTGGCTTTGGCCAGGATTCATTTCTGACCCCTCCCCCGCCCCAGGGTTAGGGACCTAAAAGAAACCACAATACACATATGGGGTGGGCCAGGGCACCCCAATTCTCCCATCCCTTAACTGACAAAGATGACTTAACACCTATCCTGGGAAGCCCCACTCCTTTATCTAGGCTCCAACAAGCACCTCTGTAGGTGCTGCCCATAGACAGAATATCTAATTCCCCACATGGGTACAATTGACTGTGTGCACTCCCCTTCCATCTGTGTCAAACTGCACTTTCATAGTGGGAGGGGGGCATGCACCTTTTTTGGACACTCTGGGAATGAGGTTTGAAAGAGACTAATCTGCACAAAAACGTCACTATCTCTCAAAGCCTCAGTTCCATTCAGGCAGCCAGGAAGGAGTAAAAGTCTGTTTCATAAGCCTGGAATTCCAGAAGTTAGTTGTTTTTTTGGCTGTTCACTTCCTCCTTGTTGGGAAAGGTACAGTCCAGTTGTTTACTGCTGCTTTTCACTGCATTTGTATGCAACAAAAACTACCTTTGTGTTTAAATACAAATCAAAGGGTACAGTGTATTATTTATTGTTTGAAAACATTATTTTCTATTCTCAGTTTTAAAACGTTTTTGGAAGAAACCCAGAGGAATACTGCATTGAAGCCTATTTAACAAATATTAGAATGGATAGGCTAATATGTATGTGTTATCACTGCCCTCTCCTGGAATAGACCAGAGCTGCTGAGTTGTAAACCATAGGTCCTGCAAACCCACTAGCTAACAGGGATTCTCCTTTTGCTCAAGTGGTAGGGGCCTGTGCTTTTGGAGCAAGAGGATCAGGATTTATTCTTGCTGTCCTTTTCAATGCTAAGTGACCACACCTAGTACAGCATAATGACAACCATCAGAAACTCAGATACTGCAGCAAAGATGCTCAGCGGGAGTTATCTGCTAGTACCTAGACAGACAGAACCCTAAAGTCTTAAGGAACCAGCATTTTGTTATGACAAATTTAAAAACTTGAATGCAGTTTTTAAACATTATAGAAGAATAACGATATTTGAGAGATCTGGGTGAGGGAAGGAACTAAGAATTAAAATTCCAATAAGAAACTTGAAACAGCTGACCTAAAGCTAAACCCAACAGAAGACCAGGTTAAAACAATTCTGACTTTCATATAGTGTGATGGACAAGAGCCACCTAAGGGAAGACAAAGAACTGTCGTCATCCAGTCATCTCAAATGCATCACATCCATATTGCCTTGCTGAGTTACTTTAGAACCACACATCCTGGCAGCTGCTTCGCACAGCAAGAACTCCCAACAGATACATATGCTACTTCTCAGTACATCATTTCCGTGCAACTGGGGAGAGATTTGATCGCTATATTTGGGGTCGGGAAGGAATTTTCCTCCAGGGCAGATTGGAAGAGGCCCTGGGGGTTTTCGCCTTTCTCTGTAGCATGGGGCACGGGTCACTTTCTGGAGGATTCTCTGCTCCTTGAAGTCTTTAAACCACGATTTGAGGACTTCAATAGCTCAGACATAGGTGAGGTTTTTCACAGGAGTGGGTGGGTGAGATTCTGTGGCCTGCATTGTGCAGGAGGTCAGACTAGATGATCAGAATGGTCCCTTCTGACCTTAGTATCTATGTATCTATGTGAGGAGCAGGCCAGGAATAAACTGCATCAGAACACCCCTCATGAACATGACATCATTCTAGGTGTTTCTACTCTATGAAGAATGATCCAGCAGCAACAGATACTAAGGCACTAACGCAGGCAGGACTCAAAGGCGTTATTACCACCATGTCATGGAAAATTGCTCAGAGATGGTTTTCCAGACACAGTGGTTAAGACAGTGTCATAAACATACAGATAAAGGTAGCATAAAATCCCTCCTTTACCTGTAAAGGGTTAAGAAGCTCAAATAACCTGGTTGGCACCTGACCAAAAGGACCAATAAGGGAAGAAGATACTTTCAAATCTGTGGGGGAAGGTTTTTGCTTTGTGCTCTTTGTGGTTCTCTCCAGGACAGCGAGGAACCAGGGCAGGGAAAATACATCTCCTGAAGCCATACCTGCACTAAGTATCTAAGATTAACAATTGTAAGTAATAGGAAGGCAATGCATTAGATTATCTTTTGTTTTAACTTGTGAATTTTCCGTAGGCTAAGAGGGAGGTTTATTCCTGATTTTTTTTTTTTTGTAACTTTAAAGTTTTGCCTAGAGGGGAATTCTCTGTGTTTTGAATCTGATTACCCTGTAAAATTACATTCCATCCTGATTGTACAGAGGTGCTTCTTTTATTTTTTTCTTTATAATAAAGTTCAGTTTTTAAGAATCTGATTGGTTTTTAATGTCCTAAAAACCCAAGGGGCTGGTCTGTGCTCACCTTGTTAACCTATTTGGTTGGTATATTAGTCTCAAGCCTCCCCAAGAAAGGGGGTGAAAGGACTTGGGGGGATATTTTGGGGAACAGGAACTCCAAGTTGTTCTTTTCCTGAATCTTCGTTTAACTCACTTGGTGGTGGCAGCAGTACCCATCCAAGGACAAGGAAGGATTTGTGCCTTGGGGAAGTTTTTAACCTAAGCTGGTAGAAATAAGCTTAGGGGGTCTTTCATGCGGGTCCCCACATCTGTACCCCAGAGTTCAGAGTAGGGAGGGAACCCTGACATGGTGGCAGAGCGGTGGGATCATTTTGAACCAGAAGCACAAACCTCAGGATATTAAAAGGACTTTTTTTCCCCTTTCTTTTGGCTGCTTGGAAAGCAGGGAAGGGTTTTTTTTTAAAGGACATTTTTTTTGTTCCCCCAGCCCACCGCTTAGTTCAGCCCCAGCCCCGATCTGCCCTGCTCCCACCCAGTCCCCATTACTCCAGCCTCACCTCTGCTCCTCCTGGTCTCTTCAGCCCCCTTCCCTCAAAGTGGTGGTGGAGAGCGGGGTGGAAAAGTGCTGTCCCATCTCCGTTGCTCACAGGAGGGGGAGGGAGTGGAGCCCTCTGGGCTGCTGGGCTCTGTGGTCCCTCCTCCCCCATCCCCTCCCGTGAGAATGGCTTCGGGTTGCTGAGGGGCTGGGGTGGGAGAGTTCTGATTGGCTGCTCTACCCCACAAGGCAGGCAGTTAGGGCAGGCAGCCAGTCAGAGGGCTCAAATTTGCTGACAGGCTGGAGCTTCTGGCCCCCCATCAAAATCTCATCATTTGGCAACACTGGATGCACCAGGACCCATGATATTCTGCTGCTGTCACGGGGGATCCTGGGGTGGAAAAGTTGAGAACCCACTGCTCCGGCTGGTCCCTGGGGAAGGGTTAACCTCAGTTCCAGCTCCCTCCTTCCCCAGCACAGGAGCTGGGCTGGCACTGATCTATTTTAAGCTTTTCTCCTATTGCCCATCACCATAGCACCTCGGCACCTTGCATGTACAGCAATAGCAATAGTCAAGTCCCTAATGTAATTCCATCAGCACCGCTGGGAGGGGCCTTTGGAAGGCTGGGTTCAATGCCTAGGACCGAGCTGAATGCCAAGTGGGAGAGCTGCTCCATTCACTAACGAGTGACGTTGCTGTCTCCTGACAAACACTGAGCTCAGGAGCAGGCACCTGGCTGACGGTCACAGTGGGTTCTCGCTGCTGGCTCATCCTGTCAGCCTACCCCCACAAAGCACTCGGCAGTGTTAACAAGCCAGTGATAGCACAACACCTTCCCCAAGAAATTCATGAGACTGAGGGGGGCCCAATGCCTCAAAAATTAAGTCTCAGATACCAAAGGGACCCCAAATAACAATAGCATTTATTAAAGAAGAGAGCTTGGAATAAATCCAGACCAACCTGAGCCCTCGCTGTTCGGTATAAACCCACAGGGTGGGTACCCAATACTGCAAATATTTTTTTTTATTTTATTATTTACCCATTATTGCAAATAAGTTAATGTAAAGAAATGGTGCCACAGACACTGTATATAAACTCAATCTGCTACCGTAATTAGTGGGTTAATTTCTCTAGCCTAACACAGAAAGACACCTGGGCAGTTATAAATGCCACAGGGTAGTGAGCAATAGGGGACTGCTGCAGGGAACAGGGAGACACAGCAGGACAATGGGTTTCATGGATGATCTGGAGGGAAGGCACTCGGAGACATGGGGGTCAGGTCCTGGCCGGCCACAGGCTTCCTGTGCAAATCACTGGGCTAGACCCACAAAGGCAATTCACACTCACCAATGCCCAATGAAGTTTGGTGCCCTCGTGCCTGGCAGAATCCCCAGCCCTGGTTTAAGTGTCCGGGCTCCCTGGGCATTGGTGCCTGGGGAGCGCCCTACGCGTGTCTGAGCCCTGCCCCCAAAGGGAGTCACTCACTCTGATCAGTAGTCACAGCTGTGAACCTGTTCCTGCAGTGCGAGCCTAAGGCAGGTCCGTCCTGTCTTGGAGAACACCGGAGCCCAGAAGTGACAGCACTCCCCCCGGCGTTCAGAGCCCTGTCTGTGCCACGTGCAGTGAGTCTCCCCCTGCCCAGGTGAGCGCACCAGGGGTGCTCTGTGACCCTTCGCTCCCAGTCGCCCCTCTCGGAACTGCTCCGCTGTACAGCAGACAAAGGCTCATTAGAGCGAGTGTGACTCTTTTGCTAGGGGCCACTCCGGCTCCACATCAGACAGAGTGGGGCATTGAAGCCGGCTCTCCCACAGCTGGGGGAAGCTCTACCCACTGGGGTACCCAGAGCCCACTGCCTGAGCTGTTTTGGGCAGGACCTGATCCATTAGACGTCTTGGAGACAGGTAGAAGCCTGGGGCTTGGCACCGAGCAGCTCAGCCACTCGGGACTTAGGTGGCCTGGCATATGGCCACCAGCAGGGATTTAGGCAGCTGGTTGGGGGTGGGGGTTGAGGATCTAATTTTTGGACTTAAATGCCTAAAGTAACAGTTAGGCACCTAGATCCGCAAAGGGATCTCATGCTTAGTCTCTCCGGCTTTAATTCCCCGCCCTGTACAATGGTGCTGGTACCTGCCAGGGGCACTGCAAAGTGCCCAGATACTGCAGTGGGAAGGGCATGTCAGTACCTGGACAGCCAATGTTCAGGGCGCCCCAGATGGCCGAAGCTGGAGGAAGATGCTGGGGCATGTTTGTACAGGAAGCATTTGGCGCATCCTGGTAAATGACATGTGGGAAAAGCCATTTGCCTGGACACAAACGGCCTCAAAGGAAGCAAATGCCAGTTCTGTGTTTGACTGCAGAAGAAAACCATCATCCACAGCACTGCACCAAGCTCACCAGCACAGGCCGCAAACAGCTGGGTCGCTCAAGGACTTGGCAACTACAGTACAACTTCAGAGTTCCGAGCTGAGCACCCGCCACGTTCGGAACCGGAAGTACGAATCAGGCAGCGGCAGAGACACAAGGGGAAAAGGCCTCCACAACACAGTCCTGTGTTAAATGTAAACTACTAAAAAAATCAAGGGAAAGTTTAAAAAAACTGACAAGGTACAAAAACTGTATCTGTGCTTGTTTTATTTAAATTAAGATGGTTAAAAGCAGCATTTTTCTTCTGCACAGTGAAGTTTCAAAGCTGTATTGAGTCAATGTTCAGCTGTAAACTTTTTAAAGAACCAGAACGTTATGTTCAGAGTTACGACTATTTCAGAGATATGAACAACCTCCTTCCCGAGGTGTTCGTAACTCTGAGGTTCTACTGTATCATAATTCCTTGGCCAATGCTCTGTTCACCTCTCCAGGCTGGGCTTGGGGGTCGACTGCGTTCGACGATGTGGGTTCTAACCCTGCCTCCACCACTGACTCCTTGTAGGACTCTGGCCAGTCACTTATTCTCACCAATGCCTGATGTGTACAGTGGGGTGGTATTCCCCATGCTTCAAGCCACAAGGTCTTAGAAGGCGGGAGCCAGGTAAATATAATTGTAAACTGCGCCTCCTGCTGGCACAGCGGGGCAGATGGCCTCCTTTGACTTCTCTCTTCAATACAACTGAAAGAGAAGGATCTAGAGCAGTGCTTCTCAAAGCCGGTCCGCCGCTTATTCAGGGAAAGCCCCTGGCGGGCTGGACTGGTTTGTTTACCTGCCACATCCGCAGGTTTGGCTGATCGTGGCTCCCACTGGCCGTGGTTTGCCGCTCCAAGCCAATGAGGGCTATGGGAAGCAGCGCGGATCCGAGGGATGTGCTGGGTGCCCTTCCCGCAGTCCCCATTGGCCTGGAGCGGCGAACCGCGGCCAGTGGGAGCCGCGATCGGCCAAACCTGTGGACGCGGCAGGTAAACAAACCGGCCTGGACTACCAGGGGCTTTCCCTGAACAATCAGCGGACCGGCTTTGAAAACAACTGATCTAGAGCCTAGAAAGGGGCAACGCACATACTCCCTGTGGGAGAGCTGCAATGGTTTATGGGACTGCAGCAAGACTAGCAGCCAATCAAATCCTCCCATTCCCCAATTGCCCAAACACTCTGATCTTGACTGCCCTTGCTGCATTCTCCAGGAATGTGCCATTTGCACTGAGGTAGTGGGGTGCTCAGCAAACCAGCAGCTTCTATGCTGAATCAACAAGAGGACAATTCCCTGGCACTGGCCTGAACCATGACACATAACGCATGACCCTGCAGGTGTCTCTCTATTAGCAAAGTACCATTACCCCAGCAGCTGCTTGCATGATCACAAAACAACTGCTACTATTCTTATCCGCTGCATGACACTGTGAAGCAAGGACGTCTGTCCCTTGGCGAATATCCAGCAGCCGAAGCAGTCCAGCCCCAAGCCGCACAGGAGGTTGTGGCCCTAAGCCGGCCCTCCTCCTCTACTGCAGCCCACACAAACCCACAGACAGACAGAGGGGAATTCTTGTGGAAGGAGGCACCCCACAGCCCAAAGAGAAACGCCTCGGAAGGTGGCAACGCCAGAATGAATCCAGTTCTTCCAAATGGCAGTGTCCAAATAACATGGTCAGGACTGGTGCACCCGGGGTCCTGCCCCCTTGCTAGCCCCATCCAGGGCAACCAGCTGGCTTCCTAAGTAAGCCCCCGTGCCCAGGCTCACTGCCACCACTTCTCACCAGCTGGGCGCGGGGCTCTCTTGGCGAGGGCTTGGCAGCAGGCCCAGGCCGGGTCTAGACCTGAGTGATGACCTCCCCATTCTCTGGCACGTAGACCTGCACAGGAGCTCCCTCGGTGGACTGCTTCAGGACATGGATCTGACACACCTGCATGGGCGTGAAGGAAAAAGCCTTTCAGGGGAGCCATCCCAGCCAGCAAAGCAAGAGTGTGACTCAACAGCCAGCCCGTCCCGGCCGCTCACAACTCCTGGGGGTTTGGCACTATTCCCCATCGCACACAGGGAGCAGAGGCCCATGGGAGGAAGGGACTGGGCCAAAGTCACACAGGGAGCCTGTGCAGAGCCAGGCGCTCAGCCCCAGTCTCCTGGGGGTGCCCAGGCCCCTGCCCCCAGCACAGAGCACCCTGCTTTGACAAGGCCAGCAGCTGCAGGCCTGGCCTTTGGTGCGTGGGTGGAGAGGGGCTGGGTGTGCATGGAGTTACCTCAGGGATTCTTTGGCCCTCTTGCTAAGCTCATGGGTGACGTGACCCCACATGCTGCCCACCCTGCGGTGCTCACGCGGTGCTCCCAGGGGCGAGGACAGCTGCCGGGCCATGTGTCACTGCAGAGTGCAGCTCTCTGGTTCCTGGTGGGGGCGGTGATGGGAGGAATCCAGGCACAAGCCCCAGCCCGCCTGGCATGGGCCATTGCCCTCTGCTGCAGGCAGGGAGCTGCCCGGGCAGGAGAATGGACATGGCTCGGGGATGGAACTGCTGGACAAGTGTTGCCGGTTCCACAGCCCAATGGGCTAAACCTGGGCTCTGGAGCCCCTTCCTGCACTGAGTGTGTTCGCCAAGGGCCTGGGCTTCCCAGAATGCACTGCCAGCGGCAGCGTGCCCTGCTCTGCCCAGGGAAACCCTCTGCAAGCCTCTCTGCAGCTGCCAGCGGGAGTAACTTGGGCCAGGCTGTGAGTGGCTCTTGGGAGCTGGATGTGACCAGCAGCACATTCAACCGGCCACGGGAAAACAGAAACACGCAGATGCCCCCGACTGGGCGAGATTTGAACTTGGAGGCTTTCCAGTGCATCGCCAGCCCCGGAGCTGGCCCGCATGGACCTGGGGGAAACGTGCCGGGAAGGGCTGGTCCCGCTTGCTGCTGGAGTCATGTAGCACGGGGAGGGGGTGGGTTCAAACATTAATAAACTTAATTCCCCCCCCAAACGGGCAGGCTAAGACTAGTCCAATAATATGACATTAACCTTAGAGAGTGGGGGCAGGGCTGCAGCTGGTGTCAATCAGCCAGAGCTCCAATGGAGTCGGCAGGGCCAGCACCCCAGCTGGTATCAATCTGCATCGTCCCACTGGTGTCGGTGACGCTGATTTATACCAGGGAGGGCCTGGCCCGCAGGCTATGGTGCTGCCATTCCACATGCCTCGTGTTACCCACACTGGGTTGAGCGTGGCCGTTCTGAGAGGAGTGTTTTACTCCCTGGCTGATCCCTTTGCAGAAGCCCAGTGGGAGGGGGAGCTGCTGATGGACGGTGCTGGGCCCCTGGTGTGGGCCTGCCCAGAGCAGCAGTGACCGAACGCTGTCAAAAGCCGAGAGCTGCTGGGAGCCCAAATGCTGGATTTTGAGGGTGTCCAAGCTGGCACGAGCTGCCCTCGCTGAGAGGGGATCACTGGGGACTCCCACAGAACGGGCCCTCCCAGCAAAGCCCTCACTTCTCACCTGCAGCCCCTGCAATCCCAGCTCTGAGCTCCCCTCACACACAGCTCAGCTGGTGCCCCTCACTTTCAACCCACAGCCTTTGCTATCCCAGCCCTGGGCTCCCCTCGCACACAGCTCAGCTGGTGCCCCTCACTCCCGACCCGCAAGCCCCTGCTAGCCCAGCTCTGGGCTCCCCTCACACCCTGCTCTGCTGATGGGGTCTGTGTGAACTGGGGAATGATCCATCCTACGACAGTGTCTGACCCAGGACATGACTGAACCTAGGCCTGCAAAGGAGAAAGGCTGGTACATTCCTTTGCCAGCTCGCCCTTACTTACTGGGCACTGAGAGGTGATGCTCAGTAAGGGGACCCCAGCTTCTCCGAGTGCCCCAGGCCGTAGAGAGTCAATGGTTCCCTTCCCCTAGCACTTTCCCAGTACAGCAGCACCTCCTGCCCTGGCTCTCGCTACCCACCCCGTGCCATGTGCCAGCCCTACCTGAGCCTGCTGCCCGGCGGAGCGCGAGGCGTACAGCTCCCTGCCCGGCGTGTTCCGCACGCGGAAGGCCCCCTGCCTGTCCAGTGAGTGTGGCCGTAAGTTCCGCAGCTTGGTGCGCTCGTGCCACGACTTCAGCTCCTCCGACACGGCCGACTTGGCGAGGGTCTTGCCGCTACCCGGGGCGTAGTCCTTGAGGGACGGGGTGCGCAGGAGCCTGCTGGGGGCCGGGCCCAGCCACTGGCAGCGCAGCTGCACCACATCCTGCTCATAGGGGAACGGAGCTGGGCTACCAGCCCGCAGCAAGGGGTAGCCCCGGCAGAACTCCCGCCCAGCCACATACTCCACAGCTGGGAAGTAACTGGGAGGCAGCAGCTGCTTGTGGGGGCTCTGGTAATAGTACGCTGCCTCGGGCCCCACGGAGCGCAGGCCCCTGAACTCTGACGAGGGCTGCTCCGTGGACGGCGCGGGCACCGGCCTCAGGAAAGTGTCAGGGCTGCTGCTGCCAGGCGACAGGGTGTACGTGATTCTGGAGACGTCCGAGTTGCTGTCCTCGGAACTGGAGTGGTAGACGGAGTGGGAGGCCAGGCCGGGTTTGGATGAAGGGAAGCAGTAGTCAGGGGCGGTGACGGTGTAGTAGGTGGGGCGTCGTTTTGGCAGCACGCTTCTCCCCCGGGGCTCCGCTCGGTCCCGGGACACATCCACCCTGCGGGCAGAGGGAAGCTATTTAGGGGTATTCTAGCACCAGGGGTGAGTGAAGGAATCTCCTGGCCCAGACCCCAATTTCAGGCTGAGAGAAGCGGTCTCAGAAATCCAAAGCACCGTGTACACACAGGGAATGTACAGACACACCAGCACTCCCCACAGACCTCAATGGAGAATACCCCTGAAATCCTTCCAGACGCCCTTAACCCTGCCCACCCCCTGAGCTCTGCCCACCCCCTTAGCTCTTAACCCTGCCCACCACCTTAATCCTGCCCACTTCTTAGCTCCACCACCCTCCTAACCCTGCCCACCCCTTAGCTCCACCCACCACCTTAGCTCTGCCCACGCCTTAGTTCCAGCCACCCCCTTAGCTGACCCCCCACTTGCACCTCCATTCCTCAACTAACCAACACTAAACAAGGACATTAATAACATCAAAACAAATCAACCCCCCTCCCCCACAGCAGAATTTTGACCTTGAGAAGGGAGCAGAGCCAGAGGCTCCATGGAGTCCACTAGAGACACTGCTCTTGCTAGTGATTTTATGTGGCACGCGCCCAGACACAACAGTGATGGGTGTCAGGGTCAATGCTAAGGTAGCCAGCTGGAGTTGATTCTGCTAGAGCAAGGGCAGCTCAGGGTGGACGCGCTAACTGGGTTCCACATCCCTGCTTTGCACTTGGGGGAAGACAAATCAGTAGCACCAAAATCAGAAGCTCTCCATGAGCAAAAAAGAAAAGGAGTGCTTGTGGCACCTTAGAGACTAACAAATTTATTTGAGCATAAGCTTTCGTGAGCTACAGCTCACTTCATCGGATTCATGAGCAGAAACTCTGGGGCTAGGCCCAGGGTCCCTCCCTTGCTGCTCCCATCTCCTCTCATTTGTCTCCCTTCTGGGGGTCCCGTCTCACACCCACGTTCTGTATTTATCCCACACTCCTTATCATTTCCTACCAGCACTGCCTGGAGGCCTCAACCACTATCATCTATGTTGCACAGAGACAGCCCCCACCCCAAAGAGCTCACAGACCAAACAGAGAATGGGTAGGAGGGGAAACTGAGGCACGTGGCTGGGAAGTGACTTGCCTCAGGTCACTCAGCAGGGCAGTCACAGAGGTAGGAATAGAAGCCTGTTCTCCCTGTTCAGTGTCAGAGCTGCTAGGCCACACAGCCTCTCCTGCCCCATCTGAGCTCAGTGCCACCCAGCTGGCTGAGAGAGCCCGTTGCTGGACAGTACCTCATGGACTGAGATTGCCCTCGCCTCGCCTGCATCTCTGGGGTCGGGGGCCCACTGGAACCAGCCTGGCTCCATAAGGCCAAGGTCCGGATGGGGACAAAGTGGTAGGGGGGCGTCTCAGGTGTCCTCTGAGCGGCTGGGCTGCGGGCAGGTGCTGGCATGGGTGTCCCGGCTGGGCTGCTGGGGAGAAGCACAGTAAACAGAAACCAGTGCAGGAGAGCTGTAATCCCTCCCCTCCAATGCAACATCTGCATGGCTCCTTCCTTAGGAGCAGAGTGGCCCAGGGCCCTGGGGAGACGGGGACAATGCCCAAACCTCCGCATTGGTGCCCTGCCCTTCAGCGACTTTGCCCCACTGCAGGGACCCACAGAGCATCGGTGTGTAGCTCCCGCAAGAAATGCAGGGTCCCGGTTCCCTCCTGTGGCCAGCGATCCACCCAGGGCATCACATTCCTGAGGGGAGGGGAGGGAAGGGAGAGCGAAGCAGAAGGGTGAGGAAAAGCGGATGGAAAAGATGATCCCCCGCTCAGTGTCCCAGGAAGTATCGAGCAATGGAAGCTGGGGAGGGCGTGACCTCCAGAGACAGACACACGTTAGCCTGTCCAGAGCCCCAGGCAATGGCACAGAACCTAGCCGCTTAGGTCAGGACGTGAAGATCATCAGGCCCAGCTGACACCTGGACAGGACACTGGGTTCACTGGTCAGGCAGGGGCCCTGGATTTGCAATGGCTGCAGTTCTCCTTGCTCTGGCTTCCAGTCTCAGCTGTAGTGCCCCAGTGTGAGGTTGGGTCTCTGCCGGCTTAGAGGGAAGAGGCCACCAACAGCCCACCAGCACTTCCCCTGTGGTTCTCCTGCCTTACAAGCCAAGTTATTTCTATGTCCCTTGTGGTTACGACATCTCTCCATGGCTATTCCCCCAGAGCCCTGATCCGCAGGGCTCCCCAGAGTAGAGATGGGGCGAGAAGTGCTCTGTACCTTGGCAGGCTGCAGGGCTCAGCCACGTGCTTCTTGGGCTTCTCATAGAGCCTATCAAGGCTGGTCTCCTTCCAGGGGCTGTTCTGGATGGGAGAGCGCTCCAGCTCTAGGACCTTGCCCTGCGTGTGTGGCAGACCCTCACATTGCTGGGGAGGGGCAGAGCGGGCGGGCAGAGCCAGGGAGCTGTGCGGTGTGCTGGGCTGGACTGGCACCATGAGCTGCTGGGCAGCATGATGATTCGGAGCCTGGGTTTCTTCTGAAAGAGAACGAGGCAGGTGAAATCAGTGCAGGAATTGTGGTATCTGCCCGTCACCTTCCCTCTGGCTCCAGGCTCAGATCCTCACACAGCCCAGAGCCCATCCCCCAGCAGCCCTGCCTGGCTCACCCCACATCAAATGCTTGTCTCTGGGGGAACAGAGCAGATGGGCTCATACCCCTTTCCCAACATGGCGGGGGGCAGACACTGCCCTGCCCGCATGCCCTGCCCACAGAAAGGGAAAATCCAAACTCTGCTCATGCCTTACCCTCCTCCAGCAGGATGGCATCGGAGAGGGAGCTGTCATCCGAGGAGCTCAGCTCTACGGAAGCAATGGGGAAAGAGGCAGAGGTGAGGAAGGGCAGTGAAGCTCACTGGGCTCGGCCAGGGGCCGTAACACAGATCCCACTGACTCTCCATGGGGCCTCAGTCAGCAGGGATTGTTGGGATTCCAGCAGCACGTATACGCACTGGCCATGCTGTGCGAGCGCTGCACAAACCCCTAACACAGCTACAGGAGCGGGGATGGGTCTCTCGCTGCTCTGCCTCGGCTCCAGGAGCTGTGGTTAACTATACACAGCAACAGTGAAACTGTCTGTAGTCCCACAAGCTCCAACCTCTCAGGGGCCATCTCACTCACCACTGCAGCTGCCTCTGCATTGGAACCCGTGGGGTTTGCACCACCAAAGGAACGTGGGACCATCCCAGGCAGGATCAAGCTGGTGGAGGCAGGGAGCACTCTGGTGCCAGAAGGGTTAACTGGCGCCATGCAGGAGGCATGTACCTACATGCTTTCCCACCCGCTCTTCTCTGCTGAGCTGGGCCTAGCAGCTGCTTCTGTGGGTTTCAGCTCCCCTCACCCATCCCCAGACATGGGGAGCCCTCCAGAGGGCACCGGAACATGAGCACTGCAGGTATGATGGCACCCCCATTGCTGCCCTGGTCTCACTAGCTGTGCCCCGGCCACCCCTCTCTGGAAGGGAGATGCCAGCGGGGGGGGGGGGGGGAAGCAGGGTACCAGAGGGAAGGCACACAGCGTAGACCCCAGAGCTCAGCCCTGGCCACGCAGCAGCGAGAGTCCCCTGGCCCATGCAGATAAGTCCAGAGTGCGCTGCCTCTTGTGCACACAAGGTGTGCCGCCCCCACTCCGCCACAGCCCCCAACCTGCCTGCTGCCTCAGAATGCAGCCCCACGCCCAAACACACGCTCACTCCTCATTTGGGGAGACTGAGAGCCTCTTCACTCTCCTTTCCCTGCTCTGCACTCTGCCTGCATCACCTCAGGGGCTGGGTAGGGAGAGGACCATGGTGCCTGGGAAGTCCCCACATCTTTGTGCCTCTGATCTGTCGGGTGAGCCCAGGGTGGAGGCGATGAGCCAGCCAATGTCAGACGTGGCTCAAAGGCTCCCCTTCACCTGCACCACAGGCCAAGTTCCACCAGCCCGCTCAAATCCCTGAGCTTTCAACTGGACAATCGTACCTGCCTGTTCTACACGGATGCTTTCAGCTGTTTAACAGCCCCTGGGCTCCACTTCAGGGCAGGCTGCATTTCGACAATGATTGGAATTGCCCCTGGATATCCCCTACCTGCCTCAGGGCGGTTGGGATGCTTTCATTAATTAATGTCTGAAAAGAGCTTTGAGGGCCTCAGCTGAAAGGCCCTGTAAAAAGGCAAAATATTATTCTGAATTCTTCTGCTCTCCTTCGCGTTGCTCACAGCTAGAGCTGGAGGCAACATGATTTCTCAGTCCTCCAAAACTTTCAGGAGTTTGAAAATGTTCCCATTTTGAATTGGGACAAAAAGTCAAACTCTTGAAAATATTAGTTAACCAAAAACTACAACAGTTTTGGTTTGAGTGACTCAAAACATTCTGTTTTCATTTTAATCATTTTGAAAATTTCATTTCAGTTTCCACTTGTTTCTCTTTTTAAAATCTTTGTTTTGTTTAATGAGCTTCAATTTTGAAACCAGAAGTCTTTTGGAATTGAAAAACTGGAATTTTTCATTTTGAAAATATCACAACAAACCACTTCAACAATTTTGAAACATTCTCCCCCCCAACACACACAGACATTTTTCTGAGTCAGGAGATTCGCTGACTCCAAATAGACTCCACAAACGGCTTCGCTTGGCACAAATCAGCATTTCTGGATCAACACATGATCTATGGAAACACCTCCTGCCCTGCCTGCCACAGCCCTGGATGGGGGAGTGCAGCAGGAGCTCTGGGGAGGGGACAGACAGATGCATGTGGGAGAGACAGCAGCAGTTTGAGAAACGGAGTCCAAGAAGGAAAGTGAAGCCAGACTGGGGCGGGCAGTTCAGGATGCTTCCAGGGATGACCACTCGGGCAAGTTGTTGGGCCTGATTCTTCTCCCACTCACACTGGTGTCACTCAGGAGTAACTGGTCTGATTCCCCTCTCTCAGGCACTGCAGGAGGAAATCAAAGATCTGTGCTTTTAGCTGAAAGAGGAGACCTCTGGAACAGGCTGCTGCAGGAGCCCTGGGAAAGTTCCATAACCACCAGCTATTTGTTGGGGAGCTGAGATAAATGTAGCTTCATCTCCTGCTCAAGGGTTTAACTTAATCAACAGAGGAGCCAGGGAGAGCTCGCCCCCATGCATGTGCCTCCAAGGGGTAGCTGAGCTATGGGGCCCTGTCCTCTCCTTCCTCAGCAACAACCATTACCGAACATTTGCAGAGCTGGGAGACTGGCCCTGGCGGACCAGTGAGACCCTCTCTGGAGCTCTTTGGGGCTACATGAGGCCCGGCCAGAGTGTGAAGCTGTAGCAATAACCCAGCGGACAGCCATTCTCGGTGACCAGAGCAGTGTTGGCGTTCCCTGTACAGCTCTACCAAGGAGTCATGGATGTTATCACTTACCCCCCGGCCGACACGTCCTGCGGCACAATTAACAAGCCAACCATTGGGGTAGGACAAACCCTCACAGGGGTTGAGCCACGCAGTGCCAGCCCCAGTTGCGCCAAGGCTACAATCAAGGCCCTTTGCTCCTTGGAGCCAGGCAAGCCAGAGGCAGCTGATCTCTGGGAGAGCAATGGGACAGTGCCAGGGGCTCCCACTGGATCACGCCCGCTCTCTCTCGCACTAGGCAGGCCTTGATGGAGCAGCAGGCCAAGATCTGGCCTGCACACGCAGCTCACCCCCTAGGGCCATGATGCTGGACCTGGGCTCCTGCGTGGCCCTCAAGCGGCACTCATTGAGGGCAATCTCCAGCTCCTTCAGCTTCTTTTCCTCCTTCAGCACCATGTTCTTCCGCCACTTCTTGATGTGCTTGCTGATGTTCTCTTCCCGGTAGAGGCGATGCGTGGCTGCGGCAATCTGCAGCTGCAAGGCCAGGTCTCTCTCCAGCGTGCTCAGCGGGTCCTAGATGGGAAGAGGACACAAGCCATGGAACTGCGCTTGGAGCTAGGAGGAACCACGTCCAGCTAGGCCTTTGCTCAGGGGAAACCTGAGGCTTCCATAGGTGCTGACTTCTGCTTGTGCTGGTGGGTGCTCGATCCCCCTTTGCCCCCGGCCCTGCCCCGACTCCACCCCTGCCCCGCTGGACAGATCAGAAAACACCCTGGCCCCTGGGAAGTCCAGATCCTGGGCGCACCCCAAGGCAGCCATACGGAGTCTGAGCTGGTTCCCCGCCCTGTGCTCTCCCCTGTGTGGGCCCAAGGCACACTCAACCCCAGCTAGCAGGGCGTCCCAGGAAAGATTCAGGCTCTGGAGAGAGCTCCACCTGCCCCTCGGTGTGGCGATCGCTGCACACTGGGCTCCTGGCTCCAGCTGTGTCTCCTGAGGCACTAAGGCAGATGCTGAACAGGCCGGTTCCCAAAATTGGAGTTAAGGGAGAGGAAACATGCTCCCACCTCTCCCTCCCGCCAGAGGGGAGCAGTCGTCCCCCCGTCCCGTCCCCCCCCATCCTCAGCACCACTCTGGAAGCTGGGTCATTATCTTGGGGCGTGGCTGGCAAAGGAGGCTGAGGCTGAGGTACCAGGAGGTGGAGAGTTTGGCATGTTAACGAACTCTTGCAAATCAAGCATCGATGGACCCTGCCCATTTGATGGAGCCACGCCCTTCCCCCCCCCCCCCCAGCTAGCCTGAGCATCAAAGCCTCAGCACCTTTAGGCTTCCTCACAAGAGCTGGGACATCTCCAGCTTGCTGTGCACCACCCCTCCTCCCTTGGAGACGGCCAGGGACAGACAGAGCCGGCTGGGACAGGCATCCGGGGAGTTTTCAGTACCGATGGGATGGGGCAGCCTGGACACTCCACTGATCTACCGGGCGGGTATGGCAAGGGAAGCATCTGTCCCCTCACCGCTGCCTCCCCCTGACCTGGAAGGGCCTCCTCACTCTTTGGCCTCCACACTGAGAAAGCCAACAAGGAGCCGGAGCAGTCCCTGTGCTGTGGACCGACCGAGCCAGAGCCCACCAGATGGGGCCTGTGGGGGTGCTGGGGACTGTGGAACTGTTCTGAGACCCTCCAAACTCATTTCACACAAGCCACCATGCAGGGGTGGCGGTGACCCATCTGTGCCCTACCTAACACCAGGGAGAGATCCCCAGGCTTCAGCAGGCTCCTTACCACTCCTCGTGAGATGATTGTCTTCTCGTCCAGTTTGAATGCGGTGCCAATCCTCCGCCGCACCATGGGGGGTCTGTCCCCCTGCTTCAGGGGGTACTCCTGTGGCAGCACGCCCGTGAGCTCCTGGGGAGGGCAGGGACAGACATCAGCCTCCAGGGCAGCACAAGGCACCACCAGAGGAAGAAGGGATCACACATGGCACGTCTTTTCCACCAGAGATGGGTGAGGCGCCGGGGCGCACTGGGGAGCGTGTCCTGCGTAGCAGTGTGCTCCCACCCTACAAACACGTGGCCCTGGCGGGGCAGGCCCTGGAGAAGCGGGCACACTAGCCAACGCGCACATGGCCCTAGCACATTGTTACCTTTGCGCTAATTGACTGGCACTGCATGTATTCCCTGTCCTCCTGGGATAGCCCAGACACCAGAGCAACAATGGGCCCAAACTAACCCCTCAGTGCCAGAGCTAAGGTTTGCCCCAGCCATCCGGCCTGGCCAGGCAGCCTGTGATCAAGGCCAGGGGTTTGCAAGCCCTCCAGGACTGGCCTAGAGTCTCCAGGAATTAATATGAATCTTTAATTAAAGATAATGTCTTGTGATGAAACCTCCAGGAATAAGTCCCACCAAAACTGGCAGCCCTCGGTAGAAGCTGTGGCTTTGAGCTAGTTGGTGGAGCCCCCTCCGTCACACGCAGGGATCCCCAAGTTCCAGGAAAGCCACCAGGTTCCTCTCCAAATGAGAGGTGGCCGAACAATCTCCATCCAGCCAACCCGCCACCAGGCCCAGCCCACGAGATCCAGGGCTCCTTACTGCCTCGCGCAGACACAGCTTCCTCAGCTCCACCAGACAGGCCTCCAGCCGCACCGCCAGCTCCTGCTGCTGCTTGCGCACCGCATGGGTCATGTCCTTCAGCAGAGACACGGGGCTGTCCAGGCCTGTGGGGGATGAGATCAGGAGTCGCGATTCAGCAGCCAGAGGGGAGACGCAGGACCAGCCCTGAGCACAGACTGGGGCCACTTGGGGCCTTGGATTCTAAGGTGCCTGGGGCTTGGGCACCATATCTTGTGCCATCTCTGAAGCTCACCCCGAGCTAGTTTCTCCCCCAGCCAGCTGGGGCAGCTTCATTCACACAAGTCACCTTGGCTGGGGACACTGCCCCTTTCCAGGATAAGAGTGGCAGCCTCCATGCCATGCACAGGGCTGGGCACCAGGAAATTGATGGCTCTACTCCAGTCACCGACACCCCCCCGTGGCCTCGGACAACCCCCCCCCAACCAGCATTTCTAGGTGTGGGGGGCACCTTTAGACTGACTTCGGGAACAACTGGGCACATAGGGAGCAGGATTTTTCAACTGGAAAATCTGAGGGGGAGTGGGGGTTGTGACAGTATCAGCTGATTATTTTTGCCAAATAAATGCTGAAAACTGGAAGTTCACAGATACATTGATGATTCCACTCACTCCCGGATCTTCAGCACCCCAGGCTCTCCTCACACAGGCCAATCTGCCGGTGCTCCTCAGTCCTAACACACGGTCCCTCTGCTACCCCAGCCTGGGGCTCCCACCAGTTCTGCTGGTGCCCCTCACTCCCAACCCGCAGCCCCTGCCAGCCCAGCCCTGGGTCCCCACAGCTCTGCCGGTGCCCCTCACTCCCAACCCGCAGCCCCTGCTAGCGCAGCCACGCCTATGGTTACAGTTACAGGACGGATGTGTGTGATATACAGGCACTTCAGGGCTCATGTGCCCCTGGCAAATGGCCTCCCCCTCCAGACACAGCTCTCAATGCAGGGAAACCTATCTTGAGAAGGGCCCAGGAGGGGAATCCCCAGAAGAGATACTGACACAGAACAGCTTTTCCCCCCACACCCGCCTTTCTGGGCTCACATTCCAGCCCCCGGCCGATGCAGAGGGCAGCAGCCCGGCAGCTGGACTTTCCCTGCCACTCACCCACCTGAGTGCAGCATGATCCCGCTGTCCGTGTCGCTGACATCCTCTTTACTCTCCATGGGCGGTGGTGGCCCCGGGGGCAGGAACAGTGAGGGGCAGAGACCCACGCCGGGGTTCCCAGGAGCGGGCGACCCTGAGTGGGAACTGGTTAAATAAAAGACAAAGACTCAGAAGTGCTTCACACAGACACACACACAGTGTTGTGTAAGGTCTTGCACAGTCACACACACACAGAGTTGTGTAAGGCCATCACAGACACACACAGTTGTGTAAGACCACCACACACACGGCGTTGTGTAAGGCCATCGCACAGACACACACATGGTTGTGTAAAGCCATCACACAGACACACATACACACACAGAGAGTTGTGCAAGGCCATCATACAGATATACACATGGTTAGCACATAGAAACACACACACAGAGCTGTGTAAGGCCATCACACACACACACAAAAATGAGGAGTCTGGTGGCAGTAACACGGCTACCCCTCTGATACTTGGTAGACACACACAGAGTTGTATAAGGCTATCGCGCGCGCATGCACACACACTGGGGCATTCATTCAGCTGGAACGTTCCTTCTCGTGCCTTATTGCCGAGCTCCCGTCAGAGCTGCCCTGCAAAGGGAGCTGGGCCCATCATGCAGATTGGCCCTGGTGCGAGGCTCATGGTTTGCCTCAGGCCCCTCTGGCTCACTTAGAACATTAGCTGCACAGGAGCTTTGGCCCAAGCTCTCCGATGCTGCATCAGGCTGTATTGGGGGAGCTGGGGCTTGGAGCTGCTGAGGCCCCTAGAGGGCATCTCAGATGGCATCCCTGAGGACTGGCAGCTCATCCCCTTCCCCAAGTCCTTTCCCTGCCTCTCCGTCCCTCCATCCTCTGCCACAGGAAAGCCCTGCGGGCAGCTGGAGTGCACTGTTCCTCTGGAGCTGTAGGGGCCACAGGCACTGGCTGCCCCAGTCCCACGGAACAATCCCACTGCGTGGCCCCCAGCCTGCGAGAGTGGAGCCCTGGGGGCCACCTGTCCCACTCACTGCTGCTCACTCTGCAGCTGTTCCGCCGGGGGCAGAGCCGGTGTTTGTGCCCGTCTCCCCGCCCCCACCAGCTGAGTCAGCCTGTTACATGAAAACCTGAAAGTCTCCCAGAGTTCCTGTTTGGAGCTTATCCTGGGACTGGCGGCTCCCTAGGGGAAGGGCAGAGGGAGCCCACCCAGAAAGGAATCCCCCCGCCCTGCAGATCTGTATCGCTGTGGGTCCCCAGGGCATGCTGCTGGGGAAGACCCTCTGCACCTGTGCAAAACGTGGCCTTTGCTGGGGTGACTAAAGCAAGCTGGCATAAGCAGCCATATAACTACACCCCAGGTCCTGTGCAGATGGAGCAAAAGTGCAGCCACTCTGGGTGGCCCCTGGCCAGCCTCCTGGTGTGCAGCACTCTGGAGAGCGGGACCCTGGGACCGGTGACTTTAACGCAGTCACTCCATTGGTTGGTGTCTGTCCCAGAGGAGGAAGGGCAGCTCACCAGCCAGATCCCAGCCGAGTCTGCCAGCTGAGCACGGTAGCCAGAGCACCACATTTCGGTTCACAGGGGCCCAGCCCCCGCGCAGTTTCATATAACGCTGGAATCCCAGCCACCGAGTTTCACTCGCACTTTCGGGTTCCTGAGCCGAGCTGCTCACGGTTCGCCTCACTGTGAGTGGAAACCAGAAGCCACCAGACTGGCGCTGGCTCCACGTGCTCCTGCAGACCTGCCCTGATTGATTTAGCCCATTCTTGTGAACGGAGCGTGGGCAGAAACCCAGTCAGTTTCCCGAGGGGAGCTACAGGCTGAGCCGCGTGCCTAGCCAGCGTGGGCACCCAGACCTGGCAGCAGATACTCCCAGTACCATCCTGTCTAACATCTGTCAGCTGGGAAACGGGCACGGTGCAAAGCTGCCCAGTGTGAGGCCGGCACCGGAGCTGCAGATGTCAGTGGGGGGCATACACCCTCACTTTAATGGGCTCCGGGGAGGGACCCATCCCCCTCATTTCTTCCCACCCCCATGTCCTCATCCCCTGAGTTCAGCCTGGCTAGTTGGGAATCCCAGCACAACAATCCAGATTCCACTTGGTTTTGCATCCAACCCTCAGCAGTCCCACAAATCCACCTCTGCTCCCTTACGGCCAGGTCCCTGGTTCGGGGGGAGGCATGTAAGTTGCTCAGCACCCGGGGTGGGAACTGAGCATAAGAACATCCAAACAGCCAGACTGGGTCAGACCCAAGGTCCAGCTAGCTCAGTCTTCTGTCTTCAACAGTGGCCAGTGCCAGGTGCTTCAGAGGGAGTGAACCATCCTATCGTCCATGCCCAGCATCTGGCAGTCAGAGCTTTAGGGACACACAGAGTATAAGGTTGTGTCCCTGACCATTCTGGCTAATGGCCACAGATGGACCTATTATCCAGAAACTTATCTAGTTCTCTTTTTTAACCCTGTTACAGACTTGGACTTCACAACATCCCCTGGCAAGGAGTTCCAGAGGTTGACTGTGCATTGTGTGAAGAAATACTTCCTTTTGTTAGTTTTAAACCTGCTGTCGATTAATTTCCCTAGATGACCCCTGGTTCTAGTGTTATGTGAAAGGGTAAATAACACTTCCCTGGTCACTTTCTCCACATAAGTCATGATTTTATAGACCTCTATCATATCCCCCCTTAGTCATCTCTTTTCCAAGCAGAACAGTCCCAATCTTTTAAATCTCTCCTCATACGGAAGCCATTCCATACCCCTAACCACTTGTGTTGCCCATCTCTGCACCTTTTCCAATTCCAATACATCTTTTCTGAAATGGGGCAACCACATCTGCACGCAGTACTCCAGGTGTGGGTGTCCCATGGATTTGTATAGAGGCAGTATGATATTTTCTGTCTTATTATCTATCCCTTTCTTAATGGGAAAAACAAGAAACTGGGAAAACTTCCTGAGGTGTCAGCCAGGATTAATTCATGAACGAGAGCAGAGCAGATCCCACAGGATCACTCTGCTGGCTGCATGCCCCTGTCCTGTCCAGGCCAAAGCCTGCCTTGCTCCCACACAGCCATAACAAATCATAATATTTCTCTCCCACCTCTTCCTAGCCCCTCCCCTTGTCTTCTGGAAAGTTCACCAGAAATCCGTATTCCGTCCCTTTGGAACCTTGGCTCTTTGCCTCTGTGATTCGTGCGCTGCAGCCCTGCATGTCACTCCATCTGGCACCTGCCTGCCAATGCCAACTGTCACCCTTCCTTCTGCTGCCCATGCATGGATCCCTTTTGGGGATCAGGCTGAGGAGCCCCTGGTGCTGAGGGAAGACCTGCCATGAGTGAGGACACTGTCTGAGTGTCTGGCTCACTCTGTTTTCACATTTGATTCGGCAGCCATCCTGAGCCAGTGTCTGCAATTCTTTCATGAGCAGCCTTCTCCAAGCAGGTGCCAGCCTCCCTGCTCTGCCCACGCACAAAGGGCCAGCCCCTTACAGGCTGTGTTTGCCCGTCTGACTCTCAAGATGAACAATGTGGCCCAGATTCTCTGAAGCGTTCAGCGTGCTGGGCTCCCAGAAAATCTGGACTTGCATTTCTCCAAACCAAGAGCCCATGTGGCTCTGTTGTTGGCACACGGCCATGAATGCAGCCCTGTGCTCTCTTTGGAAGGGATGCAGGTTGATTTGCTAGGGACGCTGCAGGCAGCTTGTGAGTTCCCTCACCCCCGGGGACTGGCAGCAGGGCCAGGGCATGACACCTCCACTCCCGCCCAGACACAGCCAAGTCCCCTTCCTGAACCTGCTGGCGTCACGGAAGGGGTTAACTGGGAGCAAGTCACAGGAGGTGAAGCAGCCTGTCTCCTTCCTCATTACTCATGCAGAGCAATAAGCCACTGATTGTACATTTCACGGGCAGGTCCATGGGGGGGAGCGAGGCAGGGCAGAGGAGCAGGGGCCAGTAAGGACACGTCCGCACTGGGCTCAGTGGCGAGGGGAGTGGGGAGGCCAGGTCTCATGTCAGGACACAATGCAGAGCGGTTCCTGCATGTGTGGCACCTACACGTCACAGCGAGGGATCTCCAGCAATAGCAGGAGAGGGACCCGCGCAGAGCAAAGGCAGGCTGATTCTTCAAACATCCCTGGGTGGCAAGGCACCCCCAGGCAAATCTGAGAGAAGCCTGGACGGGCGTTAGCCCAGGTTCCCGTAATTCCTACTTCTACTCAAGGCAAGATCATAATGAATAAATAATAGCTGCTCTTATCTAGTGCTTTGCATCAGCAGATCTCAAAGTGCTTTACAAAGCAAGTCAGGATCGTCATCCCAATTGTACAGATGGGGAAACTGAAGCACGGGGAGTGGTAGTGACTTCCCTGGATCACCCAGCAGGCCAGAGGAGCTGGGGAAAGAAGACAGGTCTCCTGAGTCCCAGTGTAGTGCCCCATCCATTAGGCCAGTGGTTTTCAAACATTTTTTCTGGCGACCCAGTTGAAGAAACTTGTTGATGCCTGTGACCCAACGGAGCTGGGGCAGAGGGGTTTGGGGTGTGGGAGGGGCTCAGGGCTAGGGTGCGGGGGTGAGGGCTGTGGGATGGGGCCAGGAATGAGGGGTTCAGAGTGTGGGAGAGGGCTCTGGGCTGGGACAGAGGGTTGGGGGCACAGGCTTGGGTGGGGCCCGGGATGAGTGGTTTCAGGTGCAGGGGGGGCTCAGGGCTGGGGCAGGGGATTGGGACACGGGGTTGCCTCAGGAGGCTCCTGGGCAGTGGCGTAGCGGGGGTGCTAAGTCAGGCTTCCTGCCTGTCCTGGCACCGCGGACCGCAGCTAGCAACAGGTCCAGTTCCTAGGTGGAGGCGCACAAGCGGCTCCGCGTGGCTCTCACCTGCAGGCCACAGCGCCTATGGGCCAGAAATGTGGAGCCAGTGCTCGGGCAGCACGCTGCTGGCCGATTCTGGGGGGCAGTGCGGTGTCAGAACAGGTAGGGACCAGCCTGCCTCAGCCTGGCAGCACCACCAACGGGACTTTTAATGGCCCAGTCGGCGATGCTGACCAGAGCCGATATGACCCAGTACTGGGTCGCGACCCGCAGTTTGAAAACCACTGCTCTTGGCCACGTGGCCAATGGCCCCTAAATCTTTGGAGCCTCCCATATTGTATCAGGAATGGCTCCCTCAGGGTCTGGCTCTGGGACATTTAGGAGGCCCCAAGTCCCTTGCTCCATTTCTGCTCACACTTGTAGTCTTTGACCCACTCCTGGGCCCTGGAGTTTCCTTTCCTGACAGCACAGGGCTCCTGGCAGTGACTTGGCCCCATTCGCTGCCTCACTGGCCGTTGGGTGTGAATCTTCCAGACGGGTCCGTCCATCACAGCCATATCTTGGCAGCTCTGCCAGCCGAACAGCACAAACCTCCTGCCAGCCCAGCACCGGGGGCTGGCAAACTCTGAGCCATGGGGATTTAGCAGAAATAAAAAACCCCAAGGAGCGTCCCCAGCCCCAGAGACTGCAACGAGGGGAGGGAAAGCGAGGGGGCTCCAGAGAAAGGACTAGGGGTTGGTTTTATCTCCACTGAGAATATATTCCTGTAGTGAGTGCTGGGGCTGGCACTCCCCCTGGGGCTAAGCCAAGCCCACTGACGTCAACCCAGAGGGCCCCAGCAATGGCTCAGGAAGGAAATGACTCCCAGGCCACTCTGGTACCATCAGTGGGGCTGGCAGGGCTGGCGAATTTCTCCACCCCAGGCCCCCGGGTTTCCCTTCCATTCATTCCCCGCCCCAGCTCACCTACTGACCCCCGGGAAGGAGCAGAGCCATCCTTACCTGGTGGGCTTCTCCTCCCCACACCAGCCCAGAAACGGCGTGGAGCTGCCTTTTGATTTGAAATCCAACTCACGGGTTTCTCCCAATCCCCCCACACAGTCGACTGGTCCCCTCTGCCAGCCTCTGTCTTCGCTCTGGCTCCACTCCGCTGGCTCTGGCCGTGCCAGGGGAGCCAGTGAGTCAGAGAGGAGGGGCAGGTGAGCAACACCGTCCCAGCCCTGCCAGGAGCGGCGGGGCCAGGCACAGAGGCAGTGTGCCAGTGGCACAAGGCGTTCCCGGGGCAGGGATGAGCAAGCCCTCTTCCAAGAGCTGTGTGGGAAACCTGCACCGCACAAGACGCACAGCCAAGGCACAGCGGCCTGTCCCACCCAGCCAGAGGCTCAGCTGGGGCACCGGCCTGGGCCTTAGCACAGCACATCGCCTGCACCCCGCAGTGCGTGCAGATCCCTCCTGCTCTGTCTGTAGCACTTACACCCCTCCCACTGCCCCACAGCAACAGGAGAAGCTCAGCCACGCACACCCACACACAGTGCTATGATTGTGCAAGCTCAGCTAGGGGTAATTTGAGCTCACCAGCCCACAGCTGCAGGGGTGAAGCAGGAGGGAATCCCTGCATGCCGTCTCCCAAACACAGGCCTTGCCTAACTGGCCAGAGGCACACCAGGGAGCAGTGGCTGTCACAGAGGGATATGGGAACTGATTGAGCTCTGGGCAGGATCAGCCTGGGTAAACTACATGTCCGATTCCCCTCTCACTCCGCTCCTCCCTCCCCTCTGAGCCCGATTCCTCTCTCACTCCTCACAGTGTAAATCAGGCATAACCCACTGGGCCCCATCCTCCTCTCACTCACCTGGATGTAAATCAGGAGTAACCCTTTGAGCCCAATTCCCCTCTCACTCCCCCCCCCAGTGTAAATCAGGAGTAACCCACTGAACCCGATTTCCCTCTCACTCACAGGAGTAATCGCATTTAAGGAAGTGAGGTTACACCAAGATGAAAGTGGTGTGAGAGGAGAATCAAGACCAGGGTTCTTAGCTAATCATAACACACCTGAACAGCTGAAAAAGCAAGAGAACTTCATCCCTCCAGTGAGCAAAGAACGTGACAGTCCCAGAAAACTCCTTAAAAAAGATTCAAACAAAAATGAAGCTAAGCTGGACATTCAGCAAAGGGAAGCTCTGCTACGGCTGCTCCTTCCCTCAGCACCAGCCTGGAGAGCACCAAAGACAGAGCTGGATCTCAGCCTGCCTGGCGCCATTCTGGCTGTGCCAGGGACTGTCTTCACTGCGGACTGCCTGCATGGCAGGCTGGCTCGAGTTGGAACGCCTGCACCGAGAACTAGCACTGGAGCCGCTGTGTCCACACAGGCGCAGCGCATGACTTCTGGGGCACACTGCCTGGGTCTGAGCGCTGCAGCAAGCCGAGCTGCCGGGTGAATTCTTTGCCAGCGTATCGTGGGAGAACATGTCTGTCCATCTCTGACTCAGAATGATAACAACACTGCAGCATTTGCTAAGAAAACCCCTCACACAGCCTAATAATTACTCAGCACCAGTGCATTCAGCCCTGTACAAACATTCCCCTCCCCAAGTGGCTCCCCTGCTAACCCAGACACAGGTATGTCACATCTGACACACAGGTTACAGGCACAGCACGATAAAGGCAAAGGAAGGGCTGGATTTCTGTTTAGTGGAAATCAAGCTGAGCTGCTGGATTCCAAAGGCCAGGGAGTGGAGACTTCGCCAAACAGCCGGGATCCTGCCGCTGCCACAAACACTCTGCTGCAATCAGTGGTGGCTGCTGTTTTTACAGTCACACACTCGGCTAGACCCACCCTGAGTCAGTGGAACTCCAGCTAGCTGCCAGAGCTGGGCCACAGGACCTGGCACTTTCTGTGCAGCCCCGTCACAGAAGCAAATGGAAGGAAATTCACCATCTCTGACCAACCCTCCACGGCAGGGCTGGAACAACGCTCCACACCTGTCTCCTTCAGACAAGACGGCGTCTAGGCTGGCTCAGTGACGGACGTGCAGTAGCTGCATAGCCAGAGCGAGAGGTCGCATAGAATGGAGCCGCCCCTTGCAAGGGGCTGTTTGGTCCAGAACTGTGACTTTTCTCTGAGGATATATCTGCAGGGAGTACAGTCTAGCGGTCAGAGCAGAGCCCAGGGGTTCCTCTGCACTCAGCTAGCCGGCTGGCAAGTCACTTCCCCTCCCACGACTTCGCTTCCTCACCTGTAGAAGAGGGCTAGTGAGACTGGTCTGCTGGAAGGCTGAATTAACCAACCTTTATAATGTGCTTTGAGATCCTCGGATGAAAACCAGGCTACTGATGGGCGGCACTGGGGGGTGATTATTAGTTGTTCTCATCACTAACCAGGCCCAGGTGTGTAAGTGCCACCAGCCCCCCACAACCCTTAGCCCTCGCCTCCACACAGAACTTGTACTGTGTAACAATGCCATTAGGGTTAAAGTGGTCCAAGCCCCGAGTGTGGACACAACTATACTGGTACGAAGATGTTCTTACCAGCCTAATTCATCCCCATCCAGGAGGAAGAACAGACTCTCCTGGCTTAAGGCACCTGTATACTGGTATAACTGCACCCGCATTAGTGCTCGTAGTGGTATAACTGTACTGGTAAATAATTACCCTTCTGCCTGACAGTGATACCAGAACAAAGCGTGTGTGCATAGCGGGCCTTCGAAACAAGGAAATGCCCAGTTAAAGGATTTTCTTTACTATACCCGACCCCACACATCCCAGGAACCGTGCTCAGCAGCACATCCGCTCCTGCAAACATGGCCAGAAACACAGTCCCCATGCCCCATCCAGAACACTGGGATGTATAGCCCACCTCTGCAGCACTCTTTAGACATCTCTGCCGGGATAAGCGGGAATCGGAGGGGAGAAACCTAAGGGATAGCATACAGAGGGCCCTAAACAAATTAGAGGATTGGGCCAAAAGAAATCTGATGAGGTTCAACAAAGACAAGTGCAGAGTCCTGCACTTAGGACGAAAGAATCCCATGCACTGCTACAGACTAGGGACCGAAAGGCTAGGCAGCAGTTCTGCAGAAAAGGACCTAGGGGTTACAGTGGATGAGAAGCTGGATATGAGTCAACAGTGTGCCCTTGTTGCCAAGAAAGCCAATGGCATTTTAGGATATATAAGTAGGGACATTGCCAGGAGATCGAGGGACGTGATCGTTCCCCTCTATTCGACATTGGTGAGGCCTCATCTGGAGTACTGTGTCCAGTTTCGGGCCCCACATTACAAGAAGGATGTGAAAAAATTGGAAAGCGTCTAGCGGAGGGCAACAAAAATGATTAGGGGACTGGAACACATGACTTATGAGGAGAGGCTGAAGGAACTGGGATGGTTTAGTCTGGGGAAGAGAAAAATGAGGGGGGATTTGATAGCTGCTTTCAACTACCTGAAAGGGGGTTCCAAAGAGGATGGATCTAGACTGTTCTCAATGGTAGCAGATGACAGAACGAGGAGTAATGGTCTCAAGTTGCAGTGGGGAAGGTTTAGGTTGGATATTAGGAAAAACGTTTTCACTAGGAGGGTGGTGAAGCACTGGAATAGGTTACCTAGGGAGGTGGTGGAATCTCCTTCCTTTGAGGTTTTTAAGGTCAGGCTTGACAAAGCCCTGGCTGGGATGATTTAGTTGGGGATTGGTCCTGCTTTGGGCAGGGGGTGGGACTAGATGACCTCCTGAGGTCCCTCCCAACCCTGAGATTCGAGGATTCTAGGATTCGATAAGGTGACTGACTTCAATGGAGTTACACATACAGACAGCACCTCGGAAGGGCCCTGGCTTCTCAAGTGGGTCTGCCAAAACAAATGAGTGCCCACATCTGAAAACCATTGCCAACGTTTCTGTACCCTAATGCTATCCCTGCCAGCCTTCTTCCCACCCACCAGGCTGCCCACCCACTCTGGTAAGAACTCAGCCATGGGCCAGGGCACCCAGCACCTGGCCAGCAGCAGAAGGAACACAGCTGGGTTCTGGCCTGAGAACTTTCCTTGTTGTCTAAGACAAAGACTTGACCTGCCCAGCCTTGTCTGGTGCAGGCACTGGACACATGGGTCGGGATGTTGCAGCAGCAGGGGAATTATTAACCATGCTCAGGGAAGGCTGAAAATAAATACTAACCATGAAATGTCAGCGCCGCAGGGAGAGCTCTTCAAAGAGGCCAAGTAGCCTCAGGTGACAGCACTGAGTTCAGGTGGAGAGGAACACTGGCCTTGTGGCTAACGCTCAGGGGATGTGGGTGCAGTTCCAGGGGCAGCCCCAGAGTCTCATGAGCTCTTGGACAGGTCACTTCCCCATGCCGTGCCTCAGTTTCCTAGCCGTACAATGGGGATAACACTTGCCTGCCTTGGATGGAGCCCATTGATAGCTGGCAGATGCTCAGATACTCCAGCATCAAGGGCCACAGAGGCTCCTAGATAAATGCAGAGCCAGAGCCATGGTCTCAGGGTGTTTGGAACTTGGACACAGGTTCTGATGCTGCTCCTCAAAGCCTGTGGCATTTGTCAGTGCCACTGAGTGGATTGACACATGGGGCAGGGGCTGTACCCTTCATATGGGCAGGACATGAGACTGAACACAACGAAAAGGGGAACAGAAGGAAGATGGGTCCTGTCCCAAGCTTCTGAAAAGCTTCTCTGCTCTCCCAAAGCCACAGCAACAGCTTATCTGAACAGGCTGGGGCTTTACCCCTCTCGCTGACCCTGGGTTTACCTGTGTGTAATGCCAGTGACTTCAGCAGAGTCACTCCTGATCGACACAGATAGCAACACAATCCAAACGCAGCCCTGTGCATGGCCTCCCGGCGTCTCCTGACATCTTCTCCCTCCCTGCTGGGAGGGCCATGGAGAGCAAGCCCGTCTGTGGCCATGACCAAAGCAGGAAGGGATGAGGCAGCCAGCAGAAGGCTCATGTTCTGCCAGCAGAGAAGAATTCTGCACCCGAGTGCCTCTATCTGCACTGACAATGGGGCTGTGGGACTGTGTACATGGGCATTAGAACAGTGCAAAGGATGAGCTCCCTGCTCTCATTGGCAGGCGGGTGTTATATTGTGCACACAAAAGCAGCCCAGACACCACAGTGCCAGGCGCTCACCAGATGGAGGTGGTGTATACCTCCAGGGTCACTTTAAAATGAGACTATGGTCTACATCAGTGGTTCTCAAACTTTTGTACTGCTGACCCCTTTTACACAGCAAGCCTCTGTGTGCGACCCCCCTTTTAAATTAAAAACACTTCTTTACATATTTAACATCGTTATAAAAGCTGGAGGCAAAGTCGGGTTTGGGGTGGAGGCTGACAGCTCGTGAACCCCCATGTAATAACCTCACAACTCCAACCGGTCAAACCCCCAGTTTGAGAACCCCTGGTCTACATGCTCCGTTGGTGGAAATCAGTCTAGGTCGATAGACTCCAATGGAGCTATGCTGATTTACACCGGCTGAAGATCTGACCTGCTATCGTTCCTTACAGCTGATGTTACAGAGAACCCTTGAGGAAGGTGCAAAGGTCAGGACTTCCGATTCCCCACTGAGGGTGTGGGCCCAGCGACACCCCTGTCTGGGCTAGGGAGGTACCGCTAAAGTACCTGAAAGTCAATGGAACTTGTGCTCCTAACTCACTTGGGTGCATTTGAAAATCCCACCTGTCATCTCTGTGGGGAACTTTTTCAGAAGTAAAAAGAAAAGGAGTACTTGTGGCACCTTAGAGACTAACAAATTTATTTGAGCATAAGCTTTCGTGAGCTACAGCTCACTTAATCAGATGCATGTAGCTCACAAAAGCTTATGCTCAAATAAATTTGTTAGTCTCTAAGGTGCCACAAGTACTCCTTTTCTTTTCACGAATACAGACTAACACGGCTGCTACTCTGAAACCAATTTTTCAGAAGTGCCTCAACTACCCAGGAGCCTAAGACCCACTGGCTTTCAGTGTGTTACTGAGCACTTCTGAAATATTACTCATAGAGACTGCAGGTGGGATTTCCCGAAGTGCCTAAAGTGAGTTAGGAGCACAAGACCTCTTTCAAACAGACCTATGGTAGTGCAAACCAGCTACCTTTTCATTTGGTCCAGCAGCATCCCCATGGGGCGGTTAGTGCTCCCTACTTTTGGGTGCACTATCATTCACCCATCCCCCACAGTCCACTCTGCAGTGCAGGGTGGGCGATCCCTTAGGCTGGTGCCAGGGAATCTCCTGGAACTTCATGCTGCTGATTTGAGGTTTTATTCTTCGTGTTTCCAGCCTGGCCTAATTCCCTCTTCCCCCTCCAGGGGAGTCAGTAAAACTATTTGGATAGCTCCTGGTTAAATAAAACCAAGGTTGTTTCAAGGTGATGAGCCAATTGGACAATTGCTTAGCCCTGCTTTGTACATGGGAGATCACATGCTCCCTTGTACTGGATCAATCCCATTGGCTCACAGATGCCCCCTTCTCTCCGCATTCCTGCTATGTCAGTCACAGTAAGGCCAAGCTTATCTGGCTTTGTCTCAGATGCCAACACCTGTAATCCAAGGCCAGGGCTACCCTAGACATTTTTGCTGCCATAGCAGTGCGGGTTGGGGTGTATTTCACTCAGGGAACTGGTATAAGCTATACTGACAACGGCGCTTTCTGGCTAGTGGATACTGCATCCCCACCAGGAGGGTTTGCCGGTCCAGCGGTACTGATCGAGCTGTGCTGGTACCCCGTCCAGTGCAGCCTCGGCCTCGATTCTCATGGGAGACTCTCCCCAATTCACAGCAACAACGGGGAAGCCGATGATTGCATCCTGCGGTGTCCGGCCAGGCTGGGATTGCCAACAGGGACCAGGAGAGTTCAGTGCTAAGCCACACGTCCCCCTGGACGTTCGTCTAGCCAAGCTGCTCTAGCTCAAGCACAGCATAGGGGCTGCCCGCGGGAACCCAGGGGTGGGTCTCTGGCCTGTGCTGTGTAGGGGCTCAGACTAGATCATCAGCGCGGTCCCTTCTGGCCCGACCCTCTGCGAACGCCTGACCCAGAAATCAAGCGGGCTGCATCACAAACATGGTTTGTTCACTTCTTTTGACTAACGACAGACCCGGGGCTCTGGTCCCAGCTCTGACATTAGCTTGCTTCGTGGCCATGGGCAAGCCTAATCCAACCTCCCTGTCCCTCCATTTCCATATCTGTACCTGGGGGGAAATTGCAGCACAGAAGGGTTAAACTGGTTTAGGGTGCTTGAATTTGTGAGACCCCCAGGCCTGATCTCCGAGATGCAGAGCACCCCAAGGGTCCACTGACTTCAGCTGGGATTTGGGGGTGCCCAGTGCTTTGGGAAATCAGGCCCGAAGTGTTTCAAGTTTGACACCAAAACCAGCATCTACCTTTGAAAATTTGGTGTGATGAGCCCAAGGTCGACAGAGCTAGAAACAGACTCCTGGGCTCCTGCCCCTCTCCCCTGTGAATAACACCACACTGTGCTCTCCATCCTGTCAATACACTGGGGGTGGCAGCTTCAAAGCACCAGAGTGATTTAGGAGCACAAGTCCCATTGACTCCTAAATCATTCAGGAAAATCCAGCCCACTCTGGAAAAGCAAACAAACTGCAATGGCTTTTGGAGAAGTGACCATGCTGAGGAGCGGGTGAAGGCCAGTGGCTGTTGGTGGGTGGGAGAGGCTGGATTATCAGGTTTGCATGTTAGCACAGTGAGTAATAAAGAGTCTGTTGATCCCAGAAACCTTGTCACATTCTCTGCCTCTTGTCACCAGGGATCAGGACGGTTTCTAAACCTGCCTTGCTCCATGGCTCTCAGCTGCTATGTGCCAAAGGAAGCAGCACGCAGACGGAACTGCACTGTGCAAACATTCCCTGCCCAAGAACAACAAAAGTTAAAGGCAGAAAGCCAGCGATAAAGCAGTGGTGATCCACAGCGGCTTCCCTTCCAACACCGCTCTCCTGCCTGGCTGCACCTAGGCTCCTTTGTCTTAGTCAGACGGCAGGGGAATTCACAGACCACTGTGTGGATTCATCCCGCTCTGATAATCAGCTCTTTAAAAATAATCCACACTGCAGGACAAGTGCCCCGTTAACGTCTCCCTGCCTGGTCAGAGACCATCCATCATCCCGCAGGGGCCGGGAAAGAGACTGATTTCCCTTGCTTCAAATATGCAAACCTCATCAGGGTTGGGGATCCTGCCCCCCGGCAGGCAGTAGGAGGTTTTCCTGGACAAAAGCTGCTCCACAAGTGGGGTCCTGAAGAACCGCTATTGCCTGCACAGTGGGATTGTCAGGCTGCGTCTACACTGCCACGTTCAGCACTAAAACTTTAGTCGTTTAGGGGTGTGAAAAAACACCTCCGAGTGACAAAAATTGTTAGCGCTGAAAAGCGCCAGTATATAGCGCTTTAGCTCCGGGAGCCGCGCTCCCGACGAGAAAGCGACCACCGCTCGTTCGGGAGGGGGTTATTTTTTATTGCCGGGAGAGCTCTCCCCTGGCAGTAATGCGCCTCTAAGCTGCCCACATCACTGCACTGCCGCGGCCATGCTGTAACATGGGTAGTGTAGATAGACCCTTAGAAACTCACCGCTCAAAGCACCAAAGAAAGTGGCAAGTGGAGCCCAGAGGGCTGGCCCCGTATTCCAGCAGCCAGCCATGAATGGGTATTTAGTTCGGGGCATCACAAAAACACAAGGGGCCAGATCTGCAGCAGAGCCCAGCACCCTGCACCTCCCCTGGAACACTAGAGTTAGATTTCCAGAGGGCTGCACACAACACACTCAGCTCTCCTGAAAACCCAGGCCCTTATTTTGGTGCCTAAAGGGAAGCTGAGGCCTTCTGAAGGCTGATCCAAAATGGACTGTGTTTTGCGGACCACACCCCACAGTCTTCCCACAGGCAACCCCCCTCCCCCAGGGGATGAGGCACTGATTTAGTGCTGGTGACATGCCAAGAGATAAAGTACCTGCCCCAAAGAGTTTGTCATGACAGGCCCCAGTCCTACAGGCAGATCCACGCAGGCAGATTGCTGGGCCTCGGGATATCCCTGCACAGATCTAATGCCGAACTAGGGTCAAAGGCTAAGCTATGGGACGATTCAGAACACAGGGTGATGAGTGTGATTTCTGGGCTTTTCTCTTTTATACAGTCTTTATAAGCTTGCTTCCTATGGGCATCATGGGAGGAGTGAGCTTTTAGGAGCACTCTGACTGGGTTGTTTGATAAATCGGGAGGAGGGAAGGGTAGTGTATTGAAAGCTGTGTAAAAATAGAAGACTGACACTTTAAATATTAAGGCGGTTCTTGGTCCTACTTGCAGGCTGGGGGGCTCTGTAGGGCAGTGTGCAATCCAGGCCTAGCAGCAAGCAGTCTGCCTGCACCCAGACAGCTTAGAGGAAGGTGAGCTGAATTGGGCATGATGCCTTAAGGAGCAGCCTGCTTTGTCTCTCTCTGTGTTTGGGTCCTGTGTGCTATCGTTCAGCGTTCTAGCACACAAACTCATGTGACATTGCAGCCTTCCCGCCAAAGTATTTATGTTTAGCTAACATGTCAGTGTGTATGCCATGAATGAAGGGCATGCCACGGGGGCAGGACATGGGGTGAAAGGCTCTGAGACGGGAGGAGAATATTATCGGGGTGTCAGGCCTGATGTCATGGATGGAGCCCAGGGGAAGGAGTGAGAAACACAATAGGAAGCAAGATCCAAGATGTCTCCAGGAGAGGCAGCAGCAGGCCCCTCAGGAAACTGGGCCGTATTCCCAGCAATGACACTGACTGTGGACAGAGACATTTCTCCTTTCTCAACCTCACTTCCCTTCCATTGCGAGCTCTCTGGGGCATGGACTGTCTCACACTATGTGTGTGCCTAGCACCCAGCACAGTGAACCCTGATCTCAGCCAGGGTCGCAGGCACTGCTCTGACACCAAATAATAACAATGGGAGGCTAGGCTACAAAAGGACTGTAGGAATTGGACCTAAAACCTTCTGCATTTCAAGAGCCACTTCATTTGTGAGGCACTGGGTAAGAGTCTATTGGAACTTTCATCACAAGCAAACAGACCAGACTCCGCATGGATTTATCTCATTGCTGTCAAAAGTGGCCCCAGGGCAGACAATGGACATTCCTGACCTCCGCTCTTCGGCCAAATCACTGTTGAACCATTCTGAGAAGGGAAAAATTAACTGTCTCTGCCTTTTATTTTAAAAAGTCAGTGAAGTAGAAGGTGACTTTATACAGTGTTTGTCCCATGCGCTGCATGCACTACGCTTTGCAGAGCTCAGAGCCAATCCTGCCTTTCCATCCCCACAGGCCCATACAGAGGCCCGCTGCAGCTGATGGGCTCCTCCCAGGCACACATGGCTCCGGCTGCAGGATTGGGGCCTGGGATAACTCCTTTCAAACAATAAATAGCAGCAGGTGAGAAGCCCTGAGATCGGCGCTGAGTTCCCAGCACTGCCACAGACTTTCATCATTCTGTACCTCAGTTCTCCATCTGTAAGACTGGGACAATGATATATCCTTCCCCCCACCATCTGACGGGGGGGGGGGAGCTGTAACCCTGCCAGGCAGGGAGTGCCTCTCCCTGTGTGTGGGGGGCCCAGGCTAATGGGGCCCTGATCTCGGCTGGGCTGTATAGACTCCTCTCTGATATTGCTCCAAAGAGCTGGATCTAGGACTTTGGCCTATTCTTCACACACAGCCCCTCCCCCAAGGTCCTGATTCCAAACCCAGAAATTCACTGAGCTCAAGAACATTGGGCCAGACTCCAGGCTCGGTAACACTACTGTAAATCCAGAGTAACTCCACTGAAGCTGATGGCGTTACCCCAAATTTACACCAATGTGGCCTCCTGAATCCAATGATCCCTGAACTGAGGAATGTGAAACCCAAGTCAGACTGGTGAGGGCCTGGCCCATCTCCATTGTAAGAATCCTTTGCAGGTTTCATTAAAGCACAGTCAGGGACTGTCTTTGTGTTACTTGTTTGTAGCCTGCAGAGTTAGGGACCCTGATTCCTATCAGGGGTTGATAGGTGCTGCTGCAAGAGAAATGATGGGCCAGCTCTTCAGCTGGTGTTAGCTGGGATAGCTCCACAAGGCAGCTGAGCTATGCTGATTTATACCAGCTGAGGACTGGCCCGAAGGATCCCCAGGACTTGCACACGTGGATAACACTAGTGCACACAGGAGAACAGGGACACATCCACTCGGAAACATTCACCTGCGGCAGAGCCTTCCTGCACCCACATAGCAAGCAACCCTTCCCTTCATTCCTGCTCTGAACCCCGGGGCCTGGCTGGCAAACTCCTGCTCTTGCTCCTTCGGACAGCGCGAGCCAAGGAGGCGAAAGCTGCCGAGCTCGGGATTGCCAGGGGAGCTGGGTCTCAGCTCCGCCTGTCACCTTATGCCAGTGATCGCTCTCCGTCTTAGCTGCCAGGCTGTCTCTGCCCCGCTTTCTTCCTCCAAGCAGCAAACCTCACCCCCTCCTTTGGCCACCTCTCAGCGGTATAAATCCAGACCCAGGCAGCGCTAACCTACACCAGCCCCAGAGCGGGCCCGGTCTCTTTGTCTGATCTCTGCACCCTGGAGCCAGGTCAACAGGTTGGAAACCCACATCTCACGAGGACCCCAGCATCCTTCAGTCTCCGGGCTCCGGCTGCTTTGAAATCGGCAGGGGGGACGCAACAGCGTGGTTCAAAGGGGCGCTGGCTGCCGGCTCCTTCCTCCCTCTCGGCGGTTCAAAGTTCAAGCTCAAGCAGCAACAAGTGTTGTTGGAGGGGCGCAGCGCGCGCACACGTCCCCGGGAGAATCGCGAGGCGCTTCCAGCCCGCAGATCCGAGCTCCCCTTGACAGGGAGCCGGGGCTGGGTTCACTTACCGGGGCTGGCTTCTTCCCCTGTGCAGCCCGGCAGCTCCGCTCCCCACGCGGCTGGTTTCACTCCGGCAAAGCCCAGCTGCGCCCCAGCTGCCGGAGCTCCGGAGACATCTGTCCCCGGGGCAGACCAGTCCCCGCGCGGGGGCGGGCGTAGCGCGCCTGAGACTCGGCCCGCGGGCCCCGGAGCGGCCCCCGTGGCGCAGCAGACGCGGCGCGGCGGAGCTTGCGCTCGCTTGGACCCTCGCCTTGTCCGGTGGCCATGGGGGCCGCTAGCCACCCCCCGCCGCCATGTGCGGCCCCGAGTCCAGCGCCCCGGGCTTGGCAGGGCAGCCACTGGGGGCACGGGGCTCCTCCCAGCAGCCCGGCCCTCCCCCGCGGCCGCTGTTCTCCTGGAGAGCCGGGCGGGCGGGGGGAGAAGAATCGGAGCGTCTCCAAGCCCGCCCCCGAGGGGAGTGTGCGAGGCAGCGGGCTGTGAATGTGGGGCTCCCGCTGGGTGAGCAGCAACCCGCCGGCTGGGCAGACGCACAATGGCAAACCAAAAAGAAAAGGAGGACTTGTGGCACCTTAGAGACTAACAAATGTATTAGAGCAGAAGCTTTCGTGAGCTACAGCTCACTTCATCGGATGCATTCGGTGGAAAAAACAGCGGGGAGATTGATACACACACACAGAGAACATGAAACAATGGGTTTATCATACACACTGTAAGGAGAAAAGGAAAAGGATTTGTTAGTCTCTAAGGTGCCACAAGTACTCCTTTTCTTTTTGTGAACACAGACTAACACGGCTGCTACTCTGAAAACTGTGAGGAGAGTGATCACTTAAGATAAGCCATCACCAGCAGCGGGGGGGGGGGGGGGGGGGGAAGGAGGAAAACCTTTCATGGTGACAAGCAAGGTAGGCTAAAGGGGCTGTTTGGAAAGCGAGCTCGCCGGGGTCCTTCTCAGGGGCCGAGCAAATGAACTGCCCGGGGATCCGGCTGAGACCGGAACTTCAGGACGCTGTTCAGTGTCTGTGGGTTCATTCTGCACGGTCCGGATTGCTTCGGGAACCTAGGGCCCATCCACATGAGGAAACGACTGCTGCTATGAACAGGTCAACGCGTTGGCCAGGGCCAACACAGAAATGCACCATCGAGCACCGGGGATCGTGACCTCAGTCGTGCGTTGTGTAATGGGCTCAGACCCGTTTGGTCCTAGCACCACAAACAGCTGAACCCGTTTCACTCCGGCAAGGTCCTGTTGAGGACACCTCGTGTCAGCAGAGAGGGTACATGGGGCCCTGCAGTATAGATACCAGACCCTCGTAGGCCAGATCCTTAGCTGATGTAAATCAGTGTAGCTCCATGCCTGATCTGGCCCTCTGACCCCCACCTCACTTGGAGGAGGAGGAGTGAACAGTTGCTGGGAAATGGGTTTGGATGCGGAACATCTTCTCGCCAAACCACCTCAACGCTCCATAACATCTATGCAGAACCTTGCCGGTTCCTATTCCGAGGCCTGCCAAACCCTCCCAGCCTTCTGTGAGGTCAGGGAGGTCACTGCCCCATTGTACAGACTGGGAAACAGAGGTGCAGCAGTGACCATACCTGGAGTCACTGACCAAGCCAGGAAACCCGATACTCCTGGGGGAATTCTGCACCACTGCGCGTGTGCAGAATTTATATCCCCTGCAGATTTCTTTGCTTCCCTGCAGAAAAATAACTTTCTGATCTCCCACCTCTGTGCAGCTAGTGCCTTGTGCTCCCCAATGCCATGCTGGAGCCTCCACATTTATTTGACAAATAAAATTTGCAGAATTTTGCAATACTGCATGCAGAATTTTTAATTTTTTGGCACAGAAGTAACTCAAGTCCCACAACACTTAGGATTGTTAGCTGTGATTCTTTTTCACTCTGCCCCACTCCCCTCTCATACCTGCTTTTTTTGCTGTGTTTCACTCTGTTTCACTTCCTCTTTCTTTCCCACAGCTTCCCAGCGCCTGGGCTCCAGTCCAAGACTGAATGACCACACTTAAATTTTATAGCTCTGCGAGGCCGAGGCAGCTGATACAGCCAGTTGCAGGTGTTTTATTGCGGTGTAGACGTACCCCAAGAGACTCGACCCAGGTCACATTAGGAGTCTATGGCAGAGCTGGGACTTGATCCCTCATCTCCCAAGTCCTAAATTAGTGCCATAACCACTGGGCCTTCCTTCCTCTCTACACAAACAGATACCATGACTGGACCTGCCTTTGAGAAAAGTACTGAATAATCAAAGGTAGTTAAAAGTCCTCACTCACAGTCCTGGCTCTGCTCTTCAGTTGTAGAGGTAAAGTAGTAAAACCAGTGGGGTTTTGCTAGTATTGTTTTTACAAATGAGTGAATTTCAGCTGAAATGCAGCCTTCTCTGGGGTAGGACAATGCAACTGTTCAATGTGCACAGCAGTTTGCAAGAGAAAGTGAGTAAAGATACCATAGCTGATTAAAACTGCGGAGGGGATTTTATACACCTTGGTAACAAATAAAGTAAAATATGACAGGGGATAGCACTACTCCTTTGACAAAACTGTTTTCCAGTAGAAGCAGAGAGGTTATATGGAGACAAGTAGTTAAACAGTGCATATACAACAGCTTTCTGTGCTCATCAGAAGATGATAATTATATCTCAGTATTTCTGCAGCCTCCTGGCCAGGATTCCAATGTGCAGTTATGCTGGCTCTTGGTAGCCTGGCTGTGACTCTCCACAGCCTCCTGCTGAGATGACACTGTTCAGCACCCCGGAAATCCCAAAAGGATCAAAGTCTTCCCTTGGGTCAGAATAGGGTGATGTCATAACCATACAGCTAAAGGTAGCCTAGAATTCCTCCTTATCTGTAAGGGGTTAAGAAGCTCAAATAACCTGGTTGGCATCTGACCAAAAGGACCAATGGGGAAAGAAGATACTTTCAAATCTGTGGGGGGCGAGCGGGTAGAGGCTTTGTTTGTGCTTTTGTTTGTGAGTTTTCTTGGGAAGCAGAGAAGCATCAGGTCAGAAAACTCCTCCTATAAACCATCGTAAAGTGAGTCTCAATATTGCAAAAAGAGTAAGTAAATAAGGCAGGGCGCGTTAGATTACCTTTTGTTTTCAACTTGTGAATTTTCCCTGTGCTAAGAGGGAGGTTTATCCCTGTTTTTTGTAACTTTAAAGTTTTGCCTAGAGGGGAATCCTCTGTGTTTTGAATCTGATTACCCTGTAAAGTTACCTTCCATCCTGATTTTACAGAGGTGCTTCTTTTACTTTTTTTTTCTTTAAAATAAAGTTCTGTTTTTTAAGAATCTGGTTTACCTATTTGGTTGGTATATTATTCTCAATCCTTCCCAGGAAAGGGGTGTAGGGCTTGGGGGGATATTTGGGGGGAATAGGAATTTCAAGTGGTCTTTTCCCTGATTCTTTGTCTAAATCACTTGGTGGTGGCAGCGTACCGTCCAAGGACAAAGGATTTGTGCCTTGGGGAAGTTTTTAACCAAAGCTGGTAGAAATAATCTTAGGGGGCTTTCATGTAGGTCCCCACATCTGTACCCTACAGTTCAGAATGGGGAGGAAACCCTGACAGGTGACCAGAGAGCAAGCGTGAAAAATCAAGACACTTTTTTGGGGGGGGAGAGGTTTTAGTTTCCTATATAAGACAAAGCCCCTAATATTGGGATGGTCCTGATTATTTCGGGACATCTGGTCAGCCTGGGCAGGAGTCTGGAGGAGAAGGGAGTCCCCGGCTGTGAAACATCTCTCCCCACCACACTCCAAACCACAAGTAAAACCAAACCCTTTGTCTTTGCCTTCTGGCTTTTGATTAGGTCTGGTGGTGCTGTTAGCCAGTCCTTATCTCTACCCTGGAGCCCAGACAAGCTGGGAAATGGAGTCCTGAGCCTTTCCCACTCTGCTGCTGCAGGCCAGGGGCAAGTCCCCTATGTGCTCGGTGTGGTATGTAAGGAGCACCCCTCAGAAGGGGTTACACTGACTCAGCCACTCAGGGTATGGCTACGCTGGAGCTAGTGGTGTAATTTCCAGCTGTATGAACATACCTGCGCTAGCTCTGATCAAACTACTGTGCTAAAAATAGCCCTGGAGCTGTGGCAGCACAAGCAGCAGGCCGGGCTAGCAGACGTGCCTAGGGTCTCACTCTGGGGCACTCTTGGGGAGACTAACCCATCCTGCAGCTCGCACCACCACAGCCGCACTTCTATTCCCGTGTGCCAGCTTACATGCAAACATATCTTCAGGCAGATCAGGGACATTCCTGAGAAGTGGTACGAACCATTTTGTAGTGATGGTAAAATAGTCCCTGCAACTCAGCTCTCAGCTGTGGTCCTTAGACGTTTCTCATACATCATGCCCACTGCAGCCTGGCTACCTTGCCATACTGAATCAGGTCCCACCAGGTCCACTGTTCTGCCTTCAGCTATGGCCTGCACATGAAGCTCACAGCAGGCAAAAAAAATCTCCCATCACATGCCTGATCAACAGCTATATTGAGTGTAGAGGGATATAGTCCTTCCTAACCGTGTATCATCAGCTAATGCCATGAAGCATGACATCTTTCCAGGTATAGCTAAATACTGTTGTTCGGCATCGTACTTTTCAGCCACAGCATATGACTCTAATTCCCTGTGACAGGGAGTTTCACAGATTATCTGCAACACACTATTAAGAAGTAGCCTTTTATTAGTTCTAAATTTCCCAGCCATTAATTTCATCCTGTGACCCCATTTGTTCTCACGTTATGTATAGAACAGAAAACAAGGAAGCAATTTGCCTTGACTCCATGTTTTTTATCAATCTAACAAAACTAAGCCCAGAGCTCTGGGTTCCCGCTGTGCAGCCAGGGCCTGATGTAAGGAGCATGGCCAGCATTAGGGGCTGGTTCTACCAGTGGGATGAGATAATTGGTTTGGAACAGGTTTTAAATGATTTTCCACTCAGCTACTTACCACTGGTATTTAAAGGCAGCCTCCAGCCTCCATGAATAGCCACGTAGCAGTGGGGTAAGAAGAGCTGTGTATTAAGGCTTGTGGAAGTAGCTGGTAACCGTGGCGAAATGGCAGGCATTATGAAACCAGCTCCCTGCTGTAGCATCCCTCTGGTGCCCCAAAGATGCAGTACTGCCAGGTGCTGAGCTCCCTCCGGTTCCATTGACCTCAGGGGATCGGGCCCTTTATGCCCACCCAGTGCGTTTGCCCCTCGCTGACCCACCCCCAGCGTGACAGGGCTGTGTAATGTAATAAGGATCATTAAAAAAAATTACCCAGCTCATGTGAAAAATACTAGGAGACTCATAAGAGCCTATAAATTGTTCTTGAGTGTGGAGAACCAGGGCTCTAATCTAGTGCCTGAGGCAATGGGGGGAATCTGTAGGGCAATGGGCAGGGACCAAGGAACATCAGATCTGAGCAGGGTTACAAGGCCAGAGTCTTTGGGTGGCTTTACTACAACACCCTGAAAACCTCACTGCCAAATTCTCTCACCGTATCACTTGCAAACCAGCCTCAGCAAACGCTTGCAGGCAGTGACTTTTGGTTAAAGCCAGGGCCCAGCGTTCCAGTCTGGGATTTCCTTGGCACTGTGCATGGACAGCTGAGAGCATTCACATGAGCAAGAGGACTCTGGGCATCCAGTACACTCTGAATAACACCTAGAGATCTCTCTCCTCTGTTTTTTCCACCAAATGCATCCGATGAAGTGAGCTGTAGCTCACGAAAGCTTATGCTCTAATAAATTTGTTAGTCTCTAAGGTGCCACAAGTACTCCTTTTCTTTTTGCGAATACAGACTAACACAGCTGCTACTCTGAAACCTGTCATGTAGGGAGTGTGACTGTTAGTGTAACCCTACAGCCAGCCATTCGGTGCCTGCTCCATCCCCCTCTAGTGGCAGCTGGGCCACCTGGCAAGGTAGAGGAGCCTGCTACCACCCTGGCTAGAAGAGCTGGGTCTTTAACACAGGCAGTAGTGGCTGTGATCCAGAAGTCCTAGGTTTGCTCCCCACCCAGGGTATGGTGTGACATTAGCTGCACCCACACTCCCAATTGGCTGCCAAGCTCACTGGGAACCTGGCTTGATGCTCCATTGTGGACCAAAAATCCTTCCCGGTGGGTAAATCACAGTTCTTCAGTGGACTTTGGTCCCAATCACAGCCCATGAAAGAGCGGGGCAGACAGAGGGAGTAGGACCCGGTGAGTGGAAAATGGGAGCTGAGCTGGAAATGGAGGTCTGAGGTCCAGGGGAGGAAGGAATTTGAGATCTGATGGTTTGATGGCCCTGATGATTTGGTTCGCCCAGGGGACCCTGAGGCCTGGCCAGTGGCAAAAGAGAGACTGAGATGTGGCCCGGCTGGAGGGGGAAGAGATGTGGCTGGAGGCCTGGCTGCGCAGGGGCTGACGTGCAGAGCGGGGGGCTGGTTTGGGGGGGAAGAGACGAGGCTGGAGGCCTGGCTGTGCAGGGGCTGACGTGCGGGGCAAGGGGCTGGTCTGGGGCGGGAAGAGACGAGGCTGGAGGCCTGGCTGTGCAGGGGCTGACGTGTGGGGCAAGGGGCTGGTCTGGGGGGGAAGAGACGAGGCTGGAGGCCTGGCTGTGCAGGGGCTGACGTGTGGGGCAAGGGGCTGGTCTGAGGGGGAAGAGACGAGGCTGGAGGCCTGGCTGTGCAGGGGCTGACGTGTGGGGCAAGGGGCTGGTCTGGGGGGGAAGAGACGAGGCTGGAGGCCTGGCTGTGCAGGGGCTGACGTGTGGGGCTGGGGGCTGGTCTGGGGGGGAAGAGACGAGGCCGGAGGCCTGGCTGTGCAGGGGCTGACGTGTGGGGCAAGGGGCTGGTCTGAGGGGGAAGAGACGAGGCCGGAGGCCTGGCTGTGCAGGGGCTGACGTGTGGGGCAAGGGGCTAGTCTGAGGGGGAAGAGACGAGGCCGGAGGCCTGGCTGTGCAGGGGCTGACGTGTGGGGCAAGGGGCTGGTCTGGGGGGGAAGAGACGAGGCTGGAGGCCTGGCTGTGCAGGGGCTGACGTGTGGGGCAAGGGGCTGGTCTGGGGGGGAAGAGACAAGGCTGGAGGCCTGGCTGTGCAGGGGCTGACGTGCGGGGCTGGGGGCTGGTCTGGGGGGGAAGAGACAAGGCTGGAGGCCTGGCTGTGCAGGGGCTGACGTGCGGGGCTGGGGGCTGGTCTGGGGGGGAAGAGACAAGGCTGGAGGCCTGGCTGTGCAGGGGCTGACGTGCGGGGCAAGGGGCTGGTCTGGGGGGGAAGAGACAAGGCTGGAGGCCTGGCTGTGCAGGGGCTGACGTGCGGGGCTGGGGGCTGGTCTGGGGGGAAGAGACGAGGCTGGAGGCCTGGCTGTGCAGGGGCTGACGTGCGGGGCAAGGGGCTGGTCTGGGGGGGAAGAGACGAGGCCGGAGGCCTGGCTGTGCAGGGGCTGACGTGCGGGGCTGGGGGCTGGTCTGGGGGGGAAGAGACGAGGCCGGAGGCCTGGCTGTGCAGGGGCTGATGTGCGGGGCTGGGGGCTGGTCTGGGGGGGAAGAGACGAGGCTGGAGGCCTGGCTGTGCAGGGGCTGACGTGCGGGGCTGGGGGCTGGTCTGGGGGGGAAGAGACAAGGCTGGAGGCCTGGCTGTGCAGGGGCTGACGTGCGGGGCTGGGGGCTGGTCTGGGGGGGAAGAGACAAGGCTGGAGGCCTGGCTGTGCAGGGGCTGACGTGCGGGGCTGGGGGCTGGTCTGGGGGGGAAGAGACGAGGCTGGAGGCCTGGCTGTGCAGGGGCTGACGTGCGGGGCTGGGGGCTGGTCTGGGGGGGAAGAGACGAGGCCGGAGGCCTGGCTGTGCAGGGGCTGACGTGTGGGGCAAGGGGCTGGTCTGGGGGGGAAGAGACAAGGCTGGAGGCCTGGCTGTGCAGGGGCTGACGTGCGGGGCTGGGGGCTGGTCTGGGGGGGAAGAGACAAGGCTGGAGGCCTGGCTGTGCAGGGGCTGACGTGCGGGGCAGGGGGCTGGTCTGGGGGGGAAGAGACAAGGCTGGAGGCCTGGCTGTGCAGGGGCTGACATGCGGGGTGGGGCGGGGGCCTGCTTTGGGCACAGAGGCGAGCCTGAGGAGAAGCCCAGGGAAAGGAAGCTGACGTGGGGTAGAAGGGAGGCTGAGGTGAACACTGGTTTGGGGCTAGTTTGACAAGGGGAGCTGAGGTGAGACCCGACTGGGGAGAGGCTGAGGTGGCCTGTTGTGGGGACAGACCGGAGGTGGGGCTGAGGCCCAGGCTGTGTGGGCAGAAGGGGAGGCTGCAGTGAGAGGCAGAGGCCAAGCTGGGTGTGAGGTGGTTTGGGGGGACCCCAGACTACCCCAGGCCAGGTGCTCCCTTCCAAAGCAAGCCAGAGTGAAGTCAGCATGACAGCCCCCAGGCAGCCTGGTGGCCCTGAATGCTTCAGGCATCCCAGATACCCAGGGACAGCCCCAGCTGCCAGAGGTGCCGCGAGGTACACGCTGACATGGCTCTGTCACACACACACCTGCCACGCAGTTTGCTGCACAGAGAAATGAGGAAACCAGCCCAGGCCTTGGCAGCAGTTCCCTTGCCTAGTGTAGATGGGCCCAGGACAGACCCTCCAGGCTGGCATAGTATCTGGGCTGCCCTGTCCATGCCCCCAACTGCCCTCATGGGAAATGATCTCCTGAGAGCCCACATGGCACTAGAGATTAATCACAGACTGCGACTGGTTTCTGCTGAGCTGACCACATCCTCTACTCGTGGCAGAGGGGGCAGGTGCTGAAAAATGTGCATCAACCCACCTGCCAGCCCCAGAGGGTTACAAGTTTGCAGCAGCAGACAGTGTCTTGAGGCCATGAACTTCCATCGGTCCATCTCTCTCCAGTCTGATGCCGAAGGCTTCACCGTGCAAGGGTGGCAGCTCTCCACAGCCAGGCTGATGCTGTCTGGAGACGCCCCTGGGAATGGAAGAACCCATCTGAGAGCTGGTGAGTCTCCGGGATTTTTTCTTAATTCTGAGTCTTACTGGGGATTCACTCCAAGAACTAGGGCCTCCACAAATTGGCCAAGGTCACTGGGGAAGCAGTGTCCCACTTATGCCATGGAAATTACTACAGAAGTCTTGCTGAGCCTACAGGACCTTTTCTGAAGTGACCCCCCCCTCCCCAAATTGCCTTCCTCCTCCCCCTGTCCCATGGCTCAAAGAATGGGCATAAGAGACACAAGATATTTCAATGTTAGCCCAATCTCACCATATCTACTGTCTCTGCTCTCTGCTAGTGTCATAAATATAAAGGGAAGGGTAAACACCTTTAAAATCCTTCCTGGCCAGAAAAAAAAATCCTTTCACCTGTAAAGGGTTAAGAAGCTAGGATAACCTCGCTGGCACCTGACCAAAATGACCAAGGAGGAGACAAGATACTTTCAAAGGAGGGAGAAACAAAGGGTCTGGGTCTGTCTGTGTGATGCTTTTGCCGGGGACAGAACAGGAATGGAGTCTTAGAATTTAGTAAGTAATCTAGCTAGAGATGTGTTAGATTATGATTTCTTTAAATGGCTGAGAAATTAGACTGTGCTGAATAGAATGAATATTCTTGTCTTTGTGTCTTTCTTGTAACTTAAGGTTCTGCCTAGAGGGATTCTCTATGTTTTGAATCTAATTACCCTGTAAGGTATTTACCATCCTGATTTTACAGAGATGACTCTTTTTACCTTTTCTTATATTAAAATTCTTCTTGTAAGAAATTGAATGCTTTTTTCATTGTTCTTAAGATCCAATGGTTTGGGTCTGTGGTCACCTAAGCAAATTGGTGAGGATTTTTATCAAGCCTTCCCCAGGCAGGGGGGTGCAAGGTTTTGGTGAGGATTTTGGGGGGAAAGACGTTTCCAAACAACGCTTTCTCAAAAATAAACCCAGATGTTTGGTGGTGGCAATGGAAGTCCAAGGGCAAAAGGTAAAATGGTTTGTACCTTGGGGAAGTTTTAACCTAAGCTGGTAAAAGTAAGCTTAGGAGGTTTTCATGCAGGTCCCCACATCTGTACCCTAAAGTTCAGAGTGGGGAAGGAACCTTGACAGCTAGCTATACTGTTTCTCTGCGGTACCCCATTTTCACACATCTCCAAGGGATAGGTGTCAAAACAATTACAGCATGTGCATTCGCCAAAGCAACCAGTACGATTCTGCCAGCACTCGCAGGGCAGTGTCCACCTTTCACAGAACTGTTTCCAGCTGCTCGCAGCTTTCTGGCCAGTGCTGCTTTGGGGTGAGGCTACTGTCCTGGGCCTGAGCCCCGACAGGAAATATGAGGGAGAGTTTGAAGTAAATCCTTGTAGTCATTTCGAGCTAGCAGGGCGGAGCTGGGGAGAAGTCACCATTTCAGTCTTTTATTTTACTCTCCAATAACTTAGAATAGGCTGTGGGGCAAAGTCCACAAAATGCCAGGCTCAATTTGGGGATGGGAGAAAACTTTCCCAGGCCAGGGGGTTGTGGTACCAGGGGCTTGTTGTGATCCCCAGTGATCACGCAGCCACCATGGTGACATCTGTGCAGAGGAGAGCTGGTCCCAGCAGCAAGGCATCTCCTCGTGAGTGACAGCCTTCCACAGCAGGGACAGGGAGACACGGCAGAGAGACACAGCTGCCTCCACCAGCACGCTGAGAACCAAGAGCAGCCCCGAGACGCAGACACAGTCTGTGCTAGTAGGCATCAGTCCCACACTCCCTGCTCGGCTGCACTGTGCTGACAAACAAGCCCTACCCGCAGCCCATCCTCTGCACCTCGCACTAGCGAGTGCAGTTCCTGGTTGCAGAAGGGGAAACTGAGGCTCAGAGGAGTTAGGCACCTTATTCATGGCCAGACACTGAGTCAGTGTCAGCAGGATGAACCCTGGAGTTCCTGCCTTCTAGCGCCAGGCAACAGCCACTAGGCTGTGCTGCCTGTTGGGTGTGACAGCAGTTCCCAGTGCAGCCAGGGGGTCCCCTCCCATAGTAGGTGCAAGCCAATCTGCCCCACACCACTGCCCTTCAGAATTACACCTGAGGGGGCTGTCTCCCTAGCTGGCAGTGCCCCCTGGTGGGCATTATTGTGTCCAGCAGGTTCAGTGCCATCCTTCCTGTCCCCTAGCTCAGGGGTGGGCAAACTTTTTGGCCTGAGGGCCACATTGAGGTATGGAAATTGTATGGTGGGCCATGAATGCTCATGAAACTGTGGGTAGGGGTGCAGCCAGACATGAGAAGTTCAGGGTGCAGGAGGGGGCTCTGGGTTGGGGTACGGGGGGGTGAGGGCTCTGGGATAGGGCCGGGGTTGAGGGGTTTGGGGTGCAGGACGGTGCTCGGGGGACCGAGGGGTTCAGAGGATAGGAGGGGGATCAGGGATGGGGCAGGCTGTTGGGGCATGGTGGGGGGAAGGCTATGGCTGGGGATGCAGGCTCTGTGGTGGAGCTGGAGATGAAGGGCTTGGGGTACAAGAGGGGGCTCTGGGCTGGGATCGAGGGGTTCGGAGGACAGGAGGGGGATCAGGGCTGTGGCAGCGGATTGGGGCATGGGGGTGGAGAGGTTCGGGGTGCAGGATCCGGGCGGCGCTTACTGCAAGCAGCTCCTGGAAGCATGTCCCCACTCCAGCTCCAAGGCATGGCCAGGCAGCTCTGCACGCTGCCCCGTCCGCAGGCTCCGCCCCTGCAGTTCCCATTGGCCAGGAACGACAGCCAATGGGAGCTGTGAGGCAGAGCCTATGGTCGGGGCAGCGTGCAGAGGCGCCTGGCCGCGCCTCCACGTACTAAGTAGGAGCCAGAGGGGAGTCATGCCGGCTGCTTCCTAGGAGCCGTGCAGAGCGGGGCAAGCCCCCAACCCCTCTCCTTGGCTGGAGCTGCAGGCTGTATTAAATGGTCTGATGGGCTGGATGTGGCCTGCGGGCCGTAGTTTTCCCACCCCTGCCCTAGCAGATACAGCGCCTGGGAGCTAGCAGGGACAGATGATGCGAATCAGTAAAATTAAATGGCAAAAAAGACTTCATGCAGAGTTAGGGTTCCCTGGCGAGAGTTCATGTCCTTCCAAATGATCGAATCCAGCAAACCTGAGATTCCAGTTCCAGTATCCACCTCCGCAGCCTTCCCTCTGCCCTCACAGCTGGACAGGCCCTGGGGATTAGCTGCGTGCATGGCAGGTACAGTCAGGGTATACGGTGGGGCTGGCTGGTCGAGGGGGGGGGGGGGGTGAACAGAGGAGCTGGGGATGGGCTTGAGGCACATCACAGAGCTGGGACTGGAGCATGAGGAGATCAGGGCTTGCATCCACCCCCGCTGGGCAAGGCAAGCTAAGGGGAGCATGTGTGCCCTAAGGCGCTAGACTGCATCATTTCGTGCCACACTGAGCAGGCTGGCTCCCTAGCAAGGCACCGGATCAGGGCCGGCCACAGGCATTGTCGAGCCAGGATCTGAGAGCAGGCTGTGGTTTGCAGCTGGGGAAGGGGTGCCATCCTGCGAGGGAGTGTGAAGTAGGTGTCCAATTTCACAAGGGTGGGATTCTCCCTGGAGAGTAGGCTTAGGCAGGGGCTGTGCTTAAAGTGTAGGTTGATATTTTTCAACTCAGGGGCATGAAAGATCCATCCCGAGTGCCAGAACTGTGCTGCCCTAGCCCCAGTGTAGACAGCACAAGTCCATGGCAGAATGCTTCATTGACTTAGCCACTGTCACTTGGGGAGCTGATGGTAAAACCCTGCCATCAGCCAAGGCTGTCTATGCTCCTGGGCTATACTGGGACTATGGCACCGTAGGTAGGCTGGTCTAGTTCCCACTGTGTACCTGTACCTTGGTGTTTGAGTGGTGGGCGAGTGTCCTTTATGGTGACATTACAGCAGAGTGTGAGTATGGGTGTTTTGGGAAATCACTGGAAGAGGGCAGGGGGAGGCCCAGTGTGATGGTCTGAGCTGGATCAGAACACCTCAAGCAGATGGAGATAGCTTTACAAAGCAGTGAGCAAGCAACTAGGGAACTTTGCGAACAGGGAGTTTCGAGAGGGAGTTGGGAAGGGGAGTGGGAAGAGGGCAAAGCTTACTATTCTTCGAAACCTTTGAACTAAACTATAATCAAAACTTCTTGATTTAAAACAAAAACCCCCTATCATTAACCCAGGTCGCTGTAGGAGAGAATGCAAGCAGAAGCCCAGCAGCAGAGTGGGGGCTGTCCTGTTTATTGCGCTCAGTGTAGCATGTATGATTACCTGCCCTGTGGGTGGGTGGCATATGTGTGCATTCAGTGCGAGGAGCTCCTGGCCCTCAGAGACCGTGTACGGGCTTTGGAGGCCAGGGTGGCGGAACTGGAGGAGCTAAGGGAGGCAGAGAAGTATGTTGATGAGACTTTCTGGAACACTGTAGATTTGTTCCACCTCCGGTCAGACAGCCCCTGCGCTGTTAAGGAGGATGAAAGGCCCAGAGAAGGAGAGCAGTCAATAAGAGCAGAGGGAAACCTTCCCATTGTTGGGACTCTCCTTCCAGATGATGTTGGGGTATCCTCTCGCACTGAGGTTACCTCTCTGGGGGAGGGAACTCCAGTCATTAGGAAAAGGTAGGTGTTAGTAATGGGAGATTCAATCATTAGAAACATAGAGAGCTAGAAGAAAAGGAGTACTTGTGGCACCTTAGAGACTAACAAATGTATTTGAGCATAAGCTTTTGTGAGCTACAGCTCACTTCATCGGAAGCTGGGTTGTGATGACCGGGAGAACCATATGGTGACTTGCCTGCCTGGTGCAAAGGTTGCAGATCTCTCGAGGCATCTAGATAGACTTATGCGCAGTGCTGGGGAGAAGCCGGTGGTCGTGGTACATGTAGGTACCAATGATGTAGGGAAGGGTAGAAGAGACGCCCTGGAGGCCAAATTTAGGCTGCTAGGAAAGAGACTGAAATCCAGTACCTCTATGGTGGCATTCTCAGAAATGCTTCCAGTTCCACGCGCAGGGCCAGGTAGGCAGGCAGAGCTTCAGAGTCGCAATGCATGGATGAGACGATGATGTAGAGAGAAGGGGTTTAGATTTATTAGGAACTGGGGAAACTTTTGGGATGGGGGAGCCTATACAGGAAGGACGGGCTCCACCTAAACCAGAGTGGATCCAGCATGCTGGCACTTCACATTAAAAAAGTTGCAGAGCAGTTTTTAAACTAAGAGATGGGGAAGCCGATGGCTGCAGAGGCACATGTGGATCGGACAGAGACTTCTCTTAGAGGAGAGTCTATTGACAGAGATTCTCTAGGTTTTAGTCAGGAGGAGGGGATGAAAGAGGATCAAGTATGGGCCAGATCAGATGAGAAACATTCACATAAAGAATCTGACACATCAGAAAAGGGTAGACAAATAAACAGTGACAAGTTTTTAAAGTGCTTGTACACAAATGCTAGAAGTCTAAAGAATAAGATGGGTGAGCTAGAGTGCCTCGTGTTAAAGGAGGTGTGACAAAGTTCCTCCTCTACCTTGGTGGGTCTTGCACTTATTGGGGGATTTGCTCGCCTTAGAGCTTCACAGCAGCCCTCAGTTTGGCCGATTTCATGAATGCACAGTCCAGGTCAACTCCTCCTGTGTCTGACCAGGAGTTGGGAGGATTTGGGGGGAACCCGGGTCCACCCTCTACGCCGGGTTCCAGCCCAGGGCCCTGTGGAATGCAGCTGTCTAGAGTGCGTCCTGAAACAGCTTTGCAACAGCTACAACTCCCTGGGCTACTTTCCCATGGCCTCCTCCCAACACCTTCTTTATCCTCACCATAGGACCTTCCTCCTGGTTTCTGACAAATGCTTGTACTCAGTCCTCCAACAGTCCACGTTCTCACTCTCAGCTCCTAGCGCCTCTTGCTCCCAGCTCCTTACACACGCAGCACAAACTGAAGTGAGCTCCTTTTTAAATCCAGGTGCCCTGATTAGCCTGCCTTAATTGATTCTAGCAGCTTCTTGATTGGCTGCAGGTGTTCCAAGTGGCTGGGAGGCCTAGGGGTTAACATCCACTCAGTCATGGGGAACTGGTAGGGGAATCCTGGCCCACCAACTCCACCAGGTTCTGACCCAGGGCCCTAGGAGGGTCAGCAGTGTTTGACTTCCAGGGCGACCCTCTGAGTTAAGCTCTGTGACGCTGTGCCCCAAAGCAACACCCTAGCACCCCCATATTCACCACTGTCATATACGTATATGTTTTGTACAAAGTATGCCTTGGGAGGTATCATTCTAAAAGTCTTGATCTACTAAACATTAATATCTCGTTAGTTGAATGCGCTATCATTATATGAGAAGTTATGAAGTTTTGCTAGGTGCTATGATGTTGCTATGTACACACAGGGCCAGTTAGACAGCTAGAACTGCAGACTTTCAATGTGTGGATGAGACGATGGTGTAGGGAGGAGGGGTTTAGATTTATTAGGAACTGGGGAAACTTTTGGGAAAGGCGGAGCCTATACAGGAAGGATGTAAGCCAAACTGGAACCAGACTGCTGGCACTTAACATTAAAAAGATCGTAGTGCAGTTTTTAAACTAAGGGCTGGGGGAAAGCCGACAGGTGCGGAGGAGCACATGGTTTGGACAGAGACGTCCCTTAAGGGAGGATCTATGAATAGAGAATCTCTATGTCCTAGTGAGGACAAGAGGATGGAAAATGATAAAATACAGCCAGGGTCTGATCAGAAACAGTCAAATAAAAAAAAAAAAAAAAAAAGAGTCCCATTCAATTACATCGTGTAATGACAGACAGCTAAAAGGAGACAAGTTTTTAAAGTGCTTATATACCAATGCTAGAAGTCTAAATAATAAGATGGGTGAACTAGAGTGCCTCATATTAAATGAGGATATTGATATAATAGGCATCACAGAAACTTGGTGGAATGAGGATAATCAATGGGATACAGTAATACCAGGGTACAAAATATATCAGAAGAACAGAACAGGTCATGCCGGTGGGGGAGTGACATTATATGTGAAAGAAAGCATAGAATCAAATGAAGTAAAAATCATAAATGAATCAAACTGTACCATAGAAACTCGATGGATAGAAATTCCTTGCTCTAATAATAAGAATATAGCCGTAGGGATATATTACTGACCACCTGACCAGGATGGTGATAGTGACTGAAATGCTCAGGGAGATTAGAGAGGCTATTAAAATAAAAAAAATCAATAATAGTAATAATAATAATAATAATAATAATAATAATAAGGGATTTCAATTATCCCCATATTGACTGGGTACATGTCACCTCAGGATGGGATGCAGAGAAAACATTTCTTGACACCTTAAATGAGTACTTCTTGGAGCAGCTGGTCCTGGAACCCACCAGAGGAGAGGCAATTCTTGATTTAGTCTTAAGTGGAGCACAGGATCTGGTCCAAGAGGTGAATGTAGCTGGACTGCTTGGTAATAGTGGCCATCATATACTTAAATTTAATATCCCTGTGGCAGGAAAAACACCACAATGGCCCAACACTGTAGCATTTAATTTCAGAAAGGGGAACTACACAAAAATGAGGAGGTTAGTTAAACAGAAATTAAAGAGTACAGTGCCAAAAGTGAAATCTCTGCAAGCTGTGTGGAAACTTTTTAAAGACACCATAATAGAGGCTCAACTTAGATGTATATCCCAAATTAAAAAAAACAGAGAACCAAAAAAGAGACACTGTGGCTAAACAACAAAGTAAAAGAAGCAGTGAGAGGCAAAAAGGCATCCTTTAAAAAGTGGAAGTTAAATCCTAGTGAGGAAAATAGAAAGGAGCATAAACACTGGCCAATGATGTGTAAAAATACAATTAGGAAGGCCAAAAAAGAATTTGAGGAACAATTAGCCAAAGAATCAAAAAGTAACAGCAATTTTTTTTTTTTAAGTACATCAGAAGCAGGAACCCTGATAAACAACCCGTGGGGCCACTGGACAATCGAGGTGCTAAAGGAGCACTCAAGGACGATAAGGCCATGGCGGATAAACTAAATGAATAAAGACTGGGAGTGGATGTGTCATTATTCAAAGTTAAACTATTTCCCCATGTTTATTCCCTCCTCCCCCCCACTGTTCCTCACACTTTCTTGTCAACTGCTGGAAATGGCCCACCTTGATTATCACTACAAAAGGTGTTTCCCCCACACACACACTGGTAATAGCTCACCTTACCTGATCACTCTCATGACAGTGTGTATGGTAACACCCATTGTTTCATGTTCTCTGTGTATATAAAATCTCCCCACTGTATTTTCTACTGCATGCATCCAATGAAGTGAGCTATAGGTCACGAAAGCTTATGCGCAAATAAATTTGTTAGTCTCTAAGGTGCCACAAGTACTCCTTTTCTTTTTGCAGATTACAAAGTCTAGTTACAGACTAACACGGCTGCTACTCTGAAACCTGAATGAATTCTTTGCATCAGTCTTCATGGCTGAGGATATGAGGGATATTCCCAAACCTGAGACATTCTTTTTTAGGTGACAGATCTGAGGAACTGTCCCAGATTGAGGTATCATTAGAGGAGGTTTGGAACAAATTGATAAATTAAACAGCAATAAGTCACCGGGACCAGATGGTATTCACCCAAGGGTTCTGAAGGAACTCAAATGTGATATTGCAGAACTACTATCTGTAGTCTGTAACCTATAATTTAAATCAGCTTCTGTACCAGATGACTGGAGGGTAGCTAATGTGATGCCATTTTAAAAAGGGCTCTAGAGGTGATCCCAGCAATTACAGGCCTGTAAGCCTGGCTTCAGTACTGGGCAAACATGTTGAAACTATAATAAAGAATACATTTTTTAGTCTAAGGTGCCACAAGTATGCCTTTTCTTTTTGTGTTACACATATAGATGAACATAATTTGTTGAGGAAGAGTCAACATGGTTTTAGTAAAGGGAAATCATGCCTGACCAATCTACTTAAATCAATGTACATTAAGTTGTCATGGGATAAGAGGGAAGATCCTTTCATGGATTGAGGACGGGTTAAAAAGACAGTGAACAAAGGGTAGGAATAAATGGTAAATTTTCAGAACGGAGAGGGGTAACTAGTGGTGTTCCCCAAGGGTCAGTCCTAGGACCAATCCTATTCAACTTATTCATAAATGATCTGGAGAAAGGGGTAAACAGTGAGGTGGCAAAGTTTGCAGACGATACTAAACTGCTCAGGATAGTTAAGACCAAAGCAGGCTGTGAAGAACTTCAAAAAGATCTCACAAAACTAAGTGATTGGGCAGCAAAATTGCAAACATTTAATGTAGATAAATGTAAAGTAATGCACATTGGAAAAAATAACCCCAACTATACATACAATATGATGGGGGCTAATTTAGCTACAACTAATCAGGAAAGATCTTGGAGTCATCGTGGATAGTTCTCTGAAGACATCCATGCAGTGTGTAGCAGCAGTCAAAAAAGCAAACACAATGTTAGGAATAATTTTAAAAGGGATAGAGAATAAGATGGAGAATACCTTATTGCCCTTATATAAATCCATGGTATGCCCACATCTTGAATACTGCATACAGATGTGGTCTTCTCATCTAAAAAAAAAAAAAAAAAAGATATATTGGCATTAGGAAAGGTTCAGAGAAGAGCAACTAAAATGATTAGGGGTTTGGAATGGGTTCCATGTGAGGAAAGATTAAAGAGGCTAGGATTTATCAGCTTGGAAAAGAGGAGACTAAGGGAGAATATGATAGAGGTATATAAAGTCATGAGTGGTGTGGAGAAAGTGAATAAGGAAAAGTTATTTACTTGTTCCCATAAGAACTAGGGGCCACCAAATGAAATTAATGGACAGCAGGTTTAAAACAAATAAAAGGAAGTTCTTCTTCACACAGCGCACAGTCAACCTGTGGAACTCCTTGCCTGAGGAGGTTGTGAAGGCTAGGACTATAACCGGGTTTAAAAGAGAACTAGATAAATTCATGGAGGTTAAGTCCATTAATGGCTATTAGCCAGGATGGGTAAGGAATGGTGTCCCTAGCCTCTGTTTGTCAGAAGGTGGAGCTGGATGGCAGGAGAGAGATCACTTGATCTTTACCTCTTAGGTTCACTCCCTCTTGGGCACCTGGCATTGGCCACTGTCAGTAGACAGGATACGTAGCTGGATGGACCTTTGGTCTGACCAAGTGTGGCCACTCTTTTGTTCTTATGTACTTGGATTCTTTGACACTAAATTGGGAGGAGAGGTAGAGACGTTGGAGGGTAGGGATAGGATATAGAGGGACCTAGACAAATTAGAGGATTGGGCCAAAAGAAATCTGATGAGGTTCAACAAGGACAAGTGCAGAGTCCTGCACTTAGAACAAAAGAATCCCATGCACTGCTACAGACTAGGGACTGAATGGTTCGGCAGCAGTTCTGCAAAAAATGACCTAGGGGTTACAGTGGACGAGAAGCTGGATATGAGTCAGTGTGCCCTTGTTGCCAAGAAGACCAATGACATTTTGGGATGTACAAGTAGGGGCATTGCCAACAGACGAAGGGACATGATTGTTCCCCTCTATTCAACATTGGTGAGGCCTCATCTGGAGTACTGTGTCCAGTTTTGGGCCCCACACTACAAGAAGGATGTGGAAAAATTGGAAAGAGTCTAGCGGAGGGCAACAAAAATGAATAGGGGGCTGGAATACATGACTTATGAGGAGAGGCTGAGGGAACTGGGATTGTTTAGTCTGCAGAAGAGAAGAATGAGGGGGGATTTGATAGCTGAAAGGGGGTTCCAAAGAGGCTGGATCTAGACTGTTCTCAGTGGTGGCAGATGACAGAACAAGGAGTAATGGTCTCAAGTTGCAGTGGGGGAGGTTTAGGTTGGATGTTAGGAAACACTATTTCACTAGGAGGATGGTGAAGCACTGGAAGGGGTTACCTAGGGAGGTGGTGGAATCTTCTTCCCTTGAAGTTTTTAAGGTCAGGCTTGACAAAGCCCTGACTGGGATGATTTAGTTGGGGGTTGGTCCTGCTTTGAGCAGGGGGTTGGACTAGATGACCTCCTGAGGTCCCTTCCAACCCAGATATTCTATAATTCTAGGAGGGGATCAACATGCCATGCCGCCCCTAGAAATGTGCCCCCGCCGCCCCAGCTCGCCTCTGCTCTGCCTCCGCCTGCTCCCCTGAACGCTTCTCCCCCATCCCACCCAGGCTTGCCGCACGCCAAATAGCTGTTTCACTGGGAGGGAGGGAGGGGGGAGAAGCGGAGCGGCGGCACGCTCCGGGGAGGTGGCGGGGAGCGGTTCCTCTACCCCGCCCGTTACTTCCTGCGCTCGCCCCCACCCTCGCTCCCCTCCGCTCCGCCTGCTCCCCTGAACACGTTGCCTCTCCCTCGCCTGATGAGAGAGACGGGGCAGAAGCGGAGCGCGATGCGTTCAGGGGAGCAGGAGGAGCGGTGGTGAGCTAGGGTGAGGGGTTGTGGGGGGGAGCCGCAGGGAGCAATGCGGGGGGAAATGCAGCATGCCTGGGGGAGGAGGCGGGATTTGGGGCAGAGCCGGGGGGGCCATGAAAAAAAGCGGGGGTGGCCAAAAATTTTTTTGCTTGGGGCGGCAAAAATCCTGGAGCTGGCCCTGTCTACAGCTAATTTGCATGCAACAGTTTCATTGGTCGTATGAGGGAGATGGCTGAGATGGTGGATAAATTGGCCCAACTACCACATTTCTTTAAAACCACCAGCACAACACACAATAACCCCAGACACACACAGCCCCTCACAGCAGCACATAGCCCTCATTCACCACCTGCAGAAATCAAAGCCAATCCCCTAGTACAACCAATGAAATTGTTGAATGCAAGTTAGCCACACCTGACCTTCCTCCCCCTGTTCTGGAGACCCCCTTCCTCCTGCCCTCTGCATCTTCCAACTTCCCATCCCCTACACCCCCTCACTCTCTCCATCACTGGCCACAGTGTCTCTGCTGCCCCCTTTCCTCTAGCCCCTGAGCCAGAGAGTGGACATGGCTTCCATCTCACTGAAAACTGCAGGAGGTGACCGCCCCCGGCAGACAGACCGTAGGGAAACAGAGCTCAGCATGCTGGTGTCAGCCCCACGGAGAGCAATGGGAGATGGTGGCCACTCTGAATAAGGGGAAGTATGTGAGGAGGTGCCTTTCAGCGTGCTTTCATGAGACAGGTAACCCCCCCCCCCCCCAAATCCCTAGAGTTGCAATAAAATCACAAGAGCTGGCAATAGTGTGGTGGGGAGTTTGGGTTGGGGGAAGGGGGGGAAAAAATCAGCCTTTGAAGAAATGTGGTAGTTGGGTCAAGTAATCCACCATCTGTGCAGTCTCCCACCTGTCACTGATTCATTACCATACAGTAAATTATTGCATGCAAATTAACTGTAGAGTGCAGGTGGTGTTTGGTTGAGTTACCTCCGATATCACAATGGTCTAGGACCCATGGCATGGCAGAGAACCTTGCTGTTCAGTTTTATAGGTTACATAGGCTTTATTGCTTATCAGATCCGATCAGGAGAAATTACTTTTCGGCCGGCCAAAGGCTGCTCCATTTATCCCTCCAGCATGGCAAACTCTTGCGAATTAATGGCAAATCTTGGGACTTTTGCACCAGACCCGGGGGCGGGGGATGGGGACAATTTTGTGATGACACTCCTCCATTCCTACAATTTTCAGGGCTGCCCCAATGCTGAAGCTATTCTTCTTTTGAGATTGGCAATACTATCCAAATGCTACCACCCCAAATCCCAGTCGTAGGGACTGCAGGGTGCCACCACTTGGCAGAGTTAAGAGTCTGTGGGTGTTGTAACTGGTCCTCTCAATTTAATATGTTGAGATTGGTTTGAGGTGTTACTTGAACTCTGAATTTCCTGAACCCACCACCCCAATGGTTCATGTACACAGTTTTCCACGGGGTGAAATAAAATATTAAAGAAATGGCCCTATTATGTGAAAACAAGACACATTCCCCCATCACTGCAACCAACAGAGAAAAAAAGCATGGTGATGGGGGACTATTTTCATTTCTCTGAACCATGTAAGAAAACCAGACAAGGGGGCTAAGTGACAACACTCACCACCTATCACATAATTTACAAAACCCACACATTTAAATATCAGGAAATTAACAGTTTAGGACATCTTAGAATCGTAGATTATTAGGGTTGGAAGAGACCTCAGGAGGTCATCTAGTCCAATCCGCTGATCAAAGCGGGACCAACCCCAACTAAATCACCCCAGCCAGGGCTTTGTCAAGCTGGGCCTTAAAAACCTCTAAGGAGGGAGATTCCACCACCTCCCTAGGGAGCCCATTCCAGTGCTTCACCATCCTCCTAGTGAAATAGTGTTTCCTAATATCCAAGTGAGACCTCCCCCACTGCAGCTTGAGACCATTGCTTCTTGTTCGGTCATCTGCCACCACTGAGAACAGTTGAGCTCCTTCCTCTTTGGAGCCCCCCTTCAGGTAGTTGAAGGCTGCTATCAAATCCCCCCTCACTCTTCTCTTCTGCAGACTAAATAAGCCCAGTTCCCTCAGCCTCTCCTTGTAAGTCATGTGCCCCAGCTCCCTAATCATTTTCGTTACCCTCCGCTGGACTCTCTCCAATTTGTCCACATCCCTTCTGCAGTGGGGAGACCAAAACTGGACACAATACTCCACGTGTAGCCTCACCAGTGCCGAATAGAGGGGAATAATCACTTCCCTCAGTCTGCTGGCAACGCTCCTACTAATACAGAACAATATGCCATTGGCCTTCTTGGCAACGAGGACACACTGCTGACTTACAGCCAGCTTCTTATCCACTGTAATCCCCAGGTCGTTTTCTGCAGAATTGATGCTTAGCCAGTCAGTCCCCAGCCTGTAGCGGTGCAAGGGATTCTTCCTTCCTAAGTGCAGGATTCTGCACTTGTCCTTGTTGAACCACAGAGATCTTTTGGCCCAATCCTCCAATATGTCTAGGTCACTCTGGAACCTATCCCTACCCTCCAGCTTATCTACCACTCCCTCCATCTTAGAACTTGCTAAGGGTGCAATCCATCCCCTCATCCAGATCACTGATAAAGATGTTGAACAAAACTGGCCCCAGGACTGATCCTGGGGCACTCCGCTTGATACCGGTTGCCAACTAGACATCGAGCTGTTGATCACTACCCATTGAGCCTGACAATCTAGCCAGCTTTCTATCCACCTTATAGTTCATTCATCCAATCCATACTTTAACTTGCTGGCAAGAATACTGTGGCAAACTGTATCAAAAGCTTTGCTAAAGTCAAGATATATCATGTCCACTGCTTTCCCATATCCACAGAGCCAGTTATCTCATCATAGAAGGCAATCAGGTTGGTCAGGTATGACTTGTCCTTGGTGAATCCATGTTGACTGTTCTTGAACACTTTCCTCTCCTCCAAGTGCTTCAAAATGGATTCCTTGAGGACCTGCTCCATGATTTTGCCAGGGACTGAAGTGGGGCTGACGGGTCTGTTGTTCCCCGTGTTCTCTTTCTTCCCTTTTTAAAATATGGGCACTATATTTGCCTTTTTCCAATCATCCGGGACCTCCCCCCGATTGCCACAAATTTAAAAAGATAATGGCCAATGGCTCTGCAATCACATCAGCCAACGCCCTCATCACCTTTGGATGCATTAGATCTGGATCCATGGACTTGTGCATGTCCAGCTTTTCTAAATAGTCCTTAACCTGTTCTTTCACCACTAAGAGCTGCTCACCTTCTCCCCATACTGTGCTGCCCAGTGCATCAGTATGGGAGCTGACCTTGTCTGTGAAGACAGAGGCAAAAAAAAGCATTGAGTACTTCAGCTTTTTCCATATCATCTGTCACTAGGTTGCTTCCCCCATTCAGTAAGGGTCCCACATTTTCCCTGATCAACTTCTTGTTGCTAACGTACCTGTAGAAACCCTTCTTGTTACCCTTCAGTTGCTAGCTGCAACTCCAATTGTGCCTTGGCCTTCCTGATTACACCCCTGCATGCTCTAGCAATATGCCTAGTCATCTGTCCAAATTTCCATATCTTGTAAGTTTCCTTTTTGAGTTTAAGCCTACCAAAGATTTCACTGTTAAGCCAAGCTGGTCGCCTGCCATATTTGCTATTCTTTCTGCACTTTGGGATGGTTTGTTCCTGCTCCCTCAATAAGGCTTTTTTAAAATACAGCCAGCTCTCCTGGACTCCTTGCCCCCTCATATTAGCTTCCCAGGGGATACTGCCTATCAGTTCCCTAAGGGAGTCTAAGTCTACTTTTCTGAAGTCCAGAATCTGTATTTTGCTACTTTCCTGTCTTCCTTTTGTGAGGATCCTGAACTTGACTATCTGATGGTCATTGCTGCCTAGGTTGCCACCCACTTCTACTTCCCCTACCAATTCTTCCCTGTTTGTAAGCAGCAGGTCAAAAGGAGAATGGCCCCTAGTCGGTTGCTCCAGCACTTGTACCAGGAAGTTGTCCACAACACTCTCCAAAAACTTCCTGGATTGTCTGTGGATTGCTCTCCCAGCAGATGTCAGGGTGATTGAAGTCCCCCATTAGAACTAGGGCCTGTGATCTGGAGACTTCTGTTAATTGTCCAAAGAAAGCCTCGTCTACCTCATCCTCCTGGTCTGGTGGTCTATAGCACACGCCCACCACGACATCATCCTTGTTGCTCTTGCCTCTAAACTTAACCCAAAGACTCTCAACAGGCTTTTCTCCAGTTTCATACTGGAGCTCTGAGCAATCCTACTCTCCCTTAAATACAGTGGAACTCCTCCTCCTTTTCTCCCCTGCCTGTCCTTCCTGAACATTTTATACCCATCCATGACAGTGTTCCAGTCATGTGAACTACCCCACCAAGTTTCTGTTATTCCAATCATGTCATAGTTCCTTGATTGTGCCAGGACTTCTAATTCTTCCTGCCTGTTTCTTAGGCTTCTTGCGTTCATGTACATGCACCTAAGATAACTAGCCGATTGCCCTACTTTCTCAGTAGGGATCAGGAGGCTTAAATATTTAATTGCTCACATTATAAATAAAGCATATTATCTCCATCAACTTAAGTAAAAATGGATGCCGGGAATGGCAGGAGAGGCCCTAGGGGAGGAGCGTGGGCAGGGCCACACCAGGCTGTTTGGGGAATAAAGCATCCCCCAGCCTACAATAACCGCTGTTTATCAGTTAGACCCTCAGCATGTAGGCAAGACCCATCAGCCAGACACCTGGGAAAGAATTTGCTGTAGTAACACAGAGCCGTCCCCATCTAGTGTCCCATCTACAGCCCTCAGGGAATTTTGCTACCGGCAGTTGCCAGTGGGCCACACGTCATAGGCAACCTCAGTATATCATCCCCTCCCTAAACTTATCAAGCTCAGCAGCGGCACTGTAACAATTTTTAATGGGGCGGGAGGAGGGAGGGGCTACAAGCCATTGAACAAAACTGTAAACCCTGTATATGATGGAAAGCACTTCAAGACATCCCTAGTTCCAGTATCTCTGAAGCTCAGTGGCCTCTTCAAAGGAAATCCAAGTAACCAAAATAAGGCATAAACAATCCATGGTCCAGAGGTAAAGTTTTTGGTTTTCAAGGAAAGATGCATTTCTATGTAGGTGAAAAGAACAGTCTAGGTACTTATGATGCAGGCAGCCAATGAAAGATTTAGGATCTCCGTAACTTTTCACTTTCAGGTTTGTAAGTCTTGTGACCGGTCAGTACATTGCTGGCATTAAGAACCTTGACTGGTCTCGGAAATAAAAGGATTTTGCAACTCTGAGGCAGGGGGGAGGGGGAAGGAAGAGCAGGACCAGAGTAACTGAGAATCAGGCTGAGGCCATTCTGAAGTCACCGCTGTTGCTGGGAGTGCTGATAAGATCTTTATCATTTGCCAATTTCTTTTCCAGAGTACGCTTTTAAAATACCCAAGCCCACATCCCTCATCCTCCCTACCCTTATCTATACCCGCCATCTAGAGCGATGCCCCTTGGCAGCCTGAGGCACCAGTCTGCCCATGCAGTGTTACTGATTCTGCAAAAAGAAAATGAGTACTTGTGGCGCCTTAGACTAACAAATTTATTTGAGCATAAGCTTTCGTGAGCTACAGCTCACTTCATCGGATGCATCCGATGAAGTGAGCTGTAGCTCACGAAAGCTTATGCTCAAATAAATTTGTTAGTCTAAGGCGCCACAAGTACTCATTTTCTTTTTGCGAATACAGACTAACACAGCTGCTACTCTGAAACCTGTGCTTTTTAGATCATCATCATTATCATCATCATTAGCTTATCAGATTGCCAAGATAAGATTGCTCTTATCTTGGCAATCTGCTTGTGGGGGTTTCCAGTGGTAGCACCAGGCACTAATTTAGACTCAAATCCAGGGATCAGTTAGAGCAAGGCCACACCCTTACTCCCCTAACACAATGGGATTTTCTGGTCAACTCCTGCACTCTCACAGTTGCTTATCAGTAACAGAGCTGCCCCAGGGGGACATTTTCAGAGGAAAAGGCTATGGAAAATAAGGGACTTAGGCACCCAGACCTCCTAAGGCTTCTTTGGAAATCCCAGCCCTAGTGTTTGTAACACGTGTCAAGGTTCCTTCCCCACTCTGAACTCTAGGGTACAGATGTGGGGACCTGCATGAAAGACCCCCTAAGCTTATTTCTACCAGTTTAGGTTAAAACTTCCCCAAGGCACAAAATCTTTGCCCTTGGATTAGGTAAAACACTGCCACCACCAAGTGTTTTAGACAAAGAATAGGGAAAGGACCACTTGGAGTCCTGTGCCCCCAAAATATCCCCCCCAAGCCCTACACCCCCTTTTCTGGGAAAGGTTTGATAATAATATCCTCACCAATTGGTACAGGTGAACATAGTCCCAAATCCTTGGATCTTAAGAACATGAAAAATTGATCAGGTTTTTAAAAGAAGAATTTTATTTAAAGAAAAGGTAAGAGAATCACCTCTGTAAAATCAGGATGGTAAATACTTTACAGGGTAATCAGATTCAAAACATAGAGAATTCCTCTAAGCAAAACCTTCAGTTACAAAAAGACACAAAAACAGGAATACACATTCCCTCCAGCACAGCAAATTTACAAGCCAAAACAAAGAAAAACCTAACGCATTTTGAAGCTAGATTACTTACTAACTTTACAGGAGTTGAAGGGCTTGCATCCTTGATCTGTTCCCAGCAAAAGTGTCACACAGGCAGACAGACAAAAGCTTTTTTTCTCCCCCTCCAGATTTTGAAGTATCTTGTCTCCTCATCAGTCATTTTGGTCAGGTGCCAGCAAGGTTACCCTAGCTTCTTAACCCTTTAAAGGTGAAAGGATTTTGCCTCTGGCCAGGAGGGATTTTATTCTATATACCTATATATAGGAAGGTGGTTACCCTTCTCTTTATATTTATGGCAACATGCCACAGCCTAGTCAACCTGCATCTCCCTGAGCAGCATTTCAGGTCTCTAGGTAAACACTCTGATTGTGGATCCTCTGGCTTAAATAGCCCAAGGCACTTAGAGGACTGGTCACATGACTCCACCACCCCTCCTCCCAGGATTAGCCCCAGGGCTTAATGGGTTTTGTGAGGAGCCTGCTAATAGGAGTAGGGTCTATCCAGAGCCATCCTCTCTGTCTCCTCAGCGAAGGACAACAAAAAAGGCCAGCGTGGTGCGCAAGGGGCTTGCCCTGCCCTCGTGAGAGTCCTACAGTCTTTCTGGAACCCACTGCTAGCTTCCCCAGGGCCTAGCAAGCAGGTCTGGAAAGAGGCTTCAGCGACAGGGCAGAGGGAAGGAAGGGAGAGAGAGAAGAAAAAGAAAAAAGAAACGAGTGAGAAAGGGAGAAAAAAGAGGTGAAAGAGACGGAGAGAAAAGGGGACAATCCCCCTCAAAGGCATGGGGCTGTCTCAGGCCAAACGGGTGAGTAGCTTGGACAGGGGCTCCATGGGAAGGGACTGCATGGGACTCCCTGGATAGGGCTGGACTGTGGGGCAGAGATTGGTAAATGATCATGTGTCCCTGCTACTGGGTGTGCTATGCCCTGAAGGGGGCTCTTACCTCCTCTTTCTGCCCCTCTATCTCCTGCTCTTCTTGCTCCTCCACCCCCCCACACACCCTGCCCCCTTTCCTCAGCTATGCTACAAATCTGAAGCTGCTCCCTAGGGTTTGCCAAAATGATGCTCTCAAACTACTAAGCCCTGACTGGGCTGGAGAGCTCAGAGGGGGTGCAAGGAGTGCCAGGGGGCTTGGGGGGGCTCAGGTGTTTGGCTGGCCAAGCACTGGGGGGTGCAAGGCTGAGTGGCTCTGACAGCCACTCTCGCTAAGCTCATGTTCACAAGTTGATATTTCCATGCAAAGAAATGCCAGGTAGGGTGGAGAGTTCAGCTCACCCATGGGACCTACGTAAAGCACCTCCTTGGCCCCCTGGGGAGAACAGCGCATGCTGACCTCCCAGAGGCCTTGGGAGGGTAACTACACGGCACCTGTGAGCGGCAAGACAGAGCAAAACAGCCCCCACCCATGCTGCCCAGAGCTATGCAGGCAAAGGGGGCTGGACCAGTGTGTACAGTTCGGGTGCTGAGAGCCATTGACCCAAACTGCAAACCCTGGATAGGATGGAAACCTCTTCCAGCCAGGGATACAGCAGCCCCCCCAGCACACTTAGTGCCGGTGCCTGTGTACACAGGGAGGTACCCCGTCACTCTGGGGACACCACACACGGATTCAGGCTTTCCGATCATTTGGAAATGAAGTTTGATGGCTTTAAAATATTTGAGGGGTGCAGGGAGTTGAATGTGATGAACATGTGATGAACTAGCAGGATGGTCAGTTACAGGACAGGCAGGTGCTGGGCAACTTTCTCCCTGCCCAGCTTTGCTGATGCCCCTCAATCTCAATCCTGACCCACAACTCACACCCCCCATATTTTACCCCTCCCCATTCCTGCCTCGCTTTGCCAATGCATTTTAGTCTTGACCTACAGCACCCCGGCTGTTTCCAGTCCTGGGCCCCCACCCGCAGCTCTGCAGACGCCTCTCAGTCTCCCCACACAGCCCCTCTGCTCTGTTGTCCAATCTGGGCTTTCTCTTGAGCTGAGATTCTGCCTGTCGTACCATGCTGTGATGGGCAGGCGTGTTCGTTAAGGACCATGCTCCAGGCAGTGATTTCTACAGGGTGCTAGATATTAACCTTTAAGCTGGTGCCCATGGGGGCCTGCACAGGGTGCTGGCTGGATTTGGAACCAAGGTCTGCCACGGTGGAAGGTGAGTACTTCAGGCACTGCACCTGCCCCTGCATAACAGCCTCCTGCTGGGATAGATCCATGGATTAAGGCTAATCCGGTGCTGGGTCTGTGCAGTTTCACTCTGCCCTGGGGCCCAGAGGCCTGTCACATTTTCTCTCATCCCTGCGGTGGTGCTAGGGGAGTTCCCTGTCTGTTGTGGGGGCAGGAGGCGAAGGAGGGCCCAGGAGCCTTTGACTCTGATGCTTCCTTGTTGGTTTTCCTTAACAGTCCAATAATATGAATAAATAATAATACTTAGCAAGAGGAATTTGACTGGGGAGGAGAAAGAGGTGATATTCTGCTCCAGCTCTTCCCACAATCCAACACTGCATCCCAGCTGGATGCTCAGCAGTGAAAGAGTGAACAACACTGACTTTAAATCCCAATCACAAGGCTTCAGTGTTCACACCTGCTCCATGTGAATGGAGGTAGTCCGTGCCTCTCTTAGGAGTAAGTGCTGCAAGTCCAAGTAAATGGGCTTTGTGCATTTCTATATAACTGAAAGGAACAGTCTAAATACTTATGCTCAGTCCCACTGCTACCAGCAAATGGCTCCTTGGATCCTTGCGTGTCCCCTATGTATCAATCTAGGCCTGTGGAGCCACGCATTGGTGAATATACCAGTCAATCCTCTTCATAGCCCCGCCGGCTGCTGTCCGACTCCTCCATGCAGGGTCTGTGCTGTGGAATCCCAGCCGTGCTGGTCCCCGTGCAGGGTCTTCCATTCACATGGGCTGCCCCAGGCTTTAGCTCCACCCTGCACGCTGACTTCACCTGTGCCCAGGGCCCTGTTGCGGGTGGAGTCATGATGCAGAAAGAACCTTAGTGCTTGTAATTAGTATAATCAGGGGTGAGTAATTCACTCTGCGCTGCTGACCTCATTTCCCCTGCCATGGTCACTGGGCTCTCCTCCACTTTCTCCCCAAAGCACTGGCTCTGACCCACGGGATGCTGCTACTGTTCTGTTATTGTGGTATATTTATGTAGAGCCCGTCATCCCCAATACTGTAATAATCATAGGTTTCAGAGTAGCAGCCGTGTTAGTCTGTATTCGCAAAAAGAAGAGGAGTACTTGTGGCACCTTAGAGACTAATAAATTTATTTGAGCATAAGCTTTCGTGAGCTACAGCTCACTTCATCGGATGCATTCGATGAAGTGAGCTGTAGCTCACGAAAGCTTATGCTCAAATAAATTTGTTAGTCTCTAAGGTACCACAAGTACTCCTTTTCTTTTTGTAATAATCATGGGGCAGCTGGACAGACAGGACATTGACAGCACGACTAGTTCAGAGGAATTCTTCATTGGCGCAATGGCCAACGCTGCAGTGCAGTAACACTGGCCCTGCCCAGAACGCTGTGCTGGGGAGAGAGACGGCCAGTGAGAGGGCAGCTGGAGTCTGCCTGAAGGGGGCAGTTGGAAGGCGGTTGAGAGAAGAGGGAGGTGGAGACTGCCGGGTTGAAAAGGGGATTTGCTGAGGATGCAGTGTTAGAAGAAGCAGGACTGTGAAGGGCTGAGTGCAAGGATCCCAGCTGCAAGGGGCACAGAGCATGTGAACAGTGAGGCTGCCCATTGGGACACCAACAGGAATACAGAGCGGGCACCTGGGGGAACAGGTGTGGCCCTCCGGAGGAGAAGCTGTCATTCGCATGTGGACCTGCTGGGAATGTTCGGTCATTGCTCCTTTGCTTTGCCTGCATCGCCAGGCGAGAGAGGTGATGGCGGGACAGCAGAGGTGAAGCTGGACTTTGAAGGCAGGAAGAGGAGGAGCTGGTTGTTTCCCTCAGGGTGACAGGTATTTGCTGTTACTCCATTAGATTGTTATTCTATTATTTCTATTGTTCCTTCCCAATTTCTGGGTTTTTCCTTTATAAAGTTTAAAATGTGAGGTTATTGCCATTGTATTGGTTTGCCTTCGCCTCTCCTCTCAGTAAGCATTGCGTAGCCAAGGCCTGGCTAACTGCAGCGGCACCAGGTGATTGAACTGTCATCCTGAAGGCAAATGGCACATGTATGGATTTGAAGTTGTGCAGTGGTGCCCCAGAACCACTGTTGGTAATGCTAATAGAAAAGCTACGGAGAGTAGAGAGTGAACAGGTAACACTGGGCTTGCAGTGGTGAGCTGGTCCCTACTAAAAGAGGATGTGAACAATAAAAACTGGCAGAGACCTGTAATCATCCAGGGAAAAGAGCACGGTTATTGGGGCAGACGTATGTCAGGCCCTTGGTCTCATCCAGAGGGTGCACTCGTTGGAGGGACAGGGAACTAAACAACTGAGGCAACGTTTGAGGACATCTCCCAGCTGAGAGGGAAGCTGTCAACAGAGCACAGAATAGAGCTGAAAGAGCCCAAGCTGCCCCACAATTCATTCCCCTTGCTGTAAGACAGAAGCTATAAGAGGAGCTGGATGGACCCATTGCTCAGGAAATCATAGGCCATGTAGAAGAACCAACAGAGTGGGTGCATTTATTGGTCACTATAGAAAAAAGGATGGATCTCTTCTCTTGTGTCTAGACCCCAACAAATTAAAGCAACGTGTAAAAAGGGAGCATTCCTGTACAAGAGAAGAAATATTGGGGAGATGGCTAATGACAACTATTTTTCTACGCTGGATGCATCAGCAGGGGTCTGGAAGGTGTGCTTAGAAAAACAGAGCACTCGTTTGTGCACCTGATCCCTTACTGGCAAAGGCAGTGTGACGGGTTTCCTCCCAGGGTGCCACCTGGAAGTGGGCCCGCCTGATGCACAAGCCTGGGCTTCCTTTAACTTTACTGCTGTAACAAACTGCAGACACGCTCTTTAGCTCATATTTTCACCAAGTACACATACAGGTAGGGACACACCCAGCTGTGGTAACATGCAAAGAGACTTTCTGACTAGCCCTTGCATTGGACGGCTTCAACTAAGGAACTGCCCAGATACTCAAATGTACACCCCCCTCTAGAGTGCAAACCCAAAGTTATACCGTCTTGCGCTGCACAGAGAATGGTGCAGCGTAAATTCATGAAATTTGCCACTCCCTCAATGTGGAGAGAGAGCCACAACAGCTTTTTGCCCCACAGTTATGAATTCCACACACTGGGTTTTAGACAAAACAAAAACAAGTTTATTAACTACAAAAGATAGATTTTAAGTGATCAGAAGGGAGAGTAAACATGAAAGCAGATTACCCAGCAAATAAAACAAAACACAATCTAAGATTAAGATACAAAAGAAACTGATTACAAGTCATAATTTTTAACCCTAAATGTTGTTTTAGGCAGTGTAGTAGGGTCGTATTGGAAAACCTGGGAAGTGGGCGGGCGCAAGCCAACCCACTGCTAAAGGCCCCTCCCCCAGCCTAGAGGGAGGGACCACTGGACCCCGGGACCAACTGATTTTGGGGGACAACTAAAGAAAAACAGGGATCGGAGTGAAGGTCAGAGGTTCAAAATGAGGAGACCGGATGGAGACACCAAGCAGAGAACCCCAGACAGCGCCCACTATTCTTCAAAGCTGTTAAGGGAGCCAGCGGTAGCTGCTCAGTGGAACTCTGCCCGGATGCATGAAACTAGGGAGGAACAGAAATAGGCCCCGCAGTCGCAGAGCACCCCCTCATCCATCATCCTCCTCTTGGTGTTATAGATGGAGACTTTGGCCAGAGCCAGGAGGAGGTTGATGAGGAGGTCTCGCGACTTCATGGGGCCACGGATCGGGTGTGCAAAGAGGAACAAGTGTGGGGAGAAGTGCAGCCAGAACTTCAACAAGATGTTCTGGAGGAGCCGGAATAGGGGCTGCAATCTGGCGCATTCAAGATAGGCGTGCGCCACGTTCTCCCTCACGCTGCAAAAGGGGCAGACCTCAGGTATAGGGGTGAACTGCGCCAGGTGCACGCTCGTGCTCACGGCTCCATGAAGAAGCCACCAACAAATATCTCTGGCGGGCCATGGGACCAAGGTGGAATAAAGGCTGGCCCACTGGGGCTCCTCACCCTCTTTAGGTGGCAGATAATCCTGCCATTTGGTGTTGGGGCCAAACACGAGGGTGAGGAAATACAATGTACGCAGCACAAGTGTACAGATGCTTTCTGGGCATGGTTCGAAACCGGACCAGCTGCAGGATATGAAGCCGGTTCGGAGTCTGAGAGTGGGGAGGCCAGGGGCGGGGCTCATGGAACAGGAGCCAAAGAAAAATATCCCGAGGGCCAGGGGTGAGAGGTGGGCAGGGAACAGCCTCTCGCAGGGTTCGCCACAGGAAAGTGAGAGAATCTGGTGACAAGGCGGCCTTCACCTCCTGGAGTATGCAACTAGGGGTCGGAAGGGTGGAAAGCCCCATGTGTCATCCGAGTGCACGGGGCTTCACCCAATCCCCCGTGTCGTAGTCCAGGAGATCTCCGACTCTGGTGGTTTCTGCCAGGACCAACCTCCAACACACTGAGGGAGACTCCGCTACCTGCACATGGAGATCAAGGTTGTGTAGCAGGGGCTCCGCGAGGAGGTCTGCTCCCTCGGTGGCCACAAATAACCTGGTCGCCGAAAAATCTTCCAGTTCCGGAGGAGGTCCTGGCAGAAGACCGGCAGCTCGGAGAGGTCTCGCGGAAGGCCTCTCGGATGGAGAAAAAAGAGCTGCCGGTCACATCGGAGCCCTCAGAAGCGGCGGTGGAAGGGGTTCCCCAGCGTGCTCCACACCGGACTACCTGCACCATCAAGGAGCCTCTGCATGGCCGGAGGAAGAAGACATAGACCTGGCTGCGCAAGCAAACTAGGTCCTGTCCTCCCTCCTCCAGGGGAAGACTCAAAACCCCTGCAGAGACGCAGTGTTGCCCCGGCCAGAAGAATACCAGAGCCATCCTCTGGAGCCTGGCCAGGATCCTCGGGGCCAGGCTCAGGGTGTTGAGTCGGTGCCAGAGCATGGACAGGACCAATTGGTTCAGCACCAGCGCCCTCCCTCACAGGGAGAAACACCGGAACAGTCCTCTCCATCTCTGCAGCCATTCACCCACCCTGGCCTCCAGATCCTGCCAGTTCTCTGGCAGAGAAGGATGCGTGGCAGATAGATAAACGCCAAGATAGAGCAGCAGACCTGCACTACACCGGATGGCTTGAGGCGTGGGTGGGAGGGAGCTCGCTTGTCGCCCGTCCCCGACCACCAGGCCAGAGCTCTTGACCCAGTTGACTCGGGCAGAGGAGGCTGCCAAGTAAACGGCCTGGCAAGCCTCCACCCGTATCAGGTCATCTGGGTCCTGGACCACGAGGAGCACATCGCCAGCGTACACCAACAGGACCAGCCGCAGCTCCGGCTCCTGAAGCGCCAACCCCATCAACCTCCGGCGGAGGAGATGGAAGAAGGGCTCAATCGCCAGAGCATACAGCTGGCCCAAGAGGGGGCACCCCACCATACTCCCCGCCTGAAGCTGACTGGCTCAGTCAGGGTCCAGTTGAGCCTGACCAGACACTCCGTGTCGCCGTACAGCACCTGGAGAAAGCCCACAAACTGAGGCCCAAAGCCGAACACCCACAGGGTGCCCAGGGGATACCCATGGTCCACCCTGTCGAACGCCTCTCCTCGTCTAGAGACAGGAGGGCGAATGGCAGACCATCCCTACGCCCCAGCTCCAAGAAGTCCCGGACCAAATACAAGTTATCAAAGATAGTCCAGCCCAGGACAGTGAAGGTCTGGTCAGGATGGACCATGTCCGCCATCACGGACCCCAGCCACAGCGAGGTGGCCTTCACTACGACCTTATAGTCTGTGCTGAGGAGCGAGACGGGACGCCAATTCCGTAGGTCATGGAGGTCCCCCTTCTTCTGTAATAAGGCAAGCACAGCTCCCCTGCACGAGAGAGGGAGGACCCCGCTTTGCAAGGACTCAGCCCAGATGATGTCAGGGTCTGGGCTGAGGACGTCCCAGAACACACGGTAGAACTCCACGGTCAGCCCGTCCATGCCCGGAGATTTATTAGTGGGCATGCAACGGAGGGCTTCCGAGAGCTCGGCCAGAGAGAGAGGCAGCTCCAGCCAGTCTCGGTCACCCGCGCTGACCGTCGGGAGTTCGGTCCAGAGCACCCTGCCGGCACCGGCGTCACTCAGATCAGGGGAGAAAAGGCTAGCGTAGAAGGCCCTGGCCTTTCCATGCCTCTCCTCCAGATCTGTGAGGGGGATACCATCCTCCACCAGGAGGCAGGTGATGTGCTTTTTGGCCCCCCTCCTTTTCTCCAGGGTGTAGAAGAAGCAGGAGCCGCGATCCATCTCCCGAAGGAGGCGGATACTGGATCGAACAAAAGCGCCCCAGACTCAATGGTCCTCCAGGGCCCGGAGCTCCTCCCGGTACACTGCGCGGAGGGGTAGATCCTCAGGGCCGGAGGCGAGATGCCGCTCTAGCTCTAAGACCTCCCGCTCCAACTGCCCTATCACCGTGTCCCTCCGTCGGGTGGTGCCCCGGGTGTAGTCGTAGCAGAAGAGCTGTGTGCGCACCTTCCCCACATCCCACCACCGCCACACCGAGGGAAAGGTACGCCGCTGCCCCCGCCAGGCCAGCCAGAACTCCTGGAAGGATGCCAGAAAGCCCATGTCCTCCAGCAAGCTGTTACTGAAATGCCAATAGGCTGGCACCGGCCTCTCCGGACTGAAAGAGCCTGTCATGGTCACCAAGTGGTGATCTGAGAATGGGGCCGGCCAGACGCCGGCGCCGTGGGCTATTGCCAGATGGAAACACGAAATATAAATGCAGTCCAACTGGGAGTGGTGCGACCGATCCCCCTCCACCCGGACATAGATAAAGGTAACATCATCGTCCGGATGGTGGTCGCGCCAGGCGTCCACGAGGGAGTGATGATCCACGATCTCCCTGAGGACGCCCACGACTGCCTGGGATGTCTCAACTCCTGAGCGGTCCCGGTCCTTGAGGGTGGTGTTGAAGTCCCCACCCAGGACCAGGCACTCGTGAGGATCCAGGGTGCCGAGGAAGGCCAACACCTGCTGATAGAAATGCACTCATTCCGGGCATAAACGTTGACCAGGTGTAATATCAGCCCCTCTATGCAGACCTGGACGTGCAACAGGCGACCCGGCATAACCTCGGCTACCTCCAGCACCTCGGGTTGTAGCTTGGGGGAGAACAGGGTGGCCACCCCAGCCAAACGGGCGCTGAGGTGGCTAAAGTAAACCTCATCCCCCCACTCCAGCCACCAACTAGCTTCGATGGCTGGAGCAGTGTGGGTCTCCTGCAGGAAGATCACAGAGTACACCACTCCCGAAGGAAGGAGAGCACCTGGCTCCTGCGGAGACCCATGCTACAGCCCCTGGTGTTCAGCGTAGCAAAGATGGTGACCTTCGGAGGGAGGGCTGGGGCGAATCCTCAAGGGCAGGGTGATCAACGGCCTCCAGCGGGCCCCGCAACAACCCATGTTTGACCCCCCCCAAAGGTCATCAGGGAGTCGTGGAATTTATGGGCCCGCCGATAGGTCATGAGACCCTGACTCCTGGTCCCCCCCCCCCCCCCCCAAAAGGCCCTTCACGGCCCGGAGGACACGGTGGAAGTCCCCCCAGCACTGGAGGGCGAGCTGCACCTTGCCCTTTGAGCAACCAGCAACGGCGCAGCTCTTCCCTCAGTGCAGAGGGGAACACGGCAGCCAACCCGCTGCTGTCCTCTGGTGAGGCCCCTAGAAGATCTTCGTGGCCTGCGGAGACGGGCAGGCATGGAGCGGAACCCGGCATGGTTGCATCGGGCAGCCCGTCCCCATCCCCAGCACGGGAGGGGGTGGCGGAGGGAACAGTGCAGCCCCCATGATGCTGGGAAGAGGGGACACGAAAACCGCCCCCTGAGAATTGTTCATAGACAGAGGAAACGAGACAACCTCAGGGGCGGCAATAACATGGGCGGTGGCGGGGAAGGGGACGAGCAACTCATGGGGGACAGAAATAGGATCGGGGCAGGGCCAGAGGCAAGGACAGAAGAAGGGGCAGGAGCAGGGCTAATATTGAGACTGGGGCAGGAGAGAGGCCGGGAGCAGCGGTAGGAACAGGAGCGGGGACACTGATGCTTTCACAGTCCCCAGCAGCCGGACTATCGGGGTGCAGCTCCTCTTGGCTGGGATTGGGGGACAAAGGGACCGGGGCTAGAGAGGGGCCTTCACTGATGCCGGGCACGGGAGCTGTAAGAAACACGTCACCTGCAGCCACGGCGCCAGGCACTACGGAAACTTCACTGGGGCCCCCCCTCCGGAGGGGAAGCCAACCGCTCCGTCCGGGTGGTAGAGGGACGCCCACAGGCTCGGGTCCCGACCGCTCGGCATCGGCCGTCGCCTCTAGGGGCTCGGCAGCCTCAGGTGAGGTGCCATCCGCGGCCGGGCAAATAGGGAGAGCCAGGGGCACCCCCAGGACCAGAGCGGGGGCGACAGCTGGGAGTGAAGGGCAAGGAGAAGGAGGAGGGGGCGGTGGAATTGAGCCACCGCCCAGATCAAGGCCCACCGGTGGGGGAGTCGTCCTCCCCTGGGTGACCGGGGTCAGACCCAGGGCCTCAATCTCCTCAAATATGGAAGTAAATTCAGTCCCCGTGGCCCCAGAGTCCACCCCGCCAGGAACCGGGGCAGTAATAGCCCCGCTATCGACAACGGCGGGGGGCACAGATGGCAAAGGGGCCGGGGGAACTCCTACAAAGGCCTCCTCGGGAGGGGACTTAACAAGGGGGGCGGTGACACCTCTGTCTGCTGCCATAGCCAGTGTCTCTTGCTGGGCTCCATCGAGGGGCGCAGCAGAAGATGTAACAGCGTCAGCCCCCCGTAGCATTTTTCGGGGGGGGCCTCCTCTCCCTCTTGGTCGGAGGGGAAGGATCGAGCCCACGATTTACGGGCGCCGCACTTCCCCTGGACAAGCACCCAGCCCTCCGAAGTGGAGGTGGAGGGCCGGCTAGCCGGGGCAGGGCCAGGGGGCAAGGGCGATTGTTTTGGGGCTTGGGGTGGCAAAGGGGCAGCTTCCCTTGGGCCCTTTAAATCGCCACCGGAGCCCCAGACAGCGTGGGCTGTGCAGCACTGAAGGGCTGGCTAGGGGAGTCTGGCCCCAGCCCTGCCCCTTCCACCCGTGCCCCCCCTTCCAGGACCCCAGAGTGCCCCCCCACCCCAACCTTGCTCAGGAGCCCTGCCACCCTGCATATCTTTCTTTCATCCCTGCCCCCAGGCTTATCGTCTGCTCTGGACCAAGTCTGTAGAACATGACTAGTGATTTGAGGGGCCCCCCCTTCTACAGAGGCCTGACTGTCAGAGGGTGGGCGTTCAGTGACTCAAACTAGGCACCCCAAAAATGGAGGCATCACATGGCACTCTGAGAAATCTTGGTCCTGGTTTCTCCATATTGGCCAGATGTGGGAGAATAAAGAGACCTTTTAAGGACACATTTTCCAGTGTATATATCTGCACATCGGTCATCGGTACAGTCCCACATATCCTGTGAATTACAAACACTACATAGTCTTGTTACCCAAGCCTCAGTTATCTGAAACACCCAGAGATCACAAATAGTTAAGAGCTGTTTATTCAAAACAGGTGCTAAGGGTGACAGTGGGAATTACAGACCAGTTAATGTTTAGTTCAAGTGTCATGTACATGTTCAAAGTAGAATGTTAAAACACATAGCTGGTCATGATACACTAGAGACAAACCAACCAGCTTCTACAAAGGAAAGTCATGCTTTGCTAAGCCACTAAAATACCGTGTGTCAACAAAATAGGAGATAAAGGACAGCCAGGTGACGCAATTTATTTGAACTTTCAAAAAGTGTTTGACAAAACCCCTCACAAAGCTGTGAACTAAGTTTGTATGTATGTGTGTGTGTGTGTGTGTTTGTGAAACAAACTTCTGTCGTGAATGGCAGTGTACACAGCTCCAGCGCAGCCTGGCTAACTTCTGCTCTTTGCCCCAAGGACAGTTCATACCAATGCTGATACTATCTAAAATTGTCAAGGGGGGGCTTCCACCTAAAGACTCTCCAGCTAAAGGCAAAAACAGCCTTGCTGTAGTTGTTAGTCTGATCCTGGTTCCCAGCAGACAATCCCAGACAAACACACACGTGCAAGAGGCCACGTGTCTAATTGCAGTGTAAACATACTCACTGAGACTTGGCAACTCGTGCCAGAATCGGGCCGTTGAGGGCATTGCCCGTTTCGGTTCACAGCAGTGTTGTAAAATATAGTCTTGGCCAGTTGAGCCAGACTTTTATTATAGAAAGGTAAAAGGAGCTAGAGAGAGGAAAGAATCATAGGACTGGAAGTAACCTCCAGAGGTCTCCCAATCCCGTCCCTTGCACTCTTGGCAGGACTAAGTATTAGCTAGACCATCACTGACAGGGGCTTGTCGAATCTTCTCTTAAAAATCCCCAATGAGGTAGATTCCACAACCTCCCTAGGCAATTTATTTCAGTGCTTAACCACTCTGACAGTTAGGAAATTTTTCTTAATGTCCAACCTAAACCTCCCTTAATGTAATTTAAGCCCATTGCTTCTTGTCCTGTTCTTAGTATCATGGACTACTAAGTTTGAAAGGGATTTCAGGAGGTCATCTAGTCCAACCCCCTGCTCAAAGCAAGCCCCAACTAAATCATCCCAGCCAGAGCTTTGTCAAGCCTGACCTTAAAAACCTCTAAGGAAGGAGATTCCACCACCTCCCTAGGGAACCCATTCCAGTGAAAAAGCTTTCCCTAATATCCAACCTAAACCTCCCCCACTAGAACTTGAGACCATTGCTCCTTGTTCTGTCATCTGCCACCACTGAGAACAGTCTAGATCCATCCTCTTTGGAACCCCCTTTCAGGTAGTTGAAAGCAGCGATCAAATCCCCCCTCATTCTTCTCTTCCGCAGACTAAACAATCCCAGTTCCCTCAGCCTCTCCTCATAAGTCATATGTTCCAGTCCCCTAATCATTTTTGTTGCCTTCCGCTGGACGCTTTCTAATTTTTCCAAATCCTTCTTGTAGTGTGGGGCCCGAAACTGGACACAGTACTCCAGATGAGGCCTCACCAATGTCGAATAGAGGGGAACGTTCACGTCCCTCGATCTGCTGGCAACATTTATTCTCCCTCCTCCTTGTAACAAACTTTCATGTACTTGCCCTGTTCGCATGTCCCCTCTCAGTCTTCTCTTTTCCAGACTAAACAAACCCATTTTTTTCATTCATCCCTCATAGCTCATATTTTCTAGGCTTTTATAATTTTTGTTTCTCTTCTCTGGACTTTATTGAATTTGTCCATATAGTGGACTGCTCTGTCCCTGAAGCGGTTAAAATGGCCCTGGGAAAGGGCTGCCCCTGGCAAGTTAAAAATTAAAAAAGTAATTTTTAACCTGTTCTTTCTCTGTTTTAACCTCTGATCCTACCTCATTTTTCACTGGCATTCACCATGTTAAACGTCCAATCATCATTAAGAGTCTCAGTGAAAAACCGAAACAAAAAAGTCATTAAGCACCTCTGCCATTTCCAAATTTTCTGTTATTATCCCTCCCTGCATTGAATAATGGGTCTACTCTGTCCTTGGTCTTCCTCTGGCTTCTAATGTATGTTTTCTTATTACCCTTTGTATCTCTAACTAGGGGAAAGAGAAGAAATAAGATGGGGAAGGCAAAGATCACACAAGGACCGGGGGAGGGGCAGGGCAGGGCAGGCAGACTCGCATCCTAGATGGTATATGGGATCATTCAGAGCCAATAGAGGTGCTCATCCCTGTCTCTGGCCCAGTCTGGTCAGAAGGCAGCATGCTGAACGGTGAGCCCTCGAACCAGCCAATGGGAGATCCCAACGCCAGGAGTGTTCTAAGTCTTCCCCCCCCCCCCCCCGCCCCCGGATAGGCACCAGATTGGGATTGCAATGAGGTGCCTCGTTCTCCTAGTGATCTGCAAATGGGAACCTGCTATTGGAATCAGGCCGTGTCCCTGGAGCGACCGAGTTAGAGGCCTTCTCGCTCCACACTGAATGGCCGGTGGAGGAAGAGTTCTGCAACCCAGGAAATAGAACACTGCCTGGGGATGTGGGTGGCCCCGGTTCTTCCCGAAGGGAGAGAGAAGGGTCTTGCCAGGAGCGTGCTCTAACCGCTGGGTGAGGGTACAGTCAGACGAGGGGCTCCTTCAGGCTCTCCTGTGGAAGCTAGTCCACGGTGGGTAGATAATGAAAGGGTGACTGGAGCAGGGGGCTGGACCATGGGGCTCCCTCCTGGTGGTGCCCAAGCACTGGGCTACAGCCTCATTCTCTTTATGTTGGCTCACAGAATGCTGAGATATTTTTCTACAGTGAAACAGTCATGGGGCCCGAGAGAAGCCCAGCATGGAGGGGGCACTGTGCTCAGCAGGGAGCTGCTTGGATTCCACTGGGATCTTGGAGGAAATCCCCTTCCATTTGCGCATGTAAGCCATCTGAGAGCTAAGGGGGGGGCACAGTGGTACTTCCCTCCGAGGGGAGGGGCCTGGCACTTTGCAGTGCCCACGTGGAAGTGTACCACGGTGAGGAATGGTGGGACCTGGCCCGGGCTGTGAGGCCCCGGTCCCTGCCCTCTGTGGCTGGCCTCGCTCACCCCCATCTTCCTGTTGCAGAGGCAGGAAGCAGGGGCTGTGACCCTGGCACTTACCTGGCAGCAGATAGCAACAGTGGCCTCACTGAGCCAAAGAAGCTACCGAACCCTGGTCCGAGAGTCCAAGAGAGCTCCCACAGGAGCTCCATCGGCCATGTTCAGCCACAGGAGGTGAGCGATGCTGCAGGGTGCTAGGAAGGACTGGGGCCCATGGAAACGTTAGACCAGCTGGCGAAATGAGGAAGCGCCAAGTCCTTGGCCTTTACTACTTTATGTGGGAGTTCCTTGGCACGCCTGATCCTCAGGCACCTCTCGCAGTCTAGCTGAATTTGCCAAACAGTGCTGGTGCCCCCAGTTATTGGCTGCGTTTCCCTTGGCAGGCCTAGGGCAGTGGGCTGGGAGCAGGAATCCCTGTGAATGCTCTTGAGATCACAGTCTCTCCTTTACAGCATTGATGCCTCACATACCTGCGCAGTTTCCCAGAGCTCCCTGGAAGGGGACACTGAGAGGGACGTGTGTCCTGTACTGATCGCTCCGGGGGGGCAGGGACGTGAGCAATCTGGTGCCGGGCTGGGGGCAGGGAGCTTGGGGAATTAATAGATTATCCCCAGGAGAGCGAATGCAAGGACCTGAATACAACCAGGCCAGCTCTGCTGCCGGGAGGAATGTCAGGGCATCCCGCAGGCTCTGATTGGACCAGGGAGTGGAGGAAACGGGGTGGGTAATTGAATGAGAGAGGGAGAAGGGCGGCAGTGAGAGATGGCAGGTGCAGCAGAAACAAGGCCCCACTTTATTAAAGCCCCTTTGATTCCCCTCTCCGCAGGGGGCTGTTGCCTCGACAAATCAGAGCTGCAGAAGGTTCGGAAGACAAGGCGATTCAAGCAGGTGAAGCAGCAGCAAGACTCACAGAGGCCCCGAATGGATCTGGAAGAGGAGCTGAGAAAACGACACCGGAGGTTGGAGCAGATCTGTGTCAGCCAGTCATTCACTAATCCAGCACCTGCCAGAGGATAGGAGCCTTTCCCTCACAGCCAGCAAGAAACAGCAACAATCTTGCTCTTTCTCTCCTCCCTGATTGCAGCCTCATTAGTTTATAGGGTCATCCTCTGCTCTGTGGTGCGTGAGTGGGCACTGAAGGGCGTGAGTGGGAGAATACAACTCATGAAGGGGGAAAGCTAAGTCAAAATGAGAGTCTGCTGTGAAGCGCATGAGAACGGTGATGCCTGTGATCATCTTATCTCTAGGGACAGTGAGTTCCCACAGTCCAAGTCCAGCCCCTGTGAAAGTTCTGTCTCGCACTAGCCTTGGTCTCCCAGGACCAGTCATGGGGGTTAGTCATGGTCTTGGAGGGAGAGGAGCCAGAACCATCCCCCTAGAGGGGTTTCAATATCAGGACAGAGATTTTTAAACAGGCCTCTGATCCTGTGGGGAGCTGGTACAGTGAGCAGAGCACCAGGGCAGTAGTTGCTAGCAGCCTGTGTCGCTCAGGAGATGGGCTTGGGTGTTTTGCATCACTTAGAGAATTTCTAGGGCATACAACTTCATTCCTAGGCCTGGTCTAAACCTACAATGTAGATAGACCTAGCTACATCACTCAGGGCTGTGAAAAATTCTGTGCCGTGTGTAATGTAGTTAGGTCAACCTGCCCCTCTTCCCCCCTCCCCCCCCACGCCATTAATGCACCTAGGTCAACTGAATATTTCTCTGGAGGCAGTGGGTCTACTACATCAATTACAAAACACTTTCCATCATTGTAGTGTCTACACTACAGCGGCGTAGCTGGAGCACATGTAATATAAACCTGACCCTAGACGCAAGTTGTACCGACCAAACCTGAAGGTCACAAAGGCGGGGCTTACTGTGATAAGGCCAGCACATTAGTAGTCTCTCTGCTATCCAAGTCCACAAATTGGGTGAGCACTTCTCCCAGAAAGAGTTTCCAGTGCTGTCTGAGGGAGGCTGAGCAAGGGAAACTGTCAGGTGGCACGGAGCCACTGTGCGCAGACAATACTGTGGAAGGCAACACAAAGAAGAATTGCGAGAGAACGCATCAGAATCACTCGTTGTGCTGCTTGAGCTGTTTCTTGGGCAAGTACAGTGTGTGATAAGGAGACACGTGAACTGACTGCATACCTGGAGACGCATGTCCGTGGCACATGCAGTCTGACTGGGGCACAAAGATTTACTTGCGGAAGGCTTGGAGATAAGCTGCCATTTGCTCAGTGCCTGGCCTCGCGATGGGTGTATTGCGGGGAGCCAGCCCAATGGGCTTGGAAGGCTATGTTCAGAGTCTGGTGAATAGGGCTCTCTGCAAACTACTCTAATAAAATCTAAAGAAGAACCAAATCTTTCCCGTAGAACTTTTATACCACCCTGTGCAATCTTAATAGAGAATTATAGCTCTGGTGAAAAAATCCTCAGGATCGTGTAAAAATTCTACAGAAAGGATTTCACTCTTTATGAAAATTAGCAGGAGTCATCCATAAGGGAGGGTCTGGTGTCTTGTCCTGGATTACTTATCTTATTTCAGAACTAGTATCACCACTTTTACACAAACATTGATATCCATGGCAAGATACTGATTTACACTAGCTGAAAATCTGACCTAGAGAGTTGAACTATTCACTTGATCTTAAAATAACATGAAATCTGATCTGGGGGATGAATTTAAGAATAAAAATTGAAAATTAATTAAAAACATGGAGGGTCATTTTCTCTCCTCACACCAGTGCCTCTCCACACGAATCAATAAGGCTGCATTTTTGTAACTGAGAAGGGAAGAAATTTGGGTTTGGTTTGGTTTGGTATTTAGTTAGAGATTTGGCAAAAGGTTCGGGTGTGAAGTAAGGTTGGATTGGGCTGTAGTATGACACTTGGCAGAAGTTTCGGGTGTGCAGTAGGATTGTGTTGGATTATGGTATGATATTTTCGACAGTCAAGGCATTATGATGTGATTGGAATAACAGAGACTTGAGATAACTGTGAGATAACTCACATGACTGAAGTACTGTCATGGATGGATATGAACTATTTAGGAAGGACAGGCAGCGTAGAAAAGGTGTGGGAGTTGCATTGTATGTAAGAGAGCAGTATGACTACTCAGAGCTCTGATAGGAAACTGCAGAAAAACCTGTCTCTGTGTTAAGTTTAGAAGTGTGAGCAACAAGGGTGATGTCGTGGTGGGAGTCTGCTGTAAGACAACCAGACCAGGAGGAGGCTTTCTTCCGGAAACTAACAGAAGTTACTAAATCACAGGCCCTGGTTCTCATGGGAGACTTCAATCACCCTGATAGATGATAGATGGCAGAGCAATACAGCGGTGCAGAGACAATTCAGGAAGTTTTTTGGAAAACTTAGGGGACAATTTCCTGGTGCAAGTGCTGGAGAAACCAACTAGGAGCAGAGCTCTTCTTGACCTGCTGCTCACAAACCGGGAAGAATTAGTAGGGGAAGCAAAAGTGAATGGGAATTCACTGAAATTCACTGGAAGGCAGTGACCATGAGATGGTCAAGTTCAGGATCCTGACAAAAAGAAGAAAGGAGAGCAGCAAAATACGGACACTGGACTTCAGAAAAGCAGAGTTTGACAACCTCAGGGAACTGATGGTCAGGATCCCCTGGGAGAATAATAGGAGGGGGAAAGGAGTGCAGGAGAGTTGGCTGTATTTTAAAGAATCCTTATTGAGGTTACAGGGACAAACCATCCCAATGTGTAGAAAGAATAGTAAATATGGCAGGTGACCAGCTTGGCTTAACAGTGAAATCCTTGTTGATCTTAAACCCAAAAAAGAAGCTTACAAGAAGTGGAAGGTTGTAGAAATCACCAGGGAGGAGAATAAAATAATTGTTCAGGCATGCAGGAGTGAAATCAGGAATGCCAAATCACACCTGGAGTTGCAGCTACCAAGAGATGTTAAGAATAACAAGAAGGGTTTCTTCAGGTATGCTAGCAACAAGAACAAAGTCAAGGAAAGTGTGGGCCCCTTACTGAATAAGGGAGCAACCTAGTGACAGAGGATGTGGAAAAAGCTAACGTAGTCAATGCTTTTTTTTTGCCTCTGTCTTCGCAAATAAGCTCAGCTTCCAGACTACTGCACTGGGCAGCACAGCATGGAGAGGAGATGACAGAGAGGAGTCCTCTCTGAGAAAGAAGTGGTTCGAGACTATTTAGAAAAGCTGGAAGAGCACAAATAAATGGGGCCAGATGCGCTGCATCCGAGAGTGCTAAAGGAGTTGGCGGATGTGAATTAATTCTAAAGCACTTAGAGGAGAGGAAACTGATCAGGAACAGTCAGCATGGATTCATCAAGAGCAAATCATGCCTGACTAATCTAATTACCTTCTATGACGAGATAACTGGCTCTGTGGATGACGGGAAAAGAGTGGACGTGTTGTTCCCTGGCAAAGCTTTTGATACAGTCTCCCACAGAATTCGTGCCAGAAATTTAAAGAAGTATGGGCTGGATGAATGGACTATAAGGTGGATATAAAGCAGCTAGATCGTCGGGCTTAATGGTTAGTGATCAAAGGCTCGATGTGTAGTAGAGAACCGGTATCAAGCGTAGTTCCCCAAGGGTTGGTCCTCGGGCCGGTTTTGTTCAATATCTTCATAAATGATCTGGAGGATGGCGTGGATTGCACCCTTGACAAATTTGTACATGACACTAAATTGGGTGGAGAGGCAGATATGCCGGAGGATAGGGATAGGATACACAGGGCCCTAGACAAATTAGAGGATTGGGCCAAAAGAAATCGGATGAGGTTCAACAAGGACAAGTGCAGAGTCCTACACTTAGGACAGAAGAATCCCATGCACCGCTACAGACTAGGGACTAAATCGTTCTGCAGCAGTTCTGCAGAAACGTACCTATTATTTACAGTGAACGAGAAGCTGGACGTGAGTGAACAGTGTGCCCTTATTGCCAAGAAGGCTAAGGGCACTTTGGGCTATATAAGTAGGAGCATTGCCACCAGATCGAGGAACGAGATCTTTCCTCTCTTTTAAACATTGGTGAGGCTTCATCTGGAGTACTGTGTCCAGTTTTGGGCCCCACACTACAAGAAGCATGTGGAAAAATTGGAAAGAGTCCAGCGGAGGGCAGCAAAAATTATTAGGGGGCTGCAGCACATGATTTATGAGGAGAGGCTGAGGGCACTGGGAATGTTTAATTTGCAGAAGAGAAGAATGAGGGGGAATTTGAAAGCTGCTTTCAATTACGTGAAAGGGGGTTCCAAAAAGCATGGATCTAGACTGTCCTCAGTGGTACCGGATGACAGAACAAGTAGTAATGATCTCAAGTTGCAGTGTGGGAGGTTTAGGTTGGATGTTAAGAAAAACTTTTTCACTAGGAGGGTGATGAAGCACTGGAATGCGTTACCTAGGGAGGTGATGGAATCGCCTTCCGTTGAAGGTTTTAAGATCAGGCTTGACAAAGTCCTGGCTGGGATGATTTAGTTGGAGATTGGTCCTTCTTTGAGTAGGAGATTGGACTACATGACCTCCTGAGATGCCTTCCAACATTGATATTATATGATGCTATGGCAGAAGGTTTGGGGATGGAGTAGGATTGTGTTGGGCTGTAGTATGATAAATGGAAGAAGGTTTCGGTGTGGAGTAGGGTTGGGTTGGGCAACTACGTATGCTAGAAGAAAAAGAGGACTTGTAGCACCTTAGGGACAAAGAATTTTAATTGAACATAGGCTTTCATGAACTACAGCTCACTTTGTCTGATGTATTCAGTGGAAAATACAATGGGGAGATTTATATATATAGAAAACATAAAACAATGGGTATTACCATATATACGATAAGAAAAGAGTGATCACTTAAGAAGAGCTATTACCAACAAGGGTGGGGGGAGAAACGTTTTGTAGTGATAATCACGGTGGGCCATTTCCAGCAGCTGACAAGAACATGTGACGAATGGTGGGGGGGGGGATAAACATGGGGAAATAGTTTTACTTTCTATAATGACCCATCCACTCCCAGTCTCTATTCAAGCCTAAGTTAATTGTATCCAATTTACAAATTAATTCCAATTCAGCAGTCTCTCCTTGGAGTCTGTTTTTGACTTTTTTTGTTGAAGGACAGCCACACTCAGGTTTGTAATCAAGTGACCAATGAGACAGAAGTGTTCTCTAACTGGTTTTTGAATATTATAATTCTTGACGTCTGATTTGTGTCCATTTATTCTTTTGTGTAGAGACTGTGCAGTTTGACCAATGTACATGGCAGAGGAGCATTGCTGGCACATGATGGCAAATATCACATTGGTATATGTGCAAGTCACGAGTCTCTGATAGTGTGGCTGACATGATTGGGCCCTGTGATGGTCTCCCTTGAATAGATAAGTGGACACCATTGGCAAAAGGCTTTGTTGCAAGGATAGGTTCCTGGGTTAGTGGTTCTGTTGTGTGGTGTGTCGTTGCTGGTGAGTATTTGCTTCAGGTTGGGGGGCTGTCTGTAAGCAAGGACTGGCCTGTTTCCCAAGATCTGTGAGAGTGATGCTCTCACAGGATAGGTTGTAGATCCTTGGTGATGCGTTGGAGAGCTTTTAGTTGCGGAATGAGGGTGATGGCTAGTGGCGTTCTGTTAGTTTCTTTGTTGGGCCTGTCCTGTAGTAGGTGATGTCTGAGTACTCTTCTGGCTCTGTCAATCTGTTTCTTCACTTCAGCAGGTGGGTATTGTAATTGTAAGAATGCATGATAGATCTTGTAGGTGTCTGTCTCTGTCTGAGGGTTGGAGGAAATGCGGTTATATCGTAGAGCTTAGCTGTAGACAATGGATCGTGTGGTATGATCTGGATGAAAGCTAGAGGCATGTAGGTAGGAATAGCAGTCAGTAGGTTTCCGATATAGGGTGGTGTTTATGTCACCATTGATTATTAGCACCATAGTGTCCAGGAAGTGGATCTCTTGTGTGGACTGGTCCAGGCTGAGGTTGATGGTGGGATGGAAATTGTTGAAATCATGGTGGAATTCCTCAAGGACTTCTTTTCCATGGGTCCAGATGATGAAGATGTCATCAGTGTAGCGCAAGTAGAGTAGGGGCATTAGGGGATGAGAGCTGAGGAAGCGTTGTTCTAAGTCAGCCATAAAAATGTTGGCATATTGTGGAGCCATGCGGGTACCCATCGCAGTGCCGCTGATTTGAAGGTATACATTGTTCTCAAATGTGAAATAGTTATGCGTGAGGACAAAGTCACAAAGTTCAGCCACCAGGAGTTAGCCATGACATTATCGGGGATACTGTTCCTGACGGCTTGTAGTCCATCTTTGTGTGGAATGTTGGTGTAGAGGCTTCTACATCCGTAGTGGCCAGGATGGTGTTTTTAGGAAGATCACCGATGGATTGTAGTTTCCTCACGAAGTCAGTGGTGTCTCGAAGATAGCTGGGAGTGCTGGTAGCGTAGGGCCTGAGGAGGGAGTCTACATAGCCAGACAATCCTGCTGTCAGGGTGCCAATGCCTGAGATGATGGGGCGTCCAGGATTTCCAGTTTTATGGATCTTGGGTAGCAGATAGAATACCCCAGGTCGGGGTTCCAGGGATGTGTCTGTGCGGATTTGTTCTTGTGCTTTTTCAGAGAGTTTCTTGAGCAAATGTTGTAGTTTCTTTTGGTAACCCTCAGTGGGATCAGAGGGTAATGGCTTGTAGAAAGTGGTGTTGGAGAGTTGCCTAGCAGCCTCTTGTTCATATTTCGACCTATTAATGATGACGACTACACCTCCGATGAAGTGAGCTGTAGCTCATGAAAGCTTATACTCAAATAAATTTGTTAGTCTCTAAGGTGCCACAAGTCCTCCTTTTCTTTTTGCGAATACAGACTAACACGGCTGCTACTCTGAAACCTGCACCTTCTTTGTCAGCCTTTTTGATTATAATAGAGTTATTTCTGAGGCTGTGGATGACATTGTGTTCTGCAGGGCTGAGGTTATGGGGCAAGTTATGTTCCTTTTCCACAATTTCAGTCCGTGCACGTCGGCGTAAGCACTCTATGTAGAAAACCAGTCTGTTTCGACCTGCTACCTAGATTGCTTCTGTTTTGAAGTTTGACTGACAGTTCAGGTCCGACATAGGCTTCGGTTGGACTATGGTTTGATGTTTGGCAACAGTTTGAGTTGGGAGCTGGGTAGGAATCTGGTTTGAGGCTTGGGTTGATTGTTCTGATGTGGAGTAGAAATTGGGTTGCAATCCAGATTGAAACTTCACTGATGGTTCAGGTGTGGAGTGGGGATTGGGATGAGGCCCAATGGGATGATTATTGAGTTTAATCTTAAAGCCAGATAGATCTTTTGTCCCCACTGCTTTCATTGGAAAGCAAAACTTCATTCCTTTTTTGGTTAAAAACCTTCGTCTAATTTCAAGTCTAAAGTTCCTTTTGACCAATTTATACCCATTTGTTCTTGTGTCCACGTTGATACCGAGCTTAAATAATTCCTCTCCCTCTCCTGCATTTATCCCTCTGATATATTTATAGAGAGCAATCATATCTCCCCTCAACCTTCTCTTAGTTAGGCTAAACAAGCCAAGCTCCTTAAGTCTCCTTTCATAAGACAAGTTTTCCATTCCTCGGATCATCCTAGTAGCCCTTCTCTGTACCTGCTACAGTTTGAATTCATCCTTTTTAAATATGGGAGACCAGAACCGCACACAGTATTCCAGATGAGTTCTCACTAGTGCCTTGCATAACGGAACTAAAACCTCCTTATCCTAGTGGAAATATCTCTCCTGATTCAGCCCAAGACTGCATTAGCATTTTTCACAGCCATATCACATTGGCAGCTCATAGTCGTTCTATGATCAACGAATACCACAGAGTATCTCTTCCCATTCTGGAGCTGTGACATGTGAGAAGGGGTCGGGGAGTGCAGGACATTCTGTGTCCTGTCCCAATGCCCCGTGATGCATCGCTTCACATCCCAGAAATTCCTATGCTTCCATCCACATTTGGCACCATCTTTCAAAGTTTTTTGTACTGCGTGCGCTGTCTTTTCTTTCGGTCTGTGGGAATGGTCCTGAATTTGTGAGGAATATGCTGATGGCTTTCTCTAAAACGTCACGATTTGCCGTCGAGTTACTCAAGCTACAAACTGACAGTGAGAAGTCCGATAATTATGTCGACTCGCATTATGCATACGACTCGAGATTGCTTATGGCATTCATGGACACGCTCACCACCACAGAACGCCGCTTTTGGGCTCGGGAAATAAACACTGAGTGGTGGGATCACATCGTCATGCAAGTCTAGGATGATGAGATGTAGCTGAAGAACTTTCAGATGAGAAAAGCCACTTTCATGGAATTGTATGCTGACCTCGCCCCCACCCTGCGGCACAAGGACATGCGATTGAGAGCTGCCCTACCGGTGGAGAAGCAGGAGGCTATTACAATCCGTAAGCTGGCAACAGCTACCGATTAGTCGCTAACCAGTTCGGAGTGGGAAAGTCGACCGTTGGAATCGTGTTGCTGCAAGTTTGCAGGGGCATTAATCACATCCTGCTGAAAAGAACTACCTCTGGGCAACTTGTGTGATATTTTAGCTAGCTTTGCACAAATGGGTTTCCCTAACTGTGGAGTGACGATAGATGGGACACATATTCCAGTTCTAGCACCAGCCCACCTAGTCCTTGAGTACATAAATCGGAAGGAGTATTTCTCTATAGTTCTCCAGGCGCTTGTGGATCACCGTGGACGTTTCATGGACATTAACGCAGGCTGGTCCGAAAAGGTGCATGACACACACATCTTTTAGAACACAAGCCTCTACAGGAAGCTGCAAGCAGGGACTTTCTTCCCAGATCAGAAGATCGCAATAGGGGAAGTTGAAATGCCTGTTGTGATCCTTGGAGATTCCACTTACCCTTTAATGCCATGGCTCATGAAACCATACACAGGAAGCCTTGACAGCTACATGGAGCGGTTCACAATAGGCTGAGTCACTGCACAATGAGTGTTGAGTGTGCTTTTGACCATTTAAAGGGCCGTTGGTGCTGTCTGTATGGGAAGCTCGACCTGGGTGATGACAACATCCCCACGGTAATAGCCGCGTGCTGTCCCCTCCATAACAGTTGTGAAGGGAAGGGTGAAAGCTTCACTCAGTCATGGACCACGGAGGTTCAACACCTGGAGGCTGAATTTGAACAGCCAGAGACCAGAGCTATTAGAGGGGCCCAGCACAGGGCTGTAAGGATTAGGGCTGCCTTGAGGGCGCAATTCATTTCTGAAAGCCACCAGTAATGTTTGCTGCCCTGCATGGGAGTGAAGTGCAGTGGCTCCAATGCTAATAGTCATCTATGTTTGCTATGTATGATGCACTGAGTAGCAGTGCCTGTTGTTTTCCTGAGCTAGGTATCTTTTTCCTTAACGCAATAAAGAATGTTTTCAAATCCAAAAAAATCATTTATTGAAAAGAAACACAACTGCTGGGGAAAAAGAAAGGGCATGACATAGATGCGCTGTGTGGGAGGACGGAAGGGGGCGGGATGAGGAACGGGACAATCACAGATTTGCATATTTCCTGTTATCATATTGAGCCTTCCTTTCTGGAGTGCCGCGCACTGAGTGCTGCACTTCAGGATGGCTAAAATGCATGGTGATGGGGGGGGGGTTTGAGTGCAGTGGGTAAGGATTGTAGTTTGTAGGGCTGGGTGGTGAAGCTACAGGTGTTGGAGGCAGTTGGTGGCAGTAAGAAACCGGACGTTGAGGGAAGTGACATGGGGGCAGAAGCGAAATGCAAAACTTAACAGAGGCAGCATTGTATATACTAGCCAGAGCAATGATTCGACCGTACTTAAAGACAAGTACAGTGTACACAATAGCAGAAAGTGACAGGCCCAAAACGAGCGCACATAACCCACAGGGGCCCCAAAATGATGAATAAGCACAAGGGCAAAGGGGACTGATTGTTTTAGGGCCATAGTGTCCTCTGGGGGTTGGTTCTCTGCCTTGGGGAGAGCCAACTGCTGCAGGGGCCCCCTATACTGAACACTGTCCCCACATTTTCCACAGAATGAGTTCGTCCTAGAAGATATCTCGCTGCTGAGGGTGACCTGGGAAGCAAGGGAAGGTCTTCTACTACCAATGCAGCTTCCCCCTGGACCATATACAGCTTGCCTGTGTGAGGCAAGGGTCCCCCTACCCCTCACAATGCAGCGGTGGGGACATGTTAGCTTTACTGGGACAAGGAATACAGTAGATCTGCCAAGGAACCTGCTCAAGCGGATTACCCAAGTTCTGGATGAGACCTTTTAAGAGATCACTGAGGCCACTTAGGGCGATATGAGAGAGCACATCAACGTCTTATTCCGCATCTAGGCATGCGTGCAGCCCTAATCCTTCTCACCCCAAGAGCCCGCACCAAATAACTTCCTTCCCAAAATAAAATCCGCTTACTGGGAACCTCCTCTGGTGTTTGTCCTTTCCTAAGCACCGGCCGCTGCGACTGGCTACCTTCCTCCTGGCTTGAAAACAGCTTCTGGCTGCATGTATCTAGGGAAGTCAGGCCATCCGCTGGCTCTGGGCCCCCGTCTGCCTCAGCACTCTCGCTCCTGCTTTCTTTCACCTGCTTTGTTGTACTATGTGCTGCTATGGCCTCTGAAGTGTTCATGGTGGTCCTCGGACTGGAGATGGGGTCTCCCCCCCAGTATCTCGTCCAGGTCTTTGTAGACCACGGCAGATCGCAGGCGCAGCACCGGAGCAGCTGTTTGCCTCATGGACTTTGCGGTGGGCAGTCTGCAGCTTCTTCACTTTAACCCTGCACTGCAGTGCGTCCCGGTTATGGCCCCTTTTCATCATGTCCCTTGATATCTGCCCAAAGCTATCGTAATTCCTATGGCTGGAGTGCAGCTTGGACTGGACAGCTACCTCCCTCCAAACACGGATGAGTTCCAGCACCTCGCCATTACTCCATCCAGGGGATTGCCTGGTGCGTGGAGGAATGGTCACCTGAAAAGATTTGCTGAGAGCACTCCACGCCTTGCTGAGCAAACAGGAAGGGGAATTAAAAATTCCCAGAGAACGTAAAGGGCGGGTATGATTTATGGACATATCCCTACTCCACACCCGAAGCATCAGCAAAATCTTCAACTGTATCCCAGCTAACTCCTACTCCACACCTGAACCATGAGCCTACACTCAAATTGGATCCAAACCCAAGTCTTACTCCTCACCCAAAATATACTTCACATGCAAACCATTAGCCAAATCTCAAAAGGAATGCCAACACAACTTCTACTCCAACCTGAACCTTCAGCCAGACCACAAACCGGATTGCAACCAAACAAATACTCCACATGCGAACATTCATCCTACCCTTGAACTGCATCGCAACATAACCCCTATTCCGTAATTGAACTGTCAGCCACGTCTTGAACTGGATCTTAAACCAACCCCTACTCCCTAACCGAACTATCAGCCAAATCTCAGAATGGATCCCAACCCATCCTTCACACCAAACTCAAACTAGATTGAAACCGAATCCCCTAATCCACACCTGAAGTATTAGCCAAACCTTGAACTGAATATCAACCCAATTTTTATTCCCCACCCAAACCATCAGCCAAAACACAAGCCAGATGCAAGCTCAATCCCTCCTCCACAGTCAAGCCATCAGCAAAACTTCAAACCAGATACCAAACCACCGACTACTCCACAACTGAACCATCAGCCTACTTCTGAAGTCAGTTTCAACCCAAATCCCACTCAAAATCAGATCCATCAGCTAAACTTAAAACAGGATTACAATCAAATCCCTACTCCACATCCAAACCACGAGCCAACACTTGAACTCTATTCCAACCCAATATGTACTCCACACCCAAATCAGACAAACTTTTAACCATATCTCAGCAAAACATTACTCCATACCAGAGCTGTCAGACAAACTTCAAACGTGACCCCAAACCAATCCCTACTACACATCAAACCATGAACTAAACCTCGAACTGGATCTGAATCCAACCCTTATGCCACACCCGAACTGTCAGCCAAACAGTAAACCCAAGCCAGATCCCCTACACCACAATGAACCGTCAATCAAACCTTTTCTTGGATCCCAACGCAAACCTTATTCCACACTTGAACCATTAGCCAAACCTCAAACCAGTTACAAACTCAACCACTACTCCAGATCTGAACAGTCATTCAAATCTCAAAATTAGATCGCCATCCAAAACCCCACTCCAAAGCAGAATCATCAGCCAAACCACGAACTTGTGCCAACTCACCTAACCATTATAACACCCTAACCATTAGCGAAACCTCAGAATGGATCCCAATCCAACCCCTTACATCAAACCCAAATCACCAGTCAAACTGGATCCCAACCCAAGCCCGGCTTGATATCAGAAGCATAAGCCCCAAAGCTCAAACCATATAAACATGCCTATTGACAAAGTGGGGATTTTTCCATGTTATGTTGTATGTGAGCCTATGTTAGTTTTTCTGTTTTGCATGAATACTGTGCGTGCCTGAGTTTCCCTGGGTGCTGCACCAATGCCTAGGTGTTAGGAATAAGGATGTATGACTTTGGCTGAGACCCTCAGGCGCAGTGGAGATTGCTCCAGCTGCCTGCAAGTAGGCTATGGCCGATGTCATTCGTAACCTGAGACCCAGGAGGGGGAATGCAACCAGGTGACACTTTGCCTGGGAAGCAAGATGCAACAGGGTAACATTTTGCCTAGGAAGCAAGACAAAGACCAGGAGGAGCAACAGGAGTGTCAGAGGTCAGGTCGCTGGAAACTGGGCAGGCTGCTTGAGGGGACTGGAGAGGTGGTCCACGGCATCTGGCCCGGGATTCCCGCAAGATGTACTTGTCTAAAAGTCACTGATTTCTCTGTTAACAAATTCTGTTCTATGCTGTGTTCCTGTTGACTAATAAACCTTCCATTTTACACTGGTTGAGACTCACATCTCACTGTGGAGTTGGGGTGTAGGGCCCTCTGACTTTCCCGGGAGTCCCATCCAATGGACTCACAGTGGGAAGCGCACGATGTGAGAAGGGGATGATAAATGCTCCAAGGTCAGACCCAGGAAGGTCGAAGCTGTATACGCTTCTTGCCCTGGAGACAGTATGCTCAGAGAGAGGAGGTTCCCCCAGAGTACTGACTGGCTTCATATGGAGTAGTTCCAGTGCATTGGCCCGGTGACTCCGTGACACCCTGCACCACACCAAATTGTCTGCCAAAGGTTGAACTGTTTGCCAGCCCAACTCCACAATTGAACTGTTAGCCAAGCGTCGAACCAGATCACAACCCAGCCCCTTCTCCACAGTTACCAAACCTCTAATAAGATCCCAATACATTGATTATTCCTCATATGCACTGTCAGCCAACCCTTGAACTAGATTCCAGCCAAACCTATACTGCACGACCAAACCTCGCACTGCATCCCAACACAACCCTACTCCACACCATCAGACCAACCCAACTCAGATCCATCCCAATATATATTCTATATCCAAATGGTCAACCAAACCTCAAACTACATGCGAGCCCAACTCCTGCTCCACACCCAAACTGTCAGACATCTCAAACCAGAATCCATCTCAACACCTACACCCTATGCAAAACAATAAAACCAAACTGTTACCTAGCAACTCTGTGTTCTTGGGGAACCAGGGTGTAGTACCCAGCCTGTCTGGCTCACAAAAGACCTTTCCTGCTTCCACGCCAGCCTCTGCTTGAACGAAATCTGCATCAGAAGAAAGACTTAGGGCTTGTTTACACTTGCAAGTCAGAGCACATTAAATCAGCCCCAGGCGCCCTAAGTCCTGAGGTGTCCACACTGGTAAGGCACGTAGTGTCTGGACTCTGCAACTGGAGCGCTCCTGGTAATCCACCTTCTCGAGAGGCATAATGCTTGCTGCACCCTGGCTAGAGCGCTGCAGTGCCAGTGTAGTCTATTAATGCGCTCTGATCGGCCTCCAGAAGTGTCCCACAATGCCTGTTCTAGTCACTCTGGTCATCACTTTGAACTCTACTGCCCTGCCCTCAGGTGACCAACCTGAGTGAGTTCAATTATGGAATAGGGGTTAGGTTGTGATGGAGTTCAAGGGTAGGCTGAAGGTTCGCATGGGGAGTATTTGCTTGGTTGAGATCCGGTTTGTGGTTTGGCTGAAGGTTCAGGTGGGAGTAGAAGTTGTGTTGAGATCCCTTTTGAGTTTTGGCTAATGGTTTGCATGTGAAGTACATTTTGGGTGAGGAGTAAGGGTTGGGTTTGGATCCAGTTTGAATGTAGGCTGATGGTTCAGGTGTGGAGTAGAAGTTAGCTGGCATACAGTTCAAGGTTTTGCTAATGTTTCGGGTGTGGAATAGGGATATGTCTAGGATCTGGTTGATGGTTGGTTGACTATTTAGTATGAAGTAGGAGTTAGACTGGGATCCGATTTGAGGTTTGGCTGATGGTTTGGATGTGGAATAGGGTTGGCCTTGGGATCCAGTCTGAGGGTTGACTGACAGTTCGGATATTTCAGAGTAGCAGCCGTGTTAGTCTGTATTCGCAAAAAGAAAAGGAGTACTTGTGGCACCTTAGAGACTAACAAATTTATTAGAGCATAAGCTTTCGTGAGCTACAGCTCACTTCATCGGATGCATCGATTCATCGATGAAGTGAGCTGTAGCTCACGAAAGCTTATGCTCTAATAAATTTGTTAGTCTCTAAGGTGCCACAAGTACTCCTTTTCTTAGTTCGGATATGATGATCGAGCTGGGTTGAGATCCTTTTCGAATTTAGCCTGATGGTATGTGTGTGTTCTGTGGCCACCCTCCTCCCCCATTTAGTTCAGGGACTCCTTTCAGCTACTCCTCCCTCCTGCCCCTCCATGGCATTGCTCCATCCATCTGTCTGCCTGTCTGCGAGAGGAGAACTTCGGAAGGCTATATCCGATCAATTCCAACATGTCAGGGAATATCCTAGGCCTCAGTGGACAGACCCCTATTGATTTTGGGGAAACCAGGAAACCAAAGGGGGAAAACAGGGGACACATAGCGCCCCTGCCATCTGCTCAGCACAGATCCAACCCAAACCTCAAACCAGATCTGTCATAAATATAAAGGGAAGGGGAACACGCTTTATGTATGCAGTAATATAACATCCCTCTTGGACAGAGGTACAGAATCCGCTTACCTGTAAGGGGTTAATCTGCTCAATTAACCTAGTTGGCAGCTGACCAGAAGGACAAATGGGGAAAGAAGATACTTTCAGATCGCGGGGGGGAAGCTTTATTTTTGTGCTTTGTGTGTGTTCCCTCGGGAGACAAAGAGCAACACCAAGCAAGTAATCCAGCTCCTACTGAATGATACATCTAAATTGCAGGAATAGTAAGTAATAGCAAGGAAGTGTGTTAGAGTATCTTTTGTTTTAGTTTGTGGATTTTCCCTATGCTTAGCGGGTGGTTTATCCCAATTTTTTTTTGTAACTTTAAAGTTTTGCCTAGAGGGGAATCCTCTGTGTTTTGCATCTGATTACCCTGTGAAATTCCATCCTGATTTTACAAAGGTGCTTTTTACTTTTTTTTCTTTATAATAAAGGTCTGGGGTTTTTTTGTTTTTTTTTTTTTTTTAAAGAATATGGTTTTAGAGTAGCAGCTGTGTTAGTCTGTATTCCCAAAAAGAAAAGGAGGACTTGTGGCACCTTACTGACTAACAAATTTATTTGAGCATAAGATTTCGTGAGCTACAGCTCACTTCATCGGATGCCAGGGATTTGGTCTTTGCCCACCTATACTAATTGGTGAGGATATTATTCTCAAGCTTCCCCAGGAAAGGAGGTGAAGGGGCTTAAAGCAAATATTTTGGGGAATAGGAACTCCATGTGGTTCTTTTCCTTGAATCTTTGTCTAACTCACTTGGTGGAGGCACCGAATACCATCCAAGGACAAGAAGAGATTTGTGCCTTGGGGAAGTTTTAACCTAAACTGGTAGAAATAAGCTTGGGGGGGCGGGTGTTTCATGCAGGTCACCACATCTGTACCCCAGAGTTTAGAGTGGGGAGATAACCCTGACCAGAGCCAACCCAATATATATTTTACATCCAAATGGTCAACCAAACCTCAAAGAGGGCCAGCCCAATTGCTACTCCACAGCTTCCAGCACCTTTGCTCTCTGGCTTAGCTCAAACAAATGGCTAATGGCACCAAGGAACATGTTCCAGCACAACTCCCCGCTCCTCTCGCCCAGAGCCCAATAGAGCTTAGCGCATCGGTTCCCCGAATGACTGATCCCCTACACCATGGGGCAAAAGGGAATGGTTTTTAATGCACAGCGTGACAAAGGCCCTGGCTGGGATGATTGAGTTGGGGATTTGTCTTTTCCTGAGCAGGGGGTTGGAATAGATGACCTCCTGAGGTCCCTTCCAACACTGATCTTCTATAATTCTAAGATGAACCTCAAGAAAGCTATTCTTGATGCTTAATTCTTGTATTTGTTCTTTTTAGATCTAGCAATAGCATGAGTTTTCAGATGTATTTTTCTTTCTTTCTAAATAAAATTTACCTTTTTAAAGAACAGGATTGGAGTTCTGTGTTTTAAGAGGTTTGTGCACTTTTTTAAAATTAGCTGGTGGCAACAGCTGATTAGTTTGTTTGTTTTTCTTTCTTTCTCAGCTCTTCCTTGGTCGGGGAGGGAGGATGAAAAGGCTTGAGGGAACCCCACAGGAAGGAAAGCTGCAGGTGTTCTAATCAGGCTGTCTGTCTTAATTATCTCCAGAAGGGTCCTGATTGTTCTGGAACCTTCCCTGTTACCTTACCCAGGGAAAAGGGACCTACTTAACGTGGGACTAATATATCTGCCCTCTATTACTCTCCTGTAGCCATCCGGCCTGACCCTGTCCCATATCTCTCCCCCCTCCCACCCGTGGTCAACGCTATGGGGTTGGGCAACTTGGGACGTCAGGTAGTGTACTCGTAACAAGCCATCTACATTGCCATGGTGGCTTCCAGCCCGCTGTTGTATGGTGAATTGGAAAGCTTGTAGGGACAGGAACCATCTGGTCACCCTTGCGTTCTTCTCTTTATTTCGCTGCATCCACTGGAGGGGTGCATGGTCGGTCACAAGACTAAACCGTCGTCCTAGAAGGTAATTACGTAGTGTTTCTATGGCCCATTTCACAACTAGGCACTGTCTTTCAACCATACTTCTAGGCATACTTCTGCTCTATCGGGAGGAGTTTCCTGTTGGGGTAGAGGATCGGGTGTTCTTTATCTGCAGCCACCTGCAATAGGACAGCTCCCAATCCTACTTCAGATGCATCTGTTTGTAAAATGAATTCTTTTTTGAAGTCTGGGGTTATAAGCACGGGGTTACTGCAGAGGGCTGTCCATAGATCCATGAATGCTTTCTCTGCGGCATCTGTCCACTTCACCATGTCTGGACCCCGGGCTTTTATCAGGTCTGTCAGGGGACTCGCTCTGGTAGCAAAATGGGGAATAAATCGTCGGTAGTATCCCACCCTAACTAGGACTTGCTTTTTCCGATTCGTCTGGGGCCAATTTTGGATAGCCTCTAGTTTTTTAGTTGGTCTTGATCATGCCCGTTCCTACAATGTAGCCAAGGTATTTAGCCTCGGCTAGGCCTATAGCACATTTGGCTGGGTTGGCTGTGAGGCCAGCCTGTCTTAGCATGTTTAGAACTGCTTCCATCTTTCCTAAGTGGGTTTTTCAGTCGGGGGGTGTGAATAATCACATCATCCAGGTATGTCGCTGCATAACTGGTATAGGGCCGTAGGAGCTGTCCATAAGACGGTGGAAGGTGGCAGGTGCCCCATGAGTTCAAAAGGAAGAACAATATATCGAAACAGATCCGCTGGGGTAGAGAATGTCGTCTTTTCTTTCGCATCGTTCTCGCATCTGCAACATATGGTCAATTGTATTTCTTCCCTCATTGGGTTCCTCTTCCCAGATTTCAATTCCGATATCTAGTATGCCACGGGGGTGGCTTCTGTATAATAATTCAAAGGGGGAAAACCCAGTTGAGGCCTGAGGTACCTCCCACATTGCAAACAAGGTAGGGTAGTAGGGTGTCCCAATCCTTCCCGTCCCAACTTACCACTTTCCTTATCATTGCCTTGAGGGTTGGGTTAAACATTTCTACCAGCCCATCGTGGAGCAGGGTACACAGGTCCTTCATTAGCTTCGACATAAATGGGTCTGTTAATATCTCCTTTGGTAGTCCCACTTGGACAAAGATCCCCACCAACTCTTTAGCTATCATTTTAGAGGCCGTGTTCCGCAGGGGGACGGCTTCTGGGTAACTAGTAGCATAATCCAGAACAAGTATATATTGGTGGCCCTGGGCTGTCTTCTCCAGGGGTCCCACTACGTCCATGGCTATTCGCTCGAAGGGGACCTCTATGATGGGAAGGGGTACTAAAGGTGCCCTCAAGTCGGGATGGGGACTGTGAAGCTGACACTCCAGGCAGGACGCACAGGACCTCCGCACTTCTTCATGTACTCCGGTCCAGAAGAATCGTCGCAGGACCCGTGCCAGGGTCTTCTCTAGCCCCCAAATGCCCCCCAAAAAAGATGACTATGGGCTAGCCTTAATACAGCATTCTGGTGTTTTTGCGCTACTAGGATCTGCTGTACCTTCTGCCCCTGTCCTGGTGCAACTCGGTATGAGAGATTCTTCTTCATTATGAAGCAAGGTCCTGGTCCCTGGGTTTTCCCTTCCATGGGGACCCCATCTATTTCGGTCCCCTCCTTCCTAATGTTGTCGTACCTTGGGTCTTCAGCCTGGTCCTGTCCAAAATTTCCTCTCCCAGGGCTAATTTTCCCAAGATCTAGGGGGCCAGTCTCTGTTGCCTCTCCTGGTTCAGAGGCGTTAGGGTGGGGGGTCAGACTTGGGTGCTTCTCCCTCCTGGGTGGCCTCCTTTCCAGCTGCTCGGGTCCACCTACCTACGAGAGCCACCCTCTGGCTTTGGGCCAGTATTCGGGTTCCAAAGGCCTTAGCTGCCCTTCTTTCCCTTTTCGTTTTTCTGCCCTATCTGGGAGGGGAGAACGAATCTGGGGATATTTCAGAGAAGGTTGGGGGTTGACAGTCTACTGTGGATGCCTCACTACTTTCAGGGCTTCCCCCTTTCTCCAATCCCCCTACCGGGAGTAAGTGTCCAAACCCTGGGAACTCTCTCCCTATGAGCACTGGGTATGGGGACTACCCCTGCTGCTACCTCAGTAGTGTTCCCCTGAATCTCGATTTTTACTGGGATGGTGGGGTAATAACCAACTGTCCCATGGACACATGTTATCCCCATACGCTTAGCCCACAGCAGCTGACTACGCTTCATGAGCTTCCCCGAGACAAGCGTGATACCACAGCCCTGGTTGATTCGGGGAAAGCTCTCTACCCCATTTAGCTTCACTGGTCTGGTGTACATATGTGGGGTTAGTGAGCCCCCCACAAGGTGGATTAGGGGGCATGGGTCTGCCCAGTTCCCCAGGTTACACTGCATAGGCTCCTTGGCATTGGGACACTGTGCAGCTACGCGTCCCCACTCCCCACAGGCGTAACATCTGTATGGAGCCCTAAGCGTTCCCTGGTGTCTTGGTTTGGGCAGTTTAACATCACAATCCTCTTCCCGCTCAGTGCTCCGACTCTTGGTGGCTTCTGGTGGGCCTTCAGCCCCTCTCTTTTTCCACCTGGGCTCTCCTGGCAGCTCAGTCACCTGAGCTCTAGGGCTTGGTGCTGCTAGTTTAACCCGGGTGCTTCTTCCTTAACTGGTTGGGTCAGCTCCCTCGCCGTCCTTTGCCTTTCTACCAGCGTGACAACCTCGCCATAGGTGGAGGGCTCATTCTGGCTTACCCAGGCGCGAAGGCCTGGCGGTAGTCCTCTCATGTACCGGTCGATGACAAGAACTTCTAGTATCTCCTCTGGACTCTGGGACTCAGTTGTAACCAGTTTCGTGCGAGATGGATGAGGTCTTATAATTGGGACCGCAGGGTTTTGTTTTCCTGGGATCTCTGCTCATGATATTGCTGGGCCCGCACTGCGGTCGTTACCCCAGATCTGGCCAGGATCTCTGCTTTAAGCTGGGGTTAGTCTGCCACAGCCTCTTCAGGCAGATCATAGTAGGCCTTCTGGGCCTCCCCACACAGGAATGGAGCGAGGATGCCAGACCACTGTTCTGGGGGCCAAGCCTCCCTCAGGGCTGTCCTCTCAAAGGCCAGGAGATATGCCTCTACATCATCCTCCCGCATCATTTTCCGCAGCCAGTTGCTGGCCTGTATGATTTGTATCCCATCATGGCCGCGGTTCAGCTCTGTAAGAGCCTTTACCGTGCGACACAGCAGGGAACGGGGAGTGCTGACCTGGGAATGTGGCAGGAGAGTTTCACTGGGGGAGGGAGACTTGAGAGCCTGTAACCTGAGTCGGGAGGGGGAGCGGGAGGTAACACCCCGGCCCGGGAAACTGGACAAAGGCTGCAGGAGAGAGCCTACTGGGGGGGGGGGAATGTTTGGTGATGGATGGTGGAATACAGGGAACCCAGAACTGGGGTCTAAGCTCCCTGCTCCCCAGAAGGACTTGACTGAGGGGTCCTGGTTGAACCCCCAAGCTCTGTTTTAGACCGTGTTCCTATTGTCCAATAAACCTTCCATTTTACTGGCTGGCTGATAGAGTGAATCCCAGGAAGAGGGGTGCAGGCCCCAGACTCCCCCACACTACTTGACAACTGGTGGAAGAAGTGGGATTTACTGCACCCCGTGAACGGCGCTTCCTGCAGTAAGTGACGGGGGAATAGTAAAACGAAGGGGGATTTCCGGGGACCTTACAAAGGGCTACTGGCAAGTGCCGCTGGATGCAGATGCCCAGCTGGAATCGGCCTTTAGCACCCCTCTGGGGCTCTATGAGTTCCTGACCCTGCCGTTTGTCCTCAAGGGAGCGCCGGCCACCTTCCAGTGCCTGGTGGATCAGCTACTGAAGGGGATGGAGAGTTTTGCCGTGGTGTATATTGATGACATCTGTGTCTTTAGCCAGAGCTGGGAGGACCATGTGTCCCAGGTTAGACAAGTGCTGGACCGACTCCAGGAGACTGGGCTGACCATAAAAGCTGAGAAGTGCAAGGTGGGGATGGCTGAAGTGTCCTACCTGTGCCATCAGGTGGGGAGCGGCTGCCACACCAAAAAGCAGGTCCAAGCCTTTATTGAGTTGGCAGGATACTATCGAAGGTTTGTGCCCTGCTTTAGCGCCATAGCCACCCCCATCACTGAGCTATGTAAGAAGGGGAAGCCAGACAAGGTGGTCTGGACCGAGCAGTGCCAGGAGGCTTTCCAGGCACCGAAGGAGGCTCTGGTCAGTGGCCCAGTGCTGGCAAACCCAGACTTTGAGAAGCCCTTTATGGTGTTCACTGACGCCTCAGACACGGGGCTGGGGGCGGTGTTAATGCAGGAGGATGAAAAGGGGGAGAGACACCCCATCCTGTACCTGAGCAAGAAGTTGCTACCCCGGGAGCAACATTATACGGCCATCGAGAAGGAGTGCCTGGCCATGGTGTGGGCCCTCAGGAAACTAGAGCCATATCTCTTCGGGCAACACTTCACCGTGTGCACCGACTACTCTCCCCTGACCTGGCTGCACCAGATGAAAGGAGCCAACGCCAAACTCCTGAGGTGGAGCCTGCTCCTGCAGGACTATGATATGGTTGTGTCCATGGGAAGGGAAGTGCCAATATGATAATGGATACGTTGTCCCAGAGAGGGGGCCCTGAACTTCCCCAGGTCACTGGTCAGAGCGACCCCGCTCAGTTCAGTCTCAAAGGGGGGAGAGATGTGATGCAGCAGGGTGGGGGGAGTGTTGACCTGGGAATGTGGCAGGGGAGTTTCACTGGGGATGGGAGACCTGAGAGCCTGTAACCTGAGCCAGGAGGGGGAGGTAACACCTCTGCCCAGGAAACTGGACAAAGGCTGCTGGGGGGGTTTTGGTTTCAGTTGGGTGCTGGAACGCAGGGAACCCCAGGGCTGGGGTCTAGGCTCCCTGGTCCCCCAAGAGGACTTGACTGAGGGGTGCTGGTTGTACCCACAAGCTGTTTTAGCCTGTGTTCCTATTGTCCAATAAACCTTCCGTTTTACTGGCTGGCTGCGAGTCCCAGTGAATCCTAGGAAGAGGGGTGCAGGCCGCAGACTCCCCCACACTCCGTGACAACCTGGTTTACCAGTTCCCGCAACATAGCCCGGTCTTGAGCTGCCTGGTCTATCAGCAAGCGATTAGTCTCCTGCTGCAACCACCCTGCCTCCTGTTGGGCAGCTCCCTGGACACAAATAGACTCCTGCTGGGCAACCGTGGCTTGTATCAGGGCCCATACAACCTCTCCATTGTGGTGGGGAAAAAATAAACCCTCTCCCTTTCCCCCAGTTGTGACAAAATTCCTGCTTTACCTTGGTGAGTCTTGTGCTTATTGGTGGATTTGCTCGCCTTGGAGCTTTACAGCAGCCCTCAGCTTGGCCATTTTTGTGAACCCACAATCCAGGTTGACTCCTCCTGTGTCTGACCAGGAGTTGGGAGGTTTGGGAGGAACCCAGGCCCGCCCTCTACTCCAGGTTCCAGCCCAGGGCCTTGTGGAATGCAGCTGTCTAGAGAGCCTCCGGGAACAGCTGTGCGACAGCTACAACTCCCTGGACTACCTCCCCATGGCCTCCTCCCAACACCTTCTTTATCCTCACCATAGGACCTTCCTCCTGCTGTCTGATAATACTTGTACTCCTCAATTCTCCAACAGTCCACGTTCTCACTCTCAGCTTCTTGCTCCCAGTTCCTCACACGCACCACAAACTGAAGTGAGCTCCTTTTTAAGCCCAGGTGCTCTGATTAGCCTGCCTTAATTGATTCTAGCAGCTTCTTGATTGGCTGCAGATGTTCTAATCAGCCTGTCTGCCTTAATTGTCTCCAGAAGATTCCTGCTTCTTCTAGAACCTTCCCTGTTCCCTTACCTGGGGAAAAGGGACTTGCTTAATTGGGGACCTAGAGCTCTCTCTTTGATTACACTCCAGTAGTCCTCTGGCCGGGAGGAAGAAGGAGGGAGAGAAGTATTGCTGCTAGGCCTAAGGCTCTCCCTGCAGCAACTGCTGCTCCAGCTGCTCCTCTGGTTGGGCCAGACACCACCCTTCCCCCCATTCTCTGGTTGCTGGACCCCCTCACCCTTGGGTGCTGCTACTGCTCCAACTGCAGCCCCTGGGGGCGCCTGCTGGCCCACTCCCCAGAAGGGAGGAGTGAGGGACCCCAGCCTTTGCTGCTGTGGACACCACCACCACCACCTGAGAGGGGTCCTTTCTGCCTGCCTAGACCACCACCTGGAGTTCCTGGAGCTGCTGCTGTGGAGTCTGCTGCCCGGAGCTGCTGAAGCCCGAGGAGGAGAAGAAGGGGACCATCTGCCAGTGGGGGACCACCTAGAGACTCTGCAGACCACCGTGGATGGGGTCTTACGACTGAGTAACTTTCAAACTGTGCTCTTGTGGTGGGGGTCTTGAGTGAGTTTCTAGGGACACGGGGTGTGGTGTGGAGCTGCCCCCGATCCATCTGTTTGTCCCCCCGAATCCCTACCAGTACCACCACTGCTGCCCCCTCCACCACCCCCACTGGCTGCGTACCATCTGCCTCAGCTCCTGCCTCTGGGACTCGTCTGCTTGACTGGCCTGCTGCGCCCTTTCCCCACCTTTCGGGCCTGAAACAGCAGCCGGCCCAAACTGACTCTCTGCAAGCGCACGTGGGCACATGTACCCCCCCATCCCCCTGGACTGGACCCCTTTAGTGAGCCCCAGCTTTGTCCCCCATTACCTGCCCCATTTTGCCCCCCCCCTTTACCCCAGCACCTGGCTGGCTTCAGTTTTGTTTTGCCTGCCCCGCCCTTTTCCCTCTGCAGCTTTTGTTTGTTTGCCCTGCCCCAGCCTCTAAAGCTAGCTCTTTGGTTCCCTGTCCTGCCTCCGGCCTGGTTCTCCCCCCTCCCCATGGGGTTCCCCCTCCCTGATTGGTCCCTTACCCAGTGCGCCCATGCTCCCACCCATGCGCTTCTGCTCTTCCCCTGTTTGAGTTTTCCCCTATTCACTGCACCCCCCGAACATTCTTGTGACCTCCCTCCCCTCGTGCAGCTAGAGGAGCCGGATCCCTATCCTGTGTCTGTGACTGTCCCCTATGAGCCCTTGATACCCACCTGTCCAGCCCCCCGCCTTTTTGGCACCCTCCTCCCCTGCCTGCAGCCTAGCGGGGAGGAGTGGTCGACCTGCCTCCCCTCTCCCCTCCTCTCTCTGGTGTTTTCCCCTCCCTCCCTGCTTCTTATGGAGGGGTCCACGACGGGTGGAGCCCCTCCAGCAGCCCCAGACACCCTTCTCCCGCCTGCCCCTCCATCACCACCCCAAGCCTCTACCTTACCCGCTGCTTCCAAACCACTTGCCCCCGCCGGGGCGCCGGCCGCGGCGGACACCAGGGTGACCTCCGCTGCTGCCATGCCTCTCGCCCCCTCGGATTCTGGGGCAGACCCCCCCAGCTGGCGGGAAAGGCCAGGGGAAGAAGAAGAAGAAGGGGAAGGGCCCCGCCAAAAAGACCAGGCCCTCCATGGCAGGGACTGCCCCCACTGCCCCGGCCCCACCACCGGCCGCGGTGTCCTTACCCGCTGCTCCCTCCACCAGCTCTGCGGGTGTCCCTCCCCCAGCCCCCAGGGTGTACACCCAGGTGGTGGCAGTCCCCCCCCCCCCGCCTGCCACTACGTCATCTCTCCTGCCCACCGCCTCCACTACCATCTACCTGACCACTACCATCCACTACCGGGGCCCCTTTCCCACCATGACCAGGAAGCACGGCGTCCGTTGCCTCCTGGTGCCCGCCTTGCCCCACGTGGAGACCTACGTGTGGGCGTTGGCGAGGGTGGTGGGGCCCACGGCCATTGTGGTGGCCTCCAAAATGTACTGGAAGGTCGTCTTCTTTTTAGCATCTGAGGCCGCCACCCAGGAGGCGGTGGAGAAGGGCCTGGCAGTTGGGGGTGTGTTCGTCCCCCTGGAGCCGCTGGACGACGTGGGCGTCCACCTCGTCCTGACCTCCATCCCTCCCTTCCTTCCCAATGCCACCCTATTACCCACCCTCTCGAACCTGGGGAAGCCCCTTTCCGTTCTGAGCCCTCTCTCACTGGGCTGCAAGGACCCCGCCCTCCGTCACGTCCCCTCGTTCCACCGGCAAGTGCAACTTCAACTGCCGCCGGTGGCGCATGACGGAGAGGTGCTCGAGGGGTCCTTCCTAGTTCCCTACTAGGGGGCCCATTACCAGGTGAATTACTTTACGGGGGAGGCCCGGTGCTCCCTCTGCCGGGTGATGGGGCACGGCAGGAGGGACTGCCCCTTGGCCCGGCAAGGAGAGGCATCCGGGACCCCCAAGCCCCAGTAGGGTGCCGGCCCCATCATCGCCAGCGCCCCAGGTTAACCGGCACCTGGAGCCGCCCCTCCTCCCACTCAGTCCACCACTGCTCCCGCTCGGGTCCCAGGGGCGCTCCCCACAGCACACCCAGACGAGGGGAGAGCCCCGCCACTGCTGCCTGCAGTCCAGCGGGGCATCTAGAGGAAGGTGGGGCAGGGATACCACCGAGCGTGGGAGAGGGCCTGCCCCAGGGGGATTCTTCCCTCCCACAGTCCCTGAGCCATCACCCCTGCCTCCCGTCCCGACCCCTGTTAGCCGGCCCCCTAATGATAACATGGAGGGCTGGGCCCTTGTCCAGGGGAAGCGGGGCAAGCGGAAGGCTTGAGCTCTGCTCCCTTCCACCGATGCAGAAGCCCCCCGGAAGACCAAAAAGGGGGCACCGATGCCGAGCCCTCTGCCTTGCCCACGGGTGCGTTCCATCCCCTAGTGCCGGCTGGGGAGGGCGTGGCAGCACGGGAGGGCAGTACCGTCCCTCCATTGGAGCCCCTTCCCTTCAAGGCCCCCAATGGAGCCCCTCCTGCCCCGTTACCATCCGGAGTCCCTGTGAGCCCCGAGGCAAGCGTCACTTCGGGCATTGGCGGGGAGACCTCCGGGGTGGTGGAAGGGGAGCTCCCCTTCATCTAAGAGGAGATCGAGGCCCTGGGTCTGACCCCGGCCACCCAGGGGGAGGACGACCCTCTGCCAGCAGGCCTCGATCTGAGTGACCTCACCCCGGCCCCCCCTTCACCATGCTCCTCCTCCCTAACTGCTGCTTCTGCTCCCGCCCCCGAGGGTTGCCTGGGCTCCTCCATCTGCCCAGCCGCGGGTGGCACCCTGCTGTCGGCCGCTGAGCCCATGGAGGCGACGGCCGGTGCCATGCGGCTGGGACCCGGGCCCCACAGGCTGTCCCTTGTGGGCGTGGGGCAACCGACCTCCTTCCCGGGCGGGGACCCCACTGGAGATGCTGTGGCTACTCCGCCAGCCATGGTGCCAGAGCCCCGCAGCGTGGAGGGCCCCCTTCCCACCCCCCAGTCCCTTGAGCTCCGCCAAGGGGGGCCAATCTCCAGCTGAGTGGCTCCTGAAGGCCGGGATCCTGACTTTGCCCCCACCCTGACTCTGCTTCTAACCCCTGTCCTGCTCCTACTCTGGATCCCTGCCCTGCCCTTGTTGTCAACCCCGTCCCTGTCCCCTCCACCTCCCGTGATATCATTGCCGCCCCTGGGGCCACCACCTCCTCGCCCCCAGAGGATAGCCCCCAGGGAGCAGCCTCTGTATTTCCCAGTCCCGACTCACCAGGGGCTGCTATCTTCCCTCTGCTGCCCCCAATTGAGCCGGGGTTTGAGGGGGGCCATGTGGTGCCAGCCCATTGGGCGCCACATCGGGGGTCCGCCCCTTGCCTGCCTGTCTCAGTGGGCCACAGGGCTGTGTTGGCGGTCCCTCCGGAGAAAAGCTGGGGGCTAGTGACCCCGGCCCCCATACGCTGCGAGAGGAGCTGCGGGAGTTCCTCGAGGACATTCGTGGCTCCCATAACAAGGTGCAGCTCACTCTCCAGCGATGGGGGGACTTCCATCATATCCTCCGGGCCGCGAGGGCCCTCATGGGGGAGGGCAAAAGGACTGGGGAAGCAGGGCGCCGCAGCCTACCGGTGGGTCCACATCTTCCGTAACTCCTTACTCACCTACGGGGTAGGTCACGGACTGTTGCAGGGCCTGTCGGGAGCTGCGAGCGTCCCTGCCGGGGAGGATCCCCCCAGCCCTCCTCATGGCACCTCTTACCATCCCATCACTGAACGCCCGCAGCTGTAGGATGGGTCTCTGCAGGTCCCAGGTGCTCCCCTTCCTTCGGGAGGGGAGGTACTCTGTGGTTTTCCTGCAGGAGACCCATACGGATCCGACCGCCGAAGACAGCTGGTATCTGGATTGGGGGGACAGGGTCTACTTTAGCCATCTCACAGTTTGTACGGCTGGAGTGGCGACCCTGTTCTCCCCCGACCTACGGCCCGAGGTGCTGGGGGTCGCCGAGGCTGTGCCGGGCCGCCTGCTACACCTCTGGGTCCGCATGGAGGGGCTCGTAGTCAGCCTCGTCAACATCTATGCCCCGGCAGCGAGTCCGGAGCGGCTGCAATTCTATCAGCAGGCATCCGCCTTCCTCGGCACCTTGGATCCTCAGGAGTGCCTGGCCCTGGGAGGGGACTTTAACATCACCCTTGAGGAGCAGGACCGCTCAGGGACCGAGCAGAGCCCAGCTGCCATCGCCCGTCCTCCAGGAGATAGTCGAACACGACTCCCTGGTGGACGTCTGGCGCAACCACCACCCGACTGACACTTCCATGTTCACCTTTGTCCGGGTGGAGGCCCATCAGTCAAGCCACTCCCGATTGGACCGCATTTATTTATCACGCTTCCATCTTTCATGAGCCCACTCCTCCAGCATCCGGCCGGCCCCATTTTCTGATCATCATTTAGCCACCGTGACGGCCTCCCTCTGCGCTGAGAGGCTGGGGCCGACCTATTGGCATTTCAACAACAGTTTGCTGGAGGATGCGGGCTTCGTGGCATCCTTCCGGGAGTTCCGGCTGGCCTGGCGAGGGCAGCAGCGTGCCTTTCCCTCGGTGTGGCGGTGGTGGGACCTAGGGAAGGTGCGCGCCCGGCTCTTCTGCCGTGACTACACCTGGGGCGCCAGCCGACGGAGGGATGCGGTGAGAGAGCAGTTGGAATGGGAGGTCTTAGAGCTGGAGAGGCGTCTGGCCGCCAGCCCCGAGGATCCACCCCTCTGCGGAGCGTGCCGGGAGAAGCGGGAGGAGCTCCGGGCCCTCGAGGACCACCGGGCCCGGGGTGCCTTTGTTCGATCCCGCATCCTTCTCCTTTGGCTCCTGCTTCTTCTATGCCCTGGAGAAAAAGAGGGGAGGCCAAGAACCACATGTCACCCGCCTTCTGGCAGAGGACGGCAACCCCTCACGGATACGGTGGAGATGTGCGGGAGGGCGAGAGCCTTCTACGCAAGCTTTTTCTCCCCGGATCTAACCAATCCTAACGCTTGCAGAGTGCTCTGGAAGGAGCTCCCTACGGTCAGCGCGGGCGACCAAGACCCGCTAGAGCTGCCTCTCGCTCTGGGCTGACTGTGGAGTTCTACCGTGTGTTCTGGGACGTCCTCGGCCCAGACCTAGTCACCGTCTGGGCCAAGTCTTTGCAGAACGGGGTCCTCCCTCTTTCGTGCAGGCGAGCCGTGCTCGCCTTATTGCCGAAGAAGGGGGACCCCCGCGATTTACAAAATTGGCATCCCATCACGCTCCTCAGCACGGACTACAAAGTTGTGGCAAAAGCAATCTCGCTGCAGCTAGGGTCTGTGCTGGCGGACGTGGTCCACCCAGACCAGACCTACACCGTCCCGGGCCGCAGCATCTTCGACAACCTGTATCTGGTCCGGGACCTTTTGGAACTCGGGTGTAGGGATGGTCTGTGGTTCGCCCTCCTGTCCTTGGATCAGGAGAAGGCGTCTGACAGGATGGATCACGGGTATCTCCTGAGCACTCTGCGAGCGTTTTGGCTTCGGACCCCAGTTTGTGGGTTTTCTCTGGGCGCTGTACGCCTCCGCAGAGTGTCTGGTGAGGTTCAACTGGACCCTGACCAAACCAGTCAGCTTCAGGCGAGGAGTACGGCAGGCGTGCACCCTCTCGGGCCAGCTGTACGCTCTGGTGATTGAGCCCTTTCTCTGTCTCCTCCAAAGGAGATTGACAGGGTTGGTGCTGTGGGAGCTGGAGCTGCGGCTGGTCCTGTCGGCATATGCGGATGACATGCTCCTCATGGTCCAGGACCCGGGCAACTTGGCGCGGGTGGAGGCTTGCCAGGCCATCTATTCAGCAGCCTCCTCCGCGCGGGTCAACTGGGTCAAGAGCTCTGGCTTGGTGGTAGGGGACTGGTGGCAGGCGAGCTCCCTCCCACCCGCGCTTCAGGCCATCCTGTGGAGCACGGGTCCGCTGCTCTATCTGGGCGTTTACCTTTCTGCCACGCATCCCTCTCCGCCGGAGAACTGGCAGAATTTAGAGGGCGGGGTGATAGAGCGGCTCTGGAAATGGACAGGACTACTCTGGTGCCTCTCCCTTCGAGGGAGAGCGCTGGTGCTTAATCAACTAGTCCTGTCCATGCTTTGGTACCGGCTCAACACCCTGGTCCCGGCCCCGGCTTTCCTGACCAACCTGCGGACATCGATTCTGGAGTTCTTTTGGTCAGGACTGCACTGGGTCCCTGCAGGGGTTCTCCATCTACCCCTGGAGGAGGGAGGGCAGGGCCTGAAATGTCTGCTTACTCAGGTCCATGTCTTCCGCCTCCAGGCCCTGCAGAGGCTCCTTTATGGTGCAGGTAGTCCGGCGTGGAGCATACTGGCGCGCACCTTCCTGCGCCACTTCCGAGGGCTCCGATATGACTGGCAGCTCCTTTATCTCCATCCGAGAGGTCTTCCGCGAGACCTCTCCGGGCTGCCGGTCTTCTACCAGGACCTCCTCCGGACCTGGAAACTCTTTTCAACGACCAGGTCCGTGGCGGCCACCGAGGGGGCAGATCTCCTCGCGGAGCCCCTGCCACACAACCCCCAGGTTCGTGTGCAGGTGGTGGAGTCCCGCTCGGTGCGCCAGAGGTTGGTCCTGGCAGAAGTCACAAGAGTCGGAGACCTCCTGGACTATGACCGGGGAGACTGGCTGGATCCCCTGATGCTCGCTCAGCGCATGGGGCTCTCCAGACCTTGTACTCCCCGGTGCATACTTCAGAAGGTGAAGGCCGCTTTGCCGCCCGCTGCTTGGGTTTATCTCGACCAGGTCCTGCACGAGGGCACGCCCCGTCCACCCATTACCCCAGGCCCGCCGGACCTTTTAATTGGACCCCTGCCCCGTGGACCCAACTGACCCCCTCAGCCCTTAACAGTGAGCCGGCTGCACGAGATACAGCCAGTCTGTTTCCAAACCGTGCCAAGGAAACATCTATACACGCTCGTGCTCCACACTCTTCACGCCCTCAGCCTCGTGTCCCGACCTGATACAATATGGCAGGACCTCCTGCCACCTTTGGAGGGTGAGAAGCCCCGGTGGGCCAGTCTATATTCCACCTTGGTCTCAAGGTGTGCCAGGGATCAGTTGGTGGCTCCTTCATGGAGCCATGAGCAAGGACGTGTACTTGGTGCGGTTCACCCCTCTCCCAGACATCTGCCCCTTTTGCGGCATGAGGAAAACCCTGGCACACACATATTTGGAGTGTGCCAGGCTGCAGCCCCTATTCCGGCTCCTCACCAATATTTTATTATGCTTTTTGTTGTACTTTTCACCTCACCTTCTTATTTATACACTCCCTGTCTGCAGCCCCACAAAGTCACGGGATCTCCTGGTCACCCTCCTCCTGGCCCTACCTAAAGTGGCTATCTATAAAACCAGAGTGAGGAGGTTGGCTGATGGAGTCTCCTGTGACTGTGGGGCCTATTTCCGATCCTTGGTCCATTCACGTATCCCGGCAGAGTTCCTCTGGGCAGCATCCACCGACTCCCTTGATGCCTTTGAGAAGCAGTGGGCGCTGTCCGGGGTTCTCTGCTCAGTATCCCTGTCCAGTTCCCTTTGTTTGACCCTTTGACCACACTCCTGTCCCTGTTTATTTCATTAGTTGTCCCCCGGATTTATTTGGTATCCAGGTCCTGTGGATTCCCCTCTTAGGTTGAGGGGGATCCTTTTAGCACTTCCGGGATCCCAATAGGATTACTCTCCTGTAGCCATCCAGCCTGACCCTGTCACATATGTTAATTCTCTTTTATTCCCAAGAAATCAAGGTTCTCCAGTTTATATCCCAGGAGAGAGACGACGCTGATTGGCCTGAAGGAGTTTACTATGAAGGAAAAAGCAACAGTGGCGTAGAAGAGGTGAGCCTTTCATAATCCTTGGACGTAAGTAACGACAGCAAATCCAGGAGCTGTGCACCAGCTTCTGGCCGGTGTTTTCAGCCACCCCAGGATGGACAGAAAGGGCATACCACTCCATTGACACAAGTGATACTCGCCCCATTAGTGCCCTACCCTACTAGACGGCTCCTCAAGCCAAAACCGCAATAGAAAGGGAGATCAAGGACATGTTACAGATGGGTGTAATCCACCCCTCTGAGAGTTCTTGGCCTTCTCCTGTGGTTCTGGTCACCAAACCAGATGGGGAAATTCACTTTTGCGTGGACTACGATAAGCTAAATGCTGCAACTTGCCCAGAGAACTATCCAATGCCACACACAAATGAGCCATAGGGGAAACAGGGATGTGCACAGTTCATCTCCACCTTAGACTTAACTAAGAGGTACTGGCAAATGCTGCTAGATGACCCAGCTAAGGAAAGGTCAGCCTTCATCACCCATGTAGACGGTATGAATTTAATGTGCTCCCTTTCAGACTGCAAAATGCACCCGTTACCTTCCAGAGACTGGTAGATAACCTTCTCGCTGGATTTGGGGAATTTGCAGTTGCCTACCTTGATGATGGGCCATATTCTCAGATTCATGGGCAGAACACCTGGAACACATCCAAGCTGTCTTCCAGTGCATAAGGGAGGCAGGATTAACCGTTAAGGCCAAAAAGTGTTAAATAGGTCTAATGTTCCTTGGACACCAGGTGGGTCAAGGAACTATCAACCCCCTACAGGCTAAATGACAGGTTTCAGAGTAGGAGCCGTGTTAGTCTGTATTCGCAAAAAGAAAAGGAGTACTTGTGGCACCTTAGAGACTAACAAATTTATTAGAGCATAAGCTTTCGTGCATCCGATGAAGTGAGCTGTAGCTCACGAAAGCTTATGCTCTAATAAATTTGTTAGTCTCTAAGGTGCCACAAGTACTCCTTTTCTTTCTACAGGCTAAAGTAAATGCTATCCAAAATTGGCCTGTCCCTAAGTCAAAGAAGCAGGTCCAATCCTTCTTGGGGTTGGCCAGTTATTACATAAGATTTGTACCATACTACAGCCAAATTGCCACCCCAATGACAGCCCTAACCAGGAAAAAACAACCAAATGCAGTTCAGTGGACTGAGAAGTGTCATAAAGCCTTTAACCAACTTAAGGTAGCCCTTATGTCTGACCCTGTACTAAGGGCCCAAACTTCGACCAACCTTTTGTTGTAACCACAGGTGCATCCGAGCGTGGTGTAGGAGCAGTTTTAATGCAAGAAGGACCAGATCAACAATTCCATCCTATTGTGTTTCTCAGCAAAAAACTTTCTGCGAAGGAAAGCCACTGGTCAGTCTCAGAAAAAGAATTACGCCATTGTGTATGCTCTGGAGAAGCTCTGCCCGTACATTTGCGGATGGCGTTTACATCTGCAGACTGACCATGCTGCACTGAAATGGCTTCACACAGTCAAAGAGGCTAACAAAGCTTCTTCGGTGGAGTTTAGCTCTTCAAGACTTTGTTAGAGGCTCCTGAAATGTGTTGTATCTCAAAATCAAAGTGGCTGATGCACTCCCCTGGGAAGGTTTTCCAGAATCAGCTGGGTAAAAATGTCCCTGTATTCTAAGTCACTGTAGTACTTGAAATGTGAAAAATACTGTTTAGTTCTTCATGTAATTAGTAGTAAAATTAGAGGTGTATGTATCTTATTAACTCTGTTTCCAAAACCTCCAGGAAGAAATCCCAGCCAATGTGGACTCGACCTGAACCAGGCTGGCCAGCACCGTCTGTGATTTGGGTGTGTGTGTAGGTCCCTGTTATAAATACCCAGCCAGCCAGTTAGCTATAAAATCCCTCTTAGTAGCTATTCTCTACTTGCTTTACCTGTAAAGGGTTAAAAAGTCTCATTACTATGCATAGGTAAAAAGAAGAGAGTTGGCACCTGCCCAAAAGAGCCAAGGGGAAGGCTAGAACTTTTTAAAATTGAATAAAAAAACCTTCTCCTTTGTCTGTCTGTGGTTGTTTTCCTGGGAAGAGGGGACAAAGCAACTATGCTGTAAAAAGCTTGGGCCAGGTATGAAAAATCATCAGATCATACCTAGAAACTACTCATTTAAAACCCCAGATATGTAAGTAAATCAGGAAATGTCTAGGAAGAAGCAATTAGGTTTATCTCTTTTATTTCTTTATGGCTTGTGGATTCCTGTGTGCTAACACCAGGTGCTTTTGTTTTGCTTGTAACCTTTACATTGGACTTCAGGAAAACTATTCTTGGTGCTTAGTCCTTGAAGTGGCTCTTTTTAAATCTAGCAAGAGCCTGAGTTTTCAGATATATTTTCTTTCTTTCTTTCCTTTTTTAATAAAATGTACCTTTTTTAAGAACAGGATTGGACTTCTGTGTCTTAAGAGACTTGTGCAATTTTTTTTTTTTTTAAGTAGCTGGTGGCTACAGCTTTTTTTTTTTTTTTCCCCCTTCCTTTCTCAGCTCTTCCCCGGAGGGGAGGTGAAAAGGCTTGAGGGTGCCCTACAGGAAGGAATTCCTAAGTGAGCCTTCCTGGTCTCTCAAAGAGGTTTTGCACTTGCGTGGTGGCAGCACCTACACATCCAAGGTCAGAGAAAAGCTATAAAAATTAATACTTGCCACTCTAGGCTTGTATTAGAGTCCTTGTAGGCCCCACCTTCTGCATTCAAAGTGCTAGAGTGGGGAAATAGCCTTGACAAGGGGTAATCTGAAAACTCTGCAAAACAGCATTTTTAAATTTATAATAGTTTAAACCATCTTCAGTAAGCATTCCACTGAACACATTTCGAGCTTTACCAGTTAATTTCACAATCTGGGTAGGAACCCTCTTATCAAGGATTTCATGTATTACATACAGCCTTTTAAAGGTAGTCAGATTTTCAGCGATATCCTCCTCCTCACTGTATGCAGGACATAAGTGTTCCTATTTGTGGATTTTTGGAGTGATAGGAGTTGTTGGGGTTGGGGGCCTCTGATTCTGCTTCTCTAGCAGGTCCAGCTGTTGTTCTCTCTCTATTCCATAGCTTTTCTGTGAGCAGCCTTCTCTCTGGCTGCTTCTGCCTCCATAGTTTCCCTGGCCGCAGCTGCTTCTTTGAGCCTCATTTCTGCCTGCCACATTTGACACTCATGGTCCTTTGCCTTCTCTGCTGCTTCCAGTCTGGCCAGCACTAGTTTTGTAGCTGCCTTGCTGGTAGTCATTTTTCTGGTTTCTTGTGCTTATTTCCCTCACCCAAAATAAACAAATGGAAAATAACAAAACTGTGACTTCCTCCTGACTGTTCTTAGCCACTGCACTTAAGACTCCTTTAAAATCACAAATATCAGTGCTTAAAGTGAACTCCACTTGGAGTAACAAGCCGCACCTACACCCTGCTTGCTGCCCCATTGTGACGTTCCCCTCTGGTGTTATCCAGACCCGTGATCTGCTAGGTCACTCCAGTCCTTGGCTCTGGGAGCCAGCCCTATCCTGCTCTGCTGTGAGAACCCCCACTCCTGGGCTGTTCACGCACAACCTCTAGCATGGATTGTGCAACCAAATGACACTAGCCAATATCTCCCATCCCAGACACAACCCTAGGAACCTCCATCTTGCAGTGTCCAGTTATGCCTGCTGGACACTGCAAGCTTATATGAGATCGTCAATTTAACAAAGAAATTGATACGAACCAGGCTTGTGATCCTAAGGGGAGTCTCTGACATGCTTCAGACCAAATGCACTGCTTCAGGTAGAATAAACAAACAGATTTATTAACTACAAAGATAGATTTTAAATGATTATAAATCAAAGCATAACAAGTCAGTTTTAGTCAAATGAAATAAAAGCAAAACACTTTCTAAGCTGCTCTTAACACTTTCATTGCTCTTACAAACATAGATGCTTCTCACCACAGGCTGGCAGGTTGCCCTTCAGCCAGGCCTTCCCTTTTGATCAGTGCTTGAGTCGCTTGGTGTATTGGTGATGGCTGTAGATGGAGCTAGAAGAGAGAGGAAGAGCATGGCAAACATGTCTCCCTTTTATCATGTCCTTTCTTCCCTCTTGGCTTTGCCACACCCCCTTCAGAGTCAGGTGAGCATTACCTCATCCCAGTCCCAAACTGACCAAAGGAAGAGGGTGACTCACTTGAGAGTCCAACAGATCCTTTGTTGTTGCCTAGGCCAGTGTCCTTTGTTCCTCTGAGGCTGGGCTGGGTTTGTCCCATACATATCCTGATAAGTTGTGAACTGCCCCTCTGCTCTTGGGGAGTTTTTGTCCAGGATTGCTTTAAGCCATGAGGATACATTTTCAGCCTCATAACTATATACATGAAATTACAACCTATAACATTACTATAACAATGACTACAATAACATTACCATAGCAACAATGCTTAGTACATCATGAGCCTTCTGAAGACCCCCGCCATGACAAACTTTTCATTGGATACCACACAATCATATTATAAGGATGAACATGGGGGTGTAGGGTATTCCTAGGAGGTACAAAGCATCACAGGGTGACCCCAACCTTTGGGACAGCTTAAGCACAGTTCTGCTTCCCTTCATTCATACAATAATGACAACACATTGGTAACAGCATTTCACTACCCCTGCATTCAGTACTAAAGTGATTTGTAACCCAATACCAGCCAAAGTTGATCACTTTGAGCAACACGGCTCTATCTGCTGGATAACTAGGCAGAGTAGGTGTGTTCACGTAAATACAGTTTTCTCCTGAAGTCTCCCTGCTTGGAGCTAATGGTTGGGGAGAATTCATTCAGTTCATTCAGACCCTTCTTACACTGCCAGCCCTTTCTTATCTTAATCATCTGTTAATCACTCTGTTTATAAACAAAATTCTGACTCCCGGCATCAGGGGCGCAAACTGGGAGCAGTCTCCTGTTTCCTCTGCAGAACTTGTTACATTGCACACTCAGGCTGCCAGTTTGGGGGTGGAGGGGGTCAACGCCCTCCCATGCTCTCCGCAACAAACTATGCCTATGGAGTCCCTGCATTAGAGGGGGATGGGAGGGTGGCCCACAGGGAGTTGGGGGGGATGGAGGAGCGCTGGAGCTTGGCAGAGATGACCAACTGGCTATGCTTGGCTGAGCATGTACTCCCCTACAGTGTAATTTTAAAGAGGTGATATATTTGAGGGGAGGTGTCCCGACCTTCCCCCCCCCCGCCTCGCTCCAGTTTATTTTCCCCTCCCACTTACTTTTCTTTATGGGGTGGAAGGCTGCTAATTTCCATCCTCTCCCTACTAACCCCTTTGGCAACAGCCACAATAAGACCCTAACCCTAGCCTGGACCCCGCCAATACCCACCTAGGCTTGTGCCAATGATGCTGTGTGGCATGACCAGCTGGAAGGGTTTGCAATCATGCTCCAAACAGCCCAGGTACCCTCTACCTGCCCCCCAAGCGTTTTCTGTACTCTCCTCTGACTAACAGATCTGGCAGCTGGGGTTCTGCAGGGAGCCAGGATCTCCCCCACAGCAGAGGCCTTCAGCACCCCTAGCCCCTAAGATCCCTGTTACATAGTGCTCTGCATGGTAGGCTGCCTCACCAAAGTGCTTGTGCCCATCCCAGACTTCTTGATAGTTTCTGCTGCTGCCCAAGCCTTCAGTAGGATTAGCCAGATTCACCACTTATCTTCAGCCAGCTGCTATTGCATGACTCAGGAATGCCTGATTCACGGAATCCTGAGACGCCCCTGCCTCCCAGAACAGTACTTATCTATTACGAAGAAAACAAAGCCACATGTTCAGGTCTTGTAAGAACAATAATACCTTGCACTTGTATGTGCTGGGTGCCGGGGCACGCCATAGTCTCCAGGGAACAAAGGGTTAACCACCCCTCAGCTGATCCCTTCCCCCCACATCTTGCTTAGGTGCTCAGGGGAAAGGGTAAAAGTGGCTGTGAGGGGTTGGGGGCGGAGATGGAGAATGCCCAAGGGAGGTCGGATTCCATGCTGAGGGTCATAGGACAGAGTTAGACCCCAGCTGGGGAGCGTCCAGGGTTTGCTCTCTGTTGCCTATATTCACTCACTTTAATTTCTTGCTATAAAGCTCATTCCCAAAGAAAAAGACCTGCTGACTGCGGCTGTGCTCAGTTTTTCTGCTGCAGTGTCCCCCAGCTCACATACTCCAGCTCTTAGTACTGTGCAGGTTTTCTACTTGGTAAAGTACCACAACCTCTGAGTGCAGCATCACACTCCAAGCTCAATTGCACACCCAGGAGCTCCAGCCCTTTGCAAACAAACAAAAGGAAGTTTGGCCATCCCCCGGGGCAGAAGTCAGGGTAGTTGCAGAGGGGCCCAGTGGGGTGATGGCATGAGGGGCTGAATGTCGGAAGGGCTCAGCTCTCGGGTGGGCACTGCACCAAGGGCCAGCTTTCGGAAAGAGCCCTGCACCAAGATGCTGAGATCTTTTGAACACTTTGCCTTAGAGGAAATGGCTAGATGTGCATATTTAAAGCATGGCCAATAATAAGCTTGAGCAGTTGACTGAGGAAGGGAGTGGAGCTGATGCAGCAGCTAAAAGGGGAAGGGAGACCACTACACTACAGCCAGCTGTAGATCGCTCACCTGTCTCAGCCAGGACACAAGCCACTTGTTGTTTACCCTCCTATATGAAAAATATGTTTTCTCCTCAGTAAAGAACCACATCCTCTGAGTGGTACAAGCAGCAGTGTCTCAGTTTGCATGCGGGTCTGAACGCTAGTGAAAAGCAGAGCTGCTGCAGACTCGGAGCCCCTGGGAACAATGCGAATGGGCCTAGTTTCGCATGTTGGGGTGGGTGGAGTTGGTTATAAAACCAAGATTGCTGGGATTTAAAGAAAGGCGGGGGAAATAAACCACTAAAATATACATAGTAGAATTAAGGCAGAGATGGGGTCGAGTCACAGCTGTCTGTAATGGAGTGTTTGGACAGTCTTTAGCATTTGCAGCTCAAGAATGGTGAGAATAGTGAATGGCCTGACCTGGTCCCACCAAATCAGGGATATTTGGAGCAAATGCTGGAAATCTACCCTTAACCCAGCGCCTTATCTGAGCTATTGGGAGGGGTCTGGGCATGGTTGCCAACCCTGCAGGATTGGCCTGGAGTCTCCTGGAATCGGCATCAATCTCCTGGTGACTAATGAAAACAGTCTGGGAGATTTAATAGGCTATTTTAAGAAAATGACATTACATCATGTTGAAAAAAAAAAGCTCCTGGAATAGCTTCAGTCAGAGTTGGCAACCCTAGGTCTGGGCTGACCCTACATGCCACCACCAAGGAATGGGCAAAAGATAGACTGGGAGATGGAGTTTGCCAGTCTTCACCATGAAATCTGAAACTGCAGAACTGCTTTCCAGTTTGTTTACTGAGGTTTGTGAATTTGTTGAGGGAACCTGGATCCATTCAACTGAACCTTGAATCTATTTATGGTTTCACAGGGCATAAACACACAACTCAGTAGTCCACAGGGAGATGCAAGAGGAGGGGAGAGTCTGAGGTTTTGACTATATTTAGTTTTGAGTTTGGAGGTTCAAAGGGCAGCTCGGGAGAGAGGGGACAGTGTGTGCAAACCGACATAGAGCAGAACTAGATGCAAAGGTGAGAGTGACACTCCACCCTCAGTCTCCAACAGTGACCTGCATGTCCTGGTTTTAGCGGACTTAAATCAGCCTCTTAAAACAGCTGCATCGGGGAATGTTTTGGATGTTAATGACTGAAAAGGAAAGATAAAATACAGCCCTTAAACCATCAGCATTTCGTTTTAGAAGCTGGTGTCAAGACACTGGTATTTGGTATATGGGTGTTACCATCCCCTGGGTGTTATATTTCTGAACACTATGCTGCTGGGTGACCTTGGGCAAGGCACTCTGTGCCTCAGTGTCCCTTTCTATAATAGGAGGATAATGCTACCAAACTGCTGCCCCAGGGAGCAGTGAGGCCAAGTTGTGGCTGTTTCTAAAGTGCTTTGAAATCCTTAAACAGGAGTTGCTGGCAAGGTGCAAAGTGTTCTCAGAGGCAGGCTGACAGCACAGGTTTCCTGACAGTTCCCATTATAAGACCCTCTTTATAACTGCTGTTTATTTTGCCAAACTTTGACCTTTTGGGTTGAAATTTTCCATGCTGTGTCAGCTTCAGGCTGGATATTTTTGTGGGGAAAATTTCAGCCAAAATGGTTCAGCCATTCAGAGAATGAGACTAGGGAAAAAATACGGAGTTTTGCCCATGTTATAAAATTATCAGAATTTTTCTTTTAACAGCTCTAGTCGCTCCATGCTTTGGAGCAGGGATTGGAATTTGGCAGGGACTTGATAGAGGGAGGCCTTTGTGTCAGGGATGTGCCTTTGCAGTCCCTGTGAAAATCCATCCAAGTTTGGCCAAGTTTGTGAGACTGAAAAATCACAGTTTGCACCTGCTCAGTAGAAATGTCTTTGATTTTAGCAGTTAAATCTCCAAAGATTTTGTCCTCACTGAGCATGCACCATCCCGTCACAGCTCCTATGTGTCCTATGTGTCCCCAGACTGTGCTCTCAATGCCCCCTGTTGGCACTCAAGGATGGAACCGTTTGATTCGAAGGCCAGAAGGGAGGGAAAGTATTAAACTGGGACAAGGTGTCTAGTGAGACTGAGAGACTGGGACTGGCTGGGCAATGGGACTGGGAATGAGGGGAGCTGGGCATGGAGGTAGGCTGAGATTAGGAGCTGGTGAGGAAAACAAGGGTGGATTGGGAGCCAGGTAGCTGGTGTGGAATGCGGATTGGATGGGGAAGGGGGATGGGACAAGGAGCCAGGAAATGGGGAGCTTGGGCAAGGCATTGCGGGTGGGGTGGGGAGGATGCAATGAGGAGCCCAAGAAGGATGACAGGACTGGGAGCCAGTGGGGCTGGGGAGGGGGAGACAGCTTGGACAAGGAGCTCAGAGCAGGGGTGGGCAAGGAGAGGTGTCACTGATTGTAGGTTCCTCATTTCTGGGTACCTGACTTGAGACCCTGGAGTCCGATTCACTGAATCGCTGAGCACTGCCAGCTTCAGCGAAAGTAAATGAGAGCTGAGCGCTGATCACACGGCGTGCTAGACAGCGCTACACACTCTGAACCCTGGGCCTAAGGGCACCCAAAATTAGTGATCACTTGGGACCTTCGTCTCTCTGGGCCTAAGCTCTGCTCCGGAAAGTGAGGACGACACCGCCCTATCTCACAGGGTGTGGGGAAGAGCAATCAGTTAAGGCTTGTGATGCACTGAGATATGAGTCCTGCGTCATGGCTGGGGGTTGGACTAGCTGACCCTTGTGGGCCCTTCTCATCCTGTGGTTCTACTGCAGTGATGAGTGCCATAGAAAAGCCGATGAGGAAATCAGGAATTCTGTCTTCAGAGCAGCACTTGAACAGTGGGCAGTAAATAAGGCCGAGGGCCACATATTGAACAAAGAGGATGAAATAAAATATTGACTAGCTGTCCAGCACTGAATGAACCAGGGGTTCGGAAAAACTAGCATGTGATCCTGTAATAAAAGACCGCATCATTACGCATGGCACCAGGGGGCTGAATTAAGGATGCAGGGCACCTTGAATGCTGACATGTCCTCAAATACTTGATTTTCCAACCGTAATAATGTTCTTTGAACATAGCTTTTGTGTGTAATTGTAGATGAAATCAGAACTTGGGCTGAACCATGGCATGAGATCCGTCCAGCCTCAGCTTTGGATTCAATGCTGGGCTGAATTTTTGCAGTTGGAGCTAATTTCCATTTGAAAAATAAACTAGTACCAAAGGCTCATTGCCTGTCATGGGCCTATTCACATACTTAAAGTTATGCATGTGATTTAGTATCTTCCAGTATGGGGGTCATAATGAAGAACCTTTGGGTATGTGCAGCTCTCCTTATCAGTTGATAGTCTGTTTTCCCTGTGATTACACTTATTGTTCTCATGATCTGATCAACTTTGATTACACTTAAATCAAATAAAATCCCCCATGAAACAAGAACTCGCCAGGGAAGGGGTGAGGGCAAGAGTGTTGTTTCTTACATTGCATCAAGTCCAGCTTTGCAAACAGACCAATACACCTATATCAATTCAAAACCGGTTGAGATTATTACCTTATTTGGAACTGCCGGCCACGAGCACCACTGAGAAAATGCCACCTGAAATGAGTTGCATTTGCAGTTCTAATCACATCTATCTCTCTCATCTCCTTTCTGAGAGTACCTCATTTATACTCACAATCAGATTTAATTAGTGCTGAGGATTTCTCTAACTCCACCCCCCTATAGACAGTGAGACCCCCACTATTCCAATTTAGTGAGCTCCCCAAAAGCATGAGTCAGACCCAACAATCATGGGACTGGCTTAAAAATCCATGAGATTTGATCAAAAGAAGAGACTGTTTGCTTTTAGGCAGGAGACAGTTCTAAAAACCAACAACTTTACAAGGAAGCTCCTGCTCCCAGTGAGTTGTGAAACAGAGGAGGACTCCACCTGCTAACCCTCTCTTGGACCCTGACCCAAAACCCATGGCAGTATATGTATACTGGCATATGCTTAGCGTAGACCTGCCTATAGCTTTAACTGTACTGGTATTCCCCTTCCTGCACAGGAAGATTGATACCAGTATGGGCACCTTTATATTGGTATAAGTGTGTCCACACTACGGGGTGCTGGACTGCTATGACTCGATTGGGGTAGCTAAAGCAGGATCACTTCCTCATGCGCACGAGGTTTCAGGTGACACACGGGGCTTCGGAAAACCCCACCTTTAAACTAAATATATTGTTCAGGCTCACCGCCAGCTAGGATGACCAGACAGCAAGTGTGAAAAATCGGGATGGGATGGGGGGGGGGTAATAGGTGCCTATATCAGACAAAGCCCCAAATATCAGGACATCTGGTCACCCTATCCCCAGCAATCCTTCACTGAGACTAGGGAAGTGTGAAGTTTGAACATTTAAAGGATCAGTCATTTTGTAAATTAACCCTGTGTGTGATGAAGTGGGAATTTTCTGTGATTTTTGAAGCCTAGGCATGCCTCAGTTTCCTCTCTGCAAACTGCATTGCTACCCAGTGAGTACAAATGGGCTAACACTGCTCCTAGAACAGCACAGCACACAGGAGATGTGTGTGTGTCACCTCATATCTGGCAGGATCAGGGAGACAGAGCAAGAGGTGGAGTCCACCACAGCTTGGCTGGCTTATCCGGGCACTTGTTTGGCTCTGGCTTCAGTTCTGCCCCCTGTGGCGAGTCGGTAGCTGTTTGGGGAGGTTTAACTGCCCCTGGCCTATTATACCCCCCACCCATGCTAATCAATGGTTAGCTTGTCTTGAAAAGGTTCCTGTGTCATGGAAAATACTCCTGGGGAGCACTGCGTGTGGAAGGGAGACAGTACAAGCCTCCCATAGGAGTCTGCCTTGGCTGGATTCACTGCAGGGAGCCATGGAGAGAAACGGGGATCGTTGGTGCCGAAGGCCCATTCCTGGGGTCCTGGAGGCTAGCGGCCCACGCCAGCAGAACTGTGTGGGTCCTTGGGGCCTGGCCCATTAAAGGGGTAACTCCCAAGACATTGGTGCCAGGCTGGGGCCTAGATCAGACCCTGTGACACTGCAAAAACAAAACAGCAAAGCCATCCTGGCTTGATAACATGAAGGTTCCTCAAACTTTTTGGAAAAAAACAAATTCACCTTGGAGTGAGAATGAACATGGACATTTCAGCTGCAAAAGAGACATTTTCAGCAAGTTAGGAATGAAAACAAAGGAATTAAAATTTCATCTTACAACCTTAAACCTAGGGTTTGCTACTGAAATGTCTGTCTGTCTGTCATCTCCAAAGCAAAAAGCTGGAGTGACTAGTGTGAGAAGAATCTAATGTGAAGATTCCCTCCAATCATGGTGGAGCCATTACCCTTCGATTGACTTTCCTTCTTTGGTTGCTCCACTTAGTTTAGATCGAGAGGCCAGGATAATGAATGGAGTCCAGTTGAAAGAGTGGGTCCTATGTTAGAATCTGTTCAGGATTAAGGACTCTGGGGTATTATCATCTATACTCTGATTCAGAACGTCAGTGTGTGCACACCTAATCTAACCATCTGGAGTGCATCACCAGCCACAGCGGTGTAACTCTCCATTCAGTTCAGAATTTCAGATTTGCTCATTTATAGAGTTCTGTCAATCGATATTAGTGGGCTCGTTTTGCTCTGCCGGCTCACTGAATCGCAAGTGGCTAGCTATGACTGAACCCCCACAAAGAGCAAAGCTGATTTCTCTGGAGGCTGGGAAGTGATTTAATTCAGATTTCATACTCCAAGTACAAAATTAATACATCAACAGAAGAGGCAGAGCTAGAGAGTTCAGACTAAATTGAATCCTGATTGGTAACCAGGTCAAAAATGTCCTGCCAACCAGATTCTCCACTCTGATACAAAGCTCTAGGGCACAAGGCAACTATTTGGAAGGCCCTTGTGTGCGGCAGTGACATACGCCCATCGCTCTGGTTATTAGCAGCTATTTGCATATTCTTCTCTTTCAAAAAGAGCTCACACTTTTCAGTGTTGCTAAGACATGGCACAACTGTTAATCTCCAAATAATGGTGGCACCCAGCACATTGGAGGCCCGATTCTGAGCAGGGCTCCTGGGTGCCATTGTAATAGAAAGAATAGGCCTGGTTCTTCCCTCCACGCCAGTGATACACCAGTGTATCTCCACTGGTTACCGTAGGTCTGTACTGGTGTATAGAAGGGAAGAACCAGGCATAACAATAATAATCATGACCTGGGCTAGAGAATTTCTACAATTTTGGCTAATCTAGAACCCTGCAAAATGGCTGAGAACAAGGTAAGGCTCAGACAACTTGACCAAGACAATGTCATTTATAGGGTTCTGGAAAGACTCATGTTTAAACATGATCCCATTTAATTTTTCTACTCTTGATACCAGCAGCACATAGAGGAGGGAGCCACTCTAGGCTGAGCAAAAAGAACAGGAGGACTTGTGGCACCTTAGAGACGAACACATTCATTAGAGCATCAGCTTTTGTGGGCTACAGCTCACTTCATCGGATGCATAGAATGGAACATAGAGTAAGGAGGTAGATATACACATACAGAGAAGGTGGAAGTTGCCATAACACTAACCCAGGAACCTATCCTTGCAACAAAGCCCGATGCCAACTCTGTCCACATATTTATTCAAGTGACACTATCATACGGCCTAATCACATTAGCCACGCCATCAGGGGCTCATTCACCTGCACATCTACCAATGTGATATATGGCATCATGTGCCAGCAGTGCCCCTCTGCCATGTACATTGGCCAAACCGGATAGTCTCTACGCAAAAGAATAAATGGACACAAATCTCACATCAGGAATCATAACATTCAAAAACCGGTAGGAGAACACTTCAACCTCTCTGGTCACTCAGTAAAAGACTTAAGGGTGGCAATTCTGCAACAGAAAAGCTTCAAAAACAGACTCCAACGAGAAACTGCTGAGCTTGAATTAATATGCAAACTAGATACTATTAATGGGTTTGAATAGAGGCTGGGAGTGGCTGGGTTATTACACATATTGAATCTATTTCCCCATGTTAAGTATCCTCACAGCTTCTTGTCAACTGTCTAAATGGGCCATCTTGATTATCACTACAAAAGTTTTTTTCTCCTGCTGGTAATAGCTCATCTTAATTAATTAGCCTCTTACAGTTTGTACGGCAACTTCCACCTTCTCTGTATGTATATATATCTTCTTACTATATGTTCCATTTTATGCATCTGATGAAGTGGGCTGTAGCCCACAAAAGCTTATGCTCTAATAAATGTGTTTGTCTCTAAGGTGCCACAAGTACTCCTATTCTTTTTGATTAAATGTGTGATCTAAAACACACTGGAGTCAATGAGAGTCTTTCCATTGACTTCCATGGGCTTTGGGTAAGCCTCCAATTGAAGGGGGGCTGTTTTTTATTCAGACTGTTTAAAACTCTGCTTTGGTTAATTAGATCAAATGTTCAAGAAGCACTTTGGAGAAAAATGCCTTTGTTAAAGTTTCAACTCCCCACCCCTTCAATTAAGAGCCAAGAAAGCTCGTAAGTCAAGTCAGACCCTCCAAGCAGTGCTTCAGCTAAAAGCAGGGAGCACCACACATAATATTCTTGAGCTCTGCAAAGTAAAAATCAAGGTGGGAAAAGTAACCTTTCAGGCTATCTACATACATTACAAAGCAGCAGCTGTATCTCCCCCTGCCCCCACTGATCCTGTTCATTCCGTTTTATACCATTTTGCAAGATTTGTAAGTGTGGAGGAAAGAACTGGGACTTGAAGAGTTTTGTGTTTGCAGAAGAGCATTTTGCATTTCTGGCCTTTATTTGCTTGTAAATTCTCACCCTCCCTGTCCCCCACCACCCACATGGGCCCTCTGTCATGCACTCTTCATTTTTTCTATTTTTCTTTATTTTTTTGTTTCCAAAATTAAATCTAACTCATCTCATCCCAAGTTGTTCACACCCACTGATACACCCTCCGCCCTGCCGTCCTTGCCCTCACGGCAAGAGGAAGTGCATAATATTGCCTTAAGAAGATTTCAGAACAACAAAAAAACCATTCTGAGATTTAAACACCACCCAGTCAACTACGCAGTTAGCGTGCTTCCTCCAGCCCTGTGCAGGTGCCTGAAGAACACTCTCCTGCAACTCTCGCTGCTCAGTGGGGAAGACAGCTGTAAAAATGACAACTGAAACCTGGACTGTAAATTATGAAGCATCTTCTGCTGTCTACTCGGATTATAATCCCCTCTAAGATACCTGCCCACCACAGGACCTACCCTATGCTTGTGTCTACATTCCCATCCTCTACTTCATCGCTTTCTTCATTGGCAGCCTCTTGGTGATTGTGCTGATGGCCAAGAAGAAAAGTAGCAAGATGCTGGTGGATACCTTTGTCCTGAATCTGGCTGTTGCCGACCTGGTCCTTGTCTACACCTTGCCTCACTGGGCAGTGTCAGCAGCTTATGATAACAAGTGGTACTTTGGTGAAGGCATGTGTAAGTTCAGCCGCTTTATCATCTCTGTGAACCGCAGCTCCAGCATCCTGTTCCTAATGGGCATGAGCGTGGAGCGTTACCTGGTGGTCATGAAGTGTGTGGACTCCAAGTCTACTGGGACTAAGAACTGATCATTGCCTGTGGTTGCATCTGGGCTGTCTCTCTCCTCCTAGGCATTCCCTCTATGATGTATAGGAAGCTCAGTCCCCCTCAGAGGATACCACTGGTGAACTGTGCGAGGATGAGGACTCGATCGCCTTCCAGGTGCTCAGCCTGGCTTTGCTTATCTTGACCTTTCTCCTGCCCTTGGGAGTGATCTTATTCTGCTATTGCTCCACTCCTTGAAGCTGCTGAACCACATCAGCTTGGGAAAGGGGACGAAGAACTCCCTCCAGATCATCTTCACGATCATCAGTGCCTTCATCTGCTGCTGGCTGCCTTTCAATGCCTTTAAAGCGTTCCTCTTCTTCTCCTCCACATTCCAGGGAGCAGATCTGTCTTGCTGGGCATTAATGGCTCTCAGACAGGGCCTGACCATTAGTGCTTGCTTGGCCTTCATGAACAGCTGCATAAATCCCATCATCTATGCTTTGATGGATCACCATTTCCGACGCCAGGTGCTGCAACAACAGCTCCTGGTCTGTGACGCTTTCCAGGAGATAAGGCAAACCTTGGTTTTGTCCGTCTCATCCACTACTGAGTCCAGCCTCATGTTCGCCAGCCAGAACAAGCCATCATCGCCTGCCTCCATTCGGCTGGAGATGTAAGAGGGGATAGGTAGGTTTAGAAGCCTCCACCCTGAGGGGTTAGGCAGGCTAGGTAGTCGCTGTTGATGCTTCTTGTGTTGGTAAAATGTGCCATTTATTCGGACAGGTTTCAGGTTAATTTTGACAAGGGCTTTTCCTTCTTGACAGATCTCACTCTAAAAGCTTTGCTAAGCTACCCCCCAGGTCTATGTAGAGCTATAACGCCCATCTGTCTCACCTGGGTGTCAGCAGAACCTTAGTGGATCCACTTTTCTCCTGCCGTAACTCCACTGATGTCCAGGGAGCTGCAAGAGCAGAGTTTCACTCAGTATTCGTAGAGGTTATAACAAGTTTTGAAAAGGAAGAGGCTGAAAATTTGCAAAGATGACTAGGGCATTTAGCCACACAGCTCCCATTGAAATGAAAACCTCACCTAACAGCTGCTCTCTCCTTCCCCAGCACCCTTGGGAGAAGAGGGATTCTCCACTGGCCTTGCCTTCCCCTGCTAAGGAAATCAGGCACATCCAGTGCCTTTCCCAGGGGCATTCACACATCCCAGAAATACAGTGAGGGAGAAACCACCCTGAATGCAGCCTCACACCCAGTAGAAGCATCAGGGTTACTTAGGCCTGGTCTATAGATCCACCCAGCTACACTGCTCAGGGATGTGAAAAATCCACCCCCCTGAGCAACGTAGTGAAGCTAACGTAATCCCCGGGCATAGACAGTGCTAGGTCAATGGAAGAATTCGTCCCTCAACCTAGCCACTGCCTCTTGGATAGGTGGACTGGATACAGCGATGGGAGAATTCCTCCTGTCGGCGTAGGTAGATCCACAGTGAAGGGCTGCAGCAGCGCAGCTGTGCCACTGAAATGTTTCACATGTAGACAAGCCCTTAGGTTTGCTCAAGCTATGAGAGCACACACTGCCCAGGAGCTAATGGGCGGGGGGGGGCAGGATTTGGCACTCCAAGTAGGTTTGCTTGAGCAACAAAAATAGAGAATTCCGGAGATAGTTGGGGCCAAACTCTCGTCTAAGTTACACCAGTGCAAAGCCAGAGAACCAATTCTGCCAGTCTTACTCACAGGAGCAATCCTTGCTCATGTGAGTAGCCCCACTGATTTCTATGGCCCACATCCTCAAGGGTATGTCATTGCCTAACTTCACTGGGAACTAGACCCCTACATACCTTTGGGGATCTGGGCCTATGTGCTTATTCGCATGATCAAGGCCTGGCAGGTTTGGGCTCTGATGTCAGTGGGTTTCTAACAGGGAAACCAAGGCTGGAATCACACCTGAGATGTACATTGTAAAACCGAATGCCTTAAATGTGTATCGCCACCCCTGAATTTATATCTCAGAGTTATTGCAAATTCAATATACCATGGTTGCGTCCTCCTGTTACAGATCTACAGTAACAACGAAGGCAGAATTACTGAAGTTGTGACCATGTGACAGAACCACGTGGGGCTCTCTCTCTGTTAAGCAGTTGTATAATAAATATGCTTTATTAAACTTAACACAACTAAAAATAGATCTGGTAGCAAGAATCTGTACGTTTAATTAAAAGACAAATTCACAATTAAAACAGCTCTGTTCTTATTATATAGTTGTGTAATAAATATGCTTTAATACTGACTTGTTTTTCTGAGTTATTTTACTGAATTGAAGGAAGTCGCTCTGGTATCCAAAATCAGCATGTTTCGAGACAGACCTATTGCACAGTGCTGCCACTCTACATTTACCATTTAGCCCATGAGGATTCTTTGGGTTACAAAACAATGCCCATAACACTGGACAGTTTTTTATACTATATTTCCCTGACTTCTGCACTATAACATGACGTTCCCTCAACTTCTAAAAGCCCCAGCACAATAAAACAATCATCTTATTAATTAAATATCAGTTAATTACTGAAACCTTGTTTGAGGTTTCCAGCTACCAGAGATGTCTGTGATGCTCTTGTTCAGTCCCGGTAAGTGTGTTTTTACTAATCAGCTGCCATTTCACTAACACACAATAACCTAATTAAATCTCACTGGACCCCTGTGTTAGGGCATGTGCCATAACAGAGCCCAATGTTATTAGTCTTGCCATGGGTTCTTCTCCCTGGGGAAGACACTTGTCATACCAAAGGGAAGTAGCTTAGACAGCAGTAAGAATGTCTAAGGATCTGGCTATTCTGCAGTCTGGAGCTGTGATTGGAGCATGTGTAGACATACCAGCGCAGGCTCTGACCTAGCTAAATCCAAGCTAGCTCACTTAATAATAGCACTGAAGCCAGGGCATCATGAGCCTCCTGTACCTTGTCCAGCCTCCCCCATCCCATGCAGCCAAGGCATCAGAGCGGTCTGCTGGTCAGAGTGCAGATATGCCCAGTGATGAGCTGCCAGAAGCTGACGGTCCGGTTCTTTCAGTCGCTCCGGGTCTTCAGTGGCACTTCGGCGGCAGGTTCTTCACTGGCTCTGGGTCTTCGGCGGCACTGAAGGATCTGCTGCCGAAATGCCGCCGAAGGCATGCAGTGCCACCAGGTGAGTACAAATTCACAGCGGGAGCCGAGAGCTCGGGTGGGACAGGCAGGACAGGAGTCAGGGGAGCCGAGAGCTCTGGCAGGACAGGAGTTTGCCCACCCCTTTAACAACCGGTTCTCAACCAGCTGCAAAATTTAACAACTGGTTCTAAACCGGCTGAAAAATTTAACAACCGGTTCTCAACCAGCTGCAAAATTTAACAACTGGTTCTAAACCGGCTGAAAAATTTAACAACCGGTTCGTGCGAATTGGTGCGAACCGGCTCCAGCTCACCACTGGATATGCCCATAGAACCCTGCACTCTGTTAGAAACAACAGAGCTCCCAGAGAAGCTACCATAGTGGGTCTTCATGTGTGGGAAAACCTTCAAGGCCCACCCCCTCTGATCCCACCATGGGCACTGAAGAAGAAGAAAAGTGGGGCAATTTCTAAACTATGAGTGGTGGCTCAGATTGGGAGAGAGCTTTAAGGCTTCCCGCCCTCCTGCCTGGCTGGGGTGTAGGCCTACTCCCCACACTCACTGGCCATCTGGCTGGCAGGGCAGAAGCTCAGATTTTTCTCCGAGACTTTGTTCTCAGACTGAGATCCACCATAAAGGAGCAGAAAGTGGCCTCCCTTTTTCATTTGCTTCGGCAGAATTGATGCTCCAGTAAAGCAATTATTGTTTCAGCATGTTCAATGCCTTGCTAGTGTTGATAGCTACGTTCTCAGTAAGAAAGTTTGCTCCTTCCTCAGATTGTCTTTGTTAGACCCCTAGGCTTTAAGGCTAGAAGGGATTGCTATGATCAGCTAGTCTGTCCTCCCACAGAATGCAAGCCAGAGAATTCATAAACCCCAGGGAACTGGCTGAACTCAAAGGGCTAATGTGACCTGCAGTACCCGCTGAAGGCATGACCTGGTCATGGAGCATAGAAGTAACAGAACCTTTTCTTTTTTGAGAACCAGGAATCTCAGTTCAGGGCAATTGCACCTGTATTTCCCCCTCATTGTCCAACAAGGGCATCCGCTCTCAGGCTTCTAGATCCCCAGCCATCCCTCTCTTGGGCGAAGACCCACGTCTCTCTCCCTCCTGACTGGGGTATTTCCAGCTGCACAGCTCCCTGCCTGCACTGTGAGTGCCCCAACTCAGCACACTGCCTGAGCACGCTGCTTTGCCTTCCTTCCTCAGAGGCGCTGCACAGTGCAGTTGCCACAGTTCAGTTAGCACATAGCCCTTTCTATGCAAGCTCGGGTATTCTTAGGGTGAAAGCATTACAGAGAAAGCAATAAAAGAACCTACACGCCTGCTGATAACTTACCAGAGCTCACCCCAACTCCAGTGAGGGCTTGCATAGGTCCTTCAAACCCCACCAAGAGGGTTTCCCTGTGTTCACAGGTTCATAACAGTTGTTAGCTCAGAGCAAGCACCCCATGGATACAAGCCTCTCCTAAATGCAGCTTGCACCTTTGATCTCTGGCCCCTGGGAACTGGTAATCAGCAGCCAGTGAGCTCCAATGCAGCTTGGGTCTGGTGGGGAGAAGTTACCGACCCCTCCTCCCAAGTATTTCCTAGGAAACCCACTCAGCTAAGAGCTCAGTCTTGTCTGGCACATTGGTTAAAAGAGTCCTTCGGTGCTCATAACCCTTCCCGGGGTTTGCATTGTCCCTGTCTCCCCCTAGAGTCACTACCTACACTCCCCCATACAATAACTGACACGTTAACATTTTAATGCAATGACCTCCTAGAATACTGAAACTAAACTCAGCTGGCTTTGTCCAGGAACGTGCCCTCTCCAGCCCAGGAGGTTCGAACATGCTCACTGAACTGCACTACAGCCTGCAATTGATAGCACAGATGGTCCCACTAGGAGAGCCCTAAAAATGGGGTGGAGAACCAGGGCAATAGCTGCATGATTTTGTAATGAATAATATATGTGCCTCAGTTTACCTGCTCAGTATGACTCTGACTGTGCGGCATTGAATGCAAAGGGGTTCTTAGGAAAAATCAAGCAGGAAACAGCACAATGGTCAGCGATAAGACAGCTCAGGCTAAACAACTTCAGGAGGATAACGGTTGGACCATGAGCGAGGGTAGATGCTCTCCTGAGGTGCTGGTCTAACATGACCCAGCTGTTTGGCCCAGGCTAGAGCCTAAGTTCCAAAGGCCAGAGACCCATTGGACAATGGCTGCTTAGAGAGGATGGGGCTGTCGGGTGCGTGTCAGATAAACAGATCTGGAGCTAGGCTGTGTGTGCAGCAGGGCTGTGGCTGAAGGCAGAGGCCCTGCGGGATGCGGCTGAGGCAGCTGGGCTCATCCATCCTTTGGGAGAGGTGAGGAGCTGTTGGAAGGCCCAGGAGTGTGGCCCCATCATGGTGTTAACCCTTTGCGTTGCTCATTGTGTACCTTTGGGCGGATGGACTGTACAGCTGTTTGGATGGAGCTGTTGTGAGTCTCTGTAACCAGCTGCTGGCCATGGCTCCCAGGGAGAAGGGTCAGGCCCATCGTGCTAGCAGCTGGAAATGGGTCTGTGGCCCTGGGATCCAGTCAAAGTACAGGAAAGCTGCAGGTTCCACCTGGGGAGAGGTGCAGCTAGCAGAGAGCTGCCAGGGCGGAGGGCACCACTCGCCCCGTCACCCAGCAGGATGGTGGGTGCGCACGAAGGGTGCTGTCTAGGTAGCCAGTTGAAAGGGAGGCCACCCAGGGAGGCATACAGGTCACTTGGAAGAAGTGCCCCCAGACTGCCCTGGGGACAGAGCACGTGGGCAGCATCTGTTCTGCCACAAGTTACAAATCCTTCCCTTGCCATCTCCCTTCTGTTCCTTGTGGTCCCCTCTCCATAGCTGGCACCTTCTGGGGACTCTGCTCCCCCCAGATCCGCTCTCCCTGGGAAGTTCAATAATTGTCCCTCCTCTTGGGTCTCGTCTCCATTCCTCCCCCTCACACAGGTTCTCTTCTCTGTCCTTCCCCTCCCTCCCTCCTTTTTCGGTCACTCGCTTGCCTCCCTTCTGCCACCCACCGCACCCCAGGTCTCGTTCTGGCTGCTGGGACTCAGGAGTGTGTCTGGCTCAGCGAGACGTCACACTGGCAGGCATGAGAGCAGAGTTGGGCCCAGGAGATGCTGTCTCAGATTTCCCCTCCCTCTCCCTTGGGAGGACTCTCTCCTCCGCTCTTTCCCACGAAGGGTCCCCCCCACCCTGCATTTCCCAGGTTCAGTCCCTGAGTCTCTCACCGTGTGTAAGTCTCACTTTCCAGCTCAAGCTTAGGGCATCTCTCCACCCCCTGGAAATTCTCCCTACTCGTCTGTCCTATCTCAGCCTGTTCCTGTCCAGTCCCACTGCACCCAGCAACACTCCCAGTCTGACCCTTGCTTCCCACCCATCTCCCAGCCTCTGACCCATTCTGCATCCACTCCTATTTGGCAACCAGCACTGCCAGCACCAGGCAGCCTCCCTGCTGCCCCCGCTGCATCCTGTCCTGCCCCTGCTCGCAGCCCCTGGTGCCCTGCCTGCTGCCAAGCCCCTTGAGACGCTCGCAGTATTGCCGTGCGCTATGGGTCCAACACTGAGTCTCTCACCCTGCGGAGAAGAGCCAGCTGGGCCCAGTGATCATGCATGCAGTAAATGCCAGGCCTCCGTGCTCCATTTGACTCTGATGCCTGCTCTGCCCCTGGCCTCTGTTGCAGCTTCTGCGTGACTCCTTGGGGTGAAAATCCTGCCTCCAAGCAAATAGACATACCGCATGCTGGCTGACTGGGATGGGGCTCCACTTACCCTCTGCTGACCCCTGGGCATGAGGGGACCAGTCTGTTCCTCTCCAGTCCCCTCCCCATCTACCCTGCTCTCCACTCACACTGCCCCTCCTGAGTATGGGATTCTACGCCATCTCCCTCCTGCCTCAGCCACCTTATCCTGACCCAGACCCTCTGCCCGCCCCCATCACCTTCCTTGTCTCCCTTCCCCCACACTAACCCTTCCTCCTGTTACCATGGAGTCCCTGCTCCCTCATAGCCCCCTTGCCCCCGGGGTCATTCCCTACCCCACATAACCTGTCCCCTCACTGCCTGTCCGGGCGCCATGGGACTGCATGGGCTGCGTTTCTCCTGAGGCAGCCCAGCCTCCAGCTTGTGAGAGCAATGGGCTATGGTGGCCAGTGTTAGCAAGGGGGCTGGAGCATGGGGCAGCTTGAATCCCGGTAATATCGCACCAGGTGGCACCTCTGCCCCCTGCCCCCATTCCTGCCCCTGCTACCAGCTCCTACCCTCGGCACCCTCCCTGCCCCAGCCAGCGGGTCCTGGCTGGGCAGCCCCACACAGGCTCAGGGTCCTCTCGTGCCCTGCCAAGCCCAGCCAGAGACCAGCAGCGGGGTGGGGGGCAGCAGCTAGCAGGGGAAGAGGCAGCTGCAGGGAGGGGCAGATGCCTCACAAAGCCCCCTGCTGGACACAGGCAGAATTGCAAGATTGGCAGACAGACCCTGATCACTGAACACTACCTCCCGGTGCAAAGGCTTTCCCTCTGTTCCCCTTGCTCACATTGGTGTGACACCCCAGGGAACAGTCCAGACCACTGGGGGCTGTGTCACCCCTGTCCTGCAGCCTGGGGTGCCTTGCAATGCCTTGCTGTAGTAGCTCCCATCTGGGCTGCTCAAAAACAGTCTGTCAGGATGCAAACCACACCCTGAACATCTGGGTGTAACTGCAGCCTGCCAGCCACACTTGGATTACACTCTGGCTCTCAGCAGCCTTGGTTATATTGCATGGTGACCCCCAACACACCCCCAGTCCTGGCTCTTCCCTAAGAACTGTACGTCTGGTACTGCTCAGCCCTCTCCTGGACAGTACAAATATATTAGGTCTGTTATTCCTTCGGCTACCAATGAGACTCTCAGATCAAACAGTAAAAGGAGTGTATTAACTACAAAGAGATTTTAAGTGAGTACAAGTACATAAAAGTCAGAAATGGTTAAAAAAAAGAGATAAAACACGTACTAGTATCTACTTAAGAAACTAGCTTAGTTGCAAAGCAAACATTCTCACCACATGCTCCAGCAGGTTACTGCCCAAACTCTCAGGTCCGGACCCCTCCCCCAGAAGCCAACGGCTGTTTCCGTTTGTCTTCTCAGGTGCAGAGAATGAGGTGGACAGGGGGAGAGAGAGGGGTGCTTTGGGGTGTTTGTCCCTCCTTTTTATAGTGTCAGTCCCTTTCCTGAAAAACATTTCCAGCTGAGACCCAGGAGATAAAAGGTCTGTGTGGAAGGATGTTCCCTGATGTTTTTTTCACCTGTTTGAACTTCCTTTGTTTCCCTTCCTGCTTGATGATCTTGTTTCCTGCTTAAATGCAAATTAAGGCCAGCACCATGGGCAGCGGGTTTCATAAGCAAGGGAAGGCTCAGCCTACCCAAACTACCTGATGTGGCTCTGCCCATGCTCCACCCCCAGCCCTGCTCTAGCATGACCAGATGAAACGGACAAAATATCAGGACACCTGGGGGAAGCAAAAAAAAAAAAAAAGCAGTCGGAGCGGCCAAAGCCAGTCGGGACGCGGGACAAAGAACTAAAAATCGGGATAGTCCCGATTTTATCGGGACGTCTGGTCACCCTAGCCTGCTCCTGCCTGCCTGGTGTTGTTCCCTTGTGATGGTCCAGAAGCTGGGGCAGGCTGAGCCTGGGAGCTGGGTGCACACAAGACCCCAAAGCTTTGGGTCTGAGGGCAGTCCAGCCATGCTGCCTGCCCTCCCGCCCAGCGCTGGGGGTGCTCTGGCCACGCTGCCCGCCCAGCATTTGGGCTGGAGGCCGATGGCCGTGGGCCTACTTTGAGCTCCCATGGGGGAGGGTGAAAGAAGGGGTGGGGTCTTGGGCAGAGGGGGAGGGGCCAGGGGTTAGCCTCCCCCGGGGAGCGTTCACCCACCGCCCATGGCCAGCACACATTTTTCCTTTGTTTAGGACACATCTGACTTCTGCCAGGCAGGGCTGTAGGGTTTGCAACGTGTGTTAATGACATCCTACAGGGGAATCTTATAACTTCTCATAAAACATTGTCACACATTTTACCAGCACATTTTGACCAGAAAATTCTGAGTTTTCAAATGATATCTTACAAGGCGGTAAGATATGAAAGGGGGTTTCAAAGAGGATGGCTCTAGACTGTTCTCAATGGTAGCAGATGACAGAACGAGGAGTAATGGTCTCAAGTTGCAATGGGGGAGGTTTAGATTGGATATTAGGAAAAACTTTTTCACTAAGAGGGTGGTGAAACACTGGAATGCGTTACCTAGGGAGGTGGTAGAATCTCCTTCCTTAGAGGTTTTTAAGGTCAGGCTTGACAAAGCCCTGGCTGGGATGATTTAACTGGGACTTGGTCCTGCTTTGAGCAGGGGGTTGGACTAGATGACCTTCTGGGGTCCCTTCCAACCCTGATATTCTATGATTCTATGATTCTAAGGCATACCTTGTACAAAGATTACACTAGCATGTAGGATGTGAACACGGGCATATTCTGTCACACCTTCCCCTGGAAGCAGCAGGTAATGCCCTTTTTTTCTGGACAGGGCATCCTTTATATACACAATTTCCATATCAAAATCTTGTACGTTCTTGACCCAGTGTCTGATGCATCTGTACACAGTTTAAATACCTTGTCAAAATCTGGACTGGCTAGAACAGGCTTCTTAGACAAGATTTTCTTTACCTTATTAAAACCCTCTTGACATGCCTTTGTCCATACAACTTTGTTAGGCTTAGTCTCTTTACATAAATCTGTGATTGCAGATACTATGCCACTGAACCCACACAAACTTTCCGTTGGAGTGTAGCAGACCTGTGAAAGATTGGATCTGTTCTTTGGTTTGGGTTATAGTCCAATTTATAATGACATCAACTTTAAAGTGATCAGGGAATATTTTACCTTCCCCTACCCAGTGTCCCAAGTAAGGAACTCTGGCTGCTCCTATTTTTCACTGAGAGGCTTTTACGGATAGCCCTGCCTCTGAGCTGTGACCGCACAATTTCCAAGTGATTTTTGTAATCACACTGAGTGTTGTGAACACTGTGACGTTGTCCAGATACACCCTCTGCAAACCATTTGCTTGGTTGATGAGTCTCTGAAAGGTAGCTCCTGAGTTAATTAAGCCAAATGCTAACACTGTGAACTCAGAGTCCCATATCAGTGACGAAAGCAGATTTTTTCAGTGCATCCTTATCTAAAGGAATTTGCCAATAACCTCTAGTTAAAACAAAAGAGTTGAGATAAGCTTTGCCTAAAATGGCCAATATATCATCTATTCTAAGCATAGGATATACATCTGGGACTATGACAGTGTGACACTCTGTATCTCGGGGGAACATTTTGCACCCCCATGTTCATCCTTATAATATGTGTATATCCTTATAATATTGTGTGGTAATCACTGCAAAGTTTTTCAGGTTGGGTGTTTTCAGAAGGCTCTTGATGCACTTAGCATTGTTGTTACAGTAATGTTATAGGTTGTAATTTCATGTATATAATTATGAGGCTGAAAATGTGTCCTCATAGAAGGGTCCTCAGGAGGTCATCTAGTCAAACCCCCTGCTCAAAGCAGGACCAATCCACGATTTTTGCCCCAGATCCCTAAATGACCCCCTCAAGGATTGTATTCACAGCCCTGGATTTAGCAGGCCAATGCTCAAACCACTGAGCTGTCCCTCCCCACTCATGGCTTAAAACTAGCTCAGGCAAAACTCTCCAGGAACAGAGGGGCAGTTTACTTCTCAGCAGGGCATGTATGGGACAAAACCAGCCCAGCCTCACAGAAATAAAGGACACTGGTCTAGGTAGCAACAAAGGATCTGTTGGACTCTCAAGTGAGTCACCCCCCTTCCTTTGGTCAGTCAGGGACTATGATGAGGTAATGCTCACCTGACCCTGAAAGGGAGGGGCAAAGCCAAGAGGGAAGAAAGAATATGATAAAAGGGAGAGACGTTTGCCATGCTCTTCCTCCTCTATCTACAGACATCACCACCAAGCGACCGAAGCGCTGATCAAAGGAGAGAGCCTGACTGAAGGGCAACCTGCCAGCCTTTGGTGAGTTTGTAAGGGCACTGAAAGTGTTAAAATCAGCTTAGAAGGCATTTTGCTTTTATTTCATTTGACCAAATCTGACTTGTTGTGCTTTGACTTATAATCACTTAAAATCTATTGTAGTTAATAAATCTATTTGTTTGTTCTACCTGAAGCAGTGTGTTTGGTTTGAAGCGTGTCAGAGACTCCCCTTGAGATAACAAGCCTGGCACGTATCAATTTCTTTGTTAAATTGATGAACTCATATAAGCTTGCAGTGTCCAGCAGGCATAACTGGACACTGCAAGATGGAGGTTCCTAGGGTTGTGTCTGGGATGGGAGATATTGGCTAGTGTCATTCGGTTGCACAATCCAAGGAGCAGCTTACATGTCAGAGGCTGTGCGTGAACAGCCCAGGAGTGGGGGTTCTCACAGCAGAGCAGAGTAAGGCTGGCTCCCAGAGTCAAGGATTGGAGCAGGAGTGAGGGTTCTCACAGCAGATCATTGGTCCTGATAACATAGGGGAACATCACAAACAGCATTGAGTTTTCTATAATAAATACAAAAGTCTTGGAGTGTGTCTTTTTTAGTGAACAAGAACACATGTGATGACTAAGAACTGTCAGACTCTTTAATTACTCCCACGTCTAATATGCTTTGGGTTTCTGTATGAATTAGTTCCTGCACCTTGCTAGGGCCGGGTAGGAGCTGCTAGGAGGTGGCTGTGGTCGTTTTTCAGCAAGTGTCTGGCTTGCTAGAAAACACTTCTTTGTGTTCTTGTAGCACAGACAACACCTCTTCCCTTTCAACTGGTGTTAACTCACTGCAGACATCAATGCTTTCCACAGATGAGTCAGTCTGGCATTCAGCCATCAAATCAGTGAGGTGATGTGCCTTGGTTTCCCCTTCTACACAGCAGATATTTGCTGTAGCTTTCCTGCTGTGAAAGGCTTTAAGTCTGTTTACATGTACAAGCTGTGGGATGGCATTACCATGAGGCTTTTTAACATCATACATATCTTCATTTATGTATACCTTCAAATCAGTGGCACTGCGATGGGTCCCACAGTATGCCAACATTTTTATGGCTGACTTAGAACAACGCTTCCTCAGCTCTCGTCCCCTAATGCCCCTACTCTACTAGCGCTACATTGATGACATCTTCATCATCTGGACCCATGGAAAAGAAGTCCTTGAGGAATTCCACCATGATTTCAACAATTTCCATCCCACCATCAACCTCAGCCTGGACCAGTCCACACAAGAGATCCACTTCCTGGACACTATGATGCTAATAACCGATGGTGACATAAACACCACCCTATATCGGAAACCTACTGACTGCTATTCCTACCTACATGCCTCTAGCTTTCATCCAGATCATACCATACGATCCATTGTCTACAGCCAAGCTCTACGATATAACCGCATTTGCTCCAACCCCTCAGACAGAGACAAATACTTACAAGATCTCTATCATGCATTCTTACAACTACAATACCCACCTGCTGAAGTGAAGGAACAGATTGACAGAGCCAGAAGAGTACCCAGAAGTCACCTACTACAGGACAGGCCCAACAAAGAAAATAACAGAACGCCACTAGCCATCACCTTCAGCCCCCAACTAAAAACCTCTCCAACGCATCATCAAGGATCTACAACCTATACTGAAGGATGACCCATCACTCTCACAGATCTTGGGAGACAGGCCAGTCCTTGCTTACAGACAGCCCCCCAGTCTGAAGCAAATACTCACCAGCAACCACACACCACACAACAGAACCACTAACCCAGGAACTTATCCTTGCAACAAAGCCCGTTGCCAACTGTGTCCACATATCTATTCAGGGGACACCATCATAGGGCCTAATCACATCAGCCACACTATCAGAGGCTCGTTCACCTGCGCATCTGCCAATGTGATATATGCCATCATGTGCCGGCAATGCACCCCTGCCATGTACATTGGTCAAACTGGACAGTCTCTACGTAAAAGAATGAATGGACACAAATCAGACGTCAAGAATTATAACATTCAAAAACCAGTTGGAGAACACTTCAATCTCTCTGGTCACTCGATTACAGACCTGAGAGTGGCTATTCTCAACAAAAAAGCTTCAAAAAACAGACTCCAACGAGAGACTGCTGAATTGGAATTACTTTGCAAACTGGATACAATTAACTTAGGCTTGAATAGAGACTGGGAATAGATGAGTCATTACACAAGTAAACTATTTCCCCATGTTATTTCTCCCCCCCCACCCCCCACTGTTCCTCAGATATTCTTGTTAACTGCTGGAATTAGCCTACCTTGCTTGTCACCATGAAAGGTTTTCCTCCTCCCCCCCCCCCCGCTGCTGCTGGTGATGGCTTATCTTAAATGATCACTCTCCTTACAGTGTGTATGATAAACCCATTGTTTCATGTTCTCTGTGTGTGTATATCAATCTCCCCTCTGTTTTTTCCACCAAATGCATCCGATGAAGTGAGCTGTAGCTCACGAAAGCTTATGCTCTAATACATTTGTTAGTCTCTAAGGTGCCACAAGTACTCCTTTTCTTTTTGCGAATACAGACTAACACGGCTGCTACTCTGAAAAAAGTACCACTGCTATTACCTTAAAGGGCCATTCCCAAGAGTTTGGCATTTTGTACTTTTCCCACAGGGCTTAACACCAATGCCAAATTTCCTATCACAAAAAAGTGTTTACAAGTAGGTTTATCATAGCACACCTTTTGTCTGGACTGAATGTCTGTGAGAGTAGTTTGAACAATACCCATCATGTCTTAACTCTATCCTGAGCCTTTGTATGTATTTGGTTACTGGCTCTGCCTCAGTGTCCCTTTCCCAGGAGTCTCTGATGAGGTCAAAGGGTCCCCTACCTTCCTGCCATATAGGAGATCAAATGGAGAGGGCCCAGGTGATTCTTGGGGTACCTCTTTGTAAGCAAACAGAAAATATAGTAGCAACTCGTCCCAATCTTGAAACCTCTTATTTGCATACATCTCCAGCATAGATTTTAGAGTCCCATTGAATCTGTCTACCAAACCATTTGTCTCTGGGTGACATGGGGGTATTTGTTTCACCCCACACTAACTCCATAACTCACTGAATAGCTGAGACATGAAGTTTGACCAATGGTCAGGCAACATCTCTTTAGGGAAACCCACTTTGCTAAAGATAGTGACAAGGGCTCTTGCTACAGATTCTGCCTCAGTGTTAGGCAGAGCTACTGACTCAGGATAGCTAGTGGCAAAATCCTCCACTACTAGGATATATTTCTTTCCCCTTTGGGGGAAATAGGGATAGGACATGACATAGGGCCCACGATGTCCATTGCTACCCTCAGAAATGCCTCTTGTATCACAGGCCAAGCATAGGAGAGCTTTCTGGGTCCTGCAAGTCTCTTTCTCTCTTGACACAAGGCACAAGACCTGCAACAGTCCCTCACATAAGTCTGTGTACCTGTCTAGTAGAAATTGTCTCCTGGACAGTACAAGTATATTAAGTCTGTTATTCCTTTAAGGGAATAACATGCCAGCTTGTTACCTTGAATAGTTATCCAGACACTTCAGTTTAAACACACTGGATTAGATCAAACAGTAAAAGAAGTTTATTAACTACAAAGAGAGATTTTAAATGAGTGTAAATAATGAGACATAAAAGTCAGAAATGGTTACAAGAGAAATAAAGATAAAATGCTAACTAGTATCTACTTAAGAAACTAGCTTAGTTGCAAAGCCAACGTTCTCACCACATGCTCAAGCAGATTATTCACCAAACTTTCAGGTCAGGACTCCTCCCCCAGAAACCAACCACTGTTTCCCTTTGTCTTCTCAGGTGCGGAAAATTATGTGGGCAGGGAGAGAGAGGGGGATATTTGTCCCGCCTTTCTATAGTTTCAGTCCCCCATTGAAAAACATTTCCAGCTTAGACCCAGGAGGCAAAAAGTCTATGTGGAAGGATGTTCCCTGATGTTTTTTTCACCTATTTGAACTTCCTTTGTTTCCCTTCCTGCTTGATGAACCTGTTTCCTGCTTAAATGCAAATTAAGGCAAGAACACATTGCTTCTTTTGGTTAGGACAGACCTGATTTCTGCATGGGTGTGGCACTCTGTACCTCAAAACAGCACCCTAAAACCCTCATATTCATCATTCATACAAAATATGTCATGTAAGATATCATAGGAAAGGTCACAATCTGCCGAAAGTCATTGTTCTGTCACAATATGTATATCTTTAGTGTATGAAAATATGAGATTTTTCTTGTATGATTGTTTCTGAAATATGTTGTAAGTTTGAGGATTCTCCAGTTCTCCAGTGACAACAAAGGAGGTGACCCACTACAGAAGGGTGCTAAATGACCATTTATCATCAGGGAAACTGTGATCAAGGGATTTACAATATTGTAAGAGGGCTGTGCAAACATCTTACTATGGGGGATTGCTCAATCCTGTGACTCAGCAAAATCCACCAGGACATATCTGGGCTAGAGTTTTCAAGGTACATGGGCTAAGGATATAAAATAGGGGACAGTAGCATCATGCTTTGGCCTTTTTCCTTCCCACACTTATGCCAGAGGCAACAAGAACCCTGGGAAGACAAAGACTTGAACCGAGGAGACTGGTCCAGGCTTAAGGGGCAAGCTTGTGTATTCAGGGCTGTAACCTACCTGCAAGATCCAGTGGGGTGAGAAAAAGTGCTTGATCCAAATATTGTCTAGAATAAGAAGGTTTAAGATTTAGACTGCGTGTGTGGGAAATACTGAGTATCAGATGTTTTAGAAATGTGTACCAAATAATGGAAAAGAACAGAACAAGAGGCGGGGCTGCGGGTAACAAAAGATAAAGGACAAGGCCAGAAAACTTTGGCTGAACTGAGGACCTGATGATCTAAGCAGTGTCTGAGAGTCTTCATTACAACAAGATAATGGAACCCAAAGATAAGAACATTGGGTGATAAACAACAGAAAAGGAATAAACAAGTGCTGTATATATATGGCCGTGGGAAGGGAAATAAAGTGCTTTTTACCAGCAACTGTTTCAGTTGTCCTGTAAGCCAGCCTGCTAGCAGCAACAAATGGTGACCCCGACGTGATAGAATTCTGTGAATTTGGTACCATGGACGGAGGAAGAAATAGCAGGGACCGCCACTGCCGGTGTCCTCCGTTCAGGTGAGGGACCGGGATGCCCTATTGAGGCAGGGGAGCTCCCACTGAAAGGTGAGCGGCGGGGAATATCTCTCATAATGGGAGCAGCAGCATCAGCAGATGAGCAGGCCGTGTTTAAGGTCTTAAGCAATCTGCTTAATAACCAGGGAGAAAAATTTTCCCCAGAAGCTCTTCAAAAATTGCTTCGGTGGGGAAGGCGACGGGGTTTCCTGGTTACTGCAAAGAATGTGTTTGACTTTTCTGTATGGAAAGCATTGGGGGAAGACATGTGGGACTCTGTGGGGGCCGGAAATAAAGAAGCTACTGCCTTGAGCCCTACCTGGCGGACTGTTCATCGAGCCGTTACCACCGCAGCAGCTCAGGCAGGGGCACGTATTGCATTACGCGAGGCATTAGAATCATCAACGAAAGAGGTCTTCACGGTAGGAGCGAGAGACTTTTTTGGTAAAACAACGCCTACGATTCCTTTGGCGCCATTGGAACCCAGTGAGGTACCGTTGCCCGTGGAGGCTGACGACTCAGATCAGGACGAACCGATGGCCGTGGATCGGCTGTTGTCGGGGGAATCGTCATCGGGCAATTTAGAGAACCCGTTACAAGGGAAGTTAGGACTGCCGCCCGCGGTTGTGCCATCAGCCCCTCCCCGACAAGTTCGGATTACCGACTTACCTGAAAATGGAGAGTTTGATAACTTGACGCAGGAGCAGATAATTCGGCGGTTCTATAAGGAAGGTATTGCGGCTCAACAGATGATGGACGAGCTGGATAGAAGGGAAAACAGACCGCAAGGATCGTCACGATCGCATTTGCTGCAACAGCTTCAAGAGCAGGGCATACCTGACCCCTCACAATGGTCCCGTGGTTGCCAGCTATGTGGGCTTTATGATTGTACGGAGCACCTCACTCCCGAGGGAGAGTTGCGACCGACAGCAGAAGAAGAATATCGTAAAATTCATGCCCCCGCTACGCCACCGGTTCGACCAAAAGTGAAACCTCCGCCGCCTACGTATTCTTCAAATAAACGAGAACAAGAAGAACGGGGGACGGGGGTGATTTGGAGGGATGGGGCAGGGAGAGCGGGACCTCCTGACCCAATTAAGCGCTGGCATGGATTGATAAAGGATGCTATAATTGAAGGGGAATTTTTGGATGCCATGCCAGCTACTTTCCCGGTATCGGTATCAAGGGCGGGGGTTAGATCTTGGGTGCCGTTAGATTGGAAACTGATGAGGGCGGCTCAGAAAGCTATTATGGCGTACGGCTTGAAAAATCCGTATGTACAAGCGTTATTAGAACAAATATTCTCAGGGCAAGCGATGTGTCCCTTTGATGCCCAGAAATTTGCAGATATGTTGTTAACACCCACGCAAAGATTATTATGGAAGGATTCATGGAGAAAGAAGGCTGAGCACACGGCAGTGCTTAATTTAGATAGACCCCGGGACGACCCTCTCCAGGTAGCATCAATAGACATGTTGTTGGGACAGGGGCGATTTGGAGATCCTCAGCTACAGGCGCGATTGGTACCCCAAATATTACAACAGTCTCAACTTTTAGGATTGGAGGCATTTAAGGAACTCCCTGATTTGGGCACCCCTTCACCCCCATATTTAAAAATCACGCAGGGTATGGGCGAATCCTTTGCCCTCTTCTTGGACCGTCTAAGGACGGCATTAGATAGGGCCCCTAATTTAACACCAGAAGCCCGATCGGCGCTAGGATTAGATTTAGCCCTTCAAAATGCTAATCCCACGTGTAAGAAGATTTTGGTGACTTTACCAAAATCGGCCTCCCTAGTCGAAATGATTGAAGCCTGCACTCGTGCCCCCTTGGTGGAGGAGGAGGATAAGGCAAAGATTCATGCACGCGCCTTGGCGGTAGCTTTGAATACCTCCAAGCCGAATTGGCGAAAGGGAAGGGAGGGGGCGTGTTATCAGTGTGGGAAGATGGGTCATTTAAAACGGGATTTCCCAAAGAAAAAGAGGTCAGCCACAAAACAATGCACTTCCCTCCCCGTTTCCCGGGACGTGTAATCGATGTGAAAAATTCGGTCATAAAGCTACTGAGTGTCACTCCCAGTTTAAAAAGGATGGGACCCCTTTGTCGGGGTCGGGAAACACCCTGCAGAGCGCCAGCCGGCAGGGCGTGAGGACAAACAATACGCCGGCTGCTTGGACAGCCTCCGCGGGGCAACTTCCGGCAGTGCCGGAGTTGATTTGGCCACCGCCACCGACTTTACATTAGAGAATGATGAGGTAAAACTTGTCCCTTCCGTGGCCTCTGGACCGCTGGGGCATGGGCTAAGTGCGTTGTTGATTGGCAGATCATCTTCTTCCCTTAGGGGGCTCTTTGTGCTTCCTGGGCTAATTGATGCTGATTATAAAGGGAACATAGGGATTATGGTACGAGCTATATGCCCGCCTATTACAGTAATGGCCGGAACTAAAATTGCACAATTAATACCCTTTCGTGCGATTGTTCCTGTAAAGTCATCCCAGATAAGAGGAACAGGGGGCTTCGGGTCGTCCAGTCAGGTAGACCCCACACCACTCACAACGGCATTTGTTTTGTCAGTGGGACGGGATCATCCCACTAGATTAGTTCAATTTCAAGGCCCAGATGGTGCTTCTTTTGAGCATCAGGTCCTTGTTGATACTGGGGCAGATGTGACGGTGTTGCCCTTGCAAGGTTGGCCGGCGACATGGCCACTTCGACCGGTAACCGCACCTCTTCAGGGCATTGGCGGACAGCGTGAGCCCATCCTGAGTGAATTTTTTATTGACATTACTGATGCAATCGATAATACGTTAAGGGGGTCAGTCCGCCCTTACCTTGTCGATACAACTATTTGGTTGTTGGGGAGGGATTGTTTGAGTCAATGGGGGGTGGTGATTAGCTCCCCCCCTTTCTACTAGCGGCCGCTGAGGAGCGGCCAACTCTGGTATTGGAATGGAAATCCGATGAGCCAATTTGGGTTGCTCAGTGGTCGCTGCCAACAGAAAAACTTGCCGCATTAACAAAACTAGTAGAGGAGCAAGTACGTCTTGACCATCTAGAACCCTCGGTTAGTCCATGGAATACACCTGTATTCACTATCCTAAAGAAATCAGGAAAATGGCGCTTGCTCCAAGATTTGCGTGCCATTAATGCTATTATGGTCGATATGGGTGCTCTACAGCCCGGTTTACCTGCCCCGTCCATGCTCCCCTCGGGGTGGCCATTACTAATCATTGACTTGAAGGATTGTTATTTTACTATTCCATTACACCCGCGAGACAGAGAGCGCTTTGCTTTCTCTATTCCGATGGTAAATCATGAAGCACCTTCCGTACGGTATCAATGGAAGGTTTTGCCCCAAGGAATGAAAAATTCCCCTACCATCTGCCAGCTCTTCATTACATGGGCAATACGCCCAATCCGAATGAAGTATCCCCAATGGAAAATATATCATTACATGGATGATCTTTTATTTGCGGCACCCGTAGCTTTTGAACCCATGGTTATAACGCAGATCACCTTTACGTTAGCAGAAGCTGGTCTGTTTGTGGCGCCAGAAAAGGTTCAGACTAAAGCCCCTTTTTTGTATTTGGGACTCAGGTCACTGATTGCACCGTACACCCCCAACAATTGAAAATCTCTCCTCATGTTCGCACACTGTATGATGCACAGAAACTGCTAGGTGAACTGCAATGGCTTCGCCCCCTTTGTGGCATCACAAATCAGGATATAATTCCTCTTCTTCCTTTATTAGAAGGGGGGAGAGCCCCAGGAGATAAACGACAACTGTCAGTATTACAGAAGCAAGCATTACAACGAATAGGGCGGAAGGTGGGGGATGGTTATTCCGTGAGATATCGGGAAAACTTACCCCTCGTGGTAGCGGTTTTTAGCCTAGATGCAGTATTGGAAGCGCTATTATTTCAATGGGATACAAGGGATAAAGACCCCCTAGTCGGTTTAGAATGGATATTTCCACCATGTAAAAATGTGCGTACGGTAACTTCCAGAATTGAGGCAATAGCCATGCTAATAGTGCAAGCACGGAAAAGAGTAACTGTAATGACAGGACTTGATCCGCATCAGATTTTGTTGCCATTTTCAAAAACGATGATTACACATCTGTTGATGTATAACACTGTGTTTGCTGTTGCCCTAGCAAATTATCAGGGACAACTGAGTTGTCATTACCCACCCCACCGCCTGTTTTCTTCCCCGTTGCAGTTGGAAAAACACCTTATGAGACAGGAGAATCCAGTGACAGGAATAACAGTATTTACCGATGCGGCGGGGCGAACAGGGGTAGTCTGGTGGGATGGACATACTTGGGCCCATAAGAAGGTTATTAGCGAGGGGTCGGTACAGATATTAGAACTCCTAGCTATACTTTTGGCATTTGACCACTGGAACCAAGAATCGCTCATCGTGATGAGCAATTCTAAGTATGCCGTGGGGCTAGTAAACAGGTTGGAGAGAGCTATGCTGGGAAAGGTTCATAATCCAGCATTGCAACAGATACTCTTGCGCCTTTGGCATCGACTCAATGAAAGAAAGTATCCATACTTTGTAGGCCATATAAGGAGCCATACTGGCCTGCCTGGATACTTAAGCACAGGCAACGATCAGGCGGATGCACTGGTGGGATCCGTGGTAGTACCCAATCGGTTTGAGCAAGCTCGCCTATCTCATGGATTTTTCCATCAATCTGCGAAGGCCCTAGCGCGACAATTCTCTCTACCTATATCCCAAACCCGAAGTATTGTAGCCTCTTGCTCAGAATGTAATAGGTTGACACCTACCTTTCCCGCCGGGGTCAATCCCCGAGGTCTAGAGGCTTTAACATTATGGCAGTCAGATGTCACCCAATATAACCAATTCGGAAAGCAAAAATACATCCACGTGTCAGTGGACACCTTCTCTGGAGTTATCTGGGCTACACCCCACGTGTTCACAGGCAGCAAGGATGTGATAAAACATTGGCAGGCATGTTTTGCTGCATTAGGGGTGCCCCAATCGATAAAGACAGACAATGGAGCTGAGTATGTGGCCAGGCGCACCACAACCTTTTTACAAATTTGGGGGATCACACACAAAACAGGGGTGCCAGGCAATTCGACAGGCCAGGCCATTATTGAACGATCTCATGGTACTTTGAAAGGAATGTTGGATAAGCAGGCACAAACTGGACAGGATGCAGTAGTTCAGACACCAGCTGGGCGATTAGCTAAAGCGAGATATGTCCTTAATTGGTTGCAACCTAGTAGTGCTGATAACAATCATGTTCCAATGCAAAGACATCTAGGAAGTATTGGGATAGAACATGAGCAGAAAAAACCTAAGGTGAAATGGTTTGACTATGCCTCTCAACAATGGAAGGGGCCAGCACAATTGCTAACCTGGGGACGGTGTTATGCTTGTGTCTCCCTTGATGTAGGTCCTCGGTGGATACCTGCGAAGTGGGTGCGGCCCTGGATAGAGATCCTGGGAAAAGATGAAACTGCAGTTCCTGTTGATAGCCCTATGGCTGCTTTGGCCGGCCTCTTCTCTCCCTACTCGAATTGATCCACGCCAGAATGTGTGGGTAACATGGGCAAATCAGACGGGGCAGTCGTCATTTTGTTTGTCAATGGCAACACCAACAGACCCCTTTAGCACATGCCTTATTGGTTACCCTAGTATAAATTTGGAAAGGTTTCGAGGTTATGTAAATAATAACACTATTTTACAATCAAGTAATTATAATAATATTAACATTAATGCTACTTGTTATAAAATGTATAATGGAGCACCAGGAGCATTATGCCCGGGAGTGGCTTGGGAACTTCTACAGGGAACTATTATAAACTCATTAAACCGATCTTTGTACAATCCCCCGCAAGAGTTAACCTTATTGGGGTCCCTACCAGCTACAATTAATAATACTAATAATTATTCGATGGGTTGCATTGAGTTTGGAGGGCAATTTCCTGTATTATATTACAAGTATGGATGGAAGATGAATATGTCAATGTATCATAATATGCAAAATCTCACTCCTGTGGCTTCGTTTGTGGCAGGCAATTATTGTCACGCTGGTGGGGCTAATATAGGTATTCAACTACCCCCTAAAGGAATTTGGAATAATGGGTCTGCAAAGGCCCTACCGCCGGGTACCTTCCTTATTTGCGGGAATCGTGCCTGGCAAGGTGTTCCTAGTTACCCTATAGGCGGACCATGTTATTTGGGCAGGCTTACACTTTATGCCCCTAGTCGTAGAATACTTAGCCAACAATCAAATCGTACAAAAAGGGCACTGGAAGATTTTACCCCGGATTGCAAGGATACGGTGAATTTTTGGGACACTCCTTCAAAAGTATTTGCAGCGTTTTTTGCCCCTGGTGTTGCTACTATGGAAAATGCTTTTAATTTAGAGAAATTAGCTTGTTGGAGTATTAAACAGTTTAATTTAACATCTGAAATATTAACTGCGTTATTAACCGATGTAGATAGCATTCGCCATGCAGTTTTACAAAATCGTGCTGCAATTGATTTTTTGTTATTAGCACATGGACACAGATGTGAAGATTTTGAGGGTATGTGTTGTTTTAATTTGTCAGATCATTCTCACCCAGTTCATGAATTACTTGCAAAATTAGAACAAAATATTCATAAGCTGACAAAGGAGACCAACCCTATTTGGGATTGGTTGTCGGGATTTGGATGGCCTGTTTGGATAACATCGTTGTTGCACACCCTTTTGTTAATTGGTATCTGTATTTGTATAATTTGTTTGTGTGGTCCATGTATAGTTCAATGTATGCGTTGGGGAATGTCACGGATGATTCAAGCTGCTTTTAAACAAAAAGGGGGAGATGTGGGAAATACTGAGTATCAGATGTTTTAGAAATGTGTACCAAATAATGGAAAAGAACAGAACGAGAGGCGGGGCTGCGGGTAACAAGAGATAAAGGACAAGGCCAGAAAACTTTGGCTGAACTGAGGACTGATGATCTAAGCAGTGTCTGAGAGTCTTCACTACAACAAGATAATGGAACCCAAAGATAAGAACGTTGGGAACATTGGGTGATAAACAACAGAAAAGGAATAAACAAGTGCTGTATATATATGGCTGTGGGAAGGGAAATAAAGTGCTTTTTACCAGCAACTGTTTCAGTTGTCCTGTAAGCCAGCCTGCTAGCAGCAACATGCGTGCTTACCTTTTTATTTTCTTTGATAACTATTTCTGACATTTTGTGCCTACCTCTTATAATCACTCAAAATCTATCTTTCTGTAGTTAATAAATCTGTTTTACATTTTTCCTAAAACAGTGGGTTTTGGTTGAAGTGCTTGGGAAATAGCTCAGGTTACAAAGGCTTGTGTGTCTCCTCTCCACATCAAGGGAAGAGTGGACTGGGTAATGAATTTACACTGGTCAGGCTTCTGACCAGGGCAAGACAGTACAGCTCTGGGGTATAAGGCTGGGGAGCAGGGGGGAATTGGCTGGTGCCTTTCTCTGTGTGATTTGTGAGTGGCTTTGGGAGCATTCATGCAATCTGGCTGGGTGTGCGGCTCCAAGCCAAGTTGTGCCGAGTGATAACAGTGCCTGGAGGGGTTTACTATTTGTCCCTAGCAAAGCATTATGAAAGACAGCTCAGGCTAGAGAATTAAGAAGGCACAGTGGTCCCACAGTCCTAGGTTGTACCCCAGGGATCCCATCACACTGGGTGGGGCTGTGGGGTTTGGAACATGTATTAATAACCTCATACAGGGGAATCTTATAACTTCACATACAGTGTTATCACACATATTTTACCAGGACAATACTGAGTAGCAAATTATGACTTTCAAATGATACCTTCCAAGACATACCATGTACCCAGATTATTACACTAATGTGTTGGGTGTGAATACAGGGGTGTATTCTGTCACCGCTGGAAAGAATTGTTCTCGTAGGATAGGGAAGGAGACAGCTTCTGGGCTATGCCCTGCTAGTGGGAGGGGAGTGATTCCTCCAAGAGCAGGGATGGAAGGGGCCTGAACTCCTGAAATCCTCCTCGGCCCTCTAGCAGCTGGGTCCCCAACTCTGTCATGGTTCTGATGGTGATGTTGTACCAGAGACCCACTTAATTAACCCTGTCCTCCAAGGTGGGGCCCTCTGGGGAATGGTTCCCTTCCCAATCCCTTTCTCTCCCTTCTCTCAGTGAGCTCTTTGTGTTGTTCCCACACTAGGATCAGTGCGCTGGGCTCTGCCGTGGGGTTGCAGCTGTGGGAGCCCGTGGGGGGCTGTACGAGGGGAGCTGTGCTAGCCTGTGCCTTCTGGGGAAGGTCTCAGAGCAGCAGCTGAGCCTGTAACTATTCCCCTCTCCTGCCTCTTTGTTCCCGCCCCCCACCTTGGGGCACTCTGAGGTCACTTCTCCCCCTTCTGAAAAGATCAGGAGCACCCAGAGGGGTCAAACCCCCGCTAAGCCCAATCTGCCCTGGCTGACCCCTGTGGAGCAAGCAGCTGGCTGGGACATTAGGGAGCAGGGAAGTAGGAGCAGGGGCACCAGTGGAACCAAATAGGGGGCTTGCTGGGGGCAAATGCCACCCCAAAGGTTTTGCATTTACTCAAAGTTCCATAGGGGGCAGATACGGGGTGGGGAGGGGACTGGCCCGACCACTCACAAGCAGGGGGCCCACACTAAATCAGGACGGCTGCGGCTGGAGCGTTGCTCTGGCCATGCGATCCCAGTGCCACTGACATCTGACCTGCTGCCCCAACATAAAGACAGATGGGCGTCTGGGCCACATGCTTGTGACCTGGCACACAGGGAGGCTGTTCCGGCACTGCAGTACGGGGGAGTCCACCCTGACCTCGACTCCAGCGCAAGAGAGAGGGAGACTCCCCAGCCAGGAGAGAACCAGGGTCCTGGGAGGTGCAGAGACCATCCCAGCCTGTGGTTGCAGGCAGCTGTGGGGCCATGTTGGGGATGGCTACATGCCATGGGAGGGAAATGACCATCCCCTAGGCAGGGCTGTATTGAGGTTATGAGAGGCCTAAGGCTAATGGGGGGAAGGGCCTAAGTCTGAATGACATATTGTAAAAAAAATGATGAAGTCATCAAACATTTCTCAGCATACATAGTCACATATTATTTATTTATGCAAAATTAACAAGTTTATTCTACTCTCACGACACCCAGTTCTTCAAAAAAATACTTCTGAGTAAGAAGTAGCACAGGAGATAAGAACACAAGAATGGTCATACTCGGTCAGACCAAAGGTCCATCCAGCCTACCTGTCTACCGACAGTGGCCAATGCCAGGTACCCCAGAGGGAGTGAACCTAACAGGTAATGATCTAGTGATCTCTCTCCTGCCATCCATCTCCACCTTCTGACAAACAGAAGCTAGGAACACCATTCCTTACCCTCCCTGGCTAATAGCCATTAATGGACTTAACCTCCATGAATTTATCCAGTTCTCTTTTAAACCCTGTTATAGTCCTAGCCTTCACAACCTCCTCAGGCAAGGAGTTCCACAGGTTGACTGTGCTCTGTGTGAAGAAGAACTTCCTTTTATTTGTTTTAAACTTGCTGCCCATTAATTTCATTTGGTGGCCCCTAGTTCTTATATTCTGGGAACAAGTAAATAACTTTTCCTTATTCACTTTCTCCACACCACTCATGATTTTATAGACCTCTATCATACTCCCCCTTAGTCTCCTCTTTTCCAAATTAAAAAGTCCTAGCCTCTTTGAGACCCATTCCAAACCCCTAATCATTTTAGTTGCCTTTTTCTGAACCTTTTCTAATGCCAGTATATCTTTTTTGAGATGAGGGGACCACATCTGTACGCAGTATTCAAGATGTTGGTGTACCATGGATTTATATAAGGGCAATAAGATATTCTCCATCTTATTCTCTATCCCTTTTTAAATTATTCCTAACATCGTGTTTGCTTTTTTGACTGCCGCTGCACACTGCGTGGACTTCAGAGAACTATCCATGTCATAAATATAAAGGGAAGGGTAAACACCTTTAAAATCCCTCCTGGCCAGAGGAAAAATCCTTTCACCTGTAAAAGGTTAAGAAGCTAGGATAACCTCGCTGGCACCTGACCACAATGACCAATGAGGAGACAAGATACTTTCAAAGCTGGAGGGAGGGAGAAACAAAGGGTCTGTTTGTGTGATGCTTTTGCCGGGGACAGAACAGGAATGGAGTCTTAGAACTTAGTAAGTAATCTAGCTAGATATGCGTTAGATTATGATTTCTTTGGCTGAGAAATGGCTGAGAAATTAGACTGTGCTGAATAGAATGAATATTCTTGTCTTTGTGTCTTTCTTGAAACTTAAGGTTCTGCCTAGAGGGATTCTCTATGTTTTGAATCTAATTACCCTTTAAGGTATTTACCATCCTGATTTTACAGAGATGATTCTTTTTACCTTTTCTTATATTAAAATTCTTCTTGTAAGAAATTGAATGCTTTTTTCATTGTTCTTAAGATCTAATGGTTTGGGTCTGTGGTCACCTATGCAAATTGGTGAGGATTTTTATCAAGCCTTCCCCAGGCAGGGGGGTACAAGGTTTTGGTGAGGATTTTGGAGGGAAAGACATTCCCAAACAACGTTTTCCCAATAAACCCAGTCGAACATTTGGTGGCGGCAGTGGAAGTCCAAGGGCAAAAGGTAAAATAGTTTGTACCTTGGGGAAGTTTTAACCTAAGCTGGTAAAAGTAAGCTTAGGAGGTTTTCATGCAGGTCCCCACATCTGTACCCTAGAGTTCAGAGTGGGGAAGGAACCTTGACAATCCACGATGACTCGAAGATCTTTCTCCTGATTAGTTGTAGCTAAATTAGCTCCCATCATATTGTATGTATAGTTGGGGTTATTTTTTCCAATGTGCATTACTTTACATTTATCCACATTAAATTTCATTTGCCATTTTGTTGCCCAATCACTTAGTTTTGTGAGATCTTTTTGAAGTTCTTCACAGTCTGCCTTGGTCTTAACTATCTTGAGCAGTTCAGTATCGTCTGCAAACTTTGCCACCTCACTGTTTACCCCTTTCTCCAGATCATTTATGAAGAAGTTGAATAGGATTGGTCCTAGGACTGACCCTTGGAGAACACCACTAGTTACCCCTCTCCATTCTGAAAATTTACCATTTATTCCTATCCTTTGTTCCCTGTCTTTTAACCAGTTCTCAATCCATGAAAGGATCTTCCTCTTATCCCATGACAACTTAATTTACGTAAGAGCCTTTGGTGAAGGACCTTGTCAAAGGCTTTCTGGAAATCTAAGTACACTATGTCCACTAGTTTCAGAGTAGCAGCCGTGTTAGTCTGTATTCGCAAAAAGAAAAGGAGTACTTGTGGCACCTTAGAGACTAACAAATTTATTAGAGCATAAGCTTTCGTGAGCTACAGCTCACTTCATCGGATGCATTATGTCCACTAGCTCCCCCTTGTCCACGTTTGTTGACCCTCTCAAATAACGCCAATAGATTAGTAAGACATGATCTCCATTTACAGAAACCATGTTGACTTTTGCGCAACAATTTATGTTCTTCTATGTGCAGACAGCTGCAGCGGCACAGGAGCTAGCAAACAGAGCTCTAAACAGGGGAGTTTGAGTGGGAGTTCTGTTGGAGGAGAAGGTAGTTGTACTTGGTTTTGTATTTTTAGTATTTGTGTGTGTGTAGGGGTTTTGTGCTGGGAGAGCAGCTGAGCCTGATTAGGGGGTGGGTCTTTGTGCTGAGAGAGCAGCTGAGCCCTGCCTAGGGGGTGGGGCTTCTGACTAGGGGCCCTATAAAGGTAGCCAGCCAGTCAGGCAGTGGCACAGACAACTGCAGTGGCACAGGTGCTAGCAAACAGAGCTCTAAACAGGGGAGTTTGAGTGGGAGTTTGGCTTGTGGTGCTTGTTTGGGGTTTGCTTTTTGCTGGGGGGTGTGTGGTCTTTTTGGTGTGGCTTGTGTTTCCCAGATTAACAGGATTTAGGTGGGAAGGAGATGACAGATACAGAGGCAGCTGTGGGAGTGACTCCTGTAGTGAAAGACACATTGAGGATGACTGGATGTGGAAGCTGTGGTATGTACATGATCCTGGAGGGGGTAAGAGTTTTTTCTGCATGAAATGCTGTCTGATAGAGCTGATGGAGGAAAAGATCTGAGGTTTGGAGATGAAGGTGGAAAGTCTGGTTGAGTTTAGGAAGGGGTTTGAGCAGATGATGGAGCAAAGATATGAGGTATCTGAAGGGAAAAGCTCAGACTCACAGATGGAAGCAGGGCTGGGGAATTTTGAGGAGAGACTGGATGAGGAAAGTGGTCAGTGGAAACATGTGACTCAAAGAACCAGGCAGAGAAAAAGACGGGCTAGTGAAGGAGAAATAGAGCTTAGGAACAGGTTTGCAGAGTTGGAAAATGAAGAAGGGGCTCAGCAGGTACTTGTTGAAGGTGGAAGGGTAAGGAAGAAGAGAAGAGAGGCTAGTCCTATAGAAAAAGGGGAAGAGTCAAGGGAGACTATACCAAATATGAGCCCCAGGAGGATACAGGATGGGTTGAAGAGGATTATAAGGGAAAATAGGAATGGAAAGAACTTGCAGCCAGAGGGAACAGGGGAGAGACTGGAGAATAGCACCGTCACCAGGAAAAGGCAGGTCTATGTGATCGGGGACTCTTTATTGAGAAGAATAGACAGGCCTGTAACTAGCTGATCCTGAGAATAGAAGGGTGTGCTGTCTTCCGGGTGCTAAGATACGGGATGTAGGCCTGAGGTTGAAAAGGATCCTAAAGGGAGCGGGAAAGAATCCCCTAATTATCCTTCATGTGGGAACAAATGATACAGCCAGATTCTCGCTGGAAAGTATCAAGGGAGACTATGCTAGGCTGGGGAAGACACTTAAGGAAATTGAGGCTCAGGTGATCTTTAGCGGGATCCTTCCTGTTCCTAGAGAAGGGCAACAAAGGTCTGACAAGATTATGACTGTCAACAGATGGCTTAGGCAGTGGTGCTATAAGGAGGGCTTTGGGATGTATGGCCACTGGGAGGCATTCACGGACAGAGGTCAGTTCTCTCGGATGGACTTCATCTGAGTAGGGAAGGACATAGACTTCTAGGATCGAGGCTGGCACAACTGATTAAGAGAGCTTTAAACTAGGAATTGGGGGGGAGATGGATGGGAGATGTCCAGAAAATCTCCACGCCAGATTTTAGCATTGAGAGGGAAGAAGATGAAGTAAGAAAGGATACAGCCATGGGTAGGAGAATGTATATAAGGAGCGAGGGTGGTGTGGATACTAGTCTAATAGGTTATACTGGCTGTAGAACGACTGTGCCTAATAGGGTACAAAATGTGAGCGAGTCCAAACAGCAAAAATTAAGATGTTTGTGCGAGGAGTCTAGGTAACAAAATGGAGGAACTAGAGCTACTGGTGCAGGAAGTGAAACCAGATATTATAGGGATAACAGAAACATGGTGGAATAGTAGTCATGACTGGACTACAGGTATTGAAGGGTATGTGCTCTTTAGGAAAGACGGAAACAAAGGTAAAGGGGGTGGAGTAGCATTGTATATCAATGATGAGGTAGAATGTAAAGAAATAAGAAGCGATGCAATGGATAAGACAGAGTCCGTCTGGGCAAAAATTACATTGGGGAAGAAAATTAGTAAAGCCTCTCCTACGATAGTGCTTGGGGTGTGCTATAGACCTCCGGGATCTAATTTGGATATGGATAGAGCCCTTTTTAATGTTTTTAATAAAGTAAATACTAATGGAAACTGCGTGATCATGGGAGACTTTAACTTCCCAGATATAGACTGGAGGACCAGTGCTAGTAATAATAATAGGGCTCAGATTTTCCTAGATGCGATAGCTGATGGATTCCTTCATCAAGTAGTTGCTGAACCGACTAGAGGGGATGCCATTTTAGATTTGGTTTTTGGTGAGTAGCGAGGACCTCATAGAAGAAATGGTTGTAGGGGACAATCTTGGCTCAAGTGATCATGAGCTAATTCAGTTCAAACTAAATGGAAGGATTAACAAAAATAAATCTGCAACTAGGGTTTTTGATTTCAAAAGGGCTGACTTCAAAAATTAAGGAAATTAGTTAGGGAAGTGGATTGGACTGAAGAACTTATGGATCTAAAGGTAGAGGAGGCCTGGGATTACTTTAAATCAAAACTGCAGAAGCTATCGGAAGCCTGTATCCCAAGAAAGGGGAAAAAATTCATAGGAAGGAGTTGTAGACCAAGCTGGATGAGCAAGCATCTTAGAGAGGTGATTATGAAGAAGCAGAAAGCATACAGGGAGTGGAAGATGGGAGGGATCAGCAAGGAAAGCTACCTAATTGAGGTCAGAAGATGTAGGGATAAAGTGAGAGAGGCTAAAAGTCGAGTAGAGTTGGACCTTGCAAAGGGAATTAAAACCAATAGTAAAAGGTTCTATAGCCATATAAATAAGAAGAAAACTAAGAAGGAAGAAGTGGGGCCACTTAACACTGAGGATGGAGCGGAGGTTAAAGATAATCTAGGCATGGCCCAATATCTAAACAAATACTTTGCCTCAGTCTTTAATAAGGCTAAAGAGGATCTTGGGGATAATGGTAGCATGACAAATGGGAAGGAGGATATAGAGGTAGATATTACCATATCAGAGGTAGAAGCGAAACTGAAACAGCTTAATGGGACTAAATCGGGGGGCCCAGATAATCTTCATCCAAGAATATTAAAGGAATTGGCACCTGAAATTGCAAGCCCATTAGCAAGAATTTTTAATGAATCTGTAAACTCAGGAATAGTACCGAATGATTGGAGAATTGCTAATATAGTTCCTATTTTTAAGAAAGGAAAAAAAAGTGATCCGGGTAACTACAGGCCAGTTAGTTTGACATCTGTAGTATGCAAGGTCCTGGAAAAAATTTTGAAGGAGAAATTAGTTAAGGACATTGAAGTCAATGGTAAATGAGAAAAAATACAACATGGTTTTACAAAAGGTAGATCGTGCCAAACCAACCTAATCTCCGTTTTTGAAAAAGCAACAGATTTTTTAGATAAAGGAAATGCAGTGGATCTAATTTACCTAGATTTCAGTAAGGCATTTGATACCGTGCCACATGGGGAATTATTAGTTAAATTGGAGAAGATGGGGATCAATATGAACATCAAAAGGTGGATACGGAATTGGTTAAAGGGGAGACTGCAACGGGTCCTACTGAAAGGCGAACTGTCAGGTTGGAGGGAGGTTACCAGTGGAGTTCCTCAGGGATCGGTTTTGGGACCAAACTTATTTAATCTTTTTATTACTGACCTTGGCACAAAAAGTGGGAGTGTGCTAATAAAGTTTGCAGATGATACAAAGCTGGGAGGTATTGCCAATTCGGAGAAGGATCGGGATATTATACAGGAGGATCTGGATGACCTTGTAAACTGGAGTAATAGTAATAAGATGAAATTTAATAGTGAGAAGTGTAAGGTTATGCATTTAGGGATTAATAACAAGAATTTTAGTTATAAGTTGGGGATGCATCAATTAGAAGTAACGGAAGAGGAGAAGGACCTTGGAGTATTGGTTGATCATAGGATGACTATGAGCTGCCAATGTGATATGGCTGTGAAAAAAGCTAATGTGGTTTTGGGATGCATCAGGAGAGGCATTTCCAGTAGGGATAAGGAGGTTTTAGTACCGTTATACAAGGCACTGGTGAGACCTCACCTAGAATACTGTGTGCAGTTCTGGTCTCCCATGTTTAAAAAGGATGAATTCAAACTGGAGCAGGTACAGAGAAGGGCTACTAGGATGATCCGAGGAATGGAAAACTTGTCTTATGAAAGGAGACTTAAGGAGCTTGGCTTGTTTAGCCTAACTAAAAGAAGGTTGAGGGGAGATATGATTGCTCTCTATAAATATATCAGAGGGATAAATATAGGAGAGGGAGAGGAATTATTTAAGCTCAGCACCAATGTGGACACAAGAACAAATGGGTATAAACTGGCCACCAGGAAGTTTAGACTTGAAATCAGACGAAGGTTTCTAACCATCAGAGGAGTGAAGTTTTGGAATAACCTTCCAAGGGAAGCAGTGGGGGCAAAAGATCTATCTGGTTTTAAGATTCTACTCGATAAGTTTATGGAGGAGATAGTATGATGGGATAATGGGATTTTGGTAAGTAATTCATCTTTAAATATTCAGGGTAAATAGGCCAAATCCCCTGAGATGGGATATTAGATGGATGGGATCTGATTTACTATAGAAAATTCTTTCCTGGGTATCTGGCTGGTGAATCTTGCCCATGTGCTCAGGGTTTAGCTGATTGCCATATTTGGGGTCGGGAAGGAATTTTCCTCCAGGGCAGATTGGAGAGGCCCTGGAGGTTTTTTTGCCTTCCTCTGTAGCATGGGGCATGGTTGACTGGAGGGAGGCTTCTCTGCTCCTTGAAGTTTTGAACCATGATTTAAGGACTTCAATAGCTCAGACATGGGTGAGGTTTTTTCACAGGAGTGGGTGGGTGACATTCTGTGGCCTGCGCTGTGCAGGAGGTCGGACTAGATGATCAGAATGGTCCCTTCTGACCTTAGTATCTATGAATCTATGTGTCTGACAATTTTATTCTTTACTATTTTCAGAGTGGCAGCCGTGTTAGTCTGTATTCGCAAAAAGAAAAGGAGTACTTATGGCACCTTAGAGACTAGGTGTCACAAGTACTCCTATTCTTTACTATTGTCTCTACTGACATTATACTTACTGGTCTGTAATTGCCAGGATCACCTCTAGTGCACTTCTTAAATACTGGCATTACATTAGCTATCTTCCAGTCATTGGGTACAGTAGCTGATTTAAAGGACAGGTTACCAACCATAGCTAATAGTTCCATAATTTCACATTTGAGTTCTTTCAGAACTCTTGGGTGAATGCCATCTGGTCCCAGTGACTTGTTACTGTTAAGTTTCTCAATTAATTCCAAAACCTCCTCTAGTGACACTTCAATCTGTGACAATTCCTCAGATTTGTCACCTACAAAAGATGGCTAAGGTTTGTAAATCTCCCTAACATCCTCAGTCGTGAAGACTGAAGCAAAGAATTCATTTAGTTTCTCTGTGATGACTTTATCGTCTTTAAGTGCTCCTTTTGTATCTCGATCGTTCAGGGGCCCCACTGGTTGTTTAGCAGGCTTCCTGCTTCTGATGTACTTAAAAAACATTTGAGTTTTGGGCTAGCTGTTCTTCAAACTCCTTTTTGGCTTTTCTTATTACATTTTTACATTTAATTAGGCAATGTTTATGCTCCTTTCTATTTGCGTCAGTATGATTTGTCTTCCACTTTTTAAAAGATGCCTTTTTCTCTCACTGCTTCTTCTACATGGTTGTTAAGCCATGGTGACTCTTTTTTAGTTCTTTTACTAGGTTTTTTAATTTGGGGTATACATTTAAGTTGAGCCTCTATTATGGTGTCTTTGAAAAGTGTCCATGCAACTTGCAGGGGTTTCACCCCAGTCACTGTACCTTTTTAATTTCTGTTTAACTAACTTCCTCATTTTTGCATAGTTCCCCTTTCTGAAATTAAATGCCACAATGTTGGACTGCTAAAGTGTTCTTCCCAGCACAGGAATGTTAAGTGTTATTATATTATGGTCACTATTTCCAAGCAGTCCTGTTATAGTTACCTCTTGGACCAGATCCTGCGCTCCACTCAGGACTAGATCGAGAGTTGCCTCTCCCCTTGTGGCTTCCTGTACCAGCTGCTCCAAGAAGCAGTCATTTAAAGTATCGAGAAATTTTGTCTCTGCATTTCGTCCTGAGGTGACATGTACCCAGTCAATATCCCCATAATTGAAATCCCTGCGGAACCACCTGATCAACATCCACTACAGCAAACAGGGACAGTTTAAGGATGAGCTCTCAAAACTGGATACTCTCATAAAAAAACAACCTTCCACACAAACCTCCTCATGGCTGGACTTTACAAAAACTAGACAAGCCATTTGCAACACACACTTTGCTTCTCTATAAAAGAAAAAGGACACTAAACTATCTAAACTACTACATGCCACAAGGGGCCACAACAGTGGTTCCCTTAACCCACCCAGCAATATTGTTAATCTATCCAACTATACTCTTAGCCCAGCAGAAGAATCTGTCCCATCCTGGGGCCTCTCCTTCTGTCCCTCCACTCCCACAAACATGATACAGTTCTGTGGTGACCTATAATCCTATTTTTGATGCCTCCAACTCAAGGAATATTTCCAACACACCTCTGAACAACATACTAACCCACAGAGAGCTTCCTACCAAGACTACAAAAAGGAGGACTCTGGGTGGACTCCTCCTGAAGGTCGAAACAACAGACTGGACTTCTACATAGAGTGCTTCCGCCGACGTGCACGGCCTGAAATTGTGGAAAAACAGCATCACTTGCCCCATGACCTCAGCCATGCAGAACACAATGCCATCCACAGCCTCAGAAACAACTCTGATATCTTAATCAAAAAGGCTGACAAAGGAGGTGTTGTCGTCATCATGAATAGGTCGGAATATGAACAAGAGGCTGCTAGGCAGCTCTGCAACACCACTTTCTACAAGCCATTACCCTCTGATCCCACTGAGGGTTACCAAAAGAAACTACAACATTTGCTCAAGAAACTCCCTGAAAAAGCACAAGAACAAATCCGCACAGACACATCCCTGGAACCCCGACCTGGGGCATTCTATCTGCTACCCAAGATCCATAAAACTGGAAATCCTGGACGCCCCATCATCTCAGGCATTGGCACCCAGACAGCAGGATTGTCTGGCTATGTAGACTCCCTCCTCAGGCCCTATGCTACCAGCTCTCCCAGCTATCTTCGAGACACCACTGACTTCGTGAGGAAACTACAATCCATCGGTGATCTTCCTATAAACACCATCCTGGCCACTATGGATGTAGAAGCCTCTACACCAACATTCCACACAAAAATGGACTACAAGCCGTCAGGAACAGTATCCCCGATAATGTCACGGCTAACCCCTGGTGGCTGAACTTTGTGACTTTGTCCTCACCCATAACTATTTCACATTTGGGGACAATGTATACCTTCAAATCAGCGGCACTGCGATGGGTACCCGCATGGCCCCACAATATGCCAACATTTTTATGGCTGACTTAGAACAACGCTTCCTCAGCTCTCGTCCCCTAATGCCCTTACTCTACTTGCGCTACATTGATGACATCTTCATCATTTGGACCCATGGAAAAGAAGTCCTTGAGGAATTCCACCAGGATTTCAACAATTTCCAACCCGCCATCAACCTCAGCCTGGACCAGTCCACACAAGAGAGCCACTTCCTGGACACTATGGTGCTAATAACCGATGGTGACATAAACACCACCCTATATCGGAAACCTACTGACCGCTATTCCTATCTACATGCCTCCAGCTTTCATCCAGACCACATCACACGATCCATTGTCTACAGCCAAGCTCTGTGATACAACCGCATTTCCTCCAACCCTCAGACAGAGACAGACACCTACAAGATCTCTATCATGCATTCTTACAACTACAATACCCACCTGCTGAAGTGAAGAAACAGATTGACAGAGCCAGAAGAGTACTCAGACGTCACCTACTACAGGACAGGCCCAACAAAGAAACTAACAGAACGCCACTAGCCATCACCCTCATTCTACAACTAAAACCTCTCCAACGCATCACCAAGGATCTACAACCTATCCTGTGAGAGCATCGCTCTCACAGATCTTGGGAAACAGGCCAGACCTTGCTTACAGACAGCCCCCCAACCTGAAGCAAATACTCACCAGCAACCACACACCACACAACAGAACCACTAACCCAGGAACCTATCCTTGCAACCAAGCCCGTTGCCAACTGTGTCCACATATCTATTCAGGGGACACCATCATAGGGCATAATCACATCAGCCACACTATCAGAGGCTCGTTCATCTACACATATACCAATGTGATATATGCTACCATGTGCCAGCAATGCCCCTCTGCCATGTACATTGGCCAAACTGGACAGTCTCTACACAAAAGAATAAATGGACACAAATCAGATGTCAAGAATTATAATATTCAAAAACTAGTTGGAGAACACTTCAATCTCTCTGGTCACTCAATTACAGACCTAAAAGTGGCAATCATTCAAAAAAATAACTTCAAAAACAGACTCCAACGAGAGACTGCTGAATTGGAATTTAATTTGCAAACTGGATACAATTAACTTAGGCTTGAATAGAGACTGGGAGTGGATGGGTCATTATACAAAGTAAAACTATTTCCCGATGTCTATCCTCCCCCCCACTGTTCCTCAGACTTTCTTGTCAGCTGCTGGAAATGGCCCATCTTGATTATCACTACAAAAGGTTTTTCCCCCTCCCCCCCCCACTCTCCTGCTGGTAATAGCTCACCTTAAGTGATCACTCTGGTTACAGTGTGTATGGTAACACCCATTGTTTCATGTTCTCTGTGTATATAAATTTCCCCACTGTATTTTCCACTGCATGCATCTGAAGTGAGCTGTAGCTCACGAAAGCTTATGCTCAAATAAATTTGTTAGTCTCTAAGGTGCCACAAGTACTCCTTTTCTTCCCACTATTATTGAGTTATTTTGATAGCCTCTCTAATCTCCCTTAGCATTTCATCGTCACTATCACTGTCCTGGTCAGGTGGTCAATAATAGATCCCTACTGTTATATCCTAGTAGAGCATGGAATTACTATCCATAGAGATTCTGTGGAACATGTGGATTCATTTAAGATTTTTATTTCATTTGATTCAACATTTTCTTTCTTAGATAGTGCCCACTCCCACCCCCACCTTGCACGACCTGTTCTGTCCTTCCGATATATGTTGTACCCCAGAATGATTGTGTCTCATTGATTGTCCTCACTCCACCAGGTTTCTGTGATGCCTATTATATCAATATCCTTTGTGACAGGGTCAGGCCAGATGGCTACAGGAGAGTGATAGAAGGCAGATATATTAGCCACAGGTTAAGTAGGTCCCTTTTCCCTGGGTAAGGTAACAGGGAGGGTTCCAGAACAATCAGGAACCTTCTGGAGACCCTATGACACTGCTCCTTTTAATTTCCATTTCACTGGCCTACTGATTTTTGAATAGTTTCCCTTTTTCAAGTTAAATACTACTGTGGTAGGTTTCTTTGGTATTTTCCCCCTACAATGATGTGAAATATAATTACAGTATGGTCGCTATTACTAAGCGGTTCAGCTATATTCACCTCTTGGATCAGATCCTGTGTTCCACACAGGACTAAATCAAGAATTGCCTTTCTAGCTGCTCCGACACATAGCCCCTTGCTGCAGCAAACACCCCTCATTTACCACTCACACATCAACACAAAGCTCCCTGCAAAACACACACACTCACCTCCCTCACTTATAGTTACCATAAAACCGTAAACTTGAGCAGCAAAGCCGCAGCTCAGCGCTAGTAATGGAAAGAGGGATGTCTTTGTGCATCTACTACGGCATAATTTAGAGGTATCTAGTAGATGGGGTACTGGGCTGGAAGTCAAGACACCTGTGTTCTTTCTCCAGTTCTGCCACTTGCCTGCTGGGTGTGGTTGCCAACCTTCAGGTTGCACAAAACCGAACACTCTAGCTCCGCCCCTTCACTGAGGCCCCACCCCCCACTCACTAAATTCCCTCTCCCTCAGTGGCTTGCTCTCCCCCACCCTCACTCACTTTCACTGTGCTAGGGCAGAGGGTTGGGGTGCGGGAGGGGATGAGGGCTCTAACTAGGGGTGCAGGCTTTGGCGTGGGGCTGGGGTTGAGGGGTTTGGGATGCAGGAGGGTGCTCCAGGTTAGGGGGGTCAGGGCTGGGCCATGGGGCTAGGGGTGGGCTTACCTTGGGTGGCTGCCAGTCAGCGGCACAGCAAGGGGGGGAGCTAAGGCAGGTTGCCAGCCTGTCCTGGCACCATGCTGCATGCGCCCTGGAAGCAGCCAGCAAGTCCAGGTCCTAGGTGGGGGCGGGGGAAGGGGACAGGAGGTGCCAGGTGCTGCTCTCGCCTGCAGGCACCAACCCCACCAACTCCCATTGGCCGGGCAGGGGCAGTGCACAGAGCCCCGTGGGCCCCCCACCTAGGAGCCGGACCTGCTGGCCGCTTCTGGGGCACAGTGTGGAGCCAGGACAGGTTGGCACTAGCCTACCTTAGTACCACAGCACCACCAACCACACTTTTAATGGCCCAGTCAGCGGTGCTGACCAGAGCCACCAGGGTCCCTTTTCGACCGGGTGTTCCCATCAAAAACCAGACACCTGGTCACCCTACTGCTGGGTGACTCATGGCCAGTTCCCTTCCCCTCGCTGTGCCTCACTTTACCCTCCCACTCTGTGCCTAGGGTTGCCAATTCTGGTCGATTTCATTCCATGACATAACCTTCCATTAAAAATTCAGCTTTAATTCCTTGAGACTCCAGGACAATCCTGGAGCTCTGGCAACCCTACCTGTGCCTGTGTAGGCTGTGAGCTCTTTGGGACAGGGACTGTCTCTCACTGTGTGTGTGCCACGCCGACACAATGAGGCCCTGATCCCAGCTGGAGTCTAGGCCTGGTACCAATAATCATTAAATGAAAAAAAAAAAAAAAATTTGGAGTCACCTATCGGTACTCGATTGAGGAGGCCTAAGCGCGCTAAGTCGTTTGATTGGCGTCGCCTGCCCTCTCGGCCTGGGCCGGGCCAGCGCTTTCAGCGCTCGGCTGCTTCTGCCTGGCGGTTCCCGCTGTCGCGTTGGCAGCGGGCAGGCCGGGCGTAGCGCATGCGCAGCAAGGACGGGGGCGCCCCTGGCTGCGTGGTGCGGTGACGGGAGCCGCCCGGGACTCCAAAGCGGCCGCCCCTCCCCCCCCGGCGCCGTCATGACCAACGGTGAGAGGCGGGTGTAGCCCGGTGTGTCCTGCCCGAGCTGGGACGCCTGGGTTCCGGGGGGGGCCGGCTGTGGGGGGAGAGTGACTCGGGGGCGGGGGGGAGAGTGACTCGGGGGCCGGCCCTGGGGGGCGGGGGGGGGGGGAGAGTGACTGGGGGGGAGGGTGACTCGGGGGCGGCCGTGGGGGGCGGGGGGGGAGGGTGACTTGGGGGGAGGGTGAGTGGGGGGCCGGCCCTGGGGGGCGGGGGGGGAGAGTGACTGGGGGCGAGGGTGAGTGGGGGGCGAGGGTGACTGGGGGGCGGGGGGGGAGGGTGACTCGGGGGCGGCCGTGGGGGGCGGGGGGGAGAGTGACTCGGGGGGAGGGTGACTCGGGGGCTGGCCCTGGGGGGCGGGGGGGGAGAGTGACTGGGGGGGAGGGTGAGTGGGGGGCGGGGGGGAGGGTGACTGGGGGGGAGGGTGAGTGGGGGGCGGGGGGGAGGGTGACTCGGGGGCGGCCGTGGGGGGCGGGGGGGAGAGTGACTCGGGGGGAGGGTGACTCGGGGGCTGGCCCTGGGGGGCGGGGGGGGGAGAGTGACTGGGGGGGAGGGTGAGTGGGGGGCGGGGGGGAGGGTGACGCGGGGGCGGCCGTGGGGGGCAGGGGGGGAGGGTGACTCGGGGGGAGGGTGACTGGGCGGCGGGGCGGAGAGTGACTCGGGGGCTGGCCCTGGGGGGCGGGGGGGAGAGTGACTCGGGGGGAGGGTGACTGGGGAGCCGGCCCCGGGGGGCGGGGGGGAGAGTGACTCGGGGGCGGCCAGGGGATGACCCAAGGCAAGTCCTGCTGCAGCCGCTGACACTCGCCTCGCCTCGCAGCCTACTCGCTGGACGGGGTGCTGGTCTTCGGCCTCCTCTTCGTCTGCACCTGCGCCTACTTCCGGAAGGTGCCGAGGCTCAAGGCCTGGCTGCTGTCGGAGAAGCGCGGGGTCTGGGGCGTGTTCTACAAAGGTAAGGGGGGCGGGGACCCCGAGGGGTCTTCAGCGTTGCAACGCTCCCCTCACAGAGGGCGCGAGGCCACTTGCTCTGGGAAACCCGCTGGGCAGGCTAGAGCCAGGCACTGGAGCCAAGACACCTGGGTTTGCTCCTGATTCCCTGTAACTTCCTTCTTGGGGGAAGGCAGCTGCTGAACCTTTCCATCAGTAAAATGGGTCTGACGCTTACCTACAACACTTCGGTGTTTCGAGCCTTAGGGAGGGTCATTCTGAGTGGTGTGCTGGAGATGCTATGTATCTTCATTTTGTCTTTCAGCTGCAGTGATTGGCACCAGACTTCATGCAGCAGTGGCTATATCCTGCATTGTGATGGCTTTTTATGTTCTGTTCATCAAATGAATCTCAAGGCTTCGACGCACAAATCTGTTTGGGAGAAGCTGCTGAAAAGGAGGACTTACCTGAGGCGGGGAGAGAGGTCAATATTTAATCTCTTTAAAGGAATGGACAGAGCCCAGTTTGGCGATGCCAAGAGGAATGCCCCAATTACCAAGCCTCTTCCAAACCAAGAGAGTGACCCTCTGGTCTTCACAATGGCTCCAAGTTCTTTGTGTTTTCAGCAAAGAGAGAGGATGTTTTTATCTTCCTATCCCTTTATAAAGTAATCAGCAAAGATCACTTAATGTAGGGATGTACACAAATCAAATAGTCTTTCCTATAACATTATACAGTCAGTGTAAGGAAAGCGTCCTGTTCTGTTTCACAGTTAATTGCTTGGGCCTACCAAAATGGTTACAAATTTCAGTTTGGCAGAACATAGATGGGAACGGTTTGCATTTAAGCTATTTTTAGAGATAATTTCTTTAAGTCCCAATAAGTGTAGTAAGAACAGCAGGGGAGGCAGATACATTGACTGTAATGACACTTTTGTGTTAGAGCTATGTATTTTGGGGCCCTAAGACTAGGGAGATGATATCCTAAACTGAAATTTCTCAATAGATAACAAAGTGAAACCCATCAAACATGGTTCTGAAGACTACCTTCTATATTCACGTAAGAAGGTTTTCAAGCAGAAAGTAGATCTGGATTGCAATGGGCAGCAAATCACTGTTCAGTGATAGCAGTGTGTTGTTAGTGTAAATGTAGCACGAGATAGAGGTGGATAGAAGAGTGCTTGCTCATCTGGGACCCTGACATACTGTACAAATCATCCTTGTCCTTGAACGATGTCATGGATGAAAGTGGTTTAGAAGCCAACACAAGCCTTGATGTTTATACCAAGGAGGGAGGGGGTGGGAACACTATGTAACTAAACTTAATAGTAAAGATAATGTCTAAGCCACATTTTAACATCACAACTTGTATATTTGGAAAGTGTATAGATTGTTAAAGACAAATGCCTCCTCTACTGATGTTATTCTGTATTTTATTTCCACCTCTAATGGGCCTGATTTCTCAATTTGTTTTTCACCTCTCTTGAGCTGCTCTCTCCAGCTTCTACACACCCAGATTGAAATGTAGGAATCAATCCCCTACAGTAGTTGCAGTGAAGGGATCACTCAACTACTTTTTTGTAGCTTAGTTTTTTAAAATTCTCCATTGTTTATAAAATCCTGAATAAAAAACTTGCCAATAAAATGTCTTTTCCCTACTGACTTTGTCCATTGTCATTTGGCAAAGGCTGAGGTATTCCCTTCCCAGCCTCACTTTGCCTTTCTAGGGGCCAGCACCCACTGGAGTCAATGGGAGTCTTTCCATTGACTTGGTCGGCTTTTGATCAGGTCTCAGTGGAATATGGAGGGTTTTTTTAAGGTACCTTATTTGTGCACCTGTTTCACTAGTGTTGGCAGGGATGTGAATGGGTCTGGTTAACCATGTGCTACCAAGAGCTGGGAGGGCAGCTCAGGGATTTGATGTCGCAAACTGTTTTCTGTCTGTTTAGTTTTTCATTTCCAGAGCAGTGGAGTTCTAGAACTACTTAGAATGCAGATGGCATTTTTAGTTATGTTGTATCACCTTCTTTAAAGCCCAGTGACCTGTCACCTTAAAGAGCAGCTGTTCAATTAATGTACACATGGAGAATGTTTCACAGGAAAGTACTGTCCCATTAACTCAAGTGTGTGATGGGGACTCAATGTAGCTCCCATGAATGTCAGGCTGGGGCAGGGGGTTGGGGTGCAGGAGAGAGTGCTGTGTGCAGGAAGGGGCTCAGGGCAGGGGGTTGGGGTGCAGGAGGGGGTGTGGAGTGTGGGAGGGTACTCCAGGTTGGGGGGCAGGAGGGATGCGGCAGGGGGCTCAGGGCAGGGGGTTGGGGTGTGGGGTGCAGGAGGGGTTTGGGGTGCGGACTCCGGCGCTACTTACCTGGAGCGGCTCTGGGGTGGCAGCAGCGCGCAGTGGGGCTAAGGCAGGCTCCTGCCTGCCCTGGCCCCATGCTGCTCCCGGAAGCAGTCGGTATCACACCTTGTGGGTACCTCCCCCGAAGCTCCCATTGGCTGCAGTTTCCCCATTCCCAGCCAATGGGAGCTGCGGAGGGAGAGGGGGCAGTGCCTGCAAGCAAGGGCAGCATGCAGAGCCCTCTACACTCCTTCCCTGGGGCCACAGGGATGTGGTGCCGGCTGCTCCCAGGAGCAGCGCAGGGCTGGATCCAAAGCCCTGACAGGCCATAGTTTGCCCACTGCTGTGTTGGGGGAGGGTATCAGACATTTAAGTTGGTGTTCTGAGGGACTGTGAAAGCTAAAGATGGTATAACATCTACAGTAGGTTCTCCTACAGCCCCCAGACCCTAATATCTGGGCACCTCATAATCTTTAATGTGTTTATCCTCACTCCCCCTATGCAGGGGGGCAGTATGACTCCCATTGTACAGAGGGGGACCTGAGGCACAGTGCGACTAAATCACTAGCCCAAGGTCACACAAGAAGACTGTGGTAGAGCAGGGACTTGAACCTGAATCTTCTGTGTTGCATGCTAGCACCCTGTCTGCTTTGCCACCCTTCCTCTCATATGGCCCCTTTCTACTTCTCTGATTTTGCTCCTTGGTGAATGAATGTGGTAGCTTCTTAATGTACTGTTTGGATTTGCTAAAAAGAATTCCAGCCCTCACCTAGAATGGAATCTAAACTGACCCTGTTGTAGCAGAGCCTGGAAACCACATCCGCTCTCTCCAGTCTGGTTACTGGCTAGATGGAGCTTGTACTAGCCTTATGGCAGAGGGCACGGCAGGACAGAATTTGAGAGTGGGCTGACTATGCAGTTGAACAGATGGAGGAATTTCATTCAACAAAGTTTTAAGAGTTTAAGGCTGGAAAAAGAAAAGGAGTACTTGTGGCACCTTAGAGACTAACAAATTTGTTAGTCTCTAAAGTGCCACAAGTACTCCTTTTCTTTTTGCGAATACAGACTAACATGGCTGCTACTCTAAGGCTGGAAAGGATCAGCAGAATATCTAGACTGATCACCTCTAGCACCCACACACTAAACCCAACAACCAACTTTAGACCCAAATATTATAGCCCCTCAGGAATCTAAATTAGTATATCCCTTCTCTGCTAACAAAACTAATGTTCCCAGGTCCTGCTACAGCATGGTAGGGAGTTAGCATGTTATAGCAGTTTGTTCTGGCCTGCACAGATGTGGTGACTGATGTAATGGAATTGTGCTAGACGGGGCCTGTGTGTGCCTGCATTGGGCGTGATCTACGCTGCATAGACAAAACCAGAAGTCACACAAGCGCTGGAAGTTATGTACCGAGTAAACTAGGAGATCAGAATATATTTCTCAAACTAAAATGCAAATCACAGAAAAATACAGAGGGAAAAAACGGAATATTTAGAGCCAGAGAATTGATGGTGACTTTCCCTGGCCTTCCTGCATATGCACAGATCTGGGCACTGATCTACCTCACATTTGTATTTGTGCAGGTTAGGTTTTCTGTCAGTGTCACTAAAACAAGGCGATTTCGCACTATGGAGCTGTCCTAGACACTGTGGACTTTGCCCACTCGGGTTTGAGACTGATGCTGGAAGGCGTTTAACATACCTGCTGGTTCTGAGCCAGTGAGATGTTTAATGACAGGTTTCAGAGTAGCAGCCGTGTTAGTCTGTATTCGCAAAAAGAGAAGGAGTACTTGTGGCACCTTAGAGACTAACAAATTTATTAGAGCAAAAGCTTTCGTGAGCTACAGCTCACTTCATCGGATGCTGTAGCTCACGAAAGCTTATGCTCTAATAAATTTGTTAGTCTCTAAGGTGCCACAAGTCCTCCTTTTCTTTTTGAGATGTTTAAGTCTCCTAGTGTGTGAAAATCTCCCCTCAGTCAAACGTACAATTTTTTCAGCTGATCCTCGTTTATACGTTTTGTTAAAATCATGTTGTTTGCTGGAGACGCGGAGATTTCCCGGTTCCAGCTCACCCTGCCCAGGTCCTGGCTTGGGGCAAAAGGAGCTGGAGGAGAAAAGCCGCGGGCCACATCAGAGGGTTGCGTGGAGGCCTCCCGGCCGAAGAGGGCGCCCGAGAGCGGCCGCGGCCCGTCCTGGGAGAGCTCTATGGAGGAAGCTGGGGCTCCCAGGATGCAGTGCGGACCCAGGCTGTATAAAAGGGCGTTGCCGCGCGCGCGGCGCTCCAGCAGGGGAGCGGGGGTGCGGGACGAGGGTGGGCGGGGGTGCGGGGGCGGGGGGTGCGCGTGCGGCGCTGCTGAGATCCCGGCTACACGCTGATCTTATTCGATCGGGCCGGGGGCGGCCGCCCGGCCCGAGATGAGAAGACCCCTCCCGCGAAGCCCGCGGGCGCTGTGCGGGGAGCAGAGCGCGGAGGCCGCCGCCGGCCCGCCCGGCGCTCAGAGGTGATGAGTCGATCAGATAGACGAGGCCGCGGCCCATGAGTATCGAGGCGATTCTGATCTGAGCCCGGCCGCGCGGGGGGGTGGGGGAGAGGGTGCAAAGCGACCGCTGTGCGCGTGCGCGGGGGGGGGGGGGCGCGAGGCAAGTGCTGCGGGGCAGCTGCTGGAGGCTCTGTTCTCGGCTCCCCCCAGGGCAGTAACGCCCCGGCCTGCCCCTTCCAGCCGGCTGGGCCACTGTGTTCACAGGGAAGCGTTGGACCCTGGAGTCCTACGGTGTCCGGCTAGCAGCCCCAGCCAGCCTTGTGGCTCCATCTGTCCCTGGAACACGTGGCCCTTCATCTCTTCCTAAGGAGTGCAGGCCGCTCGGGGCTCTTCCCGCTGGGCGGAGGGGCTGGAGGGCATGGGGATCAAGCTCATAAAAAAATACTGTAAATCTGCATTTAAACGTGGTGGTGGCAGCCTGTTGTTCTGCGCCGTTGGCCACAGGGTGATTTAGCTGCATGGCTGTCATATCCATCTAGCCTTCAGCGGTGCGAATATCAGGGCTGGAAGGGACCTCAGGAGGTCAGCTAGTCCAACCTCCTGCTCAAAACAGGAACAATCCCCAATTTTTGCCCCAGATCTCTAACCCTGGGTTTAGCAGGCCAGTGCTCAAACCACTGAGCTATCCCTTCCTGAACCCACCATGGCGGCTGGGTGGGGAGGGGCAGGTTTTCAAGAAGGCTCATCATGCTGTGTAGAGGAGATCTGGCCCCTTATTTTAGTGCTGTGAAGGGAACTGAGCTTTCAAAATGCAGGCCATAGTGTGTTACCCTCCACTCCTTAAAATCCCCCTTGTAATCTCTGGTGTTCAGCTCCCCAAATAGTATGCAGGCTGCAGTAGCTTAATATTCTCTAAAAGAAAATAAAAATGATCCTGCTCCTAGGGTTAATGGGTGACTGTAATGGGAGGGCACAAGGTGGTCTTTGCTCAAAGCTCCAATGGGAGTTTATAGCTCTCATTAAAACCACTTCAATGCTCCAGCCTTTGATTATTTTCCCTGCGTTTCTGGCCCTTCCAGGCAATTGCTGAGAGTATGGGTTTGTTTTGACACCCAAGGCCATTCTGCTTGGCATGTGTGCTCTGGGGTGACTGGGTTGGTATTGTGGGTGTGTTGTGTGAACTCCCAGCACTGGGAGTGCAGTACCCTTGTGAGCTGACAAGTAGCTCAGGAGTATCCTGGGGATACTTGCTTTGCACAGCCTAGTGCAAACAGCTTGAAGGTAATGGGGGTGATCTTACAGCAAATGTGGGGAGCAGGGCTGAAATGGGTGTGAGAGCAAGCTTGCATGGGGTGGAGAAACACAGCAATGCCCATCGACAGGTTTTCTGTCAATGGCTTACACATAAAATAACCTCCCACCCCCAATCACTAAAATGTAATGGTGTTATTAAAGGGGCACTGAAATCTAGCTCAGTTCTTCCTCCCAGAGCGTGCTTTCAGTGGCCTCTCTGAACCCCCTGGCACTGTCTGCTTCACTGACAAGACCCCAGCAGGTGTCATTCTGACATCACACGTACCATGGGGCCTGATCCTATGAACCGTCCCAAGGGATGCAGCCCTTACGTAGGTGAGTGAGCATATTGACTTCAGTGGGACTGCCTGAGTAGGAGCTGATGAGCTGTGGGTGATGAGTCTGATTGGCTGTAGTAATACATTAGTCATCCACATACAAGCAGGTGGAGCAGCCTCTTGGTGGCCTCTCACTGAGAGTGCTTCACTACACCAGGAAAAGCAATTTGGGGGGCTCAGGCTGGTATTCCAGTTCCTACATCCCACTTTTCAGCTCACTGTAATCCACAGAACTCTTGCTGAGCCTGTACACGGTGCCTGTTGCTGCTTCCCTCTAAATGAACGTATGCCTGTTTCCTGCCTGAACCCCAGAGGAATTCAGCTGCTCATCTTGCCTGCAGGGCCTGGGATACTGTGATGTGATGTGGGTTTCCCTCAATCCCACCTCTTGAAGCTGGTCCATGGTGTCTAAATAATGATAGTTGTGTTGGAGAGAGAATGACTCTAGCTCAGAAACAGCCAAGGTCCAATCCCTGAGCACCAGTCACATTTAATTATTCAGAGATTGGAGGAGACCCACAGCAGAATACCCAATGGCCCAGGGGTTTGGGCAAGCTCCTGAGGTGGGAGATCCCTCTTCCAATCCTCTTCTTCCCCTAGCAGAGCAGGGAATTGAGCCAGGCCTAACTCCTGAAAGGGGAGCTCTGCAACAAATCCACAAGCTTGATTTCTCTTCTGCTGAGGTATGGCCTACATTTTGGGTTGATATAGCTATGGTGCTCACAGGTGTACAAAACCCCCCACTCAGCGCTGTTGCTGTGCCAGGGTCTCCCCCAGGGTACACACAGCAAGGTGAATGGAAGAAAGTGTTCATCAACCTAGCTCCTGTTCTTGGGGACATGCTAGTCAGAAAACCCCCCCCCCCATTGTGGTGCTAGTCCCTGTAGCATAGAGGTGCCTTAGCCCTGATGGGAGTTGGAGGTTAACATGGCACTGAAACAAATTGGGGGTGGTGAGGTTCACACCTTTTGCTGCTGTAACATTTGGCTGGAGCTATGATTCTGGAAGACTGGTTAGCAGCCCATCCATCCTGCTGTCATCCTCTTCTATTGCCAAGAGAGGAAATTTTTTTTAATGGAAGAGTTTTTCAGACCAGTGAAGAATCATGTAGGGAGCCTACCATTGCTCTTTCCCTATTGTGCAGGCTAAGGCAGGGCTGGGCCAGCAATGAGTGTAGAGGAATAAACATGAGCTGATCCACAGCTCCAATAAACTGGTGTGTGGGAGTCTTGTTCTTGAGGCATACATAGAGGGAAATGAGCAGCTGCTCGTGTGAGTGAGGTGTAATGCAGACAGGTACTACAGTTGTATTTTCCACACAGGAAAGGTGCCTGAATTCTGACAAGCCTTATTGTCTGTCTCAATCGAGCACTTCACCTCTGACTGGCTGCTCCTACTCTAAGACCAACTATTCCCTAGAGGCGTTCAGACAAATACAAAGCAGCTGTAGAGTGGAGATCATCAAACTCCTTTCACCTATGGCCTAACCCTGGGGCTGGATGTGTCATGTATAACCATTGATCCTTGATAGGACTGATCTGCACATGGCTGTTTGCACCAGTATAAATGATCCTTTTAATTACACAGGTGTAAACCTCCACTATAGATCTACTTAATCTGGGTTATTTTAACCTGGTAATTTAATGAATTAACCTGGTTTAAATCCATCTACATTAGGTATTGGCACTGATGTAACTAATTCCATTTAGTCCATGCTAGTGCAAGCTTTCTGAGACAGACCAGCTGCAACTGGGCTTCCCCCAAACTACCTCATCTTAGAAAGCTGAGAGCTGGCTGCTTTAGTTTTCCCCCCACCCCCACTGGGAGCATCAGGTGAGTTTTCGAGCCCCAGGCTGGAGCTGTGCTAGTGCTGGGTGTTATGCAGGGGCTTGAATTACCTTGCTGAAGACCATTTGCTCACCATGGAGATGATGTGTGACCACATCCCATGACTCCTGAGCACATTCGTGCACCCATGCTGGAACCATTGTAAGGAGAGAGAAAAGCAACTCTTCCCAAGGGGACAGAGCTAAGGGGTGAACTTGCTGGCATGAAAGAGACCAAACAAATCACTTTAGCTTTTTTACAAAGCATCTTGCAGGGAAGCTGGATTTCTGTCCATGATGATTTAATCCCCAAATGGCAGGCACATAGGAACCCCCAATGCCAATCAGCCCATGGCTCCATATAGCCCTGTCTCCAGCTGCTTCAGTGCCCAGCTCCAGCTGCTTCACAGGGTGGTGTAAGAACCTTGGGAAAGCAGAATGGGGGGTAATCTGCCTCCACATTAGGTCTCATCCTGGGCTCTAATAAAGATGAGTTTGAGCTCTGCAGCAGGAAGGTTAATATCCCTGGATTTTCTTTCCATAGAAAAATCCCGTCCCTTTTAAAATCTTGCAAATTTGTGGCCTCAACTTCTTGTGGAAGTGAGTTCCATAGGTTAAGTATATTGTGTGAAAAAAATATTTCCTTGTATTAGTTCGGAATTTGCTGCCTTTTCAGTGGATTGAATGCCCCAATGTTTTTTAATGAATAAACCACCATGCTGCCATGTACGGTGCCTGCTCATGCCCACAGGCCAGCTTCTGGAAAACAGCCTCTTGTTTTAGGAGCCCTGATTATTGGAAGCCCAAGTTAATAAAGTGTCTGATTGGTTACCCACTGTCCCTTCAGGCTTTATTGGGGATTGTGGGTGCTGAACACCAAGTTGGGCCCCCAGAATTAGAGGATCAGACTGGGTGGCTGACTGGAGCCAAGTTGGAGCTGGAGAAGGTAGCATAACATACCGTGGGCTGAAGCATGAAGGTCAGTAGTTGCTGCTGAGATACTGTGTAGCTCTCAGCCTTCTGGCCCACAGGCAGGGGACAGAGCAATTACCTAGCAATGAGGGATGAATGCAGCAAAGAGGACAGGGAAACAAGACTGAAATTAAACGAAAATCTCTCCCTGTTCAGGGCTGTGTTTTTCTGGATGAGCTTTGCTGGCAGGGGTTTAATGCAAGCAGAGCAGACAGACGGTTCACTCAAGTTGGAAGTGGGTCCAGAGTCGCACAGCCAGGGCACAAGCCAACAAACTCCTCACTGAGAGAAGAAACTGCCGTTTTCCTTGCGGGAGTATCCACTGTTGGTGGCAGCTGTGTGGGGACACTCTAGGGAAGGAGAAAGTCATGTGATTACTACTACCAAGTGTGGAAGGTGGCATCAGGCCAGGCCTCACGCTGGAGTGAATGGGGACTCTGGTTCTAGTAGTTATCATACTTCACTCTTGTCCAGGGCATGGTGGGTGTAGATCTCCAAGTATGTCACAAAGGAAGGGCACCATCATTATTCCCATTATACAGATGGGGAAATGGAGGCAGGGATGTGCTGTGATTCACCCAGGGTCACAGAAGTGGGTGACACTCACCAGGTCTCCTGACTCCCAGGCCAATGCCCTATCCATAAGGTCATGCTGCCTCATGCATCCCCAGTTCTGACACAGGCTCACTGGGAGGCCTTGGGAGAGTCTCTTCAGTGAGTACTCAGTGCCTCTCTCAGACAGCCCCTAATCTCTGGGCCTCATAGCCTGGGGTCCTGCAGCCACCGATCCTTGCAGAATAGTTTCTGTTAGGTAGCTAGGATAAGATTTGCCCAGGCAGCCCCACACCACAGCCACACTGGAGCTGGGATCCCCATGTGGCTGATGGTAACAGTGCAGTGGAGCAGCCTCCACAGTGCCCTGCACTAAGGGAGCAGCCCTTTGTTACTGCCCCGCCAGCCGGTCCCTCGCCCTCCCAGACTCTCAACCTTGTGGGCTGTGATGCATTTTGAGGCCCATCCCACTGGCTGATCTCTGGTAAGATGGAGGCACAAGCAGCTGCCTGCTGGCCTTACCGATGGCTCCCTCGATGCTGTGGATCGACTCCTTTATGGGGCTGACCCAGCATCTCACAGACAGGCCTCTGGTTGTATGGTGCTCCACTGCAGGCGGCTCGGGTTCCTTCACAGGCTCGAGACCCTTCAGTGCTCTGGAGTAGGCAGGAGGGGAGGGAGAGGCATTAGAATTCCAGACTCTGCACTCCCTAGGTACGTGCCAGCACTTAGCCCATACCACCTGCATTCTGGTTGTGCCCCCTGGTGCTACTGTAACATAGAGAAACATCTGGGTGAGTTTAGTGCATGTGCTCAGGGCTCCCGACAAAGGGAACAGCAGCTCCTTGCAGCTATCCATGCTACTGGGTCTGACTGCAGGACTGAGAGCTTTCAAAGGGGAAAAACATGATCAGACCTTTCTTCCCCCTTTGGCAACATGCCCTTGGTAATGATCATGTGATCATCTTTCATGTATTAATTGCCTCTTGATTGGCTGTCAGGTGCAGCATCACTGGCCCCCAGGTTTCAAGGAGTGAGGCCCCCAAAGCCACAAGACTTCCCAGATGATGCTTTTGGGTTTCTTTGCCTCCTGCTTTCTGAGCCTCTCTGGTCAGACTCAAGGCACGTTTCCAAGCTTTTCTCTGCAGCCCAGAGGGCTGGAAATGTCCTTTGTATAAATAAAAGCTGAGAGTCTCCCACTCCAGGAGCTGGGGCTTGAAGAAAAACACCAAATATTGCAGGATGTGTGATAAAATCACAACAGTTGGCAACCCTGCAAAGAGCACAATATCCTGCCTGGTTCTGCCTCCTCCTTCTCCTCTATTTGTAGGGAGGGAGAAATTGATAATTAACAGCAACACTGTGGCCAGGTCTGTGATTGTGCCTCTGGGACACAAGGCTCTGCTGATGCCCTCCCCCCCCCCCCCGGCTCAGCCCGCAGGGATTGGAAGCCTGTAAAAAGCTGCCAAATAAGTTCCACTGGCTCCCAGCGGCAAGTTCAGATTGTTCCCACCCCAGTGCCTGAGAAGGGAGGGTGGCTATTGGCTGGAGGCCGAGCTAGGAGGATGTGGAGTCGGGGGCTGAGGAAGCAAGCTCAGGCTGAGGGTTCTGTTCTGAGCAGGGGTCCATTAGCCTTTATGCAGCGTGGGTAGCTGCTCTCTGGCCCAGCAAGAGGCTGCCACCAGCTACCATGGAACCCTTCCAGCTGGCTCCTATCCCATGCACAGGCTCTTAGTGGAATTAGCTACAAACCACAGGCATCCCCATGACCAGCTGGTACCTAGTGGGCACTCACCAGTGTGCTACCTAACCATGGGACCCGTTCAGAGCAGCGGTCAGGGTGACCAAGGCCATGCCACTCATCCTGCAGCGCCCAGCAAGCTGGCAAGGTCAGGAAGGGCCTAGGCACGTGCTGGCCAAGTGACTTGCTGATGTCTGGGCGGCCCTGAGTTTACCGACTGCTCTGCAGGGCCAGGATTTGTGCTGCTGGGGAGAAACGTCACAGGAACCCCAGGCGAGGCAGCAGACTGTGCAAAGGAACTGCCCTCCCATGAGCCTCGAATGCCCAAACCTGATGTAAACAGAGCAGCTCTTCTGTCCTGGGAGTCCTGCGTTTTTGGGTCTAGGCTGCAAACCCCTGTCTCTCCTAGCATCGTTCTCACAGTAACTAGCTGCAGCATATGGACTCTGAAGCCCCCTGCTAGTCATTAACTTCCAACACCCCACTCTTTTGTCGTGGTACTGGGGGCACCATCAGACCTGTCCACACCAGATCTCCTAGGTTTCTCTGTCCCTGGTGCTGCCAATGCTGTGATGAGCTAGCAGCATGCTGGGCTACATGCCAACACTGGGACTTTGTGACTGAGACCTTCTGCCCCGCCCCATTCCCTATCTGCCCCAGGGTGGTACCAAGCTCCCCTGCACTGGAATCTGGGCTCCTCCAAACCCCAGGCAAGTGGGTTGGAATGCGGGGGAATCCGGGCACAGCCTAGTACGGTTGGCCGATTGGGACAGATGGGTACAAAAATTGGGAACCAGGAGCTGGAGTCTTCAGCTGTATTGGCTGAAGGTCAGCTGCTGGGGCAGGGTCATTTTGGGAGCTGTTGCCAGGGAGGTGCCTTCTCTCCCCATAATGACCCTGCAGCACCACTGAACCTAGGCTTAGACCTCCTCCGTGCACAAGCCAAGAGGCCAGAATATTCTGCAGGATGCAGTCTTGTGACAGGGCACACCAGCCCCGCACTGGTCCAGCAGGAGTTAAGTCCACCCTATGGGCCAAGGAGGCCATGCCCCCATGGCTCAGCTGGGCATGAGCCAGCTGGAACCCAGGTATAAAAAGGAGCAACACAGCTCAGTTGGGGCTGACTGCTGAAAAGGGAGGATGCAGGAGCTGCTGAATCTCCAGACCGCAGAAGCTAGATATGACGAAAGATGCCCAAGAGGGGTTGGAGCTGCTGGCAGCTGCCCACATTGAGGAACCCTGGGATGCTGGGGATGCCAGGACCATCACACGAGGAGATGGGGTAGGAAGTGGCCCAGGGGGACGACCTATGAGGCTGAATGCTGAGACCGTGTTGCGGTGGGATCCCCCCACACCCAGTGGTGGAAGGTTCTGCCACTTTTAGGGCCCTAGGTGGAGTAGCGTAGGCCTGGATTCCCCTACCCCCTTCTGCCAACCCTTGGGGTGACAGTCTTCCCATCTTAGGCCAAGAGGTTTGCATTTGTCTGCTAAACCAGACCATCAGACCCTAGACTGTTTAACGCCACCCTACCAGAGGGCCTGGGGCAGTCAGACTGACTGACCATTAGGCCACACTTCCCTGAGGCTAAGGGAGGACAAGCGAACTCAGCCCCAGGACTGCAGTAGCCCTTGCCTCATTAAAGGGGATGGGGCGCACCAGCTGCGCGACAAGTCTGAACAGCCATTGCTACTGGTGCCCTTGCAGCTGTGAGCAGACTGCGGCATTTGCTGTCACCGATAAGGTGCTCCCAGAGGAGGCTGGGCCCTGCCTGAGATTGGGGAAAGGCCATTTGCTCATGCTCACCCATGGTCATCTAAGAGGGTCTCCTTGTGGATGACTATCTGGCTCTTGTCTCTGAGCTGCTCCTTGTGGTGGTTGTAGAGCGAGGTCAGCTTAAAATCCAGGCTGTCTCTGGGAACCTGCAGAAGGGTTCAGAGAGAGTCACTAGCCAGAGCCTCTGACAACTCTGGTAAAGGCATCTCATCCCTGGGTACTGCGTGGGCTTCACCCGTGGCAGGGGACAAATTATATTCTGCTGCAGCTCCACTGTCTGTGGGGAGTTACACAGGGAAGACTTTCTCTCTAGTTAGAGAAATTCTACTGGTTAGAGCAGGGGCATGGGAGTCAGGATTCCTGAGCTGTGCTCCCTGCTCTGGGAAGGGGAGGTATCCAAGTGGGTAGAACAGAGCAGTGAGCTCTGGAACGCCTAAGTCCTACTCTCAACTCTGCCACAGATGCACTGTGTGACCTGGGCAAGTTGTATTGCCTTTCTGCATCTCGGTTTCCCTATCTGTAACGCAGATCTAACCCAAGGGCAATGGGGGATCAATGCACTTGGCCCATGCTCGGGGCCCTCGGCAGGAGTGCCAGAACATTGGTAGAAGAGGGGAGGCATGAGGCCCCATCCCTCTCTGTGGCCCTGCCCCTGCTTCTCCTTCCCCCCCCCCCCCAGGCCCTGCTTCCTGCTCAGGCTACCTGGAAGCGAGAGCCAGGTGGTGGTAAGAGCCACCCACGGAGTCCAGGCTGCTGTGGGGAGCCCCGAATCTTCCACTTGCCCTCGGCAGGAGGCCAGGTTGCATGAGAGCAGTACACTGGCCCATGTTCCCTCTCCTCCCCCCAGCCAGGCAGCAGGGCCTCTGGGGGGAAGAGTGGGGGCAGGGCCATAGAGAGGGGCTGGCCCTCATGGTGAGGGGTGGCTAAGACTCCCCTCATTCCCTGGGAATGCTGCCAGCAGAGACCTTGCTTCATGAAGGAGGGGCTGATCACTTTATCGGCTCCCCCCCATGAAGCACAGCCTCTGCTGGTGCCACTCTGCACCTGCCCAAGGCTTGTGGTTTGGGGGAGCAACGCAGCCCCCTGCCCTCAAACTACGTCCATGTTAAAAAGTGGGTAGGCCTGGGTTTTTAATGAGGTGTTTTGTGCCTGGGGCCCCAGTAAATCTTAATCCACCTCTGCCCAATGGCTGGAGGATTGCGAGGCAAGGTTAATGTTTGTCAAGTGCTTGGAGAGCATCTAGAGAGCTGCAAAGTGTTCCAAGAGGTGTACGCGCTTCCTCTCTGCTGCTTGGGATCGGGACAGCACCCAGGCACGGCTTAGGATGCTGCTGGACAGAAAGCAAAGCCCAGAGGAGCAAGTGGAGCACAGAAAGGAAACCAATGCAGTGGCAGGTGAAAGGCTTTACTATGCCCTTGGCATGGCCAGTGCGGGCTGCCCAGCCTGGGCGAGGGGATGGCTGTGCACTGGAGAACTTTTATCTGCTAATTCTGGACCATTTCAGGCTGTGCCCTTTGGGGGAGGATAACCAGAGTGTGTGGGGTGGTGAGCAGCAAAAGGCAGGGTGGGATGGAGGGACCTCTACCTCAGATTCCGTATACCAGACTTCCTTCCTGGTGCTGGACAGGGTGGCTGTTCTGTGCAGGCGATTCCAGGGGTCCCGCTGCTGGGCCCGGTGGGTGGGCTCAGCATAAGGGCCTGTCTGGAACAAACAACAGTCAGCTGCTCGTGCTCTGAACACCGGCTGTCAGACAGTCTTTGCCATTGGCATCAGGGCATCCTCCAGACACATGTATCGCTCCCTACTCCAGTGTGTGTGCGGGTGATTCCATATGTAGAGGAAGTTAGCCCTCTGTCCCCATGATTTGACTGCAGGCACTTGGGACACCAGGGGATCCACTGTCCATGCCCTGCCCCCTCTACATGCCATCAGGGCTCTGCAGGAGGCCACTGCCTAGACCTGTCATATTAGTGCAACAAGGAAGGTTTATGCCTCTGGCATCCCCACTCTCCCTGGCATCTCCTGGGCTGTTATGACCCATAACAGCTCTCTTGGGATGGAGACCATCTTGTTCTGTGTTTGTGCAGCCCCTAGAGCTACGGGATCCATCCTGCTCTGTGATGGGGGGCTAAAAATAATTGGCAGTGAAAGCCACTGCCCATCCGAGCAAACAGGTAACTCCTGTGTCCCGTCTCCCCTGGCTCAGAGCCCTTTCCAGTGACTGTCCAAGGCAAATCTCTGACATAGTTTAAATCCAGCAAGAAACCCCCGGCTGCTTTCTGCCCACTCAGATTCCTTGCTCCTCTGCTAGTGAAGATCTGGTCTTGCTCATCTTGTTTGCAGAGTTGTGGGATTCTTGATTGTTTTGTTTGCTCCTTTTTTAACACAGGGCCTAGTGATCAGAGCCAGGGCTGGAGTATCAAACTCTGGTAAAAGGTCAGAGCCTGCAATGAGCTCCGCACACCCACACCTGAACTCAGCCCCCATTTCTATCAGTAGCTCATGAAGAAGGTGGGTTGAGCTGTACTAAAACACTGACAAGTTGATTTCAAAGGGACCCCACTGACTCGCAAGCCAGGCATTTTTTTGTATAAAAGGAGTCAAAAGTAGTTTCAGGCAGGGCCTGTCCCCTGGCCTGGCCAGTTTGTTGCCATGTGAAAGATCCAAACAAGCGGGAAGTTGATGCTAAATCTATCACAAGAGACACTGGATTCTGGATCCCGCCTCCCCAATTTAGATCCTTCCCTTTCTAGCAGCCGCTCTGCTCACCAGCTGCCGGGTTCCCGCCAGAGGCGGCTGCATGCTGGCAGCCCGGGGGATCGCTGGGCACGAGGCAGGGGCAGGAGCTGGGCGATGAAGGTCCCGGTAGGAACTCGGGCGAGGCCAGCAGGGGGCGGGGACCTTACCTGGCCCGGCCCGGCCCGGCCCGTGACGGTGTCCTCGTTCTCGTCGCGGGGGCAGGGGAAGGGGCCCCGGCTGGGCGGCATCCTGCGGCGCGCGGCTCCGCGCGCTTGTTTGCGAGCCCGGCCGCGGTTGCCAGGCGACGGCCGCCGGCGCTTGCGAGGGGGAAGCGCTGGAGCTGGGGCTCCCTCTGGCGGCTGGCAAGAGCCGCGCGGCCGGGCGGCGCGAGGCAAAGGAGGGCCAAGCCCGGGGGACGCGGCCGCGCTGGGGCCGTAGGGCGGGGGCAAGGGAGGGCTGCGCAGGAAGATGCAGGGAAAGATGCGGAGAAACTCAGCCATGGATGGAAACAGCGCCTGGAAAACCCACGCGCCGGCTGCTGCACAGTGTTCAGTTTAAAACCTGATGCCTCCATATTTCCCCGGTCGCCTTATTGCGCACGGCCGGGCGCTGCATGGCTCCGCTTCCCCACGGTGTAAGGGGCTCCACCCAAATCCGCAGGCCAAGCAACGTGCTGTTGCAAAGGGGGGAGGGCTCTGATTTGGCAGGGAAGATGCTCACGTGCGTAACGGGAGGCGCGGAGCAGGGGCGGGACAGAGGCCCGCGTGCGGAAACGCGCCTGGGGCTAAATAGGGGCCCCGCGGAAACAGGGGCCCGGCCGCGGAGACGGAAGGATGGCGGCGCGCGCCTCCCCCCCGGGCGGGACTCAAGCTGCACGCGGGGGCGCGGCAGGGACCAGGCGGGCCCGGGCTGTGCGCGCGGGAGGGCGCGGCGCGGCGCGCACGAGGGGCTGCCTTGGCACGCGCGGCGGGGGCGCATCTTTCGAGCCGCAGGTGCGTGGCCAGGTGCGCGCGGCGGCGGTTGCCGGGGGCGGGGCTCCGGCGTCCTCCTGCCCCCCCCCCCCCCCCGCGGCGGCTGCACCTGAGCCCAGCTCACGCTTCGCGGCACGGCCACCGCTGCTGCACCATGGCTGGGGCCGGCCGGCTGCGGCCGCCTGCGGGTTGCGGCCGCCTGCGGGCCGGGCTCAGGCTGCTGCTGCTGCTCTGGGTGGGGGCCGCCATCCCGGGGAGCCGGGGCACGGAGCGGGAGCTGCACGCCTGCAAGGAGGTACGGGGAGGATGCGGAGGGACGCCTAGTCTGGGGCGCCCTGAGTTCTCCATCGCGGGTGCTAGAGACAGGCCCTGCGGCGGGGGGCTCTGGGGCCATGGGCTGCATCGTGCCTTGTAAGGGGGATCAGGGCTCCAGAGGTGGGGAAGGGGGGGCTCTCGGGACGGGGTCTGTCTGCCCTATACTGGGCAGCGATCTAGAGGGTTGGGTAGCCAGGTATCCTCTTTAGGGGCTATGGCGACAGAGCTGCAGGCCCTATATGAGGTGCCCCATGTGGGTCTGAAGAGCCGGGAGCAGGAGGAGGGTTAGAGGCCATGTCCTGTATAGGGTGGCATTGAGACCGAGGTGAGGGTCTATATGGGGCAGTGGAAGGGGCTGTAACAATGCAATAAGGGGGATATGGAGGAGCCAGGGGTAGGGAGCCCGAGAGACGTGCTGCCTATTCAGTACAAGGGGTGCTATGGAGGTGATGGCATGCCTCATATGGGGGCAGCGGCTGCATGCCCTGTATCGGGGGTTAGCACTATAGGTCCCACTGGCCTGACAGACAGCAGTGAGGCTGTGCTGGATACATACATGGCAAAGTGCCAGCGTGGTATGGGCTGAGGAGCTATGTAGACACACCTGATAGTTCCTGTATATTTTTGGGAGGGGGGAGGTACAAAAGGGCTGCCTGACCTCACTAGAATTAACATAGCCTTGCAAAATCACTCGGAAGAGTTACCATTTTGGGCTCTCCGGCTCCTCTGGTGCCACTGCTGGAATCGGCCCACTAAAAATGCTAGAGGCAGAAGCAAAACATGCTGTTTACTCATGTCCCTAAAAATAGCCTGCTGGGGGAGCTGAACTTAGTGGGGCTGTGTTCTTGGAGACAAGAGCCAGACCAGAACCCTGGGCAGGTGGCAAAGGAGTTTCCCAAGGAGGGCGGCTGCTGGCAGAGTGATGCCATTCTACAGCATCGGCCTGGTCCTCTGTACGCCACATTTTGCAGAGCACTTGGCTCCCACAGTGCTGAGCCCTCGGCATTCTGGCTCTATTACCCCCCCCCCCCCCGCTGGTACTGATCAGGGGTTCCAGAAAAGTGGAGTGCATTGCCCCAACCCTGCTAAAAGCAGAGGGGCACTTCCCCATGCCCTGCCTGTGACCTGTACGCTCCCTTCTCATTGACCATTGGGTGTAATCCCTCTGGGCAAATGGTCTCTTCTCTGTACCTTGGCAGGCTGCCTGTAAATTGGGTCGTAACTTTCTATTAGGTGACTGGAAGGAATTTGATTTTGCATGTGTGTGTGTTGGTTCGTATCTAAAAATGTCTATGAAAACTGTGGGTGGCAAAAAGAAACGGTGACAAAGGAAGAAAGAAAAAGGGTAGAAGAGAAGGAGGCTGGAGAAAGTCAAAGCTCAGCTAGAAAGAGAAGCTTCCATCAGCTGCCACGCTTCTTGCTCCACTCTGGTCAATGGAGGCTTTTTCCACTGACCCAAGTGGGAGCAGGATCAAGCCCTTACAATAAAGGGGGTTGCTGGGGAAATATCCCCTTCCAGTGCTTTCTTGCCCCTCCCCCAATCTGTTCCTTGATTGCACTAGGCATTGGGCTGGGCCCTTAATGAGCCCACTGGAAGGACCCTGTGGACTCCAGGGGGACTTAGATTGGGCTCTCACTCCTCCATTCTAGAGTGCATTTCTGTGCTAGTCTCATCTCTTTTTGTCTGGCTTTACATTCTCCTTTACTAAACCCGTTACTGTGTCTGTGCCTTGCTGTGTGCCTTCTCCTCAGGCCCTTCTGAACAGTTTTGGATACGGCGCTGGCAGGCAGATGACTAGGTTTTATATGCTTGGTGGAAGGCTTGCTTTCCCAACAGCACGGGGCTCAGACTGGCTGTCTCTTCAGGATCTCATCCTTTTCCCATTGCAAGACTGAGGCAAAGCTTTTCTGATTTAAGTGGAAGTTGAGATCAGGTTCTCTGTGTATTTATTTTTTAGCCAGAGGAGAGGGATTTTTTTTGCCATATTACATTGGTATATTTTTAAATTCTCGGATTGTACTAATGAATTTTTTCATGCCTCTGACTACTTTATCCTTGCCATATGGTCAGAGTGTGCTCTTGACTTCCCAGCTCTAGTCATGTGAGGAGGTTAGGGTTACTAGGGTAATATTCCTGTCACATGGCAGGGGTCAGGATCTGGTGATGCCAGTGGCTGCTGTGACATGTCCCCTTTTATTTGCATTTAATTAAAAACCCCACCAAATATAACGGCCATAAATGAATGCAGCTAATTAATAGCACAACAATGGAGATCTCTAGGCCAGGGGAGATCACCTGGTATGATGTCTGCCATTTGCTGACATGCGTCCAAAGCAGCTATCTCTGAATCTCATTGGCTTTCTGAGCCCACAACTGCTTGTTCTTGGAGCCCTTCCTCCCTGGAAGTGGAAGATGGATATGTCCTCCACTGCCTGTTTGCTTCTGCTGATGGGCCAGATCATCTGCTGGTATAAATGGGCATAGCTCTGCTGACTCCAGCTTGCACCACTTGGGGGGTCTGTCCCAGGGTGACTTCCTTGTTGGTGACTTTGTTCTGCTGTCAGCAGCATCCAGAATGTCCTCAAGGAACAGAAACAGGGTCCCCATTGCTTTTAGTCAGGTTCTTCTATTCCTGCTTCAGGACTGGCTCTCGGGGAGGCTCTGACCTCTGGCTTGGGGAGGTGGGATTCCTGGGGCTTGGCAGGCTGCTGGCCAGATTCTTTTTTGCCAGGGGGCAAATCTTTTGCCAGGGGGATGGGATATTCAATTCCAATGGGGCTGACTGACACTCCTGTTAACCATATTACGTCTGGTCTAGTTTCCTGGAGTATGACTCTCCCGTAACTGTGCCAGGATTCATTGTTTGTAGCCCAAGGAGCTCCTTAGTGGTGGGCACTGAGGGTTTTGTCCTTCTGCCAGGAGTGTGTGAACTGGTGAGCTGTGCTGTGATACCAGACAGTGCTACAGATGGGACCCTGAGCCTACTGAAGCTTTTAATATTACTGAGTTCTTTGCTCTTTGTATTGTCTTCTGCTAACCCATTTGACTGTGTCTGACAAGGGCTAGAAAACCAGTACTGGAACTGGTGTATTGGAGAATTGTCAAAATGAGCTGCTCATTAACCTTGCATTGTTGTTGGTTCCTAATTGTACTTTAAAATGTATGCTCTCTTGTTACTTGGTGTGTTGCAAAACAGGTCAGTTTGAAAAGCTGATTAGTAGGCTGTGATAAGAGGTCGTCTTTCCTGTTCGATGCACCCTCGGACCAGGGATGGTCAGGACTCTCGTGTTCTCAGTGGTTCTCTTTCACTCAGTTGCAGATGTCACTCTTAGTACCTGTCTCTGCTGGCAGCATTCGTGCCTAGACAGAATAGCGCATCTCTGGCTGAGTCCGTACCCTTCAAATCCCCGGATGGGCACTGTGGATGATGCTGTTTCTGACTCCTGCTGTGGTGGTGTGGCAAAGCGTCTTCTGTACTGAATATTTGCATACGTGGCAATCTCACCTCTCTAGCTGGAGTGCCTGAGAAGCGTTTTCTCTTAGCCCTCCATCTACAGTTACTCTCCCAAGCAGGTGTGAGGCTGGGTCACTGTTTCTGCTTGTCAGATTCTGTCTGGCAAGTGGGTAGTGCTTGAGTCGTATTTACTTCGAACTCCTGCTACAATTCCTCGCTTTCCCTGTGTACAGGTGTTCCTGAAAGCAGGGGCACTGCATGAAGCCCCTTATTGGGCCTGTATTTCACACTTCAGTGCTTGATCCCTTGCTGAAGTCGTTTTGCCAATGGCTTCTGTTATACGGCTTCCAGCGGTTTATCGTCTCTTTCTACCTCAACCAGTTTCTGCCCACTAACGTATCCACAAAACCTCCTACAATGGCTCGCATTTCTGTTTTTCAATCTGGGCATAGCTGTACCATGGCTTTGAGTGATCGTCTTGAAAAAGGACAGCTCCCCACCCAGGTGAGCTTGCCTAGAGGGAGATCGGGTTCTTTGTTTAGTGTCGGAGTTTTGGTGCAGGAGCCTTTGCCTTGTTGCTGTGGAAGGGCAGAGCAGAACAGCACTGGGGTAAGGCATTTGCAAGGCGTAGCACTTGCTCATAACAAATCGGTGCTGAATTTGCTGAGCTATGTCAGCATGGCCATGAATCCCTAAGATGGGTGAGGTGATATCTGTTATTGGACCAACTTCTGTTGGTCGAAGCATCAAGCTTTTGAGCTACGCAGAGCTCTTCGGGTCTGAGCTGAAGAACCACTTGGTATTCGTGCATCATCAGCTCTTCTTCTTTTCTCTGTGTGCGCCAAGGACTCTGCGTAGCCCCTGCATTTCTGCCAGCACCTTGAGTTCGGTAAGGAATCACATTGCAAAGCAGCACCTCGGACTTGGCGTGCCTTGTGTCTCTTGCAGACAAGTTGGGCACCCATTTGGTCATTTGCACTGCAACAACTGTTCAACTGCCGCACCAGGGTGTCTCTTTCTTTGGGTCTGCTGTTATACAGATATGCTTGCCAAACAAGGGTCGTTCTGTCGCTGACCCAGCACCTGGTGTGATCGACACCTTTTGGGTTGTGATAGGCCTCCACATTGTATTTCAGACACTTCAGTGACAAGTTTTCACTAGCTGTGTAGATACGTGCTGTTCTTTGCACCATGAAACCCATTTCTCAAAATACAACTTTGCTCTGATCTGGTTCTCAGCAGACTAATTAGAGACAGAGTTGTGTGGTAGAACTAACTGTTCCAATTCAAGTTACTTAGCTTTCAGTAGGTCTGTAATGTAAAGGTCTTGCCTAGTAGCTGGCTTGTTGAAAATGTGCCTTCCCCAGTAACCTTCTCCTAGGGCAAGAATTTTCTCTCTCTCTCTCTCTCTCAACACTGTAGTGTTGAAGTATCCCTGTTCTTGCATGGGGTTACAGACCCTTGGTGCTCCCCTAAGGTGTATGGCAGCTCCCTGTTGTCTCTGGGCTTGTCCCTTAGCACAGTGGGGAGGGTTCTACCCTCTTGTATTTCTCTGCTCCCAGGAATAGGCAGCCCTAGAGCCACCTCACTCCCAGGTTACCTTCCAGACCGAGGGGTTCAGGCAGCTTCCTTGGCACCACTTTTACCAACATCTGGTCGTCTTCTGACACACCCAAGTGCAGGGAAGCCGGGCCCTTCCTGGCCCCAGCGACCTGACTGAAGTCCTGGCAGCAGAAGGGTCATATTCGCCTTCTATTACCCTGGAGTTTGGAATGAACAGCTTTGCAGTTAGATTTTTTTATATTGAACTCATCTACATAAAGCAGAGCTTCATCTTTGGCCTGGATCTGTCCCTGGGGTAACTCCACTGACTTAAATACTGTTACCCCAGTGATGAATTAGGATGCATGTATTTTGAGTTATAAAATTTTCAGCGTACAAATTCAAGCTGATGAAGCCTTCTGGGGTTGTAGTGATATTTGCTTGAAGTGGCTACACCACTGAAAACACAGTGGCAAGCGGATTAGGAGGGTGGAGGATGTGTACAGTTTTTGTAAAATTGTTTTTAAAAAAGACGTATCTAAAGTCTTTAGAATAAAAATCTATTCACCTCCTCTGTGGTTCTGTTGATTAACTGGAGCAAATTGTGTCTTTCATCTGAGTTCTCCAGAGGAGCATTTTTAATTCAAGAGAGCGCGGGGCTGTATTCTGCTCAGTCACTCTGCATTCTCAGCAGCACAATGCCCATCAGTGAGGTATTGTAAAGTAACTGAGGCTGGAGTGCAATTCCTCATGTTTCTTTCAACTGAGGTTGCTGAGGGAAGCTGGCACGTTTGATGCAGCCAGCAAAGCGGCTTCTTTACCCTTTTTAATTAAGCCATTTTAGTGTTTTCACCCTGCTGCTTCCGAGTCTCAGACAGACAACTCTCTGCAGAGGACACAGCTGGCAGGGCAGGTTGTGGGTATGCACATGATTCTGATGGCAAGTAGGTGATTGAAAACCCCACCCTTTGTGGACGGGTTGAGAGGAAAAAATCCCTGCCCCCCAAAATGGTAACACTTCATGGCAAAGGTAGCTGGTGTGAGGAGTGGCACTGTCAGTCATTTGATTTGCAGGCACTTATTCCAAAAAATGTAACCATTCAAGGGAAGGAATTATCCAAACCTTCTAGATACGTGGAGCAAGGGGAGCTTTGGAGCAGTCAGTGCAGCATGCTTGCTAAGCTTACCCGCTTAGCAGGTCAGCTCTATGGGGCAGGTACCATCTATTTGTTCTGTGTGCTCATAGTGCTTACCCCCATGGGGTCCTGGGGCATGATTGGGGCTCTTAGGTGCTACTATAATATATGTAATGTGGCTAGTCTCCATAGTGGATATGACACAAGGTTTCAGATGAGTAGCCATGTTAGTCTATATCAGTAAAAACAAGGAGGAGTCCTTGTGGCACCTTAGAGGCTAACAAATTTATTTGGGCATAAGCTTTCGTGGGCTAAAACCCACTTCATCAGAGGCATGGAATGAAAAATACAGTAAGCAGGTATAAATATACAGCCCATGAAAAGATGGGAGTTGCCTTACCAAGTGCTAATGAGGCCAATTCAGTTAGGGTGGATGTGGCCCATTCCCATGAAGGGGTGAATATCAACAGAGGGAAAATTATTTTTTTGTAGTGACCCAGCCAATCCCAGTCTTTATTCAGGCCTAATTTGATGGTGTCAAGTTTGCAAATTAATTCCAGTTCTGCAGTTTCTCGTTGGAGTCTGTTTTTTGAACTTTGTTGTTGTTGAATTGCTACTTTTAAGTCTGTTGTTGAACATCCAGGGAAATTGAAGTGCTCTCCTACTGGTTTTTGAATATTACAATTCTTGGTGTCAGATTTGTGTCCATTTATTCTTTTGCATAGAGACTGTCCGGTTTGGCCAATGTACATGACAGACGGGCATTGCTGGCACATGGCATATATCACATTGGTAAATGCGCAGGTGAACGAGCCCCTGATGGTGTGGCTGATGTGGTTGGGTCCTATGATGGTGTCCCTTGAATAGATATGTGGACATTGTTGGCACCAGGGTTTGTTGCAGAGTTTGGTTCCTGGGTTAGTGTTTCTGTTGTGTGGTGAGTATTTGCTTCAAGATGGGGTGGGGCTGTCTTGATAAGAGCCTACTACTGCTGTCAGTTAGGAGTTACTACTGTAGGTCAAGTGGCAAGGCCTGTAGTTTTAGTCCTGAATCTCTCAGGGTTGATCCCCACTTAGTCTTGAGACCAGATCCACAAAGTTACTTAGGTATGTCTAAATCTGCAGGGCTGTTAAGCTAGAAATGGCCCTCAGTCATTCAGAGCAGTGATAAACCAGCAGAAGCTCTGATTGGAATAGAGGGACTCCATGGAAAGGGGGATCAGTGTTGAATTGACAAGCAAGGCTGGCAGTTTGGCAGCAGCGTCCTGGGCGTGCTGGAGGGGAGTGAGAGCAGCCGTGGGAGGCCAGAGAGGAGCAGGGTGTTGCAGTCATTGAGGCGGAAGACCAGCAGGGGGCCAGTATTGCACTTTGCCATCAGACTTGTTGGATAAGAGCTTACTACTGCTACTGGGTAGAGACATTCCTACTTCAGCTCAAGCAGCGCAGCCGTGGAGGAAACAGCACAAGGTTTGGTGATATGGATGTGTGGGGAGAAGGGGGAATCCAAGGTAATGGCCATGGAGGAGAGATGACGTGCTCAGTTTTAACCCTGTGCAGGTGGGAGGTGGTCCAGTCAATACCAGAAGTTGCCCTGGGTGCTGAGGGCAGCCTCCCTTGCTCCTAACTGTTTTTGTAGGTAGCAATCAGTAGATTTAATGAATTGTCAATGAAGTCCTTTGTTCATTAAGCACACACCCACCCACCCACCCAGCCAATGACGCTCTGAAGCTGCAGTGCCATAAAGCTTAATGAGCTCTAAAAATAATGCAGTGAGCATGATTGGCAGGAAGGGGACTTTCCTTGAGGAGCCGAGAGTAGAGATGTTGACAGTGCATCAGCCTGTTAGGTGCCAGCTGGAGGAGCCATAGGATGTCACCCGATGTCAAACGCAGCAGCCTCCACTACACAAGGGCTGCAGAATAGCTCCTCAGCACAGGTGAGGCCATGGATCTTATTCCGTCAGACACAGCAAGGAGCTGGGTAGAAATCCCTGACTGGAGCTGCTAGGCTATGGCAGAGTTGCCTCTACAGTGGTTTTGTTCCTTTGCGTTCTTATTTAAGTTAGGTCAGACCCCGTTCGTCTGTTTTCTGCATAAGTTGCAACCTATACTAGGTTTAAAAGCGTGAAGTGAGACTGCTAGTTCTATGGCTGGAGGGCTTTAGCCACGTAGGTAACAGGATGATGTAGACAAAGAATCTTTTCAGGAAATCGTCTCTCGAGCTAGCCCCTATAATGGACACAGGCCCAGCTGATTACAGTGGGCTTGGACCAAAGAATCCTTTCTCTGCTGGCTAGAGCTCCGGTGGTAGAATCCTGCTGGCAATGACCCCGGGGATCTGTGGGCTCCACTCTGCAAGGAGGCCATGTAAAAGCAGCCCCTGCTTCCCCAGCAGGTCTGTTCCTAGGAAGTCAGTGAGAGCTACTGTCTCTGTGATTACAGCAAGCTTTCACTTCTCTCTAATCCTGCCAGCTCCCTGGGCTAGCAGAGCTGGGAGTGAGCTGGTCCCTCTCCTCATCAGGCATCTGCAGCTGCATTGCTTACTGTCACGGAGTCCCCGGGTGATGATCTGGAAGTGCTCCCTACGAAGCCAGTCAAGACTCTGGGGAAGTCTCCTCTCTCGGAGCAGACTGTCTGCAGGGCAAGAAGCTCACACAGCTTCCACCTTCCTGGGTCTGACCTCGGAGCATTCAGCATCCTCTACCCCTCCGTGCCCTTCCCACAGTGAGTTCACCCAGGCTCACTGCCCCCCCAACTTCACAGTCAGACGTGACTCTTAACCAGCCAGTAAAACAGAAGGTTTATTAGATGACAGGAACATGGTCTAAAACAGAGCTTGTAGGTACAGAGAACAGGACCCCTCAGTCGGGTCCATTTTGGGGGGCAGTGAGCCAGACAACCACATCTGCACTTCACTCCTCGTCCGGACCAGCCCAAACTGACTCATCCTCCACCCCCTCCTCCTCTGGGCTTTGTCCCTTTCCTGGGCCAGGAGGTCACCTGATTCCTTTGTTTTCCAGCCCTTTAGCTATCACCTTGCAGGGGGGGAAGGGCCCAGGCCATCAGTTGCCAAGAGACAGTGTTGGCCATTTATGTACCCTGGCCCTTTGCTTTGCAACAATTACACTCCCTTATCCCACCACCTAGAGATTTAAGAAATGCATGGGAAACTGAGGCACCTCTACAGTATTCAGAGGAAGCATTAAGAACAGTCCCACTTCGTCACACTTACTCATTCCTGATTGTTGACTCTGTGGTATTGATGATGTGAGTGCTGGAAAGAGCCCAGCTTGACTCTGAGCTGAGGCTGGGGGCTGGTGGTTAGGGAAAATGTATTCCTTGCCAGCAGAGCAGACTGGGGTTGAGCTGTCAGCTCCCCACCCCCCCATGACCTCTTTGTAATGTCCCTTCTCACTTGAAATCTGGCTGTAGTGAGCACAGTTCTGATCACAGCAGGGACAGACCACAGCAGAACAGAGTTTAATTTCTATTCTGTATCTCCCATGCTATTGTGTGTGCAAACAAGTTAGTCATCCCTGGCTCAGCAACAGTAACTAAGGTAAAAACAAGGAGGAGTGATGGGTCACTACAAAAACTAATTCCCCTTCTTGTCAACTGTTTGAAATAGGCCACCGTGATTACACTGAACTCAAGCACTACAAAAGTGATTTTTTTTTCCTCCCTTCTTGTCAACTGCTGAGAATAGCCCACTTCCACTTTAATTGAATTGGCTTGTTAGCACTGACCCCCCACTGTGGGCAACTCCCATCTTTTCATATGCTGTGTATTTATACCTCTCTGCTGTATCTTCCACTCCATACATCTGATGAAGTAGATTCTAGGCCACGAAAGCTTATGCCCAAATATATTTGTTAGTCTCTATGGTGCCACAAGGACTCCTCATTGTTTTTGCTGATACAGACTAACACGGCTACCTGGCTGAAACTAGTAGCTAAGGTTTCAGAGTAGCAGCCGTGTTAGTCTGTATTCACAAAAAGAAAAGGAGTACCCGTGGCACCTTAGAGACTAACAAATTTATTAGAGCATAAGCTTTCGTGAGCTACAGCTCACTTCATCGGATGCATTTGGTGGAAAAGCAGAGGAGAGATTTATATACACACACACACACACACACACACAGAGAACATGAAACAATGGGTTTATCATACACACTGTAAGGAGAGTGATCACTTAAGATAAGCCATCACCAGCAGCAGGGGGGGGGAAAGGAGGAAAACCTCTCATGGTGACAAGCAAGGTAGGCTAATTCCAGCAGTTAACAAGAATATCAGAGGAACAGTGGGGGGGAGGGGTGGGAGGGAGAAATACCATGGGGAAATAGTTTTACTTTGTGTAATGACTCATCCATTCCCAGTCTCTATTCAAGCCTAAGTTAATTGTATCCAGTTTGCAAATTAATTCCAATTCAGCAGTCTCTCGTTGGAGTCTGTTTTTGAAGCTTTTTTGTTGAAGTATAGCCACTCTTAGGTCTGTGATCGAGTGACCAGAGAGATTGAAGTGTTCTCCAACTGGTTTTTGAATGTTATAATTCTTGACGTCTGATTTGTGTCCATTCATTCTTTTACGTAGAGACTGTCCAGTTTGGCCAATGTACATGGCAGAGGGGCATTGCTGGCACATGATGGCATATATCACATTGGTAGATGCGCAGGTGAACGAGCCTCTGATAGTGTGGCTGATGTGATTAGGCCCTATGATGGTGTCCCCTGAATAGATATGTGGACAGAGTTGGCAACGGGCTTTGTTGCAAGGATAGGTTCCTGGGTTAGTGGTTCTGTTGTGTGGTGTGTGGTTGCTGGTGAGTATTTGCTTCAGATTGGGGGGCTGTCTGTAAGCAAGGACTGGCCTGTCTCCCAAGATCTGTGAGAGTGATGGGTCGTCCTTCAGGATAGGTTGTAGATCCTTGATGATGCGTTGGAGAGGTTTTAGATGGGGGCTGAAGGTGATGGCTAATGGCGTTCTGTTGTTTTCTTTGTTGGGCCTGTCCTGTAGTAGGTGACTTCTGGGTACTCTTCTGGCTCTGTCAATCTGTTTCTTCACTTCAGCAGGTGGGTATTGTAGTTGTAGGAATGCATGATAGAGATCTTGTAGGTGTTTGTCTCTGTCTGAGGGGTTGGAGCAAATGCGGTTATATCGTAGCGCTTGGCTGTAGACAATGGATCGAGTGGTATGATCTGGATGAAAGCTAGAGGCATGTAGGTAGGAATAGCGGTCAGTAGGTTTCCGATATAGGGTGGTGTTTATGTGACCATCGCTTATTAGCACCGTAGTGTCCAGGAAGTGGATCTCTTGTGTGGACTGGTCCAGGCTGAGGTTGATGGTGGGATGGAAATTGTTGAAATCATGGTGGAATTCCTCAAGAGCTTCTTTTCCATGGGTCCAGATGATGAAGATGTCATCAATGTAGCGCAAATAGAGTAGGGGCATTAGGGGACGAGAGCTGAGGAAGCGTTGTTCTAAGTCAGCCATAAAAACGTTGGCATGCTGTGGGGCCATGCGGGTACCCATCGCAGTGCCGCTGATTTGAAGGTATACATTGTCACCAAATGTGAAATAGTTATGTGTCAGGACAAAGTCACAAAGTTCAGCCACCAGGTTAGCCGTGACAGTATCAGGGATACTGTTCCTGACGGCTTGTAGTCCATCTTTGTGTGGAATGTCGGTGTAGAGGGCTTCTACATCCATAGTGGCCAGGATGGTGTTTTTAGGAAGATCACCAATGGACTGTAGTTTCCTCAGGAAGTCAGTGGTGTCTCGAAGATAGCTGGGAGTGCTGGTAACGAAGGGCCTGAGGAGGGAGTCTACAAAGCCAGACAATCCTGCTGTCAGGGTGCCAATGCCTGAGATGATGGGGCGTCCAGGATTTCCAGGTTTATGGATCTTGGGTAGCAGATAGAATACCCCAGGTCGGGGCTCCAGGGGTGTGTCTGTGCGGATTTGTTCTTGTGCTTTTTCAGGGAGTTTCTTGAGCAAATGCTGTAGTTTCTTTTGGTAACTCTCAGTGGGATCAGAGGGTAATGGCTTGTAGAAAGTGGTGTTGGAGAGCCTACTACAGGACAGGCCCAACAAAGAAAATAACAGAACGCCACTAGCCATCACCTTCAGCCCCCAACTAAAACCTCTCCAACGCATCATCAAGGATCTACAACCTATCCTGAAGGACGACCCATCACTCTCACAGATCTTGGGAGACAGACCAGTCCTTGCTTACAGACAGCCCCCCAATCTGAAGCAAATACTCACCAGCAACCACACACCACACAACAGAACCACTAACCCAGGAACCTATCCTTGCAACAAAGCCCGTTGCCAACTCTGTCCACATATCTATTCAGGGGATACCATCATAGGGCCTAATCACATCAGCCACACTATCAGAGGCTCGTTCACCTGCACATCTACCAATGTGATATATGCCATCATGTGCCAGCAATGCCCCTCTGCCATGTACATTGGCCAAACTGGACAGTCTCTACGTAAAAGAATTAATGGACACAAATCAGACGTCAAGAATTATAACATTCAAAAACCAGTTGGAGAACACTTCAATCTCTCTGGTCACTCGATTACAGACCTGAGAGTGGCTATTCTTCAACAAAAAAGCTTCAAAAACAGACTCCAACGAGAGACTGCTGAATTGGAATTAATTTGCAAACTGGATACAATTAACTTAGGCTTGAATAGAGACTGGGAATGGATGAGTCATTACACAAAGAAACTATTTCCCCATGGTTTCAGAGTAGCAGCCGTGTTAGTCTGTATTCGCAAAAAGAAAAGGAGTACCGGTGGCACCTTAGAGACTAACAAATTTATTAGAGCATAAGCTTTCGTGAGCTACAGCTCACTTCATCGGATGCATTTGGTGGAAAAAACAGAGGAGAGATTTATATACACACACACACACACACACACACGCACACAGAGAACATGAAACAATGGGTTTATCATACACACTGTAAGGAGAGTGATCACCCAAGATAAGCCACCACCAGCAGCGGGGGGGGGGGGAAAGGAGGAAAACCCCTCACGGTGACAAGCAAGGCAGGCCAACTCCAGCAGTCAACAAGAATATCAGAGGAACAGTGGGGGGGGGGGGAGAAATACCATGGGGAAACAGCCTTACCTTGTGCAATGACTCATCCACTCCCAGTCTCCACTCAAGCCCAAGTCAATTGTATCCAGTCTGCAAATCAATTCCAATTCAGCAGTCTCTCGTTGGAGTCTGCTCTCGAAGCCCCTTTGTTGAAGTATAGCCACTCCAAGATCTGCGATCGAGCGACCAGAGAGACCGAAGTGCTCTCCAACCGGTCCTCGAATGCCATAATTCTTTACGTCTGATTTATGTCCATTCACTCTTCTACGCAGAGACTGTCCAGCCTGGCCAATGCACACGGCAGAGGGGCACCGCTGGCACATGATGGCATATATCACATTGGTAGATGCGCAGGTGAACGAGCCTCCGATAGTGTGGCTGATGTGATTAGGCCCCACGATGGTATCCCCCGAACAGACACGTGGACAGAGTCGGCAACGGGCTTCGCCGCAAGGATAGGCTGCCGGGCCAGTGGCTCTGTCGCGTGGCGTGCGGCCGCCGGCGAGCACTTGCTTCAGACTGGGGGGCCGTCCGTAAGCAAGGACTGGTCTGTCCCCCAAGATCCGTGAGAGTGATGGCTCGTCCCTCAGGATAGGTTGTAGATCCTTGATGATGCGTTGGAGAGGTTTTAGTTGGGGGCTGAAGGTGATGGCTAATGGCGTTCTGTTGTTTTCTTTGTTGGGCCTGTCCTGTAGTAGGTGACCTCTGGGCACTCTCCTGGCTCTGTCAATCTGTTTCTTCACTTCAGCAGGTGAGTATTGTAGTTGTAAGAATGCATGATAGAGACCTTGTAGGTGTCTGTCTCTGTCTGAGGGGTTGGAGCAAATGCGGTTATATCGTAGCGCTTGGCTGCAGACAACGGATCGAGTGGTATGATCTGGATGAAAGCTAGAGGCATGTAGGTAGGAATAGCGGTCAGTAGGTTTCCGATACAGGGCGGTGTCTATGTGACCATCGCTCACTAGCACCGTAGTGTCCAGGAAGTGGATCTCTTGTGCGGACTGGTCCAGGCCGAGGCCGATGGCGGGATGGAAATCGTTGAAATCATGGTGGAATTCCTCAAGAGCTTCTTTTCCATGGGTCCAGATGATGAAGACGCCATCAATGCAGCGCAAGCAGAGCAGGGGCATTAGGGGACGAGAGCCGTTCCAAGCCAGCCACAAAAATGCTGGCACACTGTGGGGCCATGCGGGTACCCATCGCAGTGCCGCCGATTTGAAGGTATACATTGTCACCAAATGTGAAATAGTCACAAAGTTCAGCCACCAGGTTAGCCGTGACAGTATCAGGGATACTGTTCCTGACGGCTCGCAGTCCATCCCCGTGTGGAATGCCGGTGCAGAGGGCCTCCACATCCATAGTGGCTAGGACGGTGTTTTCAGGAAGATCACCAATGGACTGTAGCTTCCTCAGGAAATCGGTGGTGTCTCGAAGATAGCTGGGAGTGCTGGTAACGAAGGGCCTGAGGAGGGAGTTTACATAGCCAGACAATCCTGCTGTCAGGGTGCCAATGCCTGAGATGATGGGGCGTCCAGGATTTCCAGGTTTATGGATCTTGGGTAGCAGATAGAATACCCCAGGTCGGGGCTCCAGGGGTGTGTCTGTGCGGATTTGTTCTTGTGCTTTTTCAGGGAGTTTCTTGAGCAAATGCTGTAGTTTCTTTTGGTAACTCTCAGTGGGATCAGAGGGTAATGGCTTGTAGAAAGTGGTGTTGGAGAGCTGCCTAGTAGCCTCTTGTTCATACTCCGACCTATTCATGATGACGACAGCACCTCCTTTGTCAGCCTTTTTGATTATGATGTCAGAGTTGTTTCTGAGGCTGTGGATGGCACTGTGTTCTGCATGGCTGAGGTTATGGGGTAAGCGATGCTGCTTTTCCACAATTTCAGCTCGTGCACGTCGGCGGAAGCAGTCTATGTAGAAATCCAGGCTGCTGTTTCGACCTTCAGGAGGAGTCCACCCAGAATCCTTCTTTTTGTAGTGTTGGCAGGAAGGTCTCTGTGGGTTAATATGTTGGTCAGAGGTGTGTTGGAAATATTCCTTGAGTCTGAGATGTCGAAAATAGGATTCTAGGTCACCACAGAACTGTATCATGTTCGTGGGGGTGGAGGGGCAAAAGGAGAGGCCCCGAGATAGGACAGATTCTTCTGCTGGGCTAAGAGTATAGTTGGATAGATTAACAATATTGCTGGGTGGGTTACGGGAACCATTGTTGTGGCCCCTTGTGGCATATAGTAGTTTAGATAGCTTAGTGTCCTTTTTCTTTTGTAGAGAAGCAAAGTGTGTTTTGTAAATGGGGGATACCATCGTGGGGCCTAATCACATCAGCCACACTATCGGAGGCTCGTTCCCCTGCGCATCTACCAATGTGATATATGCCATCATGTGCCAGCGGTGCCCCTCTGCCGTGTGCATTGGCCAGGCTGGACAGTCTCTGCGTAGAAGAGTGAATGGACATAAATCAGACGTAAAGAATTATGGCATTCGAGGACCGGTTGGAGAGCACTTCGGTCTCTCTGGTCGCTCGATCGCAGATCTTGGAGTGGCTATACTTCAACAAAGGGGCTTCGAGAGCAGACTCCAACGAGAGACTGCTGAATTGGAATTGATTTGCAGACTGGATACAATTGACTTGGGCTTGAGTGGAGACTGGGAGTGGATGAGTCATTGCACAAGGTAAGGCTGTTTCCCCATGGTATTTCTCCCTCCCCCCCCCCCCACTGTTCCTCTGATATTCTTGTTGACTGCTGGAGTTGGCCTGCCTTGCTTGTCACCGTGAGGGGTTTTCCTCCTTCCCCCCCCCCCCCCCCGCTGCTGGTGGTGGCTTATCTTGGGTGATCACTCTCCTTACAGTGTGTATGATAAACCCATTGATTCATGTTCTCTGTGTGTGTGTGTGTGTGTGTGTGTGTGTGTGTGTATATAAATCTCTCCTCTGCTTTTTCCACCAAATGCATCCGATGAAGTGAGCTGTAGCTCACGAAAGCTTATGCTCTAATAAATTTTAGTCTCTAAGGTGCCATGGGTACTCCTTTTCTTTTTAGTAGCTAAGGTGTTTCTCTGGTCCCCATTAATCCTGGGAGATAGAAAAGTGCTATGATTGCCGTTATTCATATGCGGAATCGAGACACAAGGGCACATAGGTGCTGGAACAGTCCCCCCCCCCCCCTCGGCTTGAAGTGGTTTTCATCATACCCAGGGTTTACAGTTTGGTTCAATGGCTCTCAGTACCCCTGCTGAAAGCTGGTCTACACTGAAAACTCACATCAGCATAGCTACATTTCTGAGGGGTGTGAAAAATCCACTCCCTGAGAGATGGCGCTATGCCAACCTAACCCTGCTGTAGGTAGTGCTAGGTCAATGGGAAGGATTCTGCTATTAATCTAGCTGCTGCCTTTCAGGGAGATGGATTGATGACAGCCATGGGAGAGCCCTTCTGGGGTGAGCAGCCACGCTGACATGCAGCTGCGGCATTTAAGCATAGACACCTTAAGTGGGAGTCAGTGGCAGAGCAAGGAATTGAACCTGGGTCTTCAGAGTCCTAGGCTAGTAGCTTGACCGCTCAGCCATCCTTCCTCACTGCTCTTTCCATAGGGGTGGTTTGCTTGGTTACAGGGGCTGCTTCCGATGTCGTTTATGTATAGACAGAGCTATGTAACTGCCGCATTCATCAGACACATTTGCAGCTAATCTTTTCCCAATACACCGGTCACCCTGTCAGCACCTGCCATGTTGTGCAAGCATGTTCGTACTAGTGCATTGTGGGAAAATCTGAGCAGCTCCCATCCTGCATCTGCTGCTAGAGGCAGAGATGGGAAGGCCTGTGAATGGCTGGGAGCAGTAACATTGTGCAGTGGACTTGGATCCTCCTGCATGAAGAGCTGGGTGGTGGATCCTGGGTACAGTTGCAGAATAAGGGTGATTCGCAGCCTGGCAAGCGTTTTGAAGCCCTTGTCATAGGAGTCATGCATCAGCCCTGTCCTGTATGGAGCCAGCTTCCTTAGCTCTGCGGAAGGTCTGCTGCTGAGCACAGTGCCACGCTCACGGTGGTCACACCAGCATGCCCAAACTGCACTCCACTGGGGCTGCTGCAGCAACTCGCCAGGAGCCTGAGGACATAAAATGGAGCAGATCATATTGCAGGGAAGTCCTGCAGCCTAGGTGCTGCCTCCAGAGGCCGCTGGCCCCAGCATGCAGTGCTCCACCTTCGCCTGAATGGGGGCTCCCATAAGAACGGCCAGACTGGGTCAGACCAAAGGTCCGTCTAGCCTGGTATCCTGCCTGCCGACAGTGGCCAATGTTGGGTGCCCCAGAGGGAATGAATGGAATCAAGTGATCCACCTCCCAACACCAGCTGTGGCTATAGCCTGCTGTGACCTGTGATCAGCTCTCTGTATTACAGGGCTCATGGGCTGCACAGTGGGCTGCCCTAGTCCTGAGAGCGCCTCTGTCAGTCTGAACAGAACCACCTGGGTGCATCAGCGCTGCCATGGCTGGTCAGCTCCAGGGCTGTGGGCCCTATGTAAATCCAATACAGCTTCTTGAGTGTTTGTAAGCATTGGTTGTCCCTACCCCAGGCTGGCGCAGCTGGAATCGATTAGCTCTGCTTGTGCTGAAGTATTCTTCTAACCTGGTTTTGCATAAGAAACCTGGGAGGGATTTGTCCCCTGCTCTGAAGTTATTGTGCAGCCCCACTGATCCCCTTCAAAACTGAATTGCCCCTTGGTCAGACTCTGGAGTATTATTGTCCTGTCTCCCAGCTCAACAGCTGTTCTCAATGTAAGTCTCAAAAGGACTAGCTTGGCGAGATGTTCACTGTCCCTTTAAAACAGGCTAGCAAGAGAAGCACTTTATGTATTCCTCCCTCCACTTCTGGAACACTCCACTGGTGTCACATGCCCTTTGGCATATCTCACCCCTTGCCCTGAGTGGGAGATGGGGGGCAGGGGGACTATGATTGGCCTGGCTGCTGTGTAATGGGGCACAATAAGGGGAGGTGCATGTGTGTGTGTGCACACCCCATTAACTCTCATCATGGAACCCAGGGAGTGTGTCCAGCTGAGCTCGCTTGATGGAGTGAGGTTTTATTCCATGCTACCCATCTCCATTGTGAGCATCGGAGGGTGGGGGGAGGTTGTGCCTTTATCACATCCATAGGGCCTGATCCCATGTGTTCTGACCACGGTGCGGTGGGGTGGGCCCTTGGGAGCCCTGCTGCCATTGACTGTGCTAATGATACAAATCTGGCTGGCTGGATTCGTGTCCTTTCAATCCCAGCCAGCGTAACTGGCAAAGGGCCCAATCCTGGCCCAGTGCCTCAACAGCAGAGTTGCCCATGACTTGAGTGGGAGCGAGAGTGGGCCTGAATTGTTCCTGGTGTCACATGTTCCCACTTGGCCTGCCTTGCGCAGTTCCTGGTCCATCTGCCTCCTGCAACTCAGACCAGAACAGAATGGGCCCCAGCATCTGGAGCTGCCTCTGGAGCTTTCCGCGTGCCTGGTTCCAATATTCAGACCTTGTCTGCTAGGGAGCTCCCTGAAGATCTGCCGGGGTTAGGAGCCTGCTGCCTTCATGCCTTGGGGGCCGGATCCCACTCCTCACCACAGTGTGAGTCGCAAGTGACCCGCTGATGTCAGGCACTGCCTTGGAATGAGAAGAGGGCTTGGGGTACAGGCGCCTTCAGCAGCTGTCTGTGCTAGGAGGAGGTTTGTATGTGGAATCATAAAGATTAGGGTTGGAAGCGACCTCAGGAGATCATCTAGTCCAACCTCCTGCTCAAAGCAGGACCAACACGAACTAAATCATCCCAGCCAGGGCTTTGTCAAGCCAGGCCTTAAAAACCTCTAAGGAAGGAGATTCCACCACCTCCCTAGGTAACGCATTCCAGTGCTTCACTACCCTCCTAGTGAAATAGTGTTTCCTAATATCCAACCTAAACCTCCCCCACTGCAACTTGAGACCATTGCTCCTTGTTCTGTCATCTGCCACCACTGAGAACAGCAGAGCTCCATCCTCTTTGGACCCCCCCTTCAGGTAGTTGAAGGCTGCTCTCAAATCCCCCCTCACTCTTCTCTTCTGCAGACTAAATAAACCCAGTTCCCTCTGCCTCTTCTCATAAGTCATGTGCCCCAGCCCCCTGATCATTTTTGTTGCCCTCCGCTGGACTCTCTCCAATTTGTCCACATCCCTTTCGTAGTGCAGGACCCAAAACTGGACACAATACTCCAGGTGTGGCCTCACCAGTGCGAAATAGAGGGGAATAATCACTTCCCTCAATCTGCTGACAGTGCTCCTACTAATGCAGCCCAACATGCAGTTAGCCTTCTTGGCAACAAGGGCACACTGCTGACTCATATCCAACTTCTTGTCCACTGTAATCCGCTGGTCCTTTTCTGCAGAACTGCCTGCCAGCTAACTCGTGTTTAGCACAACTGCCCTGTCTCCATGGGGCTGCTGGCGCAAGTTGTGAAGCAGCAGGGAGGGGGGAGAGTTGCCCCGGGAATGGGGCATGGGAGTTTCACTCCCTGCGGATGGGATACCTGAGAGCCGGTAACCTGACCTCGGAGGGGGAGGTGGAGGTAACACCTCTGCCCTGGAAATGTGGACAAAAGGCTGCAGGAGAGAGCATGCTGGGGAGGTTTTAGTTGCAGTTTGGGGCTGGGTGGTGGAACGCAGGGAACCCCAGGGCCGGGGTCTAAGCTCCCTGCTCCCCCAGAAGGACTTGACTGAGGGGTGCTGGTTGTACCCCCAAGCTCTGTTTTAGACTGTGTTCCTATTGTCCAATAAACCTTCCGTTTTATTGGCTGGCTGAGAGCCACAGTGAATCCCAGGAAGAGGGTTGCAGGCTCTGGACTCCCCCCACGCTCCGTGACACAGGTTGAAAACCCCCCATTTTACCTCGGGGAGAGCAGCCCGAGGTGGCTGCTGAGCGCCGTGCTGGGGGCTGAGCGTGCTGCCTCTGCTGGCTGGGGCTGTTGTGTTGGCAGAAGGCTGCTTCCTGACACCGGATTCCAGCACTTGGCAGGGGAGTTTCCTTGGTTGTGGGTAGCTGCTTGGCCATTTCCTAGGCAGAGGATGTACCGGTCCTTTTACAAAGAACGAGTTTGTCTAACATCAATCCCTGGGGAGGTTTAGGACTCTGCCTGTCTGAGGGAGTGAGAGTGCTCAGGGCCAGCCTGGGGTTCGTTTCCCTGCTCTTCCACAGACTCGCCATGACCTTGGGCACCTCTGCCCTGGAGCTGGCAGGGTAACTTCCAGTCTGGACAGGCCTTCCTACACTGGCTCACTGTCACAGCCCCTGAATATGAGAGCGTAGGCAGGACAGGCTAACAGCCTCAGTCCCCCAGTTGTGCCATGCCCCACCCCATAGCTTTGCGAACAGGGACCACTGAGAGGGAGTTTGGAAGGGGAGTAGAAAGGGGGCAAGATACACTTGCCATTATTTAAAAACCTTTAAACTATAATCTATAATCAAAGCTAAACTATAACCAGAATTTCTTGATTTAAACAAAAACCCTATTATTAACCCAGGTCGCTGTAGGAGAGAATGCAGACAGAAGCCCAGCAGCAGAGTGGGGGCTATCCTGTTTGTTGCACTCAGGGTAGCATGTAGGATTCCCTGCCCTGTGGGCGGGTGGCGTATGTGTGCATTCGGTGCAGGGAGCTCCTGGCCCTCAGAGACCGTGTGCGGGCTTTGGAGGCCAGGGTGGCGGAACTGGAGGAGCTAAGGGAGGCAGAGAGGTATGTTGATGAGACTTTCTGGGACACTGTAGATTTGTCCCACCTCCAGTCAGACAGCCCCTGCGCTGTTAAGGAGGATGAAAGGCCCAGAGAAGGAGAGCAGTCAACAGGAGCAGAGGGAAACCTTCCCGTAGTTGGGACTCTCCTTCCAGATGATGATGAGGCATCCTCTCACATTGAGGTTACCTCTCCGGAGGAGGGAACTCCAGTCTTTAGGAAAAGGCAGGTGTTAATAATGGGAGATTGGATCATTAGAAACATAGATAGCTGGTTTCAGAGTAGCAGCCGTGTTAGTCTGTATTCGCAAAAAGAAAAGGAGTACTTGTGGCACCTTAGAGACTAACAAATTTATTAGAAGCTTATGCTCTAATAGATAGCTGGGTTTGTGATGACCGGGAGAACCGTATGGTGACTTGCCTGCCTGGTGCGAAGGTTGCAGATTTCTCGAGGCATCTAGATAGACTTATGCGTAGTGCTGGGGAGGAGCCGGTGGTCGTGGTACATGTAGGTACCAATGATGTAGGGAAGGGTAGAAGAGACATCCTGGAGGCCAAATTTAGGCTGTTAGGACAGAGACTGAAATCTAGGACCTCTCTGGTGGCATTCTCAGAAATGCTTCCAGTTCCACGTGCAGGGCCAGGTAGGCTGGCAGAGCTTCAGAGTTGCAATGAGTGGATGAGACGATGGTGTAGAGAGGAGGGGTTTAGATTTATTAGGAAATGGGGAAACTTTTGAGATGGAGGAGCCTATTCAGGAAGGATCCAGATGGCTGGCACTTCACATTAAAAAAGTTGCAGAGCAGGTTTTAAACTGAGATGGGGGGGAAAGCCGATGGCTGCTGAGTGCACTTGGGTCGGACAGAGACTTCTCTTAGAGGAGGGTCTATTGATAGAGATTCTCTAGGTTTTAGTCGGGAGGAGAGGATGGAAGAGGATAAAGCATGGGCCAGATCAGACGAGAAACATTCACATAAAGAATCTGACACATCAGAAAAGGGCAGACAAATAAACAGTGATGAGTTTTTAAAGTTCTTGTACACAAATGCTAGAAGTCTAAATAATAAGATGGTGAACTAGAGTGCCTCGTGGTAAAGGAGGATGTTGATATAATAGGCATCACAGAAACCTGGTGGAGTGAGGATAATCAATGGGACGCAATCATTCTGAGCTACAAAATATATTGGCAGGACAGAACAGGTCGTGCGGGGCTGGGGTGGGGAGTGGCACTATATATGAAAGAAAATGTAGAATCAAGTGAAATTAAAAATCTTACATGAATCCACCTGTTCCATAGAATCTCTATGGATAGTAATTCCAGGCTCTACTAAAAATATAACAATAGGGATCTATTATCAACCACCTGACCAGGACAGTGATAGTGATGATGAAATGCTATCAAAATAAAGAACTCAATAATAGTGGGGGATTTCAGTTATCCCCATATTGACTGGGTACATGTCACCTCAGGACAAAATGCAGAGACGAAAATTTCTTGATACTTTAAATCAGTGTTTCCCAAAGCGTGGTACGCGTACCCCTGGTGGTACGTGAAAGGGTTTCAAGGGGTATGGGGCAGAATTTTTTATTTTACTTTATCAAAACGGGACCCCCAGCTGGCAGCAGGCTGAGCAGGGCTAGCAGACAGAACCCCAGACCTGTGGCGGGCTAAGTGGCTCAGCCCGCTTCCGGTCTGCGGTTCTGTCAGCCGGGGTCCCAGCCACCGGTGCCGCTCAGCCTGCTGCCGGCCGGGGGTCCCGTTCACCCAGGCCGGCAGTGGGTTGAGTGGGGCCAGTGGCAGGGACTCCAGCTGGCAAGGAGCCCGCTGTCGGTCTGAGCAGGGTCGGTGGACAGAACCTCAGACCCGCTGCCGGTCTGAGTGGCTCAGACCTGCTGCCGGCTCCAGCTTTTTTGCCACCCCAAGTGGCAAAGAAAAGAAAAGCTGAAGTCATACTGCTGAAGAGCTGTGCCGAAGAAACAAGAGGGTCAGAAGCGCAGCAGAGCCGACGCAAACCATGCGTACACGTTACTGCGGCTGGGGCAATACACTTGCCTTTGTGGTATGCGCAGAAGTCATACTGATGGATAAAAGTGAATAACTACTCTAAGGATCGTAGCAAGTACATGCTTGGTGTGTATTAATATACAAAATTTTTTTGTTTTTGTTAAACCCATTTACAATGGACTGTTGGCTAAAAACAGGAAGTTTGAAATGTACAAAAGAAAATTATGAAGGAAATACGAATGTTGGTGATGATTATGCCGAAAAATGCAGTGATATGACTACATTAGACAATTGTGACAAAAAAATTAGTGAACCATGGGAACCATCTGTAAGTTTATTTACCATATCAGCTGCAAAGAAAATGAAAAAAGCCTGCAAGTATGTTTAATATCTTAAACTGGGATTTTTGTGGCCTGGCAATGAGGTGGAGCCTGTTCCACTGTGTGATTTGTTACAAGACTCCCACAAATGAAAGTATGAAACCATCCAACCTAAAACGCCATTTTGATAGCAAACAAAGAATGGGAGGGAAAACCTGTATAATTCTTTGAAAATAGGTGCAAAGATCTCCAAAAGTCCCAGAAAACAATTTGTAATGTAATGTGATGGGAGGTGAAAATATGAAAGCTTTGGAAGCTTCATGTAGTGTGGTGTACTTAATTGCCTAGTCCAGAGCTGCTGAAGTGATCGGTGAGACATTAGTAAAACCTGCAGCCAAAGTAATGGTGCAAGTGATGATTGGAGATAAGGCTAGCAAAGCTATAAATCGTGTCCCCCTCTCAAATAACACTGTTCATTGTAGAATCACAGATATGGCCAAAAACGTAAAGCAGCAATTATTGTCAAGAGTACAAAAGAGTCGCTACTATGCATTGCAAGCGGATGAATCCACTGATATTGTGAATTTAGCTAATTTTGTCATTTGTCAGATATGAGCTGAATAATGAAGTCCACAATATTTTGTTCTGCCAACCTATACCAACACATACAACTGGAGAAGCTATTTTTAAACTTATTGATGACTTTATCAAAAACAATTACTTGGATTGGAGTCGTTGTGTTGGAATAAGCACGGATGGCGCCAGAGCCATGATTGGCTCAAAGAAAGGAGTTGTTGCATGTATTCAAGCTGTTGTGCCAGAAGCAAAATCAACTCGTTGCATTCACAGAGAAGCACTTGCCACCCAGAACATTCAGGCAGATCTAAAGCAAGTACTGGATGAAGCTGTGAAAATAATCAATTTTGTGAAAGGTCGCCCTCTGAACGACCGGCTGTTTTCTCAGCTTTGTGATGAGATGGGCAGTGATTACACACAACTGCTATTTCACACTGAAGTGCATTGTCTTTTGCGTAGAAAAGTTCTGAATCGCCTGGTTGAGCTGCAAATTATTTTAGATGAAACCTTTAACCTGCAAGACTGTATACATGACTGGAAATGGCTATGCAAACTAGCATATATTGCAGATATCTTTGTTCATTTAAACAACCTCTGTCTATCATTGCAAGGGAAACTTGTATCCATATTCCATGTTCAAGACAAAGTGAGCGCCATGGTAGCAAAATTGATACTGTGGCATAAACGTCTTGGTCGTCTTGAACTGGATTTCTTTCCATCTCTTCAACTCGACTAACGAATTTGATAGTGATGTGTTGCAAACCATGAAGCCGCATTTGGAAAGCTTGCAGAAAGATCTTAAGTATTTCCCTGAACCGGATGGGACCTTTTTGAATGAATAAGGAACCCTTTTATCAATGTTCAAACATTGCCAAATAACCTTTTTGCTTCAGAAGAAAGCTTCCTGAAAACAAAATTTGAGCAAAATACACTGACGTCATTTTGGTTGAGGGTTAGTTCTGACTTGACAGCTTTGTCCGATAGAGCTGGATATTATCTTCTGACTTTTCCACCTCATATTTGTGCTAGATCGGATTCTCTGCCCTGGTTAGCATCAAAACAAAAAAATGAAATCGTCTTATTGACGTGGAGCCCCATCTTCATTTTAAGATCACAAAAATTGAGCCAGATATCACCGCGAAAGTGTCTGGTCAAAAGCAGTTCCATTCCTCACATTGAATAGTTTAGTTTGTACTGAAAATTTTTCAATACCGAAATAGTAAATATTAAAACGAGTGCTTTCTTCACTAATCTAACTTAACCTAACACTAACTTTTCTTTTTTGCGAATACAGACTAACACGGCTGCTACTCTGAAACCTAACCAAACCAGCGTATTTTAATTTCATCCGATGAAGTGAGCAGTAGCTCACGAAATCTTATGCTCAAATAAATTTGTTGGTCTCTAAGGTGCCACAGGTACTCCTTTTTCTTTTTGTGAATACAGACTAACATGGCTACTACTCTGAAACCTAGAATTATACGAATTCACCATATATGCTCTTCTGCCAGACTGTTAATTCGCTTCTATTATTTTAATTATTTCTAGTACTATTTCCATATATAACTATTTATTTCTATTAAAATTTTTCAACTGTATGTAATAAACATTTAATCCCGAATGAAAAGAATTTGGAGTGTGTTATAAAAATATGGCTTATCCCTCCCCCTGCACAACTATCTTCACCGGAGAAGGGGTACGCCGGTAAGACAAATGTCTCAAAAGGGGTATGCAACTGTTGTAAGTTTGGGAAACACTGCTTTAAATGACAGGGGGCTAATTTAGCTACAACTAATCAGGAAAGAGATCTTGGAGTCCTCATGGATAGTTCTCCACGGCAGTCAAAAATGCAAACAGGATGTTAGGAATCATTTAAAAAAGAGAGAGAATAAGATGGATAATATCTTATTGCTCTTATATAAATCCATGGTATGCCTACATCTTGAATATTGCGTACAGATGTGGTCCCCCTCATCTCAAAAAAGATATACTGGCATTAGAAAAGGTTCAGAAAAGGGCAACTAAAATGATTGAGTTTGGAACAGGTCCCATATGAGGGGAGATTAAAGAGGCTAGGATTTTTCAGCTAGGAAAAGAGGAGACTAAGGGGGAGTATGATAGAGATCTATAAAATCATGAGTGGTGTGGAGAAAGTGAATAAGGAAAAGATGTTTACTTGTTCCTATAATATAAGAACTAGGGGCCACCAAATGAAATTAATGGGTAGCAGGTTTTAAAACAAAAGAAAGTTGTTCTTCACTCAGCGCACAGTCAACCTGTGGAACTCCTTGCAGCAGCAAGTATCAGTCTCATTTCAGGGGCCTGCAGCACAGCATGCATGAGAATCAGGATTGTTTCCAGGACACGTGGGAATATCCCAAGGGCTTATGGTAAAGGGAGCTGTCCGAGCCCAAGCCTGGTCCTGCTCTCAGAGCAGTGTGGCAGGGACTGGAAATTACACTGAGCTCCTGGCCTTTAATCTTCAAACACCCTCTCAGTGTGATATCAGGCTCCCCGTCCCTTTGGGAAGCAGGCAGGCCATCAGCTTTGTTCTGCAGGTGGGCAAACTAGGGCATGGGGAAGTTAAAGCCCAAACTTTCAAAAGTGGCCACTGATTGATTGTGTTTGTGTGTGTGTGTTTGTGTTTTGGATGCCTCAGTTTTTGGGATCCCTGTGTAAGATGCTGGGGCCTGATCTGATGTGTTAGGCACCCACTACCCCATTGGCTTCAGGTGGACACTTGGCACCTTCTGAAAATAAAGCCCCAGACATTTGCTGCTGGGCTCCCCAAAACTGAGGTATCTCATTCAGTGGCTGCACTTGAAACCTTAGCCCTGAATTGCTGAAGGCCCCGTGCTCAGCAGGGGGCAGAGCCATTGGTGGACCTCTGGCTCCTTGCCCTGGACTTTAGCCATTAGTCAAGGCTTCCTCTTATTCAGTAGTTGGTCTAGTGATGATACAGCTGGTCAGAGGGAGATTCTGGGCCAGTGTTTCATGAACCATTAGGGCTAAGCATTCTCATGGGTGTAGATTCACGCTGAGGCTGTTTTTTTCTGTATGACAGGGGCACTGAGGACAAACGCAGTAATATTTGCGACATGGATCTTACAAGGTGTGAAAGTTCCTCCTTTACCTTGGTGGGTCAGCTTGGTCATTTTCATGAATCCACAGTCCAGGTTGACTCCTCCTGTGTCTGACCAGGAGTTGGGAGATTTGGGGGGAACCCAGGCCCACCCTCTACTCCAGGTTCCAGCCCAGGGCCCTGTGGAATGCAGCTGTCTAGAGAGCCTCCTGGAACAGCTTTGCAACAGCTACAACTCCCTGGGCTACCTCCCCATGGCCTCCTCCCAACACCTTCTTTATCCTCATCATAGGACCTTCCTCCTGGTGTCTGATACTGCTTGTACCCCTCAGTCCTCCAATAGTCAGCATTCTCACTCTCAGCTTCTTGCTCCCAACTCCTTACATGCACAGCACAAAGTGAAGTGAGCTCCTTTTTAAACCCAGGTACCCTGATTAGCCTGCCTTAATTGATTCTAGCAGCTTCTTGATTGGCCACAGGTGTTCTAATCAGCCTGTTTACCTTTATTGTTTCCAGAAAGTTCCTGATTGTTCTGGAACCTTCCCTGTTACCTTTCCCAGGGAAAAGGGACCTACTTAATGTGAGGCTAATATATCTGCCTTCTTTTGCTCTCGTGTAGCCCTCTGACCTGGAGGGTGAAGGAGGGAGAGGGCTGCTACTAGGTCCTAGGCTCTCCCTGCTGCTACTGCTGTTGCTGCGCCAGCTGCTCACCTGGTTAGGCCAGATACCATTCCCCTTCTCTGCTGGCCAGCTGCTGGAACCCCCCCTCGGGTCTGCTACTGTTCCAACTGCAGCCCCTTGGGGGGGGCCTGCTGGCCTGCTCCCCAGAAGGGGGGAGCGAGGGGCCCCAGCCGTTGCTGTTGTGGACACCACCACCACCACCTGAGAGGGGTCCTTTCTGCCTGCCCGGGCCACCGCCTGGAGTTCCTGGAGCTGCTGTTGTGGTCTGCTGCTTGGAGCTGCTGAAGCCCAGAGGAGGAGGAGAAGAAGGGGACCATCTGCCATTGGGGGAGCACCTAGAGACTCTGCAGCCCCCTCCATGGGGGTCTATCACAGACTGAGTAACTTTCAAACTGTGTGCTTTTGTGGTGGGGGTTTTGACTGTGTTTGTAGGGACATGGGGTGTGGCGTGGAGCTTCCCCCAATCCATCTGTGTCTCTTCATCCCTCTACCCCACTGTTGCCCCCTCCACTACCCCCGCTGGCTGTTTACCATCTGCCTCAGCTCCTGCCTCTGGACTCGGGGCGTAGCAAACCAAGCAAGCAGCTATTTCTACCGTTTGGGCTAGAAGCAGCAGCCAGCCCAAACTGACTTTATGCAAGCGCACGTAGGCGCATATGCCCCCCCCCGGACTGCCCACCCCACAGCTTTGCCCTTTGCTACCTGCCCCGTTTGCCCCTTGCAGCCTTCCCCCTCTTTTACCCCAGCCCCCCTTACTAGCTTCAGTTTGTTTGCCTGCCCCACCCATTTCCCTCCGCAGCCTTTGTTTGTTTGCCCCGCCCCAGCCTCTGAAGCTAGCCCCTTGGTTTCCCTGCCCTAACTCCAGCCCCCTTAGCCCCTTGCTCCATGCGCCCATGCCCCCTCCCACGCGCTTCTGCCACTCCCCATTTTAATTTGAACCCTCTTCACCGCACCCTTAATGCTGTTGTATCCCCCGCACCCCTAGTGCAGCTAAAGGAGCCGGAATTCCAACCTGTGTCAGTGGCTGACCCCTAAACCCTGTTCTGTCCCCTTGTCCAGCCCACCCCCTTTGGTGCCCTCCTCCCCTGCCTGCAGCCTAGGGGGGGAGGGGTGGTCGATCTGCCTCCCCTTCTCCTTCTTGTGTCTCCCCTTCCCTCCCTGCTCACAATGGCAGGGGCCAAGACGGGTGGGGCCCCTCCATAAAACCCCACCGCCCCTTGCCCACCTGCCACCCCCGAGCCTCTACCTCCGCGGCCACGGCTGAACCACCTCCCTCTGCCCCAGCTGGGGAACCGGCAGCGGTGGGCACCAGGGTGACCTCCACTGCTGCCACGTCCCTCGCCCCCTCCAACCCTGGGGGAGCCGCCCTGTTATCTGCCCTCTCTACCCTGGGGAAACCCATCTCCGTGGTCAGCCTTCTCCCACGGGACTGCCGCTGGCGGCGCGTGACGGAGAGGCACTCGAGGGGTCCTTCCTGGTCCCCTACCGGGGGCCCGTTACCGGGTGCACTACTCCACGGGGGAGGCCCGGTGCTACCTGTGCCGGGCGATGGGGCACGTCTGGAGGGACTGCCCCTTGGCCCAGGAAGGAGGTGCATTTGAGACCCCGGCCAGGGCACCAGCCCCCTCATCGTTTGCGCCCCTGGCTGCCGGTGCCTGAAACCGCCACTCCTCCCTCCCAGTCCTCCATTGCTCCCGCTCGGGCCCAAGGGGTACCTCCCCCACTATGCCCAGATGAACAGGAGAGCCCCGCCCCCGCTGCTTGCAATCTGGCGGGGCCAGTGGAGGAGGGTGCGGCAGGGACACCGCCGGGCATGGGAGAGGGCCCGCCCCAAGGGGAAACTTCCCTCCCTTGTGCTGCCCCACTGTTATCCCCTTGAGTCCCTGAGCCTTCAACCCTGCCCCCCAACCCGACCCCTCTTAGCCAGCCCCCGGATGATGCCATGGAGGGCTGGGCCCTAGTCCAGGGGAAATGGGGCAAGCGGAAAGCTCGAGCTCTGCTCCCTTCCACCGATGCGGAAGCCCCCCTGGAAGACCAGGAAGGGGGGCACCAATGTCGAGCCTTCTGCTTTACCCACGGGGTGTGCTCCATCCACCGGTGCCGGCTGGGGAAGACGTGGCAGCACTGGAAGGCAGCATCTCCCCTCCACGGGAGTCCCTCCCCTCTGAGGCCCCCAAGGGAGCCCCTCCTGTCCTGGTACCATCTGAAGCCTCTGTGAGCCCCAAGGCGACCGTCCCGTCAGGTGCTGGCGGGGAGAATCCTGGGGTGGCGGAAAATGATCTCCTGTCCATAGACGAGGAGATCGAGGCCCTAGGTCTGACCCGGTCACCCAGAGGGAGGACGACCCTTGCCCAGATCGAGGCCTGCTGGTAGACCTCACTCCAGCCCCCCTTTCCCCATACTCCCTCCCCCTAACTGTTGCTTCTGCTCCCACCTCCGAGGAGCCCCTGGACTCCTCCATCAACCTGCCCGCAGAAGGCATCCCACTGACGGCCGCCAAGCCTGTTCAGGTGATAGCCAGTGCCACGCGGCCGGGACCCGAGCCACTAGGGGCACCCCTCATTGGTGTGGAGCAGTTGACCTCCTTCCCGGGCGAGGGCCCTACAGAAGATAGTCCACCTCCTGATGCCGTGGTTGCCAAACCCACCATAGAGCCTGCGCCTAGCATCGCTGAGAGCCCCCTCCCTATCCCCCCAACCCTTGAGCCTGAGTGGGAGGTGCTACCATCCAGCTGCTTGGCTTCTGAAGCCCAGAATTTCACCTCTGCCACTGACCCTGTCCCTGATCCCAGCCCTGACTTGATGCTGACCCTGTCCCTATCCTCTCCACCTCCTGTGATATTATTGCCGCCTCTGGGGCTGTCTCCTTCCCTTTTCTGACAAATGAACCCCAGGGAGCAGCCTTTGTGTTTCCCTGTCCCGACCCACTAGGGCCTGCTACCTTCCCTCCGCCACCCCCTATTGCCCCAGGGTTCGAGGCGGGCCGCGTGGTGCCAGCCCCTCGGGTGCCCCGTCAGGGGTCTGCACCTTGCCTGCCCGTCTCGGTGGGCTATGGGGCTGTGCCAGGGGCCCTGTCAGGGGATGACCAAGAGTCAGTAATCCCACACCCCCATATGCTGCGAGAGAAGCTGCGGGAGTTTTTAGAAGATGACTGTGGCTCCCGCAACAAGGTACAGCTTGCTCTCCAGCGATGGGGGGACTTTCATCAGATCCTCTGGGCCACAAGGGCTTTTATGGGGGAGGGTAAAAGGACCGGGAAGCAGGCCGCCGCAGCCTACCAGCGGGTCCGTGGCTTCCATGACTCATTGCTCACCTACTGGGTGGGTCACGGTTTGCTGTGTGGCCTAATGGGGACTGCGAGTGTCCCTGCCGGCGAGAATCCTCCACAGACCTCCTCATGGCACTGCTCATCTTCGCAACATAGAACACCTGGGGCTGTAGGATGGGTCTCCACAGGTCCCAGGTGCTCCTCTCCCTTTGGGAGGGGGGGAACTCTGTGGTTTTCTTGCAGGAGACCCATACAGATCTGGCCGCCGAAGACAGCTGGTGTCTGGAATGGGGGGACAGGGTCTACTTTAGCCATCTCACAGTGCGTACAGCTGGAGTGGTGACCCTGTTTTCCCCTGACCTATGGCCTGAGGTGCTGGGGGTCGCCGAAGCTGTGCCGGGCTGCCTGCTGCACCTCCGGGTCCGCATGGAGGGGCTCGTAGTCAACCTCGTTAATGTCTATGCCCCGGCAGTGAGCCCGGAGCGGCTGCAATTCTATCAGCAGGCGTCCGCCTTCCTCGGCACCTTGGATCCTCATGAGTGCCTGGTCCTGGGTGGGGGACTTTAACACCACCCTCGAGCAGTGCCCAGCCACCGTGGACATCCTCCAGGAGATAGTCGAGCCCCACTCCCTGGTGGACGTCTGGCGCGACCACTACCCGGATGACATTTCCATGTTCACCTTTGTCTGGGTGGAGGCCCTTTGGTCGAGCCACTCCTGGTTGGACTGCATTTATTTATCACACTTCCACCTTACACGAGCCCACTCCTCCAGCATCCGGCCAGCCCCATTTTCTGACCATCATTTAGTCACCGTGACGGCCTCCCTCTGCGCAGAGAGGCCGGGGCCGATCTATTGGCATTTCAACAACAGCTTGCTGGAGGATGCGGGCTTCGTGGCGTCCTTCTGGGAGTTCTGGCTGGCCTGGCGAGGGCAGTGGCGTGCCTTTCCCTCGGCACGATGGTGGTGGGACCTAGGGAAGGTGCGCGCCCGGCTCTTCTGCCGTGACTATACCCGGGGTGCCAGCCGACGGAGGGATGCAGCGATAGGGCAGTTGGAACGGGAGGTCTTAGAGCTGGAGAGGCGTCTCGCCTCCGGCCCCGAGGATCCACCCCTCCGCGAAGCATGCAGGGAGAAGCAGGAGGAGCTCCAGGCCCTGGAGGACCGTCAGCCCGGGGTGCTTTTGTTCGATCCCACACCCGTCTCCTTCGGGAGATGGATCGTGGCTCCCGCTTCTTCTACGCCCTGGAGAAAAGGAGGGGGGCCAAAAAACCCGTTACCCGCCTCCTGGCGGTGGATGGGACCCCCCTCACGGATCCGGTGGAGATGTGCAGGAGGGTGAGAGCCTTCTATGCAAGCCTTCCGAGGGCTCCGATACAACTGGCAGCTCCTTTATCTCCATCCGAGAGGTCTTCTGCGAGACCTCTCTGGGCTGCCGGTCTTCTACCAGGACCTCCTCTGGACCTGGAAACTGCTTTCATCGACCAGGTCCATAGTGGCCACCGAGGGGGCAGATCTCCTCGCAGAGCCCCTGCTACACAACCCCCAGCGTCACATGCAGATGGTGGAGTCCCCCTCAATGTACCAGAGGTTGGTTGTGGCAGAAGTCACCAGAGTTGGAGACCTCCTGGATTACGACCGGGGAGACTGGCTGGATCCCCTGACGCTCACTCAGCGCATGGGGCTCTCCAGGCCTCGTACTCCCCGGCGCGTACTTCAGGAGGCAAGGGCCGCTTTGCCGCCCGCTGCTCGGGCTTACCTTGACTGGGTCCTGCACGAGGGCACGCCCCGCCCACCCTCCACCCCAGGCCCTCCCGACCTTTTCATTCGGGCCCCTGCTCTGTGGACCCAACCGATCTCCTCCCCCCCCGCTCCTTCAACGTGAGCCAGCTGCATGAGCTGCAGCCAGTCTGCTTCCAGACCGCGCCAAGGAACCGCCTATACACGCTCGTGCTCCACACCCTTCACGCCCTCATCCTCATGTTCTGCCCCGATACAAAAGGGCGGGACCTCCTGCCACCTTTGGAGCATGAGGAGCCCCAGTGAGCCAGCCTATATTCCAGCTTGGTCCCGAGGCCTGCCAGGGATATCAGTTGGCAGCTCCTTCACGGAGCCGTGAGCACGGGCGTGTACTTGGCGCGGTTCACCACAATCCCAGACAGCTGCCGCTTTTGAGGCGTGAGGGAAACCCTGGCACACACATTTGGAGTGTGCCAGGCTGCAGCCCCTATTCCGGCTCCTCACCAATATTTTATTATGCGTTTGGTTGCACTTTTCCCTTCACCTTCTTATTTATACACTCCCTATCCGCGGCCCCACAAAGTCACGGGATCTCCTGGTCAACCTCCTCCTGGCCCTAGCTAAAATGGCCATCTATAAAACCAGAGTGAGGAGGTTGGCCGATGGAGTCCCCTGTGACTGTGGGGCCTATTTCCAATCCTCGGTCCGTTCGCGTATCCGGGCAGAGTTCCTCTGGGCGGCGTCCATTGACTCCCTTGACGCCTTTGAGGAGCAGTGGGCGCTATCCGGGGTTCTCTGCTCGGTGTCCCCGTCCGGTTTCCTTCATTTGACCCTTTGACCTCACTCCTGGCCCTGTTATTTCATTAGTTGTCCCCTGGATTTATTTGGTGTCCAGGTCCTGTGGATCCCCCTCTTAGGTTGAGGGGGATCCTTTAGCAGTGGGCAGGCTTTGCCGGATCCCAATAGGATCACTCTCCTGTAGCCCTCTGGCCCGACCCTGTCACAGAGGCTATATAAGTACTCGGACAGAAGAAACATTATAGTATAGTTTGTATATCGGTCTAGGTTGCAAAGGTCAGGCCAGAAATAAGGCACATTTTTTACTATAAATCTAACTGTTGGAACTCAGTGGATTTAGTCACTTGGAGACTTTACATTGAGTTGGAAGTCTCTCTTTAAAAAAGAAAAAAGCATTAGTTCAACCACAAGGCAGGGGCTGGATGCCAGAATTGCTGGGTGAGGTTCTCTGGCCCATTCTCTGCAGGAGGCCAGACTAGATGATCAGAATGATCCCTTCTGGCCTTAAGTCCGTGGCAACTGCAGTTTAGTTAGTATGTTTCTTCCGGTTTCAGAGTAGCCGCCGTGTTGGTCTGTATTCACAAAAAGAAAGGGAGGACTTGTGGCACCTTAGAGACTAACAAATTTATTTGAGCATAAGCTTTCGTGAGTTACAGCTCACTCCCTGATCCACTGGCATATGCTGTTCAAAAGGAAAATCTGTGCCTTGCCATGACAATTTGGTCCTGGGTGTGCTACAACAGAGATAAAGAGATTTCAAAGAAATCTCTACTGCACATCAGGCTGACTTAATGTGAAAGATTTTTCTCTTGCTTTTTCTTTTCCCTGCCAGCTATGAGGAGTTGTGAAACATCAAAGGTTTGTTTCTGCAAACCTGAACACTGAATGTTTCAAAATACCTGTTTTCCACCAACCTGGGAACAGTTTTGAAACCTCAGCTGCACCATATTTCACAGAAACATTTTTCTGGAGCTGTTCTGAATTTTTTGAGTCCCCTACCTGCCACCACTTCTTAAATAAAATAATGTGCAAAAAAAAAACAAACCCCAAGCCCAACACCTTATTAATGCGGGGTTAAAACTGCTCTGTTAACATCACATCAGGAACTGCAGAAGTCAGTCCTCTAGCAATTGGGTTTCAAGCCCATTCAAATCCTGTTTGCATTGTACCATGCAGTTACAGTGGCAGCTGGGGACCCCCGGGGAGATCCTCATTGTGCTGAGCGCTGATCAGATGTTGAAGTAAGAGTGTCCCTGACAGGCACAGGGGGGAGGAGCAATGGAACCCACCAGCAGAGGGGTCAGCATGGTGGTTGCAAAGGGCAAGCTAGTGCTACCACCATTGTTGGCTTGATTGTAGTTTTGGGAGTGGGTTTTGCTGAGGGAAGTTTAGCTAAAGGGACTAATGCAGGAGCGGGCAGGGAGAGCGGGTGGGGGGAGTGCATGGGAGGGGTTTGGAGCAGAGAATGGCGGGAGTAACAATAACCTGCTGGCCCAGTGGCTAGGGAGTTGGGTGCGGACTTGGGAGAGCTGAGGTCAGGTTCCTGACAGTGCAAGGAGGATAACAGTGCCCGGCCTGCCTGCCAGGGGTGTGCCCAGGTAAATGAATTACAGGGTGACGTGCTCAGCTGCAGTAGTGTGTGTGGGGGGGGTGTCACGGCAATACCTACAGCAGATGACATCATCAGTGTCCAGAGGTCCCTGATGCAGCAGGTGCTGCAGGGGGCCTGGAGACCACCTACCCCCCAGGATTGTTCTAGGGACCCATTGGAGGTCTGCTCACCATTCTGGGACTGGCCCTTCAGTCTGATTCTCCATGATACAGAGGCCTCTGTGCATTCTAGGGAGCAAAACGCCTGAGCTGGGGAAACAAACTGAAAGTGTGGTGAAAACAATGAAGTTTTAGAAAAGCATGTGGGTGAAATTCACCTTGGTGTGCAGAGTCCGCTGCACTGCTTAATTCCCTTTGCCACGGCACGAGGATGCAGCCCCACAGCCCCTGCGCCCCACAGAGGGCAGCTCCATACAGCCATAAATGGGAGACAGCCTCTGGATGTGCTAGAGCAGTGGCTCTCAATGATTCTCGACTGCGTACCCAGGTAGTCTCTAAGGTACCACAAGTACTCCTTTTCTTTTTGCGAATACAGACTAACACGGCTGCTGCTCTGAAACCTGTGATTTGTCTTGCGTAACCCAAGTTTCACCTCCCTTAAAAACTACTTTGTTACAAAATCAGACATAAAATACAAAAATGCAACAGCACACTCTTTACTGAACAATGGCTTTCTCGTTTTTTCCATAATTAATTAATTAATATTTGAATTAATGAATGAATATAAATCAATTGGAATGTAAATCTTGTACTTACATTTCTGTGGACAGTCTAGAGAGCAGTTTAAACAAGGCATTGTCTCTATGAAATTTTAGTCTGTACTGACTTTGCTAGTGCTTTTTACGTAAAACTGGGCAAATATCTGATGTACTCCTGGAAGACCTTTGTGTACCCCCTGGAGTACGTGTCCCCCTGGTTGAGAACCATTGTGCTAGTGGACTTGTCCTTGCATAGCTCCAGTGGCCTCAATCGCCGATAGCGGGAGCAGAGCAGCCAGAGCTGCTGTTTCAGCCTAGGCTATGGCTCTGTGTCCAGCCCACGTGTTGGCAGGACACAGATTCCGCCCTGACTACACAGGATTTGGGTCATTGGCACCGACTCCACCAGGGCTGGAGCACCCATGGAAAGAAATGAGTGGGTGCTAAGCACCCACCAGCAGTCAGCTCCTCCCTTCCCCTCTCCTCCCCCCCCTCCTGTCTGCCACAATCAGCTGTTCTGCAGCGTGCAAGGGGTGGGGGGGAAGGAGCAGGGATGGGGTGCACTCAGAGGAGGGGGCAGAACTGGGTGGGAAGAGGTGGGGCAGGGGCTTGGGAGAAGAGGTGAGGCAGGACCTGGGGCAGAGCAGCGGGTTGTGCACTCCTGGGGTCTGGAGGAAGCCACCACCTGTGATTTGGATGGCAGGTGGATGGGAACGAACATCCAGCTCCCTACAGCAATGGAAACGCCATTGTGTTTTTACTCCACGCGTTCCCCTGTGGAGCTTCCTGATCTTCAGGGCATATTGCAAGACCCATATTCTCCCTCCACTTGTGGAGGGGGCAGATACTGTGCTAAGGCCTGATTAAGCTGGGATTCTGATTGGCATCTTTATCTTGAGGATGCTGCTGGCTGTAAGGTCTGGTATCTCTGAAATGAGGTTCAGGGCGCTGGAGCCTTGGAAAGATGCTCTTCCCTTTGTGCTATAAACCTAAATAGATAAAAATATGAATCCAATCTGGTACTGGTTCAGGGGAAGCCCTGAGTGAAACTGAGTAGAAACAAAGAATGACGTTGACCAGCCTGGTGTCCAAGCTGAGAGAGAGGCGAAAAACGGCATTAGAGGTCCTCCTTACGTGCTCAGAATCCACTTTCACTCAGCTGGGTCAAAGGGAAGGCCATGATCTTATTTTTATTAAAAACTTTTGTACATCCTTTTTATCAGACAAAACATCCTGTTTCTTAATCCGCCTTTACACTGAAACTACAGCCATTATGTCTGTTCTCTCCACATCACTGGCCTTGTTTACAAATATCCTTCTCTCATTTATTTATATGGGTTGTATTGTAGTAGCCCCCGGGGGCCCCAGTCCTGGCCCAGTGCCCCATTGTGCATGGTGCTGTACAAACACAGAACAAAACAATGGGCCCTGTTCCACGGAGCTTTGAAGCGAATGCTTGTCAGGGTGCAGAAAGATCAATGGTTTTGTTAAATAAAATAAATTGGATTTTTTTAATTGAAATCAAATACATATTGTTTTTAAATAAACTAGTTACAATTATGGTAACCTATGTTAAGCCACTGTAATTAATTAACATTGAATTTAAAATAATATTCAAGCATCAGGTGTTTGCCAAAGTTTTAAAGTCAGACCACTTAACTGGTGGCAATCACTGGCTAAACAACTAAACACCTGGAACCAGAGTTTGTTGAAGCGCTAAACCAGCTTTTGACAGCAGTAACTTCTTCTGCAGGTGCAGAGAATATTTTTCTCATTTCAGTTTATTCAACTAGTTCAGTACAATAACTAGGTCATTCAAAATTGAGAAACTGATTGGGAGTTGAAAAAGCCAGCAAGCTTGTTTTTCATTTCCAATCTATGAATAATAACAAGGTGTACAAGCAAAAGATCTACGGGTTCGGAAATCTTGAAGGACATGGTGACCAGAACTATCATTTCAATTCACTAAGTACAGAATACACTTTGTTTAATAAATCATTTCAAATGCAAAACATAAGGGAAAAAAGGAAGCTGCTGTAACCATAGTCATTCTATTTAACTAACGATTGTAAAATGCTGGTTTTGTTTATTAATGTAGAGTCTTAGTCCTAGGCCATGGCACATACTGCTCCTTTTGTGCTTTTTTAATTAAATTCCAATTTCTAGTCAAATGCAGTTTGACACATCACAAGTTTAAAAAAAAAAGTATTGAATAAATAAGAAATGCATTATAATTTAACATCCCTGTGGCAGGAAAAACACCACAGCAGCCCAACACTGTAGCATTTAATTTCAGAAAGGGGAACTACACAAAAATTACGAAGTTAGTTAAACCGAAAGTAAAAGGTACAGTGCCAAAAGTGAAATCTCTGCAAGCTGCTTGGAAACTTTATAAAGACACCACAATAGAGGCTCAACTTAAATAGAGGCCCAAATTAAAAAACATAGTAAGAGAACCAAAGAAGTGCCACTGTGGCTAAACAACAAAGTAAAAGAAGCAGTGAGAGGCAAAAAAGCATCCTTTTTAGAAAGCGGAAGTTAAATCCTAGTGAGGAAAATAGAAAGGAGCATAAACACTGGTAAATGAAATGTAATAATATAATTAGGAAGCCCAAAAAAGAATTTGAAGAACAGCTAGCCAAAGACTCCAAAAGTATTCTCTATGGGGGAGGGATAGCTCAGTGCTTTGAGCATTGGCCTGCTTAAACCCAGGGTTGTGAGTTCAATTCTTGAGGGGGCCATTTAGGGATATGGGGCAAAAATTGGGGATTGGTCCTGCTTTGAGCAGCGGGTTGGACTAGATGATCTCCTGAGGTCCTTTCCAACTCCAATATTCTATGATAATAGCAAAAATTTTAAGTACACCTGAAAGCATGAAGCCTGCTAAACAACCGGTGGGGCCACTGGACGATCGAGATGCTAAAGGAGCACTCAGGGATGATAAGGCCATTGTGGAAAAACTAAATTAATTCTTTGCATTGGTCTTCATGGTCGAGGAGGTGAGAGAGATTCCCTGACCTGGGCAATTATTTTTAGATGACAAATCTGACCCAAATTGAGGTGTCATTAGAGGAGGTTTTGGAACAAATTGATAAGTTACCAGGCTCAGATGGTATTCACCCAAGAGTGCATATTGGGCTGCATTAGTAGGAGCATTGTCAGCAGATCGAGGGAAGTGATTATTCTCCTCTATTCAGCACTAGTGAGGCCAAATCTGGAGTATTGTGTCCAGTTTTGGGCCCCCCACTACAGAAGGGATATGGACAAATTGGAGAGAGTCCAGTGGAGGGCAATGAAAATGATTCAGGGGCTGGGGCACATGACTTACGAGGAGAGGCTGAGGGAACTGGGCTTATTTAGTCTGCAGAAGAGAAATGTGAGGGGGGATTTGAGAGCAGCCTTCAACTACCTGAAAGGGCATTCCAAAGAGGACGGAGCTCAGCTGTTCTCAGTGGTGGCAGATGACAGAACAAGGAGCAATGGTCTCAAGTTGCAGTGCGGGAGGTCTTGGTTGGATATTAGGAAACACTATTTCACTAGGAGGGTGGTGAAGCACTGGAATGCGTTACCTAGGGAGGTGGGGGAATCGCCTTCCTTAGAGGTTTTTAAGGCCCGGCTTGACAAAGCCCTGGCTGGGATGATTTAGTTGGGGTTGGTCCTGCTTTGAGCAGGGAGTTGGACTAGATGACATCCTGATGTCTCTTCCAATCCTAATAATCTACGATTCTAAGATATCCTAAACTAATGATTCTTTGAAGAGTTCTGAAGGAACTCAAATGTGATACTGCAGAACTACTAACTGTTCCAGATGACTGGAGAATAGCTAATGTGATGACAATTTTTAAAAAGGGCTCCGGGGTAATCCTGGCACTTATAGGCTGGTAAGCCTGGCTTCAGTACTAGGCAAACTAGTTGAAACTATAGTAAAGAATAGAATTGTCAGACACATAGATGAACATGATTTGTTGGGGAAGAGTCAAAATGTTTTTGGTAAAGGGAAATCATGCCTTACCAATCTACTAGAAGGAGAGGAGGTTACTATCTGAGGAGGTTAACAAGCATGTGGACAAGGGGGATCCAGTGGATATAGTGTACTTAGTTTTTCAGAAAGCCTTTGATAAGGTCCCTCACCAAAGGCTCTTAAGCAAAGTCAGCTGTCATGGGATAAGAGGGAAGGTCCTCTCATGGATTGGTAACTGATTAAAAGATAGGAAACAAAGGGTAGGAATAGATGGTCAGTTTTCAGAATGGAGAGAGATAATAGTGGTGTCCCCCATTGGGCTGTGCTGGGACCAGTACTATTCAACATACTCATAAATGATCTGTAAAAAGGGTAAACAGTGAGGTGGCAAAATTTGCAGATCATACAAATCTACTCAAGATAGTTAAGTCCAAAGCAGACTGCGAAGAAGTACAAAGGGCTTTCTCAAAACTGGGTGACTGGGCAACAAAATGGCAGATGCAATTCAGTGTTGATAAATGCAAAATAATGCACATTAGAAAACATAATCCCAACTATACATATAAAATGATGGGGTCTAAATTAGCTGTTACCACTCGAGAGAGAGATCTTGGAGTCACTGTGGATAGTTCTCTGCAAACATCCCCTCAATGTGCAGCAGCAGCCAAAAAAGCGAACAGAATGTTGAGAATCATTTAGAAAGGGATAGATAATAAAACTGAAAATATCATGTCGCCTCTATATACATCCATGATACACCCACATCTTGAATACTGTGTGCAGATGTGGTCACCCCACCTCAAAAAAGATATATTGGGATTGGAAAAGGTTCAGAAAAGGGCAACAAAATGATGAGGGGTGTGGAACATCTTCTGTACGAGGAGAGATTACTAAGACTGGGACTTTTCAGTTTGCAAAGAGACGACTCAGGGGGGATACAATTGAGGTCTATAACGTCATGAGTGATGTGGAGAAGGTGAATAAGGAAGTGTTATTTACTCCTTCTCATAACCCAAGAACTAGGGGTCACCAAATGAAATTAATAGGCAGTAGGTTTAAAACAAACGTATTTTTCACACAACACACAGTCAACCTGTGGAACTCCTTGCCAGAGGGTGTTGTGAAGGCAAAGACTATAACAGGGTTCAAAAAAGAACTAGATAAGTTCATGGAGGATAGGTCCATCAATGGCTATTAGCCAGGATGGGCAGGGATGGTGTCTCTAGCCTGTGTTTGCCAGAAGCTGGGGATGACAGGGGATGGGTCACTTGATGATTATCTGTTCTGTTCATTCCCTCTGAAGAAGCTGGTATTGGCCACTATTGGAAGACAGGATACTGAGCTAGATGGACCTTTGTATGGCTGTTCTTCTTATATTGTAAAAAATGTAAAAATTAAGAATCTGAATGAATATAAAATGATATAAGACTTAAATCAGTTTATAGATGTAGTCTATCCTCCTAGATAGCAAAAAGAAGCACCCAATTTCATGTAAATGTTTTTAGTTGCAAATGTACATATTTTAATGGTTACCAATCAGTGTGAATCAGCCATTCTTTAGGAAAGTAACAAAAGTACAAATGCAAAATATGATTAAAATCTACTATTTAAATTAAGGTTTCCTGCTTGCTGTTTTAAATCATGATTAAAATCAGTGACTTAGATCAATTCACCCAGATGCTCATAAACCATTAAGGGGCAAGTTTTCAACATCCTCATTCTTAAGGACTGAATTCTGTTCACTTATTGTGAGGTCAGTGGGGAGATTGAACCCAGCAAGATTGGGCCCTTATGTTGCTAAATCCTGTGGCTGCTTGCCTACCACTTCTGAAAATAAAATGTTCTAGCTGGTCTTACTGGTCTTAAATGTTGCTTTAACTCGTAGGTAAATATCCCTCTCTTTCTCCCTCCCTGCTCTGGATATCAGCTTTCAAGGTAACTTGTGGTGGGGAAACATAAGCCCTAGTAACAGATGTTCTTCCATGTGGCTGTATTGAACAGGATCGAAGATAAGGTGAGATCAGAAAGTTGCTGCACCTCTTCTGAAGGGAGGCAGGTGCGGGGTTTGTCAGGGAAGCCCTGCACTCCTGTCCCAGCATGCGAGAGCTGGTTTACTCTGGCATCTAAGAAAATGACCTTTTTAAAAAAAGTTAATTTGTTTCTCTCTTCTCACATCTGAGCTCTGTGTGCAGATCCACTGTGTGAGGCGACAAGCCTGAGTCTCTGTAGGCAGCTGTGCTTCAGATGAGCAAGGAAAGGGGGATGCCCTGGTACTCACTTCCCTTTCTATAGCACCTTTTGCCCAAGGACCTCGCTAATTAGAACTGAGTCTCACAACTAGCCAAAGGACAGGCACCAGTGCATTAAAAGACAAGGCAGGTGGGAGGTGCTCGGGTGGTACAAGGACCTCTGGAGAACAGAAGGGAGAGTCATTATCTCCATTTCACAGGTGGGAAACCTGAGGCGTAGAAAGGGGAAGGGACTTGTGCGGTCACACAGTGAGTCTGTGTCATAGGCAGGGATAGAATCCAGGAGTCTGACTTGCCGACAGACCCGTTCTACCCCAGCATGACGCTCTTCCCCAGGCAGTCAGCTGAGCTGCTGAAAGGCTGAGGAGCCATTAGCAATCTCCTGAGGCAGCCAGTCAACCTGCTGTGGTTTGTGTCCGTGTGCTTTAGTTGTGTGTGATGAGATGAGTAAACACTGTGGGCACCAGTTCAGCTTATGAAACATCTGGTGTGAATGTCTCTTAATTGCCTCTGCTTCCTTAGGCAGAACTCTGCGTCCGGGTTTACCTAGGAACCTGTTTAATGAACAACATTCATTGTCACACTAACCCCCTGGTCCCGCCAAGTTAAACATGCCGCTTTCACAAAGGCAGGGAGCGCTGCCCTGGCTGCTTGCTGAGTTCAGGCAAACCCCCTCAGGCTTTGGAATGCTGTCAGACTAAACTGGAGCCCAGGGTTTGAATTAAACTGTACGTGAAACCGAAGGCGAGTTGAAACATTGCTGGCTTTTTTTTTTTTAAACATTAAAGTTTATAAGGCTCAGAAAGGCAGGGCTCTGTCCAGCTCTGCCTGGGAGCAGCAACACCCCCAGGCCAAAGGGGCTTGGATTATTTGGACAGCAGCAGTGTGAGAGGCCTGTTGTCCAAACCTACAGAAAAGAGACAGACCCTGCCCCAATCGATCTGATAATCGAAGTCCAGGAGGAGAGACCAGCGGATACAACAAACTGATGGGGGGGAGGCGCATGGCAGCAATGAGACAATTAGGACCAGTATAAGTGATTCCCGTTGTTTGTGTGTGCTCCTCCAGGGGTTGTCTGGCTGTATCTGCCTGTTGTCACTTGTCTTCTGCTTAGATTGTCTTATGCTGATTGGGGTAGGGACCCTCCTCTTGTTCTGTGATTGTACAATAATTGTACAGCACAAGAGCCCTATGCTACTTAACGTTTTGATCAATGGCCTGGAAGAGAAAACAAAATCTTCACTGCAAAAGTTTGCAGATGACACAAAACTGGGGAAAGTGGTAAATAGTAAAGAGGACAGGTCACTGATACAGAGTGATCAGCGCACAAGCAAACAATGTGTTTTAGAAGGGTTAAGTGTAAATGTCTCCATTTAGGAACAAAAAATGCAGGCCACATTTACATGACTGGGAACTCTGTCCTGCTCCGCAGGAACTCTGAAAAAGATTTGGGGGTTGTGGTGGATAATCCGCTGAACATGAGCTCCCAATGCGATGTGTTGGCCAAAAGATCTAATGTCATCCTGGGATGCATAAACTAGGGAATCCTGAGTAGGAGCAGAGAGGTTCTTTTACCTTTACAGCTGGCCTTCGTGTGATTGAAATATAGTGTCCAGTTCTGGTGCCCACAGTTCAAGAAGGATGTGGATAAACTGGAGAGGGTTTAGAGAAGAGCCATACGAACGACTAAAGGATTAGGAAATGTGCCTTATAGTGATAGACTAAAAGAGCTCAATCTATTTAGTTTAATGAAGAGAAGGTTAAGGGGTGACGTGATCAGTCTGTAAGTACAGGCATATTTAATAATGGGCTATTCAATCTAGCAGAGAAAGATATAACATGATCCAATGGCTGGAAGTTGAAGCTAGACAAATTCAGACTGGAAATAAGATGTAAATTCTTAACAAGGAGGGTAATTAACCACTGGCGCAATTTACCAAAGATCATGGGGGATTCTCCATCACTGCCCATTTGTAAATCACGATGGACTGTTTTTCTCAAAGCTCTGTTCTAGGAATGATTGGGGGGCAGTTCCCTGGTCTGTGCTATGCAGGACGTCAGACTGGGTGAGCACAATGGTCTCTTCTGGCCCTGGAATCCGTGAAGCTGAATGTATGAAACGATGGGCTCCTAGTCCCTAAGTGGGGCTCCCAGGTGCTACCAGCTTACAAGGATCACAGTGTATGGGAGACCCCTATGCCCATCATCCTGCCCCTGCATTGACAAAGCTCTGTATTCAGCCCACATCTTCTCTAGTATAGTTATCTGGAGAAGCTCTTGGCCCATCTCTGGCTACTGGCCAGCACAGCTCAGTTGCATGGCTTTGGTTGGATGACTCTGGCTATGGACACCCCCCCCAGCAAGGGGCTCGTGCAGGTTACATTGGCAGCGTAGCCCAAGCAGCATCGTCTGGCAGCTGTCTGATGAGGCTGAAGTTATCCGATGCTCGGTCCGTAAAGAGCTCTCTACTGCAGAGCCCCCAGGGGGAGGGTTGGTGAAATGAGCACAGCTAGAACTTGCAAGCTAGTGGGTTCATATTTAGCGAGGTCCTGGGTTCAGCCTCTCCACGGCTCTCCCTGTCAGTGCCAAGCCTGGGGATGGGGTGGTGGCACCCCTGCAATGCATCTTCACGATGAGATGCATGGGGCCAGATTCCCAAAAGCTCAGCTCCCAGGTAGCACCCAAAGAAGGGCTAATTTTTCAAAAGGGGTCAGTCAGAACCCCATCTGCTGGGCTCTTCTGAAAGGCCAGCCCAGATTGTGGGTGCTGTTCCCTTTGAAGATTCGGGCCTTATCTGAGGCCTCTCCTGCCTGTCACCAGGGTTGGGGATGGGGCTTGGAAAAGGACCCACCCCTTCCTTTTCACACGGAGCCTTGGCTGCGGGAGGTTAGGTAACACTGCACTAAGCCAGCTTGTGGTCTTAAACCAGACAGACGCGCCAGTCACATTAATGGGCCTGATCCTGCTCTCTCAACAGTGGTTTATTTTTTAATAGCTGTAATTCTGTTGAGTGTAATGGATTTACTCCTGATTCCCATGGGGGCGAGTGGGATCAGGATCAGGCCCTCTCTGTGCAGCCCTGTCATACTTTAGATTTGCTGCCGGTCCTTTAGAAAGCATTGTCTTGTTTCACACCAGTGCTTCCAGTGAAAGGGTGCAGGCCTTTCTCTGCCAGCGCTGTCATTGGGACAGCTTGCTCCAGTGAGCTCGCCAAGCTGATATCACTCGATAGTAAGTGGATCCTAATCGCTGCAGCTCTGTTTCCGCCAGCCCCTGCCAATGGCAGAGAACCCACGCGCAGAGAGGCAGGCTGTGTCTCGGGGACCTTTATGTTGGGCCTCTCCAAGCTACATGCACGTGGTGTGGGCTGTGTTGCTTTGAGTGTGATAAACCACCGAGCTAATCCCAGCCTGCCACGCTGACAAATGGGCGGCGGTGTCTTGCCCGTCTAGCACGGCTGCGGTGACTTACTCTGTTTGCTCAGCAGGGGTTAGAGGCGAGTTTTCCCAGTGTGGAAGAGGGTGTGTAACACATGGAGCTGGCCCTGAACATACGCTCATGTCTGTCCATGTGTGATCCTGCAGGTGGATCCCCTGTGGCATGGAGGGGTTCAGTGTGCACATGGCCTGTCTCATGCCCCCGCATGCAGTGAAGTGGGGTGTCAGAAGCATGGAGAGGAGGGGTGGCTAAGTTAACCTGGCACTTTGAAGACCTGGGTTCACCTCCCCACTTCCCTAGAGACTCCAGGGTAACTGGGCACGGCACTGGGTATGGCTTCCCTGCAGTGGGAAGTGAGCCCCTGGAGGTCCAGCCTGCATCTCCGCTGGCGCAGCAGCCTCCCCGCTGCTATCTCCAGTGGGCTGGCTTCTCTCTCTGTACCCGAGAGCCTGGCTTCCTCTCAGCTGTAGTGTAGATAGACCTTCCGGGCCTGAGCTTCCCATCTGCGTGCTGAGGCTCCCAGCATGGCCCCACCACACAGGGCGGCTATGCTGACGTAATGAGTGAGGCACTTAGACTCTGCGGTCCCGGGGCCCAGCTAAGTACCACAGACAGACATCAGGCGTGTTGATTCTGCTCTTCCCCGGCTTTGCCAGAAGCCCTGTTGGCGGGACCTTGGAGATGGGAGCATTGTCAGCCTCAAAGTACTGAATCATTTCCAAAGACCCCTTTTCTCCCAGGGTCTGGTGGGCGAATGAGGCTTAGATGGGTTTGAAAATAAAGCTTTAAATAATCTGGATATAAATTGCTTCCCAGCTCTGTGAGTCAGTTTCCCCTTCCAGGAGCCAGAGAGCTGGGTCATGACCCTTCCTCTTCTCCAGTAGCTCAGAGAGACTGCGGGGTAGGCAAGCCCTGAATTTCGAATGTTAAAAAGACAAGCAATGGGGGCAGACTTCTGCAGCCCGTTTTTTATACAACATAAAGAAACAACAAACCAACCTCAAATCCATTTGTCTCCCCTGCAAGGCCAAACAGAACAGCCATCTCGAGCACCCTCTCTCCAGCTGCTTACGTGTAGGGAGCATGTTGGTCAGAGGGGCCAATTTCACCTCTTGGCTACACTGGTGCACTGACTGCAGTGAGGGTGCACAGATGGGATGAGGGAGACCTGTCTGAAGAGAAAGTGAGTGGTAAATGAGCCCCTCTTGCACCGATTTGGCATCCAGTGTGTGCACAAAAGGAGCATCACGTCCTGTGCCAAGGTCAGAGGGAGGAAAAATAACTAAGAGGAGAGTGTAAGATGCGGGAGGAGAGTCTAGGCAGTTCCACCTGATGTCCTCTGACTTATGTCTGCTGTATAACTTAGACCTGCAGTTACATCAACACTGCGTTCAGCCCAGGCTCTCCTTACTCGAGTCCCGTCTTACTACAGTCAGGCTACCAGAAAGGAGCCCCTCACTGCCATGGAGGTAGGGCCGTGTGACCAGAGCAGTCTTGCAGTCCATGCAGCCAGATCTACGGGAAAGAGAGTATCAACTGACGCCTTCCTGAGGGAGGGCTGGGGTCTATTCCCAGCTCTGCCACTGGCCTGCTGGGAGACCTCGGGCGTGGCCCGCAGAAGAGCTGGGCTGGCATCTGTGGGCCTCAACTGTGGGGTCCCCTGGAAACGGTTCCACTGGGTCCTTTGTGCTTCTCCTCCTCCATCTGCATTGTTCCCCTGTGGCATCCTGTGCTCTGTCACTGCAGTGACTCCTGCTTGCACCCTCTACAGCCCGGGCCTGTAGTTTACCCCATTTCTGCCTGGACGAGAGGAGCTAGAGCGGTGTGAATGTGAGACCTTATCTGTCCCAGCTCAGGCCCTGCACGTGCCAGGTCACAGCAGGAACAAAGCAGGCATAGACAATCGTGTATCAGACTTGGGTACAATCTACAGTGGTGTAATTCACACATGCTCATGTCATGGAAGGACAAGGAAGGGGGCATGACATTATGGCCCTGGATAGACCAAAAACACGGATAAACTTAACTGGTGACCATGTGGGCCAGCTGGCTCTCACATGGAAAGACTGATAGAAATTCTGTGGGCTTTTCTGTCCAGCGGCTCAGAGAAGAGGTAACAGCTGGAGACGAACATTATCGGGCAGCATTGTTGCAGGGGCAGGTGTTGGGCTCAGTTCTTCTCTCATTCCCATTGTGATGCCACAGGCCTTGTGATGTAAGTGGGAGGAGAGTGGGGCCCAGGTTCCGCGTGAGCCCAGGCCCTGACCAGCCTGACACCTAAGGAGACAGGTGGCACCTAATGGTTTTGAAAAAGCACCTGAACAGGTTAGCCCCCAACTCCCATGAAAGTCGACTCTCCCAGGCGCTGTGAAATCCCACTGTGTCTGTCTGCATCTTCAGGCCCCTAGACCCCTGGGAAAATCTGTCCTAAGGCCCTGGTGTACACTGGGAGTAGCTCCATTGAAGCCACTGGGGCAGGTTAGGGAACCGGCCCTGGTCTGTTCACCGACCCCTGCCAGCGTGATGGCGATGAAAACACTGATGAAGCACCTCTTGGCAGGTGGTCCCCATCTACAGCCAGGTAGGGCGGGGTGTGAAAGGCCATCCTCACATGCGTGTTGAACCCGATTCTGATCCTGTGATGGTGGGACTCCATCTGCCGACTCTGATCTCAGTGTAGCTGGGAGTAACTCCAGTAACATCAGGCCAGCGCGCCCAGACACAGCTTGGCACAGGGTGGGTTCTGTGCCCCGGGTCCAGCGGGGTGTCAGCAGGAGTCAGGCCCATAGCGCTTTCAGTGCACATGGCTGGTACTGTGAGGGTCTCGCTCTAGCTCACCTCTGTGCTTTCTCTTCCAGTCTGAATACCACTATGAATACACGGCTTGTGATAGCCTCGGCTCGCGGTGGAGGGTGGCTGTGCCGCACACCCCAGGACTCTGCACGGGCCTGCCAGACCCAATCAAGGGCACGGAATGCTGTAAGCTACTGGCCTGCCCCAGCTGATGTGTGCTCACTGCGCAGGCGGTGACTGTGGGAGGCTGCATTTTTCACATCTCATCTGTTCCACTGGCTTCCGAAACATTCCCCACGCGGCTATTAAAGGGTGCAGGCCTGCTCCTGCTCCCTGTTGAAACTGGGGGGAGCTTTGCCACTCGCTTCCCAAGCAGCAGGGCAGCAAATATTAGGCCTGATTGTCCTCATGTAAATTAGGAGTAACCCCCTGAGGCCCCATTCCCCTCTGACCCCATTGTAAATCAGGAGTAACTCCATCGAGGTCAGTGTAGCACCAGTGTGAGTGAAGCAGACTCAGACCCTGTATATCTGGGGTTTGTTGAGTATTTTTCCATGCAGTGATTATTGTAAGAGAGGCTCCAGAGAAAGACAGTGTTTCATAAGCTACGGAATAACACAAGGACCAACAGAACCTGTCTGCAGATAGGAACAGGCATTCATTAACCAAGACTCAGCTTCTTTTCCGTTCCTGGGGGAGACTAGAAAGACAGGACTGCAGCAAGGGAGCCCTTTAAAGTGAGCTTTAAAGTTGAATCTGAAGAAGTGGGTTTTTTACCTACGAAAGCTTATGCCGAAATAAATCTATTAGTCTTTAAGGTGCCCCTGGACTCCTTGTTGTTTTTAAAGTGAGCTGCGTATCAGTTCAGTCAGACGTACAGCCCATAAAATGGGGATAGCCCTGCACTGGGAGTCTGTGATCCTGGCACTCCAGATGCAATACAAATGCTGGGGATCATTGTTCTGAACCCTGTTCTGTGTCCCCCTCTCTCCTCTGAGCTCTGTCTCTGGGGTTTTGTGTTACAGCTTTCTCCTGCAAAGCGGGGCAGTTCCTTGACATGAAGGACCAGTCGTGCAAGCCATGTGCCGAGGGCAGGTATTCCCTGGGCACTGGCATCCGCTTCGATGAGTGGGACGAGCTGCCCCATGGCTTCGCCAGCATTGCAACCAACCTGGAGATTGACAACAGCTTCTCGGAGTCCCTGGAGAACTGCACCACGTGAGTTGGTGGTTGCTGCGCCACAGGGCACAGCTGCCTTGAATGGAGCCCCGGGCTGCAGCCAGCATCCTTGGCCTTTCGTGCCGGAGAGCCCGGCTTCCAGGAGCGCTGATCCCCCGCCCTCCGGCTGCAGTCAGTGCAAGCTTCAGGCCACCGGCACCCGACAACCAAGCTTATGCCATAATTGGACAAATCAGGGTGGTTCTGCTCTCACTTGCCCAGTCTCACACATGTCTTTCCATTGACAGTGACACTACTCCTGATTTACACCACGGGAGTGAGGGGAATCAGGCCCAGTGAAGTTACTTCTGAGTCACACCAGGGTGAGGGAATTTGGCCCCAATAATTGTGTCACCAAAAGTGTGTGATATAATTATTATAACATCCTATATCTAAATAACTGTGAGTGGTTTAGAAGTGGGGTTGAATGCACTGGACTATTGCTGGCTCTGATTTGGGTTGGTATTTTATGCCTAACAGATCTTTAGGGCAGGTTTCAGAGTAGCAGCCGTGTTAGTCTGTATTCGCAAAAAGAAAAGGAGTACTTGTGGCACCTTAGAGACTAACAAATTTATTAGAGCATAAGCTTTCATGAGCTACAGCTCACTTCATCGGATGCATCCGATGAAGTGAGCTGTAGCTCACGAAAGCTTATGCTCTAATAAATTTGTTAGTCTCTAAGGTGCCACAAGTACTCCAGATCTTTAGGGGTTAGCCATTTTGTGCAGCCCAGTTATTACTGAATAGCAGGGAAAAGCAGATCAGTTTTGTATGTGAGCAACAGCACATGAGGGAATGAATCTGAGCCAAAAGGGAACTGGGGATTGACTGAACGGCTGTGTTTTGAGACTCCAGAGGCTGATGAGGACATGGCATAGTCTGAACGTGACCCTAACACTGCCCCAGAACAGCAGCAAGACTCCAGTGGCACAATTTGGCAGCAGCCCTAGTTGTTAGGTCTCTGCACTGTACTCATTAGCGTGCCAGCGGCAGGCGTGCAACAGAGTGGAGGGACTCACTCCTGCGCAAAGCAGCGTCTGAGCGCCGATGGGGATGGGAGGCGCTGCGCGGGAGCTGCCTCTCCATGGAAGTCCCTCTGCCAGTTGCTGTGCTCACCGGGCCCTTGGCAGTGCAGGAGACTCTGGCGTCCAGCTCCCAAGGGGGCATTTGGGGCTAAAAGAGTCTCTCTAATTTTTCTCTTCATCCTCGGTTCCCCATCTCTTTCTGCCCTGCGTTAGGCCAGGCCCTTCCCTGCAGGTGCGGTATGTAGCCAACAGGGCGCCAGCATGAACACCACTCCCGTGAACCATCTCAGGAGTCTGCTCCGACCCGAGTCCTGCAGCACTGCTAGGCCAGGTGCCCCCCTTGTTCAGTCCTGCAAGGTTACATGGGGCTGATGAACCATGGCACTGCAGGTGCCTCTGCCTCAATTTCCCCTACCCGGGGTTTCCTATCTTGCATGGGGATTCCCATGGCCTGGGTCACTGGCTGAGTTCAATCCCCTTGTAGCAAACAAACCACAACCTCTACCCCCTGCAGTGTCCTCTCTGGGATGGAGCCCTGAGTTCTTACAGGGTCTTCCACGGGAGCTCAGCTTATTCTCAGTAGCTCCTCTCCCAGCTGAGTTCTCTGGCCTTTCATGGGACCAGGTGTTTCAGTCTGTCCTCTGACCCGATTAGCCCTGCCCTCAGGCTGCTTCACAGCTATTACAGCCCAGACAGGGCTAATTGAACAGGGCTGGCTGGCCCCAGGCCTACTGGCCCCTAATTGGGCAGCCTGCCCTGTCACACACACCCTGAAGGGTGCTCGGACCCTCAGATCTAGGCCATCCTGGTTGGCAGCTCTGTGCTAGGTAGGTGGAGCCTTGTGCCAGCCGCTTTCCCTCTCTCCCGTCCTTTAGTCGACTGCTATCAGGCGCCTGCCGTACTGGGTGTTGTTCCCATGACATCCCCATATGATCTGCTTGTGGGCAGAGCTGTGATCCCCTGCCCCTGCAACCCGCTGCCGCTGGAACAGCGTTTCACCCAGAGCAATGCAGAGACCTCTGCCCTGCCGCCAGGGGCAGGGAGTATCCTCTCCCCAGGTCCAAGCACAGCAGCCAGCGGAGCGGAGCAGATCCTCTAGCTGAGCAGTGGGGTCCAATCTCCCAGCCAAAGTTAGTGGTAGCCACAAGTCCCCCTCCCCAATGGTGCCCTCTCACCGGGTCTTTCCCATGGTGGAGCTGAGTGGAGCAGCCACCATGTCCGACTGGCAAGGTCAGTACCGCGGGTCTGGTGGAGGGTCTCCTCACCCACAGCTGATCCAGCCCAGGCCTGTCCAGAGGACCGTGAAAGACCCCATGTCATGGACTCTCAGGACTCGTGCTCTCTCCAGGCTCTGTACGGTCCCTGGAGGGAACCCATTCTGCAGGCTCAACTCTTCACTGCCCCCTTCCTTTAGTTTTTGCCCAATGCATACGTAACCTGTGGAACTCACTGTTACATGATATTAGTGAGGCCAAGAGCTCAGTAGGATTCAAAAAAATGGAATAGGCATCTCTGGATAAGAACAGCCCTTATCGTATTAACACTTTAGTCTAACTGAGACTATAATCCCTGGCACATCATGGCATGAGCTGGCCAGCAAATCTGAGGCTGGGCTCTGAGCAATTATTCCATCGGCACTCACTGAGATTCTCGCCCCTTCCCCTGCAGCAGCTGGTGCTGGTGCTGTTAGTGCCAGACTGGGCTAGATGGATCCTGTCACCTTCTAGGACCTGCCTCTTGCCCCTCCCCCACTTCCACTCCTCCCATCTTCAGAGTTGCATAGAAAACCTGGCACTTTTGCGGGCATGTTATCCCCAGCTCTCTGACCAGGGAGGGTCCAGCAGCACCTGCCAGGATGCAGAGACAACCATTTGAAATCATCTCTGTTGGTATCTTTCTGAGCTAGAGCAGAAACAACATCTGTGTTGTAAGGAACCTATCCCTGCAACCAGCCCTAGTAGCTGATAATCATTTGTTAGTGTTAATGTGATAGCCTCTGGCCTCCGAAAGGTGCCAAAGGGCTTTACCAGCAACAGGGGATGGACAGATGCACAGGTATTGGTTCTCCCACCACTGAACTGTAGCCACCTCTGGGGTGGTACACGGCAGCTGTTCAACAGCTCACAGCAACCTACCCAGCTGTTTTGGAGGTGAAGGAGAGCACTGTCACTAACTGCAGCTGCTGGAGGAAACTACAGCCTTGTCTATATTGAGTTGCATTACTACTAATTTAAGCCAGACTTATATTGATTTAACTTAATTTGGCAAAGAATTGACTTAAACCTGGTTTAAATCTAATTAAGAGCATCCACGGAAGCCGTTCAATATCATGCCGTTAGTTAAGTGGTCCCCAACCTTTCTGTGGGAATAGCACATTCCTATTCCCCACAGACTGGCGGGCGCCAAGCACCCCACCACCGAAATGCCACCGAGAAACGGCAACGCGTCTTGGTGGCATTTCAGCGGGCGGTTCTCAGGTGGCCGCGCTCGGCGGCCGCATTTCGGCGGTGCGGTGTCCTGCGGACGCAAACAACTGCCCCTGTGGGCGCCATTGTGCCCGCGGTCACCGCGTTGGGGACCCCTGCTTTAGTTAAACCAGGGCACTTCTGAATGCAGACAGGGCTCGGGTAGGTTTTAGTCTCCTCCCTCCCAGTCTTTGTGCACTGCAGCCGAGTTTGCACTACTCGCTCTCCTTTGTGGAAGCTGCTCCTGGATGTTGTGTGCATTCTGCCATCCCGCACAGCTTCATTTCCCTCCTGGCCTTTGATCCCTTCCCACGCCGAGAAGGCGCTCAGCTGCTTCAATCGGAAAACAGGCTTTTCATGAGTAACTTTCCCTGGAAGACTGCGACATGGCACTAGCGAGAGCGTTTATGCAACTTGCAAATATAACCTACTTCTAGCATCACTTGAATTATTCATCCCACTTCCAGGCGCACTCCGAGCAGCTGCAGCTCTGCAGAGCCTTGTCCCCTTTCTTCTCAATAGGGCCGGATCGGTCTGTTCGGCTCAGAGCAACGACCAGCGGGGGCGGGGGGCAGGAAGGAAGGTCACCGAGCATGCTGCTTTCCAGCCATGTGACAGGCTAGCAAAGGAGATGCGCTAAGGGAAGGCACGGTGGGGCTCCAGGCACTGCTACATGATCACAGTGCTCAGGGTGGGGCCTTTCTAGTCAGCTGTGCCATTCTGAGCACATCTGCAAATCCCTGGTGATGCCAGTGACTGCACTGACCTGGCTGAGAGCACAATCTGGCCTGTGTGCTCCACCGGAGCAGGCAGGGAATATCTCCCACCCCCGGTGAGCGATGCTGTTCCTCACTTCGTGTAGCTCTCCTTTCCCTGAGCAGCATCTGGCCTCAGTGCTGTGCTCACTGCCATGCTGTTCTCACTATTCCAGCTCAACCTGGGTGCCCCTGGGAGACTACGTTGCCTCCAACACAGACGAGTGCACAGCCACCCTGATGTACGCCGTCACCCTGAAGCAGTCTGGCACCGTCTCTTTCGAGTACATCTATCCAGACAGCAGCATCATCTTTGAGTTCTTTGTACGTCTCCTTGAGTTGCTGCTCCTCGTTCTCCAGGACACATTCCCGTATCAGAGTCTCCAAGGGCTAGTCTGACACACCCTGGGAGGGTCAGGAGGGATTGAACCTGGGACCTAAACACTTGAGCCTCTACTGCAGGGGTGGGCAAACTAAGCCAGCCCGTGAGCTGCATCACATGGCTCCCGGAAGCCAAGGTATGGCCCCACTCCAGTTCCTACACGCTCCAATAGGAGCTGCAGGGGCAGTGCCTGCACATGGGGCAGTGTGCAGAGCCGCCTGGCCGTGCTTCCGTGTAGGAGCCGGAAAAGGGACATGCCACTGCTTCTGGGAGCCACTTAAGGTAAGCGTCACTCAGAGCCTGCACCCCCGAGCCTCTCCCCACACCCCTGCCCCAGCCCTGATCCCTCTCCCGCTCTCCAAACCCCTTGATCCCAGCCCAGAGCACCTTCCTGCACCCCAAACCTCTCATCCCCAGCCCCAAGCCTGCACCCCTACCTGGAACTTGCACCCCTTCCCGAGCCCTGATCCCCCTCCCGCCCGTCCAACCCCTTGGTTCCAGCTCAAAGCATCCTCCTACATCCCAAACTCTTCATTCCCAGCCCCACCCAGAGCCCGCACCCCAACCCCAATTTTGTGAGCATTCATGGCCCTCCATACAATTTCTATTCCCCAATGTGGCCCTTGGGCCAAAAAGTTTGCCCACCCCTGCTCTACTCCCTGAGCTAACCAACCCAACTGTGTTAGCCAATGCTGGGGCAGGCTCCTGACCTCTCACATGGCTCAGATGCCACTAGAGGAGGTCAGTCCAGCTGCTGTCAGAGCCCCAAGAGGAAACGTGCACTGAGGGGTCCCTGACCATCCCTCTAGCTCAGCAGGAGGTGGTTCAAGGTTGCCCTTAGGAGTCTCTTGATGCCCAACTCCAAGGAGCTGCTGGGAGTACCGCCTGGTTGCACTATCCCGGAGAGCAGGATGGCCGAAGTATGGCTGGCCGCCCTCTCAGTTAATAAGCAAACACTCCCGGTCCCAGCATGTGGTGCTCCATCTCAATCTGCTGGTGGAGCACTGCATGCTGGGACATGTAGTCTCTGTGGGTGGTCCCTACAGTAGATGCCAGTCCTTCGTGTGATGTTCTAGGGCTTGTGCACGTTACCTATCTCACAGAGCCCAGCTTAAGGGTTTGCCCTTTGGCAGGGGTTTGGGAGGGCCGTGGAAGGGTCCTTTCAAAAACAGTCATTGAGGTGAGAAACTGCACTAAGAACCCAGCAGAGAACTGACCCGCCGAAACTGCATCCTCAGCCCGAGTTCCATGTGCCCTAGGTTCAGAATGACCAGTGCCAGCCAACTGTGGAGGAGTCCCGGTGGATGAGAACCACGGAGAAGGGATGGGAGTTACACAGTGTAAGTAGGAGCCAACTGCATGATCCTCCATCTCCCCAGCACAGCGTGACGTGGCTGGGGGCATGGCTGGCAGGCTGTGGAGACCCACTCCTGCACTCACAGCCAGTGAGCTAACCCTGTGTCCCAGGGCTGCTGGAGGAGCTGTCCTGTAGATGAGGTGTTGGGCCAAGGTCCCTCCTCCCCGTCCCTGAGGGTGATCAGTTAAAATCCAACCAATAGTTGCTGGGGTCACACACTCAGTACCCCAGAGTGACTGGTCATGTTAGAAAATCGTGGCCAGAGGAGATGTCCCCGGTGTCCCAGCCACCACTCCCTCTGTCAGCACAGCTTGTTCAAAGGCCCAGGATGACAGATGATCTGTTGCTGAGTGCAGGACTGCTAGACACTGATGCTGTCATTGCCCATGCTGCTGTAAGTCGGGAGTGCTGGAGCTTGGTGGAGCTGCACTAGTCTGAAGCCAAGTGAGATCAGAGCTGGGTCCCTGCTCTAACCACTGGGTATCACCCCATCCCTGTTTCAACCAGCCTCTTTGGACCCTGCAATGAGTTTGCTGGAGTAAAGGGACCAGGCAAAGCAACGTCCCATTTCCTGCCAGGATTTGACCTACCCCAGGGGGGTTCTGTTTAATCTCGTAGGTGGAACTGAGTCATGGTAACAATGTGCTGTACTGGAGAACCACGGCCTTCTCCGTGTGGTCCAAGGTCCCCAAGCCCGTTCTCGTGCGGAACATCGGCATCACAGGTACATGCTCGTCCGCTGCACGATCGCACCAGCGACTCCCAGCCAGCAACAGTCTGAGCTGACTATGTGTCCTTCCCTCCTGCCCAGGGGTGGCCTACACTTCGGAATGCTTCCCCTGCAAAGCGGGCACCTACGCTGCCACCTTGGGATCGTCCTTCTGCCAGCTGTGCCCAGCTAACTCCTACTCCAGCAAGGGCGCTACCTCCTGCCAGCAGTGTGAGCCAGATGCCTACTCAGGTAATGGGCGGTGTGTTCCTACGCTGGCACCCTGACACATGGCTGCTATGTTTGGCACCCCAGGGCCTTCTGACAAGGCCCAGCCCGGCTGTGCTGATCTCCCTCCACTACAAACCCTCCCCGAGCAGCAGGAGCTGCCAGCACAGCACAACTCGCAGGCTCGGCCTCCCAGGAGTTCAGAAAGCAGAATATAGCTAGCTGGGAGGGCCTGGCAGGGTCTCCCTGACTGTCTGTGTCACTTCCTGTTCCCTGCCCACCAGTGGGATCTGGCAGTGCCCCCCAGAAGCCCGACATAGACCCTGGACTTTGCCCCGAGCATTGCCGTCCCCTCCCCCCACCCCCGTACTGCTTTTGAAACTAAAGGTGAAGGTGGCTGTATTGGTTTTCCTGCTTGTTCACATGCCAGCGTCACCAGAGATGTCCACGGAGCCCTGTACACAGAGATGGGACCAAACCTCTGTTGCCCTTTTCTCAAACTATGTGGCATGGGGTGAGATAAAGGGGGCCCAGGTCAAAACCGGGGGGGGCAGGTCTGGTTTTACAAAAGAAAATTCTGATCTGGTGTTTAAAATCCCCCGTAGCCGCCTTCTGTTTCCTTGGAAGCAGTTTGTCCCTGCTGCCCCAGAACCCCAAAGTTTCCAGTTTTTCAGGCCTGATATAAAGGGGAGCGATTTTTGTTACAACATTCCTGCAATGGAATGGTGCATTTACCAGAAACTTCCAAGTCTGGAGAATGTGGCGCAGCAGGTCATTCAAAGGCGAGCAGACTTCTCTGGGGTGTCCCATCGAAATGAAAGCAGGCCCAGGAAAGTCCCACCTTCGGGAACCTGTCACAACAGTAATACCTGTCACAACTAGCACTTTACAAAGGAGGTCAATATCCGTATCCCTAGCTGGGGAAACTGAGGTAGAGAAAAGGGCTGTGACCTGTCCAAGGTCATACAGCAGTTCAGTGGCAGAGCCAAGAATAGAACCCTGGTGTCCTGGTCTAGTGCTCTGTCCACCAGGCTGTCGGCTGGCCAGTGGGTGAACCCATTGCTAGCTGTTTCAAACTGGTCATTTTACAGTAACCAGCAGCTTCCTCCTGCGGCGACTAGGATCTGTTACCCACCGGATCTACCCCGCCCAGCTGCTGCCATTGTTGTGTGAGGCTCTGCCAGGAAGCCCATGCTCATAGGGCAGCGCTTTCACACTGCACAAATATTTGAAGAGGGAAGCATGTATTAGTTTCCACCCTAGATGTCTCCCAGCGATTGCTACAGAGCTAATCAGAAGTGGAGTACCCAAAGCAGATCTTACCGCGTTGTAGTTTCGGCTCGATTGCTGGCCGATAGCTTTCCTGGAGCTGGCAGGAGCAGTGACGAGGGTCTGTGCCCTTCAGCAATGTATTGGCCCAGCTGGGCTGGCCTGTAGGGAGGTGGGGCTGTCACGTCCCTAAGGGCTAAGTTATGACTCGCTCTAACTGTGGTTAATTCACCCTGACACTTCCAGAGTGGAGTCTGAAACATGGTCCCTGGGAGCTGTCAGTGATGTAGCAAACTCCAGGGAGGATGGTGCAGTGATTAGAGCGCTGGCCTGGGACAGAGCTGGGTTCAGTTCCCACCCTGCCACAGACCCCTGCGTGGCCTTGGGAAAGTCACTTACTCTCTCTGTGTCATGGTCCCCCCGTCTGACAGGGATAGTGGCCCTGCTCTGCCTCGCTGGGGTCATGAGGAGAAACATACCAAAGGCTAGTCCAGCAATAGGAGCTGGAAGACACCTGAGGTAGATAAACATACAGCACAGAGTTAGCGCATCCTGCCAGTGACTCTTGGGGAGGAATACGCACCATTAGACCCTGGAAGGGTTAATCAGCAAGCAGCGGCTAGTCTGTGCATCATGGACACAGTCCCGCATCATGGGAGGGACCCTGGACACGCTCACGGGAGGGCATGAATGCTGAGGAAGAGCCAGAATCGTTCTCTCACGGCACATGCTACTGGGATCGAGTGGACTGCCCTGCTCTCATTGCTTGGTTTTAACCACAATCTTTTTCTTTCTCTTTACAACCAAGACCGAGGCTCCAGCTCGTGCAAACCTCGTCCGCCCTGCACAGATAAGGATTATTTCCACACGCACATGGCCTGCGATGCCAGTGGAGAGGTATGTGCCAGCCAGTCTGCGTTCTTGTCCCAGGGCTGCCTCAGGAGTCACCCATTTCTATTGTTTAGCACCGCAGTGACACCGTGCTCTTCTGTTCATGTTCAAAGCACTGGCCGGCATTTGCTACTGAAAGGACACAGTTTACTTAAGTCATGCTCCTGGCTGCAAACCTTTCCTTGCCTTTGTTACGTCCAACCCTGTAAGAGCCTGGAGTGGGCAGAGAGTGCACCGTGTGTTTGCTTTGTGCAACTGGCAGCGCTCTGTCTCAGCTTGGTCTGGCCAAGAGCTAGGCAGCTTCCCCTGTTGTCTTTCACACCCACACCTGGGGAAAGCAGACTGACTCCATGGCCCATAGGTTCAGGTTGTGTCTTTTTACGTATGAAGGGCGTAGTGGGTATGAACAACCATGTGACCAAGTGTAGGCAGAATACAGAGCCTCGCGACACACACGCTGAAGGGTTCTGGGGTCTCCTGGTGCACAGAACACAGCAAGGGCCACTGGAAGGCTCACTAAGTACTTAAAGGGGTACCACCCAATTCCTCTAACTACCGTTAGCGTTTGCGTACTCCCAGCAGTTGTCCTGCTTTAAATACAGAGACTTAGCTAAAGTGAGACAGCCCGTGCTGCTGTCTGGGAAGGGGAGTGAGCTAGGTTTGGGGGAAGGCACCTGTGCGAGTACCTGCCTGCAGGCTAGAGCCCAGTATTGCTGCAGCCTGGAGTGGGACCCGCTGGCACACCTGGCCCCTGAGTATGGCCGGTGGGAAATGGAGTCTCTTCTCCACTCATTTTAGTTTGTTCCCTGGAAATGCATGTTTGCAATCAAGGGGCCGGTGTGGGGTTTGATAACAACACAAACCTGACCGATTGCCAGGAACCCAGCCTCTTCTCCACACAGCCCCACTTCAGCCAAATGACTTGTCGGTGGGGAAAGCAGCCGTGACACAATTCTTCAGCCTGCTCTAGTGCTGAGCTTTCCTCTGAACGTTTAGCCACTGCCCAGCGCTCTTAGGTAGTGCGGGGTCTGAGCAACTCCCAGTCTTGACACATTTCTCCCCACACACCCCCGGGAGGCAGGGCAAGGCTGTTATCCCACGGACAGCTGGGCCCTGAGGGCCTAAGTGACTTGCCCTGTCACTCAGGAGTCTCCGGGGGAGCTGGGAAATGAACCCACGTCCCTTGGGTGGTGAGCTGGTGCCCTGAGCACTGAGCCATCTCCCCAGGTCAGGGACAGGTCCAACGTGGCACTTCTCCCCTCATCTCCCCTCGGGAGCATTCGTGTTTAAAAATACTGCACCAGATCCTCAGCCCAAAGGGAGTCTGCCGTTCCCAGCGGCATGGCAGGGACTGGAGGAGACACACTGGAATGTGCTGTGCTATGGGGATCCTGGGCTGGCAGAATGGTGTGTAGAGGAGAGTGTACCAGCACAAGCTAGAGCAGCCAAAGGGCTGCTCTACCTTCCATTGCCCCACCAGTTCCCAGCAGCCTGGGATCAAGCTCCCTGGCTCTGTTTAAAGCCCTGCCCCATTACATCCCAATGCACAGTCCTGGGGGTGGGACCAGGGCTCTGGAAGTCTGCGCTGCTGCCTTCTGGTCCCAACTCTGCTCTGCCTTGCCATGTGGCCGTGGGAAAACCATCAGCTGGGTGCAATGCGTTTCCCAGGCCCGTGGTGAGGGTCGGTTAACAACTTTGCATGAAGCTTGGAGATCCTCCAGTGAAAGGGGCATAGAACTGCAGAGCCTTGGCATAACAGCTGTTGCTTCCTGTCAGCAGCTGACTCTGCCGCCTGCCAGCCCGGGGTGGGGGGGTTTCCCTTCAGGATCAGGGTGGTTTCTGGTTAAGAAGAAATCTCCACTCTCCCTTTTGTTTGCCTCCCCAAGGAGCGTGCTGGGCAGGGCGCAGAGTAGCAGTGAGGCTGTTACAGCACACTGCTGGGGGTGGGTCCCATGTACAACAGCGCCTCCTTGTGGAGGTGTTTCATTTTCTGTCTCCCCACCAAGCTTCCACCAGCTGCCTAGTGTCCCTGCCAGGCCCAGGCTGGGCCATGCCCACTCTCACCTGCTCTCTGTGCTCCTCCAGACTCAGTTAATGTTTAAGTGGGCAGAACCAAAAACCTGCAGCGAGGATCTGCCTACAGCCGTGCAACTGCCCCCCTCAGGGGTGAAAACCAAGTGCCCGCCCTGCAACCCTGGATTCTTCAAAACCAACTCCAGCGCCTGTGAGCCCTGCCCGTCCGGCTCGTACTCCAACGGCTCCGGTAATGCCACCCTGTCTGTTATGTCGGCTGAGTCCAGCGGGGCTGGAGATCGGCTCTCCCAGCAAGGCATAGCCTGGGTTTGTTCCCCGTTAGCCATGCTCCATAGGCCATGGAGTCAGGGCAGGTTTGGGTTCTCGACCTGGGGCAAGTCACCATGTTGCTAAATGGGAGGATGGGCCTGGCTAGCTCCCTGCCAGGGCCCTGGGCCGGGTGTCCGGTATGGAGAAGGGATCCCTGCACTAAAAGCGGCAGAACCATTGGCTTACCCCTTGCCATCCCCTCGGTATGTTGTCACGCAAGAAGGAGTATTTGGCTCTCCTGCCTCGCACAGGGCAGAGAACCAGGAACGCCCACATCCCACTTATAGCTTGTGGTTGAGCTAGAGGATGGATTTGAGAAAGAGACGCCTCGTCCTGTCCTGGGGAATCCACCCCGTCCCTTCATCATTCCATTGAGTAATTGCCCTCACTTAAAATCTGCCCCTTATCTCTAGCTTGAACTAATTTAGCTTCAGCTTCCAGTCACTGGATCCTGTTCCTTGGACTCTAGACCAGGGGTGGGCAAACTTTTTGGCCCGAGGGCCACATTGGGTGCGAAACTGTATGGAGGGCCAGGTAGGGAAGGCTGTGCCTCCCCAAACAGCCTGGCCCCCATCCCCTATCTGCCCCTTCCCACTTCCCGCCCCCTGAGTGCCCCCCTCAGAACCCTCAACCCAGCCAACCTCCCCCCCACCCGCTTCTTGTCCCCTGACCATCCCCACCCGGGACCCCTGCCCCTAACCGCCCCCCAGGACTCCACCCCCATCTAATCATCCCTTCCCCCCCCGAACTTCTGCCCTTTCCAACCATCCCCCGTTCCCCTCCAACCCTCCCCCCCCGAACCTCCGCCCCATCCAAACGCCCCCTGCTCCCTCTCCCCTGGCTGCCCCCCGGGACCGGCCCCCTTACCAGACCACTCAGAGCAGCATGTCTGGCTGCCGCACCAGCTGATTGGAGCCAGACACGCTGCTGTGCTGTCCTGCATGAGCGCACAACCCCGCTGCCCAGAGCGCTGCCCAGGGCAAGCCTCCCCTGTGGGGAGCTCAGGGGCCAGACAGCACAGTCCCGCAGGCTGTAGTTTGCCCACCTCTGCCCTAGACTCAGCCTCTGACCCATCCTCCTCTGCTCATTCCATGTGCCCCATGGATTGCACACACAGCTAGGGAGTCACCCTCCACGGACTGGGAGTGAGACTGCTGGAGATGGCACTTCCCTGCTCCTGCTGCATGGAATCCATGGCCAAAGCACTGAGCTGGAGTAACATGGTTTCCCTCTGCTCCAGGCTGCATCAGCTGTGCTGCTGGGACCGAGCCGGTGCTGGGCTTCGAATACAAGTGGTGGAACACCCTGCCGGCTAACATGGAGACGACCGTCCTTAGCGGAATCAACTTTGAATATAAAGGGATAGCAGGTACCTGTGCAGGGTCGTTTACCAGCGTGCTTTCCACAGGGGCCTGGCCAGGCTTCCCCCGGCGCAGGAGACACTGCAGTTGCGAGGCTTGGTTAGCTGGCCCTCAAGTGGGCAGCTCTGCACCCAGGTTTTAGTCCCGGTGGCATGGACGGTGGGTGTAATAGGCCAGGGGAGGATCTGCTGCTGCTGCCAGACCCCTGCCTGTGGGGGTTTTGTTTTATTTTATTGTGCCCCATGCAGGTTCTGGGGCGGCGAAGGAGATGGTATGTGCTATTCAGCTTCCTGGGTTCATCAGTAATCTCTCTGGAGAAAGATTACTGATGAATCCAGGAAGCTGAATAGCAAATACTGTCTCCTTAGCTTCCCGGAACATGCCTGGGGCAGAGCAAAAGCTTCTTCCAGAGGAGAGTCTGAGAGACGCTTTTCTCCAGGCAGCTTGGGGTCTGGGGAGGGGAGACGCAGCGTGGCTGCAGCTGGCCCTGGATTCCTCCAGGCAGCTGGGGCGGGGACTTGGGGCTTCAGCTGGCCCGGAGCTCCTCCGGCCGAGGGGGTGTGTCTCAGGGCTCCAGTCGCTTGGGGAGAGAGGGGGTCTCGGGGCTCTGGCCAGGTGGGGGAGGGGGTCTCGAGACTTCGGCCACAGGGAGTGGGGAAGGCTGAAGGGGCGGAGCCATGGCTAGCCTCCCCAAAGGGGGGCTCCACCCGCCGCCCATGCCTATTGGGTTATGTCCAGAAGGGGGGTGTTTGTCCCTGTAATAGTTATCCTGGTACCATCCCTCGCACGGTTCCCCCTCCCGTGCGGGATTAGCCGTGTTAGTACAGGCTCCTTGGTGCCCCCACACCAGAGGGTGGCATTGCTGTGTGCCGGCAAACAAACCTGAAGCAGCAGCCAGGCAGTGGAGGGCAACTCGCCCACACTCTACCAGTACCCGATGTGGCTCCCACCAAAGCCACTGGCTAAAACCTGTCAGGGGACAAACAGATGCCCTGGGGGGGGCAGATGAGAATTCTCCCATTGCCCTCCCCACCGGGGGAGCACTCCACCCCTCTGCCCAGGGGGAAGTGACCGCACAAGGCACCAGATGGGGTGTGACACTGTCCACCTTGATCTGCCCCTTAAATGCCCTGTCCCTGGGGCACTGTCCTGGTGATGGTCGTGCTCTGGAAGTCCTGAGAGGCTGTAGTAGACTTTGGCCTCTGCTCTTCCAGGGTGGGAGGTGGCTGGCGACTACATATATACAGCAGCAGGTGCCTCCGACAACGACTTCATGATCCTGACAATGGTCGTTCCTGGGTTCAGGTGAGAGCGGGGGCGGCCTGCCTCTGGCCTCGCTGCGCCCAGGATTCCAGGCCCCAGAAAGCCACAGGGGTCAGTACTCCACAGGACAGATTTCAGTGGGTCACTGCCCCGCAGGCAGGTGCTACACCTCAGTGCACAGATGGGCTTGGTTGAAAGGGCTGCCCTCGTTCCCAGCGCAGGAAGCTGGTGTTATTAGTCATGCTCATTCCAGCAGTGCCTCTGGGCTGGCCAGGACTAGGCCTTGTTGTGCCAGGCGCTGTACAGACAGCCCCTAAGATCTCACAGTCTGACCAGACAGACCTGGGGGAGGGAGGGGAGAACACGCCAGCTGGGCAGCTGGGTTGATGCCAGGACTTTGTGGGAGGTGGGTTTAGTTGGAAGGGGATAAATGACAGGGAGAGAGACGTGGAAGGGAAGCGGGGACAGAGCAGGAGTGGAGAGAAGCTGAGGGGGAGAGAATAAGGGAGGAGATTGGCTGTTTGCGCCCATCAGCACAGGGCAGGGAAAGCCCAGTCAGAGCTGTAGGAAGGATCCTGCCTTGGCCGTGACTCCAGCCCCCCTCTGGCTGGCTCCCCACCTGCAGTTTTTCCCCAAGGCCACGTGGTCAGGGGAGGGGTGAGCACCCCTGGGTCCTGGAGTCTTCCCTGCACAGTATCTGGCCCAAGAGGGTGCTGGGAGGGGTAGGCCCATTTTACCCCCTCTCCGTGCAGCAATCTCTGCTCTGGCTGCTCCTACGGGCCAAGGTCTCTGGCTTGGTCTCAGACACACATGCTGAGGCCCAGACTCCATCACTGGGGTAAATCTGGAGTAAACCCACGGAGCGGGGTCCCTGAGCAGAACCTGCCTCCCAGCGCCAGTCACCCTGCGCTCCCTGCACACGCATCCAGGCACTCTCAGCCCTCTCCGGTGCCTTGCACTGCAGGACGCAGCCTGAGATCCACTCTGTGTTCGCAGGCCCCCGCAGTCTGTGATGGAAGATGTTGAGAGCAAAGAAGTGGCAAGAATCACCTTTGTCTTTGAGACCATCTGCAGCGTGAACTGCGAGCTGTACTTCATGGTGGTAGGTCGGCTCGGCTGCTTCCTGCACTGGTTCCATTCCCGCAAATCATCACACTCTCTCTGCTGCCTGGGTGAGGGGCCTCCCCTGCCCCATCACACCCCTAGGAAGTGCTGTGGGCTCTCTTGGGGCAGAAATGCAGCTTTCAGGTCTATGAGTCGGGCCAAAGGCTGGCTCAGGCTGCAGGCTGCCCAGCGGCTTCCTGGAGACACATTGGTGGGCCTAGATCCAGGTCACAGGAACCACCAGTGCATCTCAGTCCTGCACTGCTGTCTCAGCAGAGAGGCCCAGGGCTGAGCTGGAGACTGAGCTCCCCTTTGACCCACAGTGGATGTTGTGGGAGAAGCTTGTCCAGCCGCTGCCCATGCTGTGCCCACTCTGGGTTAGGGGCCCTCTGTCTCCAGGACTGTCACTCAAGCACTTCCCTGCACCTCTGAATTCCCTTAACCCTGAAAGGTCCTGTCTCCAAAGGAGCTGGAAGAAGGACCCCTGGAGAGGGGCATTTTCTAGTGCACACACCTTGCCCCACTGCGCACACCCCTCCACCCAGCACACTCCTCTTCTGGCCACCCTGGCATGCTGAGGCCTCCCTCCCAGCTGCTGCAATCCACCACTCCTGTGCCTCAGTGTCCTGCCCTCACGGCCATGTCCCCTGCTACCCACTGGTCTGCCAGCCAGTACCATCCATCTGCATTGCCGTGTGTAACCGCAGAGCGCTGTGTCCCCTCCCTATCTGGTCCTGGGAGTGGCCGTCACGTCATGGCAGAGAGGTTGGGTGAGATGAGCAGGGTCTGAGTATCAGGGACGAGGCCTCTAACCAGCTACATGCCCAGTGTGATCCCTGCCGCGAGAGGAAAGGACGGGGGCTTCAGCTGTGGTCAGGGGGCTCTTCGTCTCGAACGGATAAAAGTGAGAGATGGTTCATGCTGGCCGCGTGGTGTGCATCCCTCCTGGTCTCTAGTCTCCTGAGGTGCATGGCATCATTTCTGCCCTGATTGGACAGCTGGAAGCTTTTTATAGCGCAAGCAGTGACTCAGGAACGTCTTGTGGGCTGCAGTCTGTGCAATTATAGAATCACCAAATCAATTCACAAGTCTTGGCTGGGTCAGTGCCCAGTGGGCGTCTGAATGTGACACCTAAACGGCCCCTGGGTCACAGCGCCTGAGTGACTCACGCTCTGAATTCCAGCTGCAAGAGCTGAGCGCCCAAGTCGCTTTTGGAGCTGGAACCTGACAGCACCTGTCTCTGAGGTGCTTTGAAAGCTGCAGCCCGGCTGGGCAGCAGGAGGGGACTCGGGGGTCTGGGTAATAAAACCCTTCTGGGTAGAAGTGACCAGCTGTTACGGTGACCGCTGCAGCCCCTTTTGTCTTCCTACCCCCTGGCAGGGCATGAACTCACGGCCCAACACGCCAGTGGAGACCTGGAATGGCTCCAAAGGGAAACAGTCCTACACATACATCATCGAAAAGAACGCCACAATGAGCTTCACCTGGGCCTTCCAGCGGACGGCATATCACGAGGCGGTAAGAGGGCGGTAGCCTGGTCCCAAAGCTCCTTGCTCCTTGTAACGATGCAGGTTCTGGCAGGACCCAACTGAGAGTGCCAATTCAGGACAAATTGCTTCAAGCAGGGCAGTTACAGCCCAAAGCTGGGTTTCTGTGTACACCAAGGCAAATCAAACGAGCCAAACAGAGAAGACTTCAGTTTTACCCCACTGGTTAATCACAAGTCACACAAGCAATTCCCTTAGACACTCCAGTTTCCCAGTATCACCACCAGGGCCACTTGATATGGGGACAAATGGTTATGAAAACCAATACCCCAATAAAAGAAAAAAGGTTCTCTCGATCCCAAAGGACCAAGCCCCAGACCCAGGTCAATATACAAATCAGATTTTACCCACAAATCATGCAGTTACCAATCCTTTAGAATCTAAAATCTAAAGGTTTATTCATAACAGGAAAAAGATATAGATGAGAGCGGGAATCAGTTAAATGGAATCAGTTACATACAGTAATAGTACAGTTCTTGGTTCAAGCTTGCAGCAGTGACAGAATAAACTGCAGGTTCAAATCAAGTCTCTGGAGAACATTCACAGCTGGGATGGGTCTTTTAGTCCTTTGTTTCAGAGCTTCAGTGTAGCAAAGTCCCTCCAGAGGTATGAAGCAGGATTGAAAATCAGATGGAGGAGCTGCAGCAGCTTTTTATAGTCTCTTGCCATTTGGTCTGTCTTTCTTTGTTCCAAGGACAAACTGTCCATCACATGATCTGGAAAAACTTCAGAGTTCTGTCCATAGGCAGGTCCCTGCACACCTTGCTGAGTCCCAAGGCATGTCTGCCTTCTCTCAGTGGGTCAGTTGTGTAGCTGATGGTCCTTCATGGGCCATCAGGCAGGCTAGGCAGAGCTGACACCCACTTGTCTGGGGTGTCACCCAGAAGCATAGCACAAGTTTGAAATACAGACAGTATAGAGCCAATATTCATAACTTCAACTACAAAAATGATACCCACATATAGACACCATAATCATAATCAGCAAACCATGACCTTGTCTTAGACACCTCATTTGATCCCCTTTATATAAGATTTGGTGACACTACAGGACCTTGGTTGCAACGATGAGCTATACAGTCCCAGATTATGTCAATAACGTCACACTCCTCTCCTGTCATGGAGACCATCTGTACATGCCAGAAACAGGGATTTCCTTGCAATCAATTCTGGTTAGCAGTGTCCCTTCAGCAGAGGCTGGGCAGCCGTGAGCAGGACGCAGGCCTGGGGCTCGAGAGACCCAGCTTCAGTTCCTCCCTCTGTCCCTGTGAGACCTTGGGCAAGTCCATTAGCATATCTGCCTGAGCTCCCGTCTGCGCATTGGGGACAGTAGCTCCACCCTCCCTCCCAGGGTCACCACGTGAGTGCTTGCGAGGGGCTCAGACACTGCGGGCTGGGGGCCAGGCCCCAAGGTAGGGAGCCAGGAAATGTCCCTTCACATTCCTACCATGCAGTCCCAGGACAATCCCTGCGTTCCTGGCGCACCCTGGGGCAGCGCTGCTGGTGTCGTGGTTCACGGGGACCCCTCTGTTTCAGGGAAGAAAGTACACGAATGACGTCGCCAAGCTCTACTCGATCAACGTGACCAACGTGATGGATGGGGTGGCCTCTTACTGCCGGCTCTGTGCCCTGGAGTCCTCGGGTTCCTGCACCTCCTGCCCGCCTGGGAACTACATAGACCGAGGCTCCGGCGCCTGCCACCCGTGCATACCCAGCACTTACCTGAAAACCCACCAACCCTATGGCAGTCAGGCCTGCATCCCCTGCGGCCCTGGCACAAAGAGCAACAAGGTGTTGTCCCCTCCTCCTCCCTCTTACCCATGGTGATGTGGGGCTGGTGCACCAGGTGCTGCACAAACACCCATGCTGAGTCAGCCCCGCCCTGAGCAGGCTGATCCTACAGATTGGTGTGTGTGAGCAGCCTCGTACGTCCAGTGATGTCATGCGGGCAGAAGGACCGGCCCGCCTGGATCTGACTGCAGGATCCGGGCCCGGTCCCTGGTAAGGGAGAGCTCCCCTCTCTCTGTTCAAACTCACAGTGACTGCACCTCCTGGCAGTGCACGCATCACAGACCTCAGCTGGTCCCTGAACTAGTGCAAGTCTCTTTCCTGCTGGGCTGACAGGTTTGTAAAGTGTGATCCCGAGTTTGAGTTCCGCTCTCCTGTGCAGAATCCAGGCTGCCGCACAGTTGGCAGCCTGCCCATCAGTAACGGGCGGGAGGGCTGGGCCTGTAGTGAATGCAAAGGGGATTTTTTTCTGAGGCTGCTGGACATGTATGTTCTATGGTACCAGAAGTGCTAAGGCAGTCTTCTGCCTGGGTCACCATGCAGGGTCTCCAAGGCCTGGCCTGCCCATATCATTCCTGCTGACCATGGTCCAATTGTCCTGTACCTGGCCAGATTCTGCCGGGAGTTACACTGACAAATGCAGCAACTCTTGACTTCAAGACTTACCCTAATGGGGAACTGATGGAATTCCCAACGGAATGGGCCTCCCTAGACTTATTTCCTTAGAATTTTTTTTCTCTCCCCTGTGCTCCCCCCAGTTTTTCCTGCCTTGAACTTAGATCCTATATCATGGGCGTTGGGGTGAAATTTTGGGCTCAGAATGACACAAGGCAAGTGTGCACATCCCTAGATAAAGCTGTTTCATTGCCACCAAACCCGCATGGCACGTGGGACGACACGGACAGCGCACCCACAGCAAGGGTGGCCCAGTGCTGAGTGCACTAGCCCGGGCTGGGAGACACTTGAGGTCAGTGCCCTGCTCTGCACAGGCTCCCTGGATGACCTGGGTCCCTGTTCCTCTGCCTGTGAAATGGGATAACGGCCCTGCCCCGAGGGTGACTACGGTACAGATTCTGAGCTGCCATGTAAGTCCCCTAAACAGATGGATTAATTACTTGAGAGGTCCCTGTAGAAATGCCCACGTCCTTCCGTGTGTCAGGGATGCTGCTGCCTTAAAACACAGCCCATCCAGAGGACATTTTTTTAGAGTGCCCCTGAGCCAGCAGTAGCTGTTCAGCACACTCTTGGAAGGGCTTGTACTGGCTGACTGGGAGGTTCCTCCCCCCAGATCCATTCGTTGTGCTACAACGACTGCCGCTTCTCGCTTGACAAGGACGGCAGGACCCTGGAGTACGACGTCTCAGCGCTGGCCAATAGCACATCCTTCGCAGGCGGGCCAAGCTTCACCTCCAAGGGGCTGAAATATTTCCATCACTTCATCATCAACCTGTGTGGGAACCAGGTGAGTGCACAAGGGAGTTCCTGTATCCTCTGCTGACCCCCGCAGCCTGGGGCAGCTGAGGCTGGGATTTCAGCCAACGCTGGTGCTAAACCTGTCTGCTTTTGTCTGCTTGATGTATTGGCACCACCAGCGAGAATGGGAATGGTGTTGAGATCTGCACGCACTTACCGCTTGCGTTGACGCATCTAGTGTTATTCTGCAGAATTGACGATGCTCCAAAGGTCTGGTACATTGGCAGTCGCCCCAGCTGGTAATGCCCAGATTCCTATGGAAAGTGCCACAGGCTATTTAATGACCACAAGCATCTAGGCGTCATGCATTTAGATAAGAACATAAGAAAGGCTCTACTGGGTCAGACTAATGGTCCCTCAAGCCCAGTATCCTGTCTTCCGACAGTGGCCAGTGCCAGTGGCCCCAGAAGAAGTGAGCTGAAGAGGCAATCATTGAATGATCCATCCCCTGTCGTTCACTCCCTGCTTCTGACAGTCAGAGGTTTAGGGACACCCAGAGCATGGTGCTGCATCCCTGCACATCCTGACTAAATGCCATTGATGGACCGATCCTCCATTAATTTATCTAGTTCTTTTTTGAACCTTGTTATAGTCTTGGCCTTCACAACATCCTCTGGCAAAGAGTTTCATGGGGTGACTGTGCATTGTGTAAAGAAATGCTTCCTTTTGTTTGTTTTAAACCCGCTGCCTATTAATGTCATTGGGTGACCCCTAGTTCGTGTGTTCTGAGAAGAGGTAAAGAACACTTCCTTATTCACTTTCTCCACACTGTGACTAGGTGTCTGTGATGGGCCACACTGAGAATGCCACACTCAGGGAAGACTGCAAGAAGCAGAGCAGACAGTCCCCCAAACTGGTGTCTATTTCTTAGATGCACCAGGACAGTAACAAAAGAGCTTCTGTGGCAGCACACTGGTTAACCAGAAGCCAAACACCATCCCCTTAGCATTCCAGCCCTTGGCTCCCATCCAGACAAACAGGTCAAATATAGGTTTCAGAGTAGCAGCTGTGTTAGTCTGTATTCGCAAAAAGAAAAGGAGTACTTGTGGCACCTAAGAGACTAACAAATTTATTAGAGCATAAGCTTTCATGAGCTACAGCTCACTTCATCGGATGCATTTGCTGTAGCTCACGAAAGCTTATGCTCTAATAAATTTGTTAGTCTCTAAGGTGCCAAAAGTACTCCTTTTCTTTTTAGGTCAAATATAGTGAGAGGTTACTGAAAAGCCAATTCATCATCTGTGAGGTTCTACTAATCTCAAAGGATCAGACACTTACCCTCAGATCAATATGTATCTCAGATCTTACCTAAATATCACACTGTCAGCTAACCCTTAGTACACTAACTAAAGGTTTATTAAGAAAAAAAAAGGAGAGTTATAAATAGTTAATAGATTATATACATACAAATGATTGCAAAGCCCTTTTATCAGGTTTGTAGCAGTGATGGAACTGACGGACGGCTTGTAAAGTCTCTCTGGTAACTTCCAAGAGATTGGAAGGTCCCTCAGTTCAAAATATTCCTTCGTGTTGTAAATCCACAGTCCAGAGAATTGGAGCAGGAAGGGGGCAAAATGGAGATGTCTCAGGGGTCTTTTATATCCTCTGCCGTGTGCATAGAAACTTGCTGTTCCAAACAAAGCCCACAACCATGGTGGGTGGAAAGTTATTGGCCCAAGATGGAGTCCAGGGGCACATGAGCATATCACATGCCCTACGTGGTTTGCTGAATCACAGGGCGTGGCCATTGGCTCCTCGCTGTCTGAGGAGTCCCCAGGAAGAGCTATCTGGGCAGGATGGCCCATTGTGAGAGTGGAGTGTCCTTAATGGGCCAGCAACACAGGCTTTGAGCAGGGGGTTGGGCTAGATGATCTCTTGAGGTCCCTTCCAACCCTAATATTCTATGATTCTAATGTAAAACTACCTGGGGAGTGTCACCCAGGAATACAACACATTGTTAAAATACAAGTTCATGGTCAATATTCATAACTTCAGATACAAAGATTATACATGGATTTAATCAGGATTATCATACTGGATAAATTGTAACTGTTCTATTGACACCTGACATGAGCCCTTTGGATAAAATTTGTTGCAATTGTATAATATTGGAAGCAGCACTGATATAAATGGTCACTTTCAATCATACAATTCTCAATCATTTTCAATCATGGTCATGATTTTATAGACCTAAGTGGAGCACAGGATCTGGTCCAAGAGGTGAATATAGCTGGACCGCTTGGTAATAATGACCATCATATAATTAAATTTAACGTCCCTTAAACGTTAACATTCCCTGGCAGGGAAAACACCACAGCAGCCCAACACTGTGGCATTTAATTGCAGAAAGGGGAACTACACAAAAATGAGAAAGTTCGTAAAACAGAAATTAAAAGGTACAGTGCCAAAAGTGAAATCCCTGAAAGCTGCATGGAAACTTTTTAAAGACACCATAATAGAGGCTCAACTTAAATGTACACCCCAAATTAAAAAACATAGTAAGGGAACCAAAACAGTGCCACCGTGGCTAAACTACAAAGTAAGAGAAGCAGTGAGAGGAAATAGAAAGGAGCCTAAACTCTGGCAAATGAAATGTAAAAATATAATTAGGAAGGCCAAAAAAGAATTTGAAGAACAGCTAGCCAAAGACTGCAAAAGTACAGTAATAGCAAAATGATGTTTAAATAACTCAGAAGCAGGAAGCCTGCTAAACAACCCGTGTGGCCACTGGATGATGCTAAAGGAGCACTCAAGGACGATATGGCCATTGTGGAGAAACCAAATTAATTTTTTGCATTGGTCTTCACAGTCAAGGATGTGAGGGAGATTCCCTAACCTGAGCCATTATTTTTAGATGACAAATCTGAGGAACTGTCCCAAATTAGAGGAGGTTTGGGAACAAATTGATAAACTAAACAGTAGTAAGTCACCAGGACCAGATGGTATTCACCCAAGAGTTCTGAAGGAACTCAAATGTGAAATTGCAGAAGTACTAACTGTAGTCTGCAACCTATAATTTAAATCAGTTTCTGTACCAGATGGCTGGAGGATAGCTAATGTAATGCCACCTTTTAAAAAGGGCTGCAGAGGTGATCCCAGAAATTACAGGCTGGTAAGCCTGACTTCAGTACAGGCAAACTGACTGAAACTAAAGTAAAGAACAAAATTGTCAGACACATAGATGAACATAATTTGTTGGGGAAGAGTCAACATGGTATTTGGTGAGGCATGATTTCCCTTTACAATCTGCTAGAATTCTTTGAGGGGGTCAACAAGTATGTGGACAAGGAGGATCCACTGGATATAGTGTACTTAGATTTTCACCAAAGGCTCTTAAGTAAAGTCAGCTGTCATGGGATAAGAGGGAAGGTGCTCTCATGGATGGGTAATTGGTTAAAAGATAGGAAACAAATGGTCAGCTTTCAGAATGGAAGGAGGTAAATAGTGGTGTCCCCCCGCGGTCTGTACTGGGCCCAGTCCTATTCAACATATTCACAAATGATCTGGAAAAAGGGGTAAACAGTGAGGTGACAAAATTTGCAGAGGATACAAAACTACTTAAGATAGTGAAGTCCCAGGCAGACTGCGAAGAGCTACAAATGGATCTCTCAAAACTGGGTGACTGGGCAACAAAATGGCTGATGAAATTTAATGTTGAGAAATGCAAAATAATGCACATTGGAAAACATAATCCCAACTATACATATAAAATGATGGGGTCTAAATTAGCTGTTACCACTCGAGAGAGAGATCTTGGAGTCACTGTGGATAGTTCTCTGCAAACATCCACTCAATGTGCAGCAGCAGCCAAAAAAGCAAACAGAATGTTGAAAATCATTAAGAAAGGGATAGATAATAAGACAGAAAATGTCATATTGCCTCTATATAAATCCATGGTACACCCACATCTTGAATACTGCGTGCAGATGTGGTTGCCCCATCTCAAAAAAGATATATTGGGATTGGAAAAGGTTCAGAAAAGGCCAACAAAATGATTAATGGTCTGCAACAGCTTCTGTGTGAGGAGAAATTAATAAGACTGGGACTTTTCAGCTTGGAAAAGAGGCGACTAAGGGGCGATATGATCAAGGTCTATAACGTCATGAGTGGTGTGGAGAAAGTAAATAAGGATGTGTTATTTACTCTTTCTCATAACACAAGAATTAGGGGTCACCAAATGAAATTAATAGGCAGCAGGTTTAAAACAAACAAAAGTATTTCTTCACACAATGCACAGTCAACCTGTGGAACTCCTTGCCAGAAGATGTTGTGAAGGCCAAAACTGTAACAGGGTTCAAAAAAGAACTAGAGAAATTCACGGAGGATAGGTCCATTAATGGCTATCAGCCAGGATGGGCAGGGATGGAGTCCCTAGCCTCTGTTTGCCAGAAGCTGGGAATGGCAGACGGGATGGATCACTTGATGATTCTCTGTTCTGTTCATTCCCTCTGGGGCACCTGGCACTGGCACACCAGAAAGAAGCCACAGAGTGGCTCTTAACAGTTATGGAGCTCCAAGCAGACACGCTTCAGATGATACTAGCTCTTCAAACCAAGCTGCTCCACACCCGTGCTCTTTCCCATGTGCTCCCCTCCTCCCCACCAACACACTCTTATCAACCTCCTGGCTCCACTCTCTGCCTGCCACATTCCACTCCTCCCTCCTCACCGTCCAGCCGTGTGGACTCCCGCTACGCACTGCACTCAACACCCTTCCCTCTGCAGTGTGGCCCTGCTGAAGTCCAGCACCCGCTGCATCGTACTCACAAGACAGGACACTGGATGACCCTTTGGTCGGAGCCCGTCTGGCCGTTCTCATGGTCTTCGCCCTCGGTCCTCTCCCCCCTGCGTCGTCTCTTCTCCACGCTGTACAGTCCCAGTCCTTTTAATCGCTTCACATGCGGCAGCCGGTCCGTCCCCGTCATTGTCTTTGTTGCCTGTCTCTGAACCTTTTCCAATTCTAACAGATCTTCTTTTGAGATGAGGTGACCAGAATTGGACATAGTATTCAAGGTGTGGGCGTACCATGGATTTCTGTAGTGGCATTTTGATATTTACTGGCTTATTATCTATCCCTTTCCTGATGGTTCCTAACGTTATGTTCGCTTTTTTGTCTGACGCTGCACATTGAGGGGATGTTTTCAGGGAACTATCCACAGTGACTCCAAGATCTCTCTCTTGAGTGGTAACAGCTAATTTACACCCATCATTTTATATGTATAGTTGGGATGATGTTTTCTAATGTGCATTACTTTGCATTTATCAACACTGAATTGCATCTGCCATTTTCTTGCCCAGTCACCCAGTTTTGAGATAGCCCTTTGTACCTCTTCGCAGTCTGCTTTGGACTTAACTATCTTGAGTAGTTTTGTATCATCTGCAGATTTTGCCACTTCACAGTTTACTCCTTTTTCCAGATTATTTATAGATATGTTGAACAGCATTGGTCCCAGTACAAATCCCTAGGGGACACCTCTCTCCATTCTGAAAACTGACCATTTATTCCTACCCTTTGTTTTTATCTTTTAACCAATTACTGATCCATGAGAGAACCTTCCCTCTCATCTCATGACTGCTTACTTTGCTTAAGAGCCTTTGGTGAGGGACCTTGTCCACTGTATCACCCTTGTCCACATGCTTGTTGACCTCCTCGAAGAATTCTAATAGGTTGGTGAGGCATGATTTCCCTTTACAAAAGCTGTGTTGACACTTCCCCAATATATTGTGTTCATCTATGTGTCTGATAATTTTTTTTTTTTTTTTACTGTAGCTTCAACCAATTTGCCTGGTACTGAAGTTAGGCTTACCGGCCTGTAATTGCCAGGATCACCCCGGAGCCTTTTAAAAAAATTTAGCTATACTCTAGTCACCTGATTCAGCTGATTTAAGCGATAGATTATATACCCCAGTTAGTAGTTCTGCAATTTCATATTTGAGTTATTTCAGAACTCTTGGATGAATACCATTGGTCCTGGTGTCTTATTACTGTTTAATTTATCAATTTGTTCCAAATCATCCTCTATTGACACCTCATTCTGGGACAGTTTCTCAGATTTGTCACCTAAAAAGAATGGCTTAGGTGCAGGAATCTCTCTCACATCTGATGCAAAGAATTCATTTAGCTTCTCCGCAATGGCCTTGTCTTCCTTGAGTGCTCCTTTAGTACCTCGACCATCCAGTGGCCCCAGTGATTGTTTGGCAGGCTTCCTGCTTCTGATGTACTTTACAAAATTTGGGAGGTTTTTGTGTCTTTTGCTGGATGCTCTTCAGATTCTTTTTTGACCTGCCTAATTATACTTGACGCAGTAGGATTTGACTTCCAGTTTTTGACGGATGCCTCTTTGCCTCTAAGCAATTTTTTTTTTGCTTTGTTGTTTAGCCAGAGTGGCATTTTTTTCATCCTCTTATTATGATTTTTTTATTTGGGGTATATATTTAATTTGAGCCTCTATTATGATGTTTTTAAAAAGTTCCTATGTAGCTTGCAGGCATTTCACTTTTGTGACTATTCCTTTAATTTCCATTTAACTAACTTCCTCGTTTTTGTGCAGTCCCCCTTTTTGATGTGAAATGCTACTGTGCTGGGCTTGTTTGGTATTCCCACCCCCACCACAAGGATGTTAAAAATTTAATTATATTATGGCTGCTGTTATTCACCTCTTGGATCAGGTACTGTGCTCCACTTAGGACTAAGGCTATGTCTACACTACAGAGTTAAGTCAACTTAAATTATGTCAACGATCATAAGTCGCTTTAATAACATTGGTTGATCACATCCACACAACACTTCTTGTGTCAGATAAGCGCATCCACAGTCATTGCTCTTGCAGGGAGGGAGAGCATTGCAACATGAGTAGCTATCCCACTGTGCAATTCTGCACCCTTTGTCACCCTCTGCTGCTGGGAGCTCTGGGAATGTATCACAGTGCATCGTGAGGACATGCTCGCTGTCCCATAATGCAGTTCTTTCCATCCCATCATTCCATGGGCTTCCTACTTTGTGCTGTTTTTCAGCAGCCCTTGTAAACTGTACGCCCACTATCTCTGCCTGACAGCATGGATCCTGAGCTGCTGACCAGTCTGGTGATGAGGATTATGAACACAACGCGGCTGGTCCTGCAGTACTTCATGAGCTGCGAAACAGAGTGAATTGGTGATGCCTGCCCTGCTGTCTGCCATGGAAACAAATAATTCAAGAGTGCTGCTTGCATTTACAGAACAGCTTGCCAAGGTGGACCACTGGTATTGGGCTTGGGAAACAAGCACTGTGTGGTGGGAGCACATCGTGATGCACATATGGGATGACGAGCTGCAGAATTTTCAGATGTGCAAAGCTACCTTCCCATAACTGTGTGCAGAGCTCACCCCAGCACTGCAGCACAAGGACACCAGAATGAGAGCTGCCCTCACTGTGGAAAAGAGAGTGGTGATTGCTGTGTGGAAGCTGCCAACTCCAGACTGTTACCTGTCAGTTGTGAATCAGTTTGGAGTTGGAAAGTCCACTGTCGTGGTTGCGGTGATGCAAGTGTGCAGGGCCATTGATCGCTTCCTGCTAAGAAGGACTGTGACTTTGGGTAACGTGCGGGAAATAATTGATGGTTTTGAGGTAATGGGATTCCCTAACCGCGGTGGGATGATAGATTGAACACATGTCCCAGTTTTGGCCCCGGCGGTCTTGTGATGGAGTACATCAACCAAAAGAGCTACTTCTCCATGGTCTTGCAGGTTCTGGTGGAATACTGGGGTTGTTTCACTGACATCAGTGCAGGGTGGTCCGGGAAGATGCATGTTATCCTCAGGCATCTTTTGGAACACTGAAATGTATAGAAAGCTGCATGTGGGATTTTCTTTTCAGACCAGAAGATTCCAGTCGGGGGTGTGGAAATACCCATAGTGATCCTTGGAAACTCCACCTACCCCTTGCTCCCGTGGCTCATGAAGCCTTACACCGGGAACCTAGACACCAGCAAGAAGTGCTTCAACAACAGGCGCAGCAGGTGCCGAATGACCGTTGAATGGGCCTTTGGCTGAGTAAAAGGTCGCTGGTGCTGTCTTTTTGGCCGGTTAGACCTCAGGGAGGAAAATATTCTGATGGTTATTGTGGCCTGCTGTTTTCCACATAATATTTGCAAAACAAAGGGGAAAATTTTCCCCAGGGGTGGGCTGCTGAGGCTAATTGGCTGGCTGCTGATTTTGAGCAGCCAGATATAAGGGCAGCGGCGAGAGATTATTCGAATCAGGGAGGCTTTGAAGGAGCATTTTGACAATGATTCCCAATGATGTGTCTGTATGTGATGCATTTGGCCAGGCATTGTTTACCTGCTGCTATGAATTACCCCTGTAGAGCTTGTTTCTTGAGCGTTAATTGCAAGGAGCAAATATTCCTACTGATAGCCTCTGTGTTTTAATGTTAGCACCCAGCGATGTATGTATGTTACAAATAATGACTCATTTTATTTCAAAGACTTAAGTTTAATAACCAGATAAACCACAACATTTTGGTCAAACAGGATATGACAATGAGGAGCAATCTCACAGTTAGAGCTCTCCTAACTCCAGCTTTCATTGGGAAACCAGTCCCTAGGCATGGAGTGCATGGGACACTGTGGAGGACCAGGAACACACAAAGAATGTGGTAGGGGAATTTGCGGAAGGCATGGACCAGAGTTCTGGAGTGGCTGGAGAGGGAGTTGGGCATGGGCTGAGATTGCAGGGTAATGAGGGACTTTCATCATCTTTTTCTGGACCTCCGGGAGCTTTATCATCTGCTCTTGAACTTGTGTCCTGGCTATCTAGCCTCAGTCTTTCATTGATTGTCTCCCTCCATGCTCTTGTTTTGCGAAGTGCTGCATGACTTATCTGATGGAGGCACTCCACCGGTCTGGAGGAGTGGATCTTCAAGGGCATATCTGCAGAAGGCAAAGAAACAATGAACAGAGACTGTATTGTGAGTGCACTCAGAGCTTGAATCACAAAAGTTACACACACCTCTTTCTCAGTGTCCCTTGGCTAGCACACCGGTTGCTGCGAGTCCCAATTATGGTGAGTTCACAGGGCAAGGGGGAAAGGGCAGGAAGGAACAAAGGGTTATTTGCAAAGGGGATTACTGTGAGCGGCTAGAGAGCCTTGAATATTGGCACCCTTTTCCACAGGCTAGGGTAATCAAACCCAATATCCCACTCCTAAGGGTAAACCAGGATGCAAGGGAGCATCTCCTGCATGCATGCGGCTTCAGAGTGGCTCCGTAGGCTGCTCACCTGTGCACTGCTCTGGCCCCTATAGAAATATTGCCAGGTGGCACTGCAAAGTTTCCTACAGTTGGGGAACCAAGGCAGGTCTCCCAAGGAACCTTCAGCAGAGGATTGCAGAATATCTACAGGAAAGTTTCCTAGAGATCTCTATGGAAGATTCCCGGGACATCCCCTGTATGTTAACAAACTTTTCCACCATGGCCCCACTGCGTAGATGGATAGGCTCTGTTGTTAATTTCTGTCCCTTATCCCTCCTCTCCCATATAACAAAGTACATGAGAGCGCACTCTTCTCTCACCGTGCACTTACCGGAGCTCCCCTCTCCTGCATCCTCAGCGCCAGAGCCAGAGTGCTAGTGCCAGCGCCAGACCCCTCTGGAGTGGAAAAGAGGTCTTCACTCGATTCACCACATCATCGGACAACCCTGCTGTATGCTCCACATCTTTCTCCAGCTCCACCTACTCATCCACCCCTTCCTCGTCAGGGATGAGTCCACTGGGTGCTGCCTCCATTCCCTCCCAGTGTCCCCAGGGGGCTCTTGGCGGTAGGTCACTGCCGAGGAGGGCATGCACTCCTTGTAGAAGCGGCATGTCTTGGGCGCCGCACCAGAGCAATGGTTGGCCTCCCTTGCCTTCTGGTACGCCTGCTTCAGCTCCTTGATTTCAGCACAATGGTGCATGTCCCATTCGTGCTCCTTCTCCTGCAGGCCACGAGCAATCGACCCATAGGCATCAAAGTTCCTATGGCTGGAGCAAAGCTGCGACTGCAGAGCTTCCTCTCTTCCCAGGCTCAGCAGATCCACCAGCTCCAGTGTGCTCCACACCAGAGCATGTCTGCCGCAGAGAGCCAGCGTGGTCAGCTGGGAAGATCCTGTGTGAACTATGCCCTGAACAAACAGGAAGAGGAATTTCAAACGTTCCTGGGCCTTTAAATGGGGGAGGGGCGCATATCTCTTTATCCTCAGGGCAGCAGAGTTCAAACTGCTCACCAGAGTGGTCATAATGGGCATTGTGGGACACCTCCTGGAGAACCCATTAGGGAGACAAAACCAAGTGCAGTGTCTACACTGACGCTGCGTCACTCTAACTATATTGCAAAAAGCTCTATGCAGCTGGTCGAGGTGGTTTTATGCTGTCGGCATGGCAGGGGTATTACGTTGGCAGGAGCAGCATTGCAGTGTGTACACCGCCACTATTTTGTCAACAGACCTGTGTAGTGGAACCAAGGCTTAAATCAAGAATTGGCTCTCCCCTTGTGGGTTCCGGGACTAGAAGCAGTCATTTATCGTGTCTAGAAACTTTATCCCTGCATCCCGTCCTGAGGTGACATGTACCCAGGCAATACGGGGATAGTTGAAATCCCCCATTATTATTGAGTTTTTTATTTTTATAGCCTCTCTAATCTCCCTGAGCATTTCACAGTCACTATCACCTTCCTGGTCAGGTGGCCAGTAGTATATTCCTATACTTCTATTGATCAAGCATGACATTTCTATTTAGAGGTCCTTTAGCACAATTTGATTCGTTTCAGATTTTTACTCTATTGGACTCTCTGCTTGCTTTCCCATATGGTGCCACTCCCCCACCAGCACAACCCTCTCGGTCATTCCCGTATATTTTGTACCCTGGTATTACTGTGTCCCATTGATTATCATCAGTTCACCAGGTTTCTGGGACACCTGTATTATCAGCCTCCTCATTTAATATCAGACTCATGTTCACACATCTTAGTATTCAGATTTCTAGTATTTGTATACAAGCACTTATAAAATGTGACACTGTTTAGCTGACTACGCCCATGTGATATAATTGAATGGGACTCTTTTGCATTTGACTTTCTCTTCGGTTCCTACTTGTACTTTTATCAACTTCTATCATCTCCTTTTTACTAGGATATTGAGAATCCTCGTTAATAGATCCAGTCACAGCCCCACCCCACCCATCTTTTCATATGAATTGAAGGATCCCAAAGCACTTTGAAAAAGACAGACATTTTGCACCACTGAGATGCAGCCACTTCTGGTGTGTAGGGGTAGTAAGCTGTGTACAGAAACACAGGATGATTGATTGAGAATGAAGCAGTTCTTTATTTTGTTTCCTGATGTCCAAAATCTTGTAGCCCTGTAATGAGTTGTTTGGAGATGTAAATGTCTTGGGGTGAAATTCAGCCTGTACAAAGCAAGGCACCATGCTGGGCACCCAGAGACAGGACGGGTGGGCTCTCTCCCAGGGGTGCTAGGTGGCGCCATGGACACACAGATCCTTCATTTAGAATTGGGTTGGTTCAGTGCAGCTGAGCACAAGCGGGATGAGTCTGTGTGGTGTGCTTGCTGCTTGACTGAAATATATCCTGTGCTTTGTTTGTTTGGGGGACCATATGCTGACCATGCGTGTGCTGAGCCTAGCAGCCTGCTAGGCAAGGCTGAGAGCAGAGAGCTTCTTAAGGAGGCTGTGATCCCTAAGCTTTTTAGCACCCATCAACCCTTAACCAGGGGGCAGGGCTACTCAGGGAGACCAAGGCTTTAAAAAGCCCACTTCTAAGCAACCAGTGTGAGCAGGGGCTAGAACTCAACATTCTTTAAACTTAAAAGCCAAAAACACCCCTTGATATAAAGAAAATAACAACAAAGGAACCAGCTGCAGGAGTAAAAAGAGAATGCAGGCAGAAGTCCAGCAACAGAGTGGCGGTTACCCAGTTTATTGCACCCAATGCAGCATGTAACAAAAAAGGATTAGGGGGCTGGAGCACGTGACTTATGAGGAGAGGCTGAGGGAACTGGGATTGTTCAGTCTGCAGAAGAGAAGAGAGGGGAGATTTGATAGCAGCCTTCAACTACCTGAAGGCGGGCTCCAAAGAGGATGGAGCTCGGCTGTTCTCAGTGGTAGCAGATGACAGAATGAGGAGTAATGGTCTCAAATTGCAGTGGGGGAGGTCTAGGTTGAATATTAGGAAGAACTATTTCACTAGGAGGGTAGTGAAGCACTGGAATGCGTTACCTAGGGAGGTGGTGGAATCTCCTTCCTTAGAGGATTTTAAGGCCCAACTTGACAAAGCCCTGGCTGGGATGATTTAGTTGGGGTTGGTCCTGCTTTGAGCAGGGAGTTGGACTAGATGACCTCCTGAAGTCTTTTCCAGCCCTAATATTCTATGATTCTATGTATGATTACCTGCCCTATGGGCAGGTGGCATGTGTATGCATTCAGCGCAAGTTGCTCCTGGCCCTCAGAGACCATGTATGGGCTTTGGAGACCAGAGTGTCTGAGCTGGAGGAGCTAAGGGAAACAGAGAGGTACATAGATGAGACTTTCCGGGACTTAGTAGAATGGTCCCACCCCTGGTCTGACAGCCTCTGTGCTGTTGAGGAGGATGAAAGTCTCAGGGAAGGAGAACATCCAGCTGGAGCAGAGGGAAACAATCCCATAGTTGGGACCTTCCTTCCAGATGATGATGGGGTATCCTCTTGCACTGAGGTTACCTCTCCGGGGGAGGGAACTCCAGTCATTAGGAAAAGGCAGGTGTTAGTAATGGGCGATTTGATCATTAGAAACATAGAGAGCTGGGTTTGTGATGACCGGGAGAACCGCATGGTGACTTGCCTGTGTGATGCGAAGGTTGAGGATCTCTCAAGACATCTAGATAGACTTATGCGTAGTGCTGGGGAGGTGGTACATGTAGGTCATGGTACATGTAGGTACCAATGACATAAGGAAAGATAGGAGAGAGGTCCTGGAGGCCAAATTTAGGCAGCTATGTAAGAGATTGAAGTCCAGGATCTCCATGGCCACATTCTGTGAGATGCTCCCAGTTCCACATGCAGGGCCAGGGAGACGGGCAGAACTGCAGGGTCTCAATGCATGGATGAAACAATGGTGTAGGGAGGAGGGGTTTAGATTTATTAGGAACTGGGGAAACTTTTGGGAAAGGGAGAGCCTGTACAGGAAGGATGGGTTCCACCTAAACCAAACTGGAACCAGATTGCTGGCACTTAACATTAAAAAGTTCTTAGAACAGTTTTTAAACTAAGGGCTGGGGAAGCTGACAGGTGCAGAGGAACATGTGGTTCGGACTGAGACATCCCTTTGGGGAAGATCTATTAATGGAGATTCTCTATGTCCTAGTGAGGACGAGAGGATGAAAAATGATAAAATACAGGCAGGGTCTGATCAGAAACAGTCAAATAAAGAAGAGTCCCATTCAGTTACATCATGTAATGGCAGACAGCTAAAAGGAGACAAGTTTTTAAAGTGCTTATATACCAATACTAGAAGTCTAAATAATAAAATGGGTGAACTAGAGTGCCTTGTATTACATGAGGCTATTGATATAATAGGAATCACAGAAACTTGGTGGAATGAGGATAATCAATGGGACACAGTAATACCAGGGTACAAAATATAACGGAAGGACAGAAGAAGGTCGTGCTGATGGGGGAGTGGCACTATATGTGAAAGAAACCATAGAATCAAATGAAGTAAAAATAGTAAATGAATCAAACTGTACCATAGAATCTCTATGGATAGAAATTCCATGCTCTAATAATAAGAATATAGCGGTAGGGATATATTACCGATCACCTGACCAGTGATAGTGACTGTGAAATGCTCAGGGAGATTAGAGAGGCTATTAAAATAAAAAACTCAGTGATAATGAGGGATTTCAATTATCCCCATATTGACTGGATACATGTCACCTCAGGATGGGATGGAGAGAGAAAGTTTCTTGACACCTTAAATGAGTGCTTCTTGGAGCAGCTAGTCCTAGAACCCACCAGAGGAGAAGCAATTCTTGATTTAGTTCTAAGTGGAGCACAGGATCTGGTCCAAGAGGTGAATATAGCTTGGACCGCTTGGTAATAGTGACCATAATGTAATTAAATGTAATATTCCTGTGGCAGGAAAAACACCACAGCGGCCCAACACTGTAGCATGTAATTTCAGAAAGGAGGACTACACAAAATGAGGAAGTTAGTTAAGGAGAAATTAAAGGGTGTAGTGCCAAAAGTGAAATCTCTGCAAGGTGCATGGAAACTATTTAAGGATACTATAATAGAGGCTCAATTTAAATGTATACCCCAAATTAAAAAGCATAGTAAGAGAACCAAAAAAAGAGCCACTGTGGCTAAACAACAAAGTTTACAAAGCAGTGAGAGGCAACAACAAAGCAGTGAGAGGCAAAAGGCTAAACAACAAAGTAAAAGAAGCAGTGAGAGGCAAAAAGGCATCCTTTAAAAAGTGGAAGTTAAATCCTAGTGAGGAAAATAGAAAGGAGCATAAACACTGGCCAATGATGTGTAAAAATACAATTAGGAAGGCCAAAAAAGAATTTGAGGAACAGTTAGCCAAAGAATCAAAAAGTAATAGCAAATTTGTTTTAAGTACATCAGAAGCAAGAAGCCTGCTAAACAACCCATGGAGCCATTGGACAATTGAGTAAAGGAGCACTTAAGGACAATAAGGTCATTGCGGAGAAACTAAATGAATTCTTTGCATCGGTCATCACAGCTGAGGATGTGAGGGTGATTCTCAAACCTGAGCTATTCTTTTTAGGTGACAGATCTGAGGAACTGTCCCAGATTGAGGTATCATTAGAGGAGGCTTTGGAACAAACTGATAAATTAAACCGCATTTAGTCACCAGGACCAGATGGGATTCACCCAAGAGTTCTGAAGGAACTCAAATGTGAAATTGCAGAATACTAACTGTAGTCTGTAACCTATCATTTAAATCAGCTTCTGTACCAGATGGCTGGAGGGTAGCTAATGTGACGCCAATTTTTAAAAAGGGCACCAGAGGTGATCCCAGCAATTACAGGCCTGTAAGCCTGACTTCAGTACCGGGCAAACTGATTGAAACTATAATAAAGAACAATATTGTCAGACATATAGATTAATATAATTTGTTGAGGAAGAGTCAACATGGTTTTAGTAAAGGGAAATCATGCCTCACCAATCTAGAATTCTTTGAGGGGGTCAACAAGTATGTGGACAAGAGGGATCCAGTGGATATAGTGTACTTAGATTTTCAGAAACCCTTTGACAAGGTCCCTCACCAAAGGCTCTTAAGCAAAGTAATCTGTCACGGGGTAAGAGGGAAGGTGCTCTCATGGATTGTTAACTGGTTAAAAGATAGGAAACATGGGGTAGGTATAAATGGTCAGTTTTCAGAATAGAGAGAGGTAAATAGCTGTGTCCCCCAGGGGTCTGTTCTGGGACCAGTCCTATTCAACGTATTCATAAATGATCTGGAAAAAGGGGTAAATAGTGCTGTGGCAAAATGTGCAGATGATATAAAATTACTAAAGATAGTTAAGACCCAGGCAGACTGCGAAGAGCTGCAAAAGGATCCCTCAAAACTGGGTGACTGGGCAACAAAATGGCAGATTAAATTTAATGTTGATAAATGCAAAGTAATGCACATCAGAAAGCATAAGCCCAACGATACATATAAAATGATGGGGTCTAAATTAGCTGTTAGCACTCAAGAGAGAGATCTTGGGGTCATTGTGGATAGTTCTCTGCAAACATCCACTCATGTGCAGTGGCAGTCAAAAAAGCGAACAGAATGCTGGGAATAATTAAGGAAGGGATAGATAATAGGACAGAAAATATCATGTCGCCTCTATATAAATCCATGGTATGTCCACATCTTGAATACTGTGTGCAGATGTGGTCGCCCCATCTCAAAAAAGATATATTGGAATTGGAAAAGGTTCAGAAAAGGGCAATCAAAATTATTACGGGTGTGGAACGGCTTCCATATGAGGAGAAATTAATAAGACTAGGACTTTTCAGCTTGGAAAAGAGACAGCTGAGGGGAGATATGATGGAGGTCTATAAAATCATGACTGGTATAGAGAAAGTAGATAAAGGAAGTGTTGTTTACTACTTCTCATAACACAAGAACTAGGGGTCACCAAATTAAATTAATAGGCAGCAAGTTTTAAACAAATAAAAGGCAGTATTTCTTCACACAATGCACAGTCAACCTGTGGAACTCCTTGCCAGAGGATATTGTGAAGGCCAAGACCATAACAGGGTTCAATAAAGAACTAGCTAAGTTCATGGAGGATAGGTCCATGAATGGCTATTAACCAGGATGGCCAGAAATGGTGTCCGTAGCCTCTGTTTGCCGGAAGCTGGGAATGAGCGACACGGGATGGATCACTTGATGATTACTTGTTCCGTTCATTTCCTCTGGGGCACCTGGCACTGGCTTCTGTCAGAAGACCGGATACTGGCCTAGATGGGCCTTTGGTCTGACCCAGTAGGGCCATTCTTACTTTCTTATGAGTTTGATGGTCATGCAGGGTCTTAGCAGGTGAGTTTTACCTAGAAATCTCCATAGCCCCAAGTGCCAACACGGGCTGTTGCAGCTGTGGAGAAGGCCAGGACAGTAATGGGGTCTCACAGGTCTGGGCCAAGAAGCGTTGTGAGAGCCATACGGAGACGTTCACCTCAAATCCCTGCACCACGTGTAGCTCGTCCCCCTCCCCCAGAAAGCAGAGTGCTGGCACCGGACGGGGCCTGACTGCTTTGCTCCTTAACCCCAGGGAAGGAAGATGGCCACCTGTATGGACAACGTCACCGACATGCGGGTCCCCGATGGGGAGGCGGAGTTCTCGAAATCGGTCACCTCCTATGTATGCCAGTCCATCATCGTCCCCTCTGATGTGATGGGCTACAAAACCATAGTGTCCTCCCAGCCTGTGAGCCTGGGTGACCGCATTATAGGTAGGTGCTGCTTCCCCAGTCTGGGGATGGGGACTGGCCTTTCAGGGTCTGATCCAGCCCTGTTCCACACTGGGGCGCTCCTGGGCACCTGAGCAAAGTGGGGTGACCTGCACCTGCTGCAATGGGAGGAGACCTGAGGCTGGGCAGTGGTTTGCGGTGGGGTCAGTGCCCACTGAGGGGCAGGGCAGAGAGGATCGGGCCTGCAGCTCCTGTGCTAGGCCCAGAGTCTGGAAACTGGCCTCCTACCCTGCTCTACTGAGAGGCACCTCCTCGGTGTAAGGCCAAGAACGTGCTGCTGCTTCAAGTAGTGTCCTGTGGGTGCCCCCTCTAGGTTCTTTTAACTCTAGGTGCCTTTGCACCCCACGTGCCTCGGATCGGAGATTTTAGGCAGCAGTGTCCGTTCGGTCTGCACATGCGCCCTCCTTGCCTCACACCCCACACCGGGCTGTATAGCGCTGTGTGGGCAAACCTCCTCAGTTCCTTCTCAGCCACCTTGGACTGAGGCATCCGAGCTGAGATTACCATAACTGTATCCTGCTCTTGCTCATGATAGTTCCTAGAGTTTCCCTTAGTTAGTAGCCGTAATCCCTTTCCTGTCTTCCTTTAGTTCACAAAAAAAAAAATTCACAAAAAAATTCTTACTGGGATAGCAACTGTTGCCCATCCATCAATTTTTTTCCCTTACTTTTTCCCCTCAGGGGAAGTGAAACCCGGGAGGGGTATGCCCGGTTCCCCCAGATTTAAACATTGCCTATCAGGCCAGGAGGCTATCCCTGCCAGTCACGGACATTCCCGTTGTATATGGTGTCGCGGGGAGTCACATGTTCCTCAGAAGTGTAATTTCTGCCTCAAATTAAAGGGCAGAAAGAACCAGGAACTAAAACTGTGTCTCCTTACGATGAAGCGTTTGCTCTAACCGTCCTCTGCCTCCGGCCCAGGGACTCCCCTTGTACAATGGTCCCCGACCAGACCAACCACGTCAACTTCCTTGGGAAAACACAACCCGAGAGCTTCGAAGAGGAAATAGGTGGAATCCTCTCAAAAAATCTCTAAGAAGCAGTTTCAAGTCCCCATGGTAGATAATTTGCCGCAAAGAGATGGTCCCCGGCCAGGTCGACCACCTCAGCACCCACGGGTCCTCAAGTACCATCACTGCCAGCAAGCCTAAGGACTTTAAGAGCTCTGGCTCTGGAAGATTGATACCGTCAGGTGAACCGAGTAGTACAGAGAAGACCAGCTCTTCTGCACCACAACTGGCAGAGTCCCCTAGGGCCTCGGTACCTAGTACTTCAGCTCCATAAAAGACCAGCCTCAGCCCTACACCTACTGGCCATACATCAAAGCACATGAGACTTCAGGTACCATCAGCACCTTGTGGCACAGCCACCTCTGCAATCTCACTTCATCAGTATTTTGCCCATCCCAGCACTGCAGGAGTTTCCTTTTCCTAGGGACTTGGTGCTTTCAGAAACGCTTGAATCTCCCCTACTCGGCCCCAACACCTTCCCGGTACTGATCACCTCCCGTTCCTTGGAGATGCACATGCCACCGATGGAGTCCCCCTTTACTTCCAGGACTGCTCCACCTCTGCCCAACGATGAAGAGGAAGACGATGATTGGGGATTTTTCATCAGTCTCCCACATTCTGTCCAAGACTCTCCTTTCGGCTACCAATGAGCCTGCCTTCCTGAGATCTCTTACCCTCATGAGAGACAAGCCCCACCCAGTTGGTATGGACACCCTTGGGTGCCCCACCCATGGCTTTTGCACCACCTCAGTGGCCCTACTTGGATCCTTGGGTGGCTTATTGTCAGCAGTTTTTGAGGGCTCCTAGTGCTTCTCACCAGGAGAAGAGAAGAGACTCCCCACCAACGTTTCTCTCTCAGGCTGCTGATCCAAAGGACGAGAGCTTTGAGGACTAGGAAGCGAGACTGGACAAAGAGATTACTCCTTATGACCAACATTTCTCCATCTTCCCCTGACAAACCTACTGCCATGTCCTGGGCTGCTGATTTTAAACCATTTCAGGACCTTATTAAGAGGGTGGCAGACTCCTGCTTAAGGAGTCGCAGCATAAACTACTTGACAGCCTGCACACCACCACCCCTGCCCATGTCACATTACCCATCCATGAGGCCTTCGTGGACCCAGCAGAAATAACATGGCATGGCCCAGCCACTGTAAGAGAGCAAACCCAAAACACAATGTTCCCTCCAAGGACTCGGACTTTTTATTTTCACATCCCCCTGAAACTCCTGTGAGCTTGATGCTGTGAACAAACACAGCAGCCAGCACCACCCCAAGTCCACGCCACGCGGCAAAGATTTTAAGCATCTTGATTTATCTGGCTGTAAGTCATGCTCAGTGCAGGATCGCCAGTTACCAAGCCCTCATGGCAAAGTATAGCCATACTAAGATGCCTTTGCTGAGCATCTTCTAATGGATTGGAAGGAGAAGTTTCAGGCAATCATTGCTAAGGGCCAACTGCTTGCAAAGACGTCCCTAGGCTTCTTTGTATGCTGCTGATACAGCTACTTGCTCCATCTCCATGGCAGTGGTCATGAGGAGGGCTTCCTGGTTTCAACTGTTAGGATTTCTGAGGGAAGTCCAAACTACGTTCGAGGGCCTTCCATTCCAGGGATCAAACCAAGTTTGCCAAGAAAACTGAGAAATCCCTCCACATCTTAAGAGACTCTAGAGCAGGGGTCGGCAACCTTTCAAAGAAGAAGAGCCATTTTTTTGTTTTTGTCTTCGACCAAAATATTCGGAGAGCCGCATCACATGCAAAATGTTGGGGTGCAGGAGGGAGTGCAGGATCTGGGAGGGAGTTTGGGTGCATGAGGGGGTTCTGACCTGCGGCAGGGGGTTAGGGTGCAGGGTCTGGGAGGGCGTTTGGGTGCAGGAGGGGGTTCTGACCTGGGGCAGGGGTGCAGGGTCTGGGAGGGAGTTTGGGTGCAGGAGGGGGGTCTGACCTGGGGCAGGGGGTTGGGATATGGGAGGGGGTGCGAGGGGCAGGCTCTGGCCAGGAGGAGCTCACCACAGGTGGCTCCCAGCTGGCGGCACAGCAGGGCTCAGGCAGGCTGCCTGCATGCCATGGCCCCACACTGCTCCCGGAAGCAGCTGGCTGCTGGCACGTCTCTGTGCTCCCCATGGGAGGAGAGGGGCACCGGGGCACTCAGCCCCCACCAGCAGCACCAGCCTGTGCACAGGGCTCGGCAGGGGCAGGCTCCTGCACAGTGGGTAGCAAGCAGTGGCTGCTGCTGCCTCTGAGCAGCTGGCCCCCCTGGTGCTGTGACCATGCTGCAACCCGAAGGGCATCGCTGCGGGCAGGGGGCTGCGGTGGTTTTACTGGGGCTTAGCATCACCTGCAGATTGTCTGTTCCTGGTGCTCACACACCAGCCATAAGGAGCCCCAGGTGGCTTGCTGATCTAGGGCGAGTGGGCAGGGGAGGCAGGCACGGACCAGCCCACTGTGCATGTCTCTCGGCAGTGCTGGGAGCCCGCCCTGCGTCCCCGTGGTCCAGTGCGAGCGCTGGGAGTGGAGCCACTCTGTGCTAGGATCCTCATCCGATTGGGTGTCATTTCAGGGGTGACGACAGAAACAACCATGGACAATATCACCTCCTTACCTGAGCACTTCGCCCCCGAGAACACGGGGCTGACCGATGTGATCTTCTTCTACAGGTAACGGGGGCCTGAAGTGCAGGGGGGCAGGCGCCCTAGTCCCTGCCCGCTGTCGCCACCTGCATAGCTCAGCATTGCCAAGTGCAGCTCCAAGCTCAGAGGGCTGTGGCCAGCTCCATGCGGAGCCTTTGCCAGGCCCTCAGGGAACAGTGCAGGACCGCCCTTCCCCACTCCAGAGAGCAAGGGAACCACAGTCATATCCACGGTCCCCTGGGGCTGGGGGAAGAAGGCTCAAGGATCTTCTCCCCACCCCCGCTGTGTGACCTGGTTGGTAGCCAGGTCCCACAGGACCTGCCTTGTGAAGTGCTGGGCCATGCTGAGCATTCACACTAGACCAGAGGCCTTGCTAAGTGCAGTGCATTTTCTAACCTGCAGGTCCAATGACGTGACCCAGTCCTGCAGCTCTGGGCGGGCCACAGCCATCCGCCTGCGATGTGACCCCCTGAAGACAGGCTCCGGAGCCCTGTCTGTGCCAAGGTAAGTGCCAGGGCTGCTGTGCACTGTGGGGCCCCCACCTCTCTCTGGGCAGGCTCGCTGGCTCAGTAAAGGCAGAACAGCTCAGAGAAGGAGTAATGTGAAGGACAGGCTGCCAGGCCCTGGGCTGTTTGCAACACAGGGTGTTGATCCGTTTGGTGCCCATAGTTTGCCCAGCAACAGGTTGCAGTGGCAGCTTGCCAAGAGCTGTGTCCAATAGGCACGCTATGGAGCCAGCTGCCTTCAGCCTTCTGAAAGCCCCCAGCAGCACTGCTCCCGGTCATGCAGCCCTACATGTGGCACCAACAACAGGAGCCCTAGTGTAGACAAGGTGCCATTGCTTCAACCACCCTGCGGCATCCAGACCCACTGTGAGCTGGCTGAGCTGGCCCGAGGAGCCCTCCCTGCACTAGCGCCACCCCCCAGAGGGGAGGAGCCTGTCTTGGTAGTAGTGCAAAATGTCTGAGAAAACCAGCTGGCCCAGCCCCATGGCTCAAGGTGGAGTGTTGCATGCTGGGAGCTGCAGTCTCTGGGCCTCCCCCCTCTCCTCCTGCTGAGAATGAGCTTCAGGCCACCTTGCCGAAGCATCCCCAGCCCAAATGCCAGCTGCCTCCACTGCAGGGTGTTGCTTGTGGAGGATCCCCGGCAAGGGAGGATGGGCAGGCTGGGACTGCGGATGCAGATGGTGTGGAATGGGCTCTCCCGACCCTGCACAGGACAGCCAGATTCTTTCCCTGGGCAGCAGCTGGCTCAACCTGAAGGCTGCTTTCAAATCTGTGAGCTAGGCTGAGGCCAGCTGGCTGCCCTGGGTCCAAACTGGCCCTGCTCCTGCATTTCTCAGCCAAGCTCCCCTGGACTGTGCTGGGGCAGTGCCAGGCCCTGTGCACTCCCCCCGGGCCTGACCTGTGTCTCTTCCCCAGCCGCTGTCAGGTCCCCTTCTCCTCTGGTGCCATTCAGGCCTGCTGTTCAGAAACAGATCAGCATTTCCAGCCCAGCTCCTGGATTTGGGCTGTGCCTGGTGCTTGCTGGGCACAGAGCTCACAGTTCCTCTCCAAACCCACCACTCTGTGATCTTGCCGTGCATAGAAACAGCTGCATTTTCACAAATGGCTGCTGAGTTTGGGTGGCCAAATTGAGACCCTCGGGCCTGTTTCTCAGAAGTCCTAAGCATGTTTCCCATTGGCATCCACTGAAGGTGTGGGCACCTGGCACCTCCGTGCCTGGGCACTAAGAAACAGAGCCAGCCCAACTCAGCGGCACACTTGGTTCCCGGGCTGTCTGAATGTGCACAAGGATTTGGGAGGCTGTTTCTGTGCTGGGTTCTGTAACTAAACTAGAGCCGGGTTTGCAGAACATGGCCCAGCCTGTCCCAATCTGCTGTCGCAGTAGGGAGCTTCCCCCATGGCTCTGCCACCTTCCAGGGGTGCTGTGGTGTTCCTCTGTGCATGTGTCCCTGCGTGCCGGCTCCCTGGGTGAGTGCGTCCGAGCTGCTGACCACGGGAGGGACTACAGCCAGTTCTCTTTGCTCTTCACTCCCGTTAGCCTCCTGGGCGCTGTCCGGCCCTGGGTGAGCCAGCCGGGGTAGTTCCTGCATCACATCTATTAGTGACGATCCAGGGCAGAGCTACATTGTGGCCTGGCTAGCCTGGTGCGCCACCAGGGTGTGACTGGTGGTGGAAAGTGGCCGGCAGGATGTGCCCAAGCCAGAGAGAGCCCAGCTCAGCTGCCAGCCAGGCCTCAGGGCTTGGACACTAAACACGCTGTGCCTGGGGTCACGCCGCAGCTCGCTTGCAGCCCTGCCTGGTCATACGGTGCTGCAGGCAGCGACGGGGTCTGGCGGCTCAGGATCCTCCTCATCTCTCCTGACAGTAAATGCCCCGATGGGACATGTGATGGGTGCACGTTTCACTTCCTGTGGGAGACCTCCGCAGCCTGCCCCCTCTGTTCCGCCTACGATTACCACGCCATCGTCAGTGCCTGCCTTGGCGGGATACAGGTGAGCTCTCACACGATGGAGCTGCGTCTCCATGGGCTGGGGCGGGGAGGGGAGCGTCCAGCTGCAGGGAGAAGCGAGCGGTTGGTAAGCGAGCTGATGGGCTTGCGCCAGCAATGCAGGGAGCCCACCCTTGTCGTGTTGTTCCCGGCAGCAGCCGTGCCCTGTGTCACACTAGCTGCACGCAGCATTGCAGTGATGCTGCTGCAGGATTCTTAGTCCCCAGTGACCTAAAGCATTGTGGGAGAGCCCAGCAGGTCTTCAGGGCGCCTAGAGGGTTTGTAGCAGAGGCCATAGGCACCGACTCCCAGGGTTGGAGCACCCACAGGGAAAAATTGATGGGTGCTCTGCACCCACCAGCAGCTCCCCACCGCAGCTCGCCTCCACCTCTTCCCCTAAGTGCGCCTTCCCTGCTTCTCCTCCCAGCGCTTGCTGCTGCCAAACAGCTGTGGGAGGGAGGGGGAGGAGTGGGAACGTGGCACACTCAGGGGAGGAGGTGGGGCTGGGGCGGGGATTTGGGGAAGGAGTCCCATAGGGGCAGGGAGGAGGCAAAGTTGGAGCAGGGAAGGGGTTGGAATGGGGATGAGGCAGGGCCAGGGGCGAGCACCCACCAGTACCAGGAAAAGTTGGCGCCTATGGCAGCGGCCAGACTCCCCCAATTCCATGGGAAATTCCCACAAGTCCCTGGGAATCAATGCCCTTTCCCAGTCCTTGTCTCCAAGTGGAGGTCAGGGTGAATTGGGAGCTGTTGAGGTGGTGGGCAATGGTCCGGCAGGGCCTGAAGGGAGTGGACAGCAAGTCCAGAGCTACTGGGTGTGGTCCTGCCAGGGCTGCCCCAGCAGGAGCAGACTCCCTTCGTCATGGTGCTGACCAGGTGGAGTGCTGCTCCGGGGGCCTGGCTTCACCCCCACACTCCTGGGACGTTGTGTGGGACTGAAGGGGGGGCATGGCTGTTTTCCCCCTACAGAGAACCACATACGTGTGGCGGGAGCCGAAGCTCTGTGCAGGCGGCATCCCCCTCCCAGAGCAGAGAGTCAGCATCTGCAAAACCATGGATTTCTGGCTCAAGGTGGGGATCTCGGCCGGGACCTGCGCAGCCGTCCTGCTGACTGTCATGACCTGCTACTTCTGGAAGAAAAACCAAAAGTGAGTAGCTGCCACCCTGTTAGAGGGCTGCTGCCTGGCTCTTCCCCTGGGGTTAGTCCTGATTCCCAGGGAGGAGTGACCCCGGCTGGCCAGCACCACCTCCTCTGGGGTGTCCCATCCAATTGACTCCCAGCTTAGATGAGCGGATGGCTCCAGGTGGCTGCTCAGCCGGTAGCTGGGAGAGGAAAGCTGTGCCCTGTATGCCTAGCACAGGAACTACCTCTTCATTGCAGTCTCCAGAGAGGTCACACGGTTCGATACCTAGTTCAGTCTGCTGGACATGGGACCCTGCCAGGGACAGACCCACTTGCTGCGGGCTGGATACAAATCTCTCTGGACACCTCCCCCCGTTGAGCCCACACAATCACTCCCTCACAGCTCGCTCCCTGTTGCTGGATCCCGGGCTCGGCTGCTACCACCTCCTGATGCCCCGACCTACCAACTCAAGTGGCTGCCTGGCCTCCGCACCCTGGAGAATACAGCATGTCTCACCCGCTTGCACAAACCTCAGCAGGATGCCCCCAGGGAGCTGCAGGCAAGGGCTGCCAGGAGCCACTGCTCCCAGAGCTGCCAGAGAGGGGCAGCCTGCCTGTCCCAGGGAAATCAGTGTCTGCATCCCCCATTTTTACTGCACCCCAGATCTTTTGATGGTTTTACCACCCCACACCCTCTGAAAACCAGGGCCTTACACTACACAGATCCCTTTGTGTATAGCTCTGAGGTGCTCACACAAAGGGCCCGTGCCATCCATTCTGCTCTTCCTTCCCCTGAAGATTGGAGTATAAATATTCCAAGCTGGTGATGAACTCGACTGCCAAGGACAGTGAGCTGCCAGCCGCCGACAGCTGTGCCATTATGGAGGGGGAAGATGTGGAAGATGATCTGATATTCACCAGCAAGAAGTCTCTCTTTGGCAAGATAAAGTCCTTCACTTACAAGGTGGGTGCCCGTCCCCTGTGCCGTTGCTGGGGGCAGCAGCTGTCACCAGCTCCCCAGATCAGAGGCGAGCCTTTGAGCCCACTTGCTTTGACTGTTAGGATGAGCAGAAACGCTGCTGGGGTGCTGATGGAGTGGCAGTGGGGACGCTGGTCTTGTGGTTATGTGGTCTTGGAGTCCGGACTCCTGGGTTCCTTTCCCAGTTTAGATGCAGGCCATTTGCAAGCCACCAGCACCTCTGGGCCCCACTTTCCCAACCCAGTTTGCCAGCAGGGATTTGGAGAAACCGCTAATGTTCCCAAGAGCTCCTCACTCCCCACAGCATTCGCTGATCTCACACACACTCCTTGCATGCCTGTCCCCAGAGCTGCAGTGAACAAAGGGCTGGAGGACAGACTGTAACCGAGTGATCGGAGAGATTGAAGTGATGGGTCGTCCTTCAGGATAGGTTGTAGATCCTTGATGATGCGTTGGAGAGGTTTTAGATGGGGGCTGAAGGTGATGGCTAGTGCCGTTCTGTTATTATCTTTGTTGGGCCTGTCCTGTAGTAGGTGACTTCTGGGTACTCTTCTGGCTCTATCAGTCTGTTTCTTCACTTCAGCAGGTGGGTATTGTAATTGTAAGAATGCATGATAGAGATCTTGTAGGTGTTTATCTCTGTCTGAGATCTACAACCTATCCTGAAGATTTCAGAGTAGCAGCCGTGTTAGTCTGTATTCGCAAAAAAGAAAAGGAGTACTTGTGGCACCTTAGAGACTAACAAATTTATTTGAGCATAAGCTTTCGTGAGCTACAGCTCACTCTCACAGATCTTGGGAGACAGGCCAGTCCTTGCTTACAGACAGCCCCCCAACCTGAAGCAAATACTCACCAGCAACCACACACCACACAACAGAACCACTAACCCAGGAACCTATCCTTGCAACAAAGCCCGTTGCCAACTCTGTCCACATATCTATTCAGGGGACACCATCATAGGGCCTAATCACATCAGCCACACTATCAGAGGCTGCGCATCTACCAATATGATATACGCCATCATGTGCCAGCAATGCCCCTCTGCCATGTACATTGGTCAAACTGGACAGTCTCTACGTAAAAGAATAAATGGACACAAATCAGACATCAAGAATTATAACATTCAAAAACCAGTCGGAGAACACTTCAATCTCTCCGGTCACTCGATTACAGACCTGAGAGTGGCTATTCTTCAACAAAAAAGCTTCAAAAACAGACTCCAATGAGAGACTGCTGAATTGGAATTAATTTTCAAACTGGATACAATTAACTTAGGCTTGAATAGAGACTGGGAGTGGATGGGTCATTACATAAAGTAAAACTATTTCCCCATGTTATTTCTCCCCCCCACCCCACCCCCCACTATTCCTCAGACATTCTTGTTAACTGCTGGAAATGGCCCACCTTGATTATCACCATAAAAGGTTTTCCTCCTTCCCCCCATCCCCTTCCTGCTGGTAACAGCTCATCTTAAGTGATCACTCTCCTTACAGTATGTATGATAAAACCCATTGTTTCATGTTCTCTGTGTGTGTATATAAATCTCCCCACTGCATTTCCACCAAATGCATCCGATGAAGTGAGCTGTAGCTCACGAAAACTTATGCTCAAATAAAGTTGTTAGTCTCTAAGGTGCCACAAGTACTCCTTTTCTTTTTGCGAATACAGACTAACATGGCTGCTACTCTGAAACCTGTTTTCCCACGCTGAGCAGTTCCTCCATCTAGCCAGTGGGGAAGCAGTTACACCAGGAATCTTCTTGCTTTCAGATCCCTGATGCATGGCACCCAAGGCTATCTCAGTACCTAGCAGCTGTGTGGTGTAAACTGACAGCCCTGGCGCCCTCCCTCATCTGTGCTAATACCCCTAGCCCCGCCTGCTGCACCCCCTGCCCTGCTGACGTAGGATTACAATGTTCTTACCTGCAGGGTTACAATGAACCACTTTGCAGTCCCCAGTAATGTGCTGAAATACAAATAAACCCCACAGGTTCTGCCCATTTCCCTGGCCTGGGCCTAGCTCTGACCGCAAGGCAGCGGTGCTGGGCCCTGGGTCTGTCTCAGATCTGTCGCTGGAGTCTCCTGCCCCCAGAATGCTGCCCGTGATCGCTGGGACTGGAACCCGCTTTCCCACCCCAGCATTGTTCATGGGGCTGTTACTACTTCGAGTGCTTACTCATGTCCATTCAACCTTGGGGTGTGTCTGCCACATGCACCGGGTGCTGGACGTTTTTTCCCTCAGCAGTGTCCTTAAGGGACCGGCTCTAGTGCCCCCTGGAGTGGCATGCACACGCCACGGTATATGGGCATCGCCGGCTCCCCCCACCCTCAGTTCCTTCTTGCTGCCAGTGACGTTGCTGGAACTGTTGAGGCTTCAGCTCGCGCTGTTGCTTTCTTGTTCGTACGAACTCGTTAATCCTTGTTTTATAGTGTCTAGAGTTTTCTGTTAGTGTTAGTAAATCCCTTCGCTATAGTTAGAGACTTCGTGGGTCTCGAACAGGACTTTGCCTCAGGACGGGGCATGACCCAGTCCCCAGGCTTTAAGCCCTGTGATCGCTGCAAGAGGCCCATGCCCGTCCGCGATCCACACAGCAGCTGTCTGCCTTGCTTGGGCAAAGGGCACATTAGTGAAAAGTGCAAAATTTGCAACTCCTTCAAGCCAAGGACTAAGAAGGAGCACGATATTCATTTAAGAGCGTTCCTGATGGAGTTGGCTCTCACCCCGGCACCGGAGCAATGCTCCGACTACCGTGACCTCGGTACGCAGCACCCCACTGGGACCGTCCACTGGACGGCACCGGGCCCCATCCATTGCTCCGGCCAAGAAGACGGTGCGAGGTCGGTCTCCTACCTCCCACAAGGGAAAGGATAAGACTGGGTGCGAGCAAGGTCCCGTGCCAGGCAGCTCTTCACCCCGGTCGGGATCTCGGGCCCAAGCTCCGGTTGAGCAGGGTACCCCAGCCCACTCCCCACCAGCCACCCCGGATAATGGCAGAGGCCTCTGCCAGCTCCGGGTACTGTCCACGCCGGAGGCCCTGCAGGTGACACAGGAGATCATGACGCTCCCGGTGCTGCCCACACCGGCTCCTGCAGTTTCCCGGTCATGAGGTAAACCCATGTTCAGACTGTCATGGTCCCTACCTCAGCAGCATCGTTCCCCGTCGCGGGGGACGTTCTGCCAGCGCTCACCCTCTCGTACCCGTGGCGCCTCTGACTGTGAAAGGCAGACACAGTGCAGCCCCCTTCAGTCCCCAGACCTTGGGCACAGGCAGCGAGGCTCGAGGTGCAGCTCGCCAGCCACCAGGTGCAGACCTCTGGAGGCATGTGCCCCCCAGCAGGAGTACAGGTCCTGGCACCCAGTATCTGCAAGACCATGGTACCACTCCAAGGACCATTGAAGGATCGACTCTACCATTCCTTAGACTGTCACCGATCCCCTAGGAGGGCATCACCATGGGTGGGCTCTTCCCAGCACCTGGCCCGTTCCAACTCCCAGTCCCGCTCCTCATCCCAGTACCATTCGTCAAGTTCGAGATGCAGATCGCCAGCTTTAGGCCATCGCAGATCCGTTGAATGTCACCGATGCCCAAGACCTCACTCCAGATCGGACGCCAGGCAGGCATCAGTCAGGGCAGAGCCACCGTTCCGCTCTGTCCTGGTCACCTGGCAGCGACCGCTCAGGACCCAGCCCTGGTTCGGAGCGAGGTTCCCTGACAGTGGGACAAGCTCTGGTACTGACTACATTGTCGGCACTGAAACCAGCCCCATGGTACCCATGGAACCCATGGTGGTTCACCCAGCCCTCTCTGGCCACCCCCTTAGTGTCCAGAGCCTCGTAGAGACCAGCAGCCCCTCTGTCCCACCCTCCTCCGGTGCACGAAGTCTCAGGCACAAGGACCCCACATGTATGTTCCCAGCCCTGCCCACAAGCGGTTCAAGCCACGACAGCCTCAGGGCCAGGGGAGCAAGCCTCGCCAGGAGACTCCCCGTAAGAAATCCAGAGGCTACCAGCGGTGTCCTAGCCAACAATCTTTGCAGGCCACTCAGTCAAGCTCAGCCCACAATAAGCAGGCGGGCAAGTGCTTGTTTTGAGGGTATGCCCGAGGACGACGTAGAATCATAGAATATCAGGGTTGGAAGGGACCTCAGGAGGTCATCTAGTCCAACCCCCTGCTCAAAGCAGGACCAACCTCAACTAAATCATCCCAGCCAGGGCTTTGTCAAGCCTGATCTTAAAAACCCCTAAGGAAGGAGATTCCACCACCTCCCTAGGTCACCCATTCCAGTGAAAAAGCTTTCCCTAATATCCAACCTAAACCTCCCCCACTGCAACTTGAGACCATTGCTCCTTGTTCTGTCATCTGCTACCACTGAGAACAGTCTAGATCCATCCTCTTTGGAACCCCCTTTCAGGTAGTTGAAAGCAGCTATCAAATCCCCCCTCATTCTTCTCTTCTGCAGACTAAATAATCCCAGTTCCCTCAGCCTCCCCTCATAAATCATGTGCTCCAGTCCCGTAATCATTTGTGTTGCCCTTCCCTGGACTCTTTCCAATTTTTCCACATGCTTCTTGTAGTGTGGGGCCCAAAACTGGACACAGTACTCCAGATGAGGCCTCACCAATGCTGAATAGAGGGCAATGATCATGTCCCTCAATCCGCTGGCAATGCTTCTACTTATTGTGACAAAGCTCTGTCCTTGCCTCCGTGAGTCCCGCGTTTCCTGGTGGATTTTGTTACCCTCAGAGGCTCACTGTGACCCTCCATGTAACCCTTCTTTCTCTAGAGACAAGGGTCACAGTCTACTGAGCCATTTTCATCCTAAGCCAGTGAGGGAGGTGAGGAGAAGTTATCCTCCCTTGCACAGTCTCTGTTGTCTCCCAATCTCAGTGATTAATCAGGGGGTAAAGGTGTGGGGAGGGGGGGAATCCGGGCCCACCCGCTACTCCGGGCTCCAGCCCAGGGACCCCAATAGTATCAGCTATGGTAGCTGACCTTTTAGAAACATAATATGTACAATTCCCTGGGCTACTTCCCCCACAACAGCCCTCCATTCCTCAAGCTCCACTTCACCCTTACCTCAGGACCTCCTTCCTTGTGCCTGATATGGTGTGTACTGCTCAGCCTCTCCAACAGCCCAACTTCCTCTCACAGCTCCTGACGTGCACCCCCACCTGACTGGCTGGGAGGCTTTTAACTAGTTTCAGCCAGCTTCTGATTGGCTTCAGGTGTCCCAATCAACCTAGCCTTCTCCCTGCCTTCTGGAAAGTTCTTAATTGGCACCAGGTGACTTAATTGACCTGGAGCAGCTGCCATTTCACTTATCCTGGTACCAGGGATTTCTTTAGCCTGGAGCTAATCTCTCTCTCTCTCTCCCTCCCACGGCTCTCCCATAGCCTTCTAGCTTGGAGGGAGGTGGGAAGCTGCTACTCCTGCTGCTGCTAGGCCCTAAGCTCTCCCTGCTGCTCCAGCTGCTCCCCTGGCTGGGACAGACACCCCCCATTCTCTGCTACTTGGCTGCTGGACCCCCCACTCTTGGGTACTGCTACTGCTCCAACTGCAGCCCTGGGGTGGGGAGGGGGCTGCTAGCCCACTCCTCAGAGAGAAGGAGTGAGGGACCCCAGCCACTGCTGTTGTGGATACCACCACCACCACCACCACCTGAGAGGGGTCCATTCTGCCTGCCTGGACGACCACCTGGAGTTCCTGGAGCTGCTGCTGCTGCAGAGGCCGCTGCCTGGAGCTGCTGAAGCCCGAGGAGGAGGAGAAGAGGATCATCTGCCAGTGGGGCAGCACCTAGAGACTTTGCAGACCACCGTGGAGGGGACCCTAAGACTGAGTAATTTTCAAATTGTGCTCTTGTGGTGGGGGTCTTGACTGTGTTTGTAGGGACACAGGGGGTGTGGCGTGGAGCTGCCCCCCGATCCATCTGTGTGCCCCCCCCCCAACCCCCACCACTATTACCACCACCGCTGCCCTCTACACCACCCCCACTGGCTGTATACCATCTGCCTCAGCTCCTGCCTCTGGACTCAGCTGCTTGCTTGGCTTGCCACGCCCTATTTTCCACCCTTTGGGCCAGAAGCAGCAGCAAGCTAAAAAAGACTTGTGCAAGTGCACATGGGCACATGTGCCCCCCTGGACTGCCTACCCCCCAGCTTTGCCCTTTACTACCTGCCCCATTTGCCACTTGCTTTGCCTCCTCTTTTGCTCCAGCCCCCCTTACTAGCTTCAGTTTGTTTGCCTGCCCCGCCCATTTCCTTCTGCAGCCTTTGTTTGTTTGCCCCGCCCCAGCCTCTGAAGCTAGCCCCTTGGTTTCCCTGTTCTACCCCCAGACCGCTTAGCCCCTCGCTCCGTGTGCCCATGCCCCCTCCCATGCGCTTGTGCAATTCCCCTTTTTAGTTGCAACCCTCTTCACTGCACCCTCAATGTTGTTGAATCCCCCCCCCCATAGTGCACCAAGAGGAGACGGAATTTCCACCTTGTGTCGGTGACTGACCCCTAACCCCTGATTGCCCCCCGTCCAGCCCACCCCTTTTGGCGCCCTCCTCCCCTGCCTGCAGCCTAGCGGGGAGGAGTGGTCGACCTGCTTCCCCTCTCCCCTCCTCCTTTTGGTGTCCCCCCTTTCCTCCTTGCTCATGATGGCGGGGGATGAGACGGGTGAGACCCCTCCAGTAGCCCGAGCTCCCCCTCCCCCGCCTGCCCCTCTGTCACCCCCCCAAGCTTCTACCTCCGCTGCCAAACCATCTGCTATCGCCCCCGCTGGGGCACCAGCAGCGACGGGCACCGGGGTGACCTCCACTGCTGCCATGTCTCTCACCCCCTCAGATTTGGGGGGAGTCCCCCCAGCTGGCGGGAAGGGCCAGGGGAAGAAGAAGGGGAAGGGCCCTGCTAAAAAGACCAGGCCCTCCATGGCAGGGGCTGCCCCCGATGCCCCGGCCCCATCTCCAGCTGGGGCGCCCCTCCCCGCTGTTCCCTCCACCAGCTCTGCAGGTGTCCCTCCCCAGGCCCCCAGAGCATACGCCCAGGTGGCGGCAGCCCCCCCGCCTGCCGCTACGTCATTTCTCCAGCCCACCGCCTCCGCTACCATCTATAGCGGCCGGGGCCCCTTTCCCACCATGACCAGGAAGCACGGCGTCCGTTGCCTCCTGGTGCCCGCCTCACCCCACGTGGAGACCTATGTGCGGGCGTTGGCGAGGGTGGTGGGGCCCACGGCCATTGTGGCGGCCTCCAAAATGTATGGCAAGGTCGTCTTCTTCTTAGCATCGGAGGCCGCCGCCCAGGAGGCGGTGGAGAAGGGCCTGGCGGTGGGGGGCGTGTTCGTCCCCTTAGAGCCGCGAAAGGACCTGGGCGTCCGCCTGGTCCTGACCTCCGTCCCTCCCTTTCTCCCCAATGCCGCCCTGTTACCCGCCCTTTCTACCTTGGGAAAGCCCATCTCTGTCATCAGCCCTCTCCCATTGGGCTGCAAAGACCCCACCCTCCGTCACGTCCTCTCCTTCCGCCGGCAAGTGCAGCTTCAACTGCCGCCGGCGGCGCGTGACGGAGAGGCACTCGAGGGATCCTTCCTAGTCCCCTACCAGGGGGCCCGTTACAGGGTGCATTATTCCACGGGGGAGGCCCGGTGCTACCTCTGCCGGGCGTTGGGGCACGTCCGGAGGGACTGCCCCCTGGCCCGGGAAGAAGGGGCACCCAGGACCCCCGAGCCCCGGCAGGGCACCGGCCCCGTCATCGCCGACGCCCCTGGCTGCCCGGCACCAGAAACCGCCCCTCCTCCTTCCCAGTCCACCATTGCTCCCGCTCGGACCCAAGGGGCACCTCCCCCACTATGCCCAGACGAGCGGGAGAACCCCGCCACCGCTGCTTACAATCTGGCGGGGCCTGTGGAGGAGGGTGCGGCAGGGACAGCGCCAAGCATGGGAGAGGGCCCGCCCCAAGGGGAATCTTCCCTCCCTTGTGCTGCCCCACTGTTACCCCCTCGAGTCCCTGAGCCATCGCCTCTGCCCCCTAACACAACCCCTGTTAGCCAGCCCCCGGATGATGCCATGGAGGGTTGGGCCCTAGTCCAAGGGAAGCGGGGCAAGCGGAAGGCTCGAGCTCCGCTCCTCCCATCTGACGCGGAGGCCCCCCGGAAGACCAGGAAGGGGGGCACCGATGCCGAGCCTTCCGCTCTACCCACGGGTGTGTTCCACCCACCAGAGCTGGCTGGGGAAGACGTGGCAGCACTGGAAGGCAGCATCTCCCCTCCACGGGAGTCCCTCCCCTCCAAGACCCCCGAGGCACCATCTGAAACCCCAGTGTGCCCCGAAGTAACCGTCGCGTCAGGTGTCGGCGGGGAGAATCCCGGGGTAGCGGAAAATAATTTCCCCTCTATATATGAGAAGATCGAGGCCCTGGGTCTGACCCCGGTCACCCAGGGGGAGGACGATCCTATGCCAGCGGGCCTCGATCTGGGTGACTTCATTCCAGCCCCCCTTTCCCCATACTCCCTCCCCGTAACCGTTGCTTCTGCTCCCACCTCCGAGGAGCCCCTGGACTCCTCCATCAACCCGGCTGCAGAGGGCACCCCGCTGAGAGCCGCCGAGCCAGTTGAGGCGACGGCCAGTGCCACGCGGCTGGAACCTGAGCCACCAGGGGCATCCCTCGCTGGTGAGGAGCATTCGACCTCCTTTCCGGGAGAGGACCCTACAGAAGAAAGTCCACCTCCTGATGCCGTGGCTGCCAAATCCACCAGAGAGCTTGCGCCCGGCATCAGTGAGAGCCCTCTCCCGACCCAGACTCTCACCTCTACCCCTGCCCCTGCCCTTATCCCGCCCACCTCCCGAGATATTATTGCCACCCCTGGGACTGTCTCCTTCCCCTTTCCAACAGATGACTCCCAGGGAATGGCCTTTGTGTTTGCCCGTCCCGACCCACCAGGGGCTGCTATTCTCCCTCCGCCGCCCCCTATCGCCCCAGCATTCAGGTCCACCCATCAGGAGCCCCGTCGGGGGTCCGCACCCTGTCTGCCCGTCCCGCTGGGCCAGGGGACTGTACCAAGGGCCCCATCGGGAAGCAACCAGACCATAACCCCAGCCCCCCATGCGCTGCGAGAGGAGTTGCGGGAGTTCCTAGAAGACGTCCGTGGCTCCCGCAACAAAGTCCAGCTTGCCCTCCAGCGATGGGGGGACTTTAATCAAATCCTCCGGGCCGCAAGGGCCCTCATGGGGGAGGGGAAAAGGACCGGGAGACAGGGCGCCGCGGCCTACCAGCGGGTCCGCCACTTCCGTGACTCCTTACTCACCTACGGGGTGGGTCACGGACTGCTACGCGGCCCGCCGGGAGCCACGAGCATCCCTGCCGGCGAGGATCCCCCCCAGCCCTCCTCATGGCACCCTTTACCATCGCAACATTGAACACCCGTGGCTGTAAGATGGGTCTCCGCAGGTCCCAGGTGCTCTCCTTCCTTCGAGAGGGGAGGTACTCTGTGGTTTTCCTGCAGGAGACCCATACGGATCCGACCGCCGAAGACAGCTGGCGGCTGGATTGGGGGGACAGGGTCTACTTTAGCCACCTCACAGTTCATACGGGTGGAGTGGCGACCCTGTTCTCCCCCGACCTACGGCCCGAGGTGCTGGGGGTCGCCGAGGCTGTGCCGGGTCGCCTGCTGCACCTCCGGGTCCAAATGGAGGGGCTCGTAGTCAACCTCGTCAACATCTATGCCCCAGCAGCGAGCCCGGAGCGGCTGCAATTCTATCAGCAGGCATCCGCCTTCCTCGGCACCTTGGATCCTCAGGAGTGCCTGGTCCTGGGAGGGGACTTTAACATCACCCTTGAGGAACGGGACCGCTCGGGAACCGAGCAGAGCCCGGCCGCCGTGGCCGTCCTCCAGGAGATAGTCGAACACCACTCCCTGGTGGATGTCTGGCGCGACCACCACCCGGATGACGCTTCCACGTTCACCTTTGTCCGGGTGGAGGCCCATCGGTCGCGCCACTCCCGGTTGGACCGCATTTATTTATCACGCTTTCATCTTACACGAGCCCACTCCTCCAGCATCCGGCCGGCCCCATTTTCGGACCATCACATAGCCACCGTGACAGCCTCCCTCTGCGCGGAGAGGCCGGGGCCGGCCTATTGGCATTTTAACAACAGCTTGCTGGAGGATGCGGGCTTCGTGGCGTCCTTCCGGGAGTTCTGGCTGGCCTGGCGAGGGCAGCGGCGTGCCTTTCCCTCGGCACGGCGGTGGTGGGACGTAGGGAAGGTGCGCGCCCGGCTCTTCTGCCGTGACTACACCCGGGGCACCAGCCGACGGAGGGATGCAGCGATAGAGCAGTTGGAACGGGAGGTCTTAGAGCTGGAGAGGCGTCTGGCCGCCAGCCCCGAGGATCCACCCCTCTGCGGAGCGTGCCGGGAGAAGCGGGAGGAGCTCCGGAGCCTCGAGGACCATCGGGCCCGGGGTGCCTTTGTTCGATCCCGCATCCGTCTCCTTCGGGAGATGGATTGCGGCTCCCGCTTCTTCTACGCCCTGGAAAAAAAGAGGGGGGCTAAGAAACATATCATCTGCCTACTGACTGAGGATGGCACCCCCCTCACGGATCCGGTGGAGATGTGCGAGAGGGCGAGAGCCTTCTACGCAAGCCTTTTCTCCCCGGAGCCGACCGATCCTAACGCTTGCAGAGTGCTGTGGGAGGAGCTCCCGACGGTCAGCGTGGGCGACCGAGACCGGCTAGAGCTGCCTCTCACTCTGGCCGAGTTCTCGGAAGCCCTCCGTTGCATGCCCACCAATAAATCTCCGGGCATGGACGGGCTGACCGTGGAGTTCTACCGCGTGTTCTGGGACGTCCTGGGCCCAGACCTAGTCACCGTCTGGGCCGAGTCTTTGCAGAGCGGGGTCCTCCCTCTTTCGTGCAGGCGAGCCGTGCTCGCCTTATTGCCGAAGAAGGGGGACCTCCGCGATTTACGAAATTGGCGTCCCGTCTCGCTCCTCAGCACGGACTACAAAATCGTGGCAAAAGCCATCTCCCTGAGGCTAGGGTCCGTGCTGGCGGACGTGGTCCACCCAGACCAGACCTACACCGTCCCGGGCCGCAGCATCTTCGACAACCTATATCTGGTCCGGGACCTATTGGAACTTGGGTGTAGGGATGGTCTGTCGTTCGCCCTCCTGTCCTTAGATCAGGAGAAGGCGTTCGACAGGGTGGATCACGGGTATCTCCTGAGCACTCTGCAGGCGTTTGGCTTCGGACCCAGGTTTGTGAACTTTCTCCGGGTGCTGTACGCTTCCGCAGAGTGTCTGGTAAGGCTCAACTGGACCCTGACCGAATCGGTCAGTTTCGGGCGAGGAGTACGGCAGGGGTGCCCCCTCTCAGGCCAGCTGTACGCTCTGGCGATCGAGCCCTTCCTCTGTCTCCTCCGAAGAAGGTTGACAGGGTTGGTGCTGAGGGAGCCGGAGCTGCGGCTGGTCCTGTCGGCGTACGCTGATGACGTGCTCCTTGTGGTCCAGGACCTGGGCGACTTGTTGCGGGTGGAGGCTTGCCAGGCCATCTATTCAGCAGCCTCCTCTGCGCGGGTCAACTGGGTCAAGAGCTCTGGCTTGGTGGTAGGGGACTGGCGGCAGGCGAGCTCCCTCCCACCCGCGCTTCAAGCCATCCGGTGGAGCACGCTGCTCTATCTGGGCGTTTACCTTTCTGCCACGCATCCCTCTCCGCCGGAGAACTGGCAGAATTTAGAGGGCGGGGTGATAGAGCGGCTCCGGAAATTGACAGGACTACTCCGGTGCCTCTCCCTTCAAGGGAGAGCGTTAGTGCTTAATCAACTAGTCCTGTCCATGCTTTGGTACCGGCTCAACACCCTGGTCCCGGCCCCGGCTTTCCTGACCAACCTGCGGACATCGATTCTGGAGTTCTTTTGGTCAGGACTGCACTGGGTCCCTGCAGGGGTTCTCCATCTACCTGTGGAGGAGGGAGGGCAGGGCCTCAAATGTCTGCTTACTCAGGTCCATGTCTTCCGCCTCCAGACCCTGCAGAGGCTCCTTTATGGTGCAGGTAGTCCTGCGTGGAGCATACTGGCGCACGCCTTCCTGCGCCGCTTCCGAGGGCTCCGATACGACCGGCAGCTCCTTTATCTCCATCCAAGAGGTCTTCCGCGAGACCTCTCCGGGCTGCCGGTCTTCTACCAGGACCTCCTCCGGACCTGGAAACTCTTTACAACGAGCAGGTCCGTGGCGGCCACCGTGGGGGCAGATCTCCTCGCGGAGCCCCTGCTACACAACCCCCAGCTCTGTTTGCAGGTGGCGGAGTCCCGCTCGGTGCGCCAGAGTTTGGTCCTGGCAGAGGTCACAAGAGTCGGAGACCTCCTGGACTATGACCGGGGAGACTGGCTGGATCCCCTAACCTTCGCTCAGCGCATGGGGCTTTCCAGACCTTGTACTCCCCAACGCATACTTCAGGAGGTGAAGGCCGCTTTGCCGCCCGCTGCTCGGGTTTATCTCGACCGGGTCCTGTACGAGGGCACGCCCCGCCCACCCACTACCCCAGGCCCGCCGGACCTTTTAATTGGACCCCTGCTCCGTGGACCCAACCGATCCCTTCACCCCTTCACTAGAAGCCGGCTGCACGAGATACAGCCGGTCTGCTTTCAAACCGCGCCAAGAAAACATCTCTACACACTCGTGCTCCACACCCTTCACGCCCGCACCCTCGTGTCCCGCCCCGATACAAAAAGGCGGGACCTCCTGCCACCTTCGGAGGGTGAGGAGCCCCGGTGAGCCAGCCTATATTCCACCTTAGTCCCAAAGCCCGCCGGGGATGTCAGTTGGCGGCTCCTTCACGGAGCCGTGAGCACGGGCGTGTACTTGGCGCGGTTCACCACAATCCCAGACACCTGCCCCTTTTGCGGCGTGAGGGATACCCTGGCACATGTCTACCTGGAGTGTGCCAGGCTGCAGCCCCTATTCCGGCTCCTCACCAATATTTTATTATGTTTTTGGTTGCACTTCTCCCCTCACCTTCTCATTTATGCACTCCCTATCCGTGGCCCCACAAAGTCACGGGATCTCTTGGTCAACCTCCTCCTGGCCCTAGCTAAAATGGCCATCTACAAAACCAGAGTGAGGAGGTTGGCCGATGGAGTCTCCTGTGACTGTAGGGCCTATTTCCGATCCTCGGTCCGTTCACGTATCCGGGCAGAGTTCCTCTGGGCGGCGTCCTCTGACTCCCTTGACGCCTTTGAGGAGCAGTGTGCGATGTCCGGGGTTCTCTGCTCGGTGTCCCCGTCAGGTTCCCTTCTTTTGACCCTTTGACCGCACTCCTGTCCCTGTTATTTTATTAGTTGTCCCCCGGAATTTTTTGGGCATCTTGGTCCTGTGGATCCCCCTTTTAGGCTGGGGGGGAATCCTTTAGCAGTGGACGGGCTTCGCCCGCCCACTTTCCCGGATCCCAATAAGACTACTTTTCTATAGCCATCTGGCCTTGCCCCGTCACATTATACAGCCCAAAGTGCCGTTAGCCTTCTTGGCAACAAGGGCACACTGTTGACTCATATCCAGCTTCTCGTCCACTGTAACCCCTACGTCCTTTTCTGCAGAACTGCTGCCTAGCCACTCGGTTCCTAGTCTGTAGCGATGCATGGGATTCTTTCATCCTAAGTGCAGGACTCTGCACTTGTCCTTGATGAACCTCATCAGATTTCTTTTGGCACAATCCTCTAGGTCCGTCTGTGTCCTGTCCCTACCTTCCGGCATATTTACCTCTCCTCCCAATTTAGTGTCATCTGCAAACTTGCTGAGGGTGCAATCCACGCCATCCTTCCGATCATTTATGAAGATATTGAACAAAACCAGCCCCAGGACCAACCCTTGGGGCACTCCACTTGATACTGACTGCCAGCTAGACATAGAACCATTGATCACTACCCGCTGAGCCTGACGATCTAGCCGGCTTTCTATCCACCTTATAGTCCATTCATCCAGCCCATACTTCTTTAACTTGCTGGCAAGAATACTGTGGGAGACCATATCAAAAGCTTTTCTAAAGTCCAGGAATAACATGTCCACTGCTTTCCCCTCATCCACAAGCCAGTTATCTCGTCATAGAAGGCAATTAGATTAGTCAGGCATGACTTGCTCTTGGAGAATCCATGCTGACTGTTCCTGATCACTTTACTCTCCTCTAAGTACCTCTAAGTGCTTCAGAGATACTGGACTGTTCCCAGAATCCTCCCTCTCTTATTTTTGCCAACTGCCTTTCTCCTTTCCTCCCTGCGATGGCATCTATAACATCAGACTGATGGGTTCTCAGTATGGTGGTGCGGGGTTACACCCTTCAGTTGCTTTCTACCCCTCCTTCCCACCCCACCTCCCCGTCCCTCTTCAGGGACCCTTCTCACGAGAGTCAGCACTCCTCACTCAGTCAAGTTGGTTTCGGACACCTCGGACCTCGGCTGGGGGGTGCACCCCGGCACTCTCCAGACCCAGGATACGTGGTCCCCAGAGGAAATGATGCTACACATAAATGTCAAAGAACTCAGGGCAGTGCACAGAGCATGCGTGGTCTTCCTACCTCACCCATTGGGCAGAGTGGTCAGTGTCTTGACAGACAACACAGCCTCGATGTTCTACATCAACAGACAACGGGGAGCGCAATCCTCTGCCAAGAGGCACTCTGTCTCTGGGACTTCTGCATCAACCACGGAATCCATCTAGAATCATAGCATATTAATCCCCTGCTCAAAGCAGGACCAACACCAACTAAATCATCCCAGCCAGGGCTTTTTCAAGCCGAGCCTTAAAAACCTCTAAGGGAGGAGATTCCACCACCACCCTAGGGAACCCATTCCAGTGCTTCACCGCCCTCCTAGTGAAATAGTGTTTCCAAATATCCAACCTAGACCTACCTCCACTGCAACTTGAGACCATTGCTCCTTGTTCTGTCATCTGCTACCACTGAGAACAGCCGAACTCCATCCTCTTTGGGACACCCCCCCCTTTCAAGTAGTTGAAGGCTGCTATCAAATCCCCCCTCACTCTTCTCTTCTGCTGACTAAATAACCCCAGTTCCCTCAGCCTCTCTTCGTAAGTCATGTGCCCCAGCCCCCTAATCATTTTTGTTGCCCACCGCTGGACTCTCTCCAATTTGTCCACATCCCTTCTGTAGTTGTGGGGACCAAAACTGGGTGCAATACTCCAGGTGTGGTCTCACCAATGCCAAATAGAGGGGAATAATCACTTCCCTCGATCTGCTGGCAGTGCTCCTACTAATACAGCCCAATATGCCGTTGGCCTTCTTGGCAACAAGGGCAGATTGCTGACACACATCCAGCTTCTCGTCCACTGTAATCCCTAGGTCCTTTTCTGCAGAACTGCTGCTTAGCCAGTCAGTCCCCAGCCTATAGTGGTGCATGGGATTCTTCCGTCCTTAGTGCAGAACTCTGCACTTGTCCTTGTTGAACCTCATCAGATTTCTTTTGGCCCAATCCTCCAATATGTCTAGGTCACTCTGGACCCTATCCCGACCCTCCAGTGTATCTACCTCTCCCCCCATCTTAGTGTCATCTGCGAACTTGCTTAGGGTGCAATTCATCCCATCATCCAGATCATTAATAAAGAAGTTGAACAAAACTGGTCCCAGGCTGACCCCTGGGACACTCCACTTGATACCAGCTGCCAACTAGACATCGAGCTGTTGATCACTACCCATTGAGCCCGACAATCTAGCCAGTTTTCAGTCCACCTTATAGTCCATTATTCCAATCCATACTACTTTAACTTGCTGGCAAGAATACTGTGGGAGACTGTATGAAAAGCTTTGCTAAAGTCAAGATATATCACATCCACCGCTTTCCCCATATCCACAGAGCCAGTTAATTCATCATAGAAGGCAACCAGAAGCGTATCACTTTCTGGGTACCAAGAACACTCTAGCAGATCACCTAAGCAGGGACTTCTCCTCTCACCACTGGCGGGTATTCCACCTGGAGCTAGCCGGCATGATCCCCCAGAGGTGGGGAATTCCCCAAGTGGATTTTATCGCCACCAGTCAGAACTGGAGGTGCCACAGGTTTTGCTCCGGATGGGGTCTAGGCAAGGGCTCCCTCTCAGACACCTTCCTCCTACCGTGGACAGGAAGCCTAATGTATGCGTTCCCTCCGATTCCGCTCACCAGCAAGGTCTTAGCAAAAATCAAGAGAGACAAGGTGCAGGTTATCATGCTCGCCCCGACGTGGCCTAACCAGCATTGGTTCAGGATGCTGTCAAGACTGGCAGCGATCCCTCTGTGGCCCCTGCCAAACTGACCAGATCCTGCTGTCACAGGATCATGGCCAACTCTTGCACCCCAACTTCGCATCCTTCCACCTCATGGCGTGGATCTTGCGTGGCTGAACCCTGAGGAACAGGCCTGTTCAGAGGGGGTCCAGCAGATCCTCCCCGAGAGTAGAAAGCCCTCGACTAGACAGACCTACCTGACAAAGTGGACGAGGTTCTCCCGCTGGGTGGCCAAATGGGGCATCTCCCCTTCACATTCTTCAGTGCAGTCGATCTTGGACTACCTGCTTCATTTGAGGAAACAGGGCCTGGCGCACTCCTCTATCAGGGTGCATCTGGTGCATTTTGGTCTTTCATTGGCCCACTGGGCCAGACGCTGGTCTCCCATGACATGACAGTCAGGTTCCTCAGCGGTCTTGAGAGACTTTTTCCACAAGTTCGATCCCTGGTCACTCAGAGGGATCTCAGCCTGGTTCTGTCCAGGCTCACGGGCCCGCCCTTTGATCCTTTGGCCTGGTGCTCCCTGCTCTCACCTATCATGGAAGGTAGCTTTTCTGGTGGCAGTGACATCAGCAAGTCTCCGAGCTGTGAGCCCTGACCTCAGAACCACCGTACACCGTCATCTATAAGGACAGGGTCCAGCTTCAGCCCCACCTGGCCTTCCTTCCCCAGATGGTGTCCGTTTTCCACATGAGCCAGGATATCTTCCTTCCACTCTTCTGCCCGAAGCCCCACAAGACCAGTGAAGAGAGGCGCCTTCATGCTTTGGACTTAAGAAGGACCCTGGCTTTCTATCTAGATCGGACAAAGCCTTTCCGTAAGTCGACTCAGCTTTTCATCTCTACAGCTGATCGGATGAAGGGCCCCTGGTGTCCACGCAGACGATTTCTAACGGAGTCCCTCTGCCACTGATCATCAGAGCCCACTCGACCAGAGCGCAGGCATCTTCAACGGCCTTCCTGGCACACTTCCCGATCCAGGACATCTGTCGAGCCGCAACATGGTCCTCAGTGCACACGTTCATGGCCCACTATGCCATCACTCAGCAGGCCAGGGACGATGCTGGGTTCAGCAGAGCCGTGTTACAATCTACACATCTGTGAACCCCTACCCACCTCTGAGGGGTACTGCTTGGGAGTCACCTAAGTTGAACGGACATGAGCAAGCACTCACCTTTTTCCGTAACTGGTGCTCTTCGAGCTGTGTTGCTCATGTCAATTCCACAACCCGCCCTCCTTCCCCACTGTCGGTGTTTCCGGCAAGAAGAAACTGAGGGTGGGGGGAGCTGGCAGTGCCCTATCTACCCTGGCATGTGTGCTGCTTCAGGGGGCGCCGGAGCTGGACCCTGTGGACACTACTGAGAGAAAAACGTCCGGCACGGTGCATGTGGCGAGCGCACACACCTACGTTGGATGGACATGAGCAACACATCTCGAAGAACAGCAGTTATGGGAAAAGGGACCTGTGTTTCCCCTCTCAGCTGTGTGTCTGTAGGGCCAATGCCAATAAAGTAAGAGGATGAGGCAGCCTCCAGTTAGAGAGACAGGGCACGAGACGTGAGAGGTGGCGTCAGCTTTGCCCTGCGTGCGGGAACAGCCCAACTTGCTAGGGGTGCAGCGTGGTCTCAGGGTCTGAGCAGGGAGCCCGACACCTGGGTTTTAAGCTGCAGGGTGAACTTGGGCAAGTCACTTCCCTTCTCTTTGACCTCCCATGGCAGGGCCTGTCTCCTGCTGTGCAGCACCCAGCACAACGAGGCTTCAGGCCTGGTTGGGGCCTTTCGAGGCTCCTGTAACCCAGATAACAAATGAGCGTGAGGCCCAGAGTTGGGCCTGCCAGCGCTTGACTCCCAGCTCTGCAGCAGACGTACTGTCACTGCCCATCTCTGGGCCTCAGCTTCCCCATCTCTGAAATGGGGCTAATGAGACTGCCCCTGTGCCAGGGCAGGTCTCAGGCTGGGTCTTACTTTATCTAGTTCCTTGGGACTCTCCGGTGGCTGGCGCTAGAGAAGTGCTAATGAATGAAGGTGATTTATTTCTAGGAGTAAGCTGCTAATGTGGGGCTTGCCTCCAGCCCTGATTGCGTGTCCATTCAGCAGCACTCAGAGGCTCCACACCCTGCGTCTGCTGCTATCCTCCCACCTGCCATGTGCTGCCCCTTCGGCTCACCTCAGCTGCGGGATGAGGCTCCTCTGGGACCCTGGGCAGGAGGGATGGAGGCAGGCCCAGAGGAGTCTCACTGTGGGTGTGGGATGCTTCTCCTTTACCCTTCAGCTCACCCGTCTCATCCTGAGCCGAGGGAAGGGTGCAGCGTGTGCTGGAGCCAGAGGGAGAGTGGAGAGCAGGGTGGCCGGGCAGCAGGGAGGATCAATGAATCTTTGGGGTGGGGGATGGGAGGCAGAAGCTCCTAGGGCCTGAACCCGCCAGTCTCCCCCCATTTGTTCAGAGGCCGCCCCAGCTTGCAACTCCCCTGCTGGCGGATCGGGGGTCTGACAGTCGGCACTGAGCCCGGCAGCTCCCTGGGCTGCAGCTGGAGCTGTGGACACTCAGCACCTCTGGAAATGAGCCCAGAACAGTCCAGGCCTGGAGTCCGTGCTGCTTTGTGGAGCTGCTGCTCCTTCCCCAGCGTCCCTCCTGACTGTGGCCGGCTGAGTCTCCATGGGCAGCCCAGGATGCAGGGATCAGGCCCTGGGGCCTCAGCGCGTCTAGACACAATGCAGTGACATGCGGGGAGGGCCCAGCTTGCCCCTCTGTCCAGGGGGGCCAGTCCAGAGGGTGTGGGAGGTGTTGCTTATTTCCACCTGCACAGCTCCGCTCACAAAGGCAGGATTGGAACCCCTAGTCTCCTGGCGCCCCCCGAGGCTGTGGTGGGAGCACACAGAGCAGCGGGGAAAGCAGCTGCAGAGCTGGAGTGGCGCAGGGTGCTTTAGCAGACGGGGTGGCCACTAGAGGGAAAGGCACACTAGCGTCACGTATAGGGCCGTTGCTGTTCTCCTACAGCTAGCTCACTGTCTGGGCCGTTGCCAGCTGATTGGAGAAATTCTATCTAAACCAGGGCCCTCAGTCTAGGGGCACGACACTGGGGGCCACAAACAGGTGCCAGGTGGTCACAACCATCCTGCCCTTCCCAGATTGCTATTGGGACCAGGATCACCTTTGTGTTCTGTGTCTGTACAGTGCCTAGCGCCACGGGTGGGGGCAGCAGGCTCCTAAGCACTGTGGGCGTATAAGTCCATGGGAGGCGCTTCTGGGCCCAGGGTGAGATGCGCTGACTGGAGCCTATTGACAGCCACTCTCTGTTCCTGTTTCCAGAGGACATCGGACGGGTTCGATTCTGTCCCGCTGAAGACCTCGTCGGGCAGCACAGACATGGACCTCTAGGGGAGCCTCAGCCCCACTGCCTTTGCTGCAGGATACCTCGCCGCTACCCCTGGTGAACCCTGCGCCCTGACAACTCCTTGTGGCCTTATCAGATACACTTTTAACTTGAGTTATTATTGCTTTTTTAAACAAACAAACTCTGAAGTTAACATTCCCTCCAAAAGAAATCGCCAAATACAGGTGTGTTTTTAAACAACGCATTTGCCCGTTTCCTGTGTCTGGACAGGCTGACCCATGTCTATGGGTTTCCTCGTGGTCCATGTCTCGCCAAATGACTGTGTCCAAACTCAGTCACAGTGGTTTGTGCTTTCCCTTTTCTAAGTCCCCTGAAATCAACCAGGTTCCCCTCTGCATCCAAGCCTGCGAGCCAGCCTGTTAGCCACAGCCTGCTTAGGGCCTCGCCTGCTCGCACTGTGGGACTGCAGTAGAGGCTGGTGGACTAATGCAGAGGTCTGGTTCACACAAGACCCTGCCAGCAGCTACATTAACTTGCTGGAGGCAGGAGTTCTCTCTACACCACATAGGCGGTGCCCGGAGAGAGCTGATTTGATGGGTCCCTTTGCAGGGAAGCAAGGGGCTTGGAAAGAACAAGAAAGCAGGTTGCTTTCTTCTCCTTTTCAAACTCTGGGCCCTCTGATCACAGTTTCCCATAGAGAAAGGCCAACGCTGAAGTCAGGGTCCAAAGTCTGGCCATGTTCAGAAACAGGGTTTCAGTTCAGCCAAGTCTCGCTAGCAGGAAAGAGCTGTTGTAAGCACAAAAGGGATCTTTATCGAGGTTGCAGGACACAGGCAGAACACGTGGTTCTCTCTGGCTCTCTAGAGAACATGTAGTTCACTCTGCTGCCCAGTGTCATCACGCAGGGTTGCCAGAAGTCTTGGCGTTGCCTCAGCAGTAATTGCTGCTGAGTGCACTGCACAGCCTGTAATGGGGCCCGAAATTGAGAACTGGGGCCGAGTGGCTGTACTGACAAATCTTGCCTTTTTCTGAGGAAGGCACGGAGCGTTCCTGAGTCTTTGAGTGGTTATTGATGATTATCCGTTTCCAGTTAGTTCTGCTTTAAGAGCTGGGGATTGTAGGGCTCTAGGCCCAGAATGAGGCCCAACAGAGTCAAGGTTATCGAGTTCACTACCTGGTTGGGAACCCCGGGGTAAACAAGGAAGACACTCACACTGAGGGCAAAGCAAAGCTTTAACCACTTTCATTAGCACAATGAATAAAGGCACATGCTCCAAACCACACAAAGATAGAGCAGTAATGCTGAGTTAGGATTAGCTGTTGTACTATCCCATGCACTCATATACTCAGCCCTCCTCAGAGATCTGGTGGTAAGAGATCCAGCCCTGTCCCTGGCATGCCAAACATGTCTGATGGTCCAGACCAATCCAGATCACTCACACACTCAACCAGCCGACAACGACATTTCTTACAGGGTGGCCTGGCCTGTTATAAGGGTTAGGGCTGTCATGAGTAGTCATTCAAGTCCCCAGACTCCCTGATCCATTTCTAACTTTCTCACCCTAAATTTAGAGGTGCCCTTAGCCTATAGGTTAGTACATGTATATGAACGATTTTGGCTTATTACCATATATGTCAATTCATTGTCAAGGCAAGTTTGTGGTTAAGCATTTGCCAACATTTTATCCTAAAATATTCAAGCCTAGTATCAGTTCCATGGTGTTGAGGTTACCTGGCACAAACTACTCCTTAAACGCACCTTTCCCAGTTCCCCGGAAGTCAGGGTGACTGGTGGACCACCTAGCTGTGCTCAAAGCCTTCTGCTAACTGCTTAAGTGCGTCCCTCGCAGGATCCAGGCCTGTGGGTTCCTTGCATTACTGCCAAGTAAAATAAAACGCTAATGCTCGTGCTATGGGCGACGAGAGTCAGAGACAAGGGTGCTTTTAAACCAGCAGCTGTGGAAGTGCCAGCTGCGCTGTAGGCCAGTGGGATGGCACTCTGCGCTCAGCCCTGCAGGCGGTGGAGCCCGATGGGGGAATGGGTTTGACCCGCCTACCAGCTCCCTCGCGCTAACCCTGCTCTGTGCTGTATTCCTCGGAGCAGAGGGATCAGCACAGAGCCTAAGCCCCACTTCGCTGCCACGGGCTCAAGGCCAGTCTCCCCCGGCTGAATTGGTAAGATGTGGCTGGGGCTTTACCTGCAGCACAAGTTGGCTGCCACTCAGGAAAACAGGCAGAGCATTTGGTCACATATGCCAAAAATGTCCCTAAGCCTGTGTCCAATGGCAAACCTCTGCCCTGGTCCGAGAAAACATGGGACCAGTGTTCAGGAGAGAGCTACACCCACACCTCCTCCTCTTGTGTGTGAAGGATGGTGAGTTATCCCACCTGCCACGCCGGCAATGACACACTCCAGGGGTGGCCTGGAACAAAGCCAGTGGAAAGCACAAATGCAGGTGAGGAGGAATGTGCAAAGACTGCAGCAGAGCTGAGCAGTATCCAAAAGCAGAACATCCGCAGGAAACTATTCTTGCTCTCTCTAGTAATGTGTACCCCTGGGCTAGGCCATGCCTGCGTGTGCCAAAGCTGAGCCGGGGGGGCGGGGCGGTCAGGTGAGCACAGCTTTTAATTGCACCCAGTCTCTGTCCAAAATGGGATGGTTGGCAACACCCTTCTGGCTTACCAGAGCTAATGCAGGGCCTGGCTGCCCCCATGGGGGCTGGGGAGGAACTAAAGCCGTTGTGAAAAGGTTTCACTTAACACTTTTTGTCCTTTGTATTGTAGTAGCACTGAGGAGCCCTGGGCTAGGGGTTAGGGAAGCAGCTTGCAAACAGGTTAGCCAGCCAGGGTAGTACAGGGGTGGCCAGCCTGAGCCTGAGAAGGAGCCAGAATTTACCAATGTACATTGCCAAAGAGCCATAGTAATAGCGTCAGCAGCCTCCCACCGGCAGCCCCTCCCCACACCTCCCAATCTGCTGTTTCCTGGCCTGCAGGAGGCTCTGGGAGGGCAGGGGAGGAGTGAGGAAACAGCAGGCTCAGGGAAGGGGGTAGGAAGGGGTGGAGTGGGGCAGGCCTGTGGCAGAGCCAGGGGTTGAGCAGTGAGCACCCCCCAGCACATTGGAAAGTTGGCGCCTGTAGCTCCAGCCCTCCCAGAGTCGGTGCCTATACAGGGAGCCGCATATTAACTTCTGAAGAGCCAAATGTGGTTCTGGAGCCACAGGTTGGCCACCCCTGATTTAGTACCTGTGCTACTCCTGGGAGCATTCTTCACCAAAAATATAAAAATTCTGCACACAATATTTTAAAGTTCTGCAAAATTCTGCCCATTTTATTTGTCAAATAAATGTAGAGGTTCCAGCATGGCACTGGGTAGCACAGAGGTAGGAGATCACTGTGTAGCTCCCCCTCCCCCTGGGACATGAACTCAGTAGTGAGGCTGCACCCAACCCTGACACAGTTCAAAGACCAGGCTTTCCCCAGAAACACCCCAGGGCCCTGCCCTTCCATGCCAGGTGCACCAGCTGTGGGCTGGCAGGCTCAGCAAGGCAGGATCCAAGTGTGGAGGGTCTTAGCGGGGGGGGGGGAGGGGATCCAGGTGTGGGATGAGAGAGTTTTGTGTGGGATAATCTGGGTGCAGGCAGCTCAGTGTGGGATCTGGCTGCAGCGGGGATCTGAATGCACAGAGGCTTGTTGGGGTGGGGGGGTTCTGGGTGCAACGGTAAGGGAACTCTGCAGGGGGGTGAAGGTGGTTGAGACTTAGTGGGGGGGTCTGGGTATGTGGGGGGGATAAAGCTCAGCAGTGGTCTCAGTGTGGGGGGCGGGCCTCAGTGAAGGGTCCAGATACTGGGGGAGTGGGGCAGGGATCCAGGTGCAGCTGGTTGGGTCTTGGTGGGGGTGGGGATCCTGGTGAGGGTGGCTCATTGGGGTGGTTCAGGTGCAGGGGGCTGGGGCTCATCAGGTGGGGTTCTGAGCGTGGGGGTTGAGGCTTGGCGAGAGGGTCTGAGTATGAGGGGATCTGAATGCATGGGGGTTGGACAGATAGGGGGGTGCAGCTCCCTGTACAGAGATCCCTCCCCATGCAGCTAATGAGTGATGGGTGCAGGAAGCGGTCAGGGGGAGTTTGCAGAGTTTCCTGCAGCCGGGGGAGAAATCTGGGGGTGATTTGACCCAGCCCCAGATGCCATGCAGGGGAAGAGGAAGTCCTGTCCTCCCCAGCCCAGCCACGACTAGCAGCTGAGCCCGACGCAGGGTAGGAGCCATCAACTGGGTCTTCCCCAGTCTGCCTCCTGCCCCACAGTGATTTACCTCTCTGCTGGCTGCCCTAGGCAACCGAAACATACTCCTGGGGAGGGCCACATGACCACTCTTGTGGCTTCCCTTTGTTTCCCCATCAGAAAATCATTTTTCTGTGGGGAAGCAAAGAAATCTGCAGGAGACATAAATTCTGTGCATGCACAGTGGTGCAGAATTTCCCCAGGAGTAACCGATGTGCTGCAAAGCATAGCTGTTGTCCAGCCCTAGAATTCAAAAACAGAGCCATGGCTGCCCTGACCTGGCCCTCGGAGACTACATGTCCCAGCATGCAGTGCTCCAAACCACTGGCAGCACTGTGGGGCACTGCTGAGGTGGGGCACTGAGTGCTGAAACCTGTAGTCGCTGTAGGCCACACCTTCCTATTCAAGAGAAAAGGTGGTGCATTCGGCTCCATTTAATGCCAGCTAGGGGCTCGATTCCCCAGTGCACTACTCTGCTCTTATGCTGGTGATCTCAGAGGTGACTCTGGTCTCACGCCAGCCTGGACTGCAGTGGAGTTACACTGGTGTAAAACCACAGCAGTAACTCAAGCCCTAAGCGTGGAACAGGAGCTGCCAGTAAGTTGGCAGCACAGGCCCTGCTTGGGTAGAGGAGCAGCAGTAACATTACTCAGTGTGTGAATGATTAAACCCGCTTGCCCGTGTTCTGTCCGTCAGGCTAAGCACAGCACCACTCGACTGCTGGCCAACACGGGCCTGAAGCGGGCCCAGAATTCTCATTAGCACCAGCTGCTGCCTTCAGGTTTCCCGTGGAGGTCATAGATTCATAGATTCATAGATACTAAGGTCAGAAGGGACCATTCTGATCATCGTTGCTGTCGATGCAGGATGGCCTGGCTCAGTTTGCAGAGCGCCTGGCACAATGGCCTCCCAATGCGTGCCTGGGGCCCCTGAGCACTATGGTTACAAGAGAAATAATCTCTCATCACATGCTGGTTCTACTGCTCATAGTCAGACCAGATCCTGCATTGGTCTGAATACTTGTGTTCTTGAAACTCACAAACAGTCACAGCTGACAAGCTTATGCTGCTTTCAGGGCATTGGTGATGCCGGCGTATTTAACTTTCCGATCAACTGTGTGGATTCGTCTTTCAGGTTAGAATCGTTTCAGTTTGAAGCAACTACCTGGGAGGAAAATAAAGAGTCTGCTTCTCCTTTCACACTCTGCCAGTTTAATTCCGTTGATCCTACTCCCCGATTGTCAGTGGTGCAGGTGAGTTAGGAGTCGGCCCAGAATGAGCACAGGGCAGTTTATACCACGTGCAGTTCAGAACAGGTCTCTTCTACCACACCACAAAATCGGAAATGTGTTTAAACAAGAATCCCTTCCTAGAAACAGACTTCAGAGCAAGGTGACTTATTCATGCTGCTTTCTGCACACCCTGTCTCCAGGGGGAGGGTGGGGGGAAGGCAGGCAGCGGTAATTGTCCCTTTAGTCAGTTCTACCACTGGGCACAAGACCAGATGACCTACTCCATATATTCCTTTGAAGTCAGAGAGCCCTGCGCCAGCCTTGCTTTGTGCAGGTACAGACACATCGTCCTTCCTTGCCAACTATTGCCAAAGTAACGCTGTTCCTCGTTAACTGTGTCATCATCTTCCTAATTCTCCCTCTGACCTATGGGGAGAGAAAAGGGGCTGGGTTGCCTCCTGTGGAACAATCACAACTCACACAAGTAGCTCGGGGTGTGCTGTACAGCCATGAGAGTGAGGCCCCCCTTTGGATGTCCAACCACGTAGCCCCCAGATTAGCATGCCCCACGGCTGTGGTGACGGGGGCTGGGAGCCCCAGAACAGTCCTGAGCACAGCCTTAGCCCAAGATCCAGAAGGGCAGGGCCATTTTTCTATCATGTTCTGATTAGATTATGAAGGGAAACGGTTCCAACTAAGCACTTGGCCACATGGAATGTGACATGAATACAATTCTCTCAGGGGTTGTACCGGTGTGAGGAGACCAGTCACACTGCCCTTGTAGGCAAGCCTGAAGTATCATGTGTTCAAGGGGCCCTGTCAACTCTTAAGCCCAATGCTTTTATAAAAGTGAGTTCAAAGTGGTTCCATGCTCTAAAACCCTGCAACTGCATGACCCTGCCAATGAGTGGGGTTTTACAGTCAACTTTCCATGGGCTTTTTAAGGCCTGACTCTCCCCTTTTACTGTATGAGAAACCCACACAAACAGTCTGGCCCACGGAAGGCTGTGCGACTGCTCAAGTGAGACATGCTCATTCGGAGGCTTGTGCTCTCGCTCCCGGACTATACAGGGAAAAGAGCAAAACTGACTAGACCCAAGGTGCTGTCAAAGGAGGGCTGGAAAACACCAAGACCCTCTTGCCTGCAGCCTTCCCAGTTAGTGATCTCACATGGTACGTGGCAGGGGATCTTTTATATGTTAGCCATGTCCCTTTAACTCTCTTATAGGACCCAGTATTGCCAACCCCAACAGTTCAACATTGTGAGATTGGCTTTAAAATCATGAGATTATGTAAAAATAAGAGATTTGATGCAGGGGCACCAGAATAGAGGGGCCAAGGTGCCTTCCCACTTTTCACTATGGGCCTGGCCCCCTTCCCCCCACCCATTCCTCCCTGAAGCCCTGCCCCTTGGCCAGGCCGGAAGCTGGAGCCTGGCCCAGGAAGGAGTAGCCCAGGGATCCCAGGCAAGTGTGGGAGCCACAGACCCTCCAGCTGCCCAGGGTGGGAGGGCCTGACAGCAGCCCCCGGCCTGTGTCTCCGCCCCCAGGCTCCCGGCCCAGGGCAGATGAAGGGTCTGCAGCTCTCCACAGCTGCCCAGGTGGCTCTTCCCAGCGCCAGGCTGTGGCTCTTCGACCCTGCCCTCAGGCCAGGCCGGAAGCCGGAGCTGGGTTGGGGTAAGAGCCGTGTGGGCAGCTGTGGGGATCCACAGCCCCTCCCCCTGCCCTGAGGGGGAGCTTGGGAGAGCGAGATGGGCCAGAGGCTGCTCTCAGGCCCCCCACCCAGGTCCAGCTTCCAGCTTCCAGCTTTGCTGGGGGGCGGAGCCTCAGGAGGAAGAGGCAGGGCAGGGGCGGAGCCATGGAGGGGGCAAGGTCTTGGGGCCTCTCCCATGTCACCCCTGATTTGATGTTTCTTTTATTTGCCTTCTGGTTTTTTGAGCCTTTAGGGTGCAGTGGGGTCACGTTTTGAAGCTTTCTCTACAGCCACAAGGGCTAGCAACATACTTTTAATTATCATGAGACTCATGAAAAAACCCTGAGAGTTGGCAACACTGAGACTTCCTTCCTGTGCGGGCTGGATTGTAAATTAATCGATTTTGTCTTAATATCCAAAGAGATGTTTATATGCCACCCAGCCTCTTGTGCCATGAGGGAAGCGGCCTGCCTGGAACAGCTGCATGGGAAAGTCCAGGAGGCAGTCCCTTACCATTCCTAGCTCTGTTAAGATCTCTCCTTCATGCCCAGAGGCCAGCTGTTTGCTTACTGGTTAGGCATCTAGGTAGCTTGGCTCCGTCATCTGAGGCAAGTGCCAAGCCTTGATTTCCCTGCAACAGACCGTTCACACTGGCGGTCCAGCAATGTCACCCTCTTGAGGAGTTACTCCTGACTCACATCCCGTAGAGAACAGATCAGAATCTGACCCTTTACCTGTTAACAGCACCATTAGTTTGGGATTTTAAAATGGGATCTACTTGGGTTCTTTCTTTTTACACTGTTTAGTATGTAGCTACAGTGTGAAAGAAAATTCCTTTTTGTAAGGAAACCATGTAGTATTTGTAATACATCACCAGTATGCAAACTGTGCAGAGAGTGCTAACTCCTCAAGGTGTCTTTGAGTGGAGCGTAGAGTTAAAGCATTATTTGGGGACTAGATGACACACTTCTTATACTGATTTGTGTCCATTCATTCTTTTATGTAGAGACTGTCCAGTTTGACCAATGTACATGGCAGAGGGGCATTGCTGGCACATGATGGCATATATCACATTGGTAGATGCGCAGGTGAACGAGCCTCTGATAGTGTGGCTGATGTGATTAGGCCCTATGATGGTGTCCCCTGAATAGATATGTGGACAGAGTTGGCAACGGGCTTTGTTGCAAGGATAGGTTCCTGGGTTGGTGGTTCTGTTGTGTGGTTGCTGGTGAGTATTTGCTTCAGATTGGGGGGCTGTCTGTAAGCAAGGACTGGCCTGTCTCCCAAGATCTGTGATAGTGATGGGTCGTCCTTCAGGATAGGTCTTGATTCAGATGTCAAGAATTATAACATTCAAAAACCAGTTGGAGAACACTTCAATCTCTCTGGTCACTCGATCACAGACCTAAGAGTGGCTATCCTTCAACAAAAAAGCTTCAAAAACAGACTCCAACGAGAGACTGCTGAATTGGAATTAATTTGCAAACTGGATACAATTAACTTAGGCTTGAATAGAGACTGGGAATGGATGAGTCATTACACAAAGTAAAACTATTTCCCCGTGTTACTTCTCCCCCCCCCACCCCCCACCCCACTGTTCCTCAGATATTCTTGTTAACTGCTGGAAATAACCCACCTTGCTTGTCACCATGAAAGGTTTTCCTCCTTTCCCCCCCTGCTGCTGGTGATGGCTTATCTTAAGTGATCACTCTCCTCACAGTTTTCAGAGTAGCAGCCGTGTTAGTCTGTGTTCGCAAAAAGAAAAGGAGTACTTGTGGCACCTTAGAGACTAACAAATCCTTTTCCTTTTCTCCTTACAGTGTGTATGATAAAACCCATTGTTTCATGTTCTCTGTGTGTGTGTATCAATCTCCCCGCTGTTTTTTCCACCAAATGCATCCGATGAAGTGAGCTGTAGCTCACGAAAGCTTCTGCTCATATAAATGTGTTAGTCTCTAAGGTGCCACAAGTCCTCCTTTTCTTTTTGCGAATACAGACTAACAGGGCTGCTACTCTGAAACCTGACACTTGGCTGAGGGCACGTGCCCAGGAGAGTTTCACCCCTGGAGTCGCCAGGCTGCAGCCCGTCAGGCCGGGGCCCGTGCAGAGGTGGGGGGGCTGGGGAGGCTGCTGCCCCCCCCCCCCCCGGCTTGCCCGGGATTCCGTCACACGCCGTCCAATGGCTCGCAGCAGCCGCTGTGCACATTATTCCAGCAGCTCCGCCCCGCGCGCTGCCCTCGGCCTCCCCCGGGCGGGCTGCCTGCGACCCCACACCGCGCCGGCAGGGTGCGCTCTAGCACCTCTCCCTCCCCCCCCCGGGCACCGGAAAGCTGCGCAGGCGTGCTGAGCCGTTGCTCGGCCAGGTTGTCGTTCCTACGCATGCGCCCTGCATCCCGTTCCCGGCCGGATCTGTGCCTTCGCCGCAGTTCCGCCGCGTCCACATTGCTGCGCCTGCGCAGTGGCGACGCGTCCTGCCCTTCGGCCGGCACGATGGTGCTCGACCTGGACCTGTTCCGCGCCGACAAGGGTGGGGATCCCGACCGCGTGCGGGACACGCAGATCAAGCGCTTCAAGGACCCGGCGCTGGTGGACTCGCTGGTGGCGGCGGACGGGGCCTGGCGGCGATGTAGGTGCCGGGCGGGGGAGGCCCCTGCCAGATGGGGTCCGCGGCAGGGCGCTGCGCATGCGCCAACGAGCCTCCCGCCTCTGGAGACAATGGGGGACCCCCCCTTGCGGCGAGGGGTCCCCGCGCTCTGGGGGCGGGGCCCCACCACGGTGGAAGGCTTCTGTCCTTGCATCTCCATAGCCCCCCCCCCAACTTTTGCAGGCCGCGAGGGTGACAGTGGCTGTCAGCGCAGGATCGTGCCCCGGGTGCCCGCAGCGGGGCAGGGCTGCTCTGGGTCCCTCGGCCTCGGGGTCATGCCCCCCAGCAGCAGAGCGCCCTTTGGGGCCGGGCCGGGCACAGTGTCTCCCGGCACGTTGCTGAGCGCTTGCGCCTCCACCCGGAGCCAGTGGAACTGCGATGCTTGGGGCCCTCCAAATTCTGGGCCTTTTGCTGCTGCTGCCTTTGGTAGGGACCCCCGACTTCATCAAGGTGTGGAGCATGCACTCGGGTCTCCAGCTGGTTACCTGAGCTTGAAATCCAGTCTGCACGACGGCAGTTGTGTTCTGTTTCACCCCTCTCCAATTCCACATAACTTCTGCCACCGGCACGATCGCCCCTGAGTCCTGTAGCAATAAGTCATTAGAAATATCTGACAGACTGGAACGCATCTTTTGGCTGTCTGAAGCATTGACTTCTGACTTCAGCCGTTTCTGAGATTACTGGTGGCTGTGTCATAAGTGAAGGTTGGGTTGGGAAGATGATAAGAACAGAAAGAATTAGGTGACTTTTAGGGCAGTGGTTCTCAACCAGGGGTCCTGGGCCCCCAAAGGGGCCGCGAGCAGGTTTCAGGGGTGGCCACCAAGCATGGCCGGCATTAGACTCACTAGGGCCCAGGGCAGAAAGCCAAAGTCCAGCCATGCAGTATTGCAGCCTGGGGCCCCAAGCCCCACCACCCAGGACTGACACCAATGCCTGAGCAATTTAGTTTCAGAGTGCCCCCTATGGTGGGAGCCCTGAGCAATCCCCCTTGCTACCTCCTAATACCAGCCCTGACTTTTATTTGCAGAAAAAACATTGCTGTGGCACAGCTAGGCAGTGGAGTTTTTGTAGCATGTTTGGGGGACCTCAGAAAGAAAAGACCTGTTTTAGGGTCTGCTGTGTCATGGTTCACCGGTCCTAGAATTGCTTTGCCAGACCAATACAGGTGTTCTTGGGACCAGTAAGCTTTTCCCAGCTCTGTTCCTGGAGCCGTGACCAGAGAGAAGAACTAAATCAGCCCCTGATTTAGGAAAAGGTCACATGGACTGGGACTAGCCAAGGGGATCTTTCTAATCTGAACCTTGTGTTTTGTGGATTACTTGTTGATCCATTTAAAGATCACCTATTTGTTGAGTAAATATAGTAGCTTAATGCATTTATGTAGTTGTAATGGGAGATAGATCACTCTGGGAATCTGCAAAAGAGGCCACTATTTCTAAGATACAGAAGCTTATGTTGCTGAGTTTTTTTTTAGCAATAGTAATTATTAGAATATGAAGTCATTGGCTAAATGGACCCCATTTTTAATGTAGTTGCCTTCATGTGGAAGAACCTCTTTCCTTGTTATGGAAAGAGGGCTGGGTTAATGCATGTTGTCAGACAGCACTGTTTGCTGTCAGCATGTGCTGTATTAATGTCTTGCATATCTGGGCAGCGCTGCTTAAATTCAGACAGTGAGGCAGGAGGTTGCTGTAGTGAAGGTCTGGGCTGAAAGCAGTGTCGCAGTGGCTGTCCTCTGCTTTTGGGAGTGAGCAGTTTGATGCAAGAGATGCACTTTGATGCAGTAGCTGTGCTGTGAATGTGTGTGTTGGCATTTAAATCAGGGGAGTACAATTTGGCAGGATGCTGCTTGGGGATTGGTGATTCATGCAGTCTGATGCAATCCAGCTGCAATCAGAGTAGAAACTGATTCATTCATGCCACAGATCAAAAGTAGTCACTATTCAATCAGTTTGCACTGTCAGGTCTCTGGGAATACAACTTTGTATTTGGGATAGAAGGGTTGGAGGAATTTGCTTTTTGGTTTCTCTGCTGATGTTGCTAGCATTCAGAGCACCTTGGAAGAATATCATTCACTGACACCACTTTTAATCCACTTCTTTTTACTGGTATATATTTTTTTTAAAATCAGCCATCAATATAAATCTGAGCTTGGTTCCTGGTTGAGTGATTTCAAAGCACATTACACATCTGTTAAGCCCCCTCTTCTCCTCCCCCCCCCCCGCATAAGTGTTACCAGTATTTACAAGGTGTGAACTAGACCCCCCATTAGCGACAGTACTAGACAGACCAGCCAGAGGCTGATAGAGGGAGGTGCCCACCAGTGAAGTCCAGGGCAGTGCTGATAAGCAGTGGCTCTCAACCTTTCCAGAGTACTGTACCCCTTTCAGGAGTCTGATTTGTCTTGCATACCCCAAGTTTCATCTCACTTAAAAACTACTTGCTTACAAAATCAGACATAAAAATATAACAGTGTCACAGCCACTAATACTGAAACATGGCTGACTTTCTAATTTTTACCATATAATTATAAAATAAATAAATTGGAATATAAATCTTGTGCAGTACTTACATGTTAGTGTATAGTACATAGAGCAGTATAAACAAGTGTGTATAAATTTTTAGTTTGTACTGCTTCACTAGTGCTTTTTGTGTAGCCTGTTGTAAAACGAGGCAAATAGCTAGATGAGTTGATGTACCCCTGGAAGACCCCATGTACCCCTAGGGATGGTGGGGCTCAGGCTTTGGGCTTCAGCCCTGGGGTGGTGGGGCAGCAGGCTCTGGCTGCGGGGCTTTGGGCTCCAGTTCCAGGCTCTGGCTATGTGTCAGCAGTCCCCAGGCTCTGGCGGTGGGGTTTCAGGCTCCGGCCCCCTGCTGCCTCCCCTGGCCCCCCAGCCAGAGCTTAATTTGTCCCCAGGCTTGGCTGAGTAAGTCTGCTGAGAAAAGTGATACTTGTATGTTTGTTAACATCACTTTTTACAAGGAACTTACTAGTTAGGAGTAAACAAATTACAATGTGTATGTGTGTATTTATTTGTTTTTCCTAAAGCTAATGAAGTATTTTAGGGAAAAGCGTGAATGCGGCCATCAGCAAGAGTTGCCACCACATTCTTTTTCCCTGAGAACCCCAGCCCTAGAGTCTAGTGACTAGTCTGATCCTGTTCTATCTCCTGCGCTTGGGTTCCAGCCAAGGTGCAGTTCCTGGATGCATTAGTACCTGTCTCTAGTTAACAGGTTTCTGATCAGTTTCAAGCCTTCCTCTGTACTTCTCTAGCTGGAAGGGAGTAGGCACTTCCTGGTGTTCCTGTGCTCCAGAGCCTCCTGGCTAAGGGGGTGTGGGGAGGGAGGGAGGTTCCTCTTCCCCCATGCCCCTGACTGACACCAAGGTGTCTGCTGTTCTCACCGGCCCCAGATCCTCATGTTTGTGAGCCCTCCGTTCTGGTTCCTGCACCTCCTGTTGCTGCTTCCAGCTTTCCCAAGCAGTAGCAGAGGAGGAAAATGAGCTAGTTCTTGCCTGTTTCTCCTGTTTCCCCCCAAGGTCTGAATATCTCCTGTGAAACTGACTAGATTCTTGTCAATTTCATGCTGCTGCTGCTGGGGAAAGCTGAGCTGAGGCCCTGGAACTGTCTCTGTAGGCTAGGGGTCGGCAGGCAGCAGGGAGCCATTAAAAATCCTGCAGTCCCCGGCCTACTCTTCTCCGCTCCCCCCCCACAGGCAGGTCCTGCTGGCTGCTGCTGCAGGGCAGGCAAGCTCCCCCCGCCTCTTCTCTCCCCCCCCCCCCCGCGTGCTGGGTTCATGCCCCTCCTCCTCTCCCTCCCTGCAGCAGATCAGCTGATGGCCCTTGCAAGGGAGGGGCTCGGGGAGGAGGTGGGATGGGGCCTTGGGGAAGGGGGGTGGAATCAGGGCATATCCCCTCCAGCCCCCTGCCGTGAGCTGCTCTGGGCAGGGGGCTGGGAGCACCCCCACGACCCCAGCCCACAACCCCTGCCCTGACCCCTACACCCCCCACACACACTCCCAGCCCCCTGCCCTGATCCCTGCAACCCCCCTCACGACCCCAGCCCTGACTCCAGTACCCCCACATATACCCAGCCCCCCCATGCCCTGACTCCTGCACACCCCATGTCCTGACTCTTGCACTCCCCACATTCCCACCCCCACCCTGAGCACCAAACAGGAGCTCCTGCACCCCACCCCCCCACATTCCCACCTGCACCCCTCGCACCAAATGGGAGCTGTCCAGGTAAGCACGCCACATTCAAACCTCTTGCCCCAACCCTGAGCCCCCTCCCTCATTCTATCTCCTGGCCAGACCCTGCACCCCAACCCCCAGCCTGCTCCTTCACCCCCAGTCCTGTGCTCAGTGCACTCCCACCCTCGGCTCAGTGCAGAGAGAGAGGAAGAGAATGGGCTAGAACCAGGGAAAGGATAGGTACCCACTCTATGTGGGCAGGGCTGGGATCCGAGACCAGCAGTAGTCTGAGTGGGGCCGGTAGCCAGAACCCTGGCAGGAGCCAGCGGACTGAACCCAGACTGGCAGCGGGCTGAGCCGCTCAGCCTGCTGCCAGTCTGGGGTCCTAGCCGCTGGCCCCGCTCAGCCTGCCGCCCGTCTGGGGTCCTGGCTGCCAGCCCCTTGCGAGCCAGGGTCTTGGCCGCAGGCCTCACTCAGCCTGCTGTCAGCCTAGGTGAACGGAACCCCAGGCTGGCAGCGGATTGAACGGGCTGGTGGCGTAAGATCAGCATTTTAATTTAATTTTAAATGAAGCTTCTTAAACATTTTGAAAACCTTGTTTACTTTACATATGACAGTAGTTTAGTTATATAATATATAGACTTATAGAGGGAGACCTTCTAAAAACCGTTAAAATGTATTACTGGCATGCGAAACCTTAAAGTGAATAAATGAAGACTCAGCACACCACTTCTGAAAGGTTGCCGACCCCTGCTGTAGGCTTTGGTACATGGTAACATTTGGGAGCCTGTCTTAGCCTCCATAAGAAACTGGAAACGTTTTAAATGAAAATTGACATTTTTTCTGGAATCTGGGAGGGGTGCAAGGAGTTGCCTCCCCCTCTTGCCATGGGTTTTCTGCTCTCCGTTGACCAGTAAGGTGAAGGGATTGTTTTCAAGCCCTGAAAATTTACCAGCTCAGGCATAAAATCTCCTCCCTCACCCCGACTAGTGACACAGTGAACAGTTTACCTAAAACATTGCACAGGACCAGAGGGTGAGTGGAACTGTGCATGTCTGAATTAAGCCACCCGGTGATTCTGTGAGGTAGTGAAGTACTGCTTTTGCTTTATAGCTGGGAAAATGGTGTCACAGGGGACTGACTTGCCCACAGGCATGCAATGAGTTTGTGGCAGAGGAGAATCTCTCAACTCCTATTGCTGCTGTGATGCCATTCTTTCCCTCCGGCGTTATGGAATGCCTGCTCAGGGCAAGTTTCTCCTCTCATTTTGCCAACACTCTGAATAAGATCTATAAAACTAATTGAAGCAAAGAGGGAATGAGCTGTGTATCTGAACTGTTTGTGTCTGTGTTACATCACCTACAGGGATAACAACTTACCAACTCAACAGGTTTCTGAATCTGCTAGCAAATGTGTAGTTTCACTATGGAGATCACTGGTCTATTTTTTTTCCTCCAATGCTTCCCTTCCAGGCAGATTTCGTGCAGACAACTTGAACAAACTGAAGAACCTGTGCAGCAAAACGATAGGTGAGAAAATGAAGGTAAGAGAGATGAGTGCTATGAAATCATAGCAGCTGTGTTCCCTGTTAATATGGTGCTAATGTAGCGCTTATGTGATACTATTTGTTATAGTCTTATTGAAAAGCAGTGTAATCTGTCTAATCTTCCTGCAGTTGGTGACCTCTAGTAGGAAGAAGTTTGCTTAATGAATGACCTGAAAAATGTCCATAGAAATTTTTGACAATGTCAAATTAAGGTTGTTGCGTCAATAGACCTGAGAAAATTGTTCACATGTCGGATTTATTGCCAAAGTATATAGCTGATTAGAAGAATCCACTACCCTGCACAATCTAGTCATGATTTTCATTCTGTGTCATATTGTGGATGGCTTTGTAAGATGAGGTTTGAGATCCTTTCCTGGGCCCTCTCCTCCCAGTCCTGATTCCACACATTGCAGCAACTGTAGTACATACCCGGGTTGCTGCTTACAATGTATGTTCTTAGCATGCTCATTGTTCCTCTCAATTCTTCCCTTTGCAGAAAAAAGAGCCCATGGGTGATGATGAATCGGTACCAGAACATGCACAAAATCTTGATGGCCTTACTGCCGACATCTTAACAGTGAGTTACGCCCCCGGCTTTCATGGGGCTGTGGGCACTCTGAAAAGTGATAGTTGACCACCTGCCTTTTCTTTTATTCCTGTTTATCTCACCGTCTTCCGGCCTGAAGTCTGACTGTTCTGTACTTCTGCAGACAGAGACCTCCAGCCAAATCACTGTGCTGTGAACAGGTTAGGTCTTGTTAGCTAGGTAGGGTCAGGCTGAGACAATACTTTAATAGGACACCTCTGAGGAACACACCAAAGTGCTATTGGCAATTCAGACAATGGTTCTCTTTCCTCAGTCTGTACTGAACCAGTGTCCCTGCTGAGGGACGAGGAGTATTGTGCTGCCGGAGGTGCCATTTTTCAGCCAAAATGTGAATACAGGAATTGTCAGACTGAATCAGCCCCCTGGTCCAGCTAAGACAGTGTCTTGCTTGCCAGCACGAGATGCTTTAGGGACAGGTACGAGAAACACTCAAGCACGTGGTGTATTATTGTGTCCAAAATTCAGTAGTATCCACTATTAGAGCCAGATATTCTTATCCATAGAGAGATGTGTTCAGTCCCTTTTTTAATCTTAAGATTTTGGCCTTAACGTCTCTTGAACTGTGGAACTCCTTGCCAATCACATGCATGAAAAGGTATTTCCTTGTATTAGTTGTGGATTTACCGCCTCTCCATTTCTTTGCATGTCCCTTTGTTCTTGTGTTGTGAGACAGGGAGAACAGAAGCTTCTGATCTCCCTTCTGTAAACCAGTCGTTAGTTTTATAGATTTGTATCATGGCTTCTCTTATTCCCCACCTTCCTAAGGTAACAATCCTAGTCTCATCAATCTCTCTTCAGATCAGTTTTATCGTTGCCCTAATAATTTGTTGCCGTTCTCTGAACCCCTTTAATCCTCCTTTTTGAGATGTGATGGCCAGAACTGCACACGGTTTTCCAAATAAAGCACACTTGATTTATGTAATGGCAGCATGATATTTCCCATATGAATCCCTGTCCCTTTCCTTTTGCATCTTAAGAATTAATTGCTTTTTGACCGCAGCTGCCGTTGAGCAGAAGTCTCCACTGAGTGGGCTACAGTGATGCCCAGGTCCCTTTCCTGAGTTGATCTAATGAATTTAGAACCTAGTAAGGTTTAGGAGTAGTTCAAATTATTCCATCCCAACTGCAGTACTTGGCATTTATCAAATTTAGCTTCATCTGCCCTTGTGCTGCTCATTCCTCTAGCTTGATTAGGTTCCTCCGAAGTTCCTCACAGTTCTCTCTGGATTGGACTGACCTAAATAACTTTGTGTCATCTGCATCTCACTGCTCACCTCCATTTCCAGATCACTAATAAGTATATAAAGTAACGGTGGGCCTAATGAGAAACTTTGAGGCACCTGCTCTTCATCTTCAGCCATGATGAAAATTGACCATTTATTCCTACTCTGATTCCTGACTCTTAGGTGGTTTTTGATCTATGACAATACTTTGTCTGTCTCTCTGATGACTTAGCTTCTGTAGCAGCCTCTTGTGAGGGACTTTGTCAAAGGCCTTTGACAGTCTAAATAAATTGTCAACTGGTTTTCCTTTATCCAATACTTTATTGACATATTCAATGAAGTCTGTTTGATTAGTGAAATGTGATTTACCTCTGCAAAAGCCAGGCTGGTTAGGCAAAGATCAGAGTGGTTTACGCTACTTAAAAAAACTCTTTGGCCCTTTTCAAGAGCATAATGCCCATTTTCCCTGTTGTTTAAGCTAAGTAATGACACGCCCAGTGATTTGTGTGTAACAGGGTCTTCAGGTAACTCAGATTAAGAAAGTCCGTGTTCTCATTGACGAAGCCATCCTGAAGTGCGATGCTGAGCGTGTGAAACTGGAGGCAGAGCGGTTTGAAAGCCTCCGAGAAATTGGAAACCTCCTCCACCCCTCTGTGCCCATCAGCAACGATGAGGTAGGAGCCAAACACATCCCTTCTGTGTAGACAATGTCTCTGCTGGGTTTTGGGAAGTAACATACAGTCAGCTTGAAACAGGCATACACAGCACATCAAAGGTTTCAGAGTAGCAGCCGTGTTAGTCTGTATTCGCAAAAAATAAAAGGAGTACTTGTGGCACCTTAGAGACTAACAAATTTATTAGAGCATAAGCTTTCGTGAGCTACAGCTCACTTCATCGGAATGTGGAATGCATTTCCACCAAATGCATCCGATGAAGTGAGCTGTAGCTCACGAAAGCTTATGCTCTAATAAATTTGTTAGTCTCTAAGGTGCCACAAGTACTCCTTTTCTTACAGCACATCAAAGTGACTGCAGACACAGTCAGTGAGGTCCCTGTTGAGAGGGGTTGCTGAGATCGGGTAGGGAGTGAATGAAATCTGCATTACAAGATGGTGTCCTGCAGTGAAGGAGCTTACTGAACACAAAGACCCGCTCAGACAGTGTGGAACTCTCCGCCATGGTTTAGTGCATACATGGGAAACTTAGGCGGAGCCAAACGCTGGGATATGCCCTTGCCCATTGCATTCACCCAGCAAGAATGTTTAACTCCAGGAATACAATTGGGCTAGGCCAGCAGCCAAGTGACATCATATTATGCTGCCGGCTGGGATCAGCATTAGGGTTCCGAGCTGTGTCTGTCAGTTGCCTGGATTTAGTCGCTATGGAGACTGCAGAGCCAATCCCACGGTGAGGGAGCCCCTCGGGTTGAGTCCAGTAACAGCTGTGGCAAGCGCTCAGACAAGTATTGATGCTCTCCACTGGGAGATGCCTGAGGCTTGAGCACTAACCCTTGTGAGGAAAGGGAGGGAGTGGAATGAGGGCCTGACCACTCCCTCTTCACTCCTTACCTACCTTCCACAGAACACATTGGCCCAGGGTTCTACACCCCGCACCGGCGTGGCCTTCTAAGTGAGCCCATGTTTTCCTTCTCTCACCTTGCATGCAGGATGCAGATAACCGAGTGGAGAGGATCTGGGGAGACTGCGCGGTGAGGAAGAAGTACTCCCATGTGGACTTGGTGGTGATGGTGGATGGTTATGAGGGAGAAAAGGGGGCCATAGTAGCTGGAAGCAGAGGGTACTTCCTGAAGGTGAGAGCCCGAAGCCCCAAACCTTCCTAGTTCTGAGATGCAGGAAAAGGAATCAGACAGGCATAGAATAAACCACCTGCCTTTGTGGCAAAGATCTGCTGCTTTCCTGCCATTCGTGTTGTACCTCCCACTAATCCTGCAGTAGGCACAAGTGCATTTTCTGGTGCTGAATTTGATCGCTGATCATGTACTAGGCAGAGGGAGTTTTCCCCTCCTTTAGGGAGGGAGCAAAGCCTCTGCACAGCTGGTGGAGTTCAGCCTTGCATTAACTGTTTAAAGACAGCTGCATGTGCCACAATCAAAGGGTGTCAGACTGGGTGCGTGGTAGTATGACTAGTGCTGCCTGTCTGCTGTTGCTGAGCATGTTTTCAGTACAGACGCTCAATGGCATGGCTGTGTATAAAACCTTTTGGACCAAGACTTGCATGGGGTAAGCCCATCACCATTGTTTGCCCTCAGGTACCATCGGTTTGGACTCCTTTTTCTGTCCTAGTTATTGGCTCCGTTCTCTAAGCTGAGCTATTGTAGGCACTTCTGGCCTGGTCGTCAGAGGCGCTCAGCTCCCAGGACAGGAGTTGCATGCCCTCAGCACCTCTGGAATCCGAGCCATTGGTCCTTCGTGTGACTTGAGAGGCTTGTCTTGTGTTTGTAGGGTGCCCTGGTTTTCCTTGAGCAGGCGCTGATCCAGTATGCTCTGCAGACCCTGCTCAGCAAGGGATACACCCCTATCTACACGCCCTTCTTCATGAGGAAAGAGGTGATGCAGGAGGTGGCTCAGCTCAGTCAGTTTGATGAGGAGCTTTACAAGGTAAGCTGCAGGGAAGGGCCTGTGCGTCCTGAAGTTGGCAAACCAAGTACAGTTTTCCATTAGTGTTTGCCATGGCAAAGGCTCCTTCTAGCCTGTGGCTCTTGCTGTTCCTGGGGCCCAGGTCTGCATTGCGGAGGCTATTGCACGTATCCATAGATGTGTGTTCTCCTCTGGCACGCTAACAGAGTGCTGTTCAACCCGTGTCTCCAGGTCATTGGCAAGGGCAGTGAGAAATCGGAGGACAGCTCTATCGATGAGAAGTACCTGATTGCTACCTCTGAACAGCCAATTGCAGCTTTGCACAGGGATGAGTGGCTGAAGCCGGAGGATCTGCCCATCAGATACGCTGGACTGTCCACCTGCTTCAGGCAGGAAGTTGGCTCGCACGGCCGTGACACCAGAGGCATCTTCCGGGTGCATCAGTTTGAAAAGGTAAAGGGACGTGCTGCTAGCCAGTTAGCATCCTGCCAACGTTTCCCAGCTAGTAGATAAGAATGGGCTTGGGGTCTTTTCTCCCAGGTGTTGGATATTTGAAGGGAAAATGAGCAATACCCTGGAGCAGAGGGGAACTGCAGAGCCCCCTCGCTGCATGATCTGAGGAGAGGTCTGCAGGTTCAACACCCTCAGAACAAGAGTTGTTCCAGAAAGCCCCCTCTCAGTGGTGGTGCAATGTGCTGCTGCTTGCCTCTTCCGAGTAAAGTAATTACAGATTTGTGAGACTGCAAAGGCCCTTTAGGGGTCTGTCAATATAAATTGCTTTCAGTTTCCAGGCCTTCTGTCATTTCCCGTCACCATCAGTTTGTTACACTGGGATTCCGTGAGATGGACATTGGAGAAAACATTCTCTACTGCAATAATCTCCTTGTCTTCTGGTTCCTGTTCTCTGAATTCACCATTCCTGGGCCTTGCCCCACCTCTGAGCAGCAGCAGACTAAGACATGCAGTCAGACCCTCTATACATTGCTTCTCTCTCTCCTCCCTCCCCCTCCATCCTCCCCAGATTGAGCAGTTTGTCTACGCGTCGCCTCATAACAACAAGTCGTGGGAGATGTTTGATGAAATGATTGCGACTGCTGAGGAGTTCTACCAGTCGCTGGGCATTCCTTACCACATCGTCAATATTGTCTCAGGTACGGAACTCGGCTCTCCTGGTCGTGCACGCCCCACTCTGTAGAGATGCCACTAAACTGGGAGGAGAGGTAGATACGCTGGAGGGTAGGGATAGGATACAGAGGGACCTAGACAAATTGGAGGATTGGGCCAAAAGAAATCTGATGAGATTCAACAAGGACAAGTGCAGAGTCCTGCACTTAGGACGGAAGAATCCCATGCACCGCTACAGACCAGGGACCAAGTGGCTAGGCAGCAGTTCTGCAGAAAAGGACCTAGGGGTTACAGTGGACGAGAAGCTGGATATGAGTCAACAGTGTGCCCTTGTTACCAAGAAGGCTAACAGCATTTTGGGCTGTATAAGTAGGAGCATTGCCAGCAGATCGAGGGACGTTATCGTTCCCCTATATTTGGCATTGGTGAGGCCTTATCTGGAGTACTGTGTCCAGTTTGGGGCCCCACACTACAAGAAGGATGTGGAAAAATTGGAAAGAGTCCAGCAGAGGGCAACACAAATGATTAGGGGACTGGAACACATGACTTATGAAGAGAGGCTGAGGGAACTGGGATTGTTTAGTCTGCAGAAGAGAAGAGTGAGGGGGGATTTGATAGCTGCTTTCAGCTACCTGAAAGGGGGTTCCAAAGAGGATGAATCTAGACTGTTCTCAGTGGTGGCAGATGACAGAACAAGGAGCAATGGTCTCAAGTTGCAGTGGGGGAGGTTTAGGTTGGATATTAGGAAAAACTTTTTCACTAGGAAGGTGGTGAAGCACTGGAATGGGTTCCCTAGGGAGGTGGTGGAATCTCCTTCCTTAGAGGTTTTTAAGGCCCTGTTTGACACAGCCCTGGCTGGGAAGATTTAATTGAGATTGGTCCTGCTTAGAGCAGGGGGTTGGGCTCGATACCTCCTGAGATCCCTTCCCACCCTGAGATTCTGTGGTGATGTGACAGGACCAGCCTGCCATCGAAGGACAGGGGTCAAGACAGGAGTCGAGTGGGTAGGGCAGTGTCGGAGGAGCCAGCCCTGGCTCTGGTCCTGGCTCGGCTTCTGACCTGCGGGTGAGCTTGGGCAAGACCCTGCACCTCTTTGTGCCCCCAGGCAGAATGCGTACAGCACCCTGCGCGATGGGCCTTGGGCTCAGCCTCTACACACTGCTGCCATAAAGATTAAGCGGCCCTGCAGCCATTGTCCCACGGCTTGCTCAAACCTGTGGCTGGTGTGGTCAGAAAGGAGCCCAAAGTGTCCTGTTTCCTTGGTGGTCGCTGTGCAGTAACACTTCAGGAACATACACTGCAGTGGCTGTACCCCCACTCTGAGTAGTGCCCTGCCTAGCCACAGTCAGAGCAATCTTGGGGGGATCAAGAGCTCACTTGGGCTTCATAGGAAAAGCTAATAATTGACTTGTATTGAGTCTGAAATGGCTTGTCCCTTCCTCTAGGGAAGGAACTGCTGTGACCTGCTAGCAGTGTCCGTGTGGGCACTGCAGGGGAGTCCGGGACAGGCCACTTTGAAAGCTGTGTGTGTGTTGGTTAGGCACTGTTGGGCTGAGACTGTCAGTTTGATCCACATGCTACACTATCACCGTTACCTTGTGCTTCCCACACCCCCCAGCTGTCTTGCTCCCCCTTTTGTCTCTCCGCTTATGCTGTAAGGGAGTTTGGGCAGGAACTCTCGCTGTTAGGTGCTGCACTAACATACAGCAATGGGGCCCCGACTGGACTGGCAGCGGGGGCAAGGTGCTGCAGAGATGGCAGGTTTGTCCCCATGAGAGGAGGAAGTGCTGAGAGCTCCCACGTCCCCTTCTGGCTGGTGTAGAGGCAAAGCTAAGCAACAGCAGGGAGGGAAGAGATGTCTTCAGTGCCAAAGAACCCCTTAAAATCGAACGCTTCAGGTGTGGCTTGAACCAGCCTTAGCCAGGAATCTGAGCCTGAAGCTCCTCTTGCTAAGGCTGTGTCTATTCTGGGTGGCCTGTGATATACAGGAGGTCAAACTAGACGATGTGGTGGCCCCTTCTGCCCATTAGCTCTCACAGATGCTTTGCCCGGTGGCTCTGTGCTGGCAAAGCCCCCTGGCGTCAATATGGGCGAGCCAGGCCTTGGGAATTTTTTGTTGGCATAGTGAAACCACCTCCTGATGGGGCCAGCTGTGCCAGCAGAAGCCCTCTTGTTGGCTGGCAGTACAGTTCTCTCTCACACACACACACACACCCCCGCCTGACACAGCTGTGCAGTGTAGACCCAGCCTCCATCATCTTGCTTTGCCTCCATATGGCAGTGCACCTGGTTTCTCAGAAGGCCAAATGCCTTATAATCCCCTATGAGCTGGGTGAGAGCCACGCACGACGCTCCTGCCTCTTGGAAGGCTTGGTGTGTTGGCTTGACATTGCCTTTGTTGTTAGCAATGACCGGTCCCCTTGGCAGGCGGCAGAGTGGAGCGGACATCACCCGGCAGATCCTGGAGGCTGCTGTGCAGTGGTTGGTGTCCTGAGGCTCCGTCTCACACTTCACTTATTCAGCCTTCATTCCTCTTTAAAACAAGGGACCGAGAGGGGAGGGCAGTACAGCTTCTCTGTGCGGGCCCTGTGCCCCAGAACTGCTGCACTGCATTGGGGTTTGGGAAGGGGAGCTGCTAAAAGTACATCCTGAGTGGGCGTGGGCAGGAATGGCATTTGTGATGGGAAGGTCTGATCACCTGTTTGGTCCCTGCTCGCTGGCCAGGCTTCAGGACTGGCTCCGTCTCCCCTGAGGAGCTGGCATAGGAAGGTGAGAACAGGGAAGCCCAGTCCAGGAGCCGTGCTCATAGCGCGAGATGGGCCAGAGCGTTGTCCAACAGGAATTGATGCTCCAAGCCCCACCCTGGAGCAGTGGCTGGGGGGGCTGGAAGAAAATAGGCCCTAGATCCTCCTCTTCCAGGAGAATCCCCATTGCCTAGAGTCCTACAGAGCCCTGAGTACTAGTCTTCACTATGACGCAGGGTCTCGGGAGTTTTCAAGGTGCCTGTCTCTAGGCCCCATAATCATTTGTGGTGAAACCAGAGCACAGCAGTTGGGCAGGTAACTTAGCAGGGAGGGCTTTGTCCTCTGTCCCTGCAAAGCCACTGCTGGGTCAGAGGCGCAGCGTTCGGCACGTGTTCCCTGCTGCCAGGCAGCCCAAGTAATTGCCTCCCGCTCTTGCAGGCTCCCTGAATCACGCTGCCAGTAAGAAGCTGGACCTTGAGGCTTGGTTCCCAGGGTCAGGCGCCTTCCGGGAGCTGGTCTCCTGCTCCAACTGCACAGACTACCAGGCCCGTCGCCTGCGGATCCGCTATGGGCAGACCAAGAAAATGATGGACAAAGTAGGTGGCGTTTCAGTACCTCCCTTTTACTCTCTGTGTGCGTCCTGGGGCAGCTGAATAACCATCTCGGAGCAGTTACCTCCCAGGCTGCTGTTGCTGCACGCTCCGTGTCTGCCTGCTAGCTGCTCTCCCTGCTGGGATCTTTCCTCCGGCGCTCCTCGCTCTCCCACTGCCTGCACCGTGAATGTATTCCGTGCCAGCGCAGTGTTCCATCCTAGGAGAGCATCCTTCCTTCCAAAGGGCGAGATCCTTGCTGAGCAGCCCTGGCATCAGCCGCTCCATCCTCTCTGCTGGGGCCCAGTTAGAGCTGGTCAGAAAATTGGGGGACTGGGGGTGTCTTCTGCAGAAAATTTTGATGGGAACCTCCTCCCCCACCTCCCTTCAGTTTTCCAGGGAAAACTCTGTGGGGGGTTGGGACAAAAATTCAGATATGGAAATGCAGCTGTGGTGTCTCCCATTGGGCTCCCTGGTGAATGATGGGAGGGGAGGCAGCTCCTTAGCCTGCTGGTGTGTCTGTGGGGTGCACCCTGCGGGCCTTGGCGAGGCCCCTCATGAGCCCTGTTCGCAGGGTCACTGATTTTGTCCTTGCAGGTGGAGTTTGTCCATATGCTAAATGCCACCATGTGTGCCATGACCCGCACAATCTGTGCCATCCTGGAGAACTACCAGACACACGACGGCATCGTCGTGCCAGAGAAGCTGAAGGGTTTCATGCCGCCAGGTACAACTCGGAAAGCCCTTCATGTGGCACCCCTGCTCTGTGCTCTGACCCACATCTCCCTGTCTGCTGTCTCCTCCCGCACCTGGTAGCATAGGAGAGGCAGGACGGGGGGGGACTCTGGCCTGGAGCAAGTCCAGTCTGCTCATTCCTTCCCAGCGCTAATACCTCTTCTGGATTTCTCCCCCCAGCTCCACTGCTTCCCATGTGACTCTTCTGCGAGTTCTCAACCCAGTCCTGCGAGCAGGGAGCCAGTGGGGTGGGAAAGGGAAGGGAAGGTTGTGGCTGTGGGGACTGGAGGAATGAAGGCTTCTGAGCAGGACTTCGCTTGGTGGTGTAAAGGGGAATGGTTCTCAGGCCAGGAGAGCAAAGTGGAAGTGTTCCTGGCCTGCTCTTACCATGGGTAACTGCCTGCATCTCTCAGCAGGGCTGACAGAAAAGATTCCCTTTGTGAAACCTGCTCCCATTGACCAGGAACCTTTCAAGAAACAGAAGAAGCAGCACGAAGGAAGCAAAAAGAAACCAGCTGGTGGCGATAGCATCCTGGAAGGGCGAATGCAGAACATGGGTGTGAATGATGTCTAAATCCAGCTGTCCCCTCATCTCCCCCAGGCAGCGCGGTCTGGTGTGTGGAGTGCAGGGCTGGGAGCCAGGCTCCTGGGTTCTGATCTCAGCTTGGTCACCAGCTGACTGCGTGACCAGGGGCAAATCACTCCCCTCTGCTTCCTGTCCCCGCTGGAGCATGGGATGGTACTTAACTCCCCTGCCTCGCGGAGTGTTGAGGCTCCAGCACCTGGAAGGTGGAAAGCACTCACAGTGCCAGCTCTTACTCTCCCCAGCAGCCATGTCCCTCAAATTACGTTGGGCAGCCTGTGGAAAGGGTTTCCCTGGGGGCCCCTAGCCAGGAACCTGGGCAGGACAAAGTGCTGATGTCCTGTTCATGCTCTCAGCAGCCCCCGCCCTCCACTGAACCCCAAGGGTAAGGAGATGAGAAGGGAAAAACCAAGCTGGGCTCCTGTTACGTATGTGACTTTCCTGTAGCCGTAGTCTCTTCACATGGATGTAGGATTCTCTCTCAATCAATTCAATACAATAAAGCAATGTGGGGAGACAGCTGGCCCCGGCTCCTCACCACTGGCTCTTTGGGCTCCTGCTGCTTTTCCCCATAGCTTAGAACTGTCCACTCAGGTTTCCCTATGGGCAGGCGAGTGAGCCGATGGCCTGCAGATGCTCACTCTCCTTAGCGGGCCTAGCCCAGTCTCTGGGCACCTGCTGCTCAACAGGAGAGTGAGCCCCTGCCTAAGGCCACGCAGCATGCTGGGGGCACCGTGTCTCTGGCTGTGGTGCTCTCCCTGGTGGAGCAGAGCTGGAAATGCAGGTCGGGGCATCTTCCAAACCAGGTCAGGTACCAAATGCCAAGGAGCTGACCACCAGAGGCCAAAGAGTTGGTGCAGAGGAAGGAGTCACAAACTGGTTGGGGGAGACTCTTCAGCTAGAGGAGAGCTGAGAACAAGTGCAGGACTTGTTGCCTGGAGAAGTTTCCTGCTCATAGAATCATAGAATCATAGAATATCAGGGTTGGAAGGGACCCCAGACGGTCATCTAGTCCAACCCCCTGCTCAAAGCAGGACCAAGTCCCAGTTAAATCATCCCAGCTAGGGCTTTGTCAAGCCTGACCTTAAAAACCTCTAAGGAAGGAGATTCTACCACCTCCCTAGGTAACGCATTCCAGTGTTTCACCACCCTCTTAGTGAAAAAGTTTTTCCTAATATCCAATCTAAACCTCCCCCATTGCAACTTGAGACCATTACTCCTCGTTCTGTCATCTGCTACCATTGAGAACAGTCTAGAGCCATCCTCTTTGAAACCCCCTTTCAGGTAGTTGAAAGCAGCTATCAAATCCCCCCTCATTCATGCTCTGAGCTAGGCCATGCCTCATTGCAGAGCTCTGGTAGGTTGGTGCCTGTGGGGTGAAAGCACCGCTTGAGGATTCTCTGTTTCGAAGTGGGGACGATTTGATTCTGTATGATGAGACCTTCCACACTGGGCTTCTCTCTTTGCAGCGGCTTGGCAGTTCCTGGGCGTGTGAGGTGTTGCCTAGTTAACTGGCCTGTCTTCCTTTTCCTGCTGATTGGCTGCAGCCAGAGCTGTGTGTTTGTAGAGCTGTTGGGATGAAGGGCTGTGGAAGCAAAGGATGATAGAGTTGGATGGATGGATCTAGGCAGCGCTGCTGAGGTCATGTATCTCCATGCCAGGGAAGCTGTTAACTCTTCAGTGCCTAGGATAAGGAAATCTATGGCACCCTCTTCCTCGTAGATCCTGGAGAAGGAGCTTGGAGCAGGTGTGCTGCCAGCTCTCCCACCTGCCTTCTGAGGAAGGGTCGTGTATCGAAATCTCCCCTTTCGGTACCAGAGGCTGCAGGCTGCTGCTAACCTACCCGTGCTAATCCTGAGAGCCGGACTTGAGACGTGTCTGGCCAGCAGCCAATGTGCTGTGTCTCCCCCCGCCCACCCTCCAAAAAAAACTATGTGCAAACAAGTCCTGCCCTTGTCCCACTGGCCCAGAAGGGCAGAGATCAGGGTCTGCCGTATCCTGGCCATTTGTAAATAACGGGTCAGTGCTGGCACATCTAGCGGTTCGCTCCAGCTGGCCAGGGAGCATCGCCCACCACAGACACCCTCCCAAACAGCCTTATTCCACCTGTCACGTGAAAGGGGCCCAGTGGGCAGCAGTACATGAGCTAGGTGCCAGCCCTCAGCACCAGGGCTCTGCTTGGCATCTGAGCAGCTTTAGGGCAGTGCTGCTGTGTGGTGTTTGGGCAGTTCCTACTTTATTTACTCAAAGATGATGCACATCGTGGTGCCAGCTTCATCACTTGTAGAATTCCATCCATGTCAACCTCTCTGGTCCCCCCCATGAGAAACAAGGACCTCCTTCCCCTCCATGCCTATGGCTAAGGGGTGGGGTTGGACATCTGCCTCTCCTGCCCATAGCACCCCTAGCCCCAAACAAGGAGAGGATCAACCTTGGGAAAGCTGTTCTCCTTGGGTGTATAGGACCCTTAATTACCTTGGCCAGTCCCTGGCCTGAATGTGATCCTGCTCCTCTTCTCCCTCCTCTGTCACCTTCCCTCTTCTGCCCCTCTAGCTTCTCGCCCGCCCCCTGCACAGTGAGGATTTGAGAGGAGGCAACCGGGCACTGGATTCACTGCCCAAGCCACGGGCTGCATGTTCACTCTAGCTGCCCCGGCTGGACCCTGCTTGTGCGCTCTAGGCACCTAGCATGTTAACGTAGTCACTGAATCCTGCAGCACCCCATCCATTCCTGGGCTGGTGCAGAACATGCCTGTGGGACCCAAGCAGCAGTCAGCGACGCACGTTTTAGGACTCTGCAGAACGGGTGCATGTGCAGAATGACGAGCACGAAGCCTGAATCCGTAACCTGGACATGACCCATACAAGTGGGTGTGTTCTAGGAGCGTTGGCATCTCTGCAGTGATCTGAATTAACCTGTGTGGGGCTGCCATGCAGTCTGCATGGCTTCCCCCCAGAGGGCAGAGGGATTCCCCCTTTTCCATCCTGGTTTGTTCTACTGCTGCAAACCAAGTGTGTCCATGAGCCCCAGCCGCCTGGCTCCTCTGTGCAGTGATGCTGCGTTGCTGGCCCTTGGTGGGTGGGTGGCTCAGTCTAGTGAAGGCTAGTGGCTGATTTCATGCTGCCTGACTTGTGCTGCAAAGGTGCAATTTCCCCTCTACAAGATGAGCTCCTGGCTGTGTACCAGCCCTCTACACCCTAAATCAACCAGCACTCAAGCCAGGGTGGCCTGGCGTCACAGCCATCTTCTTTTGTGGACTCCTTGGCCAGCCCTATGCCACTGGCATTTCATTCATTTGTTTCATTGCTCCTTCCCATACCAGCCATGTGGGGCAAAATCCCCTTCTGGGGGGCCATCTCCTTGCCACGCCTTTCTCAGGGCCAGGAACATGGCAGAGGCTGTGCCAAGCACTGAAGTGAATGTGGGAGGGTAATCAGATTCCCAGGAACTTCTTTCCTCAGTTTCCCTATAACACAGCTGAGGGGGTGGCAGGAAGGCTCTAGAACAGGGCCCGGTTGGATGAGAGGCAGAGGAAGGATGGGTCTGTGGTGAAGGCACCAAAAGACATGGGTGGGTTAAATTCCCAGTGCTGCAGCAAGTTGCTCGCTCTACTCCTTGGTTCCCAGCTGTCCACGAGGCTGGCAACACTTCCCCACAGTGCGGGGAGAGAGCAGAAGTGGGGCCCGGCAATGGGTTGCTTCAGTGATTGATACAAGGCCCTGAATCCCCAGAGCATGTGCTTTGTTGGATTGGGGCCTAGCTCCAGAGGTGGGTCTCATCCAAGATGGGCAATGCCAGGGGGCAGGCTGGCATGCTAGCGTGAAGGGGGCAGCTGCTGCATCACCCTGCTGGGCTGCAAACCACCACCCAGGGAGCATGGGGAGGCTGTTGTCAGGGGTACATACTAGCCACTCAGCAGTGACCATTCTGTTCTGCAATACAGCAGCGTGGTGCAATGGCTAGTGTCAGCCTGGGTCACAGGAGACGGGTTCAATTCCCAGCCCTCCACTTTGGGCAAGTCACTTGGGCCCAGCTCCTTCAAAGTGTCTAAGCCCCTAACTCCCATTAACATGGGGCAAATCAGGCATCTACATACCTCTGAGCTGGGCCTTCATCTTGGGGTCTGCGCTTCTGGATGGGGGGAACCATGCTGCCCAGCCTCCTGGGACAGTGGAGTGTCAGTCCATTGCAGCTTGAGGCACTTGGAGAGCATGGCGATGGGGCTGGTAGCACTTTAGCAGATGAGGACAGTTCCTATGCCACCCATATAGGTAAGGATGGCCTGAAGCTGACTTGGACACTAAAGGGCATTTGTGGGGCCGGGTCTTCTCTCTGCACACCGTGGTGCTGATCACAGGGTAAGTCACTAATTGCCGCATTGCCTGGAGGGGAGCAAAGGTATTAATGACCAGCTGGGGTGTGAATACCCACTAGCTGGACACACACAAAGCAGCCACCTGCTTTACCCTGCAGGCATGGAGCTCAAGACCACAGCTGAGCTCCTTCAACTACTAGCCAGTTAAGAAGAAGAAAAGCAGTACTTGTGGCACCTTAGAGACTAACAAATTTATTAGAGCATAAGCTTTCGTGAGCTACAGCTCACTTCATTGGAAGTGAAACTTCCAGTGAAACTTCATTGGATGAAGTGAGCTGTAGCTCACAAAAGCTTATGCTCTAATAAATTTGTTAGTCTCTAAGGTGCCACAAGTACTCCTTTTCTTTTTGCGAATACAGACCAACACGGCTGCTACTCTGAAACCTAGCCAGTTAATGTCACTCAGGCCTTGTGGATCTGCTACAGCTATTGTATCCAGAGGGGTCTCCTCACACTCTGCCAACCATGTGCCTTTTACACCCACAGCCCTGCTTCCCCTCGTGTGCACACCGAGATCATCCAGTGGAAATGCCTAGACAGCAGTCAGGAGAAATGAAGGTGAAATAAGGGTTGCAGGGCCAGGCACCAGGGCTGGGTTTGACCCACTATTTTTAAGTATCCTACAAGAGGAAAAAGAAAAGGAGTCACCTTTTGTGTCACCTTAGAGACTAACAAATTTATTTGAGCATAAGCTTTCGTGAGCTACAGCTCACTTCATCGGATGCATGTGAGCTGTAGCTCACAAAAGCTTATGCTCAAATAAATTCGTTAGTCTCTGAGGTGACACAAAAGGTGAGTCCTTTTCTTTTTGGGAATACAGACTAACACAGCTGCTACTCTGAAACCTACAAGAGGAAGGAAGTGGGGTTCTGTCCCCCTTGCTTTACTGCTTTATAGTAGGTGATCCGAGAGTGCCAGGGTGGGGGTGGTCATATTGTTTAATGGACCAACATCAGGTGATGAGATTTCTTCCTCTCCATCCCTCCACCCCATTTCTGTTTTACCTTCAGATTGGATATCCAGTGTACTGCTGGATTTCCTGGGGGCCTCCTTGGCAGAGCTGGAGCTGTGGAGTCAGAGCTTTTCAGCCCTTAATTGAAGGGGTGGTGGAGTGGGGTCCTTGTTACCACAGAGACTTTTTCTCCCAGGTGCCTGGCAGACATTTGAGTACAATAAGCATCTTTTAAAAATCCCTTCCCCTCAGACTCCAGCTTCATTCCTGTAGTATATGTGGTGCCATGATTTAGCTAGTTCTCCCCTTGCAGCATGTTTTATTCGCCCTTTATTAAAATGGGAAAACCCAATTTCTGTTTTTCCTTGAGGCTGATAGTCTTTAAAGCAACCTGCAAACTCATTTCTGGTGTAAATCCCCTGCTGCCAATTAAATGAGAGTGGGATGAGTCAGGCCCAGGATGTACACAGACAGGTGCCAGCTGTTTACACGCACACTGGCCCCGTTGGGTCCCAAATATCTGTGTGCACTGACTAGTCACAAACATGCAGGGCCTTGGTCTGCTCTTTGGAACAGGAAGTGCTGTCTGTGCTGTGTGCGCAGCACCTTGCACGCTGGGGCCTGGGCACAGCCAGTTGCCTTCTGGTAGCTTCCAAAGCCAGGAGCGTGGCTAGAGGGGCTCACAGACTATTTAAAGGGGTCCTGCCCAGTTCCCGCTGCCTATCTGCAATGAGACAGGCAACAGGCTCAGGCTCTCTGCAAGCCCAGCTCTTGATCCAGGTTCTGGGGATCTGGCCCTGGGGGGCCATTCTGGATCCAGGGAGAGTGATCAATCCTTGCACTCTCCCCATGTTTGGGGCTGTATTCACAGTGAGCTGCAAGGGGCTGGCCACCATCAGGGCAACAGACGCAACACGGCCCATTGCAGTCTTGGTCCAGGCAGTGTGTTAGTGCAGGGCTGACACCCCACTGCCCCAGCCAGGCTGCAGGTGGGACTGGAGCAAAATCACTCTGATTGCCCCAAAGCTTGACATACCCCACTGTTCGGGCGGGGCTGCACATCTCCTGGCCCCAGTGTGTTACAGGCCCTGCCTAGGGAGTCTAGGCCCAGATCCTCCGAGGTAGGTGGGTGTCTAACTTCCCTGGCAATCAATAGGAGCAAGTGAGGTGCCTAATAGGTGTGAGGCCCTGCCCTGGCCCTTAGTTCTCTACCACCTGCTGGGAAGCTCAGTGCTGGTCTCACCAAGATGGCTGCCCTCACAAGGCCATGGGCTTGCCTGTCTCTTAGGCGGCTCCATGGGCTGCTGGTGCCCTGACACTGGTCACTACTGCTGTAATTGCAGAGTCAGACAGGGCCAGGGGCCGGCGAAGCTGTTAATGGGTTTCCTGCAAAGCTCGTTAAATGCTCAAGTTCTTTGCGGTTTTATCCCATTAACTCGGTAGCTGCAAAAAAAAAAAAAAAAATCTGGCCAAACTTTTTGCACATGAAAGAGCAGCTGGTCTGGGGAGCCAGGCCCCCTTCCCCACTTCCAGCCGCTTGCTAGGCAAAGGGACAATGCCAAACTGGAGGGAGACAAAGCAGGCAGCTCCAATTTGTAATTCAAAAGGGGGTTGGAATTCACATTCCTGGCGTGGGGGGAAGGGAGCTTTGGGGGCCATGCGCTGAGCCAGCCCCAGTAGCTAGGGAGTAAGGTGGCTGCAGCTGGAGCCTTCCTGCCCTGGCTGTGCTGAGCCAGCCCGGGTCCCAGCCAGCGGGCGCTCGGGAAGAGAGGCTAGTGCTGAGAAGATGGCTAAGCCAGCCAGCTTTGCCAGCGAGGCGATCCTGGGCTTGCCAGCGGATGCAGTAACCAGCAACGCCAGAACCCAGCAGCACTGGGGCTAAGCCAGCGTGTCCTGTTAATCACAGATCCACAAATACCAGAAATCGGGGGCGGGGGCTTCAAACAACAGATGCTCTGGGAGGAATAAGAAGAGAAACGAAGCACGAAATCAGCCCAGCTTTCTGAGGCTGTGTGCGCCAGCTGGGCATGCACGGTCCCCACAGCCCCTGCCCCGGGGTGCTCAGGCAGTGCCACCAACAGACAGTGTCCAAACATGGCTTCTGATCTGGGGGTTGGGTCTGAGTCTTGAAGGTGCTGAGCACCCACCGCTCTGCTGCCTCCCTGGGGAGCTGCTGCAGTGAATGTGAGAGGAGAATCGGAGCTGTCTGAGGATGCCCAGGGCCCAGTGCAGCGAGGGGCGATGGAAGTGCCTAGGACAAGCTTAAGTGGGTGTCGAGATCACTGCCGACCACACTCCTGGCCACGTTTCCCAGCATAGATGCTGGGCACGCTGTTATCTGGATGGGCCAGGAGTGCCTTGGGGCTATGTACAGCCCGGCAGCCTGCCACAGCCTCCCCCCGGGACCTTCCATAAAGCACTTCACCTCCCATTCCCCAGGGCTAACGGTGCTCATGGGGCTAAACTCAGCCATGTCCCCACAGGCCTTTGAGATCCCGCAGGGGACATGCTCCAGAGAGAGGTAAAGTATTAGCACAGGCCACAGAGCAGGTGCAGCGGGTGTCCTTTCACTGACCAGCTCCGCGCCTGGCACTTACCCGGGGAGTACCTCTTGATCCCCTTCCATCCCTTGGATTAGCCCTGAGCCTGGCCGCCCACATCATGCCTGTTCTGGGTGTTCACCCGTTAGTTACGCTGAGCCCTGGCTCAGCTCTGAGTGCGGCTTTTGCCAGCGTCCCTACAGAAGTGGAGCCATGTGTGCTCCAGACAAATAACATCGACCCGCAGTTATTCAGCCCCTTAGCCCAAACCCTGCAAGCCCCAGGCAGCTGGCACAGGTCAGCCGTGGGTGTCTAATTGCAGCAGAGAGCCTGAGTGACACTGGCCAAAGCCAGACTGCTAATTAAGTGAACAAGCTGCAGAAAGCTGATATCTCTGACAGCCTCCAGGGAGGGAGGAGGGTGACCCCCCACTCCCACCCTAGGCCTAGCCCACTCTGCAGGCTCACAGAGGCCCTTGAATGCTCCCAGCCACAGGGTTTACCTCCTCTCCTTCCAGGCAGCGTGGCCCCCCTATGGGTGCTAGTCCCTTGCTGCCCTTAAGCCCCAGCGTGCCCCCTATATAGGAAGGGGACCTAGGCTGCTCCCCTGGGCCTGAATGTGAGCTGTCCCCTCTGCCCCACCCAGCAGCTACCTGCCTGACTTAGTTTGTCCATGGGTCGTGCCTTACACTGCGTGGGGCTTGTCTGTTTCGCATGCAAAGCAAGCCAGGCCCCCCTGACCTAGGGCCCATTCCTGAGCTGTCCTGATGTCAGCGTGAGCTGCAGCTGCTCAGCACCTCCCAGGACCAAGCCCTGACCTCCTGGCCCAGCTCCAGCTCGGATCGGCTCCCAGTCCCACTGAGCAGGTGAGGTGGCAGGAATCTGAGGCCACCTGAGCTCAGCCCTTTGCTGCCATCCCCTTATGCCCCCTGTCACGGCATCCCCGAGCGATGCTCTGGAACTGCTCCCTATGAAGCCAGTCAGGACTCTGGGGAAGTCTCCTCTCTGTGAGCAGACTGTCTGCAGGGCAAGAAGCTCACACAACTTCCACCTTCCTGGGTCTGACCTCGGAGCATTCAGCATCTTCTGCCCCTCCGTGCGCTTCCCACAGCAAGTCCGCCCAGGCGGGGTCCTGGGGAAGCCAGAGGGTCCTGCCCCCAACTCCGCAGTCAGACATGACTCTCAGCCAGCCAGTAAAACAGAAGGTTTATTAGATGACAGGAACATGGTCTAACACAGAGCTTGTAGGTGCAAAGAACAGGACACCTCAGCTGGGTCCATTCTGGGGGGGCAGTGAGCCAGCCAACCACGTCTGCATTTCACTCCATGTCCCCAGCCAGCCCCAAACTGAAACTCTCTCCACCCCCTCCTCCACTGGGCTTTGTCCCTTTCCCGGGCCAGGAGGGCACCTGATTCCTTTGTTCTCCAACCCTTTAGCTCTCACCTTGCAGGGGGGAAGGGCCAGGCCATCTGCTGCCAGGAAACAGGGTGTCGGCCATTCTCTGTGTCCAGACCCCTGCACACACCTGCTCTCTAGGGCTCTGCAACAATCACACACCCTTATCCCACCACCTAGATACTTAAGAACTGCCATGGGGAAACTGAGGCACACCCACAATATTCAGAGGAAACATTAAGAACAGTCCCGCTTAGTCACATTTCTCCCCCCTTCAAGACCAAACTGAGCGGGGTCACTTTAGCCGGTGACCTGGGGAAGTTCGAACCCATCAATGTTCCCATGGATGCCCCAGCATCTCTCCCGTTCCTTGGTGGGAGTTATACCAGGCCCTTCCAGTTTTACGCCCTTCCAGTTTCATGCCCTCCCTTAGGTCGGGGGTGGTCAATAGCACTCGCATGCCGCATGTGGGAAGGTTTATGCAGCGCGTGCCCTTTCGCCATCCCAAAACCCCCAGGGTTCAAACTGGGACCAGGTCTTCTCCCAGCGCTCCAGTCTGGAGGGCTGCAATTCAGGCTTTCTTGGTTAAGAGCCCCCATCTTGACCTGGGCCACAGACTGTTCACTTACAGAACTAGCATGGAGACATCCCTTTCTCAACAACCTTGTCTCCCCAACAAGCTGGTCAAACACAGCCACTTGGTTATAGGACTGTTCAACTTTCTTAACAGCTTTCACTCCATCTGAGACCTCAAAGCTATCCACACTGGATCTTTCAACTGGAAAGTCAGTGGATCCATTCACAACAGAAAATTTCTGGCTGTTAGGAACTGAAACTTTCTTGATTAAATCACTTTCACACCCTTCAGTTGCAGTAAACTACTTGCACGGACTCCATGAGGATTCCTTTCCCTAGGGGCTTTTCTGTGCAACAATTCACCCTTCACAGAAATTCTGCCCTTACCCTCTTCACTGAGGGCTTGCTCTAGAGGAACACTTTCCTGAGCAACAACAGCCTCTTTCTGGGTCTCACTTACATCCAGAATTACCTCTGGTCCATCAGGTGGATTCCTACACAATCCCCTTTAAGGCAGCGATTTCCTAGATAAAAGGTTAGAAGCCTTCTCCTTCCCTTTGTTCAGGAATCTTTTCCTTCTTGCTATAGGTTTCCACCCCCTCAGTAGTTTACACAATCAAATCACCTTTATGCTCTCCTTGTGCCCTGGCTAGGATCTAACCCTGATTAGACAGAGTTGTGACACCCTTTCCCAACAACACACTAGCAATGGCAAAATACAAGCACCAGAATTGTCTGGGCTCTGGGATTTTGCATCGACACTAACTGGATGCAACCGAGTTACAGGGCCATTCTCCCTAGCAGACACAAACTTAGGACCATTCCTTTCCTGGGCTTTAGCTGAATCCAGAACCAACTCTGAGACAACTGCACTATTCTCAACCACCACAGGCTGAAAGGCCCCTTCTGTCTGCTCCACAGACAAAGAAGAGCCGGACACACTTTTTCCTTTCCCAGACACACAGCTTGGGATCTCATTCCCCTTGTCCCAGCACCAGGTCTGTTCACAGACAACTGCTTGGAGATCAGGGTAGCTCCCTCCATAGGCGAGTCAATACCCCTGACAGACACAGGCACGTTTCCTTCCCTGTCCCAATTCTCCACCCAGCTAACAGGTAAGGTACCTGGACACTCATCTTCCACTCTCCTCGCCTTCCCACCCTGCTGACTAGACAAGGCCATCAGCTCACAAGGCTGCCTAGGCTCACCCAAACTTTCCTTACCAAGCACCTTGCTACTCCCAACAGATCCCCTGCCCTGCCTGTGTCTCCCCATCGACCATCATATTCCTCTCCCAGTGGGAGTCCGAGAGGCCTGACCCCAGGAGACTACACACAGACGTATAGGTTGGGGTCAGGAGTGGGAACCTGTCCACCTCCCCACCCATCTGGCTGACGGAGTCCATGGCCTTGGGACCCAGTAAGGGAGCTAGACACCGGGGCTTTTCCGCAGGGTCCCCTGGCTCAGATCGCCAGCCTGCTCAAAGGCAGTGAGGTGGCATCCACATCCCCCCCCATCCTTAACCAGGGGCAGCAATTTAGTCTCGAGATTCCCTGCGGAGCTGGCACCCCGGGGTCTATCCCCACTCACCCCTGGGAGGTCCCCTCTGCCTCTCTGCTCCACCATCGCCAGTTCATGCTGCTGCTGCAGCTCTTTCTCGGGCTCTCGCTGTCTCTCACAGTCCTCTTGCTCTCTTGGACTCAGCTCCAATCCCGTCTGTCTCCGATTCCCCAGTGGGGAACCCGATCATGAAGACCCTCGTCTGGTCGGGGACAGGAGTCTTGGGGATGCCTGGCTACCACTCCAGCTGCTCCCAGATCCTGCTATAGCCCCATTGGGGTCAGGAATCTGCTCCTTAGAGTGATCACCCTCCTCCAGTTGCACGATTAACTGTGCTTTGGTGAACTTTCCAATGTGCAACCCTCTCTTTTTGCACAGGGTTACAATGTCCTTCTTAAGGAGACGGTGACAGGCCATCACTCCGCTGTCCCTAAGTTGTTGTGGACTCAGGCCTGTGTGCTCTCAGTTCCCCACGGTTTCCAGTGAGAACCCCTAGTGTGCCAGCCCTTCTCAAGGTCACCACCTCTTTGCCAGGGTCGAGCTGCAGACTCCTCCACCCCTGGGACCGCTCGCTGCAATCCCCAGAGGAACCGTTACTGCAAAAGTCCTTCTCTCTCCCAGGGCCAAGCCGCAGGCTCCTCTGCCCCTGAGACTGCTTACCACAGTCCCCAGGGGGACCCCATTTCTTTTCAGTCCTTCTCGCTGGTCACCCACTCCCAGGGAAGGAGTACTTGTGGCACCTTAGAGACTAACAAATTTATTAGAGCATAAGCTTTCGTGAGCTACAGCTCACTTCATCTGAAACCGCTCCTCTCTGAGCCTTCAGCATACCTGATCCTCATTAATCCCCCTTCGTTTTACTGCTCCCCAGTCACTTACTGCAGGAAGCGCCATCCACGGGGTGCAGTACATCCCACCTCTGCCACCAGTTCTCACGAAGTCCCCGGGCGATGCTCTGGAACTGCTCCCTACGAAGCCAGTCAGGACTCTGGGGGAAGTCTCCTGTCTGTGAGCAGACTGTCTGCAGGACACACAGCTCACCCGGCTTCCTCCTTCCTGGGTCTGACCTCAGAGCATTCAGCATCCTCTCTGCCTCTCCTTGTGCTTCCCACAGCGAATCTGCCCAGGTGAGGTCCTGGGGAAGCCAGAGGGTCCTGCCCCCCAACTCCACAGTCAGACATGACTCTCAGCCAGCCAGTAGAACAGAAGGTTTATTAGATGACAGGAACATGGTCTAACACAGAGATTGTAGGTGCAGAGAACAGGACACCTCAGCTGGGTCCATTTTGGGGGGCAGTGAGCCAGACAACCACGTCTGCACTTCACTCCATGTCTCCAGCCAGCCCCAAACTGAAACTCTCTCCACCCCCTCCTCCTCTGGGCTTTGTCCCTTTCCCGGGCCAGGAGGTCACCTGATTCCTTTGTTCTCCAACCCTTTAGCTCTCACCTTGCAGGGGGGGAAGGGCCCAGGCCATCAGCTGCCAGGAAACAGGGTGTTGGCCATTCTCTGTGTCCAGACCCCTGCACACACCTGCCCTGTAGAGCTCTGCAACAATCATACACCCTTATCCCACCACCTAGATACTTAAGAACTGCCATGGGGAAACTGAAGCACCCCCACAATATTCAGAGGAAACGTTAAGAACAGTCCTGCTTCATCACAACATGTGAACCCAACACTGAGCTGCGGTCAGGCAGCTGCTTTGCTGGAAAATTAGCAAGGAAGGGGGGGGTGTCATATTTTCCTAGTTAACCCCAATGTAATGTCCTGGCTGGTGTATGAGTCACCACTGCCATGCCAGCTACTGCATGGTTCAGAACAGCGTGGCTGTGTGTCATAGACCCTGTGCTGTTAACTGCTAATGGAGATTTGGCACAACACACTGTAGTCAGGGGTTGACCCCACTTGTGCAAAATCAGTGCGTTTTCCTCGGCCCTTGTGGCAAGTAGCACTTATCCAGCTGCTATTGTCCTCAACTCCACAGGAGCTAATCAATAGCTGCCCCCAGCTGCTTTCAGCCCAAGCTTGCGGACTCGCTCTGGCGGAGATGGGGGCGCTCCGGCCTCTGGCTGCCTGCAGGCGGGAGTCTGACTTCAGTGGCGTTTGTGGCTCTTTGTTTGGGGCACTCAGGCTCCGTGTGTGTTTGCTTGCCGGGAAATGCCCCTGCCATGGGTCCTGGGCCAGCCGGGCACCAGCCTGCCATGCTCAGCAGCTGCGAGGAGAGGGGCAGCTTCACTCTGCAGCCAGTTCGTGCCCCCTGGGCCCGGCATGCGGTTCAATTAACACAGCCTGGCCCCGGCCTCGTGTGGCCGCTTGGGCCCTTAGCTACCGCTTTCTTTGGCTGCTTCTTGACAACGCCAGCCCGGCAAACGCAGCAGCCCCTGCCTCGGGAAGGGCCGTGCGGCGCGGGGGACAATTGCCCTGGCAGCTGAGCGTGGCATCGCCCTTTTAAGAGGGCGCAGCACCCGCCAGCCCCGAGCCGTGCGCAGGTGCAGCCTGGTTCGTGTCCTTGCAGAATATACACAAGCGCAATGTGCGCTTGGCGGCCGCGGGCGGGGGAAGCACCGACCTGGCCATGGGGGGCGGGGACCCCCGGGTGCGGCCCGGCCGGGGAGCCCCTGGGCTGGAGCCGGAGCCGGGCAGGCGGGGGGTGCTGGGCACTAGCGCGGCAGGGGACAGTCACGGACCTCGGCCCGGAGCTAGCAGCAAAAACACAAAGAAACCCAGTGCGGGAGAAAGAGCCGGGCCGGCTCAGCGCCGGGCTCGGTCCTGCGGCGCCAGGATCAGATGCTCCAGGAGAAGTTTCCCCCCACAGCTGGGAAGTCTGCAGTTAGATCCTGCCCTGAAGCAGGAGGACCCAGAGCCCTTGTCGATGACAGATGCAGCTAAAGCTACTAACCAGGATTTGCAAAAAGAACAGGAGGACTTGTGGCACCTTAGAGACTAACAAATTTATTTGAGCATAAGCTTTCGTGAGCTACAGCTCACTTCATCGGGTGCCACAAGTCCTCCTTTTCTTTTTGCAAATACAGACTAACACGGCTGCTACTCTGTAACCAGGATTTAGCTCTTCTCCTCCCCCCAACATGGTCTCAAACAGCCCCCGCCCATCAGATTCCAGATCCAGTGTCACCCCACGAAAGGTGATGCTACTGTGTAGGGAGTGTTCGAACCTGCCCCTCTCACCCCTGCAGCCTGGGGGCTCGCTGTCCCCCCAGGTGCAGCCAATCCGGGGCCCAAGTCAGCTCCCAGGCAGGGCAACAGGCCAGTTCTTGGCATGGTTAGACCCGACTTTAATCCCATTCACCCCAGTGTCAATCGGGAGTAACCCACTGGGCCCAATTCCCCTCACATTCACCCTGGTGTCAATCAGGAGTAATCCACTGGGCTCACTCATAGAATCCTAGACTCTCAGGGTTGGAAGGGACCTCAGGAGGTCATCGAGTCCCATCCCCTGCTCAAAGCAGGACCAACCCCAACTAAATCATCCCACCTGGCCCAATTCTCACCCACCATGGTGTAAATCAGGAAGCACTGTATGGAACTTGGTGCACAGCTGGTACAGGAAGGGAGAGCCCACTCACAGAGAAAGCTTTGTTTGCTGCCGCAGTCCGCCTTTGCCTGAAAGGTGCCAGGCATTGGTTACTCCTAGAGGAGTTTGGCTGCACCCTGAGCACACTGCCCGGCTGGGAAATGGCTCAGATCCACAGCGTGGCAAAGCCCCTTTTTAATTTGATACCACAACAACTTTGAAAACATATTTCTGAAAATCCCCAGCTAGTAAGATCAACTCCTCCATGGTCCGTTTACACTGAATGGGCCCAGTGTTAAGTTGGTGTAAAGGGAAGTTACTACACTGGTTTACGCAGCAGAAGCAGGTATGCCGGAGGCTGGGGTGTCCTGTTTCCATGATGATCTGGTGGCTACAGAACCCCAGGGCTGGGCCAGTTTCCTTGTCCCTGGTGAGTGATGCCTCCGGCAGCCAAGAAAGGCTGACTTAGGCCATTGCACAAACAAACCTCTCCTGGAAACTGAAGTCAACAGCTCCTGGGCTCAGGCCTGGTTCCTCACACCCCCAACACACAGGGGGGCAGTTGGCTACATGGATTTAGTCTCCCATGGTGTCATGGGGGGAGGGATAGCTCAGGTGGTTTGAGCATTAGCCTGCTAAACCCAGGGTTGTGAACTCAATCCTTGAGGGGGCAATTTAGGGATCTGGGGCAAAAATTGGGGATTGGTCCTGCTTTGAGCAGGGGGTTGCACTAGATGACCTCCTGAGGTCCCGTCCCTTCCAACCCTGATATTCTGTGATTCACTGCAATCTCCACTCACCTGCCCACCAAGGATGGGCCACTGGACTGGGGGCTAGTTTGAAGTTTATTGACTAACTATTTCCTTTCTGCTTTGCTGCTGGAAGAGGAGTGACTGTGTGTATATGTGGGTGTCTATGTTGAGTGCAAAGTTTGCACACAGCATGTGCACAGTGAATGTGTGTGTATATGTGTGCACACAGTGTGTTTATGTGTGCACAGGGTGTGGGCATGTCAGCATTCCCTAAATCCAAACTCCATGTCTGTTCACACTAACCCCACTTCTCTGGAGTCCCCCTCCCTCAGTCAGGCTAGCAGGAGCAGAGCAGTCCTTGGCCATAACAGAGCCTGGCTGGTGTGGATGCAGATTGTGAGCAGATGAGAGAGCTGGTGTTTACAGACCAGGGCTGGTGTGTGTGGACCACTGTTCCCTCTAAGCTGTGCACATATGCACATGGCGAACCACCGTGCGCACAATTTGCACTGAAGACATTTTTTGCACACACAGTCTGTCAACAATTAGAGGGAACATTGGTATGGACCAGGATTGGTGTGTACGGACCGGGGTGCTCTGCCCAGCCGGTCTCCGTGGATGGCGGCCCGTCTCAGCCCAGGATCCCACACTTTCTTATCCCTCTTCTGCAATGGGGACATGACTGAGCAGGGGGGGCTAGGAGAGGAACCCAGGAGTCTTGGGGCTCCCTGGGCCCCTTCTCTGACCACTAGACTTCACTGCCCCTCACCTGGTAGATTACTCTAACAGGCCTGATGGAGACAGGCTGGCCTGCCCTAGGAGCCGCCCCAGCCCCTGCCCCGCGCCCGGGAGGAGCACTGTGTCTCTGGCTGCCCACAGGGGCCCGGGTGGGTCCCCCGGCTGGTGGCGAGGCTGCCGTGGCTCCTTTAAGGGCCGCCGAGCTGCGCTGAGCAGGTCTATGGTAATGAGCCTCCCGCAAGCCCCTGCCGCCGCGCTGCAGAACCGGGGCTGCCAGGCTGGGAGAGCGGAGCGGAGCGGAGCTGGGCCAGGGCGCTCGGCCGGGGGCGGCTCGGTCTCCTAGAGCCGGGGGACGCAGGGATCTGGGGGGCGCACGGGGATCGGGGGGGCGCAGGGAGCCGGGGGGCGAGATCCGGGAGGCGCACGGGGATCGGGGGGGGGCGCAGGGAGCCGGGGGACGAGATCCGGGAGGCGCACGGGGATCGGGGGGGCGGGGAGTCGGGGGGCGCACGGGGATCGGGGGAGAGCAGGGAGCCGGGGGGCGCACGGGGAGCCGGGGGGCGCACGAGGGTTGGGGGGGCGAGAGCCGGGGGGCGCACGGGGATCGGGGGGGCGCAGGCAGCCGGGGGCGAGATCCGGGGGGCGCACGGGGATCGGGGGGGCAGGGAGCCGGGGGGGCGCAGGCAGGTCGGGGGAGCGGGGAGCCGGGGAGTGAGATCGGGCGGCGCACGGGGATCGGGGGGGCAGGGAGCCGGGAGGCGCACAGCGGTCGGGAGGGGCAGGGAGACGGCCGGGCCCCTCTGCCCCGTAGCCGGCCGGGCATGAGGCGCGGGGCCGGGCGGAGCCGCCGCTGAGCCCCAGCGAGCGGGCGATGGGCGGTTGCTGCTGCCACCCCAGCCGCGCTCTCCTGCTGCTGCTGGCGCTCGGGGTGCCGCGGCTGGAGGGCGCAGCGCCCGGGCACCGCGGGCCTTGCGCTCTCGGGCCCGCGGCCGGGACGCGGCTGATGCTGCTGGACCGGTCCCGGCCGCCGCCGCGCTGCGCCCTCTGGCTCTGCCCGGCAGGTGCAGCCGGCTTCTGGGCGCACATGGCCGGGCAGGGCTGCGGGGCTGCCGGGGAGAGGGAGCTGCTGAGCCGGCTGCTGCTGCCCCAGGCTCCTGGGGACAGGAGGTGGAGCTGGGGGCTGTGCCTGGAGCCAGGCTCCCGCATCCCCCTGCCCCCCGCGGCCGCTTGGGGAGGCTGCCAGCCGCGGTGCAGGGTGCGGGGCGCCCCGGGGAGCCTCTCCCCCCAGGCCTCGGGGGAGCTGATCCTCCCCGTCCGGGCCATGTGTCTACGGTTGGGGCACCCTGTGCGCTTGGGGCTGCTGTGTGAGCGGTGCGTGAAGGGGGAAGGGGCAGGGGGGCTCAGGCAGGGGAGGGGCGCTAGGGTCTTGGTCAACTGGAATCTGGGTCTGAGCTCCCCTGGGCAGCAGGTGGAGCTGGAGAAGCTGCTCCAGGGTGCCCAGGGGGCCCCGGGCCGTGGGAGCAGCCGGAGGAAGCGGAATGTCAACACTAGTCCCCAGTTCCAGCCACCCACCTACCAGGTGTCGGTGCCAGAGAACAGGCCAGCCGGCACCCCAGTGATCTTGCTGCAGGCCACGGACCCCGACGAGGGTGACGCGGGCCGGCTGCACTACTCCATGGCTGCACTCTTCGACAGCCGCTCCAACAGCTTCTTCGCCATGGACCCCCTGAGCGGGACCGTGAGCACGGCTGAGGAGCTGGACCGTGAGACCAAGAGCACCCATGTCTTCCGGGTGACAGCCGTGGACCATGGCACCCCCCGGCGCACGGCCCTGGCCACGCTCACCATCCTGGTGAGCGACACCAATGACCACAACCCCGCCTTCGAGCAGGAGGAGTATAAGGAGAGTGTGCGGGAGAACCTGGAGATCGGGTATGAGGTGCTGACAGTCAGGGCCACTGACGGGGATGCCAGCGCCAATGCCAACATCCTCTACCGACTCCTCAATGGTGACGGGGCCAATGAAGCCTTTGAGATCGACCCCCGCTCCGGGGTCATCCGCACCAAGGGGCTGGTGGACAGGGAGTCTGTGGAGTCCTACCAGCTCCTGGTGGAGGCCAGCGACCAGGGCAGGGACCCGGGGCCCCGCAGCACCACGGCCACCATCCACATTGCCGTGGAGGACGACAATGACAATGCGCCACAGTTCAGTGAAAAGCGCTATGTGGCCCAGGTGCCTGAGGACGTGGCCACCAACTCCCACGTGCTGCGGGTGATGGCCACGGACCGGGACAAAGGCAGCAATGCCCTGGTGCACTACAGCATCATGAGCGGGAACACCCGGGGCCAGTTCTACATTGACGCCCAGATGGGCAGCATTGACGTGGTCAGCCAGCTGGACTACGAGCTGAGCAAGGAGTACACGCTCCGCATCCGGGCCCAGGACGGGGGGCGGCCCCCTCTGTCCAACATCAGCGGGCTGGTGACCATCCAGGTCTTGGACGTCAACGACAATGCTCCCATCTTTGTCAGCACCCCCTTCCAGTCCACGGTGCTGGAGAACGTGCCCCTCGGCTACTCGGTCCTACACATCCAGGCCATCGATGCGGACTCCGGGGATAATGCTCGGCTGCAGTATGCCCTGCTGGAGGCCGGCCACAGGTTCCCCTTCGCCATCAGCAACAGCACGGGCTGGATTGTGGTGGCCTCAGAGCTGGACCGGGAGACAGTGGATTTCTACAGCTTTGGGGTAGAAGCCCGGGACCACGGCAGCCCCCCCATGGCTTCCTCGGCCAGTGTCAGCATCACTGTGCTGGATGTGAACGACAATAACCCCGAGTTCACCCCAAAGGAGTACTCTGTGCGGCTGAACGAGGATGCTGCAGTGGGCACCAGTGTCCTGACCGTCTCGGCCATTGACCGGGATGCCAACAGCGTCATCACCTACCAGATAGCCAATGGCAACACCCGCAACCGCTTCTCCATCACCAGCCAGAGTGGGGGCGGCCTCATCACCCTGGCGCTGCCGCTGGATTACAAGTTGGAGCGGCAATACCTGCTGACTATCACGGCCTCCGACGGCACCCGGCTCGACACGGCCCAGGTGTTCGTCAATGTGACTGATGCCAACACTCACCGGCCAGTCTTCCAGAGCTCCCACTACACTGTCAACATTAATGAGGACCGGCCGGTTGGCACCACGGTGGTGCTCATCAGTGCCACTGATGAGGACACAGGGGAGAACGCCCGTATCACCTACTTTATGGAGGACAGTATCCCCCAGTTCCAGATCGACGTGGACACAGGCGCGGTCACTACCCAGATGGAGCTGGACTACGAGGACCAAGTGTCCTACACACTGGCCATCACGGCCCGGGACAACGGCATTCCGCAGAAATCAGACACCACCTACTTGGAAATCCTGGTCAACGACGTCAACGACAACACGCCCCAATTTCTGCGGGATGCCTACCAGGGCTCTGTCTACGAGGACGTCCCAGCCTTCACCAGCGTCCTGCAGGTCTCCGCCACCGACCGGGACTCGGGGCTTAATGGGAGGGTGTTCTACACTTTCCAAGGTGGGGATGATGGGGATGGGGACTTCATAATTGAATCTACCTCTGGCATCGTGCGGACGTTGCGCCGGTTGGACCGGGAGAACGTCCCTCTCTACGAGCTACGAGCCTACGCCGTGGACAAGGGCATCCCAGCCACAAGGACCCCCGTTGACGTCCAGGTGGCCGTCCTGGATGTGAATGACAACCCCCCGGTCTTTGAGCGGGACGAGTTTGATGTCTTTGTGGCGGAGAACAGCCCCATCGGCCTGGCAGTGGCGCGGATCATGGCCAGTGACCCGGACGAGGGCACCAATGCCCAAGTCATGTACCAGATCGTGGAGGGCAACATTCCCGAGGTCTTCCAGCTCGACATCTTCTCCGGGGAGCTGACGGCGCTGATGGATCTGGATTACGAGGCAAAGGCAGAGTATGTCATCGTGGTCCAGGCCACGTCGGCCCCGCTGGTGAGCCGGGCCACGGTGCACATCCGCCTGCTGGACCAGAATGACAACCCCCCCATGCTGAGAAACTTTGAGATCCTCTTTAACAACTACATCACCAACAAGTCCAGCAGCTTCCCCAGTGGGGTGATAGGCCGCATCCCAGCCCACGACCCCGACATCTCAGACACGCTCACCTACAGCTTTGAGCAGGGCAACGAGCTGCACCTGGTGCTGCTGAACCACAGTTCTGGGGAGCTGCGTCTGAGCCGGGCGCTGGATAACAACAGGCCTCTGGAGGCCATCATGAGGGTGTCTGTCTCAGGTAAGACTTTGGCCGGGCAGAGGGGGGCCTAGACCAAACTCAGGGGCACATTCAGGTCAGTGGGATTTTGTCCTGGACATCCAAGGGGCCGGGGTGTCAGCCAGAGAAGGGGGGAAGGACCCGTTTGGTGTCGCGCAGGCCAGAGAGCCCAGACAGGGGTCCTGGCCGGAGCAGCGTCTCTTGGATGCAGGCGTCCAGCCTCGCCACAAAGACTCCGAGCGACGGCGGAAGTGCCCCGGTCTGGGGCAAACTGCCCAGTGGCTCTGATCTCAGACTTGTAGTGGGGCTAGTGGATATTCCGCACTGGTGGCCACTTTGTGCTAGGCCCTCTGGCCTCCAGTCCACCTTGAGGTCGGGGGTGGGGTGGGGGCAGCTGCTCATTGGTCTCTGCAATTGGGTAAGGTCCAACCAAAGTGCAAATCCCCTGGCTGGGCGATGAGGGAAGCTGTGGCAGCCTGTCGGGGACACCCCCCTCTGCATGCTCAAAACCAACCCCCCAGGGCTAGCGCAGGAGGCTATGACCTTTCCACATCCGAGCCGCCCTCAGCCCAGGGGCCAGCAGAGCCGGGGCGGGTGGAGGTTGCCCCACCTCCTCCTCTAGCTTCCAGGGTCTCTCCTGGAAGGGCCCCTGGGAGCCCTGCAGAGAGCAAGGCTCTGGGTTCTGGTGCGGGAGGCAGGCATGGGGTTCTGGGTCTGCATCACTGGGGTTCTGGGGCTGCATCGCTCAGGGCTCTGCTACAGAAGTGGCTGGGCCCCCTCAGGGTAATCACAAGGGCTGTGTGTGGCTGTGGTACTGGGGTGGGGACCAAGCAGGGGGATGATGCCCATGGAAGGGGCGATCCCTAGAGCTAGCCAGACAGCTTGCCCCGTTCTGCTCCCCTAAATGTAGCTATAGTGGTGCGGTGGGTGCTGAGGGAGGGGCAGGGTGAGGTGGGTGCTGGGGGACGTGGTGCAGCAGGTGCTGGGGAGGGGCGGGTGGTGCCGGGGCAGGGGTGCGATGGATGCCAGGGGGCGTGGTGCAGCAGGTGCTGGGGGAGGGGCGGCGGGCGCCGGGGCAGGGGCGTGATGGGTGCCAGGGGGCGTGGTGCAGCAGGTGCTGGGGGAGGGGCGGCGGGCGCCGGGGCAGGGGCGTGATGGGTGCCAGGGGGCGTGGTGCAGCAGGTGCTGGGACAGGGGCGCTGGGACAGGAGCGCGATCTCACAGCAGTGCGGGAGCTGCCCAGGGTCCCAGGCAGGTGATCTGGGCGGAGGGCTGTGACTGTCACGCGGGCTCTTTCCACCTTAGCCAGAGCTAGGATCAGGCAGCTGCTGAGTGTCTCCTTGGTGGCCCGTCCGGTGGTCCCTGGTGCTGGGTGCTTCCGTGCGGGGGCTCTCATGGGTCGTGACCCACTGCTGGCTGGGCACAGGATTTGGCTGGTGGGGCAGAGAGGGGGCTGGCTCACAGCCTGCCGGGGGAGCGCAGAGCCCCAGAGCTTTGCCTTGGCCCTGCCAGGGCTAGGAGTCGCTGCCCGGGAGGGGCTGCTCAGACCCACCACGGCCGTTCAGCCTGCCCGTCCCTGCTGTCTGTCTGCAGCGCTGCCGGCCCCTCGCAGGGCGACCAGGCCGACCCTCTGGGCACGGCTCCTCTTCCTGTGGGCCCCCATCCTTCCAGGGCTTTCGGTGCCTGAGTGCCTTGGAATTGCAGGTGGGGGGGTTGGGCCAGAGAGGCCGGGTGTGTGCAACATGCTAGGCCTATGACAGAGCCAGAGCTGACCCCGGTGTCTCCCCTCCCAGCTAGCCCCTGGGCATGGGGTCACCCTGCCAGTTAGCCCCTGGCCACTGAGCCACCCTGCCAGCTAGCCTCAGCCACCCCGCCCCACCTGCCCCCAGCCCCCCTGGTGTGTGAGTCTCAGTGGAGAAGAGAAGATCTGAGCGGGCCTGGGGACAAGTGTCGGGGGGAGGGGCTGGCCGTGCCCATGGGCTAGGGCTGAATCTGAGGCCTCCAGTCTGAGACCTTTCCCCAGCATGCGAGTGGCTGGCATGGGGCCTGAGAAGCAGGGCGGGGTGTGTACTTGGCCAGGCCTTCCCTGCATAGGCTTGGAGGCAGGACCTGCCCACCATCTCCTGCTCCCGGCTTGGCTCGGGATTTCCCCTGCACAAGTTGGCGCTTGTCGGCGTCTCGCTTGGGCCCCTGTTCTGCCAGCTTGCTGCTGGGGGCCACGGAGCTGCGTCTGCATTGGGGGCAGGGCACACGTGGCCCCCCCACGGTGCCGTGCTGGGGAGTCTGCAGCTGTAGCAGTGAGGCGCCGGGCGTGGCCGGCCAAGGGTGATGCTGGGGCTGTGTTGGGCGGAGGGGAGGGCGTGCCGGGCTGGGACGAGCCGTGGCAGGATGCAGCACTGGGGGACTATATGTGCCGCGGGGGTGGGGGAAGCTGCTGAAGCTGCATTTCTGATGATCTGTGCCATGTGACCAGCCTGGATCCCTCTCCCCAGCCCAGCGGGGCCAGCGGTGAGGACGGGTGCGAGCCAGAGTCTTTCCCAAAGCTGCATTGGATTGGTGCTGCCTGTTGTCTGGGCTGCTCTCGGAGTCCCAGGGCCTGGCTGGCCCGGCTTTGCTGGCCTGGGTGGAGAGGGGTATCTGCTCACTGCAGCAGGGGGTGTTCACCCACCCGACCTGCCTGCCATCAGCAGGGTGGGGAGAGGGCCCTGCTGGAGCCCCGCAACTGAGGGGCCCCTCCTTAATGCAGCCTGCGGGTTAGCTCTGGGACCAGCTTGCAGCTGCAGGCTGGGGGCAGCTGGGGAGCAGCTGTGCCTGAACCCTGCCATTAGCCTCTCCATGGGGGAGCCGTTCCGTGCACCTGCTGGGCCGGGGGAGGGATTGGAGCAGGTAGGCGCTGGGCCCGGCTGCTCTCACTGGGAGGGGCTGGTAATTAGAGCAGTCGCAGCTGGGCCCCCTGCCAGGGAGGTCCCAGCTGGGGCTATGCTGCGAGGTGTCAATAGCTCAGACACGCGGCAGCTTTAACCTCCTGTCAGTGCCCTGACCCGGGCTCAGGCTGGGCTGGCCCCGGGAGATGCCCTGCCACCAAGGGGTGGATGCTGTGGCAGGGGCTGGCTTCTCTCCTGGCAGACACAGTGAGGGAGCTGCCCCCCAGCCCTACCACCAGCCTGGCTCAGGTCATGGTGCCCAGCTGGGAATGAGCCTGAGGAAGGGGCTGGGGCCCTGTCCGTGCATTAGGTGTGGGGTTGATTGGGGCTGGGGGGAGAGCTGGGGCTAGAGCCCACTCGGAGTCAGGTGCCTACCTGCCTTTGGGGGTCTGGGCCCGAGCTTCTCCCCAGGAGATGAGCCTGAAAACACCTTGGCCCATTGTGCTATGATTCCACGGTCCCCTTGGGGTCCCTGCAAAGGGCCCATCTCTACCAGCAGGACACGGGAGAAGCACATTGAGGCCAGCCTGGAGGAGGGGGGCGGACAGCAGCCCCCAAACCCTGCTGCCTGGTGCATGGGGCTGGGGGAGAGAGCCAGGGCTGCAGGGCCAGTGACTGGTGCGCTGAGGTAGAACTTGCTACTGCTGTCCCCCGCCAGCCCGAGCCACAGCTCCCCACATTGAGCCAGCTCCAAGCTGCATGGAATAGCCCACCAGTTTTCAGCTGTGTCCCTCTGTTCTCGGGGATGCACCTCTGCCTGTCAGACTTGTCCTGCTGCTGCCCCCTAAGCCAGGGACCCGGCTGCACCCGCACCAGCACAAAGCCCAGGGCATGACGGAGAGGGTGGGGGCTGAGGGGTGGCGGGCGCTTGGTGGCAGCTAATACACTCGAACCATCTGCTCACCAGTGGGGCTGCAGGCAGAGGCCTGGCCGCCCATGGGCTGCTCACATAGCACCTCTGCCTGGCCCTGCTCTGGGCACGGGCTGCCGCTGAGGGGAGAGAGGCACTGGGGGGCGGCTCAGGGGATTGGTGGGTCGAGAAGCCAGGAGATTAGCCCAGCTCGACCTATATGGTTTAGGAGGGGGTGGGGCCTGGAGGGGCACAGGAGCCTTGACTGGGAAGGAGCAAGATTGCTGCCATAAGCCGCTGGAGAGAAGTGAAATAGGTCAGGGGCATCCGGCACCCCAGTGAGGCCCATCCCCCAGGCATCTGGTGCTGCCCCCTGAACCCACCCCATCAGCCACTTCATGAGGCTGCACTGTGGGGCTGGCAGGGGAAGGTGGGCCTGGGAACAGCCTGTGGGGCTGGGAAGAGCTCTCCTGGTCCAGGCGAAGTGAAGGCTTGCATGACCCGGGGCTGAGCAGAGGGGCACCCCATTTCCCTGCAGGGAGGGGACCAGCCCCCCACGTGTCCAGGGCAGCCACAGCAGGGAGCAGCCTGCAGGAACTGGGAGGAGAGCGATGGACATGCTGGGGTGTCAGGCTGGAGGGGACCCCAAAGCCCAGCCCCCTTCGCAGGGAGATCAGGAGAGCTGAGGTGTGGGGGTGAGGGGGAAGAAGCATCATCCCCAGTTGTGATGCCCTGGGAGGTCTCCTCCCCAGGCAGAGCCCGGAGCTGCGCCCCAGAGAGGTCCCTTCCCACCAAATGGCTGCAAAGATGAGATCTTTTCTCCCCACGTTCCAGTGGGAAACGGGCGTGTGGGTCCAGCCGGGCGGGCGGGCGCGGCGGGAGGTGGGGGGCAGGGTGTGACATGTGGCTCACTGAGGTCTGGGGCCCTGAGGTTCAATGGGTTGGATCGGGGGAGGGGAGAGCAGGGAGTCTGGACTCCTGGGTTCTGTTCCCAGCTCTGGGATGGGAATGGGTTCTGGTGGCTGGAGCAGGGGAGCTGGGAGTCAGGACTCCTGGGTTCTGTTTCTGACAGCCATTGATGCTCTGTGTCTCAATGTCCCCACTGCTGACATAAGGATGAAGCCACCTTTCAGGATGGAGGCTTAGTGGCTATTTATCAAGCATTTGGCAAGGAGCGGAGCTTCGGCAGTCGTGCTCCCGCTGCTGGCTGGAGCAATGTGCGTGTCTATGGGGGGCAGTGGTTTGGGGGACCCCATGGCACTGCATAAGGTGTAAGGAGGCCTGGCTCCTGTGCAAAGGCAGTATTTCCGTTCCAGCCAAAGGACAGGGCAGGGACTGTGGCCTGGGCCCACGAAGGGTGGGCCGAGGGGGAGGGGCTGAGAGCTCCCAGGTCCAGGCCTGGGGTGGGGGAGGCTTGCAGCCGTGTGGGCACCCGCACAGTTGGTCATGTCCTTGTGCCATGGGCAGCTGGGCAATGAGTGACAGAGACCCCAGGGCTCTGGCGGCTGGGAGGTGGCACACTGGCAGTGCCAGGGAGGGGATCCCCTGCTTTGTTGGGTGCCTGGCACATGCCGTGATACCTGGTCTGGACAGGGTTGCGGGAGCTGTCTGTGTGGGGCTGGCCAGTGCTGGGGGCTGGGGAGGCAATTGTGGGCATAGTTGGGGCCCCCACTCCCTGTTATGGGTCTTGGGGGGGGGGATTGGCATGCTTGTCCTTCCCTGGAAACTCTCCCCACAACTCCTCAGAGTGAACAATTTCCACCGTGGGGCAGCGGCTGGGCACACCCAAAGGGGGAGGCCCAGGGCAGATGTGATACCCACTGATCTCAGCCCAGTCTCTAAGCCCACAGAGGGCATGGTAGGGTGCGGGGGGGGGATGCTGCCCCCTAGGAAAGGAAGGGCTGGAGCCTGGTCCCAGGTGGCAGCACTGGGATCTCTGGGCCACCTGCCAATCAGATGCTGCTTGGATCATGCTGTGCACTGAGCTGGGGGCACCCGAGTCTTGCCACTGCCTGGGTCCTGCTCATCCTGCGCCCGTCAGTGGGCACATGGGGGCCAGGCCCTTCCTGCCTGCATGTCTCCACTGACCTCCACCCTTCCCTGAGCCCCTGAGGCCAGAGCAGCGCTGGAGCCACGGGGCCCTTGGCTGGGGTGAGACTGAGCTGGCTCCTGGCAACGGGGGCGACTCTCGAGGGCCTGGCATGGCCAGGCTGCAGCATCGAGCAGTGCGGCAATGGCTGTGTGCCGGCCTCTGGCCGGTTTAGCTTGGTCTCTTTGATCAGACACTGCCCGACCCTTGTGAGCGCCGGCTGGAGCTGGCTGGCCGGGGAAGTGACTTGTCAGACAATGCTCCAGCTGGGGAAAGCGAGAGATGGTTGGGCTGCTGCTTTTCTGTCACTGAAACGCCCCCAATTTTGTCTGGACCTCTCCCCAGGGCCTCGCTGGTGTCTGGAGAGAGCAGACACTGGGGAATCCCAATGTCCCCGGGATGCAGCGCTGGGCGGCGCTCACCACCCTTGTGTGTGTGTACGGCGGGGGCCGGCCAGCATGTCAGCCCATCCCTGACCCTCCAGCTTGGCCGGTGCCCAACAGAACCAGGCTGGTCCATGCCTGGCAGGCACCTCCTGGCAGCCGCACAGCCTCCATGTCTTGCCTTCCCACCAGCCCCCCAGGGCAGCACCGCCCTGACTGGCCTTTGCCATTCGCTGAGTGCTGGTCCCCCTGCAGCACCTCCTGCCCCTTACTGAGCAGCCCCTCCCCATGGAAGGGGCTCCCCCCTCCCCATGCTCCCCCTAACCTCCATCCCCTGGCTCAGCTGGGACCCGGGCAAGCCCAGTTGCCTCTGTGGCCCAGGCTGCCCGGGGGGGCAATTGGTTACCGAGGCCTGTTTGCCCCCCTGTGTCCAGCCCCCCCCATTCTGTCTGCTGTGCCCATAGCACTGGCAGGAGAATTCTGCTCTTCCACTGCCATTCTCAGGCCTGGGGTTTGTGTCTGTGCCACCCTAGCAGCTGGCGCTGTGCGGGGCGCTGACAGAGGGGGCTGCGCCCTGGAAAGGGGGGTTAAGCAGCTCACAGATGCGATAACATTCAGCCACTGCTGACCCCAGCTGGCTTTGAACCGGTGCCTCAAGGGTACAGGCTCTGCAGTCTGGGCCCAATCCCAGTCTGGGTGCCCTGTGCCAGCCTGCTGGCAGGGGGCTGGCATTGAAGGAGCGATGCAGTGCCCCACCAGTAATGTAACAGTCACCAGCATAAGACTCACGCAGTCAGCAGATTCTGGCCTTTCTCTGTGCCTCAGTTTCCCAACCAGTGGCCTGAGGATGCTGCTGCATGCCCCCCATGAAGCGATGCTCAGCTGCTGGCTCAGCACTAGGCACTAAGAGCCATGGGAGCCAGCTCTCCCAGAGGGAGCGGGTCCTGGGCCTACCCTGTGGGGACCTGGGTGTGGGGTCAGCTCTGATCCCTGGCTCCCGGCCACCATGGTCCCAACCAAAGGAAAGGCCAGGGCAGGGGTTGTGCTGCTGCTCTGAGGGGCCCGGGACCCGGGATTCGGGACAATTGTACCCTTTTCCGCTGCCACCCTCCTGCCGCCCGTGCCCCCCCAGCTTTCGCCATCACAAAGCTACAGCCTCGCTCCCCCTTGCCGCGTCTCCTTCCCCCCGGCGTGGCCTGGCCGCTCATCGCCCTCCCGTAGGATGTGGAACAGATGGACCCCCTTGATTTCCCTGGGCTCCCGGATACTGGTGCTGCATCCCTCACCAGCCCCAGGTCCACGCCTCCGCCTGGCACCAGCCAGCCAGGCACTGGGTGGGGAATGGACCTTCCACCCCCGGCTGCTGGGTCTGGGTCCTGTGAAGTGTCCTGGCTGTGAGGAGCTTGTCCCAGGATCCAGACCCCATCTCCCTGCAGCGTGATGGGGAGAGAGAGGCTTAGGCAGGGCACCGGGGGCACAGGGGCCCTACTGAACCGAAGGCGGGGGGTCACAGGTGCCATGCACAGGGTGGGATCAGGGGGTCATGAAGTCATTCCTGGGTGGTGCTGGGGGTCCCCCTCGCTGTGCCCCCAACTACCTCTGCCTTGCACCCCTGGAATGAGGGGTCCCCTTTGTTCATGGGGAGCATGGCCATGGGGGTGAGGGTTGGTTGAGGGGGCTGGTTGGGAACCAGCTCTGGGGGAGTTAGCTGCGGAGTTTTGGGTTTTGGCCGAGTTTTGGAGCTGGAAGGGGGATATTGGGCCGGTATCCTGGTCTCTGAACTTAGCCCAATTCACCGAGCTCTTGCCCATCCCAGTGTCTTGCTGACACCTGGAAGCCAAAATAACCCTTCGCGTCCCAGCCCAGATCCTGCCCGCAGGGCCTGGCCTAGGTGCAGGTATTTACACCTCTGCTCCACTCCAGAGTCAGGGCTGTGCGCCAGCCAGGGGCTGATCCCTGGTGTCCAGGAGGAAACTGCCCCCAGGCTGCACAGTGCTGGGCTGGGCTGCAGGGGGTGCTGCGCTGTATAGGGCACAGGCAGGGTGCTGTGGGGGGTGTAGGTAGTGTGCTGGGGGGTGCTGTGTGTGGGGGGTCTGTGCTGTGGGGGGCACTGGGGGGATTGTGCTGTGGGGGGCACAGGCAGGGTGCTGGGGGGGGTCTGTGCTGTGGGGGGCACAGGCAGGGTGCTGTGGGGGGGGTCCTGTGCTGTGGGGGGCACTGTAGGGGTTTGGACTGTGGGGGGCTGTGCTGTGCTGTGGGGGGCACAGGCAGGATACTGGGGGGGTCTGTGTTGTGGGGGGCACAGGCAGGGCACTGGGGGGGTCTGTGCTGTGGGGGGACTGTGCTGTGTGGGTCACTGGGGGGAGTCTGTGTTGTGCGGGGCACAGGCAGGGCACTGGGGGGGCTGTACTGTGGGGGGACTGTGTGTGGGGGTCTGTGTTGTGTGGGGCTCTTGGGGGGGTCTGTGCTGTGGGGGGCACAGGCAGGGTTCCTCCTGGCTCGTTAATGGTTCTTGCTCCTCTGGCTCGGGGGCAGGGGCGGCGCTGGTGGAGCCGGTCTCGCCAGTGGGCTGTGTGGGGTGGAGCAGGGGGTGGTTGGGGGATCTGAGACACCCTCCCCCCCGTAACTCAACCGTGCTGTTAATCTCCCCCCAGCCTGGCCAGGCCTGTGACTGTGGGTAGCTGCCAGCTGCATGGGCTGGGGGTGCCCTTGATGCCATCCCGGGACTCTGCTGTCCCCCTGCTTGCAGAGGGCACCTGGGGCTGGGAGGGGGGTTACACCCCTGGGGTCTGGAGTGGGAGGGTTCAGGGCCTTAGGTGTGGGGGAGGTCTCTTTAACCCCTCCAGCGCTGGTGCAGCCAAGTCCTGAGCTGGGCCTGCCCAGCCCAGCGCTGTGCCCGGCAATGGTCTGGTCTGAGTCCAGCAAGGTACCCCCCTTCTGCCAGGGGCCCCCAGCCCCTCAGAGACTCTCATGGTACTGCATGGGGTAGGCCAGGGTGGGACCCAACATGTCTGGGGGGAGGGTCACAGAGTGGGGGGCTGGCAGGAGAGTCTGTGGGGGATGTCCTTGGGGTGTAACCTGCCAGAGCTGGAGTCAGTGAATCTGCCCCCCCATGTGTCTGAGGCTAGTGTGGGGCTGGCAGGGCCTAAGACTGCATGGGAAGGACAGACGTGGAGGGGGCTGATGACCTAGGTGGCCCCCGCCCGGTGGGTGCCTGCCGGGGGCATCACCATGGGGCCATTGTCTCCATGGTGATCCACATGGGAACCCCCACTCAGCCCCCCCCATCTGGTGCCAGAGGATCCGGCTGCAGCCATGTCCCTGTGACCCCTCCAGAGATGGGGGAGAGCACCGGAGGGGGCCTTTTTCTCCAGCACAGAGGCACAAAGGTGGGGAGGGCGAGGACAGGGCGGGGCGGGGGCAGCCGGGCACAAAGAGGCTCGGGGCACTGGGTCGGAAAGCGGAAGAATGAGCCGGGTACTAGAGAATGGGGCAGCTCCCCCTCCCCTCCCCCTCCGGCCTTCCTGCCCTGCCAGCCCCACAGCACCTCCCCCAGCTCCCCATCCTCAGCCCCTGCCTCCCCTTCGGCTCCCCATCTGTCACCTTCCCCCGCTCACCCCAGAGCCCCTTCCCCAGCTCCCCATGGGCCCCCCAGTTCCTTGCCACCCCTTCAGCCTCCCCCTCCCCCAGCTGCCTCCCCCCAAGGCTGAGCGTCCGGGGAAGGGGGCGTTTGTCTCTTGAGTCAGAGAGAAGAGAACCGAGAGTGAGGAACAAAAGCCTCCCCTGCATAGCTGGCGCTTTCCTGCTGCCTCCATGGCAACCCAGCGTGGCCAGCCAGAGCCACGGCCGCCGGACAGGGGCTGGGCATGTGGGGGGCCAAGGGCAGTGGGGCGCACTCCCATTCCCTCGCCTTGTCTGCCCGCATCCCTGGGGCTGTGTCTCAGAGGGGCTGGGGCTGGCAGCTGCTTGGCAGTGGGGGGCTGGCAGCACCAGTTGCTGGGCCATAGGGGGCTGGCAGGGCCCCCATGGGGCAGGTTAGATGGCTGAGCTGGAAGGTTGGGGGGCTTGAGCACTGGCCCCGGACACTTGGGTTCAAATTCCGCTGGGCTGGCATGTGGAGCGACGTTGGGTTTGTGCGTGTTCCCCAAACGGCCGTGGGATCACAGAGGTGGGACTGGAGGGGCCGTGGGGGTCACCGAGCCCAGCAGCCTGCACTGAGGCAGGGCCAAGGAAACCTCCATCACCCTGGCAGGCCTTTGTCCAGCCTGGGCTCAGCCCCCCATGACGGGGATCCCACAGCCTCCCTGGGTGTGACTGCCCTGGCAGGGTGTTTTCCTCCACTCCAGCCTAAACCGGCCTTGCTGCAATTTACACCCATGCTTCTTGTCCTGGCCCCAGCAGTGAGGGAGACAGCATAGCAGCAAAGCTGGGAGCAGGGGCAGGGCCGGGCTAGCAGGGGACTGCGGGTCGGGAGCGAGGGGCACTGGCAGAACTGGCGGGGGGGGGCAGGACTGGGCTAGCAGGGGGCTGCGGGTCAGGAGTGAGGGGCACGGGCAGAGCTGGCGGGGGCAGAGCTGGGCTAGCAGGGGACTGCGGGTTGGGAGTGAGGGGCACCGGCTGAGCTGGGTAGGCAGGGCTGGGCTAGCAGGGGCTGCGGATCGAGAGTGAGGGGCACTGGCAGAGCTGGCGGGGGCAGAGCTGGGCTAGCAGGGGCTGCGGGTCGGGACTGAGGGGCACCGGCAGGGCTGGGATGGACAGGGAGTTAGGGGGACCCTTGTGTGTGCCCAGCCCTTGTCTCTAGCTGGGATCGGGCTGTTCCAAACCCCTGTGGACTCAGCCCAGCTGTCCACTGAACCCATGTGTGCTGGGCAGCCGAGCAGACGCCTGGTGTCACTGTAGCCGAAGGGGAAGCTCCGTGAGGCTGCGCAGACCCAGCGAGTGGCTGGGCCCTGCCTGGCACTGGAGCTGCCCAGACAGGGCAATTGGGCACTGCGCTGGGGGGATTCCCAGGGAGCCAGCGCAGGGACACGGCCCTGGCGTCAGACCCAGCGGGAGAAGATGAGGGGTGCAGGGATGTGGCATCACCCCACTGTCCAGCCAGGCCCAGCCTTGGCCCAGCAGAACCTTCTGTCTCTGGGCTGCTGGTCCCGCTCCAGGGCAGGCTGGTACCATCCCTGCTCTGTTCGCTGGACCTTGCGTGTGACGAGCTCGCTGGGGCTCAGTGCAGGCCAGTGTCCCCACAGAAACCAGTGACCACAGTTGGGGCCTCTGCCTGGGCCACTGAGTGGGGGCTGCCCAGGGAGGAACCGGGTTACGGGCTGAGTCCCGGCCCTGGGCCGTGAGCCTGCAAGCTCTGCCCCGGGGTTGGGAGTAGGAAGGGGAGGCTGGGCTATGCCCCCCATGGCTCTGAGAGCCCCTCAGCCTGGGCTGTCCTCGCCAGGCCCTGTTCCCCGGCCTGACGGAGGGAAGGACCCTAGCACGGCGCCCCCAGGGAGCAGGGGGAGATGGGGCACTGCCTGGTGCCAGCCCTGCCCTCTGCCCCTGCAGCGGCAGGAGGAGGAGTCCCCAGCCTGGGCCCTGCTGAGCCCGGGCCCTGCCTGTGGGCGCAGGGGAGATGCGCTGGCAGTTGCCATGGCAGCCGTGGTCCTTTGTCAAACAATGAATAGAGTTGGGAAACCAGGCATATTTCAGGAGGGTCTGCGAGAGCCAGCTCCCCCCACCTCCAGCCCTGCCGGTGCCCCTCACTCCTGAGCCTCAGCCCCCTGCCAGCCCAGCCCTGGGCTCCCCACACACACAGCTCGGTCGGTGCTCCTCACTCCCGACCCGCAGCCCTTGCTATCCCCAGCCCAGGGAGGCCACCTGGTGCGGAGTGTGAAAAGGCCCCTGTGCCCAGGAGGGTTTGTCAGCCCCCGCCCCAGGTATCCGAGGCATCCGCACTCCAGCCCAAGAGCCCTTCAGCGTCCTGGGCCCCGTGTTTGCTGAGCTAACAGCTGCCTGCTCCGGGGCGTGGGGTGTGTGTGGGGGGGCTCAGCCCAGGAATGTCCCGTCTGGGAGGAGAGGGAGGCAGGTGGGAAGGGACTGGTGGGAGGGGATCAGCTTGCTGGGGCAGGAGAATTGGGGGCCTGGATGGGGGGCCCTGAGGCTGGGGGAGCGAATTCCAAGATAGACATAGCTGAGACAGACATGGGCTGGAGGCTGGGCACTCAGTAAATGTCTCCTGCAGGGGAGCTGTGACACGGCCGCTCCGCCCCCCATGCTCTGTAGGTCGTGGGGGGGGGGGAGCGAGGGCACAGGCTCCCTGCGCGTGGCCTCCCCGCTGGTCAGGCGGGGCCATTGTGGGGCCAACCGGCCCCTCCTCATTCTCTGCGGCCGCGTGGTGGGGGGCGATGATCTTTGACCTCCTTGGTGAGGTCACAACCCTGGGGCCCCCTCGTGTTGTGTTTGGTTCCTTGCAGCTTTGGAAACAGGACCCGTAGACTGTGCCAGGGCCTCAAACCCTCCCCCTTAAGCTCCGTCTTCACAGCTGCAGGGCCCCTCTCACATACATCCAGGCTCCACCCCAGACGGGCAGAAAGATTCTGCGGAACTGACCGACAGTGAAACAGCCAGGCCCGGACTGCACATGTCACCATTAGGCTTCAGAATGAATGCCCGGCAGCGGTGAATGAGAGCCGTTCATATCGCCCTGAGACGGGTGTTTGGGCAGTCAGGCAGCACCACACAGACGTGTAACACTGCTCTCCAGGCTCTGAGCTGTGTGCATGCCACCTCAGCTCCTCGCCCTGCCCTGGGGCGTCTGTTAACCCCCTGGCTCAGCCACCCCCCGGCTCAGCCCCCCACTCAGCCCCCTTGGCTCAGCCCTTCCCCCCCAGCTCAGTTCATGGTGCTGGAGCCTCGCCTTGTGGCCCTACCGTGAGGTGTCATAGTTCTCAGCAGTGGCTCCTTGCGCAGGTGACGTGGTGCTGCTGAGCTGCAGCCACCTCGGGGGGAGGAACGCACGTGGGGGGGGGGGTGGACACTGGCACCAGGGCGAAGTCCCCATGCCTAAGACAGGTGCCTTCAGAGTTTTGCAGTCTGGGCGGAGTACGGGGCTGGGAGTCAGAGAACCATAGATGATCCGGGTGGGAAGAGACCTCAGGAGGTCATCTAGTCCCACCCCCTGCACAAAGCAGGACCAACCCCAACTAAATCTTCCTAGCCAGGGCTTTGTCAAGCTGGGCCTTAAAAACCTCAAAGGTGGGAGATTCCACCACCTCCTTAGGTAACCCATTCCAGTGCTTCATCACCCTCCTAGTGAAATAGTGTTTCCTAATATCCAACTGAGACCTCCCACTCTGCAACTTGAGACCATTACTCCTTGTTCTGTCATCTGCCACCACTGAGAACAGCCTAGCTCCATCCTCTTTGGAACCCCCCTTCAGGTAGTTGAAGGCTGCTCTCAAATCCCCCCTCACTCTTCTCTTCTGCAGACTAAACAACCCCATTTCCCTCAGCTGCTCCTTGTAAGTCATGTGCTCCAGCCCCCGAATCATTTTCATTGCCCTCCGCTGGACTCTCTCCAATTTGTCCACATCCCTTTTCAGGACTCATATGGTCTGTTCCTGGCTCTGGGGGGGTTGTGAGGGCTAGTGGTTAGATCAGAACTCCGGCACTGACTTCCTGGGTGTCCTCAGGTGAGTCACTCCCCCATGCTGTGCCTCAGTTTCCCCAGCTGTCTAATGAGGGTGATGCTACTGACCCGCCTTTGCAAAGTGCTTTGAGATTCCTGGCTCTCTCTGGGGTGCAGCCTGGGATCTGGCAGGGGCAGCAGCAGCTTGAGTCTCTTGAGAGCTCCTGGGAGCTGCTCCTGCCCCCTGTGTGGGGGGGGTGTTAACCCTTTCAGGCTGGGCATGGGAGCGAGGCAGCAGCACTCGCGCTCCATATTCTCAGAGTTCAAGGGTCAATTCCCAGAGTAGAAGGCACCAGGGAGGAGCTGGTCAAAGGGACGGCGCCCCTGGGCCCAGGACAGACGGGGCTGGGGGAGACATGACACCTGGCAGGGACCCTCTGCTTGCCCCTCGGAGCAGGGGCCACACAAACAGCAGTGGGGCAGCAACCTCCCCCCCGCTGATGTGTCTCAGGGCCCCAGAGAGGTCTGGGGTGAAGCTCCAGAGAGACGGGTCCTGGAGCCAGCAGCTCCTGTGCTGTGGGGACCTGAGCTGAGAGCCAGCAACCTCGTGTCAGACAGGGACCCCAACAAGCCCGGCACGGGGAACAAGTAAGGGGAGTGATGGGGCCGAGGGCAGGCTGCACAACCCCCTCCCTCCCCGTCAAACTGCACAGCCCCCTCCCCATCACACTGCACAACCCCTCCTGTCTCCTCCCCATCACACTGTACAACCCCCTCCCCATCACATTGCACAGCCTCCTCCCTGTCACACTGCACAGCCCCCTCCCCTCCCCCATTACACTGCACAGCCCCTCCCCCATCACACTGGGACCCTCCAGCGCGGGGCTGTGACAAGTCAATCTCCAGTGTGGTGTTGAGCCACCAGGGAAGCCAGTGGCAGGCGACAGCCGGGGGCTCCGGGACGTGTGGGGGAGGGGGCTCATGTGGGGGTGTCAGGAGCATTAGGCTTTGGGCTCCCTCCCCAGCTCTGCCAGTGCCCCTCAGTCCTGACCCGCAGCCCGCTGCTAGCCCAGCCCTGGGGCCTTTCTGGGAGACTCAGGACCTGTCAAAGCCTGTCCCCGAGGCAGGAGGAGCCCCAGCCCCGCACGCGACATTCACGCCATGCCCTCCTCTCTCGCAGACGGCGTGCACAGCGTGGCGGCCCAGTGCACCCTGCGGGTGACCATCATCACGGATGAGATGCTGACCAACAGCATCACGCTGCGCCTGGAGAACATGTCCCAGGAGCGGTTCCTGTCGCCCCTGCTGGCGCTTTTCCTGCAGGGGGTGGCGGCCGTGCTCTCGGCCCCCCGCCACCACGTGGTGCTCTTCAACATCCAGAATGACACGGACGTGCCGGCCGCCCACATCCTCAACGTCAGTCTGTCGGTGCTGCTGCCAGGCGGGGCCCGCGGGGGGCGCTACGTCCCCTCCCAGGACCTGCAGGAGCGGCTCTACCTCAACCGCACGCTGCTGGCCGCCATCTCCGAGCAGCGGGTGCTGCCCTTCGACGACAACATCTGCCTGCGGGAGCCCTGCGAGAACTACATGCGCTGTGTCTCCGTCCTGCGCTTCGACAGCTCCGCGCCCTTCCTGGCCTCCGCCACCGTCCTCTTCCGGCCCATCCACCCCGTCGGCGGCCTGCGGTGCCGCTGCCCCGCCGGCTTCACCGGCCACTACTGCGAGAGCGAGATCGACCTGTGCCCCTCCAGCCCCTGCGGCCGCAACGGGCGCTGCCACAGCCGGGAGGGCGGCTACACCTGCCACTGCCACGCTGGCTTCACCGGTGAGCGGGGCAGGGCTCCTCTGTCTGTCCCCACACACGCCTCTGTCTGTCTGTCCGGCCCCGGCTGTGCCCCCTCCGGTCAGCCGCATCCATACCCCTCTCCGTACTCCCGTCTGGCCAGCTGCATCCGTACCCCCCTCCGTACCCCCGTCCGGCCATCCCAGCCATACCCCCGTCCGGCCAGACGCATCCGTATCCCCCTCCATACCCCCGTCCAGCCAGCCGCATCCGTACCCCCCTCCGTACCCCCGTCCGGCCATCCCAGCCATACCCCCATCCGGCCAGCCGCATCCGTACCCCCGTCTGGCCAGCCGCATCCGTACCCCCCTCCGTACCCCCGTCTGGCCATCCCATCTGTACCCCCCTCCGGCCATCCCATCTGTACCCCCGTCCGGCCAGCTGCATTCGTACCCCCATCTGGCCAGCCACATCACTACACCGCTCCATATCCCCGTCCGGCCATCTCATCCATACCCCGCTCTGTACCCCCGTCCAGCCATCCCATCCGTACTCCCGTCTGGCCATCCCATCCGTACCCCCGTCCAGCCAGCCACATCCATACCCCCCTCAGTATCCCCGTCCGGCCAGCTGCATCCGTACCCCCGTCCGGCCAGCTGCATCCGTACCCACGTCTGGCCATCCCATTCTGTACCCCCGTCCGGCCAGCCGCATCACCACCCCCCTCCATATCCCTGTCCGGCCATCCCATCCATACCCCTCTCCGTACCCCCATCCGGCCATCCCAGCCGTGCTCCCTCTGACCAGCTTCATCCATACCCCCCTCCATACCCCCGTCCGGCCATCCCATCCGTACCCCCGTCTGGCCAGCCACATCCATACCCCCGTCCAGCCAGCCCCATCCATATCCCCCTCTCCGGCCATCCCTCTCCACCTCCCAGGGCCTGGGCTGGCTGGCTTGGAGGGCTGGGGCATAGTGGGGGCCTTCCACCCAGCCCCCTTCACACACCCAAGACACTAATTCAAGTACAGCCCAGGGCAGTGTTTCATGTCTGTTGGGCATATCTCTGTAGAGCGGGGGGGGAGGGGGAGGCGTGTCCCTGAGGCCCATGGCCCAGGTGGGGTTTCTGCCCCTGCCCCAGCCCTGGAGTGGTTGATCCCCACTCCAGGGGCTGGAGCCAGGGCCAGAGCACTGAGTCTCCGGCCCTGCGGCCTGAGCAGGGGGAGGCTGGAGGGGGGACGTGCCCAGGCAGTGACCGGCTGGGCTGGCTCAGCACTTGGCTGGGCTCTGTTGCCCAGGGCGGGGCTCCTGGGGGGCTTGTGGCCTGGCTGGGAGGGCTGCTCAGCACCACGGACGGGGCAGCCAGGCCCAGAGCTAGGAGGGACCCCTGGGAACCTTGGCCGTGCGGTGAGAGGGAGCTATGCGCTCCCCAGCGAGCGCTGCCTAGCGATGGCGGGGGGTTGGGGGGGGCTCTCAGCGGCTGCCCTGGGATCGGGGCCCATGGGGCCAACTGCACCCAGTGGCTTATTGCTTGGGGAGTCCCTGGTAGCTGGTGGCACTGAGCCAGGGGGCCTGGTCAAGGGGAGCAGCACCCCTCACCCCATGTGCTGCATCACCCTGGGGCCCAAGCTGGGTCATACAGATCCCAGCGCCAGCCTGGGGTCCCCTCTGGAGGCGGGGGAGGGGACAGGGTTTCTTTCGGGGAGGGGGGGAGTGTCAGTTTCCCTGGAAACTGAAGCTGGACATTGGGGCGGGACGCGGAGGGGCTGGGGATGGGGATCCTTCCCGAAATCCTCTGGGGAGGGAGGCGTGGGGGGGCTGATAGGGGAGGGAGAAGAGCAAATTTGATGCCATAAGGGGCTGTGACAAGAGGGTGAAATGTGGGGGGTGTCTGGCTTTGGGGGTGTCTGGTGTTGGGGCGCTGAGGGGCAGGTTATGAGGCATTCAGCACAGTGCTCTGGCTGCCCCCAAAGTCCTGCCCCTTGGTGACCCCAAGTTCACCCCGCCCCCAAGGGCTCCCTCCCCCTGCCTGACTCCCCAGGGAGCCCTGCCTAGGGAGTCCTGGCTTCCTGTACCAGCGGGTGAACCCCCAAACCATTGCCCTGCACACAGACACCCCTAGCCCAGCCCAGAAAAACCTCCCAGAGACCCTCCCTCCCCTCAGACATGCTCCACAGCTGCCAGCCCCCCATCCCTGTGCACCCTGGCAGCTAGTGACCTCCAAACCCAGCAGTGGATAACTGCTTGGCGTGCCCCTGTGATACCCACTGCAGACCCAGGACCCCGGTAAACCAGGCCTGGCACCTCTCAGTGTCCCTGCACTGCCTGCCCCCAAGCCCTGCCCCAGGAGGATGCCAGCACTACAAGTCGGGTGTCAGTAAAGCCTCCCCCCATCACCTGGGATGGACACGGGGATGCGGGGACTAGTGGTTAGAATACATGAATGCAGGAAGGACTCCTGGGTTCTGGCCCAAGTTCTGGGAGAGACATGGGGGGTCTGGGGTTTCAGCAGTACGGGCTGGGAGCCAGAATTCCTGGGTTCTATTCCCAGCTCTGGGAGGGGAGTGGGGTCGGATTGGGATTCCTGAGTTCTCTCCCTGGCTGTGACACAAATTCTCTTTTTAGTCCTTAGCCCTACTCTGTGCCTCAGTTTCCCCAAGTGTAGACAGGGTGATGGCGCTGAAGGGAATGTGACCCGGGACTGTAGAAAGCTGTGAGCTCCCTGGCAATGGAGAATTCCCCTCCCACACTGGGACAATGAAGAATCCCCACTGGGCCCCCAATGAGAAGGATCCCAGTGGGAGTTGCTGGGTGCTGAGCACTTCTGAACGCCTGCCCCAGTGTTTGCGGAGACCTGGGCACAGGCTGGGGGGGCTCATTCTGAAGGGCTCCCTGTGCCCCCTGCGATCCATGCCAGTGTTCCTGGGGCGCTGCTGTGAAACCTTTTACTGTCAGTGGGGAAGAAACCAAACAGCAGGTTCCCCCTCCTGCTGCCCTGCTGGGAAACCCTGAAGACAGCAAGCAGGGGGGGACCCTGGCCAAGCCGAGGGGCCCTCTGGGAGCTGGCCTGTGCAGGAAGTTAGAAAGCAGGAGCTGGGATGGTGGTGGTGGTGTGTGTGTTGGAATAATGCAGCAGGGCGAAGTGCCTCTCAGTTGCGGTGCTAAAAGGCCAGGGGTCACTTCCCAGCGTGCCAGTTCCTTGCCTGCCCCGGACACAGGGATGGTCTCTGCGTGGCACATGAATGGTCCCGCACTGCGTGGTCCCAGCTGCAGCCCTGGCTCTGTGAGGGACGTCTGCCCTGGGGCGCGTCTCGCAATTGCTTGTTCAAAATCTCTGTCCTGGACAGCCAGAGTCATAGCAAAGAAACCAATCCTGCCCCCCCGGCCCCGGCTCGACCCGGCATACGGCCTGCCTGTCCTGCGCATCGCCAAACAGGCATTAGTGCCGCGCCGAAGCCGTCGCCTTGCACATTAGTTTGTATTAGCTGCAGCTGAAAGGTTTAATCTGTTTCTTGGTGATTCCTGGCGCCTCTTCCCCTAGAAACAGCCGTAAATCTAGAACTTCCCAAGGCCCCAGCTCCTGGGTCCGGCCATTCGTGTTATTGATCCTGGGTGGGAGCCGGTCTGTGAACATGCAGGGTTGTTGTCGTGGGGTGTGTGGTGGGAGCCGGCCTGTGAACACGCGGGGTTGTTGTCGTGGAGTGTGAGCCGGCCTGTGAACACGCGGGGTTGTTGTCGTGTGGTGTGAGCCGGCCTGTGTACACGCGGGGTTGTTGTCGTGGGGTGTGTGGTGGGAGCCGGCCCGTGAACACGCGGGGTTGTTGTCGTGGGGTGTGTGGTGGGAGCCGGCCTGTGTACACGCGGGGTTGTTGTCGTGGGGTGTGTGGTGGGAGCCGGCCCGTGAACACGCGGGGTTGTTGTCGTGGGGTGTGTGGTGGGAGCCGGCCTGTGAACACGCAGGGTTGTTGTCGTGGGGTGTGTAGTGGGAGCCGGCCTGTGTAATTGGGAGGGCTTGGCCAGGGGTGCTGTCTGGTGCAGGGTGATTAGCTCCTGGGGGCTGGGTGCAGCAGAGTGCTGTGCCCGTGGCTCCCAGTGCCAGCCAGGGACCAGCAGCTCGTGCCCTGGGGTGGGGGGTCCCCGGCACTGCCCCGACGGCTGCCCTTGCCTGCAGGAGAGCACTGTGAGGTGAATGCCCACCTAGGCCGCTGCACGCCGGGCGTCTGCAAGAACGGGGGCACCTGCACCAACCTGCTGGTCGGGGGCTTCAAGTGTGACTGCCCCTCGGGGGACTACGAGAAGCCCTACTGCGAGATGAGCAGCCGCAGTTTCCCCGCCCGCTCCTTCGTCACCTTCCCGGGCCTGCGCCAGCGCTTCCACTTCACCGCCACCCTCACGTGAGTGCCGGGGGCACCTCCTCCGGGGGGCATTGCCCTCATGTCCGTGCTGGGGGGGCTGGACGACTGGCACTTCCTCCGGGGGGGCCTCACCCTCACGTGAGTGCCCAGGGGCACCTTATCTGGGGGGCATCACCTTCATGACAGTGCTGGGGGGCACCTCCTCCGGGGGGGCATCACCCTCACGTGAGTGCCAGGGGGCACCTCCTCCGGGGGCATCACCCTCATGTCAGTGCTGGGGGAGCACCGGTGGGGGGGCTGGGAGACTGGCACCTCCTCCGGGGGGCATCGCCCTCATTTGAGTGCTGGCCCCGGGGTGGGAAGCCGTTGCCCGCGTATCAATAGCACTCTGGGCCCAGGGGTTCTGCGGAGCTGGGGCTGAGGTGGGTCCCCAGCTCGTCCTCTGTGTTGTCAGTGAATCGGACAGTCCACTCAACCCCCCCCCCCCCGCCACCCACTCAGCACCTCCCCGCCCACAAGCCTGGCCTTCCCAGCTCCTCCCCTCCCCGCCTGTGTAGGGCAGAGAGAATCCCCAGAACAGATCCTCCCCTAAGGGGCTTCTCTGTCCCAACCACACGCCTGTCCCTGTCGGCTTCCCCGGCCCTTACTTTAAAAACTGCTCCACTTGACAGCCAGCAGCCTGGGTCCATGTGGTTTAGGCAGAGCCCATCCTTGTGGTATAGGCCCCTCCTTTCCCAGTCATAAACCGAACCCCCCCATCCCTACACCTGTGGTTCCCTGCCAGGGGGATGTGTACCCCCGGGATACGCAGAGGTCTTCCGTGGGTATACCAACTCCTCTAGAGATTTGCCTCGTTTGACAGCAGGCTCCATAGAAAGCACTAGTGCAGTCAGCACAGACTGAAATGTCATCCAGACGACGCTGGTACTGCTCTATGCTCTACACACTGACTGGAAGGCAAGATTTAGATTCCAGCTAATTTATTTTATAATTACATGGTAAAAAGGAGAACGTCATCCATGTTTCAGTCCTAGTGGCTGTGACACTTTTGTATTGTCATATCTGAGTTTGTAAGCAGGTCATTGTGAAGTGAGCTGTAAGATGGGGAACACAAGACAGATCAGGCTCCTGAGAGGGGTTCAGCAGTCTGGGAAGGTTGAGAGCCCCTGGTCTCCACCATCAGCTCATCCCCACATTGAGGCCCCGCAGCTCTGCCCATCTTCCTGGCCTTGCGCATGGAACTGAAGCATTTCAGAGACTGCTCCCAGGGAGTCCTGGACTTTAACCTCTTCCCTAGCAGCCTCCAGGACGTCTCTCCTGCCTTTCCCTATGTCACTGGTACCTACAGGTACCACACCCACCGGCTCCTCCTCAGCACTGCCAACCGGGCTGTCTAGATGTCTCATGAGTTCCACTACTTTCATGCCAGGCAGCAATTCACCCTGCAGGTCTCCCGCTCATCACAGCCCAGCTTTCTGTATCTCTCACACTCATATCCCCCGCTGCTGTTCCCTGGCTCCTCCATAATGGGGGCCGCTCCCCGGAGGGGTATCCTTGGTACCGCCACATCCTCTGAAAGGAGAGTCCCAACCTGGTATCATTTGCTTCTGCTCCAGGGTACTGGGCATGATGGACCATTGGGCGGACCCACAATGGCAGCTCTTATTTGGGGGTGCCAGCCTTGCCCCAGCCCCTGCCACAGCAGATCCCCTGGGGATTGGGGTCTGGCAGGTGGACACAAAATGGCATCTTTGTTCCAAAGCCCGGGGCTCTCCCCTCCCCTACTCCAGAAGGGCCCATTGTTTTCCAGTAGGACACACGGGGGTCTTCCTTCATTGGTCCTCCCCGACCCTGACCCCGGAGCCCCCTCCATTCACTCCAGGGCCTGTCTGGCTGGATGTGGTGGGGGGGCTGGCTGCCAGTGGGGTGGGGTGTCTGCCCCCGGGTGCCTTCCTGCAAGCTTGCCAGCAGCCCTCACCTAGGCCTGGCCTCCCAGAGGATCCACATGGCTGGGGATGGGGCTGGAACAGCTGCTTCCCCCTGTCTCCAGCCTCGCCGCCCAGCCCTGCCCTGCCCCACTCTCCCCCCAGCTAAGGCAGAGCAGGACGGGCAGGGTTTGGGGATGGGAAGGATTATCCCAAGGAGCGATAAGATCACAACCCTCATCAATGGGCCTGGGTCCCCTCCCCATAATCCCGCCAGTGCTAGCCATTGTCAGCCTAGCACAAAGGCCCAGCCAGCCACAGCCTCTGCAGGCAGCCGGGGCCCTTTGTCCCGGGGTGGGAGCCGTCGCAGGGGCTGGGCCTGGCGGGGCCGGGGCTGGGCCATCACCCCATGGGGGGCTGCTGCGCACTGACAGCAGGTAATGAATCGCAGCTGGCATGGGGGGCTGGGGCTAGGCCCATTGTTCAGGCTGGCCAAGGGGATGGCCCCCTCCAGCAACCCCACAGACTGGCAAATTGCTGGGCTGTGCATGCGGGGGGCACCCTCTGCACTGCTGCCCTGGCTGGGGGTGCTGCAGTCAGTGTTAGGGTGGCCAAGGGACAGAACATCCCTGCTGGGAGGGGCCAGCGGGCACCTGCCCATTGCTGGACATGGGGTCAGGCCCTACACAGCAGAGGCACGCCAGGAGGTGGGTGAGGGGCCGGGCCAATGGGCATGTGGTGCTGGATGCACGGGGAGGCGGGGGCAATGGCAGAGCCCTGGGACTCAGGACACCCCACTGCCCTGCTGAGTGACCTTGGCCAGTCACTTCCCCTCGTTGTGCCCCAGTTTCCCCTGCTAGCCTGCGTCTAGTCAGGGTGTAATCTGTTCAGGGCATGGTCTGGTTCACGCTCTGTGCAGTGCAGGGCCCTGAGCTTGGCTGCGAGGTGTTGCCCCAGCACCTGTAATAACATTTGTAGCTGGGCCCCATAGCACCCGGTGTCAGACCCTTCTCCCATCTCAGCTGCCAGGATCCAAATGCAGCCACCTCGGGGGTGGAACCCAGCAGCCGTTGTGAACAGGCAGCCCATAGGCACATCTGGAGCAGGCAGAAGCTTTGGCTGACGCTGATGGGCTTGGTCTGGAATTTGGCTATGAGCCCCCCTGCTGAGCCCCTGCCTACGCCCTGTATAACAGCACCCCCTAGTGCTGCACTGGGGCAGCACTGCCTGCCAGGGGGAGAGCCCCATTTGCAGAGGGACATTCTCTTCCAGAACGGTTAGGGAGCACCCCCCAGTATCCCCAAGTAAGCCTCAGTGCCCCCTGCATCTCCTTGTGCCCCCCAGCCCCAGCACCCCTCGATACCCCCAGACCTCAACAGTCCTCAGTGCCCCTCAGCCCCAGCGCCCCCCAGTCTTCAGCGTGCCCAGCACTCCCCAGTACCCTCCAGCTTTCAGCACTCCTCAGCCCCCAGTCCCCAGCACCCCACAGTGCCCCCAGGAGGCACCTCAGCGCCCCCAGCACCCCTCAGTCCCCAGTACCCCCAGCATCCCATCCCTCAGCACCCCCATCCCTCAGCACCCCTCAGTGCCCCCAGTCCCCAGCACCTGACAGCCCCCAGTGCCCCCAGCCCTTAGTGCTCCCAGCCCAAAATGCCATTAGCCTTCTTGGCAACAAGGGCACACTGTTGACTCATATCCAGCTTCTTGTCCACTGTAACCCCTAGGTCCTTTTCTGCAGAACTGCTGCCTAGTCGCTTGGGCCCTAGTCCGTAGCGGTGCATGGGATTCTTCCATCCTAAGTGCAGGATTTTGCACTTGTCCGTGTTGAACCTCATCAGATTTCTTTTGGCCCAATCCTCCAATTTGTCCAGGGCCCTCTGTATCCTATCCCTACCCTCCAGTGTATCTACGTCTCCTCCCAGTTTAGTGTCATCTGCAAACTTGCTGAGGGTGCAATCCACGCCATCCTCCAGATCATTTATGAAGATATTGAACAAAACTGGCCCCAGGACCGACCCTTGGGGCACTCCACTTGACACCGGCTGCCAACTAGACATGGAGCCATTGATCACTACCCGTTGAGCCCGATGACCTAGCCAGCTTTCTATCCACCTTATCGTCCATTCATCCAGCCCACACTTCTTTAACTTGCTGGCAAGAATACTGTGGGAGACCGTGTCAAAAGCTTTGCTAAAGTCCAGGAATAACATGTCCACTGCTTTCCTCTCATCCACAGAGCAATTATCTCGTCATAGAAGGCAAGACCTGCCCCGCCCCCCAACCAACCCCTGAATTTCCAGCACACCCTGTGGAAGCTGGAACAGCTCCTCGGGGCTGGAGATCAGTGGTGCTTTGTGCGGTTGTCTTGTCTAATGGTTAGAGCAGGGTATGGGTGACTGGGGCTCCTGGGTTCTACCCCAGCTCTGGGTGTGGTGAGGAGTGGGATGTCATAGTTAAAAGTAGGCAGGAGGGGGGAAGTCAGGACTCTTGGGTTCTGTTGCTGACTCCCTTTGTGCTCTTGCCCAAGTCACGTCCTGTGCCTCTGTTTCCCCTTCCATTGATAGGGAAATCCTCCATTATTATTGAGTTTCCTATTGTATAACCTCTCTGAGCTCTTAGAGTATTTCACAGTCACCATCACCATCCTGCTCAGGAGGTCAGTAGCATGTTCCCCTACTTTTATTGGTCAAGCATTGACCTTTCTACCTACTGGAGATCCTACGGCACAGATTGATTCATTTCAGATTTTTACTCTATTGGACTCTGCTTGCTTTCCCATACGGTGCCACTCCCCCACCAGCACGACCCGCTCGTATTACCGTGTGCCATTGATTATCATCAGTCCACCAAGTTTCTGGGAATCCTGTTATATCAGCCTCCTCATTTAATACCAGGCACTCCAGTTCACCCATCTTAGTATTCAGACTTCTAGCATTTGTATCCAAGCACTTATAAAATGTGTCCCTGTTTAGCTGTCTGGGGCTTTTTTCATCTGTTTCTCTTCAGCTCCTAACTGTACGTTCATAGAATCCTAGAATCTCAGGGTTGGAAGGGTCCTCAGGAGGTCATCTAGTGCAACCCCCTGCTCAAAGCAGGACCAATCCCCAACTAAATCATCCCACCAGGGCTTTGTCAAGCCTGACCTTAAAAACCTCTAAGGAAGGAGATTCCACCACCTCCCTAGGTATCAACTTCCGTCCTCTCCTCCTTACTAGGACACAGAGAATCCCCACTAACAGATCCTCCCGTAAGGGACGTCTCTGTCTGAACCATGTGCTCCTCCACACCCCCCAGCAGCCTGGGTCCATTGTGGCTTAGGCAGAGCCCATCCTTCCTGTATCGGCCCCTTCTGTCCCAGTTATTACCCCCCCACCATACACCGTCAGCTCATCCCCGCATTGAGACCCCGCAGCTCTGCCCGTCTCCCTGGTCCTGCGTGTGGAACTGAAGCATTTCAGAGACTGCTCCCAGGGAGTCCTGGACTTTAACCTCTTCACTAGCAGCCTAAATTTGGTCTCCAGCTACACCTCTCTCTATACCCCGGTCCAGCCATATCCCCCCTTGTACCCCCATCCAGCCATAACCCCTCTGCACCCCTGTCCAGCCATACCCCCCCTTGTACCCCCATCCAGCCATAATGCCTCCATACCCCTGTCCAGCCATATCCCCCCCATACCCCATCCAGCCATACCCCTCTGTACCCCCATCCAGCCATACCCCCCCGTGCCCCCATCCAGCCATACCCCCTCTGTACCCCCGTCCAGCCATACCCCCTCTGTACCCCCGTCCAGCCATACCCCTCCTTACCCCCATCCAGCCATATCCCCCGTATCTCCATTGAGACATACCCCCCTCCATACCCCCATCCAGCCATTCCCCCCTGTACTCCCATCCAGCCATACCATCCTCCGTACCTCCATCCAGCCATACCCTCCTCCATATCCCCATCCAGTCATACCACCCTCTGTACCCCCATCCAACCATACCCCCTCTGTACTCCCGTCCAACCATACCCTCCTTCCTACCCCCATCCAGCCATACTCCCCCTGTGTCCCCATCCAGCCATAACCCCTCTGTACCCTGTCCAGCCATACCCCCCTCTGTACCCCATCCAGCCAAACCTTCCTCCCTACCCCCGTGCAGCCATACCCCCTCTATCCCCATTGAGCCATACCCACCCCATACTCCCGTCCAGCCATACCCCCCTGTGCCCCCGTCCAGCCATACCCCCCCGTACCTGCCTTTCCCTGTGTCACTGGTACGTCCATGTACCATGCTCACCAGCCCCTCAGTCCCGACCCACAGCCCCTGCTGTCCCAGCCCCATTATATTCATTCTTCTTGGCCCCCGTGGGGCTGAGGGAGCCCCAGAACCAGCCCAGCCCCAGAGTCTCTGGCCCACAGGGAGGTGAGGCTGCCACGGTGCAGGCCCTTAACTTTGCCCAGCTTCTCCCCATGCATGCAGGGCTGCTGCAGGCTCTGCAGGCTCCTCGCCACTCCTCTGATCTCTGACGGGAGGGGATCGGGGAGCATGGGGGAGCCAGGCCCATGGCCACCTTTATACTCCGATTGCTGTGGGGGGACCAAAGATGGGATCGCCACTACCCAGCCTTGAACTCATGCCTCACTGCACAGGGAGCATGCTCCATGGGGGCCCATCACCTTAACTCTCTCCCCTTAACTCTGCTCTGATGCCCCCTTAATTCTGACCAGATGCACCCCATATCTCTGTCCCCCTAAATGCTGACCCGATGGCCCCTTTAACTCTGGTCCAGCACCCATCTTAACTCTGCCTGGATGCCCCCCGTTAACTCTGTCTCAGTGCCCCCCTTAACTCTGCCCCAACACCCCCTTACCTATGCCCGACACCCACCTTAATTCTGTGCCCCGATGCCATCCATTCCCCACCCAGGCCAAGGTGCCTCCATTCACCAGTCCTCTGGCCATGCTCGTGCCCAGGGTTCGTCAGCAGGGGACAGTAGGCCAAATCTGGACAGCCAGATGCTTTTGAACAGACCCCGAAATCTTTTCCTTTACTTATTATCATTGTTATTTTTTTCTCTGGAGTCTGGACCTTGACACAAACTAATTGACTACACCGGCTCCTACCCATCTTGGAGGGTCCCGGGGGGGTTGGGCTCTCTCAGCCTGTCAGGCCGTGAGGGCAGGGGATCCAGGGGGTGTGTTGTGGGGGACACTGTTCTCACCCTCTCCCTCTCGGGCAGTTTTGCCACGAAGGAGCGGAACGGGCTGCTCCTGTACAACGGGCGCTTCAACGAGAAGCATGACTTCGTGGCCCTGGAGATCATCCACGAGCAGATCCAGCTCACCTTCTCGGCAGGTAGGGCCTGGCTGGGCCCGGCTCCCCTCGGCCCCGGGCCTGGCTCCTCTCGGCCCGGCTCCCCGTGACCCGGCTCCCCTCGGCCCTGGCCCTGGCTTCCCTCGGCCCCGGCCTGGCTCCCCTCGGCCCCGGGCCCGGCTCCCCTTGGCCCACCAGTCCTCCCCACCCCTCACCCCAGCTGCCCTGGCTCTCAGTTCCCTTGGCCCTGCCTCCCCTCACCCCCTGGCTCCCTCTGGCTCCTGGGCGTGCAGCCCCCCGCAGAGCTCTCTGCCCCCAGGCCCTGCTCCCCTCTCAGGGCCCAGCTCCCTGCTGCCGGGTGGTGAGCTCTGGGTTCCCTGGCCCACTTCAGGCTGTGGCTCCCCCATCACCCTGGGGTGCCCCTCTCACCAGGGTCCCGCGGTAACCAGCGTCCCCCTGCTCCCCCCAGGCGAGTCGACCACCACTGTGACTCCGTCCGTGCCGGGCGGTGTGAGCGATGGGCAATGGCACACGGTCCGGCTGCAGTACTACAATAAGGTGAGAGGGGCGGCGCTGGCGGGCACCCGGAGGGCAGGGCATCTGGGCAGCTGCCTGTCAGTGCCGTGCCTGCCAGCCGTGCCATGGGGGAAGTGAGGCAATCACCAAGGCAGTCAGAGGTCCCAGTAGACCCCCAGACTCCCTCAGGAGGCAGCACTGGGCCCCTGGCCCAGCCCGGCCCCTCCCTCGCTATGGGCTGATCCTGGTGCTGAGCTTGCTGCATCCCATCTCCCCCACCCCAGCCCCCTCAATTCTCAGCTGGTTGCATCTTTTGATGCTGAAATAGCACCCCTGGGTGGCTGGGGGTGGGGCTGCGGGGGAGGCTCCTGTCCTGGGGCCCCAGAGAGCTGGAGGAGGCAATTGTGGGGTGAGACCCTTGGGAAGCATCTGAGGCTCTTGGTCCAGGGTGAGGGGTTCTTGGGGGAGGGGTGGAGGCCCCAATCCCAGGACTCCCAGTCTCCTGCCCAGGGTGGGCCCCACAGTCTCACGCCAGGAGCTCTGCCCCACAAGTCTGGCTGACGGCTGTCCCGAGCTGTCCATGGGACAGCGTGAAACCCCCGAGCGACTTGGGTGCAGATGGCACCAGATCGCTGGGGGTGGGAGGCAGATGATCTGCAGCAATGGGAGAGCTCCCCCTGCGGGCACAGCTGGTGTCTACACTGGCGCTCCAGCGTGTCCCACGTGGCCATGGCCCGAGGCAGCCTCCTGACGGAGACGTAGCGGCTCAGCTGGGATTAGTGCCATTTGCCGGCACCATGCAGATTTACCCACCCACTGGACACAGCAGAGCAAGGGGTAAAGTGTTGGCTGTTGTGAGCCCAGAGCCCAGCCAAGCTCCCCTTGGTCAGGCTCTGTCCGTCCGTCTGTCCTCGCTCTGTTCCAAGAGACCCGCAGCCAGCTCTGCTCCCCCTCCTCTCCCACTCCCTCCTGCCCGGGAGCGGGGGTTGCCCATTTGCCCTGTGGAGGGGCGGGGAATCCATCCCCCTTTGGGGCGCTGGGTGCCAGGTGTTGCTGGCCTGGGGGCTGGCTGAGATGGGGTCGCCACAGCCCGCCCAGTGCAGATAGCTGGGCACCATTCACCTGTGTCTCTTAGCCTGTCCTGAGAGCAGACATGCCCCCAGTAACCATGCAGAATACTGGGGAAACTGAGGCACACATAGGCATCAAAATTCCCACTTGGTCACAGGCGCTCATTGCACTGCCTGAGGGATAGGAGTCCTGGAGCCTGACTCCCACACGGCCATGGCAGGGCCAGCTTCCCATGGGCCTGGCTGGGCAGGGAGCTGGCCAGGAGCAGGTCGGGCCATGAGCTGACCGAGTGGGTGATGGCAAAGCAGCTCTGCTGGCAGCTCCTGGGGCTGCTGGTCTCCCCGACCTCACACGCCCGCAGGCTGCCAGCCGGTTCCCACCTTATCGTTCTCCAGCCGCTTCCTGCGGGCAGGGGCAGGCCGAGATCTGGGTCCCAGGAGCGCTGGGGACCCCTCTGCTCTGGGGTGCGGCCCCATTCGGGGAGGAGGCTGCTGGGCTGCTCTCATGATGGGATGGCAGCGAAGGTCTGACTGGTGCCCGAATCCCTAGGCTGGGGAGGTGCAGATGGTGCCACTCCACCCACAGCACATGCCCTGCCCAGTGCGGGGCTCTGTCCTGCCCCAGCCTCCTGCTGCAGCTGGGGGTTTTGCTCTCTCCACAGCCTGTCATTGGGAAGTCAGGGGTGCCCCAGGGCCCCTCGCAGCACAAGGTGGCTGTGGTGACGGTGGATGACTGCGACGTGGCTGTGGCCCTGAAGTTTGGGCCAGTGCTGGGGAACTATTCCTGCTCTGCGCAGGGGACCCAGTCGGGCCCCAAGAAGTAAGAGACTCGCTGGGACCCCCAGGGGTGAAAGCCTAACAGCTTCTACACAGCTCTGCCAGTGCCCCTCACTCCCGACCCGCAGCCTCTGCTAGCCCAGCCCTGCCCCCCCCCGCTCTGCCAGTGCCCCTCACTCCCGACCCGCAGCCCCTGCCAACCCAGCCCTGCCCCCCTGCTCTGCTGGTGCCCCTCACTCCTGACCCGCAGCCTCTGCTAGCCCAGCCCTGCCCCCCCCGCTCTGCCAGTGCCCCTCACTCCCGACCCGCAGCCCCTGCCAACCCAGCCCTGCCCCCCCGCTCTGCTGGTGCCCCTCACTCCCGACCCGCAGCCTCTGCTAGCCCAGCCCTGCCCCCCCCCGCTCTGCCAGTGCCCCTCACTCCCGACCCGCAGTCCCTGCCAACCCAGCCCTGCCCCCCCGCTCTGCTGGTGCCCCTCACTCCCGAACCGCAGCCCCTGCTAGCCTTGCCCCCCCACTCTGTCGGTGCCCCTCATTCCTGACTCGCAGTCCCTGCCAGACCTGCCCCTCCGCTCTGTCAGTGTCCCTCACTCCCGATCCACAGCCCCTGCTAGCCCAGCCCTGATCCCCAACCCGCTCTGCCGGTGCCCCTCACTCCCGACCCACAGCTCCCTGCTAGCCCAGACCTGCCCCCCACCGCTCTGTCGGTGCCCCTCACTCCCCACCCCCAGCCCCTGCTAGCCCAGCACTAGGCAGGGGAGGGTTTTCCAGTCCCTAGCTCAGGATAGTGAATGGGGAGGAATCCCCCACCTTATGGTCATGTCCCCATATGACTCTGCTTCCATTGCCCAGGTCCCTGGATCTGACAGGCCCCCTGCTCCTGGGTGGGGTCCCTGACCTGCCAGAGAGCTTCCCGGTGCGCAACCGGCAGTTCGTGGGCTGCATCCGGAACCTGCTGATTGATAATCGCCAGCTGGACATGGCTGACTTCATCGCCAACAATGGCACCATGCCAGGTGGGTGCAGGGCAGCTCTGGGGGGGCCCTCTGGGATAGGAGCTGGGGGGGCACCATGATGGGTGGGTGCTGGGTGGTCCCTTAGTTAGGGGCATCTCTGGGATAGGAGCCATGGGGCACCGTGCCTCATGGGTACTGGGTGGTCCCTGAGGTTGTGGGGGCTCTGGGATAGGAGCCGGGGGGTACCGTGCCGGGTGGGTGCTGGGTGGTCCCTGAGTTAGTGGGTCTCTGGGATAGGAGCTGGGGGGCAAAGTGTCCTGTACCACAGGACGGGGGTGCAACAGAGGTGTGTGTGCCAAGCCAAACGGGATGGGTTTTGGGGATACCTCTGCCCTCAATCATGGGGTTCAGACCCTGGGAAGGGGCTGCCATCGGGTCTGTGCCCCTCCCTGAGCCCCAAAGTGTCACCTGCCCCCCTGTCTCTGGGGAACGCCTCCCATCAGCTGGGGCTCAGCATGGCTCTCACCCCCTCAGGCTGCTCTGCCAAGAAGAATGTCTGTGACAGTAACACCTGCCACAATGGGGGCACCTGCGTCAACCAGTGGGACACATTCAGCTGCGAGTGCCCCCTAGGCTTTGGGGGCAAGAACTGCAGGCAAGGTAGGGGGCTCGGGGCCAGGCGGGAGGCTCCAGGGGGGACAGGCTGGGGGTTCAGGGAGGGGGCAGGCAGAGGGCTCGAGGGGGGCAGGCAGGGGGCTCCGGGGACAGGCTGGGAGTTCGGGGCAGGGACAGGCGGAGGGCTCAGGGTGGAGGGGACAGGCGGGGAGGGGCTCCGGGGGGGACAGGCAGGAGGTTCGGGGGGGCAGGCGGGGGGTACGGAGGGGGCAGGCGGGGGGCTCCAGGAGAAGGCCAGAGCCACAAACCGCTGCCCGAGTGCTGCTTTCCGGGAAGCAAGGCCCCTCCGGACCCACTCCAGGCCCCTGCATGGCTCTTTCGGGGGGCTGTGGGCCCCTGTTGTGGGGGAGCAGTAGGCCCCATGGGCTGAGCCGGTGTCTCCTGCAGAGATGGCGAATCCCCAGCGGTTCCTGGGCAGCAGCCTGGTGGCCTGGAGTGACCCGGCCCTGAGCATCTCACTGCCCTGGCACATGGGGCTCATGTTCCGCACCCGCCAGGCCAACGGCGTCCTCCTGCGGGCCCTGGCTGGGCAGCTCTCCAGCATCACCCTGCAGGTGGGGCACCAGCAGGCAGGTGCCACTGGGGCAGGGGCCGTCGCCCGGCAGCGGGTGCCATGGGGGGAGGGGCCATCGCCTGGCTGGTGGGTGCCACAGGGAGGAGGGGCCATTGCCTGGCAGGCGGGTGGGGGAAGGGGCCATCAGCCCATAGGGACTCTCTGCAGGTGCCTGAGCCTGGGGGATGCAGGACCTTGACCCCCCTACTGCCCAGGTCACAATGGGACCCATTCCTGCCATGGTGCCCCGGGAAGTGATGCACCCGCCCTCTGCTGGGCTGGTGCCAGAGCGCTCAAGCCCCCTGGCATTGGCCCCATATGGGCTGCGAGAGGCAGGGGCTGGGAACGGCCCCACATGCCCCATTGGCCTCCAGCTAACACTGCCCTCCCAGGGCCCCTTGCACCAGTGCAGGTGGGAGCACCTGGATCTGGGAGACACTTCCCCTGGGGCCCCTGCCCAGAGTCTGAGCATCCACCCACAGGCCCTCGAGAGCCACCCATTGGGCATGTCCCAGCAGCCGGGACCCCAGACCACTGCTCCCCTCACTGCCCCCTGGACCCCATTGCCCCCCGGGTCCCAACCAGCTCCCCCACTGCCTCTGTACCCCCTGCTCCCCCCATTGCCCCCTGCCCCCCACATACCCCCCTCCCACTCCACTCCCCCACTGCCCCTCTACTCCCTGCTCCCCCCACTGCCCCCTGCCTCCCACATACCCCCCTCCCACTCCACTCCCCCACTGCCCCTCTACTCCCTGCTCCCCCCACTGCCCCCTGCCTCCCACATACCCCCCTCCCACTCCACTCCCCCACTGCCCCTCTACTCCCTGCTCCCCCGACTGCCCACTTCTTCCCCCCGCTTTCCCCCCTGTTCCTGCCCCACTGCCCCCGCCCCCTCTGATGGCCCCCGTTTCTTCCAGCTGAGCGAGGGGCACGTGTTGATGAGCGTCTCCCAGCCTGGCGGCCGTGGCTGGGCACTCCGGCTGCGCCAGGTGAAGGTGAATGACGGCGACTGGCACCACTTGCAGCTGGAGCTGCGGCCCGGGCGGGAGAGCGTGGAGGCCAAGGACCTGGCTGTCCTGTCCCTCGACTACGGCCTGCACCAGGTGCAGGGCTGGCGGGCATGGAGCTGGGCATGGAGGGTGCTGAGCTGTGGGTGGGGCCGAGACAAACCGGGGGCTGGGACAAAGGGGCTCTGGGCAGGATAAGGGGGGGAGGGGCGGAAGGGGGGCTGGGTAAAGGGTGGAAGCCAGGATGGGGGGTAGGTGCAGGGGGGTAGAGGGGTGGGGGCAAGGCGTGGGGGGTGTGATGGTCCCTGGGGGAGGGTATAGGGGGCAGGATGGGGGGCTGGGCAAGGCACGGGGGAGGGGGCATTAGTCACTGTCGTTCCTTTAAACCGTGGGTCTGTTTCTTCACATTTGAACTGAATTTTGGGGCCAACAAGAGAGACGGGGTGAGAGCAACGGAGAAACCCTGGGCTCCCTGCTCAACCAGCGCCCCTCACTCCCGACCTGCAGCCCCCTCGATCCCACCCCTGGGCTCCCGCCACCCCCCAGCTCTGCCAGTGCCCCTCACTCCCGACCCGCAGCCCTCAGCTAGCCCAGCCCTGGGCTCCCCCACAGCTCTGCCGGTGCCCCTCAGCCCCGACCTGCAGCCCCCTCGATCCCACCTCTGGGCTCCCCCACAGCTCTGCCGGTGCCCCTCAGCCCCGACCCGCAGCCCCCTCGATCCCACCCCTGGGCTCCCCCCCAGCTCTGCCGGCTCCCCTCACTTCCAACCTGCAGCCCCCTCGATCCCACCCCTGGGCTCCCTGACAGCTCTGCCAGTGCCCCTCACTCCCGACCCGCAGCCCCCTTGATCCCAGCCCTGGGCTCCCCCCAGCTCTGCTGGTGCCCCTCACTCACGACCTGCAGCCCCCTCGATCCCACCCCTGGGCTCCCCCATAGCTCTGCCAGTGTCCCTCAGCCCCGACCCGCAGCCCCCTCAATCCCAGCCCTGGGCTCCACCCCAGCTCTGCCAGTGCCCCTCAGCCCCGACCCACAGCCCCCTCGATCCCAGCCCTGGGTTCCCCCCCAGCTCTGCCGGTGCCCGTCACTCCTGACCCGCAGCCCCCTCTATCCCACCCCTGGGCTCCCCCACAGCTCTGCCAGTGCCCCTCAGCCCCGACCCACAGCCCCCTCGATCCCAGCCCTGGGCTCCCCCCCAGCTCTGCCGGTGCCCGTCACTCCTGACCCGCAGCCCCCTCTATCCCAACCCTGGGCTCCCCCACAGCTCTGTCGGTGCCCCTCAGCCCCGACCCACAGCCCCCTCGATCCCAGCTCTGGGCTCCCCCCCAGCTCTGCCGGTGCCCGTCACTCCTGACCCGCAGCCCTCTCAATCCCAGCCCTGGGCTCCCCCCCAGCTCTGCCGGGGCCCCTCAGCCCCGTCCCACAGCCCCCTCGATCCCACCCTGGGCTCCCCCCACCCCCCCCCAGCTCTGCCAGTGACCCTCAGCCCCGACCCGCAGCCCCCTTAATCTCAGCCCTGAGATCCCCACACCCCCCAGCTTTGCCATCACTCCCACCCTACAGCCCCCGCCCTGCTATCCCAGCCCTGGGCTCCCCCGAGCTCTGCAGGGCCCAGCGCTCACCGGTCTCTCTGGCAGGTGCTGGAGATCGTCGGCAGCGAGCTGCAGGGGCTGAAGCTGGGGAACCTGAGCGTGGGCGGCGTGGCGGGCGCGGGGGGCCGGGTGCAGCAGGGATTCCGCGGCTGCATGCAGGTACCGGGGGGCGCCGGGGGGTTTGTACCCTCCTCTGGGTCCCAGCCGGGGGATGGGCCCATCCAGCTGGGACCTGGCACCTGGGCGGGCAGGTAATGGCAGCACCAGGGCCAGACCTACAGCCCCTGGCTCTCGGGCAGCCCCACCGCTGTCCCGGCGGATACTGGGCACCCTCCGGCCCCAAGTCCCAGGGTCTGACTGTGGCGTCCTCTAGTGGCCAGTCCTGGCAGCCACAGCCTGTCACACAGTTGGGCCCTTGGGGGGCTGCTGCTGGGTCTATGGTACAGCATGAAACACGCAAACAAGGGGGTGATGGAGGAACCCAGCCCCCTGCTGGGGGGCTGCCAGGGAGGCTGCAGGCCCATTTTTGGGGGGGCTCTGGGCCTGTTCTCAGGGGGGCTCTGGGCTGATTCTTGGGGGGCTGTTGGCTCGTTCTTGGGGGGGGTCTGTGCCCGTTCTCAGTGGTGCTCTGGGTTTGTTCTCGGGGGGGCTCTGGACTGATTCTTGGGGGCTCTGGGCCCATTCTCGGGGGGGGCTCCGGGCCCACTCTGAGGGGGGCAGAGCGGGGTGTGGCCAATGCCAGGCTCACCGGAGCCCCTGGTGCCCTGGCAGGGGGTGCGGATCGGCGAGACGTCGGCCAGTGCCGTGGCCCTGAATGTGAACCAGGCTGAGCGGGTGAGCGTGGAGCACGGCTGCAGCGTCCCTGACCCCTGTGACTCCAGCCCCTGCCCGGCCAACAGCTACTGCAACGATGACTGGGACAGCTTCTCCTGCAGCTGTGACCCAGGTGAGGGGCAAGAACTGAGCAGGGGGGCAGAGTTCCCTGCCCTGCAGTGCCCGCACCAGGGGGATCACATGCTGCCTGGTGATCCCTGTGCATCTTCAGGGGTATTTGCCCCACCCCAGTACAGCCCCCAGTAGCCCCTTGGGATCAGTGGGGCACATCTCAGCCAGGCTGGGGAGCTGTGGGGAGCTCAGGCCAGTGGCTCTGGGGCTGATCACATGCGAGGGGCACCCCAAGGCTGGCCAGCCCCCTGGAGGACAGCTCCGGCCAAGGCCGCCCTGGCTCTGGTGCTGCACGCAGAGCATCACTCATTCTCAGCCAGCATGGGCGGGCGGCCGTGGGAGCCCCGGGCTGGGGCAGTGGGACACTGAACCTCCAGGCATCTCCTCCTTCCTGCCCCAGGTTATTATGGAGACAGCTGTGCCCACGTGTGCGCCCTCAACCCCTGTGAGCACCAGGCCACGTGCACTCGCAAGCCCAGCGCTCCGCACGGCTACATCTGCGAGTGTCCCCCCAGCTACTTTGGCCCCTACTGTGAAAACAAGTGAGATGCCAGGACGTGGGGTGTGTGTCTGCAGTGTATGTAGATGCTCTGTGTGGGCATAGTACTGGTGTGTGCACACAGTGTATGTGTGTGGGGGGTGTGCAGTGCAGGTCTATGCAGGGAGTGTGAGTGCAGTGTGTGTGTGTGCACAGTGAAGGTGTAGGCAGTGAGTGTGTATACAGCGCAGGTGTATACTCTGTGTGCTGTTCAGCTGTACACAGTGTGTATGTGTGTGAGAGAGAGCACCATGCAGGTGTACACTATGTGTGTGTGTGTGTGTGTGTGTGCATATGTGTGCAATGCAAAGCTATGGAGTGAGTGTGCATGCCCCATGCAGGTATATTCAGTAAATATGTGTGTGTGCATGTGTGCAGTGTTAGTATACACTCAGGGTGTGTGTCTGCATGCATGCTGTATAGGCGTATGCACTGCACATATATGCTGTGTGTGTGTGCACATAGTAGAAATTTATGTAATATGTATGTGTGCATGGCATGTGGGTGTACTCAGTGATTGTGTGTGTGTAGTGCAGGTGTATGCAGTCAGTGTGTGTGCCATGCAGATGTTCACAGTGAGTGTGTGTACATTGTGTGTGTGCAGTGCAGATGTACAGTGTTTGTGTGTACTGTGCAGGTTATGCAGTGATTGTGTATGTGTGTGCATGTGCACAGTGAGTGTGCACATGCAGTGCAGGCACATGCTGGATGTGCATGCAGTGTAGATATAGGCAGTGAGTGTGCATGCAGTGCAGGTGTGTGCTGGGTGTGCGTGCAGTGCAAATTTATGCTTGGAGTGTGTGCAGTGCAGATGTAGGTAGTGAGTGTGTGTGCAGTGTAGGTGTATGTTGGGTGTGCATGCAGTTCAGGTGTACGCTGGGTGTACGTTAGGGTTGTGTGCAGTGCATGTGTACGCTGGGTGTATGCTGGGTGTGCGTGCAGTGCAGGTGTATGATGGGTGTACATTCGGGGTGCTTGGAGTGTAGGTGTACGCTGGGTGTGCATGCAGTGTAGGTGTATGCTGGGTGTATGTTGGGGGTGCGTGCATGAAGGTGTATGCAGGTGTATGTTGGGGGTGCGTGCAGTGCAGGTGTAAGCTGGGTGTACGTTGGGGGTGCGTTCAATGCAGGTGTACACTGGTGTATGTTGGGGGTATGTGCAGTGCGAGTATACCCTGGGTGTACGCTGTGTATACATGCAGTGAAGGTGTAAGCTGGGTGTATGCTAGGTGTGCATGCAATGTTGGTGTATGCTGGGTGTGCATGAAGTGCAGGTGTACACTGGGTGTATGTTGGATGTGCAGTGAAGGTGTAAGCTGAGTGTACACTAGGGGTGCATGCAGTGCAGGCCCAGGCAGTGTGTGCCCAGTGTCTGGTAGCATGTCGGGGGCAATGTGTGTGCAGTGCATACGCAGTGAGTGTGCCAGGCGTGTGGGAATGGTGCCCAGAGTGACTGTGGGGGGGGGCGGTGCAGCGCACACGGGTGAGTGCCAGGTGCCCAGCGAGGGCGTGGGGGGGCAGCCTGTGGAGTGTGGGGGCAAGTAACGAAGTTGGGGCTGTTCTGCACAGGATCGACCAGCCGTGCCCGCGGGGGTGGTGGGGGCACCCCATGTGCAGCCCCTGCAACTGTGACGTCAGCAAAGGCTTCGACCCCGACTGCAACAAAACCAGTGGGGAGTGTCACTGCAGGGTGAGTGAGGGAGGCACCACCACAGAGGGACTGGGAGGTGCCCGGGTCAGCAGGGGGGAGATACCACTGCAGGGAGACTGGGGCCGTGCCGGGCTAGCTGGGGGGAGATACCACTGAAGGAGGATTGGGGGGATGCTCAGCCCAGCTGGGGGGATAGCACTGCTTGGGGGTGCCAGTGACCCAGGGCTTAGCTCCAGATCTTTCGGCTCCCTCTGCCCCTCCCATCAGCTCCCCGCTGCAGTCTGGCTGTGCTGCCTATCCCCTGCCTCCCTGCTTGGCTCTGGGTGCTGCGTCCCCCCCACGCCGGGTTCCCAGAAGGGCTCCAGCAGGGGCCGGAAGTTGAGCAGCACTGGGGTCAAGGGTTTCCCATGAGGCAGGTTGAGGGCCCGGATGGAGTGTGAGATTTTTTGCCCTCTGCAGCCTTGGGGGTGGGCAGGTGTGGCTGGTCTCTGGTGGTACCTGTCCCATGGAACGGCTCTGCCCATGGCCCAGGCAGCAGGCAGCCGAGGGGCTGGCAGTGGGACATGGTCGATGGCAGTGCCCGCTGGGTGCATGGTAGTCCATGTGTGAGCAGACTTTGGGGGGTCTCAGTGAGTCAGTGTCCCCCACTCCAGAGCACTAACTAGGCCCTGCCAGCAGCCTTAGCTGGATGGGTGGGAGCTGTTCTCCCCTCCACCAAGAAGAGCCCCATGGAGCACAGGGCAATGGGTGGATCTGGCCCTGTGGTGACCTGTGGGCTGCCTGGTCAATAGATGGGATTTGGCTGCACAGGGCTGCCAGCTGCCCACTGGGACTAAAGTCCTGGGTTCTTCCCCCCAGGAGAATCACTACTGCCCGCTGGCCAGCGACTCCTGCCTGCTGTGTGACTGCTACCCCACAGGCTCCCTGGCGCGGCTCTGTGACCCTGAGACAGGGCAGTGCCAGTGCAAGCCAGGTGTCATCGGGCGACGCTGCGACCACTGTGATAACCCCTTTGCCGAGGTCACCACCAATGGCTGCGAAGGTCAGACCAGCTCCTGTGGCACGGCGGGCGTGGTCCTCAGGGCATAGCGGGGCCTGGCCCCCAGGGCATGGCAGGGATCGGCCCCCAGGGCCCTGCCCCCAGGGCACAGCGGGTGCAGCCCCCAGGGCATGGCAGGGCCCAGTCTCCAGGTGGTCCCCAGGGTGAGGTGGGGCACATTCCCCATGGCATGTCTGGCACAACCCTGAGGGAGGGGCGGGACACAACTGCCAGCATGAGGTAGGATGTGGCCCCGCAGGGCGCGGCAGGGCCCAGCACCACTCAGGATGCAAGTGGGGGGCATGCCCAAGACACAGGATTTCCACTGGGGGTAGTGTGGGTGGAACGGCCACCCCAGCAGGGAAATAAAGGAGACTCTGGGGGGCCAGAGTCAGCTGGGGGCTGAATGGACCATAGCCCCGGAGCTGTGGGCACCCTGCCCTCCCCCACGCTGGTGAAGGGGTGTCAGGGCCGCTGGCTGCCAAGATCTCCTTGTCAGGATGTGGGCCACGGCCCCAGGTGATGTCCCATCCCCCCATCCATTGTTATCCAGACTCCCCATGTACCCCGCTGCCTGCCCACCGCCCAGCAGGCCCTTGTCCAGGTGGGGTCTGTGATAGTAACCCCCCAACCCAAGGCTGTCCCGTGGCCCCTATGCCCTCCAGCCAGGGCTCCCCTGAGCACACTGCGGCAAACTGGGCTCCTGGACCTGCCCAGCTGGGGGCACATGCTGGGCACCTCGGGACTCTCTGATTTGCTTCTTTGTCGTGCAGTGAATTACGACAGCTGCCCCCGTGCCATCGAAGCCAACATCTGGTGGCCCCGCACCCGTTTTGGGCTGCCTGCCGCATCACCCTGCCCCCGAGGATCCTTGGGTAACTATGTGCCGCTGCGACGGGAGACGGTGCTTGATGTGCCCTCATGCCACGGCTGCAGCGCAATGCCCTGTGCCCGCCTGCCCAAACGCTAGGGGTGCAGGATGGCTCTGAGTCTCTGGCCCGTGCTGGCAGCAGGGCTGGGTGGGCAGGGCCGGGGCGCCCCACGGTGACCCCTGCTCTCTTCCCGCAGGCACCGCGGTGCGGCACTGTGACGAGCACAAGGGATGGCTGGCTCCCAACCTCTTCAACTGCACCTCGCTACCCTTCGCCCAGCTCCAGAGCCTGGTGAGTGGCATCTGCCCAGCACCCACAGATCCAGGGAGCCCAGCCCCAGACCTGCCAGGGCCCCCGTGGCAGCTCCCAGTGCCCTGGCTGTGACTCCGGGGGGCCCCAGCATGCACTGCTCCACCTGACAAGGCGAGACCTGAGGTGCTCCTTGTACGGGCAGCCCCAGGTGTCATTGCCGCCGGACTTGGCCCCCCCCCAGTGCCAGACACTTTGTTGTGCTCTGGGCCAGCCCCAGTGCAGGGGCCATCGGTGCTGTCAAGCTCCCCTTGCCCTGCCCCACACTTCATCCTGACCCCCCAGTTCTGTCCCCAGCACGCCTCAGGCTTTACCTCCTCTCCCAGGTGGGGGGTGCTGGGGGCTCCTCTCCCCCACCAGGCCAATGGCATCTTCAGGGGTCTTCACCCCCCTCTGCCTCTGCCCAGGCCAAGTGGGTGGGGGGCCGAGGAGCTGCGCTGTCACTCACTGTGGAGGGGGATGACCCGCTGGGCTGTTTAGTGCCCCCCCATGGGAACAGTATCGGTGGGGGGAAAGCTCTGCCAGCAACCTGCAGCAGCTCTGATTAGCCTCCCTTCCCCAAGAGACAGGGCAGTGGGGAAGGCAGTGAATCAGAGGGGGGTTTTCCCACAAGCTGACCAGTCCCATCCTTGAGGAGCACATCATGACAGCTGGGCTGCAAAGGCAGCCGGATCTCAGCCATGAGGCCTCTCCCCACTCCAGGCTGCATTCGGTCTGGGACTCCCCTGCCTCCCTGGTGCCCAGCCCTAAGCTCCCCAGGCCAAGTTCGGTCTGTGCCCCCGCAGGTGCCTGGTGCTGAGTCCCCCGTGTTGTGCTCAGCCTGGGCCTCTCCGCCTCCTCAGTACCCCAGCCCTGAGCCCCTAGGCCATATTCAGACGGAGGCCCCCCTGCTCCCCCGGTGCTGAGCCCCAAGGCTACGTTCAGTCTGGCCTCCCCTAGTGCACCTCCCCAGTGCCTGGCACTGATGACTGCCTTGCCTGGCACAGGCGGAGCGGCTGCTGCGGAATGAGTCGCTCCTGGACGCAGGGCTGGCGCAGCGGGTGGCCCTGCAGCTGCACAATGCCACCCAGCACACAACCAGCTACTTTGGCAGCGACGTGCGGGTGGCGTACCAGCTCTGTGCCCGCCTCCTGCAGCATGAGAGCCACCAGCAGGGCTTCAGCCTGGCTGCCACACAGGACGTCCACTTCACCGAGGTGCCAGCGGGTTGGGAGAGTGGCTGGGGTGGTGTGGGGAAGCCCTGCCAGGCAGGCACAGGGGTGGGGGCTTCAGGTTGCATTGGCCAGGGAGGGAAGGACCTTGGTGCACCTGCTCCTGGGCACGCGGGGCTTGTTGTGATCAGAGGATGGTGCCTTGCTGGGGCCACGCGTGTGCTCCATGGGAAACTGACCCCGTGGAGCTGGAGACTGACCCCATGCAAAGCAGCCACCATGGGGACCTGGGAAAGAATCTGGGCATTGCCATGCCTGTCCAGGCTGCCCCTGGGCACAGGCACAGGGGGCTGACGGGAAGGATGTGGGTCCCCAGTATCGCTTGGTGCAGGCTGCCCAGGGGACTCCACAGGCTCTTGTGGCCTGGGGCAGGTGATTCCCCCTCACACCCACAAACAAAACACCCAGCTGGGGAGATGGGCCAGGGAGGGTCCCACAGGGGCAGGTGGGTCCCACAGGTCAGGCAGGTCCCCAGACACCCTGACTCCATGGGGCTGGATCCCCAGGTGGCCCCATTGAGACCCGAACCGTGACATTGGCTCAGCCCCAGAGGGGTGGGACCAGGCACTCCGTCACCTGGCGATGAGCCTGCTGCAGTGCCTAGCCAGGTCTGTGCTCTAGACCCCCACCCGGGGGTGCCCAGTGTGTCAGCCCAGCAGGGCCCCATGCTCATGATGCCCCCCCTGCAGAACCTGCTGCAGGTGGGCAGTGCCCTGCTGGACCCCAGCAACAAGCGCCACTGGGAGCTGATCCAGCAGACGGAGGGCGGCACGGCCTGGCTGCTGAAGCGCTATGAGGATTATGCCAGCACCCTGGCCCAGAACCTGCGCCAGACTTACCTAAGCCCCTTCACCCTCGTCACGCCCAACATTGGTGAGGGCAGTGCACTGGAAGCGTGGCTGTCGTGTGGGGGGCGTGGCTGTGGCATAGGGGCGTGGCTGTCACATGGGGGGCGTGGCTGTCGCGTGGGAGAGTGGCTATCGCGTGGGGGCATGGCTGTCCTGTGCGGGGCATGGCTGTCGCGTGGGGGCGTGGCTGTCATGTGGGGGTGTGGCTGTCAGTTGGGGGTGTGACTGTTGCGTCACGGGAGTGCAGGCTGCTGTGCCCAGGAGCTGGAAGGGGAGCCCTAGCGTGTGAGGGAGCCCAGCCTGACGCCAGGCCACATTCGGCTGCCCAGCCTTATCCACCCCATGGCCCGCTCCTGAGCAGTCCCCGGCTGGGGAGGGTGGATACTTGGCGCCACCAGGAGTCTCCAGGGCTCCCAGAATCATGACCCTACGTTGGCCTGGTGCCAGCCCAGGCAGGAGGGTGGGGTGAGCTCGTCGGGGGCAGGCCCAGCCCCTCATGAGGGGGTCTCTCCGCCAGTCATCTCTGTAGTGCGGCTGGACAAGGAGAACTTTGCTGGCGCCAAGCTGCCCCACTACGATACGCTGCGTGGTGAGAAGCCTGCAGACCTGGAAACCACCGTCATCCTCCCCGAAACCGTCTTCCAGGCGCCCGAGGGCAAAGGTGAGTCAGCAGCAGTGCCCCACCAGGGGGCACCAGCAGGGGTGGAGCTGGGCAGCACCTGTGGGGAGCCCAGGATTCAGGGAGGGCTGGCGGGGAGCCCAGAGCTGGGATCGAGGGGGCTGCGGGTGGGGAGTGAGGGGCACCGGCAGAGCTGGGGGGAGCCCAGGGCTCTCTGTGGGCACCAGCCGGTATTGCAGGGAATGCAGCGTGACTGGTCCTCGCCTAGGTCCGTGCTGCCCTCGTGGGAGCAAGGTCCAGCCCTGCTCTCACCTACTGTGATTCTCCCTCCAGACCCCCCCACGGTCAGTGCCAAGCAGCCCCCCAGCTCCGCAGAGGAGAAGGAGCCAGCGCTGGTGACCCGGCACCAGAGGCATCTGGAGCTGAGTGAGGGCCAGGCCGTGGCCAGTGTCATTATCTACCGCACCCTGGCGGGGCTGCTGCCAGAGCAGTACGACACGGACAAACGGAGCCTGCGGTACCCACGGGCTGGGGAAAGGTTCCCGGGGGGGCGTTGGGGAGAGGAGCTGGGATGTGCTGGGGAGAAGATGGCAGGCAGGTGGGGAGAGGTGCTGGGGAGAGGAGCCGCGCGGGGAGCTGGGGAGAGGATCCGGGGGGCGTTGGGGAGAAGATGGTGCGAAGTGGGGCACGGAGAGGCAGTGAAGGCCCCTGTTTACCCTCAGCCAATGTGCCATGGCCCTGCCCTGCGGGATCCCCAGGGGAGCTTGGTGTCCACGGCCCAGCTGGGAACTGGGCTTGGACCTTCCCCCCATCTCCTCTGGCAGGTAGCTGTGGCGGGGGGGGGAGGCACATGTAGGGGTAGGTAGCAGTGGGGGGTGGCAGAGGTGCAGGAGGACAGGTAGCTGTGGTGGGGGGCACATGTGGGGGCAGGTAGCAGTGGGGGGTGGCAGAGGTGCAGGGGGACAGGTAGCTGTGGCGGGGGGCACATGTGGGGGCAGGTATCTGTGGGGGGTGGCAGAGGTGCAGAGGGACAGGTGGGTGGGTAGATAGCTGGGAGGCCGGAGCACACAGGTCTCAGTCGCTGGGGCCGAGGTGAGTGAGGTGGGGCATGTGGCCCTGGGTCCCACTGTGCCAGCTCTTCCCGCAGGGTCCCCAAACGGCCCATCATCAACACACCGGTGGTGAGCATCATGGTGCACGATGAGGAGCAGCGGGGGCCGCGGGCGCTGGAGAAGCCCATCACCGTGCAGTTCCGGCTGCTGGAGACGGAGGAGCGCTCCAAGCCCATCTGCGTCTTCTGGAACCACTCCATACTGTGAGTACCCCGGGCTGGGCCCAGCACCCCCAGCCCGCCCACCTGCGGGGGGGGCTCTGGGCTCACAGGCCCTGTTACCCCACCGGGGTCCCCCAGAACCTCCCTGACTCCGGCTCTCCTGCTCCCCAGGCATGGTGGGGCGGGCGGCTGGTCGGCCAGGGGCTGTGAGCTGGTCTTCAGGAACCAGAGTCATGTCAGCTGCCAGTGCAGCCACATGACCAGCTTCGCCGTGCTGATGGACATCTCCAGGAGAGAGGTGAGTGGGCGGGGCCCCAACCCAGGGGGCGGAGCCATGGGCGGGGTCACAGTGTTCGAGGTGAGAGGGGGAGGAGCCCAGATATCCAGGGGGCAGAGCCATGGGCAAGGCCACAGTATGACAGGTGGGGTGGGGCCCTATCCCCCAGGGAGTGCAGCGATGGGTGGGCCCACAGTGTGAGGGGTGAGAGGGGGAGGAGCCCCATTCCCAAGGAGGTGGAGCCATGGGTGTAGCCCCGAGTGAGAGAGGGCGGGGCTATGGTGATCTCTGAGCCCTGAGCTGGTTGGGGGGCAGGGCCTGTGGTGCTGGTTGCTGCCCAATGAGCCCCCCTTTGCCCTCCAGAACGGGGAGATCCTGCCACTGCAGACCATCACCTACGCCTCCGTGGCCGTGACGCTGGGCAGCCTCCTGCTCACCTTCCTGGTGCTGGCTGGTCTGCGGGCCCTGCGCGCCAACCAGCACAGCATCCGCAAGAACACCGCCACCGCCCTCTTCCTCGCCGAGCTCGTCTTCCTGCTGGGCATCAACCAGGCCGACGTCCCCGTGAGCCTGCGGGTGGGGCGCGGGGGCTGGGCTGGCCTGGGACCCTCCTGAGGCGCGACTGGGACAGGGGTGGGGAGCTGAGCAGGTGGCGGCTGGGCCCTGCGCATGGAGCCCCGGCGGGGCTGGCTTAGCCCAGGCATGGCGGCCCTGCAGTGTGCAGTCTCCTAGCTGGGGGCAGCAGGGCGCCTCAAAGCCTGAGGGGCGCACAGTGACCAGGGTGTCCTGGGGCCTTTCCCCAGCTGTGCCGGCTCCCCCTGCCCCCTAACGCCTGGCCCTCCCCACAGTTTGCCTGCACCGTGATCGCCATCCTGCTGCACTTCTTCTACATGTGCACCTTCGCCTGGCTCCTGCTGGAGGCACTGCACCTCTACCGCATGCTGACCGAGGTGCGGGACATCAACCACAGCCCCATGCGCTTCTACTACATGGTGGGCTGGGGTGTGCCAGCCTTCATCACAGGTGAGCCCCGGCGCTGCCCCGCCTCCCTGCTGGGGCTACGTCTGCTCCCCACAGGCTCTGCTGTCCGCTGCTGGGCAAGGCTGGGAGGGGCGTGTTCTTGGCAGGCTGGTAGGAGCAGGGTGCCCCCCACCCCCACGCTGGCTGGGAATTCAGTACTGAGCCCTCACCACCCAGTTATCTTTCTAGTGTGAATTCCTCTGGAGTCACAGACAGTCCCCTTGGGCACTCCGCTCTGTTGCCACCCCAGTGAGCCGGCCTTTGTGATGGCTGGTCCCTTCACCACAGATCACAGCGAGCTTCAGGTCACTCCCAGTCCCAAAGGATCAGTCACTTACTCAGGTCAGCTGCACTTCAGATCTCACCCCAAAGACAAGGCTTGCAGCGAAACCTCTAACAAACTATCTACAGAGTTATTAGCTAGGAAAAGGTAACGAGGGTTACTGATGAGGTTACAGCAGGTAACAGAGATACACAAACGAGTTCCAACCTTACGTTTCAAAAGGTAATAGAGGCTTCTCTGAGAAGCCAGCTCTGTGTCCTTTAGGGCTAACCCAGGCTAAACAGCCGGACATCTCTTGCTTATGCCTACAAACACTTGGCCCCCCCAGTGTCCAAGCAGCACAAAGATCCCAAGTTCCATTCGTCTGGGAGTTTGATTCCCCCCTGCCATGTGCTCTAAACTGCAAACTCAGCGGCTGGGAGGAATCCACTTCCCTGACTCCTCTTCATGTCCTCTTGCTGACGGTACGTAGGGATGATCCAGTGGCAGGTCTGGTATCCATGGAACTCTCCCGTGGGGCAGGGTGTCACCCCTTCTTTGGCGCCCAGCCCTTTGCACTAGCTAATGTCTCTCCAGGCTGCTGGGTCCCACCGGCTCACGATCTGACCCCTCAGATGTTACCATCCAATAAGGGATATAGCGGTTCTGGGTGAGAACGCCCCAAGCACTCCGTGAAGACTGACCGCATCCTTCCTGTTCTGCTCCCTGCTTAACACCGGGCCGATCGGTCTGTCTTCAGTGGAGACACAGGGCCCTTGGCATGGGAGGCACCTGGTCCACCAGTGGTGCAGAGGGCTCATGGATTGCTGGCTCCTCTGTGCTCTGCCAGGATGGGATGTGATGAGCCATGTGGCTCCTCTCTTCACAGGACTGGCCGTGGGGCTGGACCCTGAGGGCTACGGGAACCCCGATTTCTGCTGGCTTTCCATCTATGACACGCTGGTCTGGAGCTTTGCCGGGCCCATCGCCTTCACCGTCTCAGTGCGTATGGGGGCAGTGGGGGCTCCGAGGCTAGTGCATGGGGCTGGGGAGACACGGGGAGGATCAAAGGGCAGCAAGACCAACTGCAACATGGTCTGGCCCAGGCACCCCCCAGTCTCCTTGCAGTGGTATCTCCCCCCAGCTGGCCTGGGCACCCCGCCACCCACTCTGCAGTGGTATCTCCTCCAGCTGACCCAGGCACCCCCCCCCAGTCCCCTGCAGTGGTATCTCCCTTACTCACCCTGCAGTGACACTCCCCACTGGCAGTGGGGTCAAAGCCTTTGCACATGGGGTGCCCCCACCACCCCCGTGGGCACGGCTGGTCGATTCTGTGCAGAGCAGCCCCAGCTTCGTTACCTGTCCCCACAGTGCACAGGCTGCCCCCCCATGCCCTTGCTGGGCACCCGGCACTGACCCGCGTGCGCTGCACTGCCCCCCGCCTCTGGCAGAGAGGAGTCAGGACTCCTAGCTTCGATCCCTGCTCTGGGAAAGGGGGGGCTATCTAGTGGTTAGAGCAGGGGGGTTGGGAGCCAGGACTCCTGGGTTCTCATCCCAGGCCAGTCACTGACTTTCTGTTTGACCTGGGACAGGCTCCTTTGCCTCTCAGTGCCTCAGTTTCCCCGCTGAGGTCCCCTACTGGGGAGAGCCATGAGGGTGAGGGGAGGGCCTGGGCCATGCAGACCTGCTGCCCTTCCTCCCACTGGCCTCCAGACTCCTCCTGTCACGTGGGGCCAGGAAGGGAACCCCCTCACTATGGATTCCTTGGAAGTGTCCCAGCCCAGCCGGACCAGGGCTCTGACCCGGGGGCTGCTTCCCATGGCTCATGCCTGCACAGGCGCATCCCACCAAGAAACAACCTCCTTCTGCCTGGGTCGGGGCCTTGGGCTGGGCCCTGCCGGGGCACCTTGGGCTCTGCACTATGGCCACTTGGGCAGACTGTGGGGAGGGGCAGGGGGCCATGGGGAGGGGCTGGGGGGACCCTGGGCCCTGCCTCCTGTTGCTGACCCACCTTCTCCCCCGTGCAGACAAGCATCTTCCTCCATGTCCTGGCCACCAAAGCCGCCTGCCTGGCCCAGGAGCGGGGCTTCGAGAAGAGGGGCCCAGTGTGAGTCTTACGCCCCGCCCCCCTGGGCAGCGCTGGCTGGCAGGGCAGCACGGGAGGTGCTGACTGAGGCCTGCTCCCGGGGGGAGGGAACTGGGGGGGTGTTTCTTGGGGGGGGAGGGGTCGGTGCAGGCAGGGTTGGTGTGGGGATGGGCGGGGGAGGGGTTTGTGTGGGCATGGGCAGGGGTCAGTGTGTTACGAAGCGTGGGGGAGTCAGGGCCCTGTACCCCCGCTTCCTGCGATTCACATTCACCGTGACTCTCAGCCAGCAGTAGAACAGAAGGTTTATTAGAGACGACAGGAACACAGTCCAGACCAGAGCTTGCAGGCCTAAACAGGACCCCTTAGTGAGGTCCTTCTGGGGGAGGAGAGCTTAGACCCCCTTCTCTGGGGCTCTCCCCTCTTCCCCGGCCAACTCCCCACTGAAAAACCCCTTCAGCATCTCACCCAGCTTCCCGCAGCTCCCCCCCAGCCTTTGTCCAGTTTTACCTCCCCCATCCCCAGTGAAACTCTCCAGCCACATTCCCCGGTCAACACTCCCCCTCCCTGCTGCATCACACAGTGCGGGAGGGGTCGGTGTGGGCGGGGTCGGCATCTCTGGCCTGGCCTGACCCCTCTGCCTGGCACAGGTCGGGGCTGCGGGCGGCATTCCTGGTGCTGCTGCTGGTTAGCGCCACGTGGCTCCTGGCCCTGCTCTCCGTCAACAGCGACGCCATCCTCTTCCACTACCTCTTTGCCGGTTTCAACTGCCTCCAGGTATGGCAGGGCAGGGGGTGGGGCCTTTCCCTGAGGGAGCGGGGCCTTTTCCCCAGCAGGGGTGGGGGTCTCCCCAGTTTGGCCCAGGAGCCGAGCCTGTGTAGAGGTGGCACAGAGGCCTCAGCAGCCCGGCGTGGCCCCGTTGGCTCCGAGCTGGCGGGGCCTGTGCCTGGCCCTGTGGTGAGCCAGCTTCACACCATGGTGCCAGGGTGGGGGTGGGGGGGTTGCGCTGTGACGGCTGGGGGGATCCGGGCCTGGCACAGAGGTCCCCAATGGAGGACCCCTGTGTGAGCACCTGCCCCCAGAGCCATCACCCTCCGGCAGGAAGTGTGGCAGTACGTCAGGGAAGGGGGCCTGGCTCATGAACCCCCCTCAGCTCCATCCAGGCCCCCCGGCCCAGCTCAGCCCCAGCAGGCTCTGACCTGCCCCTCGCACCCTCCCTCAGGGCCCCTTCATCTTCCTCGCCTGCATCGTCTTCAGCAAGGACGTGAGGAAGGCTCTGAAGTTCAGCTGCAGCAAGAAGCACAGCACAGATCCTGCACTCACCACCAAATCCACCCTGACAGCGGTTAGTGCCCAGCCCTGCACAGCCGGAGTAACTAGTGCCTCAGCCTGGCTCTCTGCCCTGGGCGGCGTCATCTCTACCAGGGCTGGGCTGGCAGGGGCTGCGAGTCAGGAGTGAGGGGCACCAGCAGAGCTGGGGGGTGGGGGGAGCCCAAGGCTGGGCTAGCAGGGGGCTGCGAGTCAGGAGTGAGGGGCACCAGCAGAGCTGGGGGGCTGGGGGGAGCCCAGGGCTGGGATAATAGGAGGCGGTGGGTCAGGAGTGAGGCGCACCAGCAGAGGTGGGGGATCCCAGGGCTGAGGTGCTGGGGAGGGGCAGCAGGCCAAGTGGGAAGTGTCAGAAGAAGCAGCGACTCACCGTCTGCCCCCTGTTCTCTGACCCCCGCCCCCAGGCCTACAACTGCAACAACACGTATGTGGCTGACCGGCTGTACCACATGCCCTTCGGCGCGTCCACAGGCTCGCTGCACAGCACCGTGCACTCAGGCAAGAGCCAGCACAGCTACCTCCCCTTCGTGCTCAGGTACCGCTCGCCCTGCCAGGGCAGCCAGCTGGCCCCCCCGGGCAGCGCTGGGCCATGTGGCTGGGGAGCCCGGCCTGGCCAGGCCCTGTGTGGTGCTAGTGTCCTGCCTGTATTTTGCAGGGAGGAGTCTGGGCTGAAGAGCTGCCAGGTGCCCAGCGGCCAGACGGACCCCGGCGCCCTCTTCCTGGCGGCCAAGGACCAGCCGATCGGTGAGCAAGGGTGGCGCCGTGCTGCCTCTGCTGGGTGACGTGGGGCGGGCGGCCAGCGATAGCGTCCTCTGGTGGCTGCCACCCCAGGGGGTCCCATTGGCTCAGGGGCAGAACTGGGCTGTCTGGAGCCCGGCACCAGGCTCTGTCTCCCGGCTGTGCCCTAGGCTGGGAGGGGCCCTGTAGGCCGGTGGGGGGAGCTGGCCCTGCCGAGTGAGTCCAGCTGGCCCGCTGGGGCGCTGGCACATGCTGAGCTCTCTGTGTGTCCCTGCCCCAGAGCACGACACGGACTCGGACAGCGACCTGTCCCTGGAGGACGACCAGAGCGGCTCCTACGCTTCCACCCACTCCTCAGACAGCGAGGACGAGGTGTTCCCGGGGGAGCCCTGCTGGGAGAACCTGCTGGACCCCCCCAGCGAGAAGCTGCTGCAACACAGCGCCCCCAAAGGTAACGCCGGGACCAGGGGGCTGGCAGGGGAGGGAGCAGCCCCCACAGTGGGTCATTACCTGGGAGCCCCATTCTGGGCCTGTGGCCAGTGGGAGGGGAGGTGGCTAAGCCATGGGGCTGGGCAGTGCACTGCTCTCCTGGCTGACTCCTTTCCACCCCTTCCCTGGCTGTCCTGTAACTCCAGAGCAAGGGACACTACAGCTATGAGGGGTGCCTGCCCCATGCCGAGTGCCTGCTGTCCCCTCATCTTCCCCACAGTGGGTGCTAGCCCCATGTCGGGTGCCTGCTGTCCCCTCGCCTGCCCCATGCTGGGCGCCTGCCCACTCCTCGCTTGCCCCACGCCAGGCGCCTGCTCTCCTCTGGCCTGCCCCAGGATGGACGCCTGCCCCACGCTGATCTCCTGCCCCACGCCGGGCGCCTGCCATCCCCTTGCCTGCTCGGTGTGCACAGGAGCAGCCCTGGGGAGGTGGGGAGTTGGCTCCAGGGGGTCCCCGGCTCAGCTCACTGTGCTCTCCCCCAGTGGATAACATGCCGGCCCACGGCAAGCCCTACTGGCCGGGGGAGTTTGTGACCACGGCCAGCGAGAGTGATGGGCACACCGGCCCTGAGATGCTGCGGGTGGAGCCAGCTGTGGGGCAGGTGCGGCTGGGACCCCCAGAGGAGGCACCCAGAGAGAACGGGGAGACTCTGGACAAGAACATGCTGGTTCCGCTGCTCAACCCTGCTGCCCAGCCCCAGAAAGGTAAGCAGGGGACCCAGCACCCCCTGCACCCAGGGTGGGGGCCCAGCATTGCAAGGCTGGCGGGAGGGTGTTGTGCGGGGCAGGAGTCCTCCACAGACATCGCTGAGTGGGGGGGGGGGGCGTACCAGGGGCTAGAGGGTCCTCAGAGCTTCCCCTATAGACACAGCAGAGATGGGGGCTCTATAGGGGATGGGGTTCCCCTACAGACACGGCAGAGCCTGTGGCTTCTCCAGCCCTCAGCCAGGTGGCATTGGACCCGTGTGGCAGCTGGTGGTCGCAGGCTCCTGCCAGGCCAGGGCTGATCAATGCTGCAGAGAGGCAGGCGCTGCAGGTGAGGTGAGCCTGGCAAAGCCCCAGGACCTGCTCTGGCCCTGCTGGCTGCAGGATCTGGGAGCCCAGGCTGGATGGGGCGATTCCGCTCCCATGGGGCGATTCCTCTGTCTGTAGCTTGGCACAGGGCGCCTGCCCGGGACAGGAACCGGGAGGGTCCCCCACACCCTCATCCCAGCCTTACGACCCCTCCCATCTGTCCCCACCCCAGCTGCCTGGGCCCCCTCCCCCTTCTGCCCTGGCCTCACCCCCCCATTTCCCCCCGCAGGGATCCTGAAGAAGAAGTGCCTCCCTACCATCAGCGAGAACAGCCTCCGCCATGTGCCCAGCGAGCTCTCAGCCCCCCTGCCGGGCACGGTGGCATTGCACGGCTCCTCGACAGGCAGTGAGGGCAGCCGGGGAGGCAGGGTGCTGCCACGGCCCCGCCAGACGCTGCAGGAGCAGCTCAACGGGGTGACACCCATCACCATGAGCATCAAGGCCAGCACAGTGGACGAGGACTCCTCCGGCTCCGAGTGAGTAGGTGCCCAAGGCTGAGCCCGCTGCCACTGACCCCTCCTGGTGCCCACCTGCAGGGCAGTCAGTGCCACAGCCCTGCCTGGGATCTGGCTGTGGGGGGAGGCTGTGGAGCTGCTCCTGCGTCACCCCAACCTCCCACTCTGCCCATGGCGCTAGCGTCAGCCTCCATCACCCTGGAAGGTAACTGGGGCTTTGCCCACTCAAACCAGCCAGGCTCTGCCCCCCAGCGTCTCTTCCCCTGGCCTAGGGCCCCCACGGCTCTTCCCACGCTCTGGGCCTGGATCCTGCCCCCTGGCCAGGGTGAGTCCCGAGTGCTGAACTGGGCTGTGCGGCCGGAGCCTCGGTTCCCCCCACCCCCAATTCCATGCAGGGTTCAGCTGCCCCCTGCGAGTCACAGGGTGGGCCGAGCTGCCCCCAGCTGCTGGGAACCTGCCCTGCCCCGAGCAGCTGGCCTGGGGCTGAGCCCAGGGCTCTGAGCTGGGAGTCTGGGGCCCCAAGTGGGCAGGGCTGATTCGGGGTGGGGGGAAGACCCTGCCTGACGCTCGCCTGCTCTAACTCTTCCACTGCCATCTCCACTCTCGCACTAACCCCGCCTCTCTCCTCTCTGTCTCCTGCCCCCAACCGCCCAGATTTCTGTTCTTTAATTTCCTCCATTAACATGTGTGCCATGTGGCTCTGCCGCCCGCCTGGCCAGCCTGCCGGGGGCCCGGCCCAGCTGCTCATGACCATACGTCTGTGTGTTTGTTCCCCCCCTCTTGGTGTGTGTCTGATCACTGAGCAGGAGCGACGAGACCTCCATTTGAGCTGGCCCCCGGGGCCCAGCCGACGGGGCCCCTCTGCCTCGGGGGCCAGCCACCAGCCAATGGGGCCCCTGCCTGCCCAGCCTGGGGACCAGCTGCCAGCCGACGGGGCCCCTCCATCCTGGGAGCCAGTCGCCAGGGTCCCTCTGCGTTGGGGCCAGCTGCCAACCGACGAGGCCCCTCTGCCCTGGGGACCAGCCGACAGGGCCCCTCTGCCCCGGGAACCAGCTCATCCGGACCCTCCATCCTCGGGACCAGCTGCCAGCCGATGGGGACCCTCCATCCTAGGGACCAGCTGCCAGGGTTCCCTGTGCCCCGGGGACCAGCCGACGAGGCCCCTCCATCCCAGGAACCAGCTGCCAAGGCCCCGATCTGGAGCACAAGCTGCACCGTCCCACGCTTCCGCCAGGTGCCCCACTGGCCCTTCAATGAAGAGCGAAAGGACCCAGGGCACTGCCTTGACCTGCCGGGATTTTGTGCCCAGTGCAGGCCCCTGCTGGCTGGTGCTGAGTGGGTCGGGGGCCTGGACCACGGACGTACTTGAACAGTTGCACTTCAGCTCCTGGCGAATGCGCTGAGCCCCACGCTGACCCCGCCTCAGCTGCAGGCAGGCGGCTGGCCGGACAGACGTCACTGTGCAGAGCCACTAGCATGGCCCCTCGGCCCTGCAGGCACGGTCTCGATTGCCACTGGGCCCCAGGGCTAGTTGCCCCTATTCCCCATGGCCACCACTGCCCTGCTGAGGGGTAGTCTCCCCCAGCCCCTAAAACAGCCCTGGGGTTGGCCATTGCCATGTGGGGCTGCCTGGCAGAGGGCCAAGTGCCCCCAGCACCTCTGGCCCAGACCCCAAGGGTCTCACCGTGGGCCCCCATGAAGTGGGGGGCTGGGCTGGCCCCACAGTGAACCAGCCCCATGCCTGAACATGCTGCCATGGTGGTGCTGGGCCTGAAATGTGCCTGTGGCTCCGGAGCTGTGTCCCCAGCACGTTCTGCCTCTGCTGTGCCGCACGACGCCCCAGGGCAGGGCACCTGGGGCAGCCGGGTGAGGGCCACGTTCTGCACCCGTGGCAAGCGACAGCAGCAGTCTCCAGCTGGAGGTGGGGAGGATGGGCCAGGTGCCCATGGGGTGGGGGGGTCCCAGGAAAGATGCTCCTGGACTGCTATAAGCTCAAGCCCTTAAAGCCAGCTATGCTGGCAAGGTTGCCAGGCCCCATTGGCAGCGCCAGGCCCTTAGCCAAGGCTGATATGGGGGAGACCCCTGCAGCTGCATGGGCCAGGCTGTGATTATTTTGTATAACCCCCTCCCCGCACACACACCACAAAGGGGGGGGGGGCTAACCCTCCCGATGCTGAGTGAATGAGGGGCTCCTGTGCCACTGGGTGAGGGCCCTGCCACACCTGCCTTTCTGCCTCAAAGCCTTTGTTTTCTACGCCCCCTCCCCAGCGCTGGCCCAGGTAGCACCCACCAGGGCTTTTGGAAAGTGCTTTTTGATGTGTCCCCAGCCCCTGGGCCATGGCCGGCCTGTCCCTGCTGCAGGTAGACGGGGAGGTGTTGCGCAGGGGGACGGGACACCGCTGGGGACTCTGGTGTAGTTGTTAATTTGATGGCGCTTGCTGGACGCTTTTTTATTTAAAAAACCAGCCTGACCCCAGCCGCATGCTGCAGCATCATTCCGCAGCAGGGTTTGATCTGGTGCAGTGGGGTGGGGGAATCTGGGGGCATCCAGTGTAGGACACTGCTCTCTGAGGGCAGCCACTCAGCCCCTCCCGAGCTGCACAAAAGCCCCCCAACCTGTCAGGCGCTCGCCCCAGTGCCCAGATCAGCAGGGGTCTGTGGGTTTGAATCCTTCCTAGGGTTTTGTTTGTAAAGCTGAAACTTGGTCCCGCTGCTACTAAAATCCCCCATGCCCCATCTAGGCCCCCCATACCCACGAGCCAGGTCCCGGGTCCCCCAGCAGGTGCTGAAGGGCAAAGCCATTGGGGGGTCTCAGGAGGGGCACGGTCCCACCAGTGGGGGCTGGAGAATCATGTATTGATGGGGGAGAGGTGAGAATCCCACTATCACACCTCATGGGGCTTCACCAGCCCCATGGCTGGGCAGGAGCTGGGCATAGTTGGGCAGGGCCCAACCACCGGGCATAAGGGGGAGCTGTCCTGTGCTGTGAGACCAGCCAGGCCCCACCGCGGATTGGGGGTGTTATACTTGTGCACTGCCCCAAGGACCCCCTCACTTGGACCCCACATTTGACCATAGCCCTGCCTCCCACCAAGAATATGCTGTGCAGGGGGGCAGGGACAGGCCCAGCCCATGGCTGGCTCCATGCCAGTTTTGTGGGCCCCTTGCCGGGTCTGGGTTTTGTTTGTAAGAGCAGCTGAGCCCCAACTTGTGGCCTCCTGCGTGAATCCATGTCCTCCGGGGCCAGCTGGGCAAAACCGTGGCAGGAGCGACCACCGGGCTCTGGCACTAACCCCATGAGCTCTGGGCCGATGCACGCACTTGGCTGACTGCTCGCTGCCCTCGGCTCCTGGACGCCTGCTGTGGGGGGCAGGCAGGTAGCTGAGGATCTGGGAACGCAGACCCAACCTCAGCCGGTGTAAATGGGTCCAGCCAGGGGGGCTCAGGCCCAGAGGCCGCCCTAGTGCTGGGCTCACACATGACAGCCCTCATTGAGCCCAGTGCTGGGGGGTCTGTAGTACATGTGGTAGCACCCTGGCTCTGCTCCCAGGCCCCTGGTATACTGCCCTGGGGTTACCTGTGAGTAAGGTCAGGCCTGTCTGGTTACCCCACCCTCACCGCTGTGTCACCAAAGCCCTGCATCAGTTGGACCCAGGCTCTTGCTGAGTGGGCGCAGGCCTGGCCAGGCACTTGGCTGCTGGAGCCCCCTCCAAGGCATGGGGCCCACGAGGATGATCCAGCGATAGTTCCGCCAAGGGTGCAGCCCAGGTGGGTTGTTTTACTGCAGGACTCGGCCTTTGTGTCAATTCAAACCCAAGAGCTGGCCTGGTGGAGAAGCCACTTTGGCCAATGCTGAAGCTTCTCCCCTGCCCAGAGAGCTCAGCCCGGCAGCTCCTAGAACCAGAGCAAAGGCAGGGTCCTTGAGTTCTGTTCCCAGCTCTGCAGGGAAGTGGGGTCCAGAGGGTTGAGTTTGGGGCAGGGTCTTAGGAGCCAGAACTCCTGGGTTCTCTTCCCACCTCTGCTACTGGCTTGCTGCGTGACCTTGGGAAAGTCACACTAGGTCTGAGACAGCCCACTGACTCCCATGGAAAGACCCCACTGGCCCTGCTCAGGGCCCCGCTGCCTGGCTCCTCATGGGGATGTGTGCAGAGCACCTGGAGGCCCTGGGCTGCCAGAAAAGATCACGTCAGGGTGCGGGCAGGGAGCTGGTGCAACAGAGCCGGAGCAGCAGCGCCCCCAAGGCTCAGGATGGTTCCTAGAACCTGCTGGGGGCCTAAGCTCATCTGGCTTGAACTTGCTTCGCTGCCCAGGCTGGCAGGCGATGGTCACACAGGAGCTGCTCTGCTCGCAAGAGCACATGCGTCAGGTGACCAGGCCCCGGGGTTCAGCGCAGCCCCAGCAGCTCCCTTCCTGCATTAACGCCCTGGGCCCGACTCTCCTTGCAGAGTAACCGCCCTCTGCAGGTCTGGGAAAGGGAGCCAGAGCCCAGCTCCTGCAACTGGCTGGCCGGGAAAGGCCTCTCCATGGGGCTGGACTCTGCTTGTGTGTTCTCTCCCCAGCCCCGCTGCTGCCTTGCAGGAAAGAGACCTTCAGCCACCAGGTTTGTTTAAAAATAGAATGTATGAGAGAGAGTCGGGTACAGAGCCAACCCCTCTGGCAAGGGTTCATGTTTCAATGCCCATACACAGAGTACAAAAACAGCTCCTCTTAACAACACTAGTGCCAGGGAGCTGGGTCCAGCCACCCCATGGGGCTCAGTTCACAGCATTTCAGTGCCACACCAAGGCCAGCTTTTGCAGACCCACCTGAAGCATGGGGGAGGGGAAAGGGGAGATTTTCCAAACCGCTGGGAACCTGCAGCTCCTCTGAAGATCGGGCCCCAGGTGGCTCCGGCTGGCTCCCAAGAACACCTGCTTTCAGCTTGGATACTACCTCAACGGGCCTCTCTGAGGCTCAGGCCCCAGTTACAGAGCCTGGGGGGCGCTGCTGCGCAGCACGAGAGGGTCTTGTCTAACACAGGATCCTAGTCCCCCCCACCCCGAGAATCCAGAGCAGAGCAAAGGGACATTCCCAGCTGTGCTGGCACCCCGGGACGGGGGAAGGAGCCCAAACCACATGATCCCGTTGGGGTTCTTTGCTCAGCCTGAAGGTAGACTGACGGGTTGCGTGTCAGCTTCATGGCACGTGGTGGGAGTACTGGAGGGGGAAGGGTTAACGTTACAATAGAGGGAATAGAGATAGCTCTAATGCAGCTGATGGAGAGATACCAATTTACACCAGCTGAGGATCTGGCCCAGCTTTCTCAGATTTGTTTCTCACACACACACACCCACACACACGCACGTTCCGCTGGATTGGTAAAAACAACAATGACCTGGGTCCAGATTCTGCTGCCCGTACTACAGCTGGGCTGGATTTTCATCCCCATACTGGGACCTTTATGCCGGTGCAATGTAACATAAAGGGAACAAGGCCCTTGGGGCAGGGAAGGATGATCCAGCCCCACTGCAATCTGTGGAGACATGCTCAGAGGAAGGAACCCACAGTGGGAGCAAAGGCAGCCCTGGAAACCCAACTCATTTGTGGGCCTAACCTGCCCGCCAGGGCCAGCTGCCCAGAGCCCTAGTGCCCTCTGCCAGGGTCTATAAGTAGTGCCACTCCTTCATCCTTCAAAAACAATTTTGTCAGAGGCTTGAGTTTTCAGCTACAGGAATTTGGGGTAAAGTGTCTAATTTCCAAATAAATTTTCCAGTTTTTGTTGAAAAACTCACCCCAAACCTAAATATTTTGATTCTGAAATGCAGTTGCGGTGCCTCATGCACCTGCTCTCCTCCTCTTAGCTCCCTGGCAGGGCTAAGACCATAAGACTGGCCAGACTGGGTCAGACCAAAGGTCCATCTAGCCCAGCGTCCTGTCTGCCGACAGTGGCCAGTGCCAGGTATCCCAGAGGGAATGAACAGAACAGGGAATCATCAAGTGATCCATCCCGTCACCCATTCCCAGCTTCTGGCAAACAGATGCTAGGGATACCATCCCTGCCCATCCTGGCTAATAGCCATTAATGGACCGATCCTCCAGAAACTTATTTTCAAACCCTATTATAGTTTTGGCCTTCACAACATCCTCTGGCAAGGAGTTCCATAGGTTGACTGTGCATTGTGTGAAGAAATACTTCCTTTTGTTTGTTTTAAACCTGCTGCCTATTAATTTCATTGGGTAACCCCTGGTTCTTGTGATATGACAAGAAGTAAATAACACGTCCTTATTGACTTTCTCCACACCACTCATGACATTATGGCCCTCGATCAGATCCCCCCTTAGTCGCCTCTTTTCCAGGCTGAAAAGGCCCAGTCTGATTAATCTCTCCTCACACAGAAGCTGTTCCATGCCCCTAATCATTTTTGTTACCCCTTTCTGAACCTTTTCCAATTGTAATCTAGCTTTTTGAGACATTTCCCACCATGGTCTCCCCTCTTGGTGACAGGAGGCCATACATGATGGCAAATGAAGGGCCAGAGCGAGTAGTGGAGACATAATCAGGGGTGGCAGGTTTGTAGAAATGGTGGTGGTACCCAGAACCCCCCCTCCAACTCCATCCCCCACCTGTCTAAAGTTCTGGGAGGGAGTTTGGGTGCTGGGTGCAGGCTCCGGGCTGGGGGTGCAGACTCTGGGAGGGAGTTTGGGGGCAGACTCTGGGCAGGGGGTGGGGGTGTAGGAGCGAGTGTGGGGTGCAGGCTCTGGGAGAGAGTTTGGGGATGGAGGGGGTGCAGAGGGAGGGGTGCAGGGGTGAGGGCTGTGGGGTGGGGCTGGAGATGACGGGTTTGGGGTGTGTGCAGGCTGCCCTGCGGCTGGAGCCAGAGAGGAGGACTCCCCCCAGCCCTCTCCCCCCAGCAGCCGTGAGCTCTGTGGGAGGGGCCCCTTTTCTCCCCTCACCCTACACCACTGTCACTGCACATGCTCCTAGGGTCCCTCTCAGGTCCAGGAAGCCCCCTTGCCTCCCCTGTGGTGGGTGCCGGGGGGCTGCCATCACATGTGTGCCTTCTCCCCTGCTGCTGCCCCTCATTGTAGCCTCACTGGGGGTGAGGGATGGGGCTGCCCCTTGCCCAGTATGGGGCAGGAGTGGTGACTGCGGGCGGGGGCGGGCGCTGCCGGGTAAGGGAATGGTCCAAGGCAGAAGGGCAGCCTGCCCTGCCATTAGTGAGGGGGGCACTAGGACCCCGTGGCAGCAGTTGATGCAGGGAGCCAAAAGAGCCGAGTCAGCATGGAGCGGCAGGAGAGAGGCAGGGATGCTCTGGGACCCAGGGAGGTGCTTCACATTGGTGAAGCCAGGCCCCCGGGCCCTGAAGATCGCTCGAGCCTGCGGGACCATACAACTCGCCGCCCCTGGACAGAATCCAATCAGGGAGCCTGGCACACAGAGATTGGGAGTGTGAAGCACCCAAACTACAATTCCCATAAGGCACTGCCTCCCCTTCCATGGTGCACCATGGGAAATGTAGTCTGACCAGGGAGCCCAACCTTTAGAGGACAATGAGGACTCAAGGCACCCAAACTAAAACTCCCACAAGACACTGGCAGCATTTCAGAATCAAACTATTTTGGAGTTTGATTTCCCAGGGAAGCCCCGTTTCCTGGCCCACTCTATCTACAACCACTAAACACGTAGGAATGCAGCTGCCGTATGAGATAAGGCGCGGCCGGTACGGCCCAGCAACCTGCTCAGTCCACTTGCACAAAACAAGCTCAGCATTTCCCCCTCCTCTAGCTAAAAAACAAAGTAAAACTAACCATGATCCCGCCCCCCCCGAGCAGAGGCTCAAAACCGGGGAGTTCAGGCTGCCAGCCTAGCAGGTGGTGGCCCTTAGTTCTCCCGGGTCCTTCAAGCTGGCATGTGCTGCTGACGGATGCCCCACAGGCAGGTGAAGGGTCAGTCCGGTTCTGCCAGCACGAGGACGATCGGGGTCTTGGCCGAGTCTGGTCTCAAACCGTTTTATCACAGCCCAGTGTCATGGCAGGAAGCCGTGTGAGGCAGGCCACATGGGTTTAGGGGTGTCAGACATCCATCAATGGGCGCAGATGGCTGGTGGAAGAAGGATTAAAGACCAAAGCCCATGTGCTGGGACGATATGGATCCAGGTTTTCTAGAGAGCTCAGCACCCACCAGGGGAGCCCTGCTGCAAACCTGGCCCAACTGGGATGCTGGGCCCTTAGAGCAGGGAGCAGCCCCAGGCCGGCAAGGAGGACAAGTGGCTGTGGGGTTAATGCACAAGACGGACATTGATGGGCTGCAGAGCACACAGGACGAGACGGACAGCTCCTGCCACAGGAGGTGGCTGGTAACCCAGGAAGCTGCTCTCACCGACAGGGGCAGCCTTGCTCCTGAAGAGTCCGTGCAGTTATGTAGCAAACCTGCAGGCAGCGCCAGCCCTGAGGCAAACAGCTCGCAGGGATTGCTCTGATCTGCAGCTCTGCTCCCATAAGGCTCACACACCACCACACAGTGGGAGAGCTTTACCTCGGAGACCTGGGCAAGGTCACCTTCCGGGGTGGCTGCAGCCTGCTTCCTGGAGGGGCTGTCCGCTGAGGGCCGGGGCCTGCGGGCAAAGGAAAAAGTCAGCAGGAAGCGCAGCCCAGCCCAGCCCAGCTGGAGCATCTGAGCCTCGAGGGCACAAGGATACAGGAGGCTGCTGAGATCTCTCATCCAGCACCAGATGGCCCGGGCAGCCAGGGCTCGCAACCAGTAGCTCAGGGGCCTGGGCTAGGCTGGGGCTCCCAGCCGGCTGCTCGGGGGCCTGGGCTAGGTGGGAGAATAGGTTCTGGCAAACCTGGCAGTAATTGGCAAGCAAGTGTCACTGCTTGGAGACGGAGATCCAGCTCCAGGTGCCACCGAACAGCATCCTATGGGCATCAGGGCACGAGCCTCCCGCTTAGACCATTATAACAATGCAGAGACAGACACTTCCATTGTCCTGGGGGGAGGGGCAGCCCAGTTAGAGCTGTGTGTGCCCAGAAAGCTCCACCCTGGGGCCAGATCCCAAAGCAGGACTAGGGGATGTAGTCCTGCTCTGGGGGGGGCTAGCATGGGCACAGCCAGGCTGGCTTGGCGGCAGGCACTGCTCAGTGGTGTCTATGGGAGAGGTACTAATTGCCCAGGGAAGGGCTGCCTTGCCCCCTGCTAATGCAGAGTCTTACCCTGCTCAGGCCCAGTGCAAGCTGGACATGGGAGCTCCCCGTGGGTCTGTCCCAGCCCACCCCTGGGGCGAGTGACGTGCTGTGCTTGCACACACCTAACCTCTCACCTCTCTGTCCGGCTGCGCTCGGCAGCACTCTCCTGCCAGCTGAGCCACGGCCCATGGGCTGCAGCTGGCTGGGCCTCCCGGGCACGGCAGCCCTGCTCAGGACGACGATGCGGCTGGCCAGCTTGGGGATGCCGCTGGGCACCGGGCGGCGACTCATAGGCACAGGGGTGGCCATATTCCTGGCCTGGGTCTGGTGGGCGTGTGCACCAGGGGCAGGCCTGGCACTGGCTGAGAGCTGGGGAGCATCGCCCCTGAAGGCCTTAGCCCGACCTGATTGGGCAGAAAGAAAAGCAGGATCTGTTAGGGCTGTATTCAGGCAGGTTCCAAGAGAGCCCCCCGCCCCCCTTTCCTTGGGTGGGGGGGCTCTTACTCCCACCTCCACTCGCAGTCCCTCAGGGGCTCTGCCACCCCCTCAACTCCCAGTCACTGGAGGGCCCTGCTGCTACCCCTCCCCCCGCTCAATCTCACTCAGGGAGATTACCCCTCCCCACCCCGCTTGCCGTCCCTCAGGGCTCTGTGAATAGCCCCCATCACCTGGAGCCCCACTGTTACTACCCCTGTTTGCCAACTGGCTTTTAAAGCCAGAGCTTGGCCCTGGACTCCCTCTACACCCTCTGATCCCGCTCCCGGGCCAGACATCGCTGCGTGCAGATCGCTGCCCGAGGAGCCAGGGGGACTTTACGGGTCTGAACATGTTTGTACCGATTCCGCTGCTGCGATTCCCATCTTCCCTTGCCCTCCCTCAGGTCCCACTCCAGGCAGCAGCCAATCTCGCCAGTGCTGCAGGTGACAGAGATTGGGGTCCGATTCTGCACCCCTTTCCCACCTCTGCAGCCATGAGCCACAGCACTTCAAGGCCCAGCACTCGACGATCCTCACATCTGGCCCTGGCTGTCTCCGAGCCACGAAATGTGGCTGCCAACAACTGCCAGCACAAAGCGCAGGGGCTGACTCGAGACCGGGGCAACATCCGGGGCTGACTCTTTGGGCTGCTGGAGGGACCTGATTTGACAGCTGGTTCCTGGGAAGTGCAGGCTTGTTCCTGGCTCTGATAGCTCAGCAGCACTTCTCTGGAGCTGGTCCATGGTGGAGGGCAGCCTGGTCCCAGCCAGCCCGCCCCGCTTAGTGCGCGACAATTATTTTCCAGGCATAAAAACCCATTTTGTTTTCTTTTCGCCACTGGAGGGAGCCCCCTCCCAGAGCAGGGTACTAGGGGGCGCTGCCTCTCTGCTGGATGAGAAGTGGATTCCCGGGGAACCCTGCATGCAGGAAGGGCAGAGACACCGAGGCCGGTTCTGGCAGGGGCAGCAATAGGGACCTGCAAACACACGGCACAGATCCAGCACGGGGGCCATTCGGGGACACATCCTGCCTGGGACGTCTATACACTGGGATCCTGAATCCTCCCCCATAAGGTAGACGGGCAGCACAGCCGACGTGCTACTGTTGAACCAGGGAGGAGCAGCCCCTGCCCCTCTGCGTGGGGCCACGCTGCCCCCAATGCCCACTACGGGCTGTCCGGTGCAGGGCTCGGTGGCACACAAGGGGATGCAGACCCCCTGATCCCCCCACAGGTAAGGTGAAGTGAGCAGGATTAGCCCCCAACCCCCATGCTCAGTCTGCTCGCAAGCCCGGTTACCTGCACTTGCTTCCTGGAGGAGCTCCGCTCTCCTAAGGGGCGTCAAGGGCTCTTGTGCAGGGCGGGGCTGGGAGGGAGATGACCTGGGGCCCATTGGTTCTCTCCTCCCCCTGGCTGGTGATGCACGGCTGGGCGGCCGGTCCTGGAGGCTCAGCTAGTGCGGCAAGAGGGATAAAGGGAGGTGAAGCCTGGGCTGCACCGTACAGCGGAGATCAGCACACCTGCCTCTCCCTGGCGACCGGAACCTGCAGTATTCAACCTGATAGAGCAATAACCTGTGGGGTCAGGCGGACCCCGGTGGGGTGCAGGACAAGGCTCCACAACAGACAGGATGCGGGGGGTGTGTGTGTGAATACTGTCTCCAGCTGTAGCTCTGTGGGAGGTCAGGAGGCAGCACACAATGATGAACATCCCCTGCTGCTATCTGTGCGGGGTGCTGGAGCTCCCGCTCCTGGTGCCAGGGCCGCGATTTAGATCCCATCTGAACGACAGCCTCGTGTAGCAACACAGGGCCCCTGGCACCAGGCTGGGCATCGGGGTCAGCACTGACTGCAAGGGGAGATAGCCTCCCACTGAGCCACTCCCTTAGGGGCATAGGAGAGAGCGCCTCCTACTGAGCCCCCACCCCGCTCCCTGCAGCACAGTGCCCCCTAGCCTCACACTGACTCAGATGCCAGAATCCACCTTCCTGCAGCCCCTCGGTGCTCCTGAGAGGTCCTGCACGCCCATGCTGACCTGGTCCAGCCCAACTCAGCTTGGGAATCCTGACAGCGCAGCAGCGATGTGAGCCCAGGGACTCAAGAGAGCCCACACCCGATGCCCCACACAGGTCCCTACGCGTTAGCACCTGCTGCCTGCACCATTCAAACAGTTCCCCCAGAGGCACTGCCACGAGCCCAGCTCCTGCATGGGATGCCCCAGTTCAGCTCACTGCCCTGGTGTTTCAGCCCAGGGCCAGCAGGGGGCATCCCAACCTCCTGAGGACACCGAGAAGTGAACGTTTCATGCTAGGGGGGTTGGTTCCACTTTACAGGAGGGAATGCTGACAGCAGTTTGCACAGCGGGAAAGTTGTGACTTGCCACGGACAAACGGGAGCCCTCCCTCCGGGAAGGGCTAGGCCAAAGCCAGCTGTTTAGGCAGAATTCAAATTTTCATTTGCTGAACCAGAGTTTCTTGATCTTATGCTTGGGAGGCCAAACCTCCCTCACATGACCTAGGTGCAGTGCTGCCTGCCTGAGTCTGCAGACAGATTGGGCCAGTGCCGCTGTTGTTGCTCAAAGCTCTTTGCAGGCACCTGCCCTTTGAAAGTAGACCCCTCTGATCAGTTTCATAGCTGCTACTGGGAATGTGGGCAGCAGAGAAATTTACAAGCATTGGGTCCTGGTGTGAGCGCTGTGCAGCACCAGAGCAGCACCGGGACCCAGACACGGAGCAGCAGATCAGGAGGTTCACGGTGGATAGGGGAGAATGCTCCTTCTCCCTTCTGGCAGGAAAGGGGGGTGGGAGGCTGGGTTCCAGAGTAACCCCTGCCCCCACCAGAGCTGGCCATGGAGGATAGAGCCCCGCGCAGGCCTCTCAGCACCTCCCCCTCGCAGCGGCCCATCTACCTTCTCGGTACTCTTTGTGGGCGACAGAGCGGGGCCCTTGCTGGGGGTGGATTTCTTACGGAGCCATTCGCCGCCAGAAGAGCAGCTGCCCAGCTTGTGTCGGAGGCGGGGGGGAGTCGGTGCTGCTCTGGCGCATGGTGAGGGGCTTTTCCCCGCGGGGGGGAGCGTCCCTGGCTCCACGGTGGGCAGCAGCGCCCTGACGGGGCTGTTCTTCACCACAAAGGTCTCACGCCGGGGGCTCCGGGGGCTCGCCTGCTCCTTGTGCAGGAACCGCACGGACACAAGGGACTCCCCCGCTGGGCCCAGCGCTGTGTCTCCCAGCAGCCCGGCCCTGGCGTTCTCCTTCTCCCACAGGCTGCACCTCTCCAGCTGCACGGCCAGCTGGTTGGCCTCCTTCACGATCTCCTCCAGCTTCTCGGCACTCAGTGGGCTCCAGCGGACCAAGTACTCTCTGCTCTGGCCCACGTCCTCCCTCTGCTGCACGTTCAGGTCGAGCCCCTGTGCCACGCCCCTCTCGACATACCGGACCTCCTCGTCCCGGCTGTGGGGGAAAAGCCACGGTTACCAGAGCCTGCACGGAGCGGAGAGTGCCCAGCTCCACAAGGCTCATGCTACAGCTGGAGGCAGGGAAGTATTTTGTCTTTCCAGCTGCACCTTGGTTACTAACTGAGTCAGTCAGAACCTGGCTGACCCCCCATGGGGGGGATTTGCCCTGCCCTTCGTATGTGTCTGACCTGGCAGCTTTATGGCTCTGCAGAGGCCGATCAGATCTACCACTCAAGGGCCTCATCCAGCAACTGTCAGCCACGACTGGCCCCCCGAAGGCAGGAGGCCTAGTTCTGTGTCAGCAGGCTCAGCGCTCGGGAGCAGCCGGCCCAGAGGGATGCTTGCGGCTGAATGATCTGCAGGGCCGGGCCTAGCTTTTTTGGCAAGTTAAGGCTGAAGCGCCGCAAGCCCGGTTTTCTCGCTCCTCCCGTCGCAGGTTCCCAGAGCCACAAGGCCCAACACCTGCCAGCACGGAGTGAGGCGGGAGGGACATGGACTAATGCGTCACAGAGTTCTGCCCTCCCAGCAGGCTTTCACGCCACACCATCGGCATGATCAGAAACCTGGGAGGGCCCTTCAATGCACACACAGACAGAAACCTTTAAGGGAAATGGATATTGGGCCAGACCCTCAGCTGGTGTAATTCAGCTGTTGGCTTCACTGCCAGGTTGCTCGACACCAGCTGAGGTTCTGGCCCTTCAATCTTACCTGTCTGAAGGAGAAGACAGACCAAAGTCAAACTTCTCATCGGTGATAAATTTTATATCTGGAAAGAAATATTGATCCAGTATTAATTGTTAATTGGTTGAAACTATAGTAAAGAGCCGAATTATCAGACACAAGATGAACACAATATGTTGGGGGAAGAGTCAACGTGGTTTTAGTAAAGGGAAATCATGCCTCAATCTACTAGAAATCTTTGAGGAGGTCAACAAACATGGACAAGGTGGATCCAGGGTACTTGTATTTTCAGAAAGCCTTTGACAAGGTCCCTCACCAAAGGCTCTTAAGCAAAGTCAGCTGTCATGGGATAAGAGGGAAGGTCCTCTCATGGATGGGTAACTGTTTAAAAGATAGGAAACAAAGGGTAGGAATAAATGGTCAGTTTTCAGAATGGAGAGAGGTAAATAGTGGTGTCCCCCAGGGGTCTGTTCTGGGACCGGTCCTATTCAACATATTCACAAATGATCTGGAAAACGGCATAAACAGTGAGGTGGCAAAATTTGCAGGTGATACAAAATTGCTAGTTTAAAGCTGACAGCGAAGAGTTACAAAGGGTTCTCACCAGTGTTCCCTCTAATTTTTTATGGCCATGTGTGAAATGAATGTTATGTGCATCCATATGGCGGTGACCTGTGACACATCACCTCCATATTGGAGCACATAACCAAATCCATGTGGCGGGGGTGGGGCCGAGGGGTTCGAAGTGTGGGAGGGGGCTCAGGGCTGGGGATGAGGGGCTCAGGCAGAGGATTGTGGTGCTAAGGGGTGAGGGCTCTGAGGTGGGGCTAGGGATGAAGGGTTTGGGATGCAGGCTGCCCCGGGGCTATGGCAGAGAGAGAGAGAGAGAGAGACCCCCCACTCTCTCTCCCTGCAGCTGCACCTGGGCTGGGGCCGTGGATAGGCGCTTCTCACCCGGCCGCACAGGTCCAGGCCGGGGTTGGGACACCCGGCTGGGTTTGGGTGCCTCTGCCCCAGCTGCAGCAGGTCCAGAGCTGGGTTGGGATCGGGGGAGGGGCACCTCTTCCCACCGCAGCCTGAGCAGCGCTTGATAGGCTGCTGCATGGCCACACAGCTTAGAGGGAACTTAGATTCTCACTAAACTGGATGGCTGGAAAACAAAATGGCCGATGAAATTCAGTGTTGTTAAATACAAAGTAATGCAGATCGGAAAACAGAATCCCAGGTCTACATTCAAAATGATGTTAGCGCTCAAGAAAGATCTTGGAGTCATTGTAGATGACAGAGAGAGGGGCAGCTGCCACCCTGTGGCTGTCCAGCTCTGAAGACAGTGCAGAAGCAAGGGTAGCAGAACTGCAACCCACCCTACAATAACCTTGTGACTCCCCCACCCTCTCCCCCCCACAACTCCTTTTTGGGTCAGGACCCCTACAATTATATCACCAGCCCTAGATGACTTGTCTGTGCAGAGCCGGGAACTGAACCCCGCTTTCTGCAGGACCCTGATTCTGCTCCCACTTGCACCAGTGTAAATCAGGAGCGATGGTATCGCAGGCTATAGCGTTCCACTGAGGAGAGACCAGGATCAAGCCCAGAATCATGACACCTGGGCTGGTAGTGCTGCACAGTGATCCCAGGGTCGGTCACCATCAGGGGACCCTCACACACCTGGAGGTTTTAAATCAAAGCTGCCCATCAATCTGATTTCCCAGTAGCCTGTTCTCTCAGTTTGGTGCCACTCGTGTTTGTCCTGAGTCTCTCAGGCAGCCCCAAACCGCCCCTCGATCATGTTACCAGGCCCCGCCCCTTTCTGGGTACAAGGACAGCCATGATGAGATTGCACAGACACACCTGCAGCTGGAGAGAGTCGTGTTACTGGGCTAATGGGGGGATCAAAACCAAATCAAGCAAACGAGTCACCTCCAGATTTACCAACATGCTAAAAGCTCCTTCCAATGGAGCAGTCACCTGGCGAACCGCAGCAGGTGTAAGTTACCTGAGTTTCTCTGCACAGCAACGAACCTAAAACCAGGCCAAACCCACTTTGTCAGTCACATTCCAGCCCCTACCTTCTTCTTCTGCTATCTCCATCTTTCTAGGGAGCACTGAGCTGGACCAGGGACAATCTGAAAAAGAAACACGCGAAAGGGTGTATTAGATCTACCCCACCCTATGCAAACGGCACAGTGTTACACCCAATATTCTTCATAGAAATATGGTTATGATGTGAATATGCAAGATGGGTCTTGTAAGGTCTCATTGGAAAGGTTATCCAATTTGTGTGCCCGGATCATTTCTATATCTGAAGTTAGGAAGATTGACTATATAACAATTACAACTGGGTGTGTATTTGGGAGACACCCACCAGACAACAGGCCAACAGAGAAAGTTGCAGCACTGTAAAGTGCCAGTGTAGATAATCCCTTAGGCTATGTCTACCCTGGCAATTGAGTGACAAAACTTTTGTCGTTCAGAGATGCTAAATCCTCCCCTGCAAAAGACAAAAGTTTGTGAAATTTATAACTGGGGGCTGGGGGAAGAGGGGCAAGAAGCTGTGCATATCTCTCTTCACATTGAGGGAAAAGATGAATTTTGATGTCTTGCGCTGTATAGAAAGATCTGCACAGCGCACACCCATAATCATCTTGGGTGTACTTTCCAAAGGGAAGCTGCACTTGAGTGCTGGACAATTTCCTAGCTGAACCATCTCATAGAGAGCTGTTTGCAGCCTCTGTGTGATTCTACAGCTGGTGCTCCCTACCTGTGTGTGTGTGTGTATGCTGCCAGAGGCCAGAGAGCCTGATTCAGCAAAACAGGGAGATGGAGCCCAGGCTAGTGGAGCAGGCGGGCTCAGTGAAATCCCAGAACATCAGGAGACATCCCATAAGGGAGGTTTAACCGGCCACAGGGGCATCTGTATTGCAACCACAGGCTGGTCATTTTGGATCAGCAGTAATAGCTTCCAAGCCGTTACACACACATCCACATGAAAACTCACAGCCCGTAGACAGAGATACAGCAAGATCCTGGGAGATGCTGTGGTCAAACGAACACTCTCAAAATGAGCCATCACTTCAATCAGGAACATTCCTCACCTGCCACTGTGGTAAGAGGACCCCTTACTAGGAAGCTTAAACATAACCATTTGTCTCTGTTTTTTTCAGCTTGGGCATTTGCCAGCCCTGCGTGTGCATCATCCTTCCTCTGGGCAGGCCCTGCAGACGTTTACAGACACGAGCAATCGGACAGTTCTCATGGGCATGGAGTTGCTACCCTGCATAAATCAGTTTCCCCTGCAGTTGTGGGAGCCCTCAAACAGCAACAGAGGAGAGAAAATCACTTGAAAAACCACAAAAATAAGCAGGGGAAACTCCCCCTCCCAGAAGAGTTCAGCCCTTCCCAGAAGCGTTTGAGTCCCACATCTGCCGACAAGCCCCCTGAAACTGGAAGCGGAGCTCTTTAGGTGCTCGTTCATCCTCAGCCAACCCCCACACTGCTCTTTGTTCCTGCTCACTCAGGTCAGGCTGGCAGCACCGATTTCCCGTAAGTAAATCAGGCAGAGCATCGCAGCATTGATTTGAAATATCCACAATGCTCCTGGCCTTGGCAAGCAGACAAGCTGAGCAAACTTGGACATTTTCCCTCTGCTGACACTTAGCGCCTCCACAACCCTTCCTTTTACCTCATCGATATCTACCAGCCCCAGCCTCCGAGTAGTTCACAGTCACAGCATATTGCCCCTTTCAACACCCCGGGGAGGCAGGGCAGGGCTGGCAGCCCCATTACACAGAGGCCCACAGAGTCTAAAGGACTTGCCCCAAGTCCCATAGGGAATCTGTCGCAGGGCAGGGAATTGGATGCAGATGCCCCAAGTCCCAGGGGAGCGCCCTAACCACTGGGCAATCCTGTCTCTCGCTGCACAGGTTCACAGCCCTGGACAAACAGTGACTAACCCTTGCAGCTCATCAGGTTGGCTTGGGGGGAGCAATTTTCCCAAGGTTAAACAGTGAGTCAGTGGCAGAGCGGGGCACTGAATCCAGAACACCCGACCCTGTGCTCAGACACCCATCGTCACAGGAGTAAACCTGAAAACCAGAGGCTTTAAGAAACATGGTGGAAGGTCCCCTAGCGAGGGGTGGGTTGAGCTCACCCCAGTTCCCTCCAGGGTGCTGAACGCTGCATCTTCTCTACCAGCCTCTGAGTAGGACCCTGGTACATCTTGGCTTCCCTGGCGCCCTGTGGCTGACGGATGGAAGAAGTGAAAGTGACTTGATCCTTGTCACTGACCCCAGTGCTCACATAGCTGCACTGCAAACTGACTGACGCAAGTCTCATCAGCATACAGCTGCTGAAGCTTGTACACGGCTTGTACACACACACACTTGGCTGCTTGCGTTGGCGCAGTATACGCACCAGGAATGCTTGTGTCAACACAAAGTGCAGTGGACTGAGTATGTACCAGGCACTGCTGTCTAGTGCAAGGCCTCTGGGGAGTTATCACAACGTAGTGTAGGACAGAAATGACGAGCCCTGGGATCATTGGGTGCTCAAGGTCAAGTTCCCAGCAGGTAACATTTTCTAGCCCCATACGCGATCCTTAGCCCCATATGTTTTGGCATTTTTTAAAAACCCCACGCAGCACTTTTTGGTGTCTGCAATCTCTGACAGAAGCATGGAGCCCACCCAGCTCTGCACCATTGTCATGGACACTGCCAACACAGGATGCATGACATTCCTGTGATTAACAGGCAACATAAGGATTTCTCTGAGGACAGTTTGCGAAGGGATATAATGAAAATCAATTCAAGGTTGTTGGTGACATTCACGGAGCCGCTGCAGATAGTGGAGTACCACTTCTGGGACCGAGAAGCGGGCACTAACTGATGGCAGTGCATTGTAATGCACGCTTGGGACAATGAGCAGTGGCTGCAGAACTTTCAGATGCAACAGGCCCCCCCATTCCTGGATCTATGCCCCACTCTCCCCAGCCCTCCAGCACAAGGGCACCAGAACGAAGGCTGCACTGACAGTTGCAAAGCGAGTGGTGATCTGGAAGCATGCAATGCCAGATTGCTACGAGTCACGTAGAAATCATTTGGGAGGTGGAAAATACACAGTGGGGACTGTTGTCCTGCAACTGTGCAGGGCTATTAATGGTCTCCTGCTATGCAGGACAGGGACTTTTGGCAATGTTCAGGACATAGTGGATGGGGCAATAGGTGGCCAACAGTATATCAACAGAAAGGGCTACTTTTCTATGGTCACGTGAGCTGGGGTGGATCACCATGGACACTTCTGACAGCTCTGTGGGCTAGTCAGGGACCGTGCACGATGCTTGCATCTTTAAGAACACAGGACTGTTCAGAAAGCTGAATGTACGGACTTCCTTTCCAGATCAACAGATTACCAGTGGTGGTATGAAATGCCAATAGCGACTCTAGGGAACCTAGCCTAGCTCCCTACTTATATGAAGCTGCACACTAGCCACCTCAATAGCACCAGGGAAAGATTGAACTACAAGCTCAGCTGGTGCAGGAGGGCTGTTGAAAGGGCTTTTGGTTGGCAGAAGAGCTGCTGGTGCCATTTACTCTTTACAGGAGATCGCAGTGACCAACCTGCTAGGTCCTGCATACTATCTGTCAGTCTATCTGCGGACTCTGATCAATCAGACATAAGGACCATTGCAAGTGCTCAGTGTAGAGTGAACAGTTGAAAGAGCACTTTAACAGCCAGTCATAGTAGTGTTCTAGGCTCGATTGTTCTGAGGGCCTGGAGGTTTGGGTGCTGTTGGAACAATGTAGTGCTTGAAGTACATTTACAAGTACTGCGTGCTTGGAGTATCACAAGGCAGTCTGCTGTGAACTAATAAAGAATTTTATTCTCTAAAAATAGCAATTTGAGTGGCAACAAACAAACAATGTGCATCAAAAAACAGCAGGAAAGCAATACAAACTTTAAAGTAAGAGGAGGGGACTCTGCAACTGGAAAGACGGCAAACATTTCTGTCCACTTCAATGCTCAGCCATAGTCCGTTGTGGCTACACGTACACCAAACCTGGTTCTCACAGGTCAATGCATGTGGAGCTCCTTGCTGTCCCATGGCATGGAATGGCAGGGGCAGGACTGCAGCCTGGGATGCCATGAGGTGTGTTGGGGGATGTAGGGAACTGCTACTGTGGCGTGCTCAGAGGACTGCAAAGGGTGGCGAGGCAGATTTTTGGACCTGAAGGTCAACCAGGGTGAGCTGCATTTGGGTTTGCTGCCTGTGAAGACCCATTACATCCCAGTGCATCTCCCTCTCCTTGTCCTGAGCCTCTCTCCTGTCTCCTCTTCCCTTCTCCAGGCCCTTTGGTCACAGGACAATGCAGGATTTGCACAATGTACCCCCCCAGGCCTCTTTCTGCTCAACAGGGTCAGGGAATCTGTGGGTGTGGATGGGGAACCCCTCAAGGCTGCAATAGCTGCAGGTGCTGATGGGGGGGGCCCCCACTGGATTTATAGTGACACCAGAAAAGGCAAAAACAAGTTTCATAACTCTCGTCCCTTATTCTTATAAAGACTTAGAGAGCCTTGGCACAGCCCTGCTCTCCAGTCCCAGCTATGGTGAGTGTTGCGCAGCAGGGTGAGGGGGAAGGAATTGTAGCTCTGATTCCATGGGCGTGAGTTTCAGGCAACGGTGCTGCACGCAGGTGCTGTTTTCCACAAGCGCAGGTGGTTTTTGCCGATAACTCACTGCTGAGGGTGGACGCTGCAGTCCTTGGCGCTCCGGTGCAAGCTACACAAGCAGAAAATGAAGCTCACGGACACATCAGCCTCCATGTTACTCAAAGAAAGGCCCAGACGCGGGTCAGCAGCAAAGGCACTTGGGCAGGTTTACAGTCAATGAAGCACAGTTCTAGGTCACCCTAGGTGCTCCGGGTACACCAACGCACGTCAGCCCACGGCAATGGTAGTGTTTCAAACAGCACCCCAGGATTCCGTCCCCTAGACCAGCACAAAGATACCCCTCCTGTGACTGCTTCTTTTAGCCACTGATCCAAACAAGTTACCTATTACACTCAAGATGTAGTTAACTATCCCCCTAATCCTCTACCTCCTAGTTTGAGCAAAACATCCTTATCCATTCTCCTGTCATTGTCCCCTTATTATCCTACAGGGGGGAATGTGTTTACATAGCTACTCTCCAAACAGGAAGGTGCTTTCTTGGTGAGCTGACATCTAGTGGGTTACTATTCTGCCAATGCCAGGCCTACTCTGGTTCACACTGTTAATTATGCTTTGGGCTCCAGCAAGGCCTACAAGGGTGACAGCTGCTCCTGGTGTCCCAAAGCTGCCCAGGCCTGCATGCATTAGCCTGTTTACTGCATGGTGCCAGCTGATCTCATTGAGATTGGTGTGGGAAAGTGCCCTAATGCAGAGGGGAGACTGCCATCCCTAGAAACCTTTGGGAGAGGATTGCAAAGTCTCTCCGTGCAAGTTTCATTAAGGTCTCTCTGCAGGATATAGGGACACCCTTATGCACATCAAGTGCTCTGCCTACCCCTCCCCCCCCAACAACAGGGGAATGAAAAGCAAGTGCTACCTCTACTTCTGTATTTCTCATACGAGCAAACCAATGAAAGTAGATAGCTTTGTCTTGTTCATTTGGGGATGGGCTAGGCACCCTCTTTACATTTAAAGATTGTTAGGGAAAATCCATTAGCACAGACATGCAAAGTCCCTTCCCCTTCATCAGGCTCATCTGCACTCAGCCTGGGGACTGGCTAGACTGTGGAGGACCCTCAAATAGACCCTGACTCACAGCATAGCTGGAGCTCCTGGCCACAAATGCCCTCTCCTCCTCCGCCATGCTGTTCATGGCAGGGATCTGTCTCCGGCTCCTCCAAGGTATACATAGTGGTGAGCAGGATGCTGGTGGAGTCTCTGCCAAGCAGGTGGCTGGCTGTAAAAGCAGCAGGTGCGTGGCTCAGCACCAGAATGAGCGTGTGCTACCTGGCCTTGTGGTACAGCTGTGTGGTTTCTTGACTTTCACGCAGCACTGCTGTGGATTCCAGTTGTACCTGTGCAATCAGCTCAGAGAGGTCTACGGCTGTGTCTACGGCTGGTCCATAGCTATGACTGCAGAGCCTGAGCACTGCACAGGGCCAGGAGAAGCTGCTGGGTTGCTCACCAAGACAGGCAACCAGGAAAAGGCCTTTCAAAAATAGGCAGGTTGTTCTAAGAGGGGCAGGGGCCTTCTGGTCTCAGTGACCCTAGGAGGCGCAGCTCATAATTGTGATCAGGGAATGGGGCATTGTAGGACAGCTGCTGGAGGACTATTCGGGCCAACAGGTCGCAGAGCATCTACACTTGCCCTACGGCTCAGAAGGGCAACCCTGGCTCAAAGCCATTCCAGGAGGTGGTGTTACTGCGTCGCTGGGAGGGGGCGCTTATGTTGGCCGGAGACAAATTTGAGAGGAGACACGTGCACAGATGCACGTCGCCTTGCATCAACCTAAGATAGCAGGGCAGACCAGGCCCGAGGCAACAGTGCTGCCCTGGGGCCTGGTCACAAGGTTCTCTGCCAGCAGAGGGGATAGAAGCTTAGGGGTTTCTTTAAAAAAAGAAAAAATTAAATCCCATACAAATCAATGACCCCTTGGCACCTCTACCCTCAGCTTACCAAGGCCAGGTATCTAGTCACCATCGTACAGTGGATTTTGCAAGCCCTACCTGAGCTTACCCCTTTAGACCAGGTACAGCAGTTTGAGGAGCAGTCACACTCTTAAACAGCAGCTCTGTTAACTGAATGGCTTTTGCAGGTAGAGCATGATGCTGAGAGCCTCAGAGCACCAGTGACTCCCATCAATGTCCAAGGGAACTGAGGGATGGTGCTGAGCACTTCCTAGGATCAAAGTCTTGAAAACCTCCCAACACTGACGTCACATGGCGTTGACGGCCTCAGATAATGACCAGCAGTGCAACTGTCACCGAGGCTCTGACAATCAGTCTATCTGCTTTCTGCCTCAATCCCCACAATCAATAGGGATCCTGCCTTGGGGACTTAGGCCCAGCTCCACAAATGTATCAAGGTATTTATTGATACCCATTGATTTCTAACCACTAGCAAGCTCTGAACTCAAAGCAGACAGCTGCAGTGGCACAGAACCAGCAAACAGAGCTGTAAACAGAGGAGTTTGCATTGTGGTGCTTGTTTGGGGTTTGTTTTTGCTGTGGGGGGTGGTCTTTTTGGTGTGGCTTGTTTCCCAGATTAACAGGATTTAGGTGGGAAGGCGATGACAGATACGGAGGCAGCTGGGGCAGTGACTGGTGTAGTGGAAGAGACAATGAGGATGACTGGATGTGGAAGCTGTGGTATGTACATGATCCTGGAGGGGGGACCTGGTAAGAGTTTTTTCTACGTGAAATGCCGTCTGATAGAGCTGATGGAGGAAAAGATCCAAGGTCTGGAGAAGCAGGTGAAAAGTCTGGTTTAGTTTAGGAAGGGGTTTGAGCAGATGATGGAGCGAAGACATGAGGTATCTGAAGAGAAAAGCGGTCAATGGAAGCATGTGACTAAAAGAACCAGGCAGAGGAAAAGACGGGCTAGTGAAGGAGAAACAGAGCTTAGGAACAGGTTTGCAGAGTTGAAAAATGAAGAAGAGGCTCAGCAGGCTGAAGGTGGAAGGGCAAGGAAGAAGAGAAGAGAGGCTAGTCCTATAGGAAAAGGGGGAAGAGTCAAGGGAGACTACACCAAATATGAGCCCCAGGAGGATACAGGATGGGTTGAAGGGAAAATAGGAATGGAAAGAACTTGCAGCCAGAGGGAACAGGGGAAGAGACTGGAGAATAGCACCGTCACCAGGAAAAGGCAGGTCTATGTGATCGGGGACTCTTTATTGAGAAGAATAGACAGGCCTGTAACTAGAGCTGATCCAGAGAATAGAAGGGTGTGCTGTCTTCCGGGTGCTAAGATACGGGATGTAGACCTGAGGTTGAAAAGGATCCTAAAGGGAGCGGGAAAGAATCCCCTAATGATCCTTCATGTGGGAACAAGTGATACAGCTAGATTCTCGCTGGAAAGTATTAAGGGAGACTATGCTAGGCTGGGGAAGACACTTAAGGAAATCGAGGCTCAGGTGATCTTTAGTGGGATTCTGCCTGTTCCTAGAGAAGGGCAACAAAGGTGTGACAAGATTATGACTGTCAACAGATGGCTTAGGCAGTGGTGCTATAAGGAGGGCTTTGGGATGTATGGCCACTGGGAGGCATTCACGGACAGAGGACAGATCTCTCGGGATGGACTTCATCTGAGTAGGGAAGGAAATAGACTTCTAGGGTCAAGGCTGGCACAACTGATAAAAAGAGCTTTAAACTAGGAATTTGGGGGAGATGGTTGGGAGATGTCCAGGTAATCTCCACGCCAGATTTTAGCATTGAGAGGGAAGAAGATGAAGTAAGAAAGGATACAGCCGTGGGTAGGAGAATGTATATAAGGAGGAAGGGGAGTGTGGATACCAGTCTAATAGGTTATACTGGCTGTAGAACGACTGTGCCTAATAGGGTACAAAATGTGAGCGAGGCCAAACAGCAAGAATTAAGATGTTTGTACACCAATGTGAGGAGCCTAGGTAACAAAATGGAGGAACTAGAGCTACTGGTGCAGGAAGTGAAATCAGGTATTATAGGGATAACAGAAACATGGTGGAATAGTAGTCATGACTAGACTACAGGTATTGAAGGATATGTGCTGTTTAGGAAAGACAGAAATAAAGGTAAAGGTGGTGGAGTAGCATTGTACATCAACGATGAGGTAGAATGTAAAGAAATAAGAAGCGATGCAATGGATAAGAGTCCGTCTGGGCAAAAATTACATTGGGGAAGATAACTAGTAGAGCCTCTCCTACGATAGTGCTTGGGGTGTGCTATAGACCTCAAGGATCTAATTTGGATATGGATAGAGCCCTTTTTAATGTTTTTAATAAAGTAAATACTAATGGAAACTGCGTGATCACGGGAGACTTTAACTTCCCAGATATAGACTGGAGGACCAGTGCTAGTAATAATAATAGGGCTCAGATTTTCCTAGATGCGATAGCTGATGGATTCCTTCATCAAGTAGTTGCTGAACCAACTAGAGAGGATGCCATTTTAAATTTAATTTTGGTGAGTAGCAAGGACCTCATAGAAGAAATGGTTGTAGGGGATAATCTTGGTTCAAGTGATCATGAGCTAATTCAATTCAAACTGAACGGAAGGATTAACAAAAATAAATCTGCAACTAGAGTTTTTGATTTCAAAAGGGCTGACTTTCAAAAATTAAGGTAATTAGTTAGGGAAGTGGATTGGACTGAAGAATTTATGGATCTAAAGGTAGAGGAGGCCTGGGATTACTTTAAATCAAAACTGCAGAAGCTATCGGAAGCCTGTATCCCAAGAAAGGGGAAAAAATTCATAGGAAGGAGTTGTAGACCAAGCTGGATGAGCAAGCATCTTAGAGAGGTGATTAAGAAGAAGCAGAAAGCATACAGGGAGTGGAAGATGGGAGGGATCAGCAAGGAAAGCTACCTTATTGAGGTCAGAACATGTAGGGATAAAGTGAGACAGGCTATAAGTTGAGTAGAGTTGGACCTTGCAAAGGGAATTAAAACCAATAGTAAAAGGTTCTATAGCCATATAAATAAGAAGAAAACTAAGAAAGAAGAAGTGGGGCCGCTAAACACTGAGGATGGAATGGAGGTTAAAGATAATCTAGGCATTGCCCAATATCTGAACAAATAAATACTTTGCCTCAGTCTTTAATAAGGCTAAAGAGGATCTTAGGGATAATGGTAGCATGACAAATGGGAATGAGGATATGGAGGTAGATATTACCATATCTGAGGTAGAAGCGAAACTCAAACAGCTTAATGAGACTAAATCGGGGGGCCCAGATAATCTTCATCCAAGAATATTAAAGGAATTGGCACCTGAAATTGCAAGCCCATTAGCAAGAATTTTTAATGAATCTGTAAACTCAGGAGTTGTACCAAATGATTGGAGAATTGCTAATATAGTTCTTATTTTTAAGAAAGGAAAAAAAAAGTGATCCGGGTAACTACAGGCCAGTTAGTTTGACATCTGTAGTATGCAAGATCCTGGAAAAAATTTTGAAGGAGAAATTAGTTAAGGACATTGAAGTCAATGGTAAATGGGACAAAATACAACATGGTTTTACAAAAGGTAGATCGTGCCAAACCAACCTGATCTCCTTCTTTGAGAAAGTAACAGATTTTTTTAGATAAAGGAAACAGTGGATCTAATTTACGTAGATTTCAGTAAGGCGTTTGATACAGTGCCACATGGGGAATTATTAGTTAAATTGGAGAAGATGGGGATCAATATGAACATCAAAAGGTGGATAAGGAATTGGTTAAAGAGGAGACTACAATGGATCCTACTGAAAGGCGAACCGTCAAGCTTGAGGGAGGTTACCAGTGGAGTTCCTCAGGGATCGGTTTTGGGACCAATCTTTTTATTACTGACCTTGGCACAAAAAGTGGGAGTGTGCTAATAAAGTTTGCAGAGGATACAAAGCTGGGAGGTATTCAGAGAAAGATCGGGATATTATACAGGAAGATCTGGATGACCTTGTAAACTGGAGTAATAGTAATAGGATGAAATTTAATAGTGAGAAGTGTAAGGTTATGCATTTAGGGATTAATAACAAGAATTTTAGTTATAAGCTGGGGACGCATCAATTAGAAGTAACGGAAGAGAAGAAGGACCTTGGAGTATTGGTTGATCATAGGATGACTATGAGCTGCCAATGTGATATGGCTGTGAAAAAAGCTAATGCGGTTTTGGGATGCATCAGGAGAGGCATTTCCAGTAGGGATAAGGAGGTTTTAGTACCAATATACAAGGCACTAGTGAGACTTCACCTGGAATACTGTGTGCAGTTCTGGTCTCCAATGTTTAAAAAGGATGAATTCAAACTGGAGCAGGTACAGAGAAGGGCTACTAGGATGATCCGAGGAATGGAAAACTTGTCTTATGAAAGGAGACTTAAGGAGCTTGGCTTGTTTAGCCTAACTAAGAGAAGGTTGAGGGGAGATATGATTGCTCTCTATAAATATATCAGAGGGATAAATGCAGGAGAGGGAGAGGAATTATTTCAGCTCAGCACCAATGTGGACACAAGAACACCAGGAAGTTTAGACTCGAAATTAGATGAAGATTTCTAACCATCAGAGGAGTGAAGTTTTGGAATAGCCTTCCAAGGGAAGCAGTGGGGGCAAAAGATCTATCTGGCTTTAAGATTCTACTCTATAAGTTTATAGAGGAGATGGTATGATGGGATAATGTGATTTTTGGCAATTAATTGATCTTTAAATATTCAGGGTAAATAGGCCTAATCCCCTGAGATGGGATATTAGATGGATGGGATCTGAGTTACCCAGGAAAGAATTTTCTGTAGTATCTGGCTGGTGAATCTTGCCCATATGCTCAGGGTTTAGCTGGTCACCATATTTGGGGTCGGGAAGGAATTTTCCTCCAGGGCAGATTGGAAGAGGCCCTGGAGGTTTTTCACCTTCCTCTGTAGCATGGGGCACGGGTCACTTGAGGGAGGATTCTCTGCTCCTTGAAGTCTTTAAACCACGATTTGAGGACTTCAATAGCTCAGACATAGGTGAGGTTTTCCGTAGGAGTGGGTGGGTGAGATTCTGTGGCCTGCGTTGTGAAGGAGGTCGGACTAGATGATCAGAATGGAAAAAAAAAAAAAAACTGTTAGAGCTGCAGTTTGAAGGAGGTGGGGTAAATCATGGTTTAGCCTACCCTGACGTGGTACAGTGTTTGCACAATATGCTTTAGGACACAAATCTGAGGCAACTATAATTTAAGGACAGTTATTTCCCTTCCGGCTGCCAGCACTAGCGTAACTACTTCTCAAAAGCTTGTGTGCTGTGGGAACGGCATCTCTCCACACAATCATTCCGGTCTGTGTATTTGAACAGATATCCCCCCATCATTTCAACGCTCAATATTTTTATGGTTCCTCGGATGGAAAACAGTTATTCCCTTAGCTGGCTCTCTGTTCTTTCATGCCCCTTCTCCTTCTTGATACAAATCTCTCTCTTTACAAGTGAGGGATTCCCTTCCTAAGAAGGGATAAAACATTTATTCCTCCCTCGGGCAAGATGCGCCAGCTTCATTCACACATGAATCTTTTCTCCATCATTTGCTGCATCTTACTACATTGGATTTCCAGTGCTCCTCTGGGTTAGCCCGTTTCCAACAGCCTCCCAAGCATCTCCTGGCAGGCTGCTAATGGGCAGGAGGAGCAGATGCCCTCTGGACAGGCAGCATAAGATGAACCTGATTTGTGAGAGTCAGAATAAAAAGCCTGGATTTATGGCCGGAGTGGATAGTTGGGAAGCCACTCCATTTAGCATCTGCAAACACAATTCTTCAAATAAGGGAAAGAATAGGGCTTCTTGATTATTATTTTTAATTGCCAAAAAATGTCACTGATCCAGTTAAAAATAGAGTTTAAAAAAAATTAAAAAATAAGAGTCTTCCTATTTCTGCAGCTGACTCCATGTTTGACCCTGGGAAGGTCATGTCACTGCTCAGTGCCTCAGTTTCCCCAGGGATAATGATATGCAACTATTCGATAAGGTGTGATGAGACTAATTTCATTAAAGGTTGTAGAAAAATCCTTGGCTAGAAGATGATAGAGAACAGTAACATCTAGCTCTTATCTAGCACTTTTCATCAGCAGATCTCAAAACACTTTACCAAGGTGATCAGTATCATTATCCTAACTTTACAGATGGGAAAACTGAGGAACGGAGATGTAAAGTATCTTGCCCACGGTCACCCAGCAGGGCAGTGGTTGAACTGGGAACAGACCCAAGGTCTCCCGAGTCCCAGCCCAGTGCTCTAGCCCCTAGAGTGAGTCCATACTTTGGCCAACCAAGTGCCACCTTCTCAGGAGATCAATGCCTGCACCTACTCAGCTTTTCTGACTGCCTCTTTGTGCAAACGGAAAGTTGGGAATCATTAGGAAAGGGACAGATAAAAAAATACCATATTGCCTCTGTATAAATCCATGGTACACCCACATCTTGAATACTGTGTGCAGATGGAGTTGCCCTATCTCAGAAAAGATAATGGAATTGGAAAAGGTTCAGAAAAGGGCAACAAAAAAAGATTAGGGGTATGGAATGGCTTCCACATGAGGAGAGATTAATAAAACTGGGATTTTTCAGCATGGAAAAGAGATGACTAAGGGGAGATATGATAGAGGTCTATAAAATCATGACTGGTGTGGAGAAAGTTAATAAGTGTTATTTACTCCTTCTCATAACACAAGAACTAGGGGTCACCAAATAAAATGAATAAACAGCAAGTTTAAAACAAACAAAAGGAAGCATATCTTCACACAATGCACAGTCAACCTGTGGAACTCCTTGCCAGAGGATATTGCGAAGGCCAACACTAAAGCAGGGTTCACCAAAGAACTAGATAAGTTCATGGAGGATAGGTCCATCAATGGCTATTAGCCAGGATGGGCAGGGATGGTGTCCGTAGCCTCCGTTTGCCAGAAGCTGGGAATGGGTGATAGGGGATGGATCACTTGATGATTACCTGTTCTGTTCATTCCCTCTGAAGCACCTGGCATTGGGCACTGTCGGAAGACAGGATACTGAGCTAGATGGACCTTTGGTCTGATCCAGTATGGCCGTTCTTATGTAGATTTGTAGCCGCCACAGGACACACTCAGTATCAGTGTGGATTGCAAGTTAGTCCAAGAGGTGACTATCTAGCAGCCATAATGTACTTAAATTTAACATCCTTGTAGTGGGAAAAGTGCTAAAGAAACCCAGAGTCGCATTTGACTTCAAAAAAGAGGAACTACACAAAAATGAAGAAGCTAGTTAAACAGAAATTAAAAGGAACAGGCACTTGGGTGAAATGCCTGCAAGCTGCATGGAGACTATTTAAAAACACCATAATGGAGCCCCAAACTAAATGTATACCCCAAACACACAAACAGTAAGAGGACCAAAAAAAAAAAAAAAAGCCACTGCTAAACAGGAAAGTAAAATATATGGCTAGACACAAAAAGGCATCCTTTAAAAATTGGAAGTCAAATCCTACTGAGGAAAATAGAAAGGAGCATAAACTCTGTCAAGTGTAAAGGTATACTTAGGCAGGCCAAAAAAGAATTTGAAGATCAACTAGCAAAAGACTCAAAGACTAACAGCAATTTTTTTTAAAAGTACATCAAAACAGAGAGCTTGCCAACAATGAGTGGGGTGACTGAACGCTCGAGCTGCTAAAGAAGCACTCAAGGAAAACAAGGCCATTGTAGAGAAGCAAAATGAACTTTTTGCATCGGTTGTCACGGCTGAGGATGTGAGCGAGATTCCATACCTGAGCCATCCTTTTTAGGTGACAAATGTCAGGAATTGTCCCAGATTGAGGAGTCAATAGAGGCAGGTTTGGAACAAATTGATATATTAAATAGTAGTAAGTAAGCTGCAAGTCTGTCACAGATCCGGAGATCATGGATTCTATGATTTCCGGGACCTTTCATGTCTTCTGCAGTGGCTGGTGCGACTGACCCCAGGAGCAGCTTGGGCAGTCCTGGAGCCAGCCACTCTGGCTGCTGCTGGGGCAGTCTTGGGCCCCCCTGCCCCACAAGTAGCAGCGGCAGCCTCTGGCTGCCCTGCTTCCCCCCACATCTTCTCCCCCACCCCCACCCCAGGACGAGCCCCTCTGCCCCATGGTGCCTGCAGCAGTCCTCAAGGCACCCTCCTCCCCACCAAAGAGCACCCAGAGTCACCCCCCTCCAGAGATTTAATCAAGGGTAGATAGTACAAGTCATGAATAGGTCACAAGCTGTGAATTTTTGTTTACTGTCCATGACTTTTACTAAAAATACCTGTGACTAAAATATAGCCTTAGTAATAAGTCACCAGGATGGTATTCACCCAAGAGTTCTGAAGCAACTCAGATATGAAGCTACAGAACTATTAACTGTAGTACATTACTGATTGCTTAAATTTGCCTCTGTATCAAATGACTGGAGGACAGCTAAGGAGATCCCGGCAATTACAGGCCGATAAGCCTAACTTCAGTACCAGGAAAACTGGTTGAAACCATAGTAAAGAACAGAATTGACAGACACATAGATGAACATCATTTGTTGGGGAAGAATAAACATGGCTTTTGTAAAGGAAATCATGCCTAACCAATCTATTAGGATACTTTTGGGGTGTCAACAAGCATGCGGACAAGGATGATCCAGAGACTATAGTATACTTGGACTTTCAGAAAGCCTTTGACAAGGTCCCTTACCACAGGCTCTTAAGCAAAGTGAGCAGTCATGGGATAAGAGGGAAGGTTCTCCCATGGATCAGTAACTGGTTAAAAGATAGGAAACAAAGAGTAGGAAACAAAAGGATCTCACAAAACTTCTTGCCTCCAACAAGCATTCCTCCATCGACCTAGCTGTATCTACACCAGAGGGTTAGGTCACTGTAACTACGATTCTCAGGGGGATGGATTTTTCACATCCTTGAGCACTGTAGCTACGTCGACCTAAGCGTTTACCATAAGCCAGGCCTAGGACACAGCTAAGCTGGGCCTAGGGACTGCTGCTGTCTGCAAAGGGATGATGTGCTCTCACAGGAGCAACTGTGCAGCCCCATTGTCTGCTAATAATACTCTGTCATGCCCCGCTGCTTCCAAAGCATCTGCACAGAGGGCAATTGGTAACAGGATGACTGAAAAGAAGGAGTAGGTTACAACTATGGCACTCTGTACCTCAAAGCAGCACCCTGGAACCCCCATATTCACCCCATCATATAACTTTAATATATTTCATACAAAGCACATCAAGCAGGATATCATATGAAAGGCCATGATCTGCTGAAACCCATGTTCTGTCAAAATACATATATTGTTAGTATGTATCAAGTTCATATATCATTGGGTGTATCAAGTTCTGAGATTTTGCTGTATGGTTGATACTGAAATATGCTGTAAGTTTGCTAGAGATATATGAAGGAGGTGATCCCCGCCCAGAGGAGGGTGTTCAACAACCATTAATCAGCAGGGGAATTGTAACCAAGGGATTTACAATTCAACAACAGTTGCACAAGACCACAGCAAAGGGACTGCTCAACCCTGTGACTCAACAAAGCCCACCAGGACATGTCTGGGCTAGTATTTTCCAGGCACATGGACTGAGGGTATAAAATAAGGGACAGTGACATCGTGCCTTGGCCTTTCTCCTCCCCCACCTATGCTGGAAGCAACAAGAACACTGAGAAGACAAACACTTCATCTGAGGAGACTGGTCCAGGCTTAAGGGAGAGGGCAGTGTATTAAGAACTGTAACATCCAGTGGGGTGAGTAAACTGCTTGATCTAAATGCTGCCTAGTGTAAAAAGGTTTAAGATTTAGATTGTGCACTTATCTTTTATTTTCTTAAGGTAACTATCTTTGACCTTTTATGCCTTCCACTTATAATCACTTACAATCCATCTTTTTGTAGTTAATAAATCTGTTTTATATTTTACCAAAAACAGGGTGTTTGGGTTAAAGTGCTTGGGAAATCTCAGCTCAGGTTACAAAGACTAGTGCAAGACCTCTCCACATTGAGGGAGGGGCAGACTGGGTAACAAACGTACACTGGCCAGGCTTATGACCTGGGCAAGATGGTACAGCTCTGGGGTGTAAGGCTCAGGAGCTGAGAGGAATTGGCTGGTGCCTTTCTTTGTGTGATTTGTGAGTGGCTCTGGGAGCATTCATGCAATCTAGCTGGGTGGGAGCTCCACATTGTGCGGAGTGATCACAGCGCCTGGAGGGGTTTGCTGCTTGTCACTAGCAAAGCAATGTGAACAACAGCTGAGGCTGGAGAGTTAAGGGGGCACAGCACAACCCCAGTTCCAGGTTGCATCCTGGGGATCCCAGTGCCCTCTCCCAGAGCTGTATAGGCTCAGCCGTGACCAAGACTGTGATCTCCCCACCCAAACAGAGCCAGAAATAGAAGACACTGGACAGCCCGGGCCTGGCATGCATCAAAAGCCCAAGAGGTGCCAGGCTTGGGTAGAGGGACATTGAAACCCAGGGGCAAGTCAAACATCTCCCCGCACATTTGGGAGAACAGAGGCCAACTCTGCCCATCTCCAACAAGTTCCAGCATCCAAAGCTAGGAGCGAGCGACTGCTGAGCCGAGGGGCCTGACCTCCAGCGATGCAACATGGCCCCCAGGTAACAGAACAAAGAAAACACAAGTCAACTGGGTAACAACAGCCCCTCTCGCGCGGGCCGGCTCCGCTCCTCTGCGGGCAACACCCCGCAAAGCTAAAGGGCCCACAGGGAGGCCAAGGCCATTGGCGGGGTTTTAACCGGGACCCCTGGGGGTTCATCGCAATTCTCCTGACGGGGTCTCGACCACCACTGGGGGATGGTGAGAGTGACTCCAGTCCCTGCCCCCATCCCCACTCCAACCCTCCCGCCCCCCAGCGCGGCCCCTCAAACCGCCCAGCCCGCTACCCCCGAGCCCCCCCAGCTCAGCATCCCTGCGGCTCCGCAGGAGGCGGCGCGGCGCGGCGCTGCCCCGCCCGCCCGTCCGTCCGTCCGTCCGTCACTCACCCGCTCGGTCCGTCTGGCCCCGGCCCCTCCGCCTCCGCCTCGCACCGTCCCCAGCCGAGCCGAGCCGAGCCGAGCCGCGGCATGGAAGGGGCGTGGCTAAATTCGAATCTCCCGCCTGGACATCACACTCATAACGTTACCGCCCAGCGCGCTGATTGGTGGCTCCCGCCCCCAGCCTGTTTCAAAGCCGAGCGTTCATTGGCCGCTCAGCAACTCGGCGCCCCCGCCCCAAGAGAGGAGGGAGCGGATTGGCTGTGGCAGCGGAAGCAGGACCGAGGGTGACGCTCCTCTTCCCCTGGGCGGAGTGTTTCCGGCGTGGGAGCAGCATGGCCGCGGTGCCCCCCGACTCCTGGCAGCCGCCCGCCGTCTCCATGGAGACCACGTAAGAGGCCGATGGGAGCCTCCCGGCGCGGGGCCTGGGTCTCTCTGCTCGGCCCAGCGGGCGGGTCCCGGGCTTCGCGCGGCGCCTTGACTCGGTTCGCAGCCGGAGCGGGCCACGGCCGGGGTCAGAGCACGGCCCGGCCCCGCCCCGCCCCGCCCCGCCCCGCGCCGGCCTCTGGCGGGGGCAGCCGCGGGGTGTCCCGCGTGGGGAGCCCCCCGGAGCCCGGCGGCTGGGCCCTGTCCGCCCGGGGGTTGATCCCCGCGCTGGGGAGGGCGGGGGCGAGTCCCCGGGCTCTGAGCCGGCACGAGACCGGCCCCCTCGCACCGCAGGCCCCGCAGGGCGGCTGGACGCCTGGCTCCGCGGGCTCTGTCGGTGGGTCGGATCGCCGGCGCTAGGGAGCCCCTGAGCCCTGTCGGTCTGTCTCCCTCCCTCCTGCAGCATGGGCACCGTCGTGCTGGAGCTGTACTGGAAACACGCGCCCAAGACCTGTAAGAACTTCGCTGAATTAGCCAGGCGAGGTTATTACAACGGCACAAAGTTCCACAGGATCATTAAAGACTTCATGATCCAAGGGGGAGATCCCACGGGGACCGGTAAGGCCCAGAGTGAAAACGGGTGGGCTGGGTACGCAACTGGGAGCCCCGTCGGGGCTTCATGGGTGCAGGGGGCGTGAGTGTCTGGGGGAGCTAAACCTCCTTGCTAGGGCACAAGCAGACCTCAAGGAAGCATGTGTGTAATCCTTGCGTGTGGTGACACTTCCTGCTCCAGCCTATGCCCTCGCCTGCGGTCCCCAGGGCTGGCCATCCCAGGGAGGCCAGAGGACTGAATGAGGAGGAAAGTAAAGAGGAAGGATGGCCCAGTGTTTAGGACACTAATATGGGACTTGGGAAAACCCAGGATCAATTCCCTGCACCCATAAAGATTTCTTGTATGACGCCAACAAAGTCACTTATGTTTTCAGCTTACGCTTAAGGCTGCATGGAGAGTGCAGATACAGTACATCTAGCTAGCCTGGGTATAAACAGTAGTGTAGATGGTGAGGCACAGCTTAGGCAAGTAGAATAGAGTGTCTGACATGCCCGAAGCCCCAGGGTATAAACCCTACATGCTCTCTAAACCCCCAAGCAGGGCCTCCCACCTCGACACTGGTGTTTTCAGCAGTGTAGTGTCCTGCTGCTGCCTCTCGCTGCCAGAGTCTTTCCCCATTGCAGTGAAAGATTCCAGCAGTGGAGAAAAGGCTCTGTTGGGGGGAGGCAGTGGGGAAAAGGCTCTGGCAGGAGGGAGCTGCTGGAGCCTTTCAGTGTAATGTGCATCTATATGTGTCATGCCTGTACTCTATACCAGGGGTCAGCAGCCTTTCAGAAGTGGTGTGCTGAGTCTTCATTTATTCACTCTATTTTAAGGTTTTGCGTGCCAGTAATAAGAATCCATGCGATCCATGCTGAGCTGCTCCCACTCTTGGCCCTGTCTGCACCCTTCACTGCCCCAGGCTGGGGCCAGAGGGCCACACCTCGGGGTGGCCGGGAGCAGAGCCCGGGGCCCGGACCCGACGTCGTCAGCAGGCTGAGTGGGGCCGGCGGCCGGGACCCCAGGCCAGCAGTAGAGCCCCCCCGGACCGGTGCCCAGGACCCGGGGCTGGCAGTGGGCTGGGTGGGGCTGGTGGGCGGAACCCCAGCTGGCAGGGAGCCGGCAGCCGGTACTCCAGACTAGCAGCAGAGCCCCGTGGACCTGGGCCTGGCTGTGGGCTGAGGGGGCCGGCAGACGGAACCCCGGCTGGCAGTGGGCCAGCGGCCAGTACCCCAGGCTGGCAGCAGACCCCCTGGGACCAGTGGCCGTGACCCCGGGCTGGGAGCAGGCTGAGCGGGGCTGGCAGATGGAACTCTGGCTGGCAGAGGGCCAGCAGCCGGTATCTCAGGCCAGCAGTGGAGCCCCTGGGACTGGTGGTCAGGACCCGGGGAGTGTGAGTGCCACTGAAAATCAGCTCGCGTGCCACCTTTGGCACGTGTGCCATAGGTTGCCTGCCCCTGCTCCACATGCTACCATTAGCGTAGATATAGCCTTAGTTGTTCTCGGTCTCGATTCCCCATCTGTAAAATGTAACTAATAGTACAGCCCTACCTCCCGGGGGGTGTGAGGTTAAATATATTACAGATTGTGAGATGCTTCGATTCTATGGCCATGGGAGCCCTATTAGATACGTTACCTGGAAGCAGAGTAAGTGCCCAGTGGCAGTGTGAAAGCGGCAGCGGCCCCTAACCACCACGGTCCCAGTTTCTAGACTTGCAGGTTCCTACAACATGAGCACTTCTCTGTTCTTATTAAGACAGTAAATATCATAATGCCACAATATAAATCCATGGTACACCCAGTCCTTGAACAGTGCAATGCAGTTCTGGTCACCCCATCTTAAAAAAGATCTATTAGAAAGACAACAAAAACAATGAGGGGCACGGAACAGCTTCTGTGTGAGGAGAGATTAAGGAGACTGGGACTGTTCAGCGTGGAAAGAGACGACTCGGGCTGTGATCGAGGTCTGTACAATCATGACGGGGGTGGAGAGAGTGACCAGGGACGTGTTGTTTACCTCTTCATATGACATAAGAACCAGGGGTCACCCAATAAACGTGCTGCCTATTAATTTCAACACAAACAAAAGGAAGTGTTTCTTCACACAGTGCACAGTCAGCCTGTGGAACTTGTTGCCAGGGGATGTTGTGAAGGCCAAAAGTATAACAGGATTCAAAAAAGAATTAGATCAGTTAATGTAAGACAGGTTCTTCAATGGCTGTTAGTCAGGATGGGCTCTTGTTATCTCTAAACCTCTGACTGCCAGAAACAGGGACTGGATGGCAGGGGATATATCACTTGATAATTGCCCTGTTCTGTTCATTCCCTCTGAAGCATCTGGCACCAGCCACTGTTGAAAGGCAGGATACTGGGCTAGATGGCCCATTGGTCTCATCCAGTCTGGCCTTTCTTAGTCTTTGGCCTCACCAATGTTCCTGTGCTGGCTGATGATTTATACACGTCTGTCTCCCTAGTTTTTATTGCTGAGCATCAAACGTTGGCAATAGAATTGCTCAAACCCCATTTCTTAGACTGTTGGCTGGCACTTGTATGACAGTGAGAGTAGTTCTGAATGGTTATCATGGCTTTCTGAACTAACACATCTGCTTTTATTGGCTGGGCAGGCAGAGGGGGTGCATCCATCTATGGAAAGCAGTTAGAAGATGAACTTCATCCAGAACTAAAATTTACAGGTAAATGCCGTTTGATGGATTTGTGTGGGTGTTTTTGTTTTGTTAATCTTGCAGGTTGGGCATAGCACCAATTTAGGGCTCAGTCCCACAGTCCTTATGCAGAAGTCATTAGGAGTCTGGGTAGAGTGAGGGCTGCAGGGTTGGTAGTTCTTAACGACAAATGAAGCATTAAAGAGACTGTTGGCAGGAAATGAAAAAGTAAAAACTAACTAGGGTCGCCAAGCAGACAAATAAACAGTAACATGCTAGCCTCTCCTCTTTACACGAATGGAATCAAGGAGCTATAACCCCTAAGCCTGCAGAGTTAATGCTGCAGCTGTCCTGTTTTCAGCTAAGTAGTCTCTTCCCAAGAATAGTTAATCAGTGGTCTAACACCAGCAGAACTCCTTGTGCTAAATCACAAATCCTGAGGGCTGAATGGTATGATTGCCTCCTTAAAATTATTTCTGTGAATTAAGGTAAAGGTTGGCTTGGTTGTTACAAACACAATGTTCCGAATTCGGCTGGGAGTGCAGTGTGGCGATAGGCTTCCTGTGTAGTACAGCTAAACTGTTCTTGTATTATAATTCAGCTCTTAAAGACCTCAAATGCGAGGGCTCTTGGGTCCCCTTCTGTTGTTTATACAGGAGTTACAATGCACTGGAGTCCTTATGGAAACAAATCACAGTATGTGAGTCTCACTTAATCAAAATTACCCTAGCTGAGCACACAAAGGATGTTTAACAGGAGTAGAGAGTAACTGTAAGAAGCTTTTTGCTGTATTTAAATTCATGTTTGATTCTGGTAATTAAGCCATATGACTGGATCCTTAGTTGCTACCAGAAGTAATTGGCTTAGGAAGAGACTGATCTGTTTTTTGGGTTTGGTTTGGTTTTTAACTGAAACTGGCTTCAGATCTTCAGTCTAAGGGCACGTTACTAACTCGTACCCTTTCTTTCAAAGGTGCAGGAATCCTTGCCATGGCTAATGCCGGCCCAGACACAAATGGCAGTCAGTTCTTTATAACCTTGGCACCAACCCAGTGGCTCGATGGGAAGCACACTATCTTTGGCCGTGTTTGCCAGGGGATCGGGATGGTGAACAGAGTGGGCATGGTGGAGACAAATGCCCAAGATCGCCCAGTTGATGATGTGAAGATTCTGAAGGCTTACCCATCGGGTTAGACCAGAGTTCTCTGCAGTTAATGTGTTGGCACTCCCGTGTGTTAAATCCTGTATCCCCCATGGGATTGTCCTGTCATTCCAGGGAATGCAAGCCAGTGGCTTAGGCCCAACGTTTACCTACTTTACAATCTATTTGAGCTTTTTTTTTTTTTTTAAAGTAAAGTGGATTTAAAAATATCTACAGTTAGTTTGCCCAGGAACTAAAGTGAACCGGATTCTTTTCGAGAGTGCTGGCAGTGCTGTTTCTCTGAGCTGCCTCCTGCCATGCTGGGGAAAGGGTCTCTTGTCAAAGCCTCGTGGCCTGAAATCACCCCTGCTGAGCCCTGTTTTGGTTGGTGTGCCCAGCGTGCAAGTACTCACCATGCCACCTCTCTGCTCTCTGTTCTGGCAACTATCTCGTGCAAAGGCCACGCAGAGCACATGGCTGGCACACCATGCATGCTTACAACTGCGAGGCAATCCAGTGTGCAGGATGGCTCTTGGGTCTCAGCAGCAAAGGAGCAATAACAGGGTTACAGCACCCTCTCCTTTGAGGGTGAGGAAGTTGGCATGTCGAGTTAAGGAAGATTCTAATCAGGAGAGTCTGACATTTATTGGTAAACGTTGGGCCTAGCCAGCTTGACAGCATCCCCTTTAACATGCTGTGTGAGCTGGGCAATCAGTGACTTTGTCTTATTTTTCCACAAGACAACCAAAAGGCCATGTTAATCTATAGGATCATTTGAACCAAGAGTACAGTGGAACATGATTAATGTGCCAAACTGGACTAGGAGAACAGGCAGTGGGAACTTTTTCCCCAACTCCCAAGAGTCTACTACAGCAGGTGGGGCTACCTTAAATGTCATTTTATTTTTAGAATTAACTTGTAAGGAGAATCTACAGCTTCCTGGAGAAGCTCAGACTTTTCCATGGCCTCTAGGATGGGGATACTGAATCCCCCTCTCTCAAAGAACTGAGTTACTGTGAAATCTAATTCAATCCCCCCTTACAGCTCCTTGTTGCAGGAAGACAGGTGTGTGCATGCTTGTGAGACCAGTGTGCTCTTGTATACTCTTTGTAATACATGGATTTTTCTTAAAATAAAGATCTGAAAGGCATTCTATAGAGAACACGGTTGCTGATGTGTGGCAGGACTCAACAGTGTCAATGGACCGGCAACTCCATTGCTTTAATACAACTTCTTCTAAAGTAGAAGGATCTGCCTCAAATGCCACTGAAAGCATCTCCTGCTGTGTGCTTATCTGCTGGCAAAACTTAATAGTTTCCAGGGCGTCCGATTGAAGAGCTTCTCTACTGGGGGGACAGCAGTCTCCTGAAGAGAGGCAGGCAAGCAAACAATGACTGGTTTGTTTCAAGAGGACTGCTCTTGCAATAGCTGCAACAGGCTGAGGCAAGTTCACTGCTGCTATGATCTCTGGCCCTGGAAATGCTAACTAGGTAGAGGGGTGTCTGGTTTCACTGGGTGTGCAAAGGTGACTCCTGCAGGGAGCTGGTTGCTCAGACGAAATCTTTCCACTCACCTGTGGTACCCTGCAAATGTATGTGACTCCTTGAACGACCCGATGTCTAGTTGGCAGCTGGCATCAAGCGGAGTGCCCAAGGGTTGGTCCTGGAATCGGTTTTGTTCAACATCTTCATTAATGATCTGGATGATGGGATGGATTGCACCCTCAGCAAGTTCATAGATGACACAAATCTGTGGGAGAGGTAGATATGTTGGAGGGTAGGGATAGGGTCCAGAGTGACTTAGACAAATTGGAGGATTGGGACAAAAGAAATCTGATGAGGTTCAACAAGGACAAGTGCAGAGTCCTGCATTTAGGAAGGAAGAATCCCATGCACCGCTACAGATTAGGGGCTGCTAAGCAGCAGTTCTGTAGAAAAGGACCTGAGGATTACAATGGACAAGAAGCTGGATATGAGTCAACAATGTGCCCTTGTTGCCAGGAAGGCTAATGGCATATTGGGCTGCATTAGTAGGATCATTGCCAGCAGATCAAGGGAAATGATTATTCCCCTCTATTCGGCACTGGTGAGGCCACATCTGGAGTATTGGAGACATTCCAGAAGACTAGAAAAGGGGGAATACAGTGCCCAGCTATAAAAAGGGAAATAAGGACAGCCCTGGGAATTACAGACCAGTCAGTTTAACTTCTGTACCCGGAAAGATAATGGAGCAAATAATTAAGAAATCAATTTGCAAACACTTTGAAGAGAATGAGGTGATAAAAAGCAGTCAGCAAGGATTTATCAAGAACAAATCATTGTCAAACCAATTTGATCACTTTCTTTGACAGGGTAACAAGCCTTGTCGATGGCGGGATCAGTAGATGTGGTATATCTTGACTTTAAGGCTTTTGATACTATCTCACATGACCTTCTCATAAACAACTAGGGAGATACAACCTAGATGGAGCTACTATATAGTGGCTGCATAACTGGTTGGAAAATCGTTCCCAGAGAGTAGTTATCAGTGGTTCGCAGTCATGCTGAAAGGGTGGGGTCCATAATGAGTGGGGTCCCCTCAGGGATCGGTTTTGGTCTGGTTCTGTTCAATATCTTCATCAATGATTTAAATAATGGCATAGAGAGTACACTTTTAAAGTTTGTGGATGATACCATGCTTGGAGGGGTTGCAAGTGCTTTGGAGGATAGGATTAAAATTCAAAATGATCTGGACAAACTGAAGTAAATAGGATGAAATTCAATAAGGACAAATGCAAAGTACTCCACTTAGGAAGGAACAATCAGTTGCACACATACAAAATGAGAAATGACTGCCTTGGAAGGAGTACTGCGGAAAGGGATATGGGGATCATAGTGGACCACAAGCTAAATATGAGTCAACAGTGTAACACTGTTGCAAAAAAAAGCAAACCTCATTCTGGGATGTATTAGCAGGAGTATTGTAAGCAAGACACGAGAAGTAATTCTTCCACTCTACTCTACGCTGATAAGGCCTCAACTGGAGTATCCAGTTTTTGGCACCACATTTCAGGAAAGGTTTGGAGAAAGTCCAGAGAAAAGCAACAAAAATGATTAAAGGTCTAGAAAACATCACCTGTGAGGGAAGATTGAAAAAACTGGGTTTGTTTAGTCTGGAGAAAAGAAGACTGAGGGGGGACATAAGTCTTCAAGTACATAAAAGGTTGTTACAAGGAGGAGGGAGAAAAATTGTTCTTAGCCTCTAAGGATATGACAAGAAGCAATGGGCTTAAATTGCAGCAAGGGAGGTTTAGGTTGGACATTAGGAAAAATTTCCTGTCAGGGTGGTTAAGCACTTGAATAAATTGCCCAGGGAGGTTGTGGGATCTCCATCATTGGGGATTTTTAAGAGCAGGTTGGACAAATACCTGTGAGGGATGGTCTAGATAATACTTAGTCCTGCCTTCATGGCAGGGGACTGGACTAGATGACCTCTTGAGGTTTCTTCCAGTTCTATGATTCTATTGCTTCCAGTTTTGGGCCCCCCAATACAGAAAGGGTGTGGACAAATTGGAGAGAGTCCAGCGGAGGGCAACGAAAATGATCAGGGGACTGGGGCACATGACTTATGAGGAGAGTCTTAGGAAACTTAGCTTATTTAGTCTGCAGAAGAGAACAGTGAGGGGGGATTTGATAGCAGCCTTCAACTACCTGAAGGGGGGTTCCAAAGAGGATGGAGCTAGGCTGTTCTCAGTGGTGGCAGATGACAACAAGGAGCAATGGTCTCAAGTTGCAGTGGGGGAGAGGTCTAGGTTGGATATTAGGAAAAACTTTTTCACTAGGAGGGTGGTGAAGCACTGGAATGGGTTACTTAGGAAGGTGGTGGAATTTCCTTCCTTTGAGATTTTTAAGGTCAGGCTTGACAAAGCCCTGGCTGGGATGATTTAGTTGGGGGTTGATCCTGCTTTGAGCAGGGGGTTGGACTAGATGACCTCCTGAGGTCTCTTCCAACCCTGATATTCTGTGATTCCTCTGTCTGTAATGCAGCCTCTGAGCCACTGCAGAATTTCAGGGGTTGTTCTAGCCATTGCTATGCAGAAGGCTGGCTTGATTTAAATCACCAAGTGGAAAGCCTCAATTTAAATAATTAATTGAAATCATCTTTTCCATTTGTCCTTCAGTTATTTTCTGAAGAAAGGGGTATTCTCATTGGTTGATGTAACCATTAAACCATGTTGATTTACAACTACATAGAGCCTTGACACTAGACTTAGCACATGTTTTTGCTACCTAGGAGGGTATGCTATAACTATATACATTTATTGAAGCAATTACATAACTTAATATTTTCAGATTCTTATTAATTGTACATGTTTAGTATGTTAAAGTGGTGAATGAGGTATTGCTTATTTACTAATTAACCTTTTGCTTACAATTTGTCAAGCTGCATTAGGACGGTAATTAGGATTTAATTAAACACATAAGAGAATATTTTATATTTATTTTTATTAAACAAATCAACCTACATACATTTCTTTTATCCAAACATGTTTCACATTTCCAACTAAATGATTTATTAAAGGAACAGAGGGATTAACTGTAATCAGTGAATTAAACTGATTATTTCAGGTCAACCTGGAAAATTTTTTAAATATGCCCAAATGAAAGTGACTGGAGCTTACATTCTTACTCGCCTACATCTCCCGAAAATGAGACAAGTCTCCTAAGTAACTTAGGTTGGCCTTAAAACTTTTAATCAAGTAGATCTCATCCTGTCCCTCCTAATTTTTATTGGACTGGAAGAGGGACAAGTTTTCCTGTCTTTTCAAGTCTCAGTTGATTTCTCAACTTGGAATCAATTAGTCCAAAGGAAGAAAATATTCTTTCTGTGCCTGCACAGGAGGCTACTGCTGTGAAAAGCTGGTTTAGCACATCAACAAACTTCAGTTTCAGGTGCTGAGCTGGTGACTTCCACCTGTTCAGTGGTGTGATTTTCTTTAAAACATTAGCAAACATGTACTGCTTGAACGGTTCACCTCCAGCCTGAGATTTATTGTGGTTGCTATGATTGACGACTGATTATTATATGCCCATTATTATATGCCTATGCCCATTATGCCCATAGCAGCAGCATCTACCCTGGTGCTTTGGGTTGAGAATATTGGCAAGGAAATGAGGTGGAGTAAGTGCGTAGTCCATCTGCCTGCAATTTACTTGTGTTGGTGAGTATTTCTTTCTTCAGTGTCCCTTGAAGTTTTTTCCAAATTTCGGCAGCATCCACCCTACAGCAGCAATCTTTCGGCAGTTTGTCCAAGGCTGTGGAAATAGGTTATTATTATATTGGGCCCAGCATCTACATTTCTCTTTAGTCTGATGGTGGCTACTTTGTCTGTGATAGTTTCATTCATTTGGTCATAATTTTCTTCACAAATTATCATGAAAATAGGCCAGTTCTTACAAACTAGCTCAAAACAGTCACCCCCTGAATTCCGTTGTCCATCTCTCAGGAGAATGAGTTTGGATTTGCTTGCTCCTTTCAGTGATGCAAAAGCAAGGTGGTTGTTACAGAAGTATTTGGCAGTTTCAACATTTTCCTTTGTTCCTGGACTTGTATTTTAGTCTTTGGCTAAAAGAGGCATCTAATGAGCACTGCAAGTTCCATTTATCTTCTACGTTTCTTCTCATCTTTGCTGCGTTTGCAACATTGTCTTTGACAAAGCTATGCACTTGATGCTTGAATGTTCATAGTTTGTTATAGCTTTTACTGCTACTTCTTCTAAGTCTGTGGTTCTCAGCCTGTGGGCCACTTGCGGCCCAATCAGCACACAGCTGCAGCCCATGTGACATCTTCAGGGTCATAAAGGTAGTATATATATTGTGGTGATGTGGCCCATATAATGCATAGAGAGCTGCATAGGCTGCGCACAATGGTAAATAGGTTGAGAACCACTGTTCTAAGTATTCTGCTGTATGGGCAGTTCATGATGCATCCATTTTTTGTGTAATACAGACAACCGCACCTTCTGTTGTCGCACAAGCAGATATTACTGGATCATTGCGAGGTGGCGCCACCCATCAACACTCAGGATAACCAATTTCCTGTAAAAGTTTTTTGCACTGATTCAATTTCCTTCTCATGCGCTGTATCCTGCAACCTTCGAGCAGTGTCTGCTCTGCCAGGTGGAGCACAGCTTGGTTCTAATGATTGAACTATGTCTTGGAAAAGTTTGTTCTGAACAAATTGAAAGGGAGAATTTGTTTATAAACGAACCAAGCAATCTTTCAGCTGGAATCTTATTGGAATTTGCTGGTTCCGATTATGAACTCATCCAGTAAAACTATGGATGATGAAAAAAGTCTTTTTTAAAAAAAATAACAGATGTATGTTTGGTGGGGCCAGTAGGTTCCTCTGAAGTTGTAGACATTGCATAACCCCTTTCTGTCTCACCTGGACCCTGAAACAAAAGAGTAATGCAAGTCACGCTCAGTGAGTATTTATTCAGTGCACTGCTGGAAAAACATGAAATTGTAAACGAAAGATTCCTCCTCCTGCAGCTGTTTGTACCACTGCTTAAATGGTTTAATTTATTCTAACCCCAGTTATATAAAGAAAATAGTTAATGAGGATTATTTAAACTCTGATCTCTAGCTAGCAACATCCCAAACAGCTTAAAAGGGAAATTTAAATGATAAAATTCAAATGTTCAATAGGAAATCTTCACTTAGACTGATTATATTGTAGAATAAAAAGTCATTTCAGAAGTCTAGCAGTAACAGTAAAAGTGTCATTGATAAACAGTCCCACAGCAGACTAACGCCCCCATCATATTTTGAAGACATCCACTTCTCAAGCACCCCTGCACGGCCATAATCCAAGTCACTGGCCTAGGGAGACATGCCAAGCTTCCCATCAGAAAGGTGCAAAGTCAGTTTGCCAACCAGTTGATCCAGATGGTTTGTGCGCCTACATCATCAACTCCAAAGTCACTGCCTGCTGCACAGCATTTCTCAGCTGGTGGTTTTATTCTGCATCTCTTTGTTGCCCTGTTTCCATGTTGCACAGGTTTCTTCTGGCCCCAGAGGTACAGGTACAGGCTTGCCAGGCCTCTTCCTCTAACGACCGGACCCAGCATGTGAATCCCTGCTTTTCTTTCCCGGACACATCACAAAGCCATCGGCAGTGACACCAAGCAGCCCCTCTCTTGGCAGTCTCAGCCAAGTGGCCCCAAGGGATGTGGCAAGGGGGTCTCTGCTGGGCAGGGCTGCGAAGGCTGCCCTAGGGGTGGGTAGTCAGAGGCCTTTGGTCTCCAGGGCTGCTGAGCTGGCTCTTTTCCCAGCACCACATTTGCTAAAATGTAGTGGACAGTAGGGAAGAGCAGGGGAAGGAGCCCACAGCTTGAGATCGGAGCAGCTTTGTCTATGGAGTCCGGCACAGGCAGAGCTGTGGCATGGCTCACAAATAGCTGAAACACCTAGGCATACAGCCAGTCTCAAATGTGCCCAGGAGGGGCCAGTGTCACTCCACAGCCGCTGTGCTGGGGATGAGGATTGCAGGGGCCCAGGGGACAGTGCTGCAGAGAGGAGAGTGGGGCAAAGGGCCCAGGCTGGGTGTCTGGTACTTACCCAGCGACTAATTCCTCAGCCCTCCCAGCTGGACCAGCCCAAGCATGGCCCAGGGGCTAACAGGGTAGCAGTGCTTTGTCTGTCATAGGGACAAGCCACAACCTGGCTGTGAGGAGGAGCAAGCCTGAACTGCGGCCAGGCTACTTAGGAAAGATGGAACAGTGGGTGCTGGGACATGTAGCCTCCATAGGGACCTCACAGGAGCAGGGCATGCTGAGACGTGTAGACTCCACAAGGACCATGCTGGAGCAGGGCGTGCTGGGGTGTGTAGCTGGGGTGGGCCCAGCTGGTGCACTGCACACAGAATCAGGCAGCCCCCATGTGACCCCCCTAACGATCATGAGCTTGGCCCTAGAATCTTGCATTTTTTAAAAAAAGACAACACTGTGTTTGGATTAATGAACTGCCTCCTACCCGCCGGGTGTTGGGGCAACAAACCTCAGCAGCTCCCTGTTGCACAGCGTAAGGGGATCTGCCCCCCACCCTAGCTCTCACTGCTTCCTGATGGGGCAGAGCCGCCAGCTCCTTCCTGCCCCTAACTCATTAATTCTGTGTCCCCTCCCCCACCCGCTCCTCCTGCAGCGGGCTCCCCTCCCTGCCTCTTTCCCTGCCAGGTGTTGCAGGGAGGAGGAGCAGACTGACCCATTGCTTGTGGAAGGGGAGCAGGGAGCAGACCGACCCATTGCTCAGAGGAGGGGAAGGGGAGCAGGGCTGCGCTGAGCAGCTGAGCTCTTTCACCTCGCATGAAAATGATGTCAGCTCGTGGGATGGGGTTACAGCTCTGCCTGCTTCCTGCAGCAGCCCTGATTGGCCGCTCTTTCCATGGAGACGGGGCATTGGGGGTTGCAGCCCATCAGAAGGAATTTTCCCCCCAGGCAGAGGTGGAATTCCACAGGGCTGCAGCTTTGCAAGGAGAGGAGTGTTACATTCACACATGCAGAAGTTAGGTAAAGATATAAATGCTGTTACTCGGAAGGTTAAAACGTAACAAGAGCTTGTGCCCTGGAATTGCAAACGATAGCTCACAGAACCCAAACCAGAGAGAGACAAAGCAGGCTGCTCCCTAAGGCACGAGGCCCTACTCAGCCCACCTTCTTCTAGGCTGGCTGGATGAAGACTGACCACTAGCTGCTAGGCCTGGATTGCACAGTGCCCTACAGAGACTCCAGGTCTGCAAACAGGACCAGGAACCCTCCCCCGCTCTGAAAGTGATTAGCTTGCAATTCCAGCACAGTCCTCAATACACCAAAGCAGCGATGCTGCCCCTCATGGCTGGTCTACAGAGGACGTGAATCCGTTGCAACTCTGCTCCTGCAGCACAAACAGCAACGTCTCATATTCTGAGTGCTGGGGTCCCACGTTCAGCTGCCCAGAAACAACCCGCAGTGGTGCTCCTCCCATATGCTGTGGCGCCCCTGAAGAGGCTGTGCACAGCTCAGTGCAAGGTGGGACTGTGTGGGCTGCCCATCCAGCCGGGGGGCGATGCAGCATTGACTGCTCCATTTGGATCCAGATCCAGCACTGCATGGGGGCGCTCCAGACTCTGCGAGCCATCTGCCCCTATTAATACACAAGGCTTGCTCCAATTTGCATCTCTATTCAGTGCCACTCCCAGCAAATGGCCATCGTGGCCCTTGGTTGGGCAAAGTTTGGATGCTCCCCACAGGAATTACAGGTTTCAGAGTAGCAGCCGTGTTAGTCTGTATCCACAAAAAGAACAGGAGGACTTGTGGCACCTTAGAGACTAACAAATTTATTTGAGCATAAGCTTTCGTGAGCTACAGCTCGGGAAGGAAGTCCTGCAAACAGTTTTCCACCTCCCATTGCTTTCCGTAGCTAACAAGGACAGAGGAAATCGGGGATACCAAGCGAGGAATAGATGTAGTTTGTAGCTCTGAGTGGGGACAGAGGCAATAAATTGCTTTAGATTTAAACTAATCTCCTGTTAGTGAATTCGTGGCATGCCGAGCAGAGCTCAGGCACTGTGTTGCAGCATAGGACCGGGAGAAACACACGGTGCACGGCTGTCTCACACCAAGCTCTCATGCTCCAGGTCCCTAGGGCGCCTGCAGCACTTTGTGGAGATGCTTCTCTCAGCAGGGAAGCACCTGTCAGTCTCCAAGCAGTGACACAGGGGCTGGGGCTGACTCAGCCCAGGCTATCTGCAGTGTGGTTTCCAGAGGTGCTGGAGCTCCCCTTGCGGAAATCAGGGAGAGTCATAGGCGCTCAGCACCTCTGATCAGCGGGCTTCGACCAGCTAAACCTGCAATCCAAGCCCCTGGCTGACGCCAGCGTGGCTAACTCCCAGCCTTCTTGGACAGGTGTTCCTATGGTGCACATTCAGCTGTGACCCGCAGAGTAGAGAGCCAAATGTCACCACGACTTGGAGAGCTGATGGCCCAAACCTCCTTGTGGCCTGAGCACATCACACAGGGCAGGCTGCAGCCTAGCTTCATCTTTTACATGCAGACGGAGCTGCATAAGTCTCTGGGGCCCAGCATGCAATGCTTCCCCTTGGTCCAGATGGAGTAGTTCTTTCTGGGACCTGGAAAGTCTGGGACTGCCCCCTCTGCCCGGCTGCACTGGAGAATCCTGTGGAGCACTTTCTGGTCACTGTCCCTGCACTGGATTACGTGTGTGCGCGTGTATATACAGTGCTGAGTGCTACAGCTCTGTGACGGAGTGAGCAGGGGCTTGGGGTGCCAGGGGGAGTATGAGTGATAGGGAGCACCACTGCTGATGGAATCATAACTGCTTCTCTGTGTGTCATAGGCTCCATACTGCTAATAGCTCACGAGGAGTCCCTTTGTAACTCATGTGATGGGAGCTTTGGGAGCACAGGGATTAGTGATCTCCTCCTGCTACTGCTGGCTGTCCTGAGTGGCCATGGTGACAATCCCTTAGCCCTAAGCAACCCAGGATTTGTTCTAGTGGTGCATAGGAGCATAAGACCGGCCAGACTGAGTCAGACCAAAGGTCCATCTAGCCCAGTGTCCTGTCTGCCGACAGTGGCCAATGCCAAGTGCTCCGGAGGGAATGAACAGAACAGGAAATCATCCAACTGATCCAGCCCCTGTCACCCACTCCCAGCTTCTGGCAAACAGAGGCTGGGACACCATCCCTGCCCATCCTGGCTAATAGCCATTGGTGGACCAATCCTTCAGGAACTTATCTAGTTCTTTTTTGAACCCTGTTATAGTCTTGGCTTTCACAACATCCTCTGGCAAGGAGTTACATGGGCTGACTGTGCGTTGTGTGAAGAAATGCTTCCTTTTCTTTGTTTTAAATCTGCTGCCTATTCATTTCATCAGGTGACCCCTGTTCTTGTGTTATGCGAAGAAGTAAGTAACACTTCCTTATTTACTTTCTTCACCCCAGTCGTGATTTTATAGACCTCTATCGTATCCTCCTTTAGCCGTCTCTTTTCCATGCTGAAAAGTCCCAGTCTCTCCTCATATGGAAGCTGTTCCATACTCCTTATCATTTTTGTTGCCTTTTTCTGTACCTTTCCCAATTCCAATATATCTTTTTTGAGATGGGGTGACAAGATCTGCCCACAGTATTCAAGGTGTAAGTGTAGCATGGATTTATATAGAGGTGATACAATATTTTCTGTCTTAGCTCTCCCTTTCCTAATGATGCCCAACATTCTGTTTGCTTTTGCGACTGCTGCTGCACATTGAGGGGATGTTTGCAGAGAACAAGGACTCCAAGCTCTTTCTCTTGAATGGTAACAGCTAATTTAGATCCCATCATTTTATATGTATAGTTGGGATTATGTTTTCTAATGTGCATTACTTTGCATTTATCAACATTGAATTTCATCTGCCAGTTTGTTGCCTAGTCACCCAGTTTTGTGAGATCCCTTTGTAATTCTTCAGTCTGCTTTGGACTTAACTATCTTGAGTAGTTTTGTATCATCTGCAAATTTTGCCACCTCACTGTTTACCCCTTTTTCCAGATCATTTATGACTATGTTGAATAGGACTGGGCCCAGTACAGCTCACTGGGGGACACCACTATTTACCTCTCTCCATTCTGAAAACTGACCATTTATTCCTACCCTTTGTTTCCTATCTTTTAACCAGCTACCCATCCGTGAGAGGACCTTCCCTCTTATCCCATGACAGCTGACTTTGCTTACGAGCCTTTGGTAAGAGACCTTGTCAAAGGCTTTCTGAAAATCTAAGTACACTGTATCCACTGGATCCCACTTGTTCACATGCTTGCTGACCCACCTTAAAGAATTCTAGTAGATTGGTGAGGCATGATTTCCCTTTACAAAAAACATGTTGACTTTTCCCCAACAAATCATGTTCATCCACGTGTCTGATAATTCTGTTCTTTACTATAGTTTCAACCAGTTTGCCTGGTACTGATGTCAGGCTTACTGACCTGTAATTGCCGGGATCACTGCTAGAGCCCTTTTTAAAAATTGCCATCATACTAACTATCCTCTAGTCATCTGGTACAGAAGCAGATTTAAATGATAGGTTACAAACCACATTTAGTAGTTCTGCAATATCACATTTGAGTTCCTTCAGTTCTGTTTATAAATCTTTACTGGTGGCTGGAACAACCACTCCTCTGATCACTTTCCCTTGGACCAGCAGGCCTATGGAAAGGCAAATGTTTAGAAAATCACCCTTAATTTTATGATTCCGCTGTATCTCTCACTCTGTAGTTCTTTTCAGTTCCACTCAGCTGAGCATAAACACTGCAGATTTCAAGCTTCTGCAAGAACCTAGAGATTAATAGCAGCTGCTTGGAAAATGCTTCACCCACAAATGCCTTCAGCTGTTGGCTGGACTGTCACAGCTGACAGGGAGCCCGGCAGAAGTACACAGAAATGCCCCAAGAGCCAGCAAAAGCACTTTATAGCCTGCCCCACCTCCCCCTGGTTTCACTGAGCACTGCAACCCAGCTGAAGAGATGTGCTGGCGAGGAGAAGGATTGTTCTTGTACAAGCCCTGCAGCTGGTGCTGGGACGAGCTGCTCCCTGGCTAGTGCTGGCTGTGCCAGGTGGCACCTGGGGTGTTTACAGGGGACAGGCAGAAGCGCTCAGCATACAGGTAGGTTCCCTGGGGGGATATTGCTGCAGCAGGTGACCCAGAGCTGTGATCTGTCCCCAGCCAGCCTGGTTCTAGGGATGTGAATGGCTCGCGTGCGCTGTCTGGGCGCTGCCCGGTTCTGCCCTCCCCAGATGAGCCGACACAACAGACAAGATCCCTTTACATGTCCGAATAAGACATGACACTGCCTGCTTCTCAGCATCAAACTCAGAGCCCCCTGCTCTAGGACCACAGGGTGGAATGAACACAGCATTTCCATTGGCTGTTAGCAGCATAGGGCTAGTGCCACGGAGGGATGAGCTGCCTAAATCCAACATTCAGAGCCCCAGAGCCCCTGCTCAGCTGCTGCCTACCCCCGTAGGCACCTGAAGTTCCTTGGTGCCTCAGTTTCCACTGCCAAAGTCCCCATGGTGCCTAACAACCAGCCGGTGGGTCGTGCCTAGCTGCCTCAGTCCTGACTCTCCTCACGCTTCTCCCCGGCCGGATACTCACAGCAGACATTCCCTGCCTGTCTCGGTGGAGGGCCTGATCTGGTAGCGGTGCTCTGAGGCCACCTCGGCACATGCCTACTGGATCAGGCCCCATCCAAAACACAGCCGGCAGGAGCCCCAGCCCCTCTGCCCCACAGCCTACTGGTGGGAGCCTTCGCCTGGGATGGGGTGATCCTGGTTCAAGCCTCTCAGCCGGATTTGGAGCAGGGTGTGAAGCTGACCTGGAAGGGGCTGACCTGGCTCAGGAGAGGATTATGGGCTGAGGATCCTGAGGGTTGGGCTTAGGCCACACCCTTCATCTTGGTGTCTCCGATTGCGTTGCTTATGCAGCTCAGTGGGCTGGTGTCTGTGGCTCCCGTTCTTGGGTCTAGTCACTCTCCCCGTGACTAGACGCCGAGCTTGGGGCTGTGATTCCCCTGGGCGGCTGGACAGCCCAGGCATTGCACCTTGGAGCCCAAGTCCCCTTTGTGGATCTAGTCCAGTGTGCCTATGACACACGGTTGGGCCATTCAGACTGTGACCACCAGAGGATAGTGTTGACAAAGACACCAGCCAGCTCATGACACTATTCTCCTGCGTCCCTTTGTCTGGGACCTTCAAAGAACCCAACCCAACACAGAGCCTGGCAACCAGGAGACCATCGGCCCAGACAGCAGAGGGCGCTGCTACTTATTGCCTTACAGCTCCCCAGCCCTGGGTTGTGCAAACACCCATTACACGAGGCGACGTGACACCAGCTGGCTGATCACAGGGCCGGTTTGGCAAACGTGGGATCCGAGCGCATCTCCAGCAGTTGGGATGTGTCCGGGCCTCTAGCCAGGCAGGCGGAGCAGCACAGCCAGCGGCTGCAAGGGTCCATAAGTAGGAGGGACCAGTTCTCAGTAAATCTCTTCCCACCGCAGGGGTATCGGGTGGGAACTCACTAGCTCACCAGCATGTGCTGTCCCTGGCTGAGGCTGATCCAGAGGGCAGCGTGCTAGACTAGCAATAGCTGAGAGCTGGTGTTTACAGATTAACCCTTCCATGGGAAGCCACATGTTCCTCTTGGGTCTAAGATTTTCTCAGTCAGTGGCTGAAATCCATTAGTGAGGTGGTGAAACCCAGTGACATCACCTAAGCATCTGTGTAATGGCCCGAGGGATGAGAGGGAATGACAAATCAAACGCCTGTCCCCTTCCCGTTCACACGCTGGGGTCTATGCTTTCAACAGTGGCTAGTGGCTGTGGGTGTTCAGCTGCAGACAGTACTAATCCCCTGCTCCTATCTAGTGCTTGTCATCTTTCGCCTCATGGTGCTTTACAAAGGAGGTCAGTATTGCTTTACAGATGGGGAAACTGAGGCATGAAACAGTAACAGGACTTGCCCAGCAGCAGAGTCAGTAACAGAGTCCATACGTTTTGAGTCCCAGTCCAGTGCTCTATCCATTAGGACACCCTGCCTGGAAGGGGCCTGGTTTTTCAATGGGGCTCCTTACTTTCGGAAAATCTGGCCCCTGAAGGCCCTAGAAAAAGCCCAAGGCCCAGAACCACAAAAGAACTTTGGGCACCAACTCCCACTTCAGGCGCCGAGATCCTCAACCCCCCACTCAGCTGCTGCCTGGCTCTGCAGCTGCCTACCTGTTAGCTATGAAAGTCCCCTTGGTAGCTGCATTTCTGCCTCCGGCAGGTGCCCAAACACCTATTTATACCTAAGCCCCAGCGTAAGCCTCACCCCGGGCGAGGCCAGATGCTCTCCTGCCTTGTTGCCGCTGGGTCCCATTGGGTTGGATTCGTAGCGCACACCCAACGCCACACCGGGGGGTGGTGACTCCCATATCAGAGCTTAGGGAACTCCCCAAGGGATAAAAGAAAAGGAGTTTTTAGGAAGATCACCAATGGATTGGTGAAATACCATCCTAGCCACTATGGATGTAGAAGCCCTCTACACCAACATTCCACACAAAGATGGACTACAAGCCGTCAGGAACAGTATCCCCGATACTGTCACGGCTAACCTGGTGGCTGAACTTTGTGACTTTGTCCTCACCCATAACTGTTTCACATTTGGGGACAATGTATACCTTCAAATCAGCGGCACTGCGATGGGTACCCGCATGGCCCCACAGTATGCCAACATTTTTATGGCTGACTTAGAACAACGCTTCCTCAGCTCTCGTCCCCTAATGCCCCTACTCTACTTGTGCTACATTGATGACATCTTCATCATCAGGACCCATGGAAAAGAAGCCCTTGAGGAATTCCACCAGGATTTCAACAATTTCCAACCCACCATCAACCTCAGCCTGGACCAGTCCACACAAGAGATCCACTTCCTGGACACTACGGTGCTAATAAGCGATGGTCACATAAACACCACCCTATATCGGAAACCTACTGACCGCTATTCCTACCTACATGCCTCTAGCTTTCATCCAGATCATACCACACGATCCATTGTCTACAGCCAAGCTTTACAATATAACCGCATTTGCTCAAACCCCTCAAACAGAGACAAACACCTACAAGATCTCTATCATGCATTCCTACAACTACAATACCCACCTGCTGAAGTGAAGAAACAGATTGACAGAGCCAGAAGAGTAACCAGAAGTCACCTACTACAGGACAGGCCCAACAAAGAAAATAACAGAACGCCACTAGCCATCACTTTCAGCCCCCAACTAAAACCTCTCCAATGCATCATCAAGGATCTACAACCTATCCTGAAGGATGGCCCATCACTCTCACAGATCTTGGGAGACAGGCCAGTCCTTGCTTACGGACAGCCCCCCAACCTGAAGCAAATACTGACCAGCAACCACACACCACACAACAGAACCACTAACCCAGGAACTTATCCTTGCAACAAAGCCCGTTGCCAACTGTGTCCACGTATCTATTCAGGGGACACCATCATAGGGCCTAATCACATCAGCCACACTATCAGAGGCTCGTTCACCTGCGCATCTACCAATGTGATATATGCCATCATGTGCCAGCAATACCCCTCTGCCATGTACATTGGTCAAACTGGACAGTCTCTATGTAAAAGAATAAAAGGACACAAATCAGACATCAAGAATTATAACATTCAAAAACCAGTCGGAGAACACTTCAATCTCTCCGGTCACTCGATTACAGACCTGAGAGTGGCTATCCTTCAACAAAAAAACTTCAAAAACAGACTCCAGCGAGAGACTGCTGAATTAGAATTAATTTGCAAACTGGATACAGTTAATTTAGGCTTGAATAGAGACTGGGAGTGGATGAGTCATTACACAAAGTAAAACTATTTCCCCATGTTATTTCTCCCCCCCACCGTTCCTCAGATGTTCTTGTTAACTGCTGGAAATGGCCCACCTTGCTTGTCACCATGAAAGGTTTTCCTCCTCCCCCCCGCCGCTGGTGATGGCTCATCTTAAGTGATCACTCTCCTTACAGTGTGTATGATAAACCCATTGTTTCATGTTCTCTGTGTGTGTATATCAATCTCCCCTCTGTATTTTCCACCAAATGCATCGGATGAAGTGAGCTGTAGCTCACAAAAACTTACGCTCAAATAAAGTTGCTAGTCTCTAAGGTGCCACAAGTTCTCCTTTTCTTTTTGTGAATACAGACTAACATGGCTGCTACTCTGAAACCCCAAGGGATAGGAGACCCCAGTCCAACTACCCTTGCTGCCTGATGAGGAGGGGTTCAAACAGCGGTCTCCCATCCAGGGGCACCCCAGGCCCGCCCAGCACTGAGCTTGTGAGAATGCCCAGTGTCACAAACTTCTCCCAGCCCTGACAACTTCACCCACAGCCAGGTACTGCCTGGGCTCTGACCGGCCCCTCTGCCCTAACTAAGCCCTGTCCATATGGCTGTGGGAGTCGCCCCTCTCCATTGGCCATTACCCATCCACGAGGAGTCAGGGCTCCCCTCACATGTCCACTCCTAGCTGTGCCATGGCTCCCGCCTCTCCAGGGGGATCTCTCTTGTGAGCTGTACGCCAGGCACAACAACGGGAAACGGCTGTTTTCACAAGTTTTATTTTTTCTCTCTTCTGTTTCCTGTCACTACAGTAACAACAGCAACATTTTCACGGATAATAGCGCCTCCTTTCTGACACTCTGGGTGTGTCTACCCTGTAATTAAACACCCACAGCTGGTCTGTGGCAGCTGACTCAGGCTCATGAGGCTTGGGCTAAGGGGCTGTGTAACTGGTAATTCGCATTTGGTCCCTGCCGTTTCTCTTTATAATTTACAAAGCAGAGCTGAAAGGTCTTTGCATTTTTATAAATGGTTCATTTGCCTCAGAGTCATCAGGGTTCTCAAGTCTTCTCCCTTTTTGCTGGAGGGAAGAACACAGAGAGGTGGAGCAGCAGCTTCATCACACTTTAACAAAGAGTTCATTCTTCCCATCTGGTTCCCAGGCCTTTGAGTTAAAGTGATGTAAACAATGGCTCCTCTGCTTGTGTAAATGGTCTTGAGTTCAGCCGAGCAATGGTGATTTATGCCCGCTGAGGATCGGGCATAAACTGACTCTTTTGATTTAGGGAAGTGTCTCTTGGTCTCTATGAACTTTGACTGATTATTATCAATACTTATTGTGCTAGCACCTGGAGATCTCAGTCTGCACTGGGGCCCCGCTTTGCTGGGCCCTGCACAACAGACAGATAATCCCAATCCCAGTGATATAATCCTATTAGCTCTCCAGGCATACATAGAAAAACAGGGTTAACACACCTGATTTCTAATGTAAATGGAAGCAGAATTCCCCTTGCCTGGCACCCATTTTATGTAAACCGTAAAACCTTTCAGGCCACCCAAACTCTTTTCCCCCTTTGCAGGTCGCCTCCAGCAGTACTACAGGTCAGGATCTGTTTTATAGCTCCATAAAGCAGCAGCTCAGCGCCCCCTAGCAGCAAGCCCGGGCATGGGACACAGGGTTCCTGGATTCTCCTCTTCTTTCTGGTAGGGGAGTGCTAGCTAGTATTTGGGAGACAGAGACAGTGTTTATGGTGGGGAGATCTGGCTGGGAAGCTGAATTTCAGTTACACAAACACTCTGGAGTTTTTGGACATTTTTCCATCTTGCGTCAGTTGACGAGAGGCTCTGAGCCCAGCCTTAGACCTTCATCGATACCAAACTGTTTCTACAACTTCAACAAATCAGCACATTCCAATAAAAAAATGTTTGGTTGTATCCAGTCCCGAGAGGGGAGTGGGGTGGAGCAGTTAGTGGTGGGAATCAGCATTCTCTTCCCTGCTCTATCACTGACTCAGTAGGGAACTTTGCTCAAGTCACTGCCCAGCTCCGTGCCTCAGTTTCCCCATCTATAATATGGGGTTAATAAGACCAAGCTCTCTCCTTGGGTATTAGTGAACCTGAATTCACTTACAAAGGGCTTTGAGATTCCTCGAGACGTTCAATAGAAATGTCAGTTATTACATGCCTGCCTGGAGACCTTCGCCTCATAATAGGGCATCTTTAAATACCAGCTTAAAATAAAAAAAAATGCCAAATTCAACTGTGCAGAAAAAAAATTAAACACCTGGCTCTGTTCACCTCTGCAAAAGGAAGGAAACTCTGAGCTAGGGATAATAAGGATCGTGATAATGACTTACTTTTATATTCATCCAGAAGGCTCTGAGAACGCTTTCCTACTTTATAGACTAAATATAGAAATCGCTTCACCCATCACTGAAATGCAGCTTCCTCTGGGGGACCACAGCAGTTGTTTTGATGGCACACAGACACTCTGCACAGTGTTGCAAGGCTGATTGAGGCTGGCAGGGGGAATTTAAAAGTCAGATCCAAACTCCCTGCTTTAGACCCAGGCCACAGTGTAAACCCAGATGCACAATGTGAATTTGGAGCGAAGCATCACCACAGATTTCAGCCTGATCTCAGCACTCTCATGGGTTGGCAGGTTGAACTGCAGTTTTAACATGCACCTTTACAGGGAATTTTCCCAGGTAAACACCAGCTGGGCCATGGGAGTGGGGATCCAATCCAAATTTGGGTAAGGCCAAGGCTTGAGGCTGAGGGTTTGTGTTTGGAAGGGTCAAGCACTGATATCTCCCAGGCTGTCCCAGCCAGATGGCCACCATCTTGGGTGGAGGATGGCTGGTCTCATGGCATTTTGGCAATAGCCAAAACAGAGCCTGAAAACTTCTTCTGGTGTTGAATCTAATCCCGGGGGAGCAGAATGTGACCCAAACCTCCCCAGCCTCATGAGAGTCAAAGTAGCTCAGGTTCAAAGTCCTGCTGTTGGCTCCACTTTCATACTTGTAAGTGACCAACCCCCTGTGGTAGAGGTGCAGAGCTGCTCTGCTGACTCACCCTGGCAACAGACCAGATGGCTCTCATGAGCTCCAACTCGTGAGTATAAAAGGTTGACGGTCTCGCTTCTACACTGGAGAGCTGAAGTAGGCAGGACCATGTCCCATCCCATACCTGTATGTCATGTCATCTATTGAGCAGTCGGCACAGGATCATTCCCGATAGTGTATCCTCCATTCCACCTTTGCGAGGGTGGCTGATTTCCCCCTCCTCTTCAGCTGAATGTCAACTCTTGCTATTGGATGTGATATTCAGTCCAAATGTTCTTGTTCTTCATTCACCCCACTGCTCCCAGTTAGTTCCAGCCCCTTGTGCCACCCTAAACAGTTCCCCTCCCTGCTCCAGCAGAGACCTGCAGCAAGTTAATCATCCTAGAGACAAAGCCTGGGGAGAATAAAGGCTTTTGGTAAACAGAACAGCCATTAGCTGGAGTAATTGTTGGAGTTATTTTAGACATTGGTTTAATTAAATAATAGGGAAAACACAAGCAAAGGACTTCAAATGCCACCTCTGGCTGGGCGCTGGAGTCTGAATGTAACTGATTCCTCATGCGGGGATTTGGAAGGATTGGGAGGTGGTGATGGGCCAGGCTTAGCCCTGTGTGCAAGACAGCTGTGCCTGGTGGAGTGCTGCGAAGTGCCGGGGGAGCTGCTCAGTCGGGGCGCCAGGCCGCCAGTTGGTCACAGCAAGTCACCAGCCTGCTCGTTCACTCTGCTGCTGCTGAGCTGGGTCACAGTTACAGGTGACTTAGTACTAGTTCAAGGTATGGTCTGGAAAAGGGCTCTGGGTCCGATGCCCATCTCCCTGACCCTGGTGTAAATCTGGAGTAACACCACTGGGCCCGATTCCCCTCTCACTGATCCTGGTGTAAATCAGGAGTGACTCCCATGAAGTCAGTGGAGTTACATTGCTGTAAAGCTGGGTTGACAGGAACACAGGCCGGGTGTGTCAGGATCACCTGGTGGCGTGGCAGGGATGAGCGGGGCATGTCCAAAGTGGGGCACCATGGGGCAGGTCACCAGGGCACACTTCAGGCTAGTTGCCAGGAGGAGGCCTGGGCTTTTCCACAGGGTGTCCAGCAGGAAGATCAGGGTGCGTTTGGGGAGGACTCACTGATGGCAAAACCCACCCTGACCCCAGCCTACCTGACCTGGCCGCATTCAGCTGCTGGCCAGGCCCCCCCCCCCCGCCCAGTCCGCCCTGTGTCCCCCGCCCAGTCCGCCCTGTGTCCCAGGGTTTGGCCATCTGTGAGCAGTTCCGAGGGCCTGCTGTGAATCCTGCCTGTGTCAGCCTCTCCCCAGGGCAGAGCCAACTGGGTGGGTTTCCCTCTCTCCCAAGGCTCATGCCCTGAACGCTGGCCTGTTCCCTGCCCGGTGGGGAGCTGCTGCCCAAGCCGAAGAGAGCAGATGCTGACATTCAGTGGGTGCAAGTCTCTTTCACCATTATTACAATGCAAACTTCATTCTGCCACTAATTGTTGTCCCCCCTCAGCAGTAGGTCAGGGCAAGGTTCACTGGGCCAGATCCCCAGCAGGTATAAATAGGTGCATCTCCATTGTCTTCCCTGGAGCTCTGCTAATGTTCACTAGCTGAGAGTTGGGGTCGCTCCAGCACATCGATTCCTCCATCAAACTCATTGCAGTCGAGCTGATTTCTCTGAGTGCTGATGCACGGCCATGCTGTGGATGGAACTACTGCTCTCCACAGACATTTTACCCCAAGTTACAGACCAGCTCCTCAGCGGATACAAACCCGAACAGGTCAACAGGCTTCCCCGGAGCTCAGCAGATTTACACCCGCTGAAGAGCTGGCCCTTCTTCCCACAGCGGTAAGGTCTGGAGGGCTCTGGTTTGTAATCCACATATAAGCATGCCAGAGCCTCTTGGAGCCTGGAGACCAGCCAGCCCCAGAGACTGAGTGTTTTCATTTCATCCAATGAATAATGCATGAAACGGCTGACACCACAATACTTCTCCTTACACAGCAGAGCCAGCTCCACCATCCAATCTGCATATGCAGAACATCGCAATAATGGCAGCTGCAACATGTATGAGACTGTCCCTGGGCATCCCTGGAGCTGGCATTCACCCTACTGGCGCATCCAGCCGACCTTCAATCCCCGCCAGCTGGCTTCTAACTAGGGAGGGCTCATGTAATTGCAGATCAAAAATAATTAATACCTAGGGACCATTTTTCATAGAGGAAGTATACACACATACCCACACCAGAAGGATATGCACATGGCCCCAAAACCAGAGACTGCATTCCACAGGGGAGGGATCCATGCATGGCCACAAACCCACGTCCTATATTTCATAGTGGAAGGCCACAATGCCCACAAAATTAGGGACTAGTATTTATTATTCGGATTACAGCCGCGGCCAGGGGTCAAATTCAAGGATCGGGCCCCAGGGAGCCAGCCCTGGCTGTGTACACAGATGTACTGGGCACAGGGTGCCTGTCCTGGAGAGCTCACAGGCTCGGTAGAAATAAAGTTGGTCACAGACAGGGCAGGAGAAGGGCCCGTTCTGCTTGCTGGCCCCACTGGACTGCTTTGAGGAAGGGCCCAGAATGTCCCAGCCCAGTGACTCCAGTGACACAACAGCCATTTGCAGCTGCCCACACCTGGCCAGGACCTATATTGTGACTGCAAAGCCAGGGCTATGCCGAGCCACAGGGCAGCACGTTAGTGAGAAAAATCTGTTATACTAAGAGGAGAAACCTCCCCCTTCCCACCCCACTGGGGACCTGGGGGGTCTTTTTGGCCCTATCACACTTCTTAGTGCTTTTGTGGCACTTCTATTATCCTCAGCTCTAGAGACCAGGAGCAGGGCCCCTAGAGAGGGTGGGAACAGTCAGAGCACGAACCCACTTTGAGGGGTGCAGCAGCCCTCGAGAGCAGCCATGGCTAGGTTTGCCTTGCCCTCCACATAGCTGGGTTAGAGAAGGGGCCTCACCCAGCCCAGCCCCCAGGCTGCCCCTACTGCCTGTCCTGGCACAACCCCCCTGTTTGGGCCCAAAGTGAGACTGGAACCGGGATCTCCAGGACCGAACACATGCTCCTGAGTGCTAGAGTCACCAAGGGGCGTTGGCTTTGCCCAACTCCTAGGGGCTCGGCTGCTCTGTTGGATTCACAGCCCCCGTCAGGCATGCAGGCGCCATGTGCAATGCATGGGGAGAGCCAGCCAGGCACCCCAGAACAGGTTTCATAATGCCAGGGTGCTGAGCAGGGAGCCGGCCATGGATGACAGGCAGAGGGAGGGGTTGGGGCTCAGGGCCCAAATCTACAGAGACACAGATAGGCAGGAAAGAGGCACCAGTCTCTGCTCGGTCTTCTCAGCTGAGAACCATCCTGGAGTCAGCTACCTCCCCCAGGCCAGCCCTTTCTGTGAACAGCCAGGGCCCAGTGCCCAGCCAGCGGGCGCCCAGCTGGGATCAAAGCCCTGCTCTGCCTGATCCAGAGCAGGGACTTTAGTCTCCCACCTCCCAGGAGAGGGCCCTGCCTGCTGGGCTGGGGGCGTCTCTCCAGCACTCCCGCTGAAGCTGTTCTGTTTGTATAACGAATTACCTGTTCATTGGGCCAGCGGCTCTGCAGTCGGGTGGCACAAGCACCCTGGGCATTGGGGGCAAGTCAGGTTCAAGTCCCTGAAGGTAGGGTGCCCCTGGCCAAGGCAGGCAGAGCAGAGATCTAAGCCTGGGTCTTCCACATAATGTGGGGGAGTGCCCCAACGCTGCCCCCGATCTGTCCTTGTGTAACACCGATAGACCCTGGTCATCGGTGGACTCAAACCTGGGACCTCTGGAGCTTGTGCCTGAGCCTCTACCACATGAGCTAAAAGCCACCTGGCTGTTCTGTAAGCTGAGGCTGCACAGCAGACTCATTAATCTCTTTCTCTCTCTGAGTGGTCTCGGTGCCACTAGATGGGACTGAACCCCACCCCCAGGAGGTGTGTGGGTTACACCTGGCCAAGTTCCGAGCACACCTGCTGGATAGGGGGCCACTGATGGATCCCTACAATACAGGACTTCTGGAGCAGCGTGACCCCGCCCCGGCAATATGACTCCGCCCCCAGCAGCGTGACCCCGCCCCGGCAATATGACTCCGCCCCCAGCAGCATGACCCCACTCCTGGCAGGCTGGTCTCACACATATGGGGAGGGGGGACACACAGAGACGCGCACGCTGCACAATGGGGCCCTCAGTGTGTCTCTTATGGTACTGGCCAAAGCCATGTCGAGTTTTAGATCAGCACCGGACAAGGACAAACCATAGGAAACCGGGGCTGTCAGGCTTCAAACCGGCCGCAGGGCCTGGGCCTGCTCCCAGCTGGACCCCATCCCCCCGGTGAGACAGACGGGCGATGCCCGGCATGAGACTCCTGCGGGCCGGGCCTAGACACGAGCCAGGCTGCCAAGGAGCTCACTGCTGGGGGGCAGTGTCAGGACTTAGGCAGCTCTGCCTGGCTGCCGGTGGACACTGGGCACCCATGGGTCAGGCAGCAGCTGGCGGGGGTGTGAGGGTGTCCGTAGTGCCACAGGCTAGACATAGGCACCGCAGGAGGCTGTGGGCAGAGTCCAGAGTCCAGTGGCCTATGTCCAATAACGGCCAATGTCAAATGCATCAGAGGGAGGCATAGCTAGTGCGCCCCCACCCTTTCCCGTAACACACCTGGCTGGGCACATGATCCCCGGGCAAGGGCATCTCCCGCTCCTCTTCCTGGGCACAGGCCAGTGCCCTGGGCCTAGCAGGGGAGGGAAGGACCCACTTGTGTGGAGCAGTGCGGGGGGAAGAGATGGTGCCACCCCCAGGGTCCTGGCCAGGGCGTGGCTGCAGGTCACCTTCAGGCTCTCTTTGCCTTCCCATTCTGGCACCTTGCCCGTCCAGTGTCTCTGCCGTGCTCTGGCTGGGGCAGAAGAGCGTAGGAGAGCAGTGTAGCGATGCAATATGCCAGCATGCCGGTGTAGTCGCCCACGGCCAGGCAGACGGGCTGGACAATGGCAAAGAGGCAGAAGACATTGAAGGAAGCCCTGGAGTCCAAGACCAGCCGGTCACGCTGGGTCCCCCGGGACACCTGGTAGAAGTAGCACAGGACGATGGCAGGGTAAAGAATAATGCCCACCATTGCGGCTCTGCTTCCTCCACCTGGGAGCTGGGCACCTTCTTCCTCAGGGGGTCGGTGGTTAACGATGGGGGCCAGCCCCACTGCGGGTGCAAATCAACACCTCTGCGTTGAATCAACACAGCCTGCCCCCCCCCCCCGGTGTTCTCCAGCTGAGGATCTGCCCTGGAAGCTGGGGATGCAAAGGGCTCTGTGCGGAGGAGAATGCAGCCTGCAATTGCCTGGGCAGGAGGGAAGCAGGCTCTGGGTTAATCCTCTTACCTGGACGGACTCCGCTCCCCGAAGGCTGGTGCTGCACCATGCTGAGTGCTTCCTGCTTGGGACCAGCCCAGCTTCACAAGGCCAATTGCAATGCCCACCCTCTGGCACACAGGACACGTCTCAGCCCTGGGCAGCTACACCAGGGATTCTCAGACACCAGCGGGCTGAGCGGGCAGCGAGCTGCCTACACCAGCTACTAGGAGATGCCTCAGAGAGGGGTGGGGCTTGGGCCGGATTCTCACAGATATGTGGGCACTGAACTCCCATTGATCTGGGCCTCAGGTGTCTGACTGACCAGAGCCAGCTGCCTCTCTGGTGCTGGGATTCTCTGCCCTGACCCCTCTCCTCAAGTCAACCTGCAGCCTCTTCTCACAACAAGCACTGGCGAGAGCCCCCAGAGCACCAGGGGCAGGGGCTGCTGCTTTGGCATATGTAGTCCTAGGTTCAAAAGCCCCGGGGAGCCGAACCAGGTCTCCTAGATCCAGGTGAGTAAGCTCCCCCTGCCCAGCTTCCCAGCCTGTGTGCCCCCTAGCTATATTCGGAGGGTGGGGGCTGTGTGCCCCCCACTCCCTTCAGTGGCCTGCCTCCAGTCTGCCTGCTGTGGGGCTGAAAGGTGTAGGGTGTAGGTGGGCACTAAGCAGGACTGCACTCCATAGGTGAGCTGCACATCCCCCCACCTAGCCTGAGCATCCCTCTGGGGGACCAGCTTATGCTAGGGCTCAGAGCAGCTCCTTCGCTGGGGGCAGTGTTAGGACGGGGGCAGCTCTGCGAGCGCTGCCTGGCGGGGGCTCGGCCCCTGGGGGCTTTGGGGGCAGCCAAGCTGGGTCACTGGCACCTCCGTTTTGGACCTAGAACTACAGAAGCAGTTGGAGCCTGCGACTCTCTGTGAGCCTGGCTGAGTGTGCAGGCTCAGAGTCTGGGAGTCATCAAGTGGACAAACAGGCAGGTCACCTCCTCATGGGGCTGCCCTAGATGTGGGTCACTGGGGCCTCCATAACTGAGATGTTCCCCCAGGTCAGAGGCAGAGCTAGGGTGAGGATGCCAGGCCCCCAGTTCCCTGCTCAGAACACCAGGCCACGCTCTTTCCTATGTCAGGAACAGAACCCAGAAGTCCTGGCTCCCCGATTCCCTGCTCTGACCACTAGACAAACTGCCCCAGAGAACGCGCTCCCATTGCCAGTTCTTCCTCCATCCCTAGGATCAGGATCTCTGACCCATTTCCCACTCCCAGCCAGGGCCTTCTCAACCTGCTGCAAAGGGCAGAGGATGGGACCCAAGTGAGGGCAGCTGAAGGAAGAGAGAGCTTGGCAGGGCAGCCCTATGGCAGGAACTGCTGGGGAAATGCAACCAGGCGCTGATTGCTTGCAGTCAGAGGGCTGTCCCCGCTGCTTTCCCCTGCTGAGCACTCCCACCTGGGCTTGCATTAGCCAGTCACCCACTCACCACAGCAGAGTGGAAGCTGCAATCAGCACAGCAGCCCGTTAGATCCCTCTCACTGAACAAAGCGGAGATGGCCCCAGGTTAGCAATTCGGCTGTGGCAGCTGCTCATCACAGAGATCCGGGTGGGTAGCGCAGAGTTCCCCACATGGCCAGTTCAGAGCTGGCTGCCAGTCAGATGGCTGGGGCCAGCTGGGGCTGTTTAAGTCTCTCCTTTCTTCCTGTTTATCTATCCCCACCCATCCACGTACCCGGGCCGGTCTGCCTCATCCAGCCTGTGGAGGTTTAAAACTAGGGCCTAACCAAATTCACGGCCGGGAAAAACGCATCATGGACTATGAGATCAAAAGGAGGTTACAGGGGGGGTCGTGATATTGCCACCATTACTTCTGCTCTGCCTTCCGAGCTGGGAGGCCGGAGAATGGAGGCTGCTGGCCAGGCGCCTAGTTCTGAAGGCAGCCCTGCCACCAGGCGTACTGCTACCCTGACTTCAGTGCTGCTGCTGGTGGTGGTGGTGGCACTGCCTTCGAGCTGGGCGTCCAGACAGCTGCTCTCTGGTCACCTGCTCTGAAGGCAGCGCAGAAGCAAGAGTGGCAGTATTGCCACCCACCCTGCAACAGCCTTGCGACCCGTCTTGGGTCAGGACTTCCACTTTAAGAAATGCCAACTTAAGGGCGTTTATATTTTGCTGGTTTTTAACACATAGTCCTGTTTTGTTACAACCCCGTGACATTTATGATGTAAATATCTGAAACCACGAAATTAAAGATTTTTAAGATGCTATGATTGTGAAATTTACAAAAATGGATGGTGAATTTGGTGAGGCCCTATTTCTAACAATATGGGAAGGGCACGGAGGTCATGATCCCTGATTGTTGGTCATGACCCCCAGCTTGAGAAACCCTGCCCTTGCTTGCTTTGACAATCTCAGCCTATGTTTGCAGTGGGGATGTGGTCACTGCTCCGAGGCCCCCCAAACTCTGGACATGCAGGCAGTTCGAAAGCCACAAGAGGGCAACAGCATCCCTCACATCGCCAGCAACCTGGCCCAGAACCGCACCTAGGTCTGGAAAGCCCCCGCTCTCCTGCGCCAGCTAGTCGCTTTATTCAGTGGAAATGAAGTGCAATATTTCTCCTTGCTCAGTGACGCTGGTGCAATCAGGGTCTTTGTAATACATTGCAACAGCCTTCAAATTGCTCTGTAACGATGTGAAAATTACCAAGTAATTACCTCTTATTGGCTTAAGCTGTTACAGTGTCTTACAGAAAATGTAATTCTTTTTCTGTGAGCTTCCAGTTGCAGATTATCCTCAGAAACTAACTACAGTGCAGCGGAGCACCTTCTACATCCAGAGACCTTAGTTAAGTGCCTTCCTCGAATCAGGACCCATTGCCCCAAAACACAGCTCCAGGAAAATAAAATCCAGCTGCCCCCACTCCAGACAGCCGTATGGGAAGCAAACTGGAGGTCCACACACTCCACCAGAGAGCAGTTCAGTACTCTGCCTTCACTGCAAACCAGGAGAGCTGCTGCTGCGGCTGCAGGCCCCACTCTGGCAATCCCTGCGTTGCACCCGGGGGCTTGTCGATGCTTCACCGTGCACACGACATGCGCGGATGGAAGGGGTTCTCCCGTCCTGTTGCCATAGTTAATCCACCTCCTCGAGAGGTAGGGTAACCATATTTCCCAAAGGGAAAACGGGACACCTGCGTGGGGCTGGCCCAAGCCCTCCCACTCCTCCTGCCCCCAGCATGGGGCTGGTGTCTCTACTCGCCCCAGCCCTGCCCCGCCCGGGCCCTGCCTCCCGCCCCATGTGGGGCTGGCATTGCCGCTCGTCCCCCCCCACATTCCTCCACCCCCCTTTTTTTGACAAAACGTTGTGTTTCTCCCATTTGCTCTTACCCACTGATCAAGCTGGCGAGAGCAAATGGGACAAATGCCCACTTCTGCCAAAAACATTGGGATGGCCGGGACAGGGCTTAAAAAAGGGACTGTCCTGGCCAAAACAGGACGTATGGTCACCCTACCGAGAGGTGGTAGTGAGGTAGGCAGAACTCTTCCATCGGCCTAGCACTGTCTGCACAGGGACTTAGGTGGGTTAATCCGCTGCTCAGGGAGGGGTGGGGATTGTTCACACCCCTGAGCGATGAGGTGAAGCTAATGAGTGTAGTGACATGAAGCTTTCTGATCACCTAGACCTGGACCTAGCGAGATGGCCAGTGACAGAGGTACATCAGGAGGTATGGCAGGATGTGATGCTGAGACACACACTGCAGGGCTAACGAGAGGGAAGGGGGTCCAGTGCTTAGGGCATGGCCCTAGGGCTTGACAGTGCTGGGCGTGAGTCTCCGTTCTCCCCCAATCTTTCTGTACGCCTTAGGGCTGGATCCAGAAAGGAGCTTGGGTATCACAGTGAGTAACTCCTAGGTGCCCTGTCCTGGGGCGTTCAGGCCTGAGGTGGGTCCCTAATGGCCCCTTCAGGGACCTAAGTCACAAATTCAGCTCCTGAGCACCCCCCTCCCCCCCGCCATGCAGGCTTCTGCTTTCCACTGAGAGAGATGCCTGCCCTGTTGCCTCAGGCCTATGGCTGGCGCCTAACTCACCTCCAGGCCAGCAGCACTCACACTAGGTGCTCCCTGGCCACCGCACCTGACCTGGAAGTGGGGCTCAGTGGATTAGGCCCTGCACAAAACAGAGCTCCCCTACAGCCCACCGATTAGTGCAGGCACCTAGCAAGTCAATTACCCAGGTTCAAAGCCCCTCTGCCTGATCTGGGCCTGGCTGTGAACCCAGGTCTCTTACATCCCAGGTGAGTGCCCCAGCCCCTGGCTCGCTCTGTCTCCCTTTGAAGCTGTTCCACGTTGTGTGACTATTTCGCAGTGCAGGGCCTGAGCCCCGACTGCCCCACGCCCAGGGGACGTGCTGGGACCACAGGCACAGAGTCAATCGCTCTCGCTGGCCCACGGAATATCTCCCTGCTGTGACCTGGCCCAGGTGCTGACTCCAGGAGAGGGGTGAAGTTGTGAGTCTCATCCTGCTGTAACAGCCTTCCCCCACACCCCTCCTAGACTTTGGCCCCTTTAAGGGGAGGGTCTTAGGCATCCCCTCTCTCTGCATTTCCTCTTGGCTGGCTCAGGAACCTCCCCACCCAGTGGGCTGGCATCTGTGAATCCCACTCTCAGGCTCCGTCTCACCCCGAGCATCGTGCAGGGAGCCAGGGTGCCTGGCTCAAGGTGGAGGTTCCACAGGGCACCGAACGTTCAGCTTTGCACCACTGGGCCGACGTCCCTTTGGAGACCGAGTCCCCCAGCCTGCAATGTGCTACACGCAGGCACCTGGCTGCACTCACCTACAGCTTTGTGGACTTTTCTGGGAGTCCGTGTGGGCTCACCTCACCTCACCTTACACCTCACATTGCAGGACGGGGCCTGTGGTCCCAGTCCTGCCGTTGGATCTGCAGGGAGCTGCTTATGCTTGTGAGAAGCCCTGTCAGTGGGTCAAGCACCTGCTCATGTGGCTCCGGTTGCAGGATCTGGGCCTGGGGGTTAAATGACAAGGGAGGGGGAAGCAGAGAGGTTGGGATTTCCAAGTGCCTAAGTGATTTAGAATCATGAGCCAATGGGACTTGCCCTCCCATGCAGTGCGGCCAGCTCGCCCCTTCTTATGGCAGCCTCACAGCGTTTAGGGTTTTTCTGAAGGCCCAGCTCCCGGAGTCAGGTGACTGCGGAGACTCCGGCCTTATTTTAACAAAAAAGTCAGTTTCTAACCGTGACGGTTTTGGAGGAAAGCTTGAGAATGGGACCCTGACTGGGGCCTCGGTGTGCCCCTGTAAAACCACGAGTAAATGACAGTGACCTCTGAGGCAGATGGGTATGAGCACTGCGCTTAGCCACCAAGCCAGGGGATGCAGGGAGCCCCTCCCTAGCAGGCAGCTGGTTGCTGTGTATAGACACGGAGCCTAGACAGACACTTGTGGGGAGAAACCCTGGTCTTGTGAAGTCAATTTGCCATTGGCTTCAATGGGACTATGATCTCGCCCGGTGCAGACAGAGATTGCAGGTAGATACTGGGAATATACCCTCCTGCTCACATACCGTGCCAGCTCCGGGTGTCTACCAAAATGCTATAGGCAAAGTATCCCACATGGCAAATCTTGCACTTTCATTCACCGATTCCTTCAGTTGCAGGCCTCATGCTGGTTTTCACTTGACCCAGCAACGCAGAACAACAGGATCTCGCCACCTCAGGGGTCTCAGGCGTTTCTTGTGGGAGTGAGTTAGGTGTGACAGCCTTTGTGCACAGACAGCATTCTTCTGTCAGTGGATTCAGTTCCAATATATTTGCTCAGGGAGTTTCATGGAATTAGCTTGGGGGATACAGTCACACAAAACACACTGATTCCAGCAATGGCTTAGCAGGGCAGAGAATCACTATTTGATCAGTTTGTAATGTAAGATCTTTATGGGCATCACAGTGCTGCTGCCTGGCACCTCTTGGGGGTTGTTGGTGGTGAAAGGATAAGTGGGGGATGGAGCATGAAATGGGAATGGACAGAGACAAGCTGAGGTGTTTGCAGGAGTGTCTGGGTTCACACAGTATTGCTAATAATGTTGCAGGTGGGGTGACACATCAGTGAAGTGATAAGTCTAATGGCCACCCCCGGTAAGACAGCTGTAAGAAACAGTATGAAACAGCAACAGCCTCTACCCAAACACAGGCATAGGTGGACCACACAGGACCCTGGACTGTGTGAGAGCGGGGCCCGGCTGGATATTGTCTTGAGCAGAAGGGTGTGTGTGTGTGTGTGAGAGAGAGACAGGGGAAAAGAGACACGCCAGAGATGCTGAGAGAGAAGGCAGCAAGGAAGTGCAAGACACAGCACAGAGTGTGTGGTCCTGGATAAAGCACAGACAGAGCTTTTGGGCTGGGTGCTGGTTGAAAGAGGGCTCGGAGCTGGGGATGAACCTCTGCTCCACAAAGGGACTTAGGCGTTGCAACACTGAGCATCATGACACCTAACTTTCAGGAGCCTAGAAAATCACAGAACAATACTGCAGCCCACAAACCAAGTCAGGCGCCCGGCAGCACGCTCGGCGGGGAGCCATCTAAGTGAGCCCATGGGAGAATCAGTGCCATGGGTGTGAGCTGAGCCTGCCCCCCTCTTGGAGATACGCCCCTAGCTCTGCCTAGTGCTCCAGGAACAGGATCTCACCACCTCAGGGGTCTCAGGTGTTTCTTGTGGGACTGAGTTAGGTGTGACAGATTGGATCACAGAAACCCCCTTGGGGCTGCCCACTGATGTGCCAAGACTACTTCTTCCCCTGCTTTCCCTGCCCTCTGTGCTTGGGACTTCAGTGCCCTGCCTGGTTTGAGCCAGACCCGCTAGCCTGCTGCAAACCCAGACCCAGGTCTGAACCATGTCCCCTAACAGCTGTAGGTTTAATTGAAAGCAGCTTAGGAAGTGTTCCTGTCTTTAACACTCAGAAGCTCAACTCCCAATGGGGTCCAAACCCCAAATAAATCCGTTTTACCCTGTATAAAGCTTATACAGGATAAACTCATAAATTGTTTGCCCTCTATAACACAGATAGAGAGATATGCACAGCTGTTTGCTCCCTCCCTTCCCCCTCAGGTATGAATACATACTCTGGGTTAATTAATAAGTACAAAGTGATTTTGTTAAATACAGAAAGTAGGATTTAAGTGGTTCCAAGTAGTAACAGACAGAACAAAGTGAATTACCAAGTAAAATAAAATAAAACCCGCAAGTCTAAGCCTAATACAGTAAGAAAACTGAATACAGATAAAACCTCGCCCTTAGAGGAATCCCCGTAAGCTTCCTTTTACAGACTAGTCTCTTTCTAGTCTGGGTCCAGCAATCACTCACACCCCTGTGGTTACTGTCCTTTGTTCCAGTTTCTTTCAGGTATCCTTTGGGGTGGAGAGGCTATCTCCTGAGCCAGCTGAAGACAAAATGGAGGGGTCTCCCAGGGGTTTAAATAGACTGTCTCTTGTGGGTGGACACCCTTCCCTCTCCCTGTGTAGAATTCCAGCTACAAGATGGAGTTTTGGAGTCACATGGACAAGTCACATGTCCATGCATTACTCAGAACTTATAGGTAGCAGCCATGGTTCACATGCTACCTTGAATGTCCTCATGTAGACTTCTTATGTAGATTGGAGCATTCCAAGATCCATTGTCCATTAAGTGCTTCTTGATTGGGTGCTTAATTTGCACATTCCTTTCTCAAGAAACTGATCAAATGCTTTACTAAGGCTACTTAAAAATCAAGCAAGTACACAGCCAATATTCATAACTTCAAATACAAAAATGATACATGCATACAAATAGGATGAATAGATTCAATAGATCATAACCTTTACAGAGATATGTTACATGGGATATATAGCATAAAACATATTCCAGTTATGTCATATATACATTCATAAGCATATTTCCATAAAGCCTTATGGGATGCACGGTCACATTAGTCACCTGCCTTATCCCATACAAAAGAGCTGGAGAAGAAGCAGCTGCCCACCCAGGGTCCAAGTGCCTAGCTCCAAACCCTCTTTCATTAGCTATCCACAGTGCAATGGCTTCAGCAGGAGAGATGAAGGCCATCCCCACATCAGACTGTCCCCTTGCTCAGTGGTTAGAGCACACTGCTGAGAGCTCCCAGTTCAACTCCTGTCTTCCCATCTCGCAGAGAGGAGAATTGAACTTGCGGCTCCCATATTCCAGTTGAGGGCTCGAACCACTGGGCTACAAGTGACCAGGTGGGTGGACACCACCTCCTGCCTAGGGGCTGGATTTTGAATGGGCCGCTGAGCACCCCTACCAGATCAGACCCCTCACATGCTGTAGGAGGACAAATGCCTGTCTTCTCCCAGATTGTGAACCGCTCTGGGACTTAGATAGAATCATAGAAATGTGGGGCTAGAAGGGCCCTTGAGAGGCCAGCTAGTCCAGCCCCTGCACTGGAGGCAAAGCTGGGTAACCCTAGACCATCCCTGGCAGTAGTTTGTCCAACCTGCTCTTAAAAACCTCCAGTGACGGGGATTCCACAGCCTCCCTTGAGAGCCTGGTCCAGAGCTTAGCTGTCCTTAGAGTTGGACAGTGTTTCCTAATATCTAACCTGAATCTCCCTGGCTGCATATGAAGCCCATCACTTCTTGTTCTACCTTCAGTGGTCATGGAGAACAGTTGGTTACCGTCCTGTGTAACAGCCTGTGATGGGGTTTGCTCCCAACACAGGCCCCAAGAGAGTGAATTAAGCCAAGTAGTCCCAATCAGCCAATTAAGCACCACAGGAGGGAGATTTAGGCTGTGTAGAGGGCACTAATTAGAAGGAAGCTCACCTGTGACATACCAGTGTCACAATGGGCCCAGTGCGGGGGTGGCAGGGAGGAAGTTTGCAGTCTCTCGCCCTGAGGAAGGTTTTCCTAGTGGGCCTAAGAGAGGGGCCTGAGAAAGGCTGATGGAGGGAAAGCTTAAAGAAGCATGGCAGAAAGTCATCCAGGCAAGAGAGCAGTAAGGTTGGGGTAGCTGCAGATCTAGGGCCCTGGTTGGAGCCCAGAGGAGAGGGAAACCTGGACCTGCCATGGGTAAGGGGACTGTTGCCCCCTTACTAACATTCAGTGGGGGTGTTTTAGTTGCTAGCTCCCAGTACTCAAAGGGGAAGGGTCGATGGGGAATCAGGACCCTGAGACTTACAGTCTTACAGTCCCCAGAACAATGGGGAGAGGCCAGTGCTCCAGGTCAGCCTGAATGACAGGGCGGGCAGGCTAATCTCAGACATAGGTGAGGTTTTTCGTAGGAGTGGGTGGGTTAGATTCTGTGGCCTGCGCTGTGCAGGAGGTTGGACTAGGTGATCAGAATGGTCCCTTCTGACCTTAGTATCTATGAATCTATAATCAGGGAGTCAGTAGGCCAAGGGGGTCCCGTCCTTATCCTTTGGGTGAGCTGGAATTGCCTGGGTCAGACTGAGTAGGGCTGAGCTAAGGAGAAAGCAGGGGCCCAAGCTGAGCTGGGGAGCAGAGCTGTGCCAGATCCAGAGGGGCCAGAAAAGCAGCCCAGAGAGAGCAGCCCCTGTCCTGGGAGCAGAGCTGCAGCAACCAGAGCCAGAGGGGCCAGAAAAGCAGCCCAGGAAGCCGGTCAGTGCTGGGAGCAGAGTCACAGAAGCAGCCTGCAGAGCAGACCTGTCCTGGGAGCAGAGCTGCAGCAACCAGAGGCAGAGGGGCCAAAGAAACAGCTCAGGGAGCTGTAGGCAGAGCAGTAGCAGTGCAGAGACCGAGTGGTGCAGCTGGGGCTGGAGCAGTCTGGAGCTGGGTGCAGTGAGCAGCTGGGGAGATTGAGCGGGACCCTGGGCAGCGGGCCCAGCACAGGGAGATGCCTCAGCCAAGAGGCTCTGCAGGCCAGGCTTGGATCATAACCCCGACGGGGCAGGGGTGACACTGGGAAGAAGGGTCCTGCCACTTAGAGCGTGTGGCTACCACCAGATCAAGTGTCCAACCCACAGCATCCTGCAGCACAGCCAGGGCCTGAGAAGAAGGCCTGGGACTTACAGGGAACAGACTGTGAACTGCCCTGACATTCCAGAGACACTGTTTGTGATGTTCCCCGCCACAGAGCGGGGTGATGTGTTTCCTTTAGCATTTCCCATTTTTCCTTTTTAAAATTAATTGTTGATTAAATAACTTGCATTTGCTTTAACTTGTATGTAATGGTCAGTGGGTCAGAGAAGTGCCCAGTGCAGAGAGAGTACCCTGGAGTGGGGACACCTTAGCCCCTGTCCTAGGTGACCACAGCAGGGTTGGGGGTCGAGCCCCCCAGGAGTCCTGGGCCCAGCCTTGTCGGGGTTACGAGGACTCTGCCAGACAGGAGAGTGGAAGGGGAGCCCTCAAGGGCAGGGAGGCCACTGAGTAAAGGAAGTGGGAGCGAGGACTCAGATCCTTTCGCTAGCCCCCTTCACCGGGGTAGGGCCGAAGCCAGGAAAGTTCCCCCGCTTACATATGCACTGCAGAGGGGGGCTGCTTGGGGCAGTGACCGGGAAGGCTGCCTGAGTCACTGGGGGAGTGACACAATCAGGTGGTGAATGTGAGGACTGCTTGTGCGAGAGACATGAAAAGGCTTCCCCAGAAGGGGAATCAAAGTGTGACCTGGCCAGAGCCCGTGTCATGATGCGGCCATGCTGCAACTCTGTGAGCAGGAGGAGAGCAGCCATAGGGGTACTGAACCAGGTGGTGCTAATCCCCAGAATCGCCCCATGGGGATGCCTCCCATCAGTGAGTAGAGCAGCCCATGACACAGCCCTGAGCATGTTTGAAGAGTGTCATCAGGTTCCCCCCTCAGCTTTTCTGAGGAGGAAACAGGCCCAGGTGTTTTTTAACCTTGCCTCATAGGTCAGGTTTTCTGAACCTTTTAGCAGTTTGGTTGCTCTCCTCTGGACTCTCCAATTTTTCCACATCTTTCCTCAAGTGCAGCCCCCAGAACTGGACACAGTTCTCCAGCTGAGGCTTCACCAGAGCCAAGAAGAGCGGGACAATTACTTCCCATCTCTTACGTACGACACTCCTGGTGCTACACCCCAGAATGAGATTCACCTTTGTCATATCTGCATCACATTGTTGACTCCTATGACTGCAACCCCCAGATCCTTTTCAGCAGTACTGCCACCTAGGCTATGTCTCCACTACATAGCCGTGCCACTAAAAGTCATGCAGTGTAGTTCTCTTGCCAACAAAAAACTTCCACCCCCAATGAACAGTGTTTGCTTGTTGTCGCCAAAACTTTTGTTGTTCAATTGCCAGTGTATACATATCCCTAGCCAGTTATTCCCCATTGTGCATTTGATTTTTTTCCCCTTTCTAAGTGTAGTACTTTGCACTTGTCATTACTGAATTTCATCTTGTTGAATTCAGACCAATTCTCCAGTTTTTCAAGGTTGTTTTGAATTCCAATCCTGTCTTCTGAAGTGCTCCCAGTCCCTCCCAGCTGGGTGTCATCCACACATTTGATATACATACTGGCCACTCCATTATGCAGGTCATTAATGAAAATCTAGACTAGTACCAGACCCAGGACTGACTCCTGTGGGACCCCACTAGATACGCTTCCCCCAGAGAACCATTGATAACTAGTAAAAATAACAAGCTTATGCTCAAATAAATCTGTTGGTCTTTAAGGTTCCACTGGACTCCTTGTTGGTTTTGTGGATACAGACTAACATGGCCCCCCCTGATAATTGATAACTGGTGTCTGTACAGTCTTTCAACCACTTGTGCACCCACCTGACAGTAATTGCATTTCGCCCACGTTTCTCTAGTTTGCTTATGAGAAGTGCTCTAGTATCTCACACACTAGAATGGTTTAAAAAGGAAATTAACTCGGCAGCACTAATGTGCTCAGAAGTGAAGACGCAGTCTTAATATTCATGCACTCCTTCAGAATTCAGATTTATACTCCATTAGCTGTGATCCTACAAAGCCTTGGCATGTCTCATTACTTTACCTTTCCTTGTCAATAAATAGCAAAGCTGGAAATATAAATCAGAAGTAATACTTGTTCCAAGCAGAGCCCTTTAACAGCTGTTTTAATTAAGCCGTGAGGCATCCAGACGCTTAGGGAGGCAGCAGTGTGCAGGCCCAGAGGCAGAAATGTAGGTGCCTAAAGAACTTCTACCCTGAAAAGTTACTCGGGGGGAGGGATAGCTCAGTGGTTGGAGCATTGGCCTGCTAAACCCAGGTTTGTGAGTTCAATCCTTGAGGGAACCATTTAGCAATCTGGGGCAAAAATTGGGGACTGGTCCTGCTTTGAGCAGGGGGTTGGGCTAGATGACCTCCTGAGGTCCCTTCCAACCCTGATATTCTATGATTCTACTCACCAACTGTCTTCAGGGTTCAGAGGGAGTTTTGTGGATTGCAGTGCAGCTAAAACGGGATTTAGGCTTAATTGAGTTAAACTTGGGTTTAAGTGAGATTTAGGTGCCTAAATCTTAATGCAGAATTATAGGAGAGTGATATAATTAATGCAAATCAACACAGGTTTATGGAAAACAGAGCATGTCAAACTAACTTGATATCTGTTTCTGGTGAGATTGCAAGTTTGGTTGATAAAAGTAATCATGTTGATGCATCCGATGAAGTGAGCTGTAGCTCACGAAAGCTTATGCTCAAATAAATTTGTTAGTCTCTAAGGTGTCACAAGTACTCCTTTTCTTTTTTGCGAATACAGACTAACACGGCTGCTACTCTGAAACATGTTGATGTAATATACTTAGATTTCTATAAGGTTTTTGACTTGGTGCTGCATTACATTTTGATTAAAAAACAAGAATGATGTAAAATTAACATGGCACACATTAAATGGATTAAAAACTGGCTACCTGATAGGTCTTTGTAAATTGGGAATCATCACCAAGCAGGTGTGTTTCCAGTGGGGTCCCACAGGAATCGGTTCTTGGCCCTTCACTATTTAACATTTTTCTCAATGACCTGGAAGAAAACATAAAACTACCACTGATAAAGTTTGCAGATGACAAAAAAATTGGGGGAATAGTGAATAATGAAGAGGACAGGTCACTGATACTGAGCGATCTGGATCACTTGATAAGCTGGGCACAAACAATGTGTTTTTAGTACGGCTAAATGTAAATGGAAACATCTGGGAATAAAGACTGTAGGCTGTACATACAGGATCAGGGACTGTCCCGGGGAGCGGTGACTCTGAAAAACTCTAGGGGTTTGACAGATAATCAGCTGAACATGAGCGCCCAGTGCGACACTGTGGCCAAAAGAGCTAACCTGGGATGTGTAAATGGGAATCTCAAGTAGGGGCAGAGAGGCATTTGGCACTGATGCGACTGTTGCTGGGATCCTGGGTCCAGTTCTGGTGTCCACAATTCAAGAGGAATGTTAATAAATTGCAGAGGGGGCAGAGAAGAGCCATGAGAATGATAAAAGGATTAGAAACCATGTTTTATAGTGAGAGAGTGAGCTCTTTGAGTCTATTTAGCTTAACAAAGAGAAGGTGAAGTGGTGATTTGATCAGTCTGTAAGTGTTTACATGGGGAACAATGGACTCTTCTATCTAGCAGAGAGAGGTACAACATGATCTCATGCCTGGAAATAAGGTGTGAATTGTTAACATTGAGGGTAGTTAACCACTGGAACAACTTACTAATGATCAAGGTGGGTTCTTCATCATGGACAATTTGTAAATCAAGGCTGGATGTTTTTCTAACAGCTCTGCTCTAGGGATTCTTTGGGGGCAGGCCTCTGGCCTGTGTTATCCAGGGATCTGACTGGATGATCACAATGGTCCCTTCTGGCCTTGGAATCTATGAAAGTTCCTTTATGGATCTGGGCCAAAGAAATCCTCATTTTGTTTGATTCCTTCAGTGTTTGGGAACAGCACTTTGTGCATCCTTTGTAAATAAGCAGAACTGCATGAAAGATACCTGACTTCACCCTCAATTTCTCCTCCCAACAGGAAACAATCTACAGGGTCTTGAACTTTGACTAGCCCCTTGGGGCAAAGGGGGCACCAGTAACGACTTAGTGACAGGTTGCTGCAGAGAGAGAAAAGGAAGGTTGCTACTGTGAGAAACATCCGCATTACGAAAAAGCCATCCAAGGAATGGTAGCACACGCACCGACTTTCTAATGTGCCCGGGGTGTGCTCCCCGCAGCTCTGCCCCTGGCCCTGCCCCCACTCCACCCCTTCCCCTAAGGTCCTACTCCCACCCTGCCTCTTCCTGCCTCTGTTCCGCCCCCTCCCCTGAGTGCCCCTGCCCTTGCTTCTCCCCCTCCTGCATACCTGGAACAGCTGATTGCGGTGGGTGGGACATGCTGGGAAGGAGAGGGAGCCGCTGATTGGCGGGGCTGCTGGTGGGCAGGAGGCGCTGGAGGTGAGGGAGGAGCTGATGGGGGGCTGCCAGTGGGTGCACAGCACCCAGTTGGCACCTATGAATGGTAGCATTTTCTAAGCATTTTCTAAGGGGGCTGGGCTTATGCTCTCCGGTGCCAAAGGGAGTTTGTCATTGACTACAGTTGCTGCTGGAATGGGCACAAGATAAGATAGATGAAGGAGTGACTGACCTTCCGATGTGCGGGGGAGTACTGGCCCTTTAAGGGATGGGGCTGGGGCGCCAGGGAGATGTGCAATGATAGGGGGACGACGGAGGATAGAGAAGGGAAAGACGGGTGGGGGGACGCTGGGCAGGAGGGGTCCTTTGTGGAGAGACCAAAGCAAGAAGGCCCCAGTGTTCACTGTGTCTGGACCCGTGAGGCTGGGGTGGAGAGAGGGCCATTGTAAGCTGTGCCGGGAGCCCTGCCTGGCTAGGTCTTGGCCCAAGGGGTATGTGGGGACAGGAGGGCGAGCTCGTGGGACCCTCAGCAGCTCTCACCTTGTTATTACATGTGGTGTAGAGTGTTATAACAAAGCCCCAGGGAGGACTGGAGGAGGTGGGCGTGGCCAGAGAGGGTGTGGTGTGGGTGTGGTTTGTGTAAGGAACCGCCCCTCTCCCCAGTTGGATGCTGACTCTGGGGTGTGGTTGACAGCTGCGCAGGGAAGTTGGAGGAGCAGGACTCTGGTGCAACATCTGCAGCATTTGGCCAGGCCGCTAACGGGGTTAACGGCCTTCCAGAAAGTGCTGCAGGATCTTCCAAGCCTGCCGTGCTTGGGGCTTTGGCTCTGAGACAGTGAAGCGCCAGCGTTGCCAGGGTTACCTGCTGGTTGCCATGCGGGAGGAAGGACAGTTGTTGTTCACTCATTTATTATGCATCCATTGTCTAAGCCTCAGGACACATTAGGATCAAATCCACCCCAGAGACCCAAGCCAGCCCCGTCTTGCTCATGCCAAAGTCCATCTGCTTCTAGGCAAGGATGTTTACAAGGAGGCCACAATGGAGTTTAGAGAGAAACCCACCACGCCCACAAGAATGTGTTAATTACTTGGGCTTACCAGCAAATTGGGATAATTTTAGACCCATTGCAAGCAGGAACAACAGCCTTAGAACTGACAATGTCTTTGGTCACCAGCAGATTCAGGGGGGCTGGGGAATGTGTTCCCCAGATCTCTTGGGAAGCAGCTGTGTATCAGAGCAAAAGATGGGGATTCAGAACTCTCAGGCCCCACTTCTCCCCCTAGAATATGGGAGTTACTCACTCCCGTGGGCCCAGCACTCTGTCACTGATGTACTACGTGATCTTGAGCAAGTAACTTCCCTTCTCTATGCCTCAGTTTCCCCACCAATGATGCTGACCCATGTCACTGAGGTGGATATGAGACTGAATTTATCAGCCATACTGGGTCACACCAATGGTCCAGCTAGCCCCATATCCTGTCTTCCGACAGTGGCCCATGCCAGGTATCCCAGAGGGAATGAACAGAACAGGTAATCATCAAGTGATCCATCCCTTGTCACCCATTCCCAGCTTCTGGCAAACAAAGGCTAGGGACACCATCTCTGCCCATCCTGGCTAATAGCCATTTATGGGCCTATCCTCATGAATTTATCTAGTTCTTTTTTGAACCCTGTCATAATCTTGGCTTTCACACCATCCTCTGGCAAGGAGTTCCACAGGTTGAGTGTGTGTTGTGTGAAGAAGTACTTCCTTTTGTTTGTTTTAAACCTGCTGCCTAGTAATTTCATCAGGTGACCCCTAGTTCTTGTGTATTGTGAAGGGGTAAAGAACACTTCCTTATTTACTTTCTCCACCCCAATCATGATTTTATAGACCACAATCATATCCCCCGTTAGCTCTCTTTTTTTTTTAAAGTAGAACATAGAATCATAGAATATCAGGGTCGGAAGAGTCCTCAGGAAGTATCTAGTCCAACCCCCTGCTCAAAGCAGGACGAACAGTCCCAGTCTGTTTAATCTCCCCTCATATGGAAGGTGTTCCAGCCCCTTCATCATTTTTGTTGCCCGTCTCTGCACCTTTTCCATTTCTGCAATGGCAAAGAGGTGAGAGATCCCCAATGAAAGGTGCTAGGAAAGTACCACTTAATGTTGCTCTAAACAGCAGCACAATGTGGCAATGCTGCCTGGGGACCGATAGTTATGGGGAAGATCATTCTCCCAATTCACTTTATGCCAAATAAGCTTCTTTATGAATAATCCCCCAGAGAAGATAAAGATGCTGGGACTGTGGATTTCAGGGAGGTTTTCTTGCTGCTCAAGAGATGGGTTTCACACTGATTGTGTTTTGTTCTGTTGTTTGCTGATTGTAAAATTCAAATCCTGTCCCTCTGACCCAGCATGAGGCTTGGCTTGAAATAACTCATAGCTGGAATTAGCACTGAGCCCAAGAATAAATATTTTTCCCCAAGCAAGGCTGTGTTTGCTGAGCCTGGGTCCATGGGGTGTGCCGTAGCTGATGCTGAGATGAGGCTGCCCTGCACCCAGTGACCCCAGAGTTAATAAAAGCACTTGTAATCACCCAGGCAGAGCTAATGATAGGAAAAGCAGTGGGCACCATGGGAAATCGCTGCACAGGAGCCTGTTCTGCTGAAGTAACCATAGCCAATGTCATCTCTCTACCACAATAGGCAGCTGGAGAGCAAGAGAGATGCTGGGAGAGTGACGCTGGGCATGAAAATGAAGCCTAGCTCTTCACTCTGAGCACCAGGCAATGGCCACGCTGGGGCTGCTCACAGCATGGGACAGCAAAGGGAAGGTGTTGAGGGGAACCCGGGATGGCAGGAGGTGTGGGCTAGCCTCCAAGCAAAGCGAAAACAGCTGGGTAACCAAGAGAGAGACACTCAGTGGTGGAACTCAGGGGCGGCTGGGAGCGATTTGCAACATATTAGTGCATGCCAAGTGGGGCTACAAACCCCATTCGATGGGCCCTGCCAGCCCTCAGAGAGCTCACTATTTCTATTGCTCGGTAAGGGAATAACCAGGGCTTGGTAATTGAACCTCACACCAGCCTGTCGGGGAGGAAATGGACTGGCTGGTCTCTGTATCACCCCCTCCCCTACTGCGTGGAATCAGAATTACTCTACTGTATGTCAAAGGCCCTGTCCAGTTAATGGAAATTATCCTGCAGCTCAGGTGGTCTGGGCCTGGCCTGCTGGAGCAGGAGGATCTGTGAGCTCTCCTTGCTCACGCTATGAAGTTCCAAGGAGCCACTGTATGGTGCACAGTGACAACGGGACATTCCCAGCTGGACTGGGCTGTGGTACAGTGTCACAGTGCCCTCCAGGCTGAGAACCCCTGGTTTATCTGACAGCGGGGGCATTAGCAATCATGCTGCTTTAAACCCACAACCTCCTCACTGAGAAAGGTAAAATGCTCACCTCAGTACCAGTTAATGTAGGACCTACACATACATCCTCAGCGCTCCGTGCTCCAGGGCTGGGGTGCCACTTATTTCCTGTGCTGTCCTAGTGTCCTGGCCGGGGACAAAGCATAAGTAAGCAGCAGACACAGAGGCAGCATGTTCATGTCAACCCCATTAGAAACACAAGCCAGAGAGAAAAATCAATACATGTCCAATGAAAACTTGCCAGGGAAATAAATGCTGTTTCCCAGCCGCTGGCTGGACAGACATACCGGCAGCGCCTGAGTCACCCCACCCAAGGCGCAGCCAAAGGGATTGATCTTCCTGGATATTTGACCTGACATGGGCTGGCCATGCAGTGAGCAAGGGGCCCCTTCACATCTGGCCCAGGATTGTTATTCCTAGGGCACATCCAGAGGGCCCACTCACGATTGGGCCACATTGTGTGAGGGCCTGTGCACACATCCAATACAAGGAAAGTCTCTGCTGCCAAGAGCTTCCAGCAAAGATCCTGTGCACATGGGAACCCTGCACCAGCTTCAGCTGAATCAGTTTTAAAACTGCTGCAGTTAAATTGGTTCAAACCCCTGCTTCCGGTTTAAGAGGGGCTTAGGTCGGCTCAGCTTAACCCTGTTCTCAATGGACTTAAACTAAACCAGACTTAGGGCATGGCTACACTTGCAGATGTAGAGTGCTCTGAGTTAAGCCAGCCTTTGGAGAGTGCAGTAGGGAAAGCACTGCAGTCTGTCCACACTGACAGCTTCAAGCGCACTGGTGTGGCCACATTTGTGGCACTTGCAGCAGCATTGGGAGTGGTGCATTGTGGGCAGCTATCCCAGCATGTAAGTGACTGCAACGTGCTTTTCAAATGGGGGGGGCTGGAGTGTGACAGGGAGCGTGTTGTGTGTATGTGGGGGGAGAGAGAGTGGGTTTTCGGGGGGCTGAGAGCATGTCAGCGTGCTGTCTTGTAAGTTCAGACAGCAGCAGACCCACCCTCACTCGCGCCTCTCTCTCACACAGCATTCCACACTAATGGTTACTTTGTCTCAGAGCAGATAAGCAGCCAGCTGTCAGAAACGGAGCTTTCAAAGGGCATATCTGCATTCCTGCAGCGATTCAAAAACAATGACAAGAGTGGCCACTTGACTTAAGGGGATTATGGGACATTTTCGGAGGCTGATCAGAGCGCAGTAATGCAACACCTTGTTCACACTGGCGCTGCGGAGCTCCAGTGGGGGCGCAGCAAACATTATTCCACTCGTCGAGGTGGAGACCAGCAGTGCTGTAGCCGCGGAGTCAGAGTGCTCTATGTGCCCTGCCACTGTGGACGGGGAGTGAGCTAGTGCTCCCAGGGCTGCTTTATTGCGCTGCAACTCTTTATTGCCTTAAGCCATTCTGACCCAGAAGCAGAGCATCTTCACAGGAAGTCCACAGAGGGTTAAATTCTGTGGGCTCAAATTCACACCACAGGCCCAGCCAAAGCAGCTGTCCTGTGTAGACAAGCCTGTGGCTACTCTCAGTTTTGGTGAGGGACAGAAGGATAAGTGCTCAGAGTGCCGCATTGAGGGGAGTTCTGCACATGGGCACTCCCAGGATCAGGCCAGGATGTTCCACCTAGCATCTAATTCTTCTGTCACTGTCACTTCAGTTCCAGGCTTGTGCACACAAGATGCAGTGGACAGGTTATCCCTTTGCAGGTTCAGGCAGATGCCCCCATCATGCACTGAGCTCCAGGAGAGAGGATCAGAGTCAGGGGAAAGGTGTCAAGAAATGGCCATAGATCCACCCCCACTAGTCTTCTTTCAGAGCCCGGGACCTGACCCTTTTGGCAGCAGCAAAGGAGAAATGTTGAGCGCGGCATCATTCTTCTGCACCTGGCCAGATATTTTTCTCCAGCAGCCAAGCGATTTATCCACGGATCACATTAGTTCTTGGCAAGCTCTGCAGAGTTGAGCTGGGCTAATGCTTGGATGGGACACTTCCAGGTAGCACCGAGGCCCCGCAGGAAGCGGGGTTGGTGATTCAATTGCTGGCGCTCTCCGCCTCTGGCTCAGTGCTATCAGGGTGGTTAGGGGCTGTCCTGCTTTCAGGGAATTGTTATCACGTGGGTCCTGGAAGCTCCAGCTGTGCCATACACACATGCAAACACCCGTATAAAGCTGGGGCAATGTGCAGTAAGAACAGATCCCATGTTCAGGAGAGCTGGTGTCCTGGCCACAGTCCACAGCATCCAGTCACATTCCTCCTTTCTTGGTTCCCTCTGACCTTGCAGCTGGACACATCCAAAGCTAGTTCCTCATGGCTTGTCTCCAGATGTTAGTGTTAGTTTGTGCAGTTGAACGTGCTCCACCCCAGAGGTAGCTGCAGGGTGAAGTGGTCCCTGTGTATTATTTTCAAATCTCGAGAGGATCCTTCAGGAGGAAAGGTTCAGGAGTGCTCTGAGAGAGAATTTGGAGAGCCCAGCAGGACTTGTATGTGATCAGCAGATCTCCAGCAAAGCTGTCATCTGCATCTGCTTATTGAATAGCAGTATTATATATAGCTACCAGTATTTTAATTACAGCAGCACCCAGAGGCCCTACTGGGATCAGACCCCATTGTGCTAGGGGCTGTACACCCACACAACAAGAGACAGATGCTGTTTTGGAGAGAGAACGATCTCTCCAGACAAACAGTGGGAGGAAGAGAGAATTGAGCTCCGGAGGCAGTGGGCAGCCAGGAAGTGAACGTACCCGAGATTTCCCATCAGAGGGGAAGGCCCCAAATCCAGCCCTTTGCCAGCTGGGGAACCGAGGCACAGAGCAATGAGGGGCTAGGTCCACACAGGGGAGGTAGCCTCATTGCTGCAATCCCAACTTTAGATGGCCTCCTGCCTCATGAAGTCCACAGCCCTGAATTAGGGGTTTCTATACAGTCTATCGGAGTATCTCCAGCTGGCTTCACAGCCAAGGACCCTCTCTCAGAGTTAGGGACCTGAGCCCCTTCTCCCAAAGTGTCAACCGAGATACGCTGGGCTAGTCTCTCTCTTTCTCTCATATGTCAATATGTACAATTTACACCCTACATATATGAATATGCATTAAGCACTCACTATATCATTAGATCTCTATTCCTAGCAGTCAGAGGACCTGAACTGCCCAATGTCTTTCTATCATCCTGTTCACTGATGCTGAGTATCTCATGACACCTTGCGAAGCTGAAGTCAGCTTTGGCATTAGCAAATGAGAAACATGTCAAAGGCAAAATACATCCTGTTTAGTACCAGCTGGGAAGGGACCTTCCCAGCCCCAGGACTGGAATGCTGTACCCAAAGCAAATCAAGGAAGATACAGAACAGCAAGGTAAGGAACTGAGACAAATGGGTGGGTGGATTTAGTGCTCTGTAAAGTTTTGTTACTTTTCAGATCACCCTTTCAATACTCCTAGAGGAAAGGTGCAACGTTGGAAGCAAATGTTCCTTGTCAGGTGGGTTTACCAGCGCGGCAAGAGACGGCTTTGCGGAAATGGGTCTCATGCTGCCCTTTCCCCCGTACTATCCTGTTACTGAGTCCTAGCAATAACTGCCTGATGCTGGTGACTTGTCTCTCAAGGATATTTCATAGCAAGCCCAGTGTGGTCAAGGAGCTGGCTGCACAATGTACCAACCCAGAGACCAAAGGGGATGGAGACAGCCCCCCCATATCTGAAAGCCTCCAGTCAGAGATCTGGCCATGCATGTAGAGTGAGAACTCCAATTCCCACTCTCCCAGGTGTGACACTGGGACGAACATAGGCCTCCTCTTGCCCGGGGAAGCCCAGATCACTGGGCTACAGAGTCCTTCCCCTCCCCTCCTCCTGCCATCCCAGCCCAGATATCCCCCGCCCCTCCCTGCGTCCTGCCATCCCAGCCCAGATACCCCCCACCCCTCTCTGTGGGGATGGGGACAACTGGACTGGGATGGCAGGATGCGGGGAGGGGAAGGAGTATCTGGGCTGGGATGGCAGGACGCGGGGAGGGGCTCACCCCAGCCAGCCCCGGCCTCTCCCAGCCCCACAGCACTCTCCCCAGCCAGTCCCTCTCTAGCTCTTCTCATCTTTGCTAGATTCTGCATGAAAACCCCACTCCTTTTTAGGATTACCCTCGCAACTGAAGGGTAAACTAAGCAGTACAGAAATACACTTCATTTAGGCCGCTCCTGCCAACTTTGTTATTCTCATACTGGCCTATGCTGGAAAATGAAAACCAGAAACACAAAGACCAGTCTGGTTTTAGGAAAGGAAAGTGAGATTTGGTCCTTGCAAACTGCCTCTCGAGATCCTAAGTGGCAGCAACTATCATTTTGTAGGTTTCAGAGTAGCAGCCGAGTTAGTCTGTATTCGCAAAAAGAAAAGGAGTACTTATGGCACCTTAGAGACTAACAAATTTATTAGAGCATAAGCTTTCATGAGCTACAGCTCACTTCATCGGATGCATGTGGTGGAAGTCGAAAGTCAAATACTGCGTCTCCATTCAATAAGCATGAGTCTGCCACGGTGTCCGGGCTTAAGGAAACCAAATTTGCTTTGAAACCAGCACAGCTGAAGACTGCTGCAGATGAGCCACAGACTAGCAAAGCTGAAGATCTCATAGGTTATCTTAAGACCCCGTGGATGACCCTGAAAGGAGCAAACCCAAAGGCCATGTAGATGAGCAGGTCAACAATGAAGCAGGTCACAGCAATCTTCCTGCAGAAATAGGTTTGAAGTTCCCATCTTATCAAAGTCAATTTCAAGATTCAGTTTCATCACCCGAGTGATTGCATATGCTTGTACAGCTTAGTCCTTGTCTGCCCATGGAAAGAGATTTGCCAAAAGGATAGTCTCCTTCTTTTCCTACAAACTGCCACTTTTCATCTTCATTTTACAGAATGAAAACTGCTCTGCATGAAGATTTGCATGTCAAGTGGCTAGCAGACTCCTAGCTTTCGGACGAGGCATACTGTTACATTTGTTGGTTGTTAGGGGATAAAGAAACTCAAAAATCAATATGGGTACCAGGTTCCAATGATTGGACGAATATGCTAAAGTTGCTGTCTGTTTGTGAGAGGAGCATATAACAATATGCAGTCACATGTGACAGCTTTACAGGTCACAAAGGGTCATAGTATCAATGAATGTTTTGATAAACAAGCATCTGAAAATAATAGGACATGGCAAGAAGTCCTACAAATGTTACTCGACACAGTCAAAACTGTAACTAATTTAGGTCTCCCCTTCCATGGCCACTGTAAAGTGTTGGAGAGCACCAATTGTGGTATTTACTTGAGCATCATTAAGCTACTTGCCAGATGTAATACAACCTTTTCCCAACAGATCAGAGACACCAAGGCCATGTCTACACTACCCGCCGGATCGGTCGGCGGGTAGTGATCTATCTATCGGGGATCGATTTACCACATCTAGTGTAGATGCGATAAATTGATCCCCGATCGCTCTGCCGTCGACTCCGGGACTCTACCATGGCGAGAGGCGGAAGCGGAGTCGATGGGGGAGCGGCAGCCGTCGATCCCGCGCTGCGAGGATGCGAAGTAAGTGATTCTAAGTTGATCTAAGATACATCAACTTCAGCTATGCTATTCTCGTAGCTGAAGTTGCGTATCTTAGATTGATCCCCCCCCAGTGTAGACCAGGCCCAAGAGAATTAAATACTTGAGTAAGACAGTTACTGATAAACTTATAAGTCTTTTTTCATCAGACACCAGGAGGCGCATATTTAATAGCTGCAAAGGAGCTAAGGTTTTTATTGTCATTGCAGACGCAACCATGGATATTAGCTATGCTGTTCAAATGGCCATTTTGCGTGATTTATTAAGGCTGATCATACTGAAGGGAAAGTAGACATACAAGAGCATTGTGTACGCTTTGGGGCAGTAGGTGAGGCAGATGTTACATCCTGGTCCAGCTCTGACTAGTTAACTCACGTTTTATTCTGCAAATATGGATTAAACATCCTTCCCCACACAGTGCATGTCTGGACAGGGATCTGATAGGGCTGTGTTATGGCCAGAGCCCATGGAGGATTGCAAGCATAAATATCTCTCAGGCATGGAAGACAAAGTGTACGCATCATATATCCATGGCCCGGTACATTCAATTCACTTAGTTTTGGTGCTTGCTGCTGAAGATAAGGCCAGTCCAGAACTGAAGGTTTTCTTTGCAACTTTGCAGGAAATATATACATATTTCCCTTTAATGGGAAAAACTAACAATGAAGTCTAAAAATAATCTTTATCTTCAATCTTGCTTGCGAGAGTGCAGTTTTGCAAAGAGAAGAGGAACTTCGTGATGCACTTCAGGCCTCTGTAGAAGTTGACAGGATTGATGCAACAGATGAAAGAGTGAGGGAGACCTTTACATCTAAAGCCACTCAACAAGAGTAGATGGGAAGCTTGAAGGAAAGCCACTGAGGCAACCATAGTACATTTTCAGAGTATAATTGAATGCCTAGAGGATGAATCTGTTGCTGAATGCAGGAGAAGCAAGGACATACATCAAGCAAAAAGCAACCTGCCTTTGATGGATTGGATATTCTACCTCAATTGGTTATGGTGGCATAGGATCTTAGTTATCATGATTGCAGTCTCCAAAATCCTTCAGTCAAAGAAAATTGACCTGTTCCAAGTCCTCCAAATATTGGTGAGCCCAGTGGATGAGCTCAATAAACTCAGATCTGAGGAAAAGGATGAGGAACTTGTAAAAGACTCTCAGAATGGGGGAGGGGGAAAGCAATGGGTTTTGAAAATGCAAACTCTCCAAGCCACAGGAAGAGAGTTACACCGTGTGGATGGTGAATTTGCACAAAATTCTGTATTAGAAGCAAAGGATAACCATAGAAGAAAATATTTTGAGGTCTTAGCCATTATGATCAGGGAACTAAAATCTTGATGTGGGGGATTTCAAGAAGTTTTTACTCTATTTGATTTTCTCCATCACAGGTGACTTCAAAATAGAACTTTGGAAGAGTCAAAGGAGATTCTTAAACTCCAAGGAAAAGGCTCAGATTTTTCTTTCGACTTGGTTCACAAGATTGTCTCTTTCACGATGTATTATTTTCCAAAGGACATCGAGGTGGTCAGTTTGTCTCTTGGAGTCCAGAGCCACTTGAATGTCACAGTGTCAAGTTCTTTTGATGATGCTTTGCCAGAAATGGAAAGGTGGTGGTGACTCCTTCTCCCCATACCAATTGGAGTGGATAGTGCTGGACACATGGTGAGCACATTAAGACGTGTCAGAAACTACAGGTGTTCAACACTGTTACAGGCATGGCTGAGTGACCCTGCTGTTCTTGCAGCTGAGAGAGACAAGACTGCCAGGTTAGAGCTGGACAGCATCACAGAACCATTTGCCAAGGAAAGGCGTTGCCATGGTGTGAGGTTGCAAAAAGTGGAAATATGCAACCCAGAACAAATTGGGTGAGATCCCTCTTTTCTTTAGATCTGTGATTTTTGGTTTATGTGAGTTTTTTTAGACTTTTTACATTAAAAAGGCCTGAGATGATGTGGCCATTGGGCCTCATGCTGCATGTTTGCTCACCATGCTCCTACCCTTGAATCTGTCCCGAGTCGGCTCCTGTGTTTGATCCCGGTCAGTTTTCTCAGGCCCACTGGCTCTTGTTCCTGCTAAGAAATTCCCAGCATGCAAAATGCTGAGCAGTGTCAGGTGACCCTATGTTGGCTGCTGCCTAGTGTTCCCATAGGATGCACTGGAGGAGCTCAGCTGAATGTAATGCAGATCCCCAGGCAGTTGATCAGACCTTGGTGCAGCTTGAATTTTCCATTTGTGTCCCGCAATGGAAAAGGGGGAAATTCCTGTTCCCCAAGTGCTCGCTCCCTAACCTCTGTGTTCTCAGAGCCATTGACATGGGAACATCTTGTCCATCATGCTCTGCTAATGCACGGCTGCTTCTTACAGCAGAGGCTCTCAGTGATGAGACGAAGGGGTGACTCACTGATGCCCTTAAGTAATTGTCATCCACTGGTGAGTCCCCCTCTGTGCCTGATCCACAAGGGATGTGAGGCTGGTACAGTTGTAAAGGTGGGATGTTTAGCTCCAGCTGTAGCAGCTTGTGCTCTGGAATGCCAGACACTGGAGTTAGCCAACGTCACAGCTGTCACGTCCTCATTTCCACAGTGCGGCCAAAGTGCTGCTATTCCAGTAGGGCAATGGAGAATCAGGCCCATGACTCCCAGCTCCAGCTGGCTCCACGTGGCATCAGGACTATGCCTGACAGGAATCAGTGCAGGCAGGCTCAGCCTTCGGCCTCCAGGGAAGGAGCTTTTACCAAACCAAAGGCCAGTGGAAACAGGGCTGGGATGTTGTAAAAAGTCCAGTGGATTTTCTGAGCCAAATCGCCATTCTCCTGCAGGGTCCTCCAGCACCGTGCTTATGGCAAGGACTTTCCGTTGTTTGAGTAATATGGGCCAACACTTTCGGGCTGCTTGGCACTGCTGGATCAGTGCATGGCAGCTGGGGCGTGTAACTGAACCTGGCCCGACAGTGTGATTGGAAAGCACTGCAGTACCTCAGTGCATGGCCCTCCCCCGATGAGAACAAACTCGCCTCTTAGGGCTAGGGGCTAGTTTACACACAAATCAAAATGGGAATAACTGCATTGGTTTTAATTCACACCCGTAATTATTTCAATGCAGGTCTGTATGTGGGTTTACAGGTGTCTTGTTTCCATTGATTACTGTTATTTGTTGTTTGTATCATAGTGCCTAGGAGCTGGACTTCGATTCTTTACTGATTTAAGTTCAGTAGAAACAGGATCCTCTTCATCTACAACAGAAGTGTCCATACACGGACTGGCACTGAAATAACTAATGATGGGAAATGGATTTCATTATTTCAGATTTGTGTGTTGACAACCCTTGGTATCTTGTCCTGTGGGAGAGGGATGCTGCAGGCAGAGGTGCCTAGGAATAAGTGATCTTCATAATAAGTATTAAACTGGGAGTGAGCAGTTTGCGTTATTAAAAAGATGCATGTTTTTCCATTCAGGGATTGTAGCCTGATTTTAATTAGGTTATTCCTGTGTAAGCAGAGTCTGAATGAATTCTCCCCTGACCACTAGCTGGGAGGGGGAGAGACTTTAGGAGCAAATTGTATTTACATGAACACACCTACTCTGCCTAGGTATCCAGCAGATAGAATGGTGTTGCTCAAAGTGATGAAGTGCTCAAAGACTGGTGTTGGGGTACAAATCACTGTAGCACTCAATGCAGGGGGAGTGAAATGCTCTTATCAGTTTTCAGAGTAGCAGCCATGTTAGTCTGTATTCGCAAAAAGAAAAGGAGTACTTGTGGCACCTTAGAGACTAACAAATTTATGCATCCGATGAAGTGAGCTGTAGCTCATGAAAGCTTATGCTCTAATAAATTTTCTTTTTGCTCTTATCAGTGTTATTGTCTTTACTGTATGAATAAAGTGTAGCAGAACCATGCTTAACTTGTCCCAAATGAGGGGATCACCCTGAGCTGAAAGGACCTTGCTAAGCCAGGGGCTTGAATGCCAGACCCCTGTGCAAGTAAGAAGGGGTGGGGACAGGTGTCCTGGCCAGGAAGTGTGGACTCTCCCTAAGGATCCCTGGTCTGGTTTAACCTGTTCCTCCCCACTGTTCAAAGATAGGGCTAAATAAGCTTCATTCGGAGCCTTTTGTTATTTTAAGTGCTGAAATCATTTGAGGTAGGGCAGTGTTTCTGCCCAGCCTGCTGAGAACTAAAAATTACTGAGACTGACCTACAGAGGTCACAGCAGATAGGCAGGTAGCAACAGTAGGTGACTGATGGGCAGCCAGTGAAAGTGGTGAGCAGTCAGCAGACAGTGAGGAACAGTAACTGGCAGGGCGGCCAGGCGGCCAGGAACAGTGACTGGTGGCGTGGCCAGGCGGTGAGGAGCAGTGGCTGGTGAGGTGGCCAGCCAGAGCAATTGCTCAGATGGTGGAGCAAGCCAGATGCCTTCTTCCCTGGGTGGGAGGTGAACTCACACAGCTGCACCTCTGAACCCTGGGTCCTCTCTGACCAAGGACAACCACTGTGAGAGGGGTGTGGTGAGTGAGCAGAGAGGGCACAGAAAAGGAACTGTTGGTTGTAGGACTCAAGAACACGAGGCGGAAGGCTCTGCCCCACGCACTCTGGGGTCAGTGTCCTGCTCACAGTTCTATGATTATGAATCCTGCTTGTGGCATTTTCTCTAATTAATGTCGGGTGACTTCCCTCCTTTCATTACAAGTTTCTTTTCTACATGCAGACTCTGTACTTGCCAGTGGGGAAGTATTTCCTCTGTGTTATTTTCCCAGGTCACTGGACGAGGGCTCAAGTTGGTTCTGGGTTGTATTGTTGAAAAGGAACCCCCAGACTGTTCTCTGACACGCTCTGGCAGTGGATGATGGTGCATAAGAGGAAGGCAAAAAAAAAAAGCCTCACAGTACATTGGGCCAATTATGCACTGTTGTATATGGTGATAAATGAAGGGGAAAGGTACCTCCCTTTTATGGACACCCAGCCAGCCAGTTAGCTATAAAATGTTAGTAGCTGTTCTCTAGTTGCTTTACCTGTAAGGGGTTAAAAAAGTCCATAGGTAAAAGAAAGGGAATGAGCACCTGACCAAGAGCCAGTGGGAAGGTTAGAACTTTTTAAAACTGGAAAAAAACTTCCCCTTTGTCTGTCGTTGTTCTCCAGAGAGAGGGGACAGAACAAGGTCAGGGTTGAAACTATGCTGTAAAAAACTTTGGGTATGGCAGCTCACCAGCTCATACCTAGAACTCCTCATTTGAAACCCTAGCTATGTCAGTAGGTCAGGGAATATCTATGGAGATGCGATGAGGTTTCTCTCTGTTTATTTCTTTAGGGCTTGTGGATTCCTCTGTGCTAACCCCAGGTGCTTTTGTTTTGATTGTAACCTTTACGCTGGACCCGAAGAAGCTATTCTTGGTGCTTAATCCTTTGTGACAGGGTCAGGCCAGAGGGCTACAGGACAGTGATCCTATTGGAATCCGGGAAGTGGGTGGGCGAAGCCACTGCTAAAGGATCCCCCCCAGCCTAAGAGGGGGATCCACAGGACCTGGACACCAAATAAATCTGGGGGACAACTAATGAAATAACAGGGACAGGAGTGTGGTCAAAGGGTCAAATGAAGGGAACCGGACGGGGACACTGAGCAGAGAACCTCGGACAGCGCCCACTGCTCCTCAAAGGCATCAAGGGAGTCAGAGGACACCACCTAGAGGAACTCTGCCCGGATACGTGAACGGACGGAGGATTGGAAATAGGCCCCTCAGTCACAGAAGACTCTATTGGCCAACCTCCTCACTGTGGTTTTATAGATGGCCATTTTAACTAGGGCCAGGAGGAGGTTGACCAGGAGATCCCGTGACTTTGTGAGGCCATGGATAGAGAGTACATAAATGAGAAGGTGAGGGGAAAAGTGCAACCAAAAATGTAATAAAATATTTGTGAGGAGCCGGAATAGGGGCTGCAGTGGTACACTCCAGATATATGTGTGCCAGGGTTTCCCTCATGCCGCAAAAGGGGCAGGTGTCTGGGAGAGAGGTGAACGCGCCAAGAACACGCCCATGCTCACGGCTCCGTGAAGGAGCAGCCAACTGATATCCCCGGAGGGCCTCAGGACCAAGGTGGAATATAGGCTGGCCCACCGGGGCTCCTCACCCTCCAAAGGTGGCAGGAAGTCCCGCCATTTTGTATAGGGGCAGGACACGAGGGTGAGGGTGTGAAAGGTGTGGAGCACGAGTGTGTATAGATGTTTCCTTGGTGTGGTCTGGAAGCAGACCTGGCTGCAGCTCGTGCAGCCAGCTCACGGTGAAGGGGTGGGGGGGGTTGGTTGGGTCCACGGGGCAGGGGTCCAATTAAAAGGTCCGGCGGGCCTGGCATGGAGGGTGGGTGGGGTGTGCTCTCATGCAGGACCCAGTCGAGATAAACCCGAGCAGCGGGCAGCAAAGTGGCCTTCACCTCCTGAAGTACGTGCCGGGGAGTACGAGGTCTGGAAAGCCCCATGCGCTGAGCGAGCATCAGGGGATCCAGCCAGTCTCCACAGTCGTAGTCCAGGAGGTCTCCGAATCTTGTGACTTCTGCCAGAACCAACCTCTGGCGCACCAAGGGGGACTCCGCCACCTGCACACGAAGCTGGGTGTAGTGTAGCAGGGGCTCCGCGAGGAGATCTGCCCCCTCGGTGGATGCAGGAAAGCGTGCGCCAGTATGCTCCACGCCGGACTACCTGCACCATAAAGGAGCCTCTGCAGGGTCTGGAGGCGGAAGACATGGACCTGAGTGTGCAGACACTTCAAGCCCTGCCCTCCCTCCTCCAGGGGTAGATGGAGAACCCCTTCAGGGATCCAGTGCAGTCCTGACCAAAAGAACTCCAGAATCGATGTCCGGAGGTTGGCCAGGAAACCCAGGGCCAGGACCAAGGTGTTGAGTCAATACTAGAACATGGACAGGACTAGTTGATTAAGCACCAGCGCTCTCCCTCGAAGGGAGAGGCACCGGAGTAGTCCTGTCCATTTCCGGAGCCGCTCTATCACCCCGCCCTCTAAATTCTGCCAGTTCTCTGGCGGAGAGGGATGCGTGGCAGAAAGGTAAACGCCCAGATAGAGCAGCGGACCCGTGCTCCACCAGATGGCCTGAAGCACGGGTGGGAGGGAGCTCGCCTGCCAGCCGTCCCCAACCACCAGGTCAGAGCTCTTGACCCAGTTGACCAGTGCGGAGGAGGCTGCCGAATAGATGGCCTGGCAAGCCTCCACCCGTGCCAAGTCGCCTGGGTCCTGGACCATGAGGAGCACGTCATCAGCGTACGCCGAAAGGACCAGCCGCAGCTCCGGCTCCCACAGCACCAACCCTGTCAACCTCCAGCGGTCGAGACAGAGGAAGGGCTCGATTGCCAGAAAGTACAGCTGGCCCAAGAGGGGGCTCCCCTGCCGTACTCCTCACCCGAGGCTGACCGATTTGGTCAGGGTCCAGTTGAGCATGACCAGACACTGTGCGGAGGCATACAGCGCCCGGAGAAAACTCACAAACTGGGGTCCAAAGCCAAACGCTTGTAGAGTGCTTAGGAGATATCCGTGGTCCACCCTATCGAATGCCTTCTCCTGATCCAAGGACAGGAGGGCGAACGACAGACCATCCGTACATCCGAGTTCCAAAAGGTCCTGGACCAGATATAGGTTGTCAAAGATGCTGCAGCCCAGGATGGTGTAGATGAGTCTGGGTGGACCACGTCCACCAGCACGGACCCTAGCCACAGCGAGATTGTTTTTGTCACGACTTTGTAGTCCGTGCTGAGGAGCAAGATGGGACGCCAATTTCGTAAATCGCGGAGATCCCCCTTCTTCGGCAATAAGGCGAGCACAGCTTGCCTGCACGAGAGAGCGAGAACCCTGCTCTGCAAAGATTCGGCCCAGACGGTAACTAGGTCTGAGCCGAGGATGTCCCAGAACACACGGTAGAACTCCACGGTCAGCCCATCCATGCCCAGAGATTTATCGGTGGGCATGCAACGGTGGGCTTCCGAGAACTCAGCCAGAGTGAGAGGCAGCTCTAGCCGGTTTCGGTCGCCTGCGCTGACCGTAGTGAGCTCCTCCCAGAGCACTCTGCAAGCGTTAGGATCGGTTAGATCCGGGGAGAAAAGGCTTGCGTAGAAAGTTCTCGCCCTCCTGCACATCTCCATCAGATCCGTGAGGGGTTGCCGTCTTCTGCCAGAAGGCAGGTGACATGTTTCTTGGCCCCCCTCCTTTTCTCCAGGGCGTAGAAGAAGTGGGAACGGATGCGGGAGCGAACAAAGGCACCCCGGGCCCGGAGCTCCTCCCGCTTCTCCCAGCACGCTCCGCAGAGGGGCAGATCCTCGGGGCTGGCGGCCAGACACCTCTCCAGCTCTAAGACCTCCCGTTCCAACTGCCCTATCACCGCATCCCTCCGACTGGCTGGCACAGAAGAGCCGGGCGCGCACCTTCCCTAGGTCCCAGCACTGCCACGCCAAGGGAAAGGCACGCCACTGCCCTCGCCAGGCCAGCCAGAACTCCTGGAAGGACGTCACAAAGCCCACATCCTCCAGCAAGCTGTTGTTAAAATGCCAATAGGCCAGCCCCGGCCTCTCTGCACAGAGGGAGGCCGTCACGGTGGCTAAATGATGGTCAGAGAATGGGGCTGGTCCAACCGGGAGTGGCACGACCAATGGGCCTCCACCTGGACAAAGGTGAACGTGGAAATGTCATCCGGGTGGTGGTCGCGCCAGACGTCCACCAGGGAGTGGTGTTTGACTATCTCCCGGAGGATGTCCGCGGCGGCTGGGCACTGCTCGGTCCCCCAGCGGTCCCACTCCTCGAGGGTAATGTTAAAGTCCCCACCCAGGACTAGGCACTCACGAGGATCCAAGGTGCAGAGGAAGGCGGACGCCTGCTGACAGAATTGCAACCATCCAGGCCCGATGTCGGGGCATAGACGTTGACAAGATTGACCACGAGCCCCTCCATACGGACCTGGAGGTGCAGCAGACAGCCAGGCACAGCCTTGGCGACCCCCAGCACCTCGGGCCATAGGTCTGGGGAGAACAGGGTCGCCACTCCAGCCGTACGAACTTTGAGATGGTTAAAGTAGACCCTGTCCCCCCATTCCAGCCGCTAGCTGTCTTCGGCGGCTGGATCCGTATGGGTCTCCTGCAGGAAAACCACAGAGCACCCCCCCTCCCGAAGGAAGGAGAGCATCTGGCACCTGCGGAGACCCATCCTACAGCCTTGGGTGTTTAACATTGCGATGGTGAGAGGTGCCATGAGGAGGGTTGGGGGGATCCTCCCCGGCAGGGACGCTCGTGGCTCCCAACAGGCTGTGCAACAGTCCATGACCTACCCCGTAGGTGAGTAAGGAGTCACGGAAGATGCGGACCCACCGGTAGGCTGCGGCACCCTGCTTCCCCAGTCCTTTTGCCCTCCCCCATGAGGGCCCTCGCGGCCCGGAGGATATGATGGAAGTCCCCCCATCGCTGGAGAGCAAGCTGCACCTTGTTATGGGAGCCACGAATGTCCTCGAGGAACTCCCGCAGCTCCTCTCGCAGCGTATGGGGGGCTGAGGTCACTAGCCCCTGGCTTTCCTCCGGAGGGACCGCCGACACAGCCCCATGGCCCACCGAGACAGGCAGGCAAGGGGCAGACTCCCGACGTAGCGCCCGATGGGCTGGAGCCATGCGGCCCCCCTCAAACCCTGGCTCAGTTGGGGCGGCGGAGGGAAGATAGCAGCCCCTGGTGAGTCGGGACTGGGAAATACAGAGGCCGCTCCCTGGGGGCTATCCTCTGGGAGTGAGGAGATGATGGCCCCAGCGCGGCAATGGTATCACGGGAAGTGGAGGGGACAGGGACGGGGTTGGCATCAGGGGCAGGGCAGGGATCTAGAGTAGGAGCAGGGCAGAGATCGGGAGCAGAGCCAGGGAGAGGAGCAAAGGCAGGATCCTGGGTCCCAGTAGCTAGGCCGCTGGGAAATGGCCCCTGTCGATCAAGCTCAGGAATCTGGGGGGGAAGGGGGACCTCTGCGATGCTGGGATCTGGCTCCATGGCCGGTGTAGTAGCCATGGCATCGAAAGGTGGACAGCCTTCAGTGGGGTCCCCGCCCGGGAAGGAGGTTGGTTGCCCCACGCCCACAAGGGACAGCCCGTAGGCCTCAGGTCCCAGCCACATGGCACCGGCCGTCACCTCAGTAGGCTTGGCGGCCGACAGCAGGGTGCCACCCGCGGCCGAGCAGATGGAGGAGCCCAGGCAACCCTCGGAGGAGGGAGCAGAAACAGCGGCTAGGGGGAGGGAGCATGGAGAACGGGGGGCCAGGGTGAGATCACTCAGGTCGAGGCCCGCTGGCAGAGGGTCGTCCTCCCCCTGTGTGACCAGGGTCAGACCCAGGGCCTCGATCTCCTCATAGATGGAAAGGAGCTCTCTATCCACCACCCTGGAGTTCTCCCCGCCAGTGCCTGAAGTGACGCTTGCCTCGGGGCTCACAGGGACTCCAGAGTGTAACGGGGCAGGAGGGGCTCCATCGTGGGCCTTGGAGGGAAGGGACTCCAATGGAGGGGTGGTATTGCCCTCCCATGCTGCCACGTCTTCCCCACCCAGTACCGGGGGATGGAATGCGCCTGTGGGCATGGCAGAGGGCTCGGCATCGGTGCTCCCCTTTCTTGTCTTCCGGGGGGCTTCTGCATCAGTGGAAAGGAGTGGAGCTCGAGCCTTCCACTTGCCCCATTTCCCCTGGACTAGGGCCCAGCCCTCCATGACATCATCTGGGGGCCGGCTAACAGGGGGCAGGTCAGGGGGCAGGGGTGATGGCTCAGGGACTGTGGGAGGCAGTGGTGGGGCGGCATGAGGGAGGGAAGATTCTCCTTGGGGCGGGCCCTCTTCCATGCTCAGCAGTATCCCTGCTGCACCCTCCTCTAGGGGCCCTGCTGGATTGCAGGCAGCAGAGACGGGGCTCTCCCGCTCGTCTGGGTGCACTGGGGGAAGTACCCCTTGGGCCCAAGCGGGAGCACTGGTGGACTGAGTGGGAGGAGGGGTGGCTCCGGGCGTCGGGCAGACAGGGGCACTGGCGATGACGGGGCCGGCACCCTGCTGGGGCTGGAGGGTCCTGGGGCCCCCCCTTGCCAGGCCAAGGGGCAGTCCCTCCGGACGTGCCCCATCGCCCGGCAGAGGTAGCACCGGGCCTCCCCCGTGGAATAGTGCACCCGGTATTGGGCCCCCGGTAGGGACCAGGAAGGACCCCTCGAGTGCCTCTCCGTCACACGCCGCTGGCGGCAGTTGAAGCTGCACTTGCCGGCAGAACGACAGGACGTGACGGAGGGCGGGGTCTTTGCAGCCCAACGGGAGAGGGCTGATGACAGAGATGGGTTTCCCCAGGGTAGAAAGGGGGGGTAACAGGGCGGCATTGGGGAGAAAGGGAGGGACGGAGGTCAGGACCAGGCAGACGCCCAGGTCCTCTAGTGGCTCCAGGGGGACAAACACGCCCCCACTGCCAGGCCCTTCTCCACCGCCTCCTGGGCAGCGGCCTCCGATGCTAAGAAGACGACGATCTTGCCATACATTTTGGAGGCCTCCACAATGGCCGTGGGCCCCACCACCCTCGCCAACACCCACACATAGGTCTCCACATGGCGTGAGGTGGGCACCAGGAGGCAACGGATGCCATGAATCATAGAATCATAGAATATCAGGGTTGGAAGGGACCTCAGGAGGTCATCTAGTCCAACTCCCTGCTCAAAGCAGGACCAATCCCCAACTAAATCCCTTGTTTAACCCCATCAGATTTCTTTTGGCCCAATCCTCTAATTTGTCTAGATACCTCAGTGTCCTATCCCTACCCTCCAGCGTATCTACCTCTCCTCCCAGTTGAGTGTCATCTGCAAACTTGCTGAGGGTGCAATCCACGCCACCCTCCAGATCATTTATGAAGATATTGAACAAAACCTGCCCCAGGACCAATCCTTGGGACACTCCACTTGATACCGGCTGCCAACTAGACATGGAGCCATTGATGACTACCCGTTGAGCCTGACAATCTAGCCAACTTTCTATCCACCTTATAGTCCATTCATCCAGCCCATACTTCTTTAACTTGCTGGCAAGAATACTGTGGGAGACCGTGTCAAAAGCTTTGCTAAAGTCAAGGAACAACACGTCCACTGCTTTCCCCTCATCCACAGAGCCAGTTATCTCGTCATAGAAGGTAATTAGATTAGTCAGGCATGACTTGCCCTTGGTGAATCCATGCTGACTGTTCCTGATCACTTTCCTCTCCTCTAAGTGCTTCTGAATTGATTCCTTGAGGACCTGCTCCATGATTTTTCCAGGGACTGAGGTGAGGCTGACTGGCCTGTAGTTCCCAGGATCCTCCTTCTTCCCTTTTTTAAAGATGAGCCCTACATTAGCCTTTCTCCAGTCGTCCGGGACTTCCTCCGATCGCCATGAGTTTTCAAAGATAATGGCCAATGGCTCTGCAATCACATCCGCCAACTCCTTTAGTAGTGTCGGATGCAGCGCATCCGGCCCCATGGACGTGTGCTCAACCAGCTTTTCTAAATAGTCCCAAACCACTTCTTTCTCCACAGAGGGCTGGTCACCTCCTCCCCATGCTGTGCTGCCCAGTGCAGTAGTCTGGGAGCTGACCTTGTTCATGAAGACAGAGGCAAAAAAAGCATGGAGTACATTAGCTTTTTCCACATCCTCTGTCACTAGGTTGCCTCCCTCATTCAGTAAGGGGCCCACACTTTCCTTGACTTTCTTCTTGTTGCTAACGTACCTGAAGAAACCCTTCTTGTTACTCTTAACATCTCTTGCTAGTTGCAACTCCAGGTGTGATTTGGCCTTCCTGATTTCACTCCTGAATGCCCGAGCAATATTTTTATACTCTTCCCTAGTCATTTGTCCAATCTTCCACTTCTTGTAAGTTCTTTTTTGTGTTTAAGATCAGCAAGGATTTCACTCTTAAGCCAAGCTGGTCGCCTGCCATATTTACTATTCTTTCTACACATCGAGATGGTTTGTCCCTGTAACCTCAATAAGGATTCTTTAAAATACAGCCAACTCTCCTGGACTCCTTTCCCCCTCATGTTATTCTCCCAGGGGATCCTGCCCATCAGTTCCCTGAGGGAGTCAAAGTCTGCTTTTCTGAAGTCCAGGGTCCGTATTCTGCTGCTCTCCTTTCTTCCCTGTGTCAGGATCCTGAACTTGACCATCTCATGGTCACTGCCTCCCAGGTTTCCATCCACTTTTGCTTCCCCTACTAATTCTTCCCGGTTTGTGAGCAGCAGGTCAAGAGAAGAATGGCCCCTAGTTCGTTCCTCCAGCACTTGCACCAGGAAATTGTCCCCAACACTCTCCAAAAGCTTCCTGGATTGTCTGTGTACTTCTGTATTGCTCTCCCAGCAGGTGTCAGGATGATTGAATTATCCCATGCGAACTAGGGCCTGTGATCTGGAAACTTCTGATAGATGTCTGAAGAAAGCCTCGTCTACCTCATCCTCCTGGTCCGGTGGTAACTATAGCAGACGCCCACCACGACATCACCCTTGTTGCTCACACTTCTAAACTTAATCCAGAGACTCTCAGGTTTTTCTGTAGTTTCATACTGAGCTCTGAGCAGTCATACTGCTCCCTTACATACAATGCAACTCCCCCACCTTTTCTGCCCTGCCTGTTCTTCCTGAACAGTTTATATCCATCCATGACAGTACTCCAGTCATGTGAGTTATCCCACCAAGTCTCTGTTATTCCAATCACATCATAATTCCTTGACTGTGCCAGGACTTCCAGTTCTTCCTGCTTGTTTCCCAGGCTTCTTGCATTTGTGTATAGGCACTTGAGATAACTCGCTGATCATCCCTCTTTCTCAGGATGAGGCAGGAGCCCTGCCCTCTCACGCACTCCTGCTCGTACTTCCTCCCAATATCCCACTTCCCCACTTACCTCAGGGCTTTGGTCTCCTTCCCCCGGTGAACCTAGTTTAAAGCCCTCCTCACTAAGTTAGCCAGCCTGCTTGCGAAGACGCTCTTCCCTCTCTTCGTTAGGTTAAGCCCGTCTCTGCCTAGCACTCCTCCTTCTTGGAACACCATCCCATGATCAAAGAATCCAAAGCCTTCTCTCCGACACCACCTGCGTAGCCATTCGTTGACTTCCATGATTCGATGGTCTCTACCCAGGCCTTTTCCTTCCATGGGGAGGATGGACGAGAACACCACTTGTACCTCAAACTCCTTTATCCTTCTTCCCAGAGCCACATAGTCTGCAGTGATCCACTCAAGGTCATTCTTGGCAGTATCATTGGTGCCCATGTGGAGAAGCAGGAAGGGGTAGCGATCCGAGGGCTTGATGAGTCTCGGCAGTCTCTCCGTCACATTGTGAATCCTAGCTCCTGGCAAGCAGCAGACTTCTCGGTTTTCCCGGTCAGGGCAGCAGATAGATGACTCAGTCCCCCTGAGGAGAGAGTCCCCAACCACCACCACCCGCCTCCTTCTCTTGGGAGTGGTGGTCATGGAACCCCCAACCCTAGGACAGTGCATCTCATGCCTTCCAATCAGCGGAGTCTCCTTCTGTTCCCTTCCCTCATATGTGTCATCTAGTCCACTTTCTGCATTAGTACCTGTGGAGAGAACATGAAAATGGTTACTTACCTGTATCTGCATTGCTGGTACATGGACGCTCCCCTTTCTTCTTCTGGAGGTCACATGTTGCCAAATTTCTTCACCGTCCTCCTGTCCCCGCAGTGCAGCCTGCTCTGAATCTTCAGAACGTTGTGTCTGTAGAAGCATATCCTGATGTCTGTCCAGGTAATCTTCAGTTTCTCTTATGCACTGCAGGGTCGATACCTGTTGCGCCAGACCTTGAACCTTCTCTTCCGATATGGAGACCAGCTTGCCCTTTGTACAGACAAAGTCGCTTCTGTCCTGTGGAAGAAAGACAAACATGGCACATCCAGTGCAGATCACAACAGCTGAACACTCCCCATCCATATTACCTTCCTTCTACAAGCTTTCTCAGGAGTTGTAGTAACTACTCAGAGAAGCCGGCAAGATGTAAGCCTCAGTGGGCTTACATACTTCATATTTCTAGTTTCAGATACAAGAGTGATACATGTATACAAATAGGATGACCACACTCAGTAAATTATATGCTTTGTAATGATACCTTACAAGAGACCTTTTGCATGAAGCATATTCCAGTTACATTATAGTCACACTCATTAGTATAAAGAAAAGGAGGACTTGTGGCACCTTAGAGACTAACAAATTTATTTGAGCATAAGCTTTCGTGAGCTACAGCTCACTTCATCGGATAAACCGTAGCTCACGAAAGCTTATGCTCAAATAAATTTGTTAGTCTCTAGGGTGCCACAAGTACTCCTTTTCTTTTTGAGAATACAGACTAACACGGCTGCTACTCTGAAACTCATTAGCATATATTCATAAAATCATATAGAGTGCAACATCTCAGACCCCATGTGCTGGGAGTCCTCCGGCACCAGCGGGACACGCTTTTCACACTCAAAAGCAGCTTCATTGGAAGGCGCCTGGTTTGGAGTTGAAGAGGAGCCCATTGGCTGGCCCAGGGGTTAGGATCCTGCCTGGGGCTTTGGGTCCATCTCCTGCTCTGCCACAGACGACCAGTGTGCCCCTGGGAATGGCTTGTAGCCCATGTCTAGGCAGGCCGTGTTTGGTCAGCGTACTGCTGCTGACGTCACACACTAGCTGCGTGTGCGCACACTCGGCTGCTTGCGTCAGGGCCATGTCCATCACAAGCGGGAGTGTGGATGCACCATGGGGAGGCGTCCCAGTGTGCCATGTGCTGCTGTTCACTGCCATGCCTCGTGGGACATTTTCACCGTGCTTTGTGGGAGGCCACCATATCACCCAGGGGGTTCTGGGAACAAAGGGTCAAATTCCTGCGATGTTGCTTTCTCCAGCTCAGAATGCTTATTGCATCCCATCATTTTATGTCCCATCTTTTAAACTCCCACGTCCCCCACAAAGCTTTTAGGTCTCTGCCATCTCTCTGGCGAAAGCAGGGACGCTGCCTGGCTCAGCGCAATTCTAGTGTCCACGGCTCAGACGGGACACAGGAGTCTCCAGAAGAGAAGAATTAGTCTGCAGAAGAGAAGAATGAGGGGGGATTTGATAGCTGCTTTCAACTACCTGAAAGGGGGTTTCAAAGAGGATGGCTCTAGACTGTTCTCAATGGTAGCAGATGACAGAACGAGGAGTAATGGTCTCAAGTTGCAATGGGGGAGGTTTAGATTGGATATTAGGAAAAACTTTTTCACTAAGAGGGTGGTGAAACACTGGAATGGAGGTGGTAGAATCTCCTTCCTTAGAGGTTTTTAAGGTCAGGCTTGACAAAGCCCTGGCTGGGATGATTTAACTGGGACTTGGTCCTGCTTTGAGCAGGGGGTTGGACTAGATGACCTTCTGGGGTCCCTTCCAACCCTGATATTCTATGATTCTATGATTCTATGATTCCAGTATTTGTAGCACTTTAGTGAGTGCGAGGGTAAGTGGGTGTGCAAGGAGAAGGGGAGATGTTCAGCAGGGATCACTGGAGGATGCTGATGGACACAGTGAATAAAAATGCCAGGTTGGTGTGGCATTCACAGAGCAGCTCCACGCAGGGGCTCGCTGGTTCGGGACCCAAGGAACAAGCCCCGACTAGTGGGATCACATCACAGGGTAGGTTTGGGATGAGGAGCAGTGGCTGAGGAACTTTCGGATTTGACAGGCCATACTCCTGGATCCGTGCGCTGCACTCCCCAGCTCATGGACACCAGAACATCCCGAGAGCTGGTCTGACAGCGGAGAAGCAAGTGGTGATTGCACTCTGGCAGCTTGCAATGCCGGATTGCTAAGGGTCAGTGGGCAATCAGTCTGGAGCTGGCAAGCCACAGCGGGAGCTGTTGTCTTCCAAGTATGTAAGGCCTTTAGGTACGTCCTGCCGCAGATGACTGCAGCTGCTGACAGCAGGTGGGAAATGGTAGGCAGAATGGCAGCTATGGGTTGGAGTGATAGACAACATGTGCCTATAACCATAGAAATGTGGGGCTGGAAAGGACCTCGAGAGGTCATCTAGCCCACTGCCTGCCCTGTCGACCAAGTCAGCCTGGACCATCCTGACAGGGTTTGTCTGATCCAGAGGTGGGGAACCTTTTTGCTGTCATGGGCCATTGACCCACAGAAAAAAATCAATCGTGGGCCACTCACCTGCCGGGGGGGGGGGAGGAGGGAGGAGGCAGTGGCGCTGGAACAATTTCTACAGTGGGGGTGCTGAAAGCCAGTGGTCCCCAAACTTTTTACCTGGCACCCCCCCATTACCCCATCTGTGCCCCCTCTCCCTAGAGCTGGGGCTAAGACTGGCCATGGCTCCGGGGTGGGGGCTGGATGCGGACAGGGCTAAGGAGGCTGAGGCTGGAACCACAGCTGTGGTCAGGAGCAGAACCCTGGGTGCAGGGCCAGCAGCTGGGACTCCACGTGCGGGGCGGGAGTATGGCTGTGGTGGGACCAAAACCTGGGGGTGCTGAAGCACCCCCAACACCCCTAGTTCCCCCTGCGCAGAGGCTCGCAGCTTTCCCCCCATGGCGGGGCAAGCTGGCGCTCACAGCTCCAGCCCCTCCATGACCGGGACTGGATCCAGCCCATGGGCTGTAGGTTCCCCACCCCTGATCTAATCCATTCTCAAACACCTCCAGTGATGCGGATTCCACAGCTATCTGTGTCGCTTGGCCGGTATGTATGTGAACTGAAGGGGATACATTTCCATGGCTAGCACTAGTGCAAGTTCCCTGGCCTGTGCCATACAGGGGTCAAGCTACATGATCACAATGGATCCTTCTTGCCTGGAATCTCTGAACCTCTGAAAACTGAAGTTGCTCCACGGAGATCAGGGAAGGTGCATGGCACCTTTAATAACACCGGACTTTTCCAAAACGTGCAGCAGGGACATTCTGCCCCAGCCAGCGCACTCCCCTGGCAATGCTGAAATGCCGGTAGAGATTCCAGGGGTCCAGCCTACTGGTTCTTGAAACCCTATACTGGTGCCAAGGAAAGATTCCTTTACCAGTTCACCCGGTTCCAGGGGACTGTCGAATGTGCTTGTGGTAGATGAAGGGGTTGCTGGTGTTCTTCGCTAACTAGCTTGGAGCTCAGTGAGGCAAACATCCCCATCGTTACAGCTGAAGGGTATAGTACCTGTGAGGCGAAGGGGGAAAGGCAACCAGCAAGGCAGAGGGGCAAGGTGGACTGGCTAGCTGTGAACCTGAACAGCTGGACACAAGGCCTATTAGAAGAGCCACCCGTGGAGCTATGTGGCTGAGGGAGACCCTAAAAGAGCATTTTAACAGTCAATCACTGTAGTGTTGTGTGATGTTTTCACAAACCAGAGAATCTGCGTGTGTGTGTGTGTGTGGGAGCTTAGAGATGGGTGGTTATCTACGCCCATTAAGAATTTTGTAAGGCAGCTATTATGTGTATAATACTAATGCAAACTAATAAATATCCTCTGAGTTTCCAAAACTAGAATTTTATTGTGTGCAAAGAAACAGGAAACAAGGTCAAAGCACAGCTACACATGGTAAAAACATTACAGCAGCACTGTAAGAGGGTGACCAATGCTTTAAAGAGCCAAGTAAAAACCCCAGTAAACAAAACACATTTACAGTGTATGCACTACAAACATCCTGTAACAGTTACGTCACAGTAGAAACGCGGCATACATTGTGGCTAATCCCATGGCTTTCAGGTCAGTGTAGATGTAGTCAAGGTTCTTGCTGACCCCTGGGGTGGCATGGTAGAGGTAAGGGCTCATGCCATGCTGCCACATGTTATGCTAGAGGGTAGAGGGATTGGATAGGCTGCTATGTCCAGGGTCTTTGGCCACCTAGCTCAATAATGCTCTGCAACATCTGAGTTTGTGGCCTGAGCAAACCCATGAGGTCCTGGTGCACGTCCCTCCTCCTCTCTCGGCCCCTTTGCCTCTCCCGTAGTTCCAGCTCTCCAGTCTCGGTCGTTCTCCATGGTCTCCAATATGTGGCCCATCTGATCTCTGGGTTTAGAGCCAGCAGCAGTAGAGGACTGGAGGATCTCACCGAACAACCTGTCAGGGTGCAGGGCACCTGCACCTATATTCCCCCTCCGTGGCCCAGCAAGGCCACCCACTCCAGGTTCCAGGCTCTTCGACCATCACCTCTCTTAGACAGACACACAAGTCTCTCCTACACTGGGAATTCCCCCTCAGGGTAGTCCTGCTTGGCTTTCTCCACACAGGCTCTGAACAGCAAAATTGCCCACAGCTGTAAGTTACCCCCCACCTCTTTCTAAGCAAGCACATTTATTCTGAAGTTGCAAGCGTTACAGAGAAAACACGCAAAGCTGCACACATGCTACTACACCTACCAGAGATCAGCCCACCTCCACTGAGCCTCTGGCAGGGGTCAGTCCTTCCAACCCCAGCCAGGGGGGTTCTGTGGTCACAAGTTCATAACAGCCTTAGGTCACACCAAGCACTCCCATGGATAGGGCAAGTCCTTCCAATTCTCCCCAGGAAGGACTGGGGTCCCTGGGAGGGAAGGGCTTGTCCGTTTGCTGGATCAGAAAGCAGCCCTGAGCCACTTGCAACTCAGGTTATTTATCCAAAAGTCCTTTCTTTGTCTCTGGCCTCCAGAGAATCCAGGTTGAATCAGTCTGTGCAGCCTCCACAGGTAATGGTGCCTCTCTGGACAGGTTACAGCCTGAGAGAATTAGCATAATCACCCCACACTGTCCTTAGCTCGGGAGGCTGGGGCCCCCCTGCCTTGGAATTACAGACAATCCCTGGCCCACCAGGATACAGATACTACAGGGAGATTCCCTGGGACACTGCAGGGAATTGCTGGAGCTGTCACAAGAGCCTCCCTGGGCCGCTTTTTTCTTTTGCTGCTCTGGGTCAGACGTGTGCAGGGAGAATGCCTGGAGGCCGCCAAGTTGGAGGCCGCTGATTACAAGAGCCACATACAACATTGGGCCAGTCACACCGGACAGAGAAAGCTATGGCTCAGAGTGCCTGTACTGTCTTTCAATCAGAAACAGCAGGTGCCGCACTACGGCACAGTGCCGCCCTGCAGCCCAAGGCTGGGGAGTACGACCCGGAGGCGGGGACTGTGGCCCGGAAGGTTCTGACACTGGGCACCCCGCATCTGAGTAGAGGGAAAGTGTGTCCACAGGCAGCAGGTGGCAGCAGCTGATCTCTCTCCGACGGGTGATGCAGGCACAGGGAACCCAGCTGCTGTGGGCGTCCTGAAGCTGCCCAGGCCCAGGTGCTGCGAGCCTGTTTCGGGCAATGGTGCCTCCAAACTCACTGCATGGCGTGGGAAAGTCAGCTCTGCCTCCTGCTCCTCCCTCTGTCTGAGCACAGGGCCCCAGTCTGCAGCCCTCTGCATAACCACGTTGCCAGGGAATAAACTTCTAACATTGTCCCAGTCAAGGGAACAATTGAACTTCCATGCCTTTGTTCTCTAGCTGCTCGGATGGGCTGGGCACCTGGGGAAGAGTGGGAGGGAGAGGAGGGTTCAAGCAGCAGAAAGGTAAACCGAGCTCATCACAGATCTAGGCTTCCACCCCCCTCCTGAGCAGGCTTATCTGCCCTGCCTGGTGGGACTGGCTTCCCTCACAGCTCCTGGCTCACCACGTGGTTTGTGTCTCCCTCCAGTTACCCCCCTTCTCCTGCTCAGTGCAGGGGCTCCCCCAAAGTGTCCCCGAGGGTGTTGCCTGAGGGTGTGGGAGAGCCCAAGTATGGCATGCAGCTCATTGTAGAAGTGGCAAGTCTTCAGGGTGGCACCAGGTTTGCTGCTGCCCTGCTTCACCTTCCTGGTATCCTGGGAAAAGTTGCTTCACTTTCCCGCAGCTCATCCCTGGCATGTTCTGGTTTCAGCATCCCCTGTCCAGCCTGCACACAGATGTCTATATTTCCTCAGCTGGACTTGCACAACCTCCTTTCCCCATGGGCTGAGGAGATCCAGGGCTCCCTGCTCCAGGCAGGAGCATGTCTAGTACCTCTGTGTGCATGGAGCCAGTGCGGGCAGATGCTCGCAATGGGGAGCTGCTAGGCTGTTCTCCAAGGTGGGCAATCAGGAAAAAGCATTTCAAAAACACCCAGGGGATTTTAGAGGTGGGACGGGCTGGGACACCAGGGCAGTGGGGGTCCAACTGTGACCGGAGTGACCACTGTTGTGGTGACGGGGGCATTGTGGGGCAGCTGCTGGAGGACTGTAGGGTTGACATAGGTAATGCAGGGTCTATACTCGCCCCGCATCAATGGAAGTAGGTCGACCGTCGTTGGAAATAATTCTCCTAAGGGTTACCACGACTCAGTTTCCCATGCAAACAGCGTTCCTTCATCAGTCCAAAGGCCGCTTGGTGTTGGTTACATCCAAACATCTAGCATATATACACTTCAACCCCAAACCCTGGCAACACAATTATAAGTACTGGCCAAAATACTCTGAATGGGATCTGGGCTGGGAGATGACTGTCTGCCATGGAGTGGCTCCAGCGAGATACAGGAAAGCCCTGACAAAGAACCCCTAGGAAACCTTGCATTTTAGTAACCAAAACAAGTGATGTCATGGCTGGTTATCGGACATTAGCTAGCGCCAGATGAGGGAGGTTTGGGGCTGAAACCTACCCCTTGGCCCGGTTAAGACAAGATGAAAGGCAGGGCCCCTTTCTTTTCAAGGTGTCCTTTCTATGTCCCATTGCCCATTGCCCCCATTTCTTTATAATAAATGGAACAAGCCAATTCTTTGCTGCACCCGGTGCCCAGTTAGCCACGTTGTCTTTCTAACTCAAGCCAAGCCTTACGTACGATGGTGCTGGTGGTCCACCAGTCTCATGAGTTCATTCTGTCTGACCGCATGCCTTGGGCCCATCATGCATGCTAATATCCAGACTCAATGTAACCCCCCTGTTCAGCCAGGTCTAATGTGGGCCTATCTTCCTATGCCAGGGCCCTGGGGCATTCGGGGAGATGTATTATTGTGTCACCGTAACGGGCGCTTATACTGGCCAGAGACAAATTCCGGTGTAGACAGTGCACAGTGAGGCTGAAACAGGCTGACGCAGGTCGACCTAACTTTGTAGCGTGGACAAGTCTTAATCTCCTGGGCCTTTGCTCCCCCTCTGTGTGCTGGGGGCTAGTGCTGTGTGCTGGGCCGCGGGGTAAATGCGGTGATTATTGTGAGGCGCTCAGATGCAATGGTAACGGGTGCCAGATACGTCCCATGGTAGAATAGTATTCAGCCCAATATATTGTAGGGCAATCAGCCTAAAACATTCCCCTGTCATTATGAGAAATAAATCAAACATAAACCAACCAACCCAGTCTTCGGACTGGTGAAGCTGATGTAGGACACTGTGTCTCAGCAACGATTTGCATTTCCTTTTAAATTCCATGGATGGTAGGAAATAATTGCTCTCATGTTTAACAGATTATTTTAATAAACCTTCTTCTGTTTAATTTTAATCCCCCCTCCCCCCGCATGCTAATGAAATCACGCATGACTTTTCTGTTTAACAGCTCCAACATTTGCCAGGGAGCAATTCAAAGGAACTAGGCATTAGGCACCAGTCGGGAACTAGAGAAAAGAACTTGGAGGCAAACAGGTTTGACACCTTGGACACTAACTGCTATTTTCATAGACATTTTCAGAGTTAAATCTCATTGAACTCATCGTTTCTGGGGGCGGAGGGGGTTTGGTATCAGTGCGTTCCTACCCTCCTTAGGTAGTAATAGGTTCTAACTGTGCTTTTTCATGCAAATTATGCCAGGGCTTCAGATGTTATTAGCTGTGCAGTTCCGCATGTGAACTGGGGAAGTCGGATGGCAAAAAAATAGTAAATTCATCTGTAGTTTATTTTTAGCACGAGATTAAAGAGATATTATCATCTTCCTTTAGCCCCAAAGTTAAGTCTCTGTTACATTTTTCAAAGGCTTGGAAAAAACCTAATGTGGATAGAAAATTTAATTTAATAACAATAACAAATAACACTTTTTATAACGGAATAACAACATTACTAGCAGGTTGGACAAACACTCGTCAAGGATGGTCTAGATAATACTTAGTCCGGCCTTGAGTGCAGGGGACAGGACTAGAGACCTCTCCAGTCTTATAAGTCTATGATTACTACCCTCCTGGAGCCTGACCAGTTAATCCAATACTGGAGCCCTTGCAAGACTGGTTCCATTAGGAGGAGAAATTCATGATGGAGTCAGATATGTCTCGGATGCAATCCCATATATTTACAAGGAGGCCCACAAAATCCTGTTTTCCTAAACACATCTGAGCAACCAACAGTGGGCAATTTCCCTGCTCCTAATTTCCAAGTCATGTGCCCCAGCCCCCTAATCATTTTCGTTGCCCTCCACTGGACTCTCTCCAATCTGTCCACATCCTTTCTGTAGTGGGAAGACCAAAACTGGACGCAATACTCCAGATGTGGCCTCACCAGTGCCGAATAGAGGGGAATAATCACTTCCCTCAATCTGCTGGCAACGCTCCTACTAATGCAGTCCAATATGCCATTGGCCTTCTTGGCAACAAGGGCACACTGCTGACTCATCTCCAGCTTCTCGTCCACTGTAATCCCCAGGTCCTGTTCTGCAGAACTGCCTTTTAGCCAGTTGGTCCCCAGCCAGTAGCAGTGCATGGGATTTTTTCATCCTAAGTGCAGGTCTCTGCACTTGTCCTTGTTGAACCTCATCAGATTTCTTTTGGCTCAGTTCTTCAATTTGTCTAGGTCACCCTGGACCCTATCCCTACCCTCCAGCGTATCTACCTCTCCCCCCCAGCTTTGTGTCATCCATGAACTTGCTGAGGGTGCAATCCATCCCATCATCCAGATAATTAATGAAGATGTTGAACAAAACTGGCCCAAGGACTGACCCCTGGGGCACTCCGCTTGATACTGGCTGCCAACTAGACATGGAGCCATTGACCACTAACCATTGAACCCGACAATCTAGCCAGCTTTCTATCCACCTTATAGTCCATTCATCCAATCCATACTTTTTTAACTGGCAAGAATACTGTAGGAGACTGTCATAAATATAAAGGGAAGAGTAACCACCTTTTGTATACAGAACTATAAAATCCCTCCTGGCCAGAGGCAAAACAATTTCACCTGTAAAGGGTTAAGAAGCTAAGATAACCTCGCAGGCACCTGACCAAAATGACCAATGAGGAGACTAGATACTTTCAAAGCTGGGGGGGGCGGGGGCAAAGGCTTTGTCTGTCTGTGTGATGCTTTTGCCGGGAACAGATCAGGAATGCTCTCAGAACTTCTGTAAAAAGTTAGTGAGCTATCTAGCTAGAAATACGTTAGATTTTCTTTTGTTTAAATGGCTGGTAAATAAACTGTGCTGAATGGAATGTATATTCCTGTTTTTGTGTCTTTTTGTAACTTAAGTTTTGCCTAGAGGGATTCTCTATGTTTTGAATCTGATCATCCTGTAAGGTATTTACCATCCTGATTTTACAGAGGTTACTCTTTTACTTTTTCTTTAAAATTCTTCTTTTAAGAACCTGATTGCTTTTTCATTGTTCTTAAGATCCAAGGGCTTGGGTCTGTGTTCACCTATGCAAATTGGTGAGGATTTTTATCAAGCCTTCCCCAGGAAAGGGGGTGTAGGGCTTGGGGGGATATTTTGGGGGGAAGACGTCTCCAAGTGGTCTCTTTTCCTGTTCTTTGTTTAACACGCTTGGTGGTGGCAGCATAGGGTTCAAGGACAAGGCAAAGTTTGCACCTTGAGGAAGTTTTAACTTAAGCTGGTAAGAATAAGCTTAGGGGGTCTTTAATGCAGGTCCCCACATCTGTACCCCAGAGTTCAGAGTCAGGAAGGAACCTTAACAGAGACCATATCAAAAGCTTTGCTAAAGTCAATACCTATCATGTCCACTGCTTTCCCCATATCCACAGAGACAGTTATCTCACCATAGAGGGCAATCAGGTTGGTCAGACATGACTTGCCCTTAGTGAATCCATGTTGACTGTTCCTGATCACCTTTCTCTCCTCCAAGTGCTTCACTTGAGACTTCTATTGTCTCCAGCTATTTCACTCCATAAAGGGGCTTAATTGCTCATTCCATTTATCCTGATAGAAGTGTGGTTAGCACACCCATCAGTGTTAGCCAGTGACTGTCTGTAGATCAAAGACCCGCTTTATGGCAGACAGGAACATCCTCCAGTAGAACTGTACTTTGACATTCTGTGAAACTGAAAGGCAATAAAATATAAAAGCAATCAAACAAAACCCTGTCTCACACAGTTAGCTAGTGGAACTCATTGCCACAAGGTATCGTTGAGATCAAGGGTCAGTCAGTTCCTTGACTGGGGAAAGTCACTACAGCTCTGTTGACTTCAATGCTAGTTTGCACCAGCTGAGGATCTGGCCCCAAGAACTGATCAGAATTTAAAAAGAATTGTGTATTTATGCCCAGCCCAAGCACTTATGGACATGCAGAACTTTACACAGGTAAGTAGTCCCATTGCTTACCGAGATGGGCATCTTTGTAAGGCTAAGATGAATAGGTCTTTAGAAATTGGAAAGGGGTTTAAACCTTCCTGCCTTACTGCACAAAGCAGCCACTAATTGAGGGGGAGCAGGAAGAAATTGACCCCATGGTGTTTTTTGCCATCCAACTTCTCTGCCCAACCCATGGTCAGGCTATTCAATAATTGTCCATAAGGGGATTCCTTGCATCTTCCTCTGAAGCAGCTTGGAGACAAGAGACTGGGCTAGACAGACCCTGGTCTGATGTTCCTAAATAATGACGATACCGAGAAGACGGATGGCCGATTGGTTAGTGTGCTAGCTGGAGACCTGGGTTCAGTTCCCTGCTCTGTGACCATGAGCGAGTCACTTATCTTCTCAGTGCCTCAGTTTCCCCATCTGTAAAATAGGGATAAAGGACTGACCACCTCACAGGAGTGTTGCGTGGATAAATATGGTAAAGAGAGTAATCTGCTCAGATAGTAATGGCCCCGCAGAAGTATTAGAGGTTGACAGATGTACCTATGTCTGCAGAATTGGGAGCTGACTGCACCCAACATTCCCCAGCTGCAGGGGCCACCGGGAGTGTCACTGAATGGAAACTGAGCAGATGCAAACTTACTCCCACTGCTCTAAGAAAAGGAGTACTTGTGGCACCTTAGAGACTAACAAATTTATTAGAGCATAAGCTTTCGTGAGCTACAGCTCACTTCATCGGATGCATCCGATGAAGTGAGCTGTAGCTCACGAAAGCTTATGCTCTAATAAATTTGTTAGTCTCTAAGGTGCCACAAGTACTCCTTTTCTTTTTGCGAATAGAGACTAACACGGCTGCTACTCTGAAACCTCCCACTGCTCTGATTCCCCAGTTTAAGAGGAGCGAAATGTGAAACAGCAAAACCAGATGACAAGTAAATGGGGTTTTTCAAGCTTATTTCAGTCTCAATCAGCCCCAGAGTTATCATCAGCCATACAGGTAAAGGGAGCGATTTTAAATATAGGATCCAGGGCTGTCAAGCTGACAGTCTGAATGAGTGAGATTTAGATTTTTTTAAAAAATTGATGAGTGTGATTTTAAACGTTTCATTGAAAAATGTTGCCAAATCCTTTCCCAGGAGAAGGGGATATTTTAAAACTGCCTAAAAATTGATCCAAACTCTGAACCCTGCTGCATGAGTGAGACGTAGCAGAGACGAAGGAGTTTCCTGTCTAGTTCACATGTGTATTCTCCAGTCCTGGTCAGAGTCTGGCCTCGGTTAGCAGTGTGCTGTGCTGGGCTGCAGGGACACAGGGCTGCTGGCAAGGGATGCACACAAGGGAAGATGATGCAGACGCAGAAGGCCTAATCCAGCTGGGGGAGAAGTAGGCTCAAGAGCTTCCATTGATCTTACTGGAGTAACCAAAAGACTCCCAGGGACTTCAGTGTGCTCAGGATCAGGCCCTTGGGTAGGGAACTAAGGCCCCAATCCTCAAAGGTATTTGGCCCCTAGCTCCATGCCCCAAGCTCTGCCCCAGGAGCATGCTGGCCCGGGTGTTTTATCAACCAGGCAAGGTACTAACAAGCTTCAACAGAACTTTATTTTCAAAGTAGAAACCTCTTTACCAAGCTGCTGCTGCACCCTTTGTAGCTTTCTCCCAGCCTCTCAACTCCTCCCCCTCCTTCCTGTTTCCTGTCCTTTCAGACTCCTAACAGTCAGTGCTCCCAATTCTAATAATTACAAGCAACATCTAAACACCACACCGGGGTCTCAGTTGCTCTGTCCCTGTGCTGAATCCCAGAATGGATGGGCGGGTGCCAAGGGGCCCAAAGCCAGATTTGTGCTTTCCATATCCTAGTGGAGCTGGGGGTCTGCCCAGCCCAGCCCCGGTGGGAATCAGAGCTGACTTCCCACAGTTCCCACAGTGCAATCCAGCCCAGACTGCCCAATGGTGTCTACTTCCAGCCCTGAACACACCCTGCACCTGGGGCGAGGAGCAGGACAGATGTAGGGCTGTCCCGATAGCTCTTACACAGGGGTTGTGCTGAGATTCATGCCTCCTTTAAGGCCCCCATATGTCACTGGGGCAGCCTACAGGGGTGCTAATGTGAGGCCACAGCGGCTCGTGGCCTCAGTCAGATGGTAGCAGGCCGATTGCTGCCCACGCAGCTGATGGACTGTGCCGGGGCCTCTCCCCTGTGGCGCGTACTGGCAGGAGGGAGCTGTGCTCCCACAGGGCGTATTTGGTCCCAGCGCTGTTTGGAAGCACAGGAGTCAGCAGCTCGCCCCATCATCCAGCACAGGGTCACGTCCCCACCGCAGAGACGGAGCGTAGCCAGCCACCCCTTCCAGGACGGGATTTAGAGAGACGCCTAGCGGTGACCCTTGCCAGCTCAGTCTGGGAGCTAGTGAGCCCAGAGAACCATAGGGCCTGCCTGTGTCCAGCAGCCTCCCTAATGAGCCCCATTATTCCTCTTCCACTAGGGATCATAGAATCATAGAATCATAGAATATCAGGGTTGGAAGGGACCCCAGAAGGTCATCTAGTCCAACCCCCTGCTCAAAGCAGGACCAAGTCCCAGTTAAATCATCCCAGCCAGGGCTTTGTCAAGCCTGACCTTAAAAACCTCTAAGGAAGGAGATTCTACCACCTCCCTAGGTAACGCATTCCAGTGTTTCACCACCCTCTTAGTGAAAAAGTTTTTCCTAATATCCAATCTAAACCTCCCCCATTGCAACTTGAGACCATTACTCCTCGTTCTGTCATCTGCTACCATTGAGAACAGTCTAGAGCCATCCTCTTTGAAACCCCCTTTCAGGTAGTTGAAAGCAGCTATCAAATCCCCCCTCATTCTTCTCTTCTGCAGACTAAACAATCCCAGCTCCCTCAGCCTCTCCTCATAAGTCATGTGCTCTAGACCCCTAATCTACAGAGCTGATGTACAGAGCTAGAAAGCTGCAGAGCTTACAAACTCCGCAGGAAAGTCCTGAAAGCACCCGGCCCTTCTCCGGCAGAGACAGTAGGAGCTGATACATTCTGCAGGCTCCCAATTGCTCCTTCTCTGATTAGACAGAGTCCGACTCCGATGGAATAAAGCTGGTTTTGGAGTGTAAAAAATCATTAGAAAGTCAGGAAGTTATGCCATGGGGCAGAGCATTAATTGGTGAAAATTGTCATGGCTCCAGTTTACACCAGCTGAAGATCTGCCCGCATGATTTTCAGAAGTGACTAGAATTTTGGGTTGCCCACCTTGGGATGCCTTAAACAGGTCAGATCTTCAGAAGCCAGGTGATCAACACTTTCATTAAGACCTCCCCTTAAGATGTTTCTCAAGATGGACACCCCAAGCTGAGGCACCCAGACTCACTGCTCACTTTGGAAAATCCTGGTCCTTTCAACATTCCCATTCAGAAAATGTTAAAACAACCTTAACTCTGCCCCTCCTGCTCACCTCGCCTACCCACTCCTGTCATAGACCCTTAGCCTCTGGCTGAGTTACTGACATCCTCAAATCATGATTTAAAGACTTTATGTTACAGAGAATCCACCATTGTCACTAGTTTAAACCTGCAAGTGACCCATGCCCCATGCTGCAGAGGAAGGTGAAACCCCCCAGGTCTCTGCCAATCTGATCCGCAGGAAAATATCCTGACCCCAAATCTGGCGATCAGTTAGACCCTGAGCATATGGGCAAGAGCCACCAGCTGGACACCTGGGAAAGAATCCTCTGTAGTAACTCAGAGCCCTCCCCATCTAGTGTCCCACATCCGGCTGCTGGAGATATTTGCTGCTAGCGGTCGCAGGTTGGTTACATGCCATTGTAGGCAGTCTCATCACACCATCCCCTCCAGACACTTATCAGGCAGAAGATCATTTTTAGTACTATTATTAATCAGACTTTCTGCTGTTTGCCTCATCTGAGCTCCAACCTTTCCATCTTCTACCTTTCAGTGTCTTTAACCTTGATCTGTAATTTCCTCACCCTCCATGTCCATGTATAAACGACAACGCTCCAGTCACAGGCCTGCGCCTGCACCCAAGGAGACTCCCACTGACCCCAGAGAGGAGTTTAGAAACCAGCAGGTTTGGGGCTAGATTTTCTGTTAGTGTAAACAGGGAAAACTCTCACGTCATTGTGTTTACTCGAGCAGGGGATTTAGCCCATCTGCCTACAGACGCACCTGTGTCTGCCTGCCGGAGCGTTGTGTTCAGCTGTGAAGCGCAGTGCTCTGGACTCAATAACCTTTAAAGAGACTATTTACAATTTTCCCCACACCCACAACCTGCTCAGCTAACCTGGCTCCCCATGATGGGTTGGTTGCAGTGACACCAGGTGGCGTATGGCGGGACTAAGATCTGCAAACTGAAACTAGTGCCCAGAATCTGTTCCTGGATGCTAACCCCAAGGGGCCGGGGGGGAGGTGGGGGGTGTGTCCCATCCTTGCCAAGAGCAAGTGCAGGTGAAATGATAGCAAGGGCTAAGCACTGATGTAAAGGCCTTTATCCTGGACTGGGAGCTTCTGGGATAGGTGCAAGATCCAGAGCTCAGAGCAGCAACTGCTGATCTCAGCAATGCTTCTTCTCAGGCAAAGGCAATAAAACATGCCCTAGAGGTTCACGTCCAACACAGGACTAAAGTACATCAGTCCCCACGGAACCTGAGCCTGCAGCGCCTTGCTCTTGTGAATAGTCCCAGTGGGCCAAATTCTCTCACCCCAGGTGTAAATCAGGAATAAGCACTGAAGTCAATGGGGTTATGCCAGGGTAAGTGAGAGGAGAATTGGGCCCAATGGGACTACTGGAATAAGGCTATGCAGGATTGGGCCCACAAAAAGTTAGCGCTTTTAGACAATACACCTGCAAATTCGTCCCTTATGTGAGCAGCCCCACTAACTCTGGCAGCTACTCGGGGGAGCGAGTGCTTCCCGGTTTTGGCCCAGACACCCCAGGGTGGGGAAGCCTCTTAGAAAGCAGGCGCCCGCCCCACAGCTGGCATACACTGGAATCATCCCATGAAAGTCACTGGACCAGATCCTCAGCTGGTGCACGTCAGTGTCACTCCACTGAATCTCTGGGGCTACAGCTACTTACACCAGCTGAGAGTCTGGGCCCATCTACCCTGCCATGTTCCCTCTTGCCCCGTTCTCCTTACTCAGGTAGAGTTACAGGGATTTTAGCCCCAGTGGTTTCTTGCTGCTCCAGCCCTACCTGTAGTAGAGTGGGTGACAGAAGGAAAGCAGGTGATTAGGGACCAACCCCCAGCCCCAGTAATTCACAGGCTGGGGTTTGAGTCAGTGGGGAGATTTGCTAGTCTCCCTTGGCTCTTCCTAGCAGTCCATGGGGTTGCTTGTCCATCAGAGTGCAGATCTGGGGAGCAAGAATTCAGTGGGATACTGTCGAGTTGCCCCTGAGCCAAAGGCCCCGGGCCAAGGCTGGACGCAGGAGGGAGCCTGAGTTTGCAGGACATGTGTGGGCTTTGTGCTCTGAGTGTGTTTGGTGCTGCTCCCCTAGATCCATTCCCCGGCAGGGGGAATGGAAGGCAGGGCCTGTTTTCTGACTTAACGCACCTTGCTTCCTGTCTCTCAGTAGCAACACACACAGAGACACACACAACAGATGTGAAATATACACAGCCAACTCCTCCCTCATATATAACATACCTCTCGCAAACACACGCACACATACCACCAAATGCATCCCAGTGACATGCCAAATACACCCCCCAAACTGACATGTCACACACACACACACACACACAAAACACCTTCTCAGACATACAGACCCTCCCCCATACAATAGCCACACACAGCACACCCATCCAACACACCCACACACACACTCCCATGCACACAGCAAACACCCCCTGACAGAAGGCTCCCACCTGCATGCACAGGGACACTGGGCCCACAGCCAAGACACGCCCCAGGCAGCACACAGCACAACGCCTGGCCCACGGGCACAGGGAACCCCTCAGAGGTGCACACCTGCCCCCAGCAAAGGCAGACCCACATGCGCCCCACGCCCAGGTACTCACACAACACCCACGGAAAGGCTCCTCCCGCCCCTGCCCAGGGCTCCGGGCTCCCCGCTCCGCCCAGCCCGGCCGGGTGGCAGCGCCTCGGGGCGGGGGCTGGGGCGGAGCCTGGCAGGCGGCGGGCAGCGCTCCGGAGCCGGCCCGCCAGTGGTGCAGGCAGAGCAAGGAGCCGGCTGCGCGCCCGGCGCTGGCCATGCCCCGCTCCGTGCCCGGCTCTGAGCCCCCCGCAGCGCCCGGGCTGTGAGCGGGAGGCCCCGGGGGCGCGGCTGGACGCCCATGGAGGAGGCGATGGACAAGGGGGGCGACATGGCCTCGGTGAGCGACTTCGACCCCATCGCGAGCAGCATCCCGGCCACCAAGGTGGAGCTCACCGTCTCCTGCAGGTACGGGCAGCCCCGCCGCCGCGGGGATGGGCGCTGCCGCGGGCCCGGGGGCAGGGCGGGGGCCGGGAAAGTTTGTGCCTGCGTAGGGAGCTCGCCGCCGGGTGCCGCTGGGTTGGGGTGAGCAGGGGGAGCAAGGAGCCAGCCCCATAGGCGCTGGCACGAGGGGGCGGCCCGCTGCCGCCCCCCCCCCCCGGCGGGAAGTGGTTTTTCCATCCCAGCCAGGCTTTGCCGTTTGGGTCAATGGCTCTCTGCGCCCCCGCTATACACACTGGTCCAGCCCCGGGCGGGGGGTCCGAACCGCGGGGGGCTCCTGGCAGGCGCGGATCTGGCTGGTGGCAGGGCCAGCCGGGAGGGCTCCCAGGGCCATGCCCCACGCAGGGAGCCACTCTGGAGACAAAACTGCTCCCTGTGTGCGAGTGTGTATCTATGTCTCACTGCGTGTGAGTGTGTATCGCTGTTCATGTGTCTCTGGGTGTGTGAGTGTGACTCACTGGGGGTGCATCTCAGTGTGTGTTATTCCTTAGCAGTGCGTGGCTCTGGACTGCCTCCAGCACACGGGCAGTCCTGGGGTGGTTCCCCGAGATGCCCAGCCAACCCTGGCTGGGGGGACATGGTTGTTCTCAGAGTTGAAATCAGCAGCAGCCCCCATTGCTCTAGCACAGCTGCCCCTCCCCGAGCCTGTGCACTGTGCTTCCCCCCCCAGTCCCCCCAGTGTTTACTTCTCCAGGGCGCCTTGGCCAGCAAACCCAGCAGGCTGGCTGCAGAGGGGCCAGGCACTCCAGGACCTTCCGATTCGTGCCCTCCATGGCATGGGATCGGAGAAGAAGTTTCTTTGAGGGAGGAGCAGTCACCTGGATTGCAGCCCGGATCCCTGGCTGGCCTGGATCCAGTGGGAGTGGAAGGATCAGGGGTTGGGGTTTTAGTGCAGGCTCCATCCTGCAGTCCTTACTCGGTCAAACTGATTCCTCCCTGTGTGCCCCTGAGCTCTCTGTGCATAGGGCCCTGCACCCAGGGATGGGCTTAGCCCCCTAAAGGAGGGGTTGGGAGCCTGCAGAGGAGGGCAGGGGGTGCACTGCCCTGTTCTGGGGAGGAGAGAAGAGTTTTTAAGGGGATTTTGGCACCAAAGTCCCAGTGGCTCCCATCTGGCCCAAGGTCTCTTCCCACTGACTCTGCGGAGATCACCCAGCAAAGACAATGCAGCTTGGGAGTCCTGTCCTGGAAATCCTGCAGGTGTGGGGCTGCCAGCCCCCGGCTTATTCAGCCTGAAGGGGACATCAGAAGGTGTCTGTCTCCTCCTGGAGATTTCCACTCCAGCCCCTTCCTCCAGGGGCAAGTGAGTGGGGGGGCCCCAAATGATGATCTGGGCAAAGTGTGCCAGGCACCAGCGGGAGCTGTGTCCCTGTGAGGTGCAGGGTTTGGCTGACAGGTTGATGCATGGGCCAGATTCCAATCTCAGTCACATGCTGGTATAAATCCAGAGCGACAGAGTTACTTTGGATTTATGTCAGTGTATTCCAACCGTGATCTCAGTTATCCTGGTGTAAATCTGGAGTAACTCCATTGTAACTCCTGATTGACATTGGGGAAAATGAGAGAGTTGGGCCCAGTAATTCCGGATTTACACCAGTAACTCTCGGAGAGCAGTCTGGCCCCAGTGCGTCTATGCTCAGACTTAACATGCAGGGAGTAAGTGGGGAGTCTTAAACTGCTGTGGTCTGTTCTGAGCCTTGTTCTATGTGTGTCACGCTCAGTATTTTTGCGAATACATCCTAACACGGCTGCTACTCTGAAACGCTCAGTAAGCAGGTTCATCCTTAATGCTACTTAGAACAAGAGACAGACCTTTTCTTCCTTTGCTGTTGAGATTAAAGAAGGAAAAATGTCTGTAGAAGAGAAAGAGTGAGCCAGATCCTCCACTGGTGTAAACAGGAGCAGCTCCATTGGCTTTGGCTTAACCCAGCCAAGGATTGGGCCCGGAACCTGGGCCAGCCACCCCCGGCTCCCCTCATTCCACAGTGGCACGGGAAATTCTTTTCCTCACATGGCTATTTTAGCAAGTTCTGATATTTCTTTGCAAGAAATATCCTTTCTTTCCCCCTGGTTGTTTTTCTCCCTGCACCTAGAGCTGGAGCTTGCCTGGGTGTGTGTTTGCGTCAGGCATTGCCAGGCGGAGATAAGCCAGACTGCAGAAAGAGGGGCACCCTCTAACCTGGTGGGGATGGCTTTACTGCCAGCACCTGCCCTGAGCCAGCCCTTCTGAGCAGCGTCAGGACGTATTCAACTCCTGCAAGACAGAGCGTGGAACGAGGCTTGGGAGACCTATATCTGGAAGGGCACAGTATAGGTAGAAGGATGCTCTTGTGATCTATCTATCCCCACACACTGAATCTATCTATCTATCTATCTATCTATCTCAGAACTCCTGGATTCTGTTATCAGCTCTGACACGGATTTCTTGTGTAGCCTTGGACAAGTCCCAGACCTTCTCTGTGCCTCAGTTTCCCCACCCTCCCTGGGGGTTGGTATGGCTGAGTTCCTGCCTTGCATGGGTGCTGCAAGGATTAATTAGTCAATGTCCATAAAGTGCTTTGCAGATGAAAAGCCCTGTGGAGGTGCTAAGGATTATGCTCATTCTTTGCGTCCTGGCACTGATGTTTTGCTCTGTGCTGCAGCGGGGACTTTCTGGGAGCTCAGTTTACGTGGCCTAGCAATTGAGAGAGCTATGGAAGTTTCAACAAAACCCCAAAATTATTGGAGTGTGGGGGTGGGCAAAGGAAGTTTAAATTTTCAGTTGCCAAAAACAGAAAAAGAAATTAGTTTTCAATTTTTTGACAAAATACCTCACAAACATTCAAAGAAGAAATTTGGCAAAAATGAAAAAAACCTTTTCATCAAAACGGTTCACGGGCGAAAGAAACCTTTTCCTGACCAGCTTTCCCACTGTCTGCCTACTTTCCCACCAGTGGCATTCACTGGCCCTGGTGTCCACCACTCCTGCAATCTGCCCTCCAGGTGAGGCCTGGATCCAACTGCTGCCTTGGGTCCCGTCCGCACTAGCAAAATGACTCTATTCCCAAACTCAGTTGGCAGGTGGCTGGAACATGTCATGGTCCCATCTATACAAGCAAGGTTGAATGGTAATAGTTTACAGATGGGGAAACCGAGGCACTGGAAGACTTGCCAAAAGTCACCCAGCTGTGACTAGAACCAGGTTTCCTGAGTCTCAGCCCAGTGCTCTAGCCACTAGGTAACACTATCTCCCATGCGATAAGTGTGTCATAGCGCTGGGATGTTGTAACTGACCCTGGAGGTTTTGCTGCTTCTCATTACTGAGGTGATAGAACCCCGCAATGGAGGAGCTGGGTTTTGCAGCTAGGGGGGCGAAGGGTCATTGGTGGGGGGCTGGAGAGTGAGTGAGGTCTGTGCTCACTGGGCTGCGCTTGTTCCTGTCCCATGGGGCTGGACCCAGCTCCCCACGCTGGGTGTTGCGGCCTGGCACACAGGGTCGCCGTGTCGTTCAGGGTTGTCATGACACTCTTCAGCCCCAAGTGTGGGGGAGGGACAGTCACTCCCCACCCCATTCCCACCTCTGGAACCCAGGTTAGACACAAGCTGAGCGTGGACATGAGCCTGTGGGGAAAGAGCCACCCAGGCTGTCCTGGGTGTGCCAAGGCCCAGGGCTGGAAAAGCAGGGGAGTCGGAGACAGCCCTGAGGTGCGCTGGTGCAGCTTTCAGTGCTGGGAGTGTGCAGGAGGGTCCAGGACTGGTACCACAGGGGGCTGTGAGTCAGGAGGAAAGGCACTGAGAGAGTTATTGCTTTGGGGACAGAGGACTGGAAAAGCAAGAGGAGCTCTTGCTTTTGGTTGGGGGTTGGGCAGGATGGAGGGGCACGGGCAGAGCTGGTGGGGGGGAGCCCAGGGCTGGGGCAGCAGGGGGCTGTGGGTTGGGATGGAACTTGGAAGGGCACTGGCAGAGCTGGGCAGGGACCCAGGATGGGCAGTACACTGTTGTCATGGGGGTTGAGGAGCATTGGCAGAGGGTGTGGATTATCTGGCACAGGCTCTGTCAGCGCCATGGCTTGAGCTATCAGCTTCTCACTGTGCTGAGCTCCAAGGAAGCAGGAGACAGCGCCACTCAGTTCAGCAGCAGCCTGCTCCTCGCCATCCCCTCAAGCTGCTCTCCGTGAGTCACCCTTTCGAGCCCAGCTGTAACCAGAACCTTCACTAGACTGCATGAGGGCAACGTGCATTGCCGAGTGCACCACTCGGTGACATCCCAGCATGTGGCTGACAGTGTCACGGGGTCAGCGGACCAGGAAGTGATGTGGGGTCCAATCCAGGCCCCGCTGAGATTGGTGGCTTCCCATGATTGGAGGAGGGGAGGCAAGGTTTTAAAAAGATTATTTCAGTGCATTTCTGTGCTGAGTCCATCCTTGAGTCTGATCAGCGGGGCTGGTTGGAGCAGGATTCTGTGCTGACCTTCCATGGGGAGAAATAGTTTGTGCACCTTTATGATATTGTGCATCTTTATGACTGAACTTTTTAAAAGCTTTTTTCCCCTACTTGTTTTTACTATCAAGTTTTTCATGCTTTTTGCTGGAGGTCTTCTCTGGAGGACCAGAGTGTGACCTTTCTCTTTAATGGAAAGGGTGGAGTTGTTTGGCTCTTTAACATAGAGATCTTTCCTCCCAACTGTGTGCTAGGTCTTTGCGTTAAGAAGGTATGAATAAAAAACAAACCCAAAGGGTCTGAAATAGCCTAAGTTAAAAATCCCTTCCCCCTCTCAGTGCTCAGAGGTACCTGTGATGACTTAATCCTGCCAGTTCTCTGGTTGTCCATAGAGACATCCAGGAAAACCAGAGTAGACGAGACTTGAATTTCAAATGCGAAAAACAAGTAAGGGAAAGATCATTTTTTAAAAAAAGAACACAGAGATAGACAGACACCCCCACCTTGACACACAGACAGACAGAAAGATACAGACCTTTCAGGCTTCCTTTATCAGTGCTCAAGAAGTCCAGGAAGGCGCAGCCATCAATCCCTCCTCCCTCTGACATGTCAGTTGTCTCTCAGTTTTCAGTGTTGCTTTGCAGTTTGCCTATGACAGTGGCTCATTTGCTGCTGACCTTTCCATTTCTTAGCAACAATCAACAATAGACATTCTGTGCCAGATTCAAATAGCTTTAAAGAGGGATTAATTGGGGGCCTGAATACATTCAGAGGGACTCTTTCTTGCCCCACTCTTTGTCACAAATGATGGATTAGCTGTTCCTGGGCTGCTGGAGCTACCACGTGTTGACTTGCAGCAATCAGAGCGGCGTAAAGAACAGATATGTTGTCTGCCTTGCCCAGTCAGAGAGCAGCTCGCCCACATAACTAGTTTTTCTTTTAAAGCACATTGTGTCAGAAGCATGTTTCCCCTTTAAAGCCTAGCGCGTCGCCATGGGAAATCCTGGCTCCTCACTGAGGATGTGCTGCCTTCCAACTCAGATTACTGAATTCTGCTCAGCTGTTGCCTTTGCTTACATAACACCCGGGATGTAACAGCCTTCCCTGTTCACCTTTACTGGTGTGATAGGAATTCCTTCCACTCGTACAGCAACTTTCTCCCAGTGCTGTGATTGCAGGCTGGGATTGCTACCCCTACTGACAAATGGGGAAACGGAGGCACAGAGCGGGGAAATGACTCGTCTGAGGTCACATAGTGAGAGCCAGATCTTAACTGGTGTAAATGGTGTAACACCACTGACTTCAATTGACAGCAGTTGAGGGTCTGGTCCTTTCAGTGGCAGAAAGTCCAGGTGTGAATGCTAGTCCCTTGTGCTAACCATTCAGTGCGGCTACTGCACGACACCTAGTGATCTGCAGGCACAGGTGGTACCTGCATGGCTTCTCCCATTGCACCCTGAATTAGGGGAGGTGTTTCATTAGTGGGCGAGGTTACCAATGGCTGCCTTGGCACACACCCTTCCAGCTTTGGCATCTAAGTAGAACAAACTAGGACCAAGATTTCCAAGGGTGCGGGCCCAGCAGGGGCCAGGAAGGAATTTCCTCATCTGTCATTCTACCATTGCACATGACAGCTGCGTTTTGGGTGGACAGTGTCTGTTTGCCGTCCTCCAAGCACTGATCCTTTAGCAGGATGCAAGACGAGATGGCCTCACTGGGAGGTTGGACCAGAGAGCGCATTAGGGCTCCTGCTCTGTCGGAGGTGGGCTGTCAGATCACGTGGTCCAGTGCAGGGCCAGGAACTAGACAGAGCAACGACCTGAAAGCCTCTGGCAGGAGGCAGGAGCCCGTCAGTCCTGAGCCAGCCCATGTGGCCAAGTGTGGCTTTGTCTCCTGCTGGTGGCTGGAACATGTGGAATGGTTTGTGAGACTGTTGCCGCCCCTGTGCTCATAGGGCTGGTCTGTAACTCAGGCAGCAGGGCCCCACCCAGGTGCACTCAAGGGATGGGCCGTGTGTGTCACAGCGGGGAATATGGAAGACGTCAGGGAGGCAGGCAGTGACGGTGACTTTGGTGGGCAAACCAGCCTGAAGCCAGGAATGCAGCAGGAGCTGTGGAGAGATGAAAGGTCAGGATGGTGAGGAGGGGAAGGGGCTGTCTGGGGAATATTGGGGCAGGTGAGAGCAGCCAGGGCTGTTTGTCTTTGCTGCTCCAAGTTGCAGAGGTGGGTTTTTTTTCCCAAATGCCTTGACTCAGGAGCACGAGATCTGCTGACAGTCACTGGAACTCGTGCTCCTAGATTGCCGGAAGCCTCTGAGAGATCCTGCTTGTGGGGAGAAGGGAAAGGATATTTCACTGATGCAATTAAAAAGCAGGCTGCCAGAGCCCTGTGGTGAATATAAATTCCAATCCATAATGTACGATGCCCCAAGCTAATAGATTTTAATGACAAATCACAGCTGAGGAGCAACAAAAAGCAAACCGGCTGTTCTGGGAGCCACCTAGCTCCTGGACAGAGGGGAGCCAGCATCCCACCCAGAGAGAGGATTGTGACAGGTTGAGTCATTTAACCGGGGCAAGGCCTCAGGCAGCATAAATTGGTGTCGCTCCAGGGATTTACACCAGGTGAGGATCTGGCCTGATGTTTTCTGTGGGGCTGGATGGCTTGTGGGGACTGGGAGTGAGACCTGCCCCTAAGTTATAGGCTGCAATCCAGTGCGCGCTGATGTGGATGGAAGCTGATGCCATCCGGCGCCGATTGCAGATGTCAGTCCAGTCGCTAATGGACACACGTCTGTCTTACCACAGCCACCGGCATTGCTGGCGCTAATTGTCTCTGGGCAGGAGTCCCAGCAGAATGGCCATGGAGCCCGGACCCCCTCTCACACTTAGATGGGGGGCCACCGGTGAGGGCTAAGCACAGGGCAGGATAGCTAGCCCTGCTGTGCTGTACCTGTGCTGTAAACACAGAGGGCGTCAGTCCCGAGGGCTGCCAATCAGACCCTGCCATGACAGCCTGGGTAAAAGCAGCGGAGAAAGGGGCCTGTAGCCTCCCTTTCCAGGTGTAGCCTGGCAGGGGCCGGTGATGGTGAGATAGCAGGGGGTGTGGACAAAGCAGGTAGCAGCCCTGCCGAGGGGAGCAGCCAGGGTGACAATGTCTAGGGGCCTGATTCTCTTCTAACTTACACCGGTAGCTCCAGTGCTGTCAGTGGAATCACACGCATGTAGGACCAGGGTCAGTGAGAGAGGAATCAGGCTGCTCGAATCCAGCGAAGAGCGAGCTTCACAATGGGCCAGACCCACACAGCTGGTGTAAATCACTGCGGCTCCATTGACATCAATATCGCTACGCTGGTTTACACCAGCTGAGCATCTGGTCTGATGCCTGGAGCTTTGGGGAAGCCCCTACAAGACTGAACGCTCTCCGGGACCTTATCGCTCTGATTGGAGCTGCAGCCTGGCTGGGACTCAGGTGGGCTTCCGCCGATAAGTGCAGCCTGGGCCCAAGAGGTGCCGAGGTCTGGGAGGAATGAGGGCGGGCCCAAGCTGAGGATGTCCTACCCATGTTGGGTCCAGCCTGAGTGCTGAGGGAAGGTCCATCCCCAGCAGAACTACGAAGTTCCTCCTAACCCCACGCCCCTCGGCTCCCCCCTGCGCTCAGATAGCCATCTCCACTGAGGAGCAGAACGGGTGCAGTGTGGAGACTGGCAAAGCTGGGATCTGGCCTGGAACCATCCCAAAGTTCTGGAGGGTCGGGATCAGGTGTTTGGCCCTGCCTCAGCTTTAGAACATGTGTGTGAGAATTTCAGGCTAGTCTGGGAACAGCTGTGAAACCAGTCGGGGTGTCGGTTGGTCCGAGTCCCATTTCTACATCTCTCAGCAGCCTGGGCTAGCCTCACGCACGACCTCCAGCTCAGATTTCGATCCCTCAGCTGTAATATCGACTGGGAGCAAATGGAGACAGAGTTGGGGGATTTCTCCAGGGACACCGTTCGGGGGTCCTTGGTGTGGGGGAAGCTGCAGGGGAGGAGGCTGAGGTCTAGGCAGCTAAGGGACACCGTGTCTGCAGAGGGGCGAAGGCTGGGAGTAGCAACGCTGTCTACGGAGGCTGTAAATCAGACACGGGATGCCCATTGATTCTGTTCTACTTGTAAGTAAAAACTACAGGGGCACTGCCTAACCCTGGAGCTGGCAGTGCCCCAGAGCTGAGCAGCCCCACATGGGGCCTCTAGATAGGATTAGAGCCTTTCTCCGATGGCTAGCCTCAGCGCCCACAAACAGGTCCGTATCCTCTCGCCACGGCAGCAATGCAAACAGCACACACCCACTTTCGCAGTGCCTCTGGCCGCAGAACTCACCCAACCATTCATTTGTTTAGCAAGTCAGATAATTAGCTCCTTATATATAACCCATAGGGTACATTCCTCTTGTAACAGTGGCTGGGTAGGAAGCTTTTTGTTTGCGGTTTTTTTGCTCCAGGAAGGAGTAAAGATACAAAAACCAGATTACAATAAAATCTTTCCGGTCTGCAGAAGTTGGACTATTTTTCTAACCCTGCCTGTATTCATTGTGATTATATCACATTGGTGTAATTCACCTAGAGTTTGCTAGAGTTATTGGTGTAACTGGAGTGAGAGCAGAATCTGGCAGCCTGTGGCTACATTGATTTACACCAGCTGAGGATCTGGCCAATAATTTTTCCTCCTGTCTCTTGTGTGTGTCCGAGTTCCTCACATGGTGATTGATGTCTGCTTTGCCACTGTAACCAGCGAAGGAGTTAATTCTGAACCCCTCTCCTGTGGACATCGCTGGGTCAGAAAGAGAAGGGGCTTTGGCTGGAGCTGCACAGCTTGGCCTTGGTTTTCAAAAAAAAAAAAAAAAAAAACGGGTGGGGGAGCCAAGAAACTGATGTCAAGTGGGATTTGTCCAGTTTATTTGAGATTTGATTTGATTTTTTTCTGTTAAGGACCTGGATTGATGGATTCCCCCCCACTTTCCTCTGCATTTCCCCTCCTCAGCTGCTTGCACTACCCCTAATCAGCCTGACCCATAGGAGAAAAACAAAACATCAGCCCCCCTAACCAATCATAGGTGTGTTTATTTCCTTAAAATTCCACTTTGTCCAGACCCTTCCATGTGGGACTCAATAACAGAGCGCCCCCTGCTGGCAGAGGCTGGCCCTGGAGTAGCTGGGAACTTTCTGCACAGCCAGCGCTCCTGCACCTTTCCTTTCCTGCGCCCCCTCCTGGCAGAGGCTGGTATTTGAGTCCCTGGGAGTCCTTTACAGGCAATGTCCCTGGATTGTGCCCCGCAGCGCCCCCTGCTGGTGGATTTTGGGACTGAAGAGCACTGCTAAGAGCTCTCCATGGCGTGACTCCTAGAATCATAACTGAGACAGAAAAGACCTGCCAGGATTAGGTCCCATGTGGACCATCTCCCTGAGGGCTCCTGGGGTCTAGTTATACACTGTGGTTGGGCTGTCTCCCCCAGATCCTGTGCTCCCATAGCCACTGCATACTGTAGCAACTCCTTTTGGCTCAAGTTGGTCCTGGGGCGGGTGGATCTTCCTAGCGGAGGTTTCCCCCAGCCAGAGCTCGCTCACCATTCCCTGCAGCGAGGCTGGGACGGGAGTACTGAGAGTCCCCAGAACCAAAGCTCTCACACTGCTCTCCAGGGCAACGCAAGTGGACAGAGGTTGACCCATGCCAGAGCTCCGGGGTGGCGGAGAGCTCTTCCGGAGCTGACACTCCCGTGCTAGACCCTTCATTGTCTCCTGCCAGCTGATGCTGGGCTAGGCCAGAGCTTCTCCGTGGTCTCTGCTGCTGTGTTCTTCTCTTCATCCCTTCTGGCTGACAGGCCTGCTCCTGGAGCAGCTCAGGATTCCTCCATGGGGCCCTGCGGGGTCCTGCTGAGCATGGGTCCCTGTTGGAGTGCGTCGGCGAACATGCCGAGGTACATACACGTCATCTCTGTGTTTTCTTTCTTCCGATTGCCCTCTAGGTGGCTGGAATGCCATCAGCTGTGAGCAGCCAGCCGAGCTGGCTAGTAGCACATGGTTCCTAAAGGATAAATTCCTACATGCATTAAGGACATGGTCCTGCTGGGAGCTGATGTGGATGTGCTCAGCACCTCTCTGGATTGGGCCCCTAAGAAGTGCCTGAGGAAGTGGCCAGTGAGTTATTGACATAGAGCAGCGTGGCACTAAGAGGGATGGGGGGAATAGGGGCTTATCTTTGCTCGGCTGCCTTTGCAGAATGACTGGAGCTGGGCACAGCATCTCTGGCTGCCACTTTGCCCTTGGTAGAGGCATCTGGGCGCTAGGAGTATTTTTGGAGAGCCCCGGAGATAAGGGGAGGCCACGCTGAGGAATCTCGTCATCCTGTCTCTGCCCAGGGCTGATCAGCCAGTTGCTTAAGGAGACGGCGGCCCGGCTTCCAAAGATTCTTCCCCATTTGGCCACAGGATATTGGCTCAGTAGGTCGAGGGATTTGGCTTTGGTTGAGCTGGGTGCCCGGAAGGTCCTGGAGACCGGTGTCCCCTGCTCGGCTACGGGGCAGGATGGCGGAGGTGCAGGCATGCTCAGCTGACACGACTGTCATTCTATAGATGTGCCTGGCAGGTGCCTGGCGCTCTGTGTGCTCAGCAGTGTGAGGGCAGGAAACGGACCCGACATTTCCAGGTCAAGCGGAGCACTGGGCTTGTGGCTGAGGCGGAGCACAGGGCCTCGGGCACTGGGGGCTCAATTCCTGGCTCTGTCCAGGAGTCGCTGGCTGACCTCGGGTGCTTGCGTGCTGCCCCCGGCCCCCAGCTCCCTTGTGCTGAGCTTGTCTATTTCCACTGTCAGCTCCCCGAGGCAGGGGCTCTTCCATACGCTGGGATGTGCAGCACCGAGCTCAGTGGCTGTAATGGTACAAATAGAGACAAAGCTCCCCCAGCTCCCTGGGCCTTTCCCAGCTGCGTCCTGGGGAGGGCTCTGGGGAAGAAGGAGCAGCAGTTCTGGGACAGTTTGTGCACAGCCCAGTTAGGGGATCTCTGCAGCATCTACTCTGGAGCTCAGCAGGCAGCTGTGACATGGGACTTTGGGGCCCTTCAGCTGCACCTGCTGGTGAGCTTAGGAGCAGCTAAGGAAGGCGAGAGTCATGGGAGCACTCTGCCTGCAACTGAGCTGCCCTGGCTACGAAGAGCCTGGCGCTCGTCCCAGGGCACCTCTCCTGCGCAGGAGGCTGTGGTGTCTGATCAGCCCGGTGACCTATGCTGAGGTGGGCACTCCCGTTAGATCAGGCCTCCCAAGGGGAAGCAGGGGAGATGCAGCCAACCCGCCCCTCCTGCCATCACCGGCCGAGCTCCGGGCTCTGGCTCCCTAGCCTGCCCACGTGTGATTAATGGGCCAATCTGTCTCTGGTAACAAATCAGCTGATGGCCATTAGAGGTCTGGGGGCTGCTTGCCAAGTCCTGGGACGTGCTCCGATGGGCTGATCTAATGCACCACACGGAGTGGGGGAGGAGGGGCAGGACTGAGCCATCAGCAAACAGCTCCTCCCGGCTGGGGATCCCTGGATGAGCTTCCCCAGGAACCAGAGCCCTCTTGGTGCTTTGCCCCTGCTGCAGTCCCGTGTCCCCTGCTCTCCCCACTTGCCCTGGGTGGAACCACCCGTCTGCTCACAGGGGCCCCGAGTCTCCCTGAGCCCCCTCCAGGCTCTCTGATGTGGGCATAGCTGCCTTCTGGCGTGTCCACCCCAAATCATAGAATCATAGAATATCAGTCTCCCAGGGCCTTCATGGTCCCCATCTACCTCCAGGATCTCCTGTCCTCCAACCACCCCTCACTGCCACCTCTCAGCTGCCTGCTTCCCCCACTCTCTCTCAAGGTCTGCACTGTTGCTGCTGCCCCAGGTCTCTGGAAGGGTTTCCCTGTCCCTCCCCCCATGCTCTCCCCAAACAGTTCCAAACCCACCCCATCCACATTGCCTACAATCAGCCTTCCAGCCTCCTCTAGCCCAGTGTCCATGCTCTGTTTCCCTGCTGCCCCCTCACCCAGCTCTTGCTGCTGTGGGCTGGGAGGCAGCTGTGTGGCTCCATGTTACTGGGTCATATCACATTGCTTGGGTTTAGACCCCCATTGTCACTGCAGCTCTGAGCACCCCTCCGAGCCAGGGGCTTAGCTACATTGCAGCCCCTTGGAGTTGCACCCTCCTTCCTTACACAGTGCCTGGGGTGTCCCCACTCAACAGATGCTGGGCTGGCAGGCTAGTTCTGAACTGCATTGCAAGAACTATAGGTAACAGCACTCCTGGACGGGCCATCTGCAGGGATTGCACCTGGGATCTGTGAATCTAAGAGTATCAAATGCTACTGCTGGAATCAAAGGGCTGGAAGACACTAGCAGACTCATGAACCGCTTGCTGGAAGACTCCTCGTCCCCTTTTTTCTCCCTATGAATGATTTCAGTTTCCACTGACCCTCATGAAATGCAGCCACCTCTAGAGTGGAGCACAGCAGTTGTTGAACAGCTGACAGTAACAACAGCCCAAGCAGGAAGTGAATGAAACTGCTGCTTACCTGTACAAGAGATATCACGGGGAGGAGAGCAATCCTCTGAGTAGGAGGCTGGCCAGGGTTTTGTGGTTAACATCCTTTCTCAGGGAATCGAACTGGGAGCCCTGGTGCCTACTGCCCTGCTCTAGCAACTAGACAGCGTTTCCAGGTGTGTGGATCACGGTGAAAACCACAAAACATATAATCAAAATCCCCACCCCGGGCGTTCCGGCTCAGCTGATTTTAGCTGGAGGCCTTTGCAATTCTCCAGGGGCAGAAAGAAAACTCCTAGGGCTACCGGAGTGCAGCTGGCTGTGAATCGATGCTCCGAGCTGGAATGGCTCCCAGTCCTGGTCGATGGGAGGATCAGATGCTGACAGAATGACCTCTCGCTCTACTGAGAGAACCTCCGGAAACCTGTCTGGGCTAATTCAGAGACATGGTGGGAAACTCCAGCCAGGGAAGCCAGAGCAAAGAACCTCTCAGCATCTCTCTAGCTAGGCCTGAGGACCTGACAGTGCTGAGCCGGCACAAGGTCCGGAGGGAGAGACGGCTCCCGGAAGAGGGACATCTCCTGCCCTGGGACGACCCGAAGAATTTTTAAGGACGACCTTAAAAATAGCCAGAAACCAACAACTGCAGGTGCCACCTGGGAGCAGGGCCTAGCAGCCAGGACTCCTTGGTCTCAGTCCTGGCTCTGAGGCGGAGTGTGCGTGGGGGTCAGGGCAGGGCGGGGGGATTGTGACTCCTGGTGACTCTTGTTAGTTCTGCCACCAACTCATTTTGTGACCCTGGACTTGCCCCCTGTAAGTCAGTTTCACTGGCTGTAAAAGCAGATGATTGATACCTGCCTGCCCATGGGAGGTGCTCCGCAATCCCTGGGAGAAAGGTGCTACATGAGTCCAGCACTACAGCCATCCCATTCCGGGTCCAGCACCCTGAATCTTCCCAGCCAAAGCCAACAGCAGCCTCAAGATCATTTCCCTTTCCCTGCGCTAGGTGCCTGGGCAGCCGACAACTCTGCATCCTGGGCTCACGCCTGGGGGGGTCACAGGCGGGTTATCCAGGAGGCCAGACTAGATTATCGCAACGGTCTCTGCTGGCCTTGGGTCTGACCAATATGGCAGACAAATGTCTGGGAGGCTGGGCTGTGCTGTCCCCCTTTCACAGATAGGGAAATTAAGGCACCGAGAAGTGAAATGAGTTGCCCAAGAACACACAGCAAGTCAGTGGCAGAGCAGAGCTAGGAACAGAACCCAGGAGTCCTGGCTCCCTTCCCCTCTGCTCTAACCCACTAGACCCCACTCGCTTCCCAGAGCTAAAAATAGAACCCAGGAGTCCTGGCTCCAGCCCCTTCCCACCTTCATGGCTTCAGGCTTTGCCCTGATAATAAATAATCTGCAAATGAATATATATGTGGTATAAGAACGGCCACACTGGGTCAAACCAAAGGTCCATCTAGCCCAATATCCGGTCTTCTGACAGTGGCCAATGCCAGGTGCCCCAGAGGGAATGAACAGAACAAGGAATCCTCAGATGATCCACCCTGTCACCCATTCCCAGTTTCTGGCAGACAGAGGTTAGGGACACCATCCCTGCCATCCTGGCTAATAGCCATTGACAGACCAATCCTCCATGAACTTATGTAGTTCTTTTTTGAACCTTATTATAGTCTGGGCCTTCACAACATCCTCTGACAAGGAGTTCCATGGGCTGACTGTGCATTATGTGAAAAGACCAGATCCTCTGCTAGCATTAATTGCCATGGCTGGTAAATCGATGGGGCTGTACCAGTGTAGCCTGGCTGGGCATCCAGCTCTCTGTCTAACAAACATAGCACAGTGTGCTCTGAGCAGGCCCCCAATCCACCCCCATGAGACCTGCTAAGCCAAGAAGAGCCATGCCCCTGATCTTCCCCCTACACTGAAGTCTCTTCCTATTTGTGCCATGGGGGGCTAGGGGGAAGCCAGGCCTGTGCTCAGGGACTGCAGTTGGGGGCCATAAGGTGAGGTCTTACCTACACACCTGGGGTGGGGGCGGGGGGCAGTACGGTAACCGGTACAGTCTTTCCCTCGGCCTCCTTAATGAATCTGCAATGTGCCTCAGGTGGGATGTGACCAGGATTCATCACTGAATTTGGTCCACAGGTTGGATCATTAGCTTCCCCGGGCTGGCTACGGACAGGGAGGGTGATGTGAATGCTGATCCATGCCCCCGTCCCTTGTTAACTTGCCCAAAGTCTCCTTCATCTGCAGTGGGAACTAGAACACAGGAGTCTCCCGTGCCCCCACCGTCTTTAACCATCAGATGCATCTTTCTGTTGGGTGGGTGAAGGAGTGAAAGGGGGAAGAGGGCGTTTGATGGAGGGCGAGGGGTTCCACAGCCCAGGTGGGAGGCACCCGAGACCCGCAATCTGGGGCAGGCCCTTTCCTCACACCAGTTATCCCTGCCCTTAATTTGGGTCTCCTGCAGGGACCTGCCTATTCCCTGTAGGTTCCCACCATACAGGCCACTTGCCTGGGGTCAGACCTGGCCCCAGCACCTCTCACAGGAGCCAACTTGCTTCCTGTAGCTCTCCACCTGGACCTGGGCCTTCCTGGACGCTCTCTTCCTAGCTGAGCCGTGCTGGCTTCGATAATCACCGGCTCCCTAGTGGATCCATCTCAGCTGGCAGGTAGCAGATTTGTCATGGGTGTGGCTGCACCCAGCTCCCCTTAAAGGGCCAGCCACCCCATGACTCAGCCTCTCAGGTTAGCTCAGAGAGCCCTGCAGCACCCGCCTGGGGAGTGCACAGAGCGTGGCCTATATTTCCTGAGTCCCGAGCCATTCAGCAGAGGCAGGTACAGGGGGGCTGGTTTCTCCTTCTCAAACCCAGCAGCCTGGTTTGGCGAGGGGGGAATACCTCACCTCAAGGGGAGGGATAGCTCAGTGGTTTGAGCATTGGCTTGCTAAACCCAGGGTTGTGAGTTCAATCCTTGAGGGGGCCATTTAGGGATTTGGGGCAAAAATTGGGGATTGGTCCTGCTTTGAGCAGGGGGTTGGACTAGATGATCTCCTGAGGTCCCTTCCAACCCTGATATTCTATGATTCTATGAAACCACCAGCCCCCGGGTCCTGCTGCTGAGCCCCAGCCTGGAGGAATTATGGGGTCTGCAGAGCGATGCTGGCTTTGGACTGCAGCCTATCGCCAGGCATGTTTGCTGGTGTCCTGCATGTGATAAGCTGCTGGGATGAGCATTCGCGGGCTGGGAATGTCATTAACCCGCCTCTAAAACCTGCTTGCTCCGCTGTCTGCTGCAGGGAAAGGCTCCCACTGACTGCAGGGAGCTTTGGGTCAGGCCCCAAGTCTCAGCCTACTGCCTTCAGCGCAGTGAAGGCTGGACAGCTGTCATGGGACAGGTGGTCAGGGTTGGGCATGACGATGGGAGGGGAGAGCAGAATGGAGCAGGACTCCTGGCTCTGCCCCCACCAGCACCTCTCTCGGCAGCACTAATGAGAATGGACTTAAGTCGAAAACTCCAGGGGTCAAAGTCTGTTGTGAATTAATCCTGCAGAGCTTCCCCGATGGCAATGGGATTGCACAGCAATGGCAATGGGACCAGGCTTTGGGTCGGAACAACAATCCCATTAATAATGCTAAGCACACGGTGCTCCAGTAGCTCGAAGCAGTGGCAGCAGCAGGTCCTGAGCCCAGTGCACTGGATTGGCGATCAGGAGCTCTAGGTTACTCCTAGCTGTGAGCTAATGGGTGACCTTGGGCCAGTCACTTCCTCAGTGTCTCCACCTGTAAAATAGGGATAATGAAACTGACCTTCTGGGTCATAGATTTTAAGGCCAGAGGGACGACTGGCAAAGGTGTGACTGGGGAGAGACTTTTCAAGCCCCTCTCCTGTTTGTGGCTACAGCCTCATTGTTTTGCTGTCTCACAGTGGAGCTGTCTCCTGCAGCACCACCATGGCTGCTAACCCAGCACGGGGTAATTGGTTCTGCCCTGACTCAGTGAGAAGAGAGACTCGTCAACATCACACAGTGCAGCATCTCTTGAAGATGTGCTGCCCACTCCTCACTTGCTACCCCAGAGGAGGGAGACGCAAACCCACCACGGAAGGTGGTGCTGTCATACATTCCCACATCTGGGTGCAATGTGGTTGGCTTGTCACTTCGTGGCATCAAAACCGTGCTACTTTCCTGCACCCAAACAGCTGGCACAATGGCCCAGCTGCCATGCAAGAGCTGCACATTCTGGTTCACTGAGTTTCCTTCTTGCCCTCTCAGGGACCAGAGGATGCTTTTGCAGTTCAGAAACAAATGCTGCAGTGCTGCGTGCTATTTTACACAGGTGCACCCACAAAGACACAGCCTTGGAGATGCAAAACACACACATAAGAACTGCCAGACTGGTTCTGACCAATGTCTATCTAGCTCAGTCTCCTGTCTTCCCACAGTGGCCAGTGCCAGGTGTTTCAGAGGGAATGAACAGAACAGGTAATCATTAAGTGATCCATCCCCTGTCGCCCATCCCTGCTTCTGGCAAACAGAGGCTGGGACACCATCCCTGCCCATCCTGGCTAGTAGCCATTCATGGACCTATTCTCCATGAACTTATCTAGTTCTTTTTTGAACCCGTTATAGTGTTGGCCTTCACCACATCCTCTGGCAGGGAGTTCCACAGGTTGACTGTGCGTTGTGTTAAAAAATACTTTTTTTGTTTTAAACACTTCCTTATGTACTTTCTCCACATCAGTCATGATTTTATAGCCCTCAATCATATCCCCCCTTAGTCGTCTCTTTTCCAAGTTGAAAAGTCTCACCCTTATTCATCTCTCCTCATACGGAAGCTGTTCCATGCCCCTCATCATTTTTGTTGCCCTTTTCTGAATTTTTTCCAATCCCAATATATCTTTTTTGAGATGGGTTGACCAGATCTGCCTACAGTATTCAAGATGTGGTGTATCATGGATTTATATAGAGGCAATATGATATTTTCTGTCTTATTATCTATCCCTTTCCTAATGATTCCCAAAATTCTATTAGCTTTTTTGACTGCCACTGCATATTGAGGGGATGTTTGCAGAGAACTATCCACAATGACTCCAAGATCTCTCTCTCGAGTGGTAACAGCTAATTTAGACCCCATAATTTTATATGTATAGCTGGGATTATGTTTTCCAATGTGCATTATTTTACATTTATCAACATTGAATTTCATTTGCCATTTAGTTGCCCAGTCACCCAGTTTTGAGGGATCCTTTTGTAGCTCTTCGCAGTCTGCCTGGGACTTCACTATCTTAAGTAGTTTTGTATCCTCTGCAAATTTTGCCACCTCCCTGTTTACCCCTTTTTCCAGATCATTTGTGAGTAAGTTAAATAGGACTGGGCCCAGTACAGACCCCTGGGGGACACCACTATTTATCTCTCCATATTTACCTCTGAGAACTACCCTTTGTTTCCTATCTTTTAACCAGCTACCCATCCATTGAGAGGACCTTCCCTCTCATTCCATGACAGCTTACTTTGCTTAAGAGCCTTTGGTGAGGGACCTTGTCAAAGGCTTTCTGAAAATCTAAATACAGTAACTCCTTGCTTAACGTTGTAGTTATGTTCCTGAAAAATGTGACTTTAAGTGAAACGAAGTTAAGCGAATCCAATTTCCCCATAAGAATTAATGTAAATGGCGGGGAGCGGGTTAGGTTCCAGGGAAATTTTTTTCACCAGACAAAAAACTATATATATATATATATATACACAGTATAAGTTTTAAACAAACAATTTAATACTGTACACAGCAATGTGATTGTAAAGCTTGGTTGAGGTGGTGGAGTCAGAGGGTGGAAGTGGGTGGGATATTTCCCAGGGAAGGCCTTGCTGCTAAATGATGAACTAGCACTCAGCTGAGCCCTCAAGGGTTAACACGTTGTTAATGTAACCTCACACTCTACAAGGCAGCACAAATGGAGGGAGAGGAGACAGCATGGCAAACAGAGATACACACTCTGTGTGTGGGAGAGAGAAAGAGATGCGCATTGCCCCTTTAGGTACGTGACCCCACTATAAGTACATTGCCTTTTTAAGTATATCAGCAAGTTGAGACAGCAGCTGCAACCAGCAAGCTCCCTCGGTCCTGAGCCCTGTCGTGTCCCCACCCTGCTCTATATGGAGAAGGGGTAAGCAGGGTACAGGAGTAGGGGGAGGGGGACAACCTGACATTAGCCCCCCTTCTTCTCCCCCGCCCCAGCACAGCAAGCAGGAGGCTCCAGGGAGCAGCTCCAAGGCAGAGGGCAGGAGCAGCACAGGGCGGTGGGGGGAGGGACAGCTGAACTGCCCAGCAGTTGATAGCCTGCTGGGGGGCTGCTGCACAGGGAACTTAGGGGAGCTGATGGGTGGGGCTGCCGGCCCACCCTGTTTCCAAGTCCCCACCAGCTAGCTCCAACGGGCTGCTCTTCCTGCAAGCAGTGGACAAAGCAGGTGGCTGCCAAACGATGTTATAAGGGAGGATTGTGCAACTTTAAACGAGCATGTTCCCTAATTGATCAGCAACGAATCAACGTTAACTGGGACGACATTAAGTGAGGAGTTACTGTACACTATATCCACTGGATCCCCCTTGTCCACATGCTTATTTACCCCCTCAAAGAATTCTAGTAGATTGGTGAGGCATGATTTCCCTTTACAAAAAACATGTTGACTCTTCCCCAACAAATCATGTACATCTATGTGTCTGACAATTTTGTTCTGTACTATAGTTTCAACCAGTTTGCCCAGTACTGATGTCAGGCCTGTAATTGCCAGGATCACCTCTGGAGCCCTTTTAAAAAATTGTTATCACTCTAGCTATCCTCCAGTCATCTGGTACATAAGCTGATTTAAATGATAGGTTACAAACCACAGTTAGTAGTTCTGCAATTTCACATTTCAGTTCCTTTAGAACTCTTGGGTGAATACCATCTGGTCCTGGTGACTTATTACTGTTTACAGAGTAGCAGCCGTGTTAGTCTGTATTCGCAAAAAGGAAAGGAGTACTTGTGGCACCTTAGAGACTAACAAATTTATTTGAGCATGAGCTTTCGTGAGCTACAGCTCACTACATCGGATGCATTGAGCTGTAGCTCACGAAAGCTTATGCTCAAATAAATTTGTTAGTCTCTAAGGTGCCACAAGTCCTCCTTTTCTTATTACTGTTTAGTTTATCAATTTGTTCCAAAACCTCCTACATTGACATCTCAATTTGGGACAGATTTTTCACCTAAAAAAAATGGCTTAGGTTTGGGAATCTCCCTCACATCCTCAACTGTGAAGACCAATGCAAAGAATTCATTTAGTTTCTCCTCAATGGCCCTATTGTCTTTGAGTGCTCCTTTAGCATCTCGATCGTCCAGTGGCCCCACTAGTTGTTTAGAAGGCTCCCTGCTTCTGATGTACTTAAAATTTTTTTTGCTATTGCTTTTTGAGTCTTTGGCTAACTGTTCTTCAAATTCTTTTTTGGCCTTCCTAATTGTATTTTTACACTTCATTTGCCAGAGTTTATGCTCCTTTCTATTTTTCTCACTAGGATTTAACTTCCCCTTTTTAAAGGATGCCTTTTTGCCTCTCACTGCTTCTTTTACTTTGTAGTTTAGCTACTAAACTTTGTAGTTTAGTTTTGGTTCTCTTACCATGTTTTTTAATTTGGGGTGTACATTTAAGTTGAGCCTCTATTATGATGTCTTTAAAAAGTTTCCATGCAGTTTGCAGGGATTTCACTTTTGGCTGCTGTCCCACCAGCACGACCGGTTCTGTCCTTCTGAGAAATTTTGTACCCTGGTATTACTGTGTCCCACTGAAAGCGGCAAAGAGTCCTGTGGCACCTATAGACTAACGGACGTATTGGAGCATAAGCTTTTGTGGGTGAAACCTTCACTTCATCGGATGCGTCCCATTGATTAGCCTCATTCCACCAAGTTTCTGTGATGCCTATTATATCAATATCCTCATTTAATACGAGGCACTCTAGTTCACCCATCTTATTATTTAGACGTCTAGCATTTGTATATAAGCACTTTAAAAACTTGTCACTTTTCAGCTGTCTGCCATTACATGATGTAATTGAATGGGACTCTTTTTCATTTGACTTTTTCTCATCAGATCCTACCTGTATTTTATTGTCTTCCATCCTCTCCTCCTTACTAGGACATAGAAAATCTCCATTAATAGATCCTCCCCTAAGGGATGTCTCTGTCCGAACCATGTGCTCCTCTGCACTTGTCGGCTTCCCCCAGCCCTTAGTTTAAAAACTGCTCTAAGACCTTTTCAATGTTAAGCGCCAGCAATCTGGTTCCAGTTTGGTTTAGGTGGAATCCATCCTTCCTATACAGGCTCTCCCTTTCCCAAAAGGTGCCTCAGTTCCTAATAAATCTAAACCCCGCCTCCCTACACCATCGTCTCACCCACGCATTGAGACCCTGCAGTTCTGCCCGTCTCCCTGGCCCTGTGTGTGGAACTGGGAGCATCTCAGACAATGCTGGACCTCAATCTTTACCAGCAGCCTAAATTTGGCCTCCAGGACCTCCCTCCTACCCTTCCCTATGTCATTGGTACATAAGCGCTGACTTACCGAGTTGCTGGGGGGGGTGTGCTCGACCCACACTCTGCCCAGGGCCCACCCCCACTCCACCCCTTCCTCCAAGCCCCAGCCCCTGCCCATCTCCCCCCACCCCCTCCAGCCGGCCCTTACTGCTAACTGGGCACCTGAAGACAAAGCTGCCCAGGGTGCACAGGCTGTGGAGCACACTCATGGGGCAGAGGGAGGCCCCACCGGGGCTTGAGCTCTGCTCATCCCTCAGATCCCGGCTTGGTGTCCCGCTGCGTCCCTCTCCTGCTGGCCCCATACGCTGCTGCCCTGGTCTCCGGCCCCAGCTCTAGTTCTGCCCAGGCCTGCCCCCACAAGGCACATGCCAGGCATGGGGCTGGAGATCGGGGCAGCAGAGAGCAATGCAGGCAGGCAGATAGACATACAGCCAGGGTTGGGAGTCCCAGCCTGCAGATTCGGGGGGCTCCGGTCCTGAATTGGGTGGGCCTGGTTGGATCCTAAATGGGTGGCCTGGGGCCCACCCAGGCCCACCAGTGGCTATGCCTCCCCGTGCCCCCGCCTCCTCTTTCCGTCCCATCCTCCTCACTTCTGGTTCTCCCCTACCAGCGTTGTGGAACAGCTGATCACTGGCGGGCGGAAGGTGCTGGGGGGAGCAGGAGGCGCTGATCAGCAGGGCTGCTGGTGGGTGGGGAGGCACTAGGGGGAGTGGGAGGCACTGACCTGTGGGGCTGCCAGTCTGTGCTGAGCACCCACTGTTTTTTTTCCATGGGTGCTGCAGCCCTGGAGCACCCACAGAGTCAGCGCCTATGCATTGGTACTGTGACAGGGTTGGGCCAGATGGCTATAGGAGAGTAATAGAAGGCAGATATATTAGCCCCAGGCTAAGTAGGTCCCTTTTCCCTGTAGGTAACAGGGAAGGTTCCAGAACAACAAGGAACCTTCTGGAGACAATTAAGACGGGCTGATTAGAACCCCTGCAGCCAATCAAGAAGCTGCTAGAATCAATTAAGGCAGGCTAATCAGGGCACCTGGGTTTTATAAAGGAGCAATCTGGAGCTGGATGTGTGTGAGGAGCTGGGAGCAAGAGGCGCTAGGAGCTGAGAGTGAGAACGTGGACTGTTGGAGGACTGAGGGGTACAAGCATTATCAGACAGCAGGAGGAAGGTCCTATGGTGAGGATAAAGAAGGTGTTGGGAGGAGGCCATGGGGGAGTAGCCCAGGGAGTTGTAGCTGTCGCACAGCTGTTCCAGGAGGCTCTCTAGACAGCTGCATTCCACAGGGCCCTGGGCTGGAACCCGGAGCAGAGGGCGGGCCTGGATTCCCCCCAAATCCTCCCAACTCCTGATCAGACACAGGAGTCGTTGACCTGGTCTGTGGGTTCAGAAAAACGGCCAAGCTGAGGGCTGCCGTGAAGCTCCAAGGCGAGTGAATCCGCCAATAAGCGCAAGACCCACCAAGGTAGAGCAGGAACTTTGTCACAGTACCTACATGTACCACGACCACCGGCTCCTCCTCAGCACTGCACATAAGTCTATCTAGATGCCTCGAGAGATCCGCAACTTTCGCACCAGGCAGGCAAGTCACCATAGGGTTCTTCCGGTCATCACAAACTTAGCTCTCTATGTTTCTAATGATCGAATCGCCCATTACTAACACCTGCCTTTTCCTAATGACTGGAGTTCCCTCCCCTGGAGAGGTATCCTCAGTGCGAGAGGATACCCCAACATCATCTGGAAGGAGGGATCATTTCCCTCTGCTCCAGTTGGATGTTCTCCTTCCCTGAGACTTTCATTCTCCTCAACAGCACAGAGGCTGTCAGACCAGGGGTGGGACCATTCTACAGTGTCCTGGAAAGTCTCATCTATGTACCTTTCTGTCTCCCTTAGCTCCTCCAGCTCAGCCACTCTGGTCTCCAAAGCCCGTACACGGTCTCTGAGGGCCAGGAGCTCCTCGCACCAAATGCACACATACGCCACCCGCCCACAGGGCAGGGAATCCTACATGCTGTATTGGGTGCAATAAACTGGGTAGCCCCCACTCTGCTGCTGGGCTTCCGCCTGCATTCTCTTTTTACTCCTGCAGCTCATTACTTTGTTGATGTTTTGTTTTTATTAGGGGGTGTATTTGGCTTTACGTTTAAAGAATGTTGAGTGTATCTAGCCCCCTCCTCACACTCCCCCTCTAAACTCCCTCACAAAATTCCCTTGTTAGTCGCTCCTGTCTGCTATCCATCAGTTACTTGTCTAGGGCCACGTCTACACTACACGCCGGATCGGTGGGTGGTGATCGATCTACCGGGGATCGTTTTATCATGTCTAGTGTAGACGCGATAAATTGATCCCTGACTGCTCTGCCATCGACTGGAACTCCACCAGGGCAAGAGGCGGAAGTGGAGTCGACAGGGGAGTGGCGGCCGTCGATCCCGTGCTGCGAGGACATGAAGTTAGTGATTCTAAGTTGATCTAAGATGCGTCGACTTCAGCTACGCTGTTCTCATAGGCCTAGTTCTTTTTTTGAGCCCTGTTAGAGTTTTGTCCTTCACAACATCCCCTGGCAAGGAGTTCCACATGTTGACTGTGTGTTGAGGGAAGAAATACTTCCTTTTGTTTGTTTTAAACCTGCTGCCTATTAATATCATCAGGTGACCCCTAGTTCTTGTGTTATGTGCAGGGGTAAATAACACTTCCCTATTCACTTTCTCCACACCACTCATGATTTATAGACCTCTATCATATCCCCATTTAGTCATCTCTGTTTCAAGTAGAATAATCCCAGTCTGTTTAATCTCTCCTCATATAGAAACTGTTCCATCCCCCTTATCATTTTTATTGCTCTTTTCTCTACCTTTTCCAGTTCTAATATATCTTTTCTGAGACCGAGCAACCAGATCTGCATGCACTATTCACAGTGTGGGCGTACCATGGATTTATATAGTGGCATTATATTTACTGTTTTATTATCTTTCCCTCTCCTAATGATTCCTAATGCTTCTGTTTGCTTTTTTGCCTGCCGCTGCACATTGAGTGGATGTTTTCAGAGAACTATCCACGATGACACCAAGATCTCTTTCTTGAGTGGTAACAAATCATATAGACCCCATCATTTTATATGTATAGTTGGGATTATTTTTTCCAAAGTGCATTACTTTATGCTTATCAGTGTGAATTTCATTTGCCATTTTGTTGCCCAGTTTTGTGAGATCCCTTTGCAATTTCTTCACATTCAACTTGGGACTTTTGTATCATCTGCAAATTTTGCTACCTCTCTGTTCACCCCCCTTTCTAGATCATTTATGAATATGTCAAACAGCACTGGTCCCAGTACAGATCTCTGGGGGATCCCGCCATTTACCCATCTCCATTCTGAAAACTGACCATTTATTCCAACCGTTGTTTCCTGTCTTTTAACCAGCTACTGGTCCAGGAGAGGATCTTACCTCTTATCCCATGACTGTTTAGTGTGCTTAAGAGCCTTTGGTGAGGGACCTGTCAAAGACTTTCTGAAAGTCCGGGTACACTATATCCATTGGATCATCATTTTCAACATTTGTTGACCCTCTCTCACAGAATTCTAGTAGATTGAGGCATGATTTCCCTTTACAAAAGCCATGCTGACTCTTTCCCAACAAATTGTGTTCATCTATTTGTCTGATAATTCTATTCTTTACTGTTGTTTCAACCAATTTGCCTGCTCTTTCTCTGTGTGGGGAAGCTACAGGTGATCTCCACACTGCCCCACAAGCATGGGGTGCCCTGAGTCAGTGCTCCACTCCTGATCACCATGCTGAAGGGGCGGTGCAGCTCGTGGGCAGATCTCCCAGCTGGGCAATGGCAGAGCTGATCCACCAGCCTGGTGCCAGTGACTCTCCCATCAGCCGGGGGGGTGGAGGGAGCGGGCTAGCACATTGCACTGTGAGGAGCGGAACGCTCTGCTACTGGAAGGGGAGGGGTGCAGTCCTTTCTTTAACCCCAGCCATGCCAGAGAGCTTTGCTAGAGTTGCCCCGCTGAGCCTTCACCATGGCATGTGGCACATCCCTTGCCATTGCCTCCCCATCCTGGCTGTTCCTGTGCTGGCACTTGCTCTTGGGTCAGTTTCCAGCAGTCCCCGGGAGCGCTGGGCAGCCGGGCAATGGAGACGGAGACTGAGCGTCCCCTGTGCCAAGTGTCCGAGGTCTGGTATCGCCCATCAGGCCATGTGGGGTGCTGCAGAGTGCGCGGTGTTGTGAAGGGGCTGCATCCTCTGGGAGGGAGCATGAGCACTGGCTGAGAACAGGGCCTGGGTTCTCTCCCTTACCCCAGTGTCCCTTCACTGACTTCAGTGAAGTCACTCCTGATTTACACCAGGGGAATGAAAGGAGAACGGTGCCCAGTGGAGTCACTCCTGATTTATACTGGTGAGACAATAAAACTGTCAAAGTGGTGTGAATCCAGAGTAAGTCCATTGAAATCTCTCTAGTGGGTTCACTCCTGATTTACAGTGGTGTAACTGAGTGCGACATCTGGACCAGAGAGCTGGACCTGCAGACACCCACTGAGGGTCTGGACCACTGTTTTGATTGACAGTCTCCCTGCAGTCGAAGGGAAATGCACATCTTATCAATGGAGGAATCAATAATCTGTATGCTGTAATGGCGATCGTCACTGGGGATCTCAAAGCACTAAACAGCAGCCTCAGACCAGACACTGAGGTAGCACCAGAGCAGGGACTAGAACCCAGGACTCCTGTCCTCAGCCTTCTCTGTGGCACCACACGCCCCCTTTGGTAGAGCTCTGTTGGCTCCAAATGCCCCAGGAGATCCTAGGGGATGAGGCTCTGGGAAGGCCCTGGGCTACTTCGCTTTTTGTGCATTAGCAAAGCGCACTTGGGATATTCCCTCTGCTTGCTGGCAACAATTCAATCTTGTATCCTAGCCATGGCCCAGCCAATCCTGCTCCTTGTACCACGTGCGGCACTCGGTGGAGCTCAGCTCCCCACACTGTGTGGAAAAGGGGCTGGACGCAGATTCACCAGTTCTGAGGGGCTGCCGTGCAAAGCGCATCGTCTTCTCTCTGCTACGCCAGTGGCTGGATCCCCCTCCCCGGTGTCTGAGCCCACTGCAGATGCCTGGTGAGCAGGGGAAGCCCTTCCCCAGAGCGGGAGGGCTGGTAAATCCCAAGTATCAGGAGACAGTAATGAGAAGCACACGTGATATTCTGATAACTTGCCTGCTCTGGGGCTAGGGACGGGGAGAGGGGACGGAGACAGAGAGAAAATACTGACGTAGGCTGGGGCTGCCTTTCCTTGCTTTTAGAAGCAGCAGTTGCTAAAAACCATGAGCCGACGCGCAGCTGGTGCCAATCAGCTGCTCTGACTTGTAGGGCTGGGTGCTGGTTTACCCCAGCTGGGGTCTGGCACAGCTCCTGAGTGCTGGTCTATTTCCTTTGAGGTCCAGGGCACACTGGCGGAAGGTGCCAGGTGGCTCCAGCAAACAGGCAGCTATGTAGATTGTACGCTCACCAGAGCAGGGCCTGGCTTCTCATTATATGTGTGTGGCACCTGGTGTGATGGGCTCTGACCCTCACTGGCACACCTAGGCTCCATCCCAGCATCAGTAATCACATTGCCCATCACAGCCCGGGAGAGGCAGGCTTCCTACCACTGACCCCTGCCACGGCATCTCAGCTGTGCACTGATGGACTGGTTTGTCCTCCAGTCTCCACAGCCCACTCACCCCTGGGCTCTCTGCTGAGGCTCCAAACGAGGAAGCCAGTTGTCGTGTCGGTTTTCTGTCAACGCTTGTGTGTTTGAAAGGAGGCTGAGACCCACTGAATTCATGGCACACAGGCCACGACTGGGGGATGACAGCGGTTGCTGAGCAGGGATGCCTGGTGCCATCGATCAATGGCCATGCTGCCGTTACCGTCGGTACGGCTGTGAGGTGTTTGGTCAGGCTGAGCCCTGCAGTTCGCTGGTAGAGAGACAGGGCCACACATGTTGGGTTTGGCATAGTTGTGGTAGCAGCAGCTTTTCCTGGACTCTCTTGGCATTTGTGGAAGTAGAGAGAAGCCCTGTCTTAGTCAGAAGGGCCGAGGTGCATTGGCACAGCCGTAGTGGGGAGCCCAGATCTGGGGTCAGAACTGAGGGGCACTGGCAGAGCTGGGTGGGAGAAAGCCCAGGACTGGAATAGCAGAGGGACAGTGGGTGAGGAGTGAAATACATCAGCTAAGCAGTGCGCGGGGGGAGCCAGGGCTGGGATTGAGGGGCTCAGGCCAGGGAGTGCTGCAAAGTGAACTGAGCTGCGTTGATAGCCGAGGAAGAGCAGCAGTTTGAGCAGGAGGCCGGGGTTGAAGGGCCAGGAGCTTAGAGGAGGCTGGCAGCAGGAGGGAGCTATGACCCAGATGTGGATCATGCCCACTTCAGGCTGGGGCTTGGCAGGGCCGTGAAATGCCTCTGCCCAGAGACAGTCTATGGGGACCCCTTTGGCTAGGGAGCAGCCAGAGCCTCACCATTACTTGTTCTCTTCTGCTTCCTTCCAGGCACCTCTTGGACAAGGACACCTTCTCCAAGTCTGACCCAAGTAAGTACCAAGGGGGGTTGTGCTGGCCAGGGCCTGGAGTGCTTTAGAGCTTGTAGGATCCAATCTGCCACCTGGGGTCAGACGAGGAGCTGGCCTCAGCCAGAGGCCCCAGTCCCAGGACCTGATTGGCAGAACGCTGGGGCCCGGGGCACAGGGCACAGCAAGTCGTCCATAGGACAGACCCACCTGGCAGTGGTCGGAGAGCTTCCTGCTGCCCTGGCCCAACGCTGGTTATCGATCTGTGGTTCTGCTCTAAGTTTGTCTCCCATGCGTGATCTCACTCGACTCTCGGTTTTGCCCTCTGGCCTGTCTGGGACTCTGCCCCGGCTCCTGCTCTGACCGCTAGGTCTCACTGCTCACGTCCTGGTGGTGACGTGCTAAGGGAGCCCAGGGCAGCTGGGGGTCTCCTGTACAACTGCTGTTGACCCTGGTGGGCGGCTTCTCCAACCCCCCTCCGCTTCTGGGGGCTGCAGACTTTGGCCTTAGGGGGGTGGGCTCTCAGGGAAGGGTCTTGGTCCCTTCTGCTCCCTACTGGTCAGGGACCCCAGGTAGAGCTGGGGTGGGGTATGTCAGCACAGGAGCAGCCCAGCCCAGTGGCCAGAGGCCTGCGCACATCAGTCTGTGAGCCCCTGCACTGCAATGGGGCCAGGGCAAGCTGGGATCAGTCAGCCCTAGGGTGACCAGATGTCCCTATTTTATAGGGACAGTCCTGATATTTGGAGATTTTTCTTATATAGGTGCCAATTACCTCTCACCCCGTCCCGATTTTTCACGCTTGCTTTTTGGTCATCCTAGTTGGCCTGGGGCTGGGAGGAAACCCCCCAGGAAAGGGAGGTGCAGCTTCCTAGGAACGTCCACTCCAGCCGAGCCCCAGAGAACCCCTTGCAGGGGACTCTGAGTGTGGAACTTCAGGGGCAGCAGGTCTCAGCGCTGGGGATTGGGGCACTCCTAGTCTGAAGCAGGGTCCAGCAGGCTAGTACTGAGTGCAGAGTGTGACCAGCTGGACCTGGAGCTGATCTCTGACATGCCACTAGGATATTCACATTCCTGGGATGAACTATGCCAAGCCCAGCCGAATGCCCTCTGGCAGCCCCATGTGCAAATTGCCTTGCAAACAGCTGCTCCATTCAGTAAAAAGCATTAGAATCGAGCCCACGGCTCCTTGACTTGTCTCCAGCTGACAATTTGCTGAGATACCCCCAGCCCAGTGTGAAATGAGCCAGAAATCCCCTCAGGTTAGCTTTTAATTCGTTGGTGCAGCATGAGCCTGGCCCAGCCTGCAGGGAGCAGAGACCTGGGGGAAGGATGCTTTGGGGTAGCATGTCATCCAGCACATGGCACTGCAGGGACAGTAACGCTAGACACATGGGAGTGCACATGAGGCTGCACTGGAGCAGTTATGGGGCGGAGGGAGGGGGCATTGGATGGCTCCAGAGATGGGGGTTGGGGCCGTAGAGCCTCCGTCACTGATTCAAGTCCCATCCAGGCCAGAGGTGACTGTTTGGTGGTCCCTGTGTGAGATGAGTTTGCAGGGTCTCAGTCTGGTTCCTAGTGACTGAATCCACCAGTACAGCTGCCTGCAGTGAGTGAGAGCTTGCGTACCAACCTCAGGTCAGACTGGGAGGGAGCAGGGCCCACACCCCACCTTGGCCGAGTTGTGTCCTTAGATTTCCAGCAGCCCAGTATCAAGTGTGAACGTCTTTGGCAGTGCAACATCTGGACATGCAGTGGCAGACAGTCCCCTTGGGTACACCGATTTGTCTCGCCACCCATCCACATTTGTGGTAGCTAGTTCCTTCACCACAGATCACAGTGAGGTTCAGGTCACTTCCATTCCCAAAGGACCAGTCACTTACCCCAGGTCAGCTGCACCTCAGATCTCACCCCAAAGACCAGGCTTGCAGCCAGTCCTCTAACAAACAAACTATAGATGTATTAAGTAGTGTGATGGGGCAAGACCAGATGGCTATGGAAGAGTAGTCTTATTGGGATCCGGGAAGTGGGCGGGCAAAGCCCGTCCACCGCTAAAGGATCCCCCCCAGCCTAAAAGGGGGATCCACAGGACCTAGATACCCAAAAAATTCCAGGGGACAACTAATAAAATAACAGGGACAGGTGTGCGGTCAAAGGGTCAAACGAAGGGAACCGGACGGGGACACCGAGCAGAGAACCCCGGACAGCGCCCACTGCTCCTCAAAGGCGTCAAGGGAGTCAGAGGACGCCGCCCAGAGGAACTCTGCCCGGATACGTGAACGGACCGAGGATCGGAAATAGGCCCCACAGTCACAGGAGACTCCATCGGCCAACCTCCTGACTCTGGTTTTGTAGATGGCCATTTTAGCTAGGGCCAGGAGGAGGTTGACCAGGAGATCCCGTGACTTTGTGGGGCCACGGATAGGGAGTGCATAAATGAGAAGGTGAGGGGAGAAGTGCAACCAAAAACGTAATAAAATATTGGTGAGTAGCCGAAATAGGGGCTGCAGCCTGGCACACTCCAAGTATACATGTGCCAGGGTATCCCTCACGCCGCAAAAGGGGCAGGTGTCTGGGATTGAAGTGAACCGCGCCAAGTACACGTCCGTGCTCACGGCTCCGTGAAGGAGCCGCCAACTGACATCCCCGGCGGGCCTTGGGACTAAGGTGGAATATAGGCTGGCCCACCGGGGCTCCTCAACCTCCAAAGGTGGCAGGAGGTCCCGCCATTTTGTATCGGGCTGGGACACGAGGGTGCGGGCGTGAAGGGTGTGGAGCACGAGCGTGTAGAGATGTTTTCTTGGCGCGGTTTGAAAGCAGACCGGCTGCATCTTGTGCAGCCGGCTTCCAGTGAAGGGGTGAAGGGGTCGGTTGGGTCCACGGAGCAGGGGTCCAATTAAAAGGTCCGGCGGGCCTGGGGTAATGGGTGTGCGGGGCGTGCTCTCGTGCAGGACCCGGTCGAGATGAACCCGAGCAGCGGGCGGCAAAGCGGCCTTCACCTCCTGAAGTATGCGCCGGGGAGTACAAGGTCTGGAAAGTCCCATGCGCTGAGCGAACGTCAGGGGATCCAGCCAGTCTCCCCGGTCATAGTCCAGGAGGTCTCCGATTCTTGTGACCTCTGCCAGGACCAAACTCTGGCGCACCGAGTGGGACTCTGCCAACTGCACACGGAGCTGGGGGTTGTGTGGCAGGGGCTCCGCGAGGAGATCTGCCCCCTCGGTGGCCGCCACGGACCTGGTCGTTGAAAAGAGTTTCCAGGTCCGGAGGAGGTCCTGGTAGAAGACCGGCAGCCCGGAGAGGTCTCGCGGAAGACCTCTCGGATGGAGATAAAGGAGCTGCTGGTCGTACCAGAGCTCTCGGAAGCAGCGCAGGAAGGCGTGCGCCAGTATGCTCCACGCCGGACTACCTGCACAATAAAGGAGCCTCTGCAGGGTCTGGAGGCTGAAGACATGGACCTGAGTAAGCAGACATTTTAGGCCCTGCCCTCCCTCCTCCAGAGGTAGATGGAGAACCCCTGCAGGGACCCAGTGCAGTCCTGACCAAAAGAACTCCAGAATCGATGTCCGGAGGTTGGCCAGGAAACCCGGGGCCGGGACCAGGGTGTTGAGCCGGTACCAGAGCATGGACAGGACTAGTTGATTAAGCACCAGCGCTCTCCCTCGAAGGGAGAGGCACCGGAGTAGTCCTGTCCATTTCCGGAGCCGCTCTATCACCCCGCCCTCTAAATTCTGCCAGTTCTCCGGCAGAGAGGGATGCGTGGCAGAAAGGTAAACGCCCAGATAGAGCAGCGGACCCGTGCTCCACAGGATGGCCTGAAGCACGGGTGGGAGGGAGCTCGCCTGCCGCCAGTCCCCTACAACCAAGCCAGAGCTCTTGACCAAGTTGACCCGCGCGAAGGAGGCTGCCGAATAGATGGCCTGGCAAGCCTCCACCTGCACCAAGTCGCCCGGGTCCTGGACCACGAGGAGCACGTCATCAGCGTACGCCGACAGGATCAGCCGCAGCTCCGGCTCCCGCAGCACCAACCCTGTCAACCTCCTTTGGAGGAGACAGAGGAAGGGCTCGATCGCCAGAGCGTACAGCTGGCCTGAGAGGGGGCACCCCTGCCGTACTCCTCGCCCGAAGCTGACCGGTTCGGTCAGGGTCCAGTTGAGCCTGACCAGACACTCTGCGGAAGCGTACAGCCCCCTGAGAAAATTCACAAACCTGGGTCCGAAGCTAAACGCTTGCAGAGTGCTCAGGAGATACCCGTGATCCACCCTGTCGAATGCCTTCTCCTGATCTAAGGACAGGAGGGCGAACGACAGACCATCCCTACACCCAAGTTCCAATAGGTCCCGGACCAGATATAGGTTGTCGAAGATGCTGCGGCCCGGGATGGTGTAGGTCTGGTCTGGGTGGACCACGTCCGCCAGCACGGACCCTAGCCGCAGCGAGATGGCTTTTGCCACGACTTTGTAGTCCGTGCTGAGGAGCGAGACGGGACGCCAATTTCGTAAATCGCGGAGGTCCCCCTTCTTCGGCAATAAGGCGAGCATGGCTCGCCTGCACGAAAGAGGGAGGACCCCGCTCTGCAAAGACTCGGCCCAGACAGTGACTAGGTCTGGACCCAGGACGTCCCAGAACACGCGGTAGAACTTGTGTCGTCAGCCCGTCTATGCCCGGAGATTTATTGGTGGGCATGCGACGGAGGGCTTCCGAGAACTCGGCCAGAGTGAGAGGCAGCTCTAGCCGATCTCGGTTGCCCACGCTGACCGTCGGGAGCTCTTCCCAGAGCTCTCTGCAAGCGTTAGGATCGGTTTGATCCGGGGAGAAAAGGCTTGAGTAGAAGGCTCTCGCCCTCCCGCACATCTCCACTGGACCCGTGAGGGGGGTGCCATCTTCTGCCAATAGGCAGATGACATGTTTTTTAGCCCCCCTCTTTTTCTCCAGGGCGTAGAAGAAGCGGGAGCCGCGATCCATCTCCCGAAGGAGACGGATGCGGGATCGAACAAAGGCAGCCAGGGCCCGATGGTCCTCCAGGGTCCAGAGCTCCTCTCACTTCTCCCAGCACGCTCTGCAGAGGGGTGGATCCTCGGGGCTGGCGGCCAGATGCCTCTCCAGCTCTAAGACCTCCCGTTCCAACTGCTCTATCGCTGCATCCCTCCGTCGGCTGGCGCCCCGGGTGTAGTCACGGCAGAAGAGCCGGGCGTGCACCTTCCCTAGGTCCCATCACCGTCGCGCCGAGGGAAAGGCACGCCGCTGCCCTCGCCAGGCCAGCCAGAACTCCCGGAAGGACGCCACGAAGCCCGCATCCTCCAGCAAGCTGTTGTTAAAATGCCAATAGGCCGGCCCCGGACTCTCCGTGCAGAGGGAGGCTGTCACGGTGGCTATATGATGGTCAGAAAATGGGGCCGGCCGAATGCTGGAGGAGTGGGCTCGTGAAAGATGAAAACGTGATAAATAAATGCGGTCCAATCGGGAGTGGCTTGACTGATGGGCCTCCACCCGGACAAAGGTGAACGTGGAAGTGTCATCTGGGTGGTGGTCGCGCCAGACGTCCACTAGGGAGTGGTGTTCGACTATCTCCTGGAGGACGGCGACGGCGGCCGGGCTCTGCTCGGTCCCCGAGCGGTCCCGCTCCTCAAGGGTGATGTTAAAGTCCCCTGCCAGGACCAGGCACTCCTGAGGATCCAAGGTGCCGAGGAAGGCGGACGTCTGCTGATAGAATTGCAGCCGCTCCGGGCTCGCTGCTGGGGCATAGATGTTGACGAGGTTGACTACCAGCACCTCCATGCGGACCCGGAGGTGCAGCAGGCGACCCGGCACAGCCTCGGGGACCCCCAGCACCTCGGGCCGTAGGTCTGGGGAGAACAGGGTCGCCACTCCAGCCATACGAACTGTGAAGTGGCTAAAGTAGACCCTGTCCCGCCAATCCAGCCATCAGCTGTCTTCGGCGGTCGGATCCGTATGGGTCTCCTGCAGGAAAACCACAGAGTACCTCCCCTCTCGAAGGAAGGAGAGCACCTGGGACTTGCGGAGACCCATTCTACAGCCACGGGTGTTCAATGTTGCGATGGTAAAGAGTGTCATGAGGAGGGCTGGGGGGCATCCTTGCCAGTAAGGATGCTCGTGGCTCCCGGTGGGCCGCGCAGCAGTCTGTGATCCACCCCGTAGGTGAGTAAGGAATCACGGAAGAGGTGGACCCGCTGGTAGGCCGCGGCGCCCTGCCTCCCGGTCCTTTTCCCCTCCCCCATCAGGGCCCTTGCGGCCCGGAGGATTTGATTAAAGTCCCCCCATCCCTGGAGGGCAAGCTGGACTTTGTTGCGGGAGCCACGGACGTCTTCTAGAAACTCCCGCAACTCGTCTCGCAGTGCATGGGGGGCTGGGGTTATGGTCTGGTTACTCCCCGACGGGGCCCTTGGTACAGCCCCGTGGCCCAGCGAGATGGGCAGACAGGGTGCGGACCCCCGACGGGGCTCCTGATGGGTTCACCTGAATGCTGGGGCGATAGGGGGCGGCGGAGGGAGGATACAGCCCCTGGTGGGTCGGGATGGGTAAACACAAAGGCCGCTGCCTGGGGGTCATCTTTTGGCAAGGGGAAGGAGACAGCCCCAGGGGCAGCAATAACATCTCGGGATGTGGATGGGATAGGGACGGGGCAGGGGCAAGGTTAGAGGTGAGATTTTGGGTGGGGAAAGGGCTCTCAGTGATGCCGGGTGCAGGCTCTATGGTGGATTTGGCAGCCACGGCATCAGGGGGTGGACTCTCTCTTGTAGGGCCCTCTCCTGGGAAGGAGGTCGAATGCTCCTCACCAACTACGGGTGCCCCTGGTGGCTCAGGTCCTGGCCGCGTGGCACTGGCCGCCGCCTCAGCAGGTTCGGCGGCCCTCAGTGGGGTACCATCTACAGCCGGGTGGATGGAGGAGTCCAGGGGCCCCTCGGAGGTGGGAGCGGAAGCAACGGTTAGGGGGAGGGAGTATGGGGAAAGGGAGGCTGGAGTGAAGTCGCCTAGATCGAGGCCCGCTGGCATAGGATCGTCCTCCCCCTGGGTGACCGGGGCCAGACCCAGGGCCTCGATCTCCTCGTATATTGATGGGAGATCAGTTTCCGCCACCCCGGGATTCTCCCCGCTGCCACCTGACGCGACTGTTGCCTCGGGGCACACTGGGGTTTCAGATGGAGCCTCGGGGACCTTGGAGGGGAGGGACTCCCGTGGAGGGGAGATACCGCCTTCCAGTGCTGCCACGTCTTCCCCAGCCGGCTCTGGTGGGTGGAACACACCCGTGGGTAGAGCGGAAGGCTCGGCATCGGTGCCCCCCTTCCTGGTCTTCCGGGGGGCCTCCGCGTCAGACGGGAGGAGCAGAGCTCGAGCCTTCCGCTTGCCCTGCTTCCCCTGGACTAGGGCCCAGCCCTCCATGGCATCATCCGGGGGCTGGCTAGCAGGGGTTGTGTCAGGGGGCAGAGGCGATGGCTCAGGGACTCGAGGGGGTAATGGTGGTGCAGCACAAGGGAGGGAAGATTCCCCTTGGGGTGGGCCCTCTCCCATGCTTGGCGGTGTCCCTGCCGCACCCTCCTCCACAGGCCCCGCCAGATTGCAAACAGCGGGGGAGGGGTTCTCCCGCTCATTTGGGCATAGTGGGGGAGGTACCCCTTGGGCCCGAGCGGGAGCAATGGTGGACTGGGAAGGAGGAGGGGCGGTTTCGGGCGCCGGGCAGCCAGGGGCGTCGGCGATGACGGGGCCGGTGCCCTGCCGGGGCTCGGGTGTCCTGGATGCCCCTCCTTCCCGGGCCAGGGGGCAGTCCCTCCGGACGTGCCCCATCGCCCGGCAGAGGTAGCACCGGGCCTCCCCGGTGGAATAATGCACCCTGTAACGGGCCCCCTGGTAGGGGACTAGGAAGGACCCCTCGAGTGCCTCTCCGTCGCGCGCCGCCGGCGGCAGTTGAAGCTGCACTTGCCGGCGGAAGGAGAGGACGTGACGGAGGGTGGGGTCTTTGCAGCCCAATGGGAGAGGGCTGATGACAGAGATGGGCTTTCCCAAGGTAGAAAGGGCGGGTAACAGGGCGGCATTGGGGAGAAAGGGAGGGACGGAGGTCAGGACCAGAATCATAGAATCATAGAATCATAGAATATCAGGGTTGGAAGGGACCCCAGAAGGTCATCTAGTCCAACCCCCTGCTCAAAGCAGGACCAAGTCCCAGTTAAATCATCCCAGCCAGGGCTTTGTCAAGCCTAACCTTAAAAACCTCTAAGGAAGGAGATTCTACCACCTCCCTAGGTAACGCATTCCAGTGTTTCACCACCCTCTTAGTGAAAAAGTTTTTCCTAATATCCAATCTAAACCTCCCCCATTGCAACTTGAGACCATTACTCCTCGTTCTGTCATCTGCTACCATTGAGAACAGTCTAGAGCCATCCTCTTTGAAACCCCCTTTCAGGTAGTTGAAAGCAGCTATCAAATCCCCCCTCATTCTTCTCTTCTGCAGACTAAACAATCCCAGCTCCCTCAGCCTCTCCTCATAAGTCATGTGCTCTAGACCCCTAATCATTTTCGTTGCCCTTCGTTGTACTCTTTCCAATTTATCCACATCCTTCCTGTAGTGTGGGGCCCAAAACTGGACACAGTACTCCAGATGAGGCCTCACCAGTGTCGAATAGAGGGGAACGATCACGTCCCTCGATCTGCTCGCTATGCCCCTACTTATACATCCCAAAATGCCATTGGCCTTCTTGGCAACAAGGGCACACTGCTGACTCATATCCAGCTTCTCGTCCACTGTCACCCCTAGGTCCTTTTCCGCAGAACTGCTGCCGAGCCATTCGGTCCCTAGTCTGTAGCGGTGCATTGGATTCTTCCATCCTAAGTGCAGGACCCTGCACTTATCCTTATTGAACCTCATTAGATTTCTTTTGGCCCAATCCTCCAATTTGTCTAGGTCCTTCTGTATCCTATCCCTCCCCTCCAGCGTATCTACCACTCCTCCCAGTTTAGTATCATCCGCAAATTTGCTGAGAGTGCAATCCACACCATCCTCCAGATCATTTATGAAGATATTGAACAAAACGGGCCCCAGGACCGACCCCTGGGGCACTCCACTTGACACCGGCTGCCAACTAGACATGGAGCCATTGATCACTACCCGTTGAGCCCGACAATCTAGCCAGCTTTCTACCCACCTTATAGTGCATTCATCCAGCCCATACTTCCTTAACTTGCTGACAAGAATGCTGTGGGAGACCGTGTCAAAAGCTTTGCTAAAGTCAAGAAACAATACATCCACTGCTTTCCCTTCATCCACAGAACCAGTAATCTCATCATAAAAGGCGATTAGATTAGTCAGGCATGACCTTCCCTTGGTGAATCCATGCTGACTGTTCCTGATCACTTTCCTCTCCTCTAAGTGCTTCAGGATTGATTCTTTGAGGACCTGCTCCATTATTTTTCCAGGGACTGAGGTGAGGCTGACCGGCCTGTAGTTCCCAGGATCCTCCTTCTTCCCTTTTTTAAAGATGGGCACTACATTAGCCTTTTTCCAGTCATCCGGGACTTCCCCCGTTCGCCACGAGTTTTCAAAGATAATGGCCAAGGGCTCTGCAATCACAGCCGCCAATTCCCTCAGCACTCTCGGATGCAATTCGTCCGGCCCCATGGACTTGTGCACGTCCAGCTTTTCTAAATAGTCCCTAACCACCTCTATCTCTACAGAGGGCTGGCCATCTCTTCCCCATTTTGTGATGCCCAGCACAGCAGTCTGGGAGCTGACCTTGTTAGTGAAAACAGAGGCAAAAAAAGCATTGAGTACATTAGCTTTTTCCACATCCTCTGTCACTAGCTTGCCTCCCTCATTCAGTAAGGGGCCCACACTTTCCTTGGCTTTCTTCTTGTTGCCAACATACCTGAAGAAACCCTTCTTGTTACTCTTGACATCTCTTGCTAGCTGCAGCTCCAGGTGCGATTTGGCCCTCCTGATATCTTTCCTACATGCCCGAGCAATATTTTTATACTCTTCCCTGGTCATATGTCCAACCTTCCACTTCTTGTAAGCTTCTTTTTTATGTTTAAGATCCGCTAGGATTTCACCATTAAGCCAAGCTGGTCGCCTGCCATATTTACTATTCTTTCGACCAGGCGGACGCCCAGGTCCTCTCGCGGCTCTAAGGGGACGAACACGCCCCCCACCGCCAGGCCCTTCTCCACCGCTTCCTGGGCGGCGGCCTCCGATGCTAGGAAGAAGACGACCTTGCCATACATTTTGGAGGCCGCCACAATGGCCGTGGGCCCCACCACCCTCGCCAACGCCCACACATAGGTCTCCACGTGGGGTGAGGCGGGCACCAGGAGGCAACGGACGCCGTGCTTCCTAGTCATGGTGGGAAAGGGGCCCCGGCCGCTATAGATGGTAGCGGAGGCGGTGGGCTGGAGAAATGACGTAGCGGCAGGCGGGGGGGCTGCCGCCACCTGGGCGTATGCTCTGGGGGCCTGGGGAGGGACACCTGCAGAGCTGGTGGAGGGAACAGCGGGGAGGGGCGCCCCAGCTGGAGATGGGGTCGGGGCATCGGGGGCAGCCCCTGCCATGGAGGGCCTGGTCTTTTTAGCGGGGCCCTTCCCCTTCTTCTTCCCCTGCCCCTTCCCGCCGGCTGGGGGGACTCCCCCCAAATCTGAGGGGGTGAGAGACATGGCAGCAGTGGAGGTCACCCCGGTGCCCGTCGCTGCTGGTGCCCCAGCGGGGGCGATGGCAGATGGTTTGGCAGCGGAGGTAGAAGCTTGGGGGGGTGACAGAGGGGCAGGCGGGGGAGGGAGAGCTCGGGCTACTGGAGAGGTCTCACCCGTCTCATCCTCCGCCATCATGAGCAAGGAGGAAAGGGGGATACCAAAAGGAGGAGGGGAGAGGGGAAACAGGTCGACCACTCCTCCCCGCTAGGCTGCAGGCAGGGGAGGAGGGCGCCAAAAGGGGTGGGCTGGACGGGGGGCAATCAGGGGTTAGGGGTCAGTCACCGACACAAGGTGGAATTCCGGCTCCTCTTGGTGCACTATGGGGGGGGATTCAACAACATTGAAGGTGCAGTGAAGAGGGTTGCAACTGAAATGGGGAGTTGCACAAGCGCATGGGAGGGGCATGGGCACACGGAGCGAGGGGCTAAGCGGTCTGGGGGTAGAACAGGGAAACCAAGGGGCTAGCTTCAGAGGCTGGGGCGGGGCAAACAAACAAAGGCTGCAGAAGGAAATGGGCGGGGCAGGCAAACAAACTGAAGCTAGTAAGGGGGGCTGGAGCAAAAGAGGAGGCAAAGTAAGTGGCAAATGGGGCAGGTAGTAAAGGGCAAAGCTGGGGGGTAGGCAGGCCGGGGGGGGGGAACATGTGCCCATGTGCACTTGCACAAATCTTTTTTAGCTGGCTGCTGCTTCTGGCCCAAAGGGTGGAAATAGGGCGTGGCAAGCCAAGCAAGCAGCTGAGTCCAGAGGCAGGAGCTGAGGCAGATGGTATACAGCCAGTGGGGGTGGTGGAGGGGGCAGCGGTGGTAGTAATAGTGGTGGGGGTTGAGGGGGACACACAGATGGATCAGGGGGCAGCTCCACGCCACACCCCCGTGTCCCTACAAACACAGTCAAAACCCCCACCACAAGAGCACAGTTTGAAAATTACTCAGTCTTAGGGCCCCCTCCACAGTGGTCTGCAAAGTCTCTAGGTGCTGCCCCACTGGCAGATGATCCTCTTCTTCTCCTCCTCGGGCTTCAGCAGCTCCAGGCAGTGGCCTCTGCAGCAGCAGCAGCAGCAGTAGCTCCAGGAACTCCAGGTGGTCGTCCAGGCAGGCAGAAAGGACCTTCTCAGGTGGTGGTGATGGTGGTGATGTCCACAACAGCAGTGGCTGGGGTTCCCACTCTTCCTCTCTGGGCAGTGGGCTAGCAGCCCCCCCCCTGGGGTTGCAGTTGGAGCAATAGCAGCACCCGAGAGTAGGGGGTCCAGCAACCAGGTAGCAGAGAATGGGGGGTTTCGGCCCAGCCAGGGGAGCAGCTGGAACAGCAGGGAGAGCTTAGGTCCTAGCAGCAGCAGGAGTAGCAGCTTCCCACCTCCCTCCAAGCAAGAAGGCTATGGAAGAGTCGTGGGGGAGAGAGAGAGAGAGATTCGCTCCAGGCTAAACAAATCCCTGGTGCCAGGATAAGTGAAATGGCAGCTGCTCCAGGTCAATTAAGTCACCTGGGGCCAATTAAGAACTTTCCAGAAGGCAGGGAGAAGGCTAGGTTGATTGGGACACTGAAGCCAATCAGGGACTGGCTGAAACTAGTTAAAAGTCTCCCAGTTGGTCAGGTGCGTATGGTTGTCAGGTGCTGTGAGAGGAAGTTGGGCTGTTGGAGAGACTGAGTAATACACGCCATATCAGGCACAAGGAAGGAGGTCCTGAGGTAAGGGTGAAGTGGAGCTTGAGGAAGTGAGGGCTGCTATGGGGGAAGTAGCCCAAGGAATTGTACATGTCATGTTTCTAAAAAGTCAGCTACCATAGCTGATACTATTAGGGTCCCTGGGCTGGAACCTTGAGTAGAGAGAGGGCCTGGGCTCCCCACTTTTCCCCCCTCCCGATTAATCACTGAGACTGGAGACAACAGAGACTGTGCAAGGGAGGATAACTTCTCCTCACCTCCCTCGCTGGCTTATGATGAAAATGGCTCAGTAGACCGTGACCCTTGTCTTTAGAGAGAGAAGGGTTTCATAGAGGGTCGCAGTGAGCCTCTGAGGCTAGCGAAATCTGCCAGGAAACGCGGGACCCACAGAGACAAGGACAGAGCTTTGTCACAGTAGCCAAAGGACACAAGAATTATTGACAGGGTTAAAGCAGGTGAACAGAGAGACATTTTGAAACTTAAAATTGTAACTTATTTGTATAATACAGCAGAACCTCAAAGATAATGTAAGGGGACTGTTGCCACCTTACTAACGTTCAGTGGGGGTGTTTTAGTTGCTAGCTCCCAGTACTCAAAGGGGAAGGGTTGATGCGGAATCAGGACCCTGAGACTGACAGTCCCCAGGAACAATGGGGAGAGGCCAATGCTCCAGGTCAGCCTGAATGACAGCTTGGGCAGGCTAATCAGGGAGTCAGGAGGCTGGAGGGTCCTGTACTCCATGTGAGCTGGATTTGCCTGGGTCAGAAAGAGTGGGGCCTAGCTAAGGAAAAAGTGGGGGCCCAAGCTAAGCTGGGGAGCAGAGCTGTGCCAGATCCAGAGGGACCAGAAAAGCAGCCCAGAGAGAGCAGACCTGCCTTGGGAGCAGAGCTGCAGCAACCAGAAGCAGAGGGGCCAAAGAAGCAGCCCAGGGAGCTGGAGGCAGAGCAGCAGCAGCAATGCAGAGACAGAGCGGTGGAACTGGGGCTGGAGCTGTCCGGAGCTGAGTGCGGTGAGCTGCTGGGGAGACCGAGGGGGACCCTGGGCAGCGGGCCCAGCACAGGGAGACGCCTCAGTCAAGAGGCTCTGCAGGCCAAGCTTGGATCATAACCCCGACAGGACGGGGGCGACACTGGGAAGAAGGGTCCTACCACTTAGAGCCTGAGAGCCAGAGCGAGTGTCCAACCCATAGCATCCTGCAGCACAGCCAGGGCCGGAGCAGGAGGCCTGGGGCTTACAAGGAGCAGACCTTGAACTGCCCTGACATTCCAGAGACACTGTTTGTGATGTTCCCTGCCACAGAGCGGGGTGATGTGTTTCCTTTAGCCTTTCCCATTTTCCCTTATTCTTTTTAAAATTAATTGTTGATTAAATAACTTGCATTTGCTTTAACTTGTATGTAATGGTCAGTGGGTCAGAGAAGTGCCCAGTGCAGAGAGCGTACCCCAGAGTGGGGACACCCTAGCCCCTGTCCTAGGTGACCACAGCAGGGTTGGGGGTCGAGCTCCCCAGGATTCCTGGGCCCAGCCTTGTCGGGGTTATGAGGACTCTGCCAGACGGGAGAGTGGAAGGGGAGTCCTCAAGGGCAGGGAGGCCACTGGGTAAAGGAAGTGGGAGCGAGGACTCAGATCCTTTCGCTAGCCCCCTTCACTAGGGTAGTGTGGAAGCCAGGAAAGTTCCCCCACAATAGCGAGACTATCCCTCGCTTACAATAGGAACACTAGAGTTACGGACTGGCATGTGTGGAACTGGCAGTATGCAATCCGGCAGTGCTGAGACAAAACCAAACCCCAGGAAATACTCTACTGCAGGCTTCTCAACCATTTTCTTTCTGAGCCCCCCTCCAACATACTATAAAAACTCCAAGGCCCAGTAGGGGGCGGGGGGCTTGGGGCTTTATCCCTGCAGGGCTTGGGGCTTCAGACTTCAGCCATGGGGGGAGGCGGAGTTGGGGCTGCAGCCACACGGTGAGAGAGGGGAGTCAGGGTTCCAGGTGGGGGGAGGGGTGCTCTGGGGTCTGACCCTTGGGAACACCGGGGCTCAGGGCTTTAGACTTGGTGGGGGGGAGCTCTGGGGTTCAGTGCTTTAGCCCCACAGCTCCATTCCCAGCTTCAGCCCTGAGAGGGGCTCCGGGCCCTGCTGCTTTAGCTATGAGGGGAGCACTGGTTTCAGCTCCAACATTCCCCCCATGCCTGTAGCTAAAGCCCTGAGCCCTAGTGTCCCCCGCACTGGCTGAAACCAGGAGCAGTGCTGTGGGGAGCCCTGAGCCCCGGTGCTCCCTGCGAAGCTGAAGCTGGGAATGGAGCTGTGGGGCTGAAGCTACCCACAGGTCTAAAGCCCTGAGCCCTGGTGCAGGGCAGAAGTCCTGAGCCCCACACCGGGAGCCCTGGCACCCCAAGGGTCAGACACCTTGAACCGCCCCTGGAGCCCTGACCCCATCCCCCACATCTGCAGCCCCAACCCTGCCCCGTGGCTGATGTCTGTAATGTCTTGTCCAGCATTAAGAACAGCCTCCATTCCCATATTTCTGAGGTTCTGCTGTAGAAGCTTCTATAATAAACAAGCTCTATATGTCCTTTAAGGCTCCTGGGGATCTCTTACATGCGTCTAGTAACCCTCCTGTCCCTCTCCCTGACCCGAGTCCAAGCAGCACAGAGATCCAGTTCCTCCTTTTTAGGAGTTTTTATCCCCCTCCTACCGTGTGCTCTGAGCTGCAAACTCAGCCAGTGGGAGGATTCCACTTGCATTTCCCGAGGCAAGGGCAGAACAGCCAACATCTTTCGTCCTCTTCAACATCTCGCAATAGTCCACCTGGCGTCGATGGACCCCTCTCCTGTGGGGCCAAGCATCACACCTTTGGTTGGAGCCCAGCCCTTCACGCTAGCTAAAATCTCTCTCCAGGCTGCTGGGTCCCAGTGTCACAGGCTCACAATACAATGGCTCACATGTCACCGTCCGATAAGGGATACGGACATTCTGGGTGAGATTGACGGCAGCAGCCGCTCCCAAGCACTCAGTAAAGTCCGAACACGGAGGGGGGAGGGATAGCTCATTGGTTTGAGCCTTGGCCTGCTAAACCCAGGGTTGTGAGTTCAATCCTTGAGGGGGCCATTTAGGGATCTGGGGCAAAAATTGGGGATTGGTCCTGCTTTGAGCAGGGGGTTGGACTAGATGACCTCTTGAGGTCCCTTCTAACCCTGATATTCTATGAACATATCCCTACAGTTCGAATACAGGAAAAGTGGTGTTATCCGGCCCAGTACCAACCGGAATGCTCTATAAACAAGCATTTCTAATCTTCATAGAAAGTTCGGTTTATAATCTGACTGGTGCGGGGCCGGTGGCTCCCTACCTGGCTCCTCATGGCTCCCTGCACGCGGCACCATGTCCCTGATGCTCCTAGGCAGAGGACCAGCCATGAGGGGTTTGGAGTGCGGGAGGGGGTGCATGGCACGGGCTCTGGGAGGGAGTTGGGCATGGGAGGGGTTTTGGGGTGCTAGATCCAGGTGGCGCTTACCTCGGGCAGCTCCCCGCAATTGGCAACCTGTCTCTGCTGCGGCTAGGTGGCTCTGTGTGCTGCCTCCGCCCGCAGGTGCCGCCCCCACAGCTCCCATTGGCTGCAGTTCCTGGCCAATGGGAGTAGTGGAGCCAGTGCTCTGGCAAGCTTGTGCTGCTGGCCTGGAGCTGCCCAGGGAGTGGTTCCCCAGACCAGGCTGTGCTGGGCTCCAGGGTTTCTCATTGCCATGACACACAATAATCTCTGGTTTGTCTTTCCGCTGCCGCTTCATGTGGCAGCCACAAAGCCGCCTGTCACAACCCTTGGGACGATTCATTCCACACCCTCTGAGATGGGCAAGGAGACGCTGCCAACCGAGCAAGCTCAGCATGGCTCCTGTCAGCCCCGATCCCCAGTGCCCGCGTGAGGCTGAAGCTGGTAACGGAGCTGTGGGGCTGAAGCCCTGGTAGCCCAGGTGCTCCCCCCGGGCCTGTTCCTCCCCGACCCTCAGCAGAGGTCCCCAGTTTCTGGTTCCATGTGTGTTGGGCCTGGGCAGTGATTCTGGGCTTCTTTAAAGGCAGTTGGGTAGCACTAGCAATCCCAGCTCTGGACACATGCCAGGCTGGCCTCTGAGCGATGCCCTGTCAGCGCTGGGGAAGGCCTGGCCAGTGCTGAAACCATTTCAGAAGAATCTGGGTTATGCAGCTTGGCCTAGATTCAGCTTCCCTGGTGCTGATCCATGGGACAGGGGGCAGCAGGCGTCTGAGGGGTGTAACTGCGCTCAGAGTAGCGCACGGTGACCCCTAGGTAGGAACGATGTCTGCAATAATGAATGCACTGATGGAGCACCAGCGTGGCCCCAGGGCAGGGCATTTGGCTGGGACTCAGGCTTCTATTCCTGTCTCTGACACTGAGCGGCTGGATGACCTTGGTCAAGTCACTTCCTTTCTCTGTGCCTCAATTTCCCCTCCCACCTTCTGTCTGTCTCGTCTGTTTGGGGTGGGGAATCTCTCTTAGTAGAGCCTGTAGAACAATGGGGCCCTGGTCCTGGTGGGAGCCTCTGGGTGCTCATGGTGATGCAGCTAACGCTGACTAGTGGGGAGGGGAATGTGTGTGTGTGTTGGGGGGGGAGCCAGAAAAACCCCCTTGAGGGACCAAAATCTTTGGCTTCCAATTCACAAAGGCGACACTAAAGCCCCACCCTCTCCTTCCTCGGAGTGGGAGAAGGCTCCAGGCTGCTGGACCAGATGCCCCAAAGGAAAGGCACCTGCCAGTCCAACTGCCCATAGTGCCACTGCCCACGTTAACCTGTGTCCTGTTCTCTTTCCCTGCAGTGTGTGTGCTCTATACCCAGGGGATAGAGACCAAGCAGTGGAGGGAGGTAAGAATTGTGCCATTTTTTCCTATTTCTGTGGGAGACGCTGGGTCCTGAGTGGGGCGCAGGGGTGAGAGGGACAGTTGGGATGAGTGGTGAGAGCTTCTGGCCTCCTGGGCTCCATTCCCAGCTCTGCCATTGATTTGCTCTGTATCCTCAGGTGAGTCTCTTCACCATGACATGCCTCAGTTTCCCATCTGCAAAAGGATGTTAATGCTGCTGATGTAGGAACTGTGGGAGGGAATCCAGGATTGTCTGTGAAGCGTGTTGAGAGCCTCACTGAAAGGTCCCCAGAAAAGGGCAAAATATCCAGCAAAATGAGTAAGGAAAATCCAGAGGAACATCCTGGTGGGATGGGGGGAAGGGGCAGGATTCAGCCTGTTTCCCACCACCCACATCCTTCCCCATGCTTGGCTGAGCTCAGAAAACCAGATCTGCCTCTCAGCTGGCCTCTTTCACTCCCAGCCTCTTTCGCTCCCAGCCTCAGCAATGTCATGTGCATGTGTCTATGGTGAAGACATCCTGCTGTGTGTGTGTGTGTGTGTGTGTGTGTGTGGTGTGCCCAGGGCTATCTGGGGCTGGCCTGCCTGTCTGTGTGTGGGGAGGCGCTGTGCGTGCCACCCAGGCCCCAAGAAGTGTAGTGTGTGACTCCTGCTCTCCTTGGGAGGAAAGGCCTTGCAGACTCACGTAACTGGCCACCCAGAGTACTAATGCAAGGCTGACATGCCCAGCCATGCACAGCAACGTGGGCTGCTCCTCGGGTCTATGTTGGAAGTGTGAATGGTGCGGTGATCAGAGCGGCCCTGCCTTGAAGCTGCCCAGGCTCGGGGGGCAGAGTGCTGGTGGCAGCAGCCAGGGAGTGGGAGGCATTTGAATATGAGTGGTTAATAAAGGAGAGCTCCAGTGATTAGTGGAAGACAGGTCAGGAGAAACATAGGCACACGTGTGTGACTAGACACGAACACATGTGAACGCAGACACATATGAGCGCTCAGACACAAGCCCATACCTGTCAGCAGACACACAAACATGCATACACGTGCATTTACACATATACACACACACGCATGTACACACAAATACACTTGTACACACACACAGTAAAACCATCGCACCTGAACCCTTCTCCTCCAGAGTCCGCCAAGACCCCTTGTAATGATGCTGCCTCTGGCAGGACAGAACTGAGAGTATCAATTTAGGACAAATTGCTTAGAGCAGGGCAGTCACAGCTCAAAGCTGGGGTTCCTTTGCACACCAAGGCAAACCAAACCAGTCAGAGAGGTCTTCAGTTTTACCCCACTGGCTAACCAGAAGTCATACAAGCAATTCCCTTAGACACTCCAGTTTCCCCACCAGCTCCACTTCTTATGGGGATGAATGGTTATGAAAACCAATACCCCAGTAAAAGAAAAAAGGTTCTCCTGATCCCAAAGGACCAAGCCCCAGACGCAGGTCAATATACAAGTCAGATCTTACCCACAAATCATGCTGTTGCCAATCCTTTAGAATCTAAAATCTAAAGGGTTATTCATAAAAAGAAAAAAAAATAGATGAGAGCTAGAATTGGTTAAATGGAATCAATTACATACAGTGATGGCAAAGTTATTGGTTCAGGCTTGTAGCAGTGATGTAATAAGCTGCAGGTTCAAATCAAGTCTCTGGAGAACATCCACAGCTGGGATGGGTCATTCAGTCCTTTGTTCAGAGCTTCACTTTGTAGCAAGGTTCCTCCAGAGATAAGAAGCAGGACTGAAGACAAAATGGAGGGGTTTCCAGGGCCTTTTTTATCCTCTGCCATGTGGAAGGAAACCCCTTTGTTCTTACTGTGGAAAATCACAGCAGCAAGATGGAGTTTGGAGTCACATGGGCAAGTCACATGCAAGACTCAGTTTGCAGGCAGCAGCTATTGCTCACATGCTACCTTGAACGTCCTGGGCAGGCTCCTCAGATGTGGACTGGCATCTCCCAAAGTCCATTGTCAGTTAAGTGTTTCTTGACTGAGCCCTTACTCAGAATAGTCCTCTCTCAAGAAGCCGACTGAATGCTTCACTGAGGCTACTTAGAATCAAATGCATTGAGATACAAGCACATAGCCAATATTCATAACTTCAACTACAAACGTGCTACACACATACAGACCACATAGTCATAACCAGAAAATCATAACCTTACCATAGACACCTCACTGGACCTCCTTTGTACAAGATTTGGTGCCACTACAGGACCTTGGTTGCAACAATGATCTATACAGTCACAATTCATATTAATAACGTCACACCCCTGTTCCCACAATATGCTCCCCTGGCGTTGAAGAGACCCCACTGAGTTGGGCTCCCACGTCCCCGGCTCTGGCCTGACAACACCGGGATCTCCATGCGTGTGCACAAAGAGCTTGTGCAAACAGCTGGGCCCTGCTCTGGGGCCCTCCCTGGGAGGTGCCATTTTACTGATGCCTTGGACAGGCCATTCAGTTTGTGACAAAGGAAGTGGCTGTGGGAGGAAGTGGGGAGCTGTTAGCACTGGAAAGAGTAGGAAGGGCCCTTGTGACATAGCAGCTGTGTGCATGCGTGAGTGTGCTTGTGCATGTATGCTGTTCTCCATGAAAGTACCTCCCGACTGTGATCAAGCTGCCCCTGAGCCTCCTTGTAGCCAAGCGGATTGAGCTCCTGGAGTCTCTCCAACCCTTCACTCGTTCTCATGGCTCCACCCTTCCAAACCCTCCCCAATTGACCAACATCCTTCTTGAGCTGTGGGCCACAGGATTGGACAGGTTCCAGCAGTGGTCGCAGCAGTGCCAAGCACAGATGCCATAATGTCTCCCTGCTCTGACTCGGGCCTCATGACACATCCCAGGCAGGTGTTAGCCCTTTGGCCTCGGCACCGCACCGGGAGCACTTGCTCAGCAGGCTTCAGGGGGCGCAAACCCCACAAATAGCCAAATTTCCCTTTCCAAGATGCTGGCAGCCTCCTGGCTCCCTCACACTTTCATATGCTTCAAGGTCGGTCCTCAGGGTGATATTTGTGTGCGTGAGAAAGAGACCAGGACGCTGCTAGACAGTGAGAGAAACCAGAAGGGACAGAGCGTTAGGTCTCTGCATTCCTGCCACCTAGTCAGTAACAGCAGAACCTCAGCCAGCCCTGACCTACTCTGCTGGCTTGTTGCATGCCTCTGCCCTGGTCACAAGGATACCTCTGCTGGGCTGAACTGGGGATCAGAGTACTGCCGCTGCCAGACCCTCCCCAGCCAGCAATGATCATTGTCAGTTCCGGCTTTGCTGGTAGATGAGCCTGGGAGCCGCTTTTCCCGGTGATTAGCTCACCTGCCTCAGTGCGCGGCTGTTTGGAGGCCAGTCAGCCTCTGGCTGGCTTCCCATCTGGACAGAGCCAGCGATGTATACGACTTGGTCCGTGGGGAGGAGTTGAGTACAGCTCTGTTTGCTGCACAAGTGGGATGAGTTTGACAGTCTTGGCCGACTCAGATAAGACTCTTGCTACCCCAGAGCCTCAGGGCAGGAAATGCCTCCTGCCAGCTCTGCCTGGCAAGGGGACTCTCATCTCCCGATGATGGACTATGGCAACTCAGTCTGTGGGAGGCTCATAGAACGGAGCATGGCATGGCCCTGGATGGGCCACCAGTGCAAACCCAGCACACCAGCACTCCTTGCCTTGGGCTAGACCCCTCCCTGCTGTGACGCCAGCCGAGGCATGCTGGGGAGGACTTTGCTCTTGTCTGCTCCAGTGAAGCAGAAACCCAGCTCGGGGATCCAGGCTGGGCATTGCAGGGCTCCTGGACTGCTGGGGAACTGACTTGGTTTCAGTGGCTCTGCGTGGGCGTGGCAGAGGTGGAATCTGGGAGTGGTGTGATTTACACTAGCTGAGGGTCTGGCCCAGGGTGGGCTGGCAGACATCTGAGCAGGGAGAAGAGGAGGAATTCATCACTTCTAATTGACTTCCCAGCTAAAGAAGCAATTGAGAATGGGCTGAGCCAGCCTGTGGACGGGGCTGTGTGCAAAGACACTGCTGGGCAGGTGCCTCCGGAGTGAGGGGCACCCGCAGAGCTGGGAAGGGGGTGGAGCCCACGGCTGGGGTAGCAGGGCACTGCGGGTTGGAAGTGAGGGGCACCAGCAGAGCAGGGGGCTGGGGGGAGCCCGGGGCTGGGGTAGCGGGGGACTGCTGGTGCCCCTCACTCCTGTCCTGCAGAGCTGGGGGCTGGGGAGAGCCCGGGTCTGGGATAGCAGGGGATGCAGGTCGGGAGTGAGGGGCACCGGAAGACCTGGGGTGGGGAGCCCAGGGCTGGAGTAGCAGGGGATGCGGGTCAGGAGTGAGGGGCACCGGAAGAGCTGTGGGGGAAGTCCAGGGCTGGGGTAGCAGGGGACTGCGGGTCGGGAGTGAGGGGCACTGGTAGAGCTCCGGTGCCTTGGGGGGATCTGAGTGTCCCACAAACCAGAGAGAAAAGCAGGGCAGGGCGAGCGCTGGCTGGGCTGCGTGGAAGGGGCAGCCAGGCATGGGGAGCACTGGGCAGGGGGTCTGCCAGGCACATTCAGGTCTTTGCTTGTCTGGGTCAACCCTGTGGCTTGTTTTCATTGTTATTTCCTGCCACGTGGTTCAGCGCGGGGCTGAGCTGAGATCCAGCATCCCATGAGCAGAGGGTCTATGCACTGCCTGCCTCCTGTGTGTGCTTATACAGCCCTCCTCAGCAGAGCCTCTCCCCACCAGAGTGGATGGACCCTGTCCCAGCCGTCCTGTACACACCCTCCCACCTGTCCTTCCCTTCACCATCCATCCATTCATCCCTTCATCCCTTCCTGTACACACCCTCCCACCTGTCCATCCCTTCACCATTCATCCATCCATCCCTTCGTGTACACACCCTCCCACCTGTCCATCCCTTCACCATCCATCCCTTCATCCCTTCCTGTACACACCCTCCCACCTGTCCTTCCCTTCACCATCCATCCATTCATCCCTTCATCCCTTCCTGTACACACCCTCCCACCTGTCCTTCCCTTCACCATCCATCCCTTCATCCCTTCCTGTACACACCCTCCCACCTGTCCATCCTTTCACCATTCATCCGTTCATCCCTTCCTGTACACACCCTCCCACCTGTCCTTCCCTTCACCATCCATCCATTCATCCCTTCATCCCTTCCTGTACACACCCTCCCACCTGTCCATCCCTTCACCATTCATCCATCCATCCCTTCCTGTACACACCCTCCCACCTGTCCTTCCCTTCACCATCCATCCCTTCATCCCTTCCTGTACACACCCTCCCACCTGTCCTTCCCTTCACCATCCATCCATTCATCCCTTCATCCCTTCCTGTACACACCCTCCCATCTATCCATCCATTCATATCTCCATCCATCCATTTTTCCATCGATCCCTTCCTGTACGCATCCTCCCACCTCTCCATCTCTTCACCATCCATCCATCCATTCATTCCTGTATGCACCCTCCCACCTGTCCATCCATCCATTTCTCCATCAATCCCTTCCTGTACACACAGTCCCACCTGTGTCTCTTCACCATCCATCTATCCATTGTCCCATCCATCCATCCCTTCCTGTACGCATCCTTCCCCCATCCATCTCTTCACCATTCATCTTTCCACCCATCCATCACTTCCTGTACACACCCTCCCATCCATCCATCTCTTCACCACCCATCCATCTTTTCCCCTGCACACCCTCCCATCCATCCATCCATCCCTTCCTGTATGCACCCTCCCACCTGTCCCTCTCTTCACCACCCATCCATCCCCTTGCACACCCTCCCATCCATCATCTCTTCACCAGCCATCCATCTCTTCATCTCCGTACATACCCTGTCATCTCTCTCCATCCACCCCCACCCTTCTGTCCATCTATCTATTCATTTATATGCCATGCTCCTCATAGTGGCGTTTGGTATCTTTACAAAGTGACATGAGCCCAGATTTGCACACTGGTCCAGATCCTCCGCCTAAGAGGTTCATTGACTGCAGTGGAGCTACATGGATTTACAGCAGCTGGGAATCTGGCCTAAGGAATTGTAACTCAGAAAGTAAATACAGCCACAGTTAGTTTGGTTTATTATTTCATAGGCTTCCCATCACTGGTGCAATGATCCTTCTGGTTAATTTCTGCCCTGCAGTATAGTGTGTAAGAAGGGGTGCTTTGATGAGAGAGCAAAAATAACCTTTGAGATTTACAAAAAATGATTACTTGTGGCACCTTAGAGACTAACAAATTTATTAGAGCATAAGATTTCGTGAGCTACAGCTCACTTCATCGGATGCATTCCGATGAAGTGAGCTGTAGCTCACGAAAGCTTATGCTCTAATAAATTTGTTAGTCTCTAAGGTGCCACAAGTACTCCTTTTCTTTTTGCAAATACAGACTAACACGGCTGCTACTCTGAAACAAAAAATGATGACAGCAGACTCTTGTTAAGTTCATTTGTGTGCGCTGAGTGCCAGGCCAATGCAAACCAGAGCCCCACATCACATTAAACTCATCACAATTAGAGCTGGGTAAAAAATGGACTTTTCAGTTCACTGACGGATCTGAAAAGTATTAAAGCAATTGCTGGGGATCAAGACAAAATGAAAATGGGTGAAAATTTTCAGTGAGCCAGAAAGTCAGAAAAATAATTGTTTGGGGTTGAACAAAATGTTGTGTTTTGAGATTATTTTTAAAGGAAAATTGTAGAAAATTTTGAAATGAACATTGTTTTGAATCACAAAGTGTAACCATTTTGGCTCTTTTTATTTTTTTTTTTTGAAGTGTAACAATTTGGTGAAATCAACACAAATTTGCAAACTGTTTTATTTGCCCTGTTTGTGGTGAAAAAGTTCTAGGCAAAAAATTTCCTCCCACTCCACTCACAATAGAGGGAGGCGCTCCCCACCCCCGCACCGTCCCATTGTGCCCCCGGCAGCAATTAACTGGAACCAAGTGAATTCTGGATCAAAGGGGTGGGTCTTGCATCTCGCTGGTTGGTGCAGCTGGGACCCTCCCTGCCCTGTTTCCTGGTCAATGTGCCTTCGGGGTCATCTACATGGGGAAATGTACCGACACAGCTTTGCCAGTGTAACACTCCATGTAGATGTGCTTCTTCTGGAAGAGTGTCCAGGGGGAGAGATCTAGCCACGTCGGTAAATATCCTCATTGAGACCAGCCCTGATCTGTGGCTGTCAAGCATCATTGCAATGCTCAACAAGCTGATTACTCGTATTCCAGTCACACCATCAGGCCCCATTGCACTGCACCCGCACAGTACAAGGCCCGGCCCCAAGGAGCGAACAGCCTGCCTAGCTAAGGCAGACAAAGGGTGAGAGGAGAGAGAAAGTGACTTTCATAGATGCCAAGGCCAAGTGGGAATCCAGTCAGACCCCCTGTATAGCGCAGGCCAGAGACCTGCCCCCAAACAATCCCTAGAGCAGAGTGTTTAGAAATACAGCCCAGTTGGATTTACAAATTGTCTGTGACGGAGACTCCACCATGACCCTTGGGAAATCGTTCCGGGGTTAATTACCCTTCCTGTTAAAAAATCGCCCCTTATTTCCTGTCTGCATTTGTCTTGCTTCAGCTTCCAGCTGCTGGTCTGTGTTAGCCCTTTCCCCACTAGACTGAAGAGCCCATTATTAAATATTTGTTCCCCATGTAGGTACTTACAGACTGTAATCAAGTCACCCCATAAGCTTCTCCTTGTTAAGCTAAATAGATCGAGCTACTTGAGTCCATCACTATAAGGCAGGTTTTCTAATCTTTTAATCATTCTCATGGCTCTTCTCTGATCCCTCCCCAATTTATCAACATCCTTCTGGAATTGTGGGCACCAGACCTGGACACAAGATCCCAGCAGCGGTCGCAACAGTGCCAAATATAGAGGGAAAATCACCTCTCAGCTCCTACTCAAGATTCCTCTGTTTATGCATCCCTGGGTTGCATTAGCCTTTTTGGCTACAGGGTCACACTGGGGGCTCCTGTTCAGCTGATTGTCCATGACCCCCCCCATCTGTTTTAGAGTCTCTGCTTCCCAGGACAGAGTCCCCCATCCTGTAATTATGACAGATATTCTTTGTTCCCTAGACGGATGCATTTACATCTGGCCATAGTAAAGTGCATACTGTTTGCTTGCACCCAGTTTACCAAGACATCCTGATCGCTCTGTATCAGTGACCCATCCTCTTCACCTTGCTTAAGGTCCTCCAGCAGATCAATGGGAGCCAGGAATAGAACCCAGGGCTCCTGGGTGTTTTCCCCAGGAACTGAAACTGGGGGGGTGTTGGAATATTCGGGAGGGGGGTGATGAGGGCTGAGACCATGAGAGCAAAGGTGGCTGTATAGCAAAAACTGAAAAATGTTTCATGACCATTTTATTAGATTTAACTTGTGTTTTAAAATCATCACAGAAATTAAAGCTGGCTACTCAAACTACTATGAAGCACTACATCTACATCTGTCTTGGTTTCTTGTTGTAATTTTGCACTCTTTGGTGTCTTCTTGTGTGTCCATTACTTCCAGTCCTTCATGATATGCTCATGATCAGGCAGAAGACGACTTCTTTCAGAACACAAAATTCTATTCAATGAGGAAAAAATATGTTCAACTGTAGCTGTTGTGACTGGGAGTAGCAAGAGATGAATTCCTACTTTCATCCCAGGAAACAGAGCACAAAGATTGGGTCAAACCTCTAGTGATGATAAGAAGTTGAAGTTAATTCTTCATTCTTTCATTGTATGATATTCCACTCTGTGTTCAAAATTCTCTATGCTGCCCTGAGCACATGGCAGCCCCATTGCTGGTAGCGCCTCACTCCACTCAACTGTCAGTGTTTTATAAGACGGGGATCTGTAAAAGCTACGTGGAGGTTGAGTAAAATCCAGAAATCTCTATTGTAGATTTATAAGAATCAAGTCTTTGTACTTTTTCAGCTGGTTTAACAAACACTTCTTGTCCTCTTCACTTAAGGAGTCAATATAAGTACCTTCATTAGTCAGCTTCTGGACTGAAGTCTTTGCTTCTTCCAGTACATTTTCAATGGATATCTCTGATTGATCCAAGGATAGCTTCTATTTCTGGACAAAGATCTATTACTGTTGTAGCAGATGCCTGGATTACATTGTTTCATGACTCAAGTGGTTTCAACAGTAGACTTACATGAGAGAGAATGGCGATAGTCTTCTCTGAACTTAGTAACAAAAGTAGTCCACCAGCCTCACTACTTAGATCTGTCCTATCTTGGTGGATACTTTCTAAAGCCAGTAATAACGGTTGCAGTAATTTTAAGACAACTGCCAAGAATCACTCATGAGAAAGCCAGCAGGTTTTCCCAGGTTGGACTCATTTGAACTTCAGTCCCAGTGTATCTTCTATTTATTTCCAAAATGTTCAGTCCTTTTGGATTCTTGCTGAAAAAGGGTATAAAAAAGCCATTAAATTTGTGGCTTTTTAATGTCCTTTGAAGATTCTGCAGCTTGTACTAGTGCTAGCTGGAGTAGATGCCTCTACAGTGTGTATAGGAAAGATTAGGGTTACACTTTTCTCTGAAAAAAGAAAAGGAGTACTTGTGACACCTTAGAGACTAACAAATTTATTTGAGCATAAGCTTTCGTGAGCTACAGCTCACTTCATCGGATGCATTCGGTGTATAAATGTATATAAATCTCCCCACTGTATTTTCCACCGAATGCATCCGATGAAGTGAGCTGTAGCTCACGAAAGCTTATGCTCAAATAAATTTGTTAGTCTCTAAGGTGTCACAAGTACTCCTTTTCTTTTTTGCGAATATAGACTAACACGGCGGCTACTCTGAAAACTTTTCTCTGAGCAAAGCTTGTACTCCACTATGTCTTCCAGAGAAGTTTGTAGCTCCATCAAATGCACAAGCAGCCATCTGTTTGGGGTCCAGCTGACAAGCATTTAACTCTTCTAAGATGTCACAGATACTGCTGATGTGTCTTCTATAACCTGAACATCTAGAATGCATCTACTGGCCTACCACGGACATCAAGATAACATACATAATGACTTAATACTTGATACCTGTTTGCATTGGTGCATTTGTCAGCCATGTATGCACATAGTTTGAATATAGTGAGAGAATTCTTCACTTTTTCAACTCCTGAGTCTTTCACTGTTGCCCCACTTGTTTCAAGAGAGTCAGCTGAGTTTTTTGCAGAAAGATACTGAGCATTTGCCAGTCTTGTTCGGAACCAGTGTCCAACTTCAGGATGAACACATGACAATGCATTTAACATAGGCCTCTAGTTTGCAGTGTGTGGTATCTCTTGCTTAAATAGAAAGTATGATGCAATAGCCATGCTGGTTCACATAAACTGAGTTGTGTCTCCAGCATTCTTAACAGCCTCATTAAGTTCTTCTAAAATTGGCTTTGACAGTGACTGGCTTGTAAGGCTTTCTGCACGTTGATGGTCACTAAAACAGAGTCCAATTAGGATGACCAGAAAGCAAGTGTGAAAAATCGGGACGGGGGTGAGGGGTAATAGGAGCCTATATAAGAAAAAGACCCAAAAATCGGGACTGTCCCTATAAAATCAGGACATCTGGCCACCCTAAGTCCAATGCTCTGGCCGCTGTTGTTTGTCGTGCCACCGTTCACTCTATTGCTCTGCCCCAATGGCCCTGCACTGTCACCTTCTACTGCCACCTGCCACTGTGACCTCTGTGAATCGGTCACTCGCAGTTCCACCTGACCCGCAGTGATTTCAGCTCTTCGGGGGGGGGGGGGGAACCTTGGTGCTAGTGCAGACTGGGCCGTCTCTTCCACAGAAACACTGTCCCACAGCCGGTCTAAGCACTTAGACCTGATTATCAGAGATTTCAGCTCTAGTGGTCACTTAACAAGCTAAAAGACTCTCTATGGAGCCTAATCAGCTCTGTCTTTAAACAGTGGAGAGGGGCAGGTCTAATAGTACTTGTGACTCAGGCAGACCATCAAGCAAAACACCTGTTCCCACCCTCTCTCTTGATGCCGTCAATCAGCACAGGCTAAGGACAGTTCTACTGCCCTTTACTCGTACAATTAAAAAAACCAACATTTCATTCCCCCACCCCCCAGCATTTAAGTGATTTGTAACCCAATCCCAGCCAAAATCTATCACTTGGGCAAGGCAGCTCTATTTGCTGGATACCTAGGTAGATTAGGTGTGAATGTAAATACAGTCTGGTCCTGAAGCCTTTCCCCCCAGCCCCAGCTCATCACTAGCTGTCAGGGAGAGCTCCTTTAGACTTTGCTTACAAATCATCATTTGAAATTATTACGTTGTCCAACATCACCAAATGAATGCACTGACAGTTACAAAAAACAAAAGCTATATAAGGAAGCTAGTCTGTGTTCATACTTTTCAAATCTATTATACTTTTTCAGATTTACGTATTTTATATGCTTTTAAAGTGTGTATTAATGTTTCAATTTCAATTCAAATTTCCGAACAATCACTAAAGTGGCAACACTGCATGTAACTAGTTCACAAAACAGGGGGGGAGGGGAGTGTTGGGAAAATTCAGGGGGGGTATAGGGAAATCCCTGCCTGGGTCCCTGTCAATTGCGCTTCTCAGCACTGGTGACTCAAGTTGCGACACTTGTAATTTTCTCAGTGGTGCTCGCTGTGGTCAGGATTACACATGCCCCGAGAGAGGCTGAGCACCCCCCCCCACTCCCCCAGCAATCTCCTCCTTCATGAAAGTATTGGCAGCCACCATTCGAGCCACTGAGCCAACCCTGCTAGAGGAAAATGGGGGCGGGGATGTCCCAGAGAAAGGCTGGTCACAGGAAGGCAGCACAGATATGGGGCAGTGCGTCAGGGATCCATCGCTTTTCTGGATGGGGATATTAACAAGCACTGCGTCTCCAGGGCCCCAGCCGATGGAGTACCCCACACACTATACGATCGGAAGCAGCAACCGTTCCGACAGACAACGGGTGGCCACGCGAGGACGCCTTTGATAATTAAAGCACATTGGCTGGGCTCGGCCGGAAAAGGTTTCAGATAATGGGTAACAAAGAAGCTAGATTCCCCAGCTAGTGTGAATCGGCCGGAGCTGCACTGGCGTCAATGCAGGGCCAGATCCCCAGCTGGGGTAAAAGGTTGGAGCTGTGTTGGAGCCAGTGGAATCAGATCCCCGCCTGGTGAAAGTCAGCGTAACACCAGCAGAGCATCAGGCTGTATGTCTGGAACACAGGATCCAACAACAAACATCTGAGCAGTATGTGCTCTGCCCTCTCTAGGAAGTTGTAAGGGCAGGAGATCCCCAGATCACCAGGTGAGGTTACGCACTGCAGAGGGCCAGCACACGTCCCATATGAACTCCACCTATGCCCGTGAGTGCATGGTCCTTGTTCTGGCCCCTCTGCAGAGGGGGTTTCCCCCACATCAGACTCTGCTGACACCTGCATTTCTAGGGCACCCTCCAGCCGGGAATTGCCAGGCACTTGCCAAGGGCTAATTCAGCCTCACTCCCCTCTTCTGAGTGGGTATTGTTAGTGCCATTGCCCCAGTTACAGGCTGGGGGAGACACGAGGCATCTGTTGGCCCAAGCCTCTGCAGGAATAGCTTCAAGAGCCCTGCTGCTGAATCTTTCCTGTGAGCCCCGAGGCAATGCTAGCTGGCCCATGCCAGCCCCTAGGGATTCAGTAAGAGACCAGAGTCCCGGCTGAACAGCCGGAAGGAACTGACCCCAGTATGTCCTTGTTCTGAGTGCTGTGCCTGTAGCACAGTCAGGCCTAAAGCGCCCCACACTGGTGGGTAATGGCATTATCCCCCTTGCACAGCCTGAAGCATAGTGAGGGGCAGTGTCCCAGTTACACAGCATGGCAGGGACATGCCCAGCATTTCCTGTCTGCTTGGGCTGTACCCTACACCTCATTGCCTCCCTTTACCAGGACTCAAACTCATGACTTTGGCTGTCCAAAGTAGTCAACACCACCCCATGGTCTCAGGTGAGCTGCTGGCTCACGTCAGTGGTAACCACTAGAGGGTGATCTGTGTCATTCCAAAAGCGGAACAGACGTCTCTGGAGAATGAGTCAGCTGATAAAGTTCAAATTGGCTGGCAAGTGCTTCCAATTCCCTGAAAATGAGCCTTAATTGGATATTGTGTTTGGCGTCTTCAATCAAGAGAGTATAAATATTTCTGATACATACCGAAGCTCCTTGGCTGATAGTGAGAACAGTGATAAGAACACAGTGAAAGAATAAAAGCCGTTATCATGAAATTAGTCAATACCTGGCTGTACTGAGTTCTAGAGGAGGAGACAGTGTACAAGCAACATGTATATTTATTTCCCTGATGCAATTCAGTACATGTTATTGGTGGGACAAGGGACACAAGGGTTGGCAAAGCTTAAATAGTGTAAAGAACTGGAGAGTATGGATGACACACTGCCCTCTAGTGGGTGGAATCAGCTCTTCTTGGTTGTGTGTCATAAACCCTACATTGCAAACAATAATTCTCCTTTAGGCTAAGTAGGAGGGGCCTGTGCTCTTTGAGGAGGGGGAATCTGGGTGCTGTGGCAGTACTAGGTGGCTATGGGTTCCTGACAGGAAATCCCTGGTGCTTTCTCTTTGGGTGGCAGATTGCCACTGATCATTGGGCGAACTGTGCTACCTCTTTCATTGCCCTACCTGGGTGTCGATGGCCGAGATCTTATTTTGCCCTTGAGGAAGCTCCTTTTCTGCCTTTTCCTCACACGGAACAGGGGAGTAAACACTTTATTTTCCAGTTTCCGCCCTGTGCAGCCCCACTGGTCGGAAGCATCCCCTCTGGATTTCCAGCCTGTCTTCTTGTTCTCCAAGGCCACCGGGTGGTCAACAATTCTCTCTGGTGGGGGTCTATACGTGCCGTGCCCAGCCCCCTGGCTGCATGAAATGGGAGCAGAGGCCTCGAGCAAACCAGCTCCTTGCTTTTGCCTGAGTTTTCTCACAAGGCGCCAGCAGGCAATCTCAGATGCTCTGTCAGTGACTTGGCATTTTGACAATCCCACTGTGCACCTATCTCTTCATTAGGTACCTAAATGCCTTTTCAAATCTGCCCCTCGAGCCCAGGGCAGAGGGTTTGTGTAGAAGGCACAAGGAATAATAAACAAAGCGCCAAGGCAAGGGTTAACAAAGCTGTCTGGGAGAAAGGCTGTTTTTCTGGGGGAAAAGATCTAATTTTTCTTTCCAGTGTCATTCAGGCTGGTTTGAGAACTAACCTTGCTGTCAGTGTTCTTCCAACCAGCCATGACTGTGGGGCACCTCTCCCCATCCCTCGACTCAGGGGAGAGGACTGATCAGAGCTCACAGCACATGAGTAGAGCTGGGGCAGGAATCTCTTAGATCACTCTCTGCCTGGCACTGGTGTCAAGGCCTTTGCCACAGTTTCCCCCTGTGAAGGGCTAGTGGACCAGCACTGTGCTGGCATTATTACATTACCAGCTCACCCGCCAAGGAGAAATGAGATCCGATGGCTGGAAGCAGAATCTAGACACATTTGACGAGAAATAAGGAGCACATTTTTGATGGTGAGGGTCATTAATGGTTGGATCAACTTACCAATGGGGGCAGGGTGGAGTCCCCAGGTGAGATTTTTAAATCCAGGTCAGGTGTCTCTTCCTCAAAGCTCTGCTCTGGCTCAGCTGCAGGCTCTGAGCTGGATGCAGGAGGTCAGAGGGGCTGGTCACACGATCTGTGAATCCCCCATGTTCTAGGGGAATGATGAGGTGTCACGGATTCCTGTGTAGTACCCGCTGCTCCTCCGACCGATGCAAAGGGCGGATGTCAGACGGGGTCTCACCCGGCAGACTGGGCGCAGACCTCCACCCCGAAGGGGGGCCATGTCAGCTGGACTTTGAGTCACAGCAGCACAGCGCCCCCTAGTGTAGATGCGGTTAGACTAGTATAAATGGTTCAGCTCTTCCTGGATAGGAAAGGAAATAAGCGATACCTTGGCCCAGGTCCTCCAAGGCACCTAACTTCTAATGGCATCCTTTGAGGACCTGGGCCCTAGATACCGGTCATGTTGGCATGTGAGGAATAGCCAGGTGCTGAGGGCTCTCGGTAAATGCAGAGGGGGCTTGGCGAAAGGTTTGCCAAGTGGCTGTGTGCATGTACACACGTGTGCCCAAGCAGTTCTTGCGTGTGCAAGTGGGCTCGCACATGGGCCAGACAGAATGTGGCCTTTAATGAAAATGTCCTGATTTCTTTCAAAAAATTTTCACAGAAAATACCCCCATTTTCCAGCCGGGGCACTGGGGGTCAGATGGGTGGAGCTGGCCCAGAGCCCAGCCAGGCCATGCTCTCCTCTGCCCATGACACTGTCCACGCCCCCAGCCTCTGTATGCCTGAATGGCCCCTCCCAGGGCTCCCAGGTGGCTCTACCGGGCTGGTTCGCCTAGACACCTAGGCAGCGCTCCCAGCAGAGGCAGAGCTGTCCCTGGGATGGGCCGCACCATGCTGAGGCCATGGGCATGGGGGAGAGCCCCCCGACCGACTCCCAAGGCACCCAGCGTCACCTTGAGGCCAGAATTCCAGCTGTGCTGAGCCCCCCTGATTCCACTGGAAGTTGCAGGTTCTCAGCACCTCTGAAATCAGACGCTGGCCGGCTCCTGCCCCCTCCCCTCCCGCACAGATTAGTGCCACCCGCAGGGGCTCCTTGGCAGAGGCTAAATCTCACCCTACCCTATATCCAGGTTTGCGCTTCCCTTTACCAGAGTGAGGTGGCCCCATCACGTTCCCAGCTGTGGAGATTCCAGGGCCGTTCGAGATTAGATCTGGGCACCAGGCCCTCAGCCGCAGCGTGGGAAGGGCCAGCCCAGACTCAGGCACTGAGGCCTGCTCGACGCTAGAGCATACGGTCGACTTGGCTGCATTGCTCAGGGTGTGCAAGAATTCTCCCATCGGCCGAGCTGCTCCCTCAGGGGGGAGAGGTCGCCTATGCCAGTGGGGGCGCCCCTCATGTGTAGCTAAGCCCTGCGTCTTCCTGGGAAGTCTCCCATCTGCATTCCAGCCTGGTCCAACCCTCCTTAGCTCAGGAAAGCAGACGTTCACACACACACACACACACAGCTCCTCAATGGCCCCAGGAACAGCTGGGCCTCCCTGGGTGCGGGGCCTGCCTCTCCGTTCCCACCACACGCCCAGAGCCCAGACTCGGCTCCCACAGTCCTAGGTGGCTCGGCGGCCCAGTTAGCGCAAACCCTGCAGACGTGGCCTCGATAGCTGAGCCAAGCGACAGCTGCATGCAGGTGACATGCCACAGTGGGAGGAAAGGTAATTTCGGAGCCTTGTTGGAGACAAGGGGGGGGGCCTTAACGAGCCAGCCAATCGGCAGCAGATTGTGCCAGCCCTGCGGAGGAGGTGCTAGGACAGTCAAGGGGGAGTTTAAACTGTTCTTTGTTGAACAGCGAGTCAGCTGGTCCCTCTCCTTGGAAGGATCCCTGGCTTGAGCTAGCGGCAGTGGAGCCAGCATAGCCAGCTTCTCAAAGGCACTTGGGACCCTAACTCCCATTGACTTCAGTGGAAGTTAGGAGCCTACATACCTTTGAGGATCTGGGCGGGGGAGACTTTCCACTGACTTCCCTGGGGCTTGGCTCAGGCCCCTGGCCAGCCAGTGAGAGCAGCGGTAGGTACACAGGCAGAGGCCATGGGTCTGGGCTCCTGAGAGCTAACCCTGGCCCCAGCACTGACTGAATACGTGCTGCTAGCTCAACTGCCAGCTATGAGCTGGCTGCAGGAATCCCTGGATGAGGTCAGACTAAGTGGGCAGAATGGCCCCTTGTTGCCTGAGCAGACGTGACTCTTGAGTGGGTCACTCACTTCTCTGCCTCATGTTCCCTGTCAGAGGCTACCAGCATCATTGACCCACTGGGAGGGTAATTGTCAGGGGTCACCATTATAAAACTATCAGTTATCCCCAGTGATGCCAGTTATTTCCTGTCCTCTGGCTTCGCCCATCCCATGCAGCTGTCATGGAGCCGGAGTGGTTCTTGGTCTATGCAGGGATTCGGGGGGGAGCTAACTGGGGCTGACTCCCACTCACCCTGCCAGTGAGGTGACGCTGATCCCCGAGTGGAGAGTCGGTGTAAATGGGGCCCAATGCTGTGATAGCTCTATTTCCGCTGAGGGGGATGATGGTCACAGTGCTCCAGGGGCTTGATTCACGCCTGCCTGGAAGAAGCAGGAAAGCCCCCAGGGGCCACTGTGCCAAGGAGGAATTCACCCCTGCAGGAGGGCGGGCAGCAGGCAAGCATCCTGCCAGTGAGACTGACCTGATCCTCAGCTGGGGTAAATCGACATTGCTGCATTTTCTGGGACAGATGCAGGGGGATTTGCACCTGGGGAGGGTCTGGCCCAGTGTTCCTGCACCAGGGGAGGAGAAGCCAGACATGAAACTAGAGAAAAAGCATGAAACTGATCAATCCCTTGGGGAGAAATGCAGAAAGCAGGGAAACCTTGAAAACAGGGGAAGCTAGATTTACACAATTTATTTGCATACTCATTGGTGTTTTTAATCTCTATCTATCTATTTATCTATCTATCTATGGCATTTCTATTCAACCCATCACTGCCAGATCTCGACACCTCCAGGTTCTTTCCCCACCCTGCCCCCAACTCTCTGGGTGACCCTGGACAAATCATTTTCCCTTTCTGTGCCTCAGTTTCCTCATCAGTAAGGTTGGGTTAGTGATACTGCAACTGCCTATACCCCCAGGGGAGGGGGGCTGTGAAGGTTCTGATCTATAGCCCTGGTCCCTGGTTGGTGTAAATGGACATAGCGCTATGGAAGGTGATGGAGTGTTGCCAATTTACATCAGCTGAGGATTTAGCCCAGCATGTGTATTGTGCTCAGGAATTGGGGCATTTGCATTGTCATCTCGACATACACCCCCGCCCCAAGGATTTGTGGATGGAGTCGCCTTGTTTGCATATCAGGGGTTCGCTGGAGCAGCCGTCATGCGTTCAGATGCCTCAGGGGTCCCAGCGCCCCGCCAGAGACTGGGGACCAATGTGCCGGCTCTGCCTGGGGACGGGAGTGGAGCAGGGTGCGTTACTGCATTGTTAGCCCAGAGCTTTCCGGAGATTAAAGAGTGGACTCAGCAAACAGCCTCTGTGTGAGCACCAGGAGGGGTGGGAATCCCAGTAACCTTTGCCAGTGCCTGTCGCAGCCTCAGGGGTGCCAGGAAACACTCAACAGGCTTGTATGTCCCTACCATAGGCAGCATCAAACTGGAAAGCCCAGGGGCCAGCTCTGGCCACTCAATTCACATGGCTGCTGGGCCAGGGGGAAGCCCCACTGCCCCGACAGGAGACAGCAAGGTCTGGGTGAGAGAGTGCGGGGTCGGTGCCCAGAGCCCTGGGGTGAAATCCTGGCTCTGCTGGATCAAGGAGAGGTTTGCCATTGACTTCACCAGGGCCAGGAATTCACCCTGGTGACCATTCCTGGCTCTGCCAATGACCAGCTGCGGGACCTTGGTCAAGTCATTTTCCCTCTCTGGGTCTCTGCTTCCCTTCCCCCCCTCCCGCTGTCTTGTCTGTTTGTGCTGCCAGCTCTGCGGGGCGGGGATGCGCCCTGGTGTATGTATATACAGCTCTGAGCACAATGGGAGCCTGGTTGCAGCTTCTAGGTGCAAGTTAATGCTGCTGCTACTGCTAAGGGCAGTGAGTCTGCATCCCTGACGTCTCTGTGTGCTCCCAGAACACACAAGCACTGTGTCCCCAGCCTGCACTCGGGACGCTGCTACATGCACAGCCACAGGTAGGCCCAATGCCCAGGGCACCTGAGAACACCCCGAGGTCCTCCCCACCTTTTCCAAGTAGGGCCAATGTGCTGCTGGAGAGTGGAGCTGAACTCCAGTTTAGATCACACATGACATGAATGTGAAGGTCTTGAATTCTTACCCCCACTGAGGGGCACCAGCAGAGCTGGGGGGTGGGGGAGCCCAGGGCTGGGCTAGCAGGGGGCTGCAGGTCGGGAGTGAGGGGCATCAGCATCTCCCACCAGTTCCAGGATCATGCCCCTGGTGTCATTTTCCCTTTCATTGACGCTGCTGCTGGTGGCTCTGGGTCTGGATTCTCTTTGGAATGGCTCCCAGTGCAGACCCCCATCCCACAGCCAGGACCCTGCTTAGCACTAGCTGCATGTGCACACGCCCCCCACACCTATTCTGGGCTTTGTCTCGCCCTGAGAAGCCATGAATTTGCAGCTGGCGGGAGAAGTGTGCGAGTCCAGCTATTCTGTGCTCAGGGGGACACATGACCTATAATTAACGGCTGCTTAATTGATGTGCCTTGGGGCTTAATCACAGAGCCTCCTGAACTCTCCCTGCATGGGCTCCGTGCCAGGGCAGCTGCCTGCGCCAGGGCCATTGTGGCATGAGCCAGAAATTAGCAGCTGGAGACACCACGAGGCATATACCCCCTCAACGAGTCTCTCTTCCCCCAGACTCTGTTCCTCCCTCCCCATCTCCCGGTGTGCTGGGTTCTCCCCTCTCCTGACCTGGGAAAGATCAGAGGGGTGGGCAGCTGCCAGCTCGCTCGATCTCAGGCCTAGTCTAACTGTTCCCATTGAACTGGGGTCCCAGACTCTGCTCCCCAAGTGCTCCTGGGCCATGTCCTGTAGCCCCAAGGATGACGTCCCGGCTCATTGGTGTCCCTCTCGACCTGCAGTTTGGCAGGACTGAGGTCATCGACAACACCCTGAACCCCGACTTCGTGCGCAAGTTCATCCTTGACTACTTCTTCGAAGAGAAACAGAGCCTGCGCTTCGACCTGTGAGTTCCGGGGCCCCAGCGCTGCATAGCGGGGTGGGGGAGAGGCTCTGAGGGAAAAATGACAAACGCTGCAGCTCAGGGAAGACCCTACAATAACACATGAGCGACCCTGGCTGGGGCTTTGCTCGGGTGCTCAAGTCCCATCAACATTGAGTGAGAGCCTGTCGTGACGGCCTGTGTGACGTCTCAGTGGTGCGCTGGCCTGGTGCATGCGGGGGGGACATCCCCATGCGTATCACGGTCAGATCTCCCAGCCCCGGACATTGGATAGCGACTCCCCAGCCTAGTCCATAGCTTGGGGCCAGGGCGTTCCCATGGGACATGGGAGACCCAGGTTCAAGGCCCTGCCCTCAAGCAGGAGGCCGTGCGCTGCCCTAGGAGCAGCTGCCTGGTGGTGATGGGGAGTGCCAGGCCCTGCTGGGGGGGGCGCTATGGCTACGCATCATGTGCTTTCTCCGCCCCCCGCAGGTACGATGTGGATTCAAAAAGCCCCGACCTCTCAAAGCATGTGAGTAAGAGCATGTTCCCTTCCCCTCGCCCCGCCACGAGAGCTGCTCTCACCCCTCCTGCCCTGCACGCTCCAGCCTAGTGCCCCAGCGGGGACCCGGGCAGCAGGGTTTGGCAAGGAGGCCTGGTGCCAGGACTGCCAGTGGCATGGTGATGCCTGGCCTCACAGCTGGCAGGCACCCAGTGGCTCCTATGTGAGTGAGTTGGAGGGTCTCTGGCCAGGTACCAGGCAGCTGCCTCACCACCATGCCACTTGCCCCCCTTACTGGCAGCCTGAGGTTGACTGAGCCTTGAAGACTGAACCTCCCTGTCACTCCACCTGGGGATCCCTGGGACCGAGGGGGCTGCAGGTGCCTTGGCTAGAGCCTGAGGGTGGAGATGGCAGTCAGCCCATGCCAGGCTACATCGCCAGCTTCCCAGGGCCCTGCTCACCTGGGGCAGAGATTGTTCTGTGTGCCCGTGTCATTGTCAGACATGCCCACGGTTGGGAGACCCAGAGCCAGGGCATGGCTGCAGCCCGTCATGGTAGCAGGGCCAGCAGGGGAGCCAGGAGTCCATGCATCTGGATTCAGGCCCATCTCATCAGTACATTTATAGTGAGACCGCAGGCTGGCAGTGGGATTTGGATGGCCCATTGCTAGTAGCATTAATGGGAAATCCCAGCCGCAGAGCTTTGTGACACAGGCTCCCTCGTGACCATCCTGGGGGGTGGGATTTCCTGTGTTCCCTCCTCGCACTTCCTGCTGTCTCCCATGGAAAGCCAAGGTGATCCCTCCACCCCCCCGCAGATAAATCACTATTTGCATTGCAAAATTTCACCATGCAAAGAGCCAGTTTCCCAGCTGCCAAATGCACAAACATTTCCCCATCTGTCCCAGACCGGAATTCTTCCCGGAATACCCCTGTTTGGTGCAAAGGTGCCATTGCCCCGTGAGGACCCGTTTTCACAAAAACTGATTGGTTTGCCCTGCTCCAGTGAAGGCCACCTGCAGGGCCGATGTGTTGAGGGGTCTGAGTGGAGAATCCGGATTCTTGGTGCTCATCATGGTCCTTTGCCCCACCAGGATTTCCTGGGCCAAGCATTCTGCACACTGGGGGAGATCGTTGGCTCAGCAGGAAGTCGCCTGGAGAAGCCGCTGACGTGAGTGCTGGGAGCATGGGGCAGAGGGCAGGTGCGTGTGGGGACAGCAAGGCAGGGATGAGCAGCTTGGACCTTCATGGTGCCCCATGCTGCTCAGT